>NC_072853.1:96110129-97379629 GCF_028858705.1 Grus americana
AGATAATGTTCCAACATGTCACTGATAGGACCTTTCAGCACAGCTTTAGGAGATCTACCAGGCATTGCCGAGGTTGGTTAGGTCAAAGGGTTGAACCATGTGTAATTCAGAACAGAGGAGGTCCCACGGTCACTCCACAAAAACAATTACACTACTTATTTCACTCCATCCCTTGCCCGAAATTCACAAGCCTCACAGTTTCAGCGCAGTCAATCTCGCTCTGCCCTGGGGCTATGAGCCACATGAAAATATGTGGTGCTGTGTTTATAAATCTAATCAAAAATAGAAACAGTAGACAAGCACAATGAGGTCCTACTATGGATCATGGGAATTCTCTAAATTCTGAAGGCACTTTTGTTTAACTTCTGTGGGCCTTCTCCTACCATTACATTGTCTGGTACTCTCGTTAATCATCCCCTTGACTTGTCAATGATATAAAGGAGCCTACGCGTCTGCTGACTTCCCTCCCATCACACTACAAATAATATTATGAAATAGCAACACTAGGAATAGTCCCTTTAATTTTTCTGGTTTAAAGCTTGGTGTTTCTTCACTTACCTCTTTCTCCATGCCAGCCTGCCCTTCCTCAGACCTGTGGCAGAAAACACTTCCTCCTGCAACAAAAGACAGAGAACACATCTGAATTTTCAGCGTGCACACAGTCATTAAAACCTTTAACACTCAGGCTTGCAGAGCACCAGCCTAGAAATCTCTCAAGATGGGGGGTCTCTTCCTGCTGCAGTCCCTGCTCCTGCCTTGCCAAAGAGCAAAGGGAGACTGTAGTGCTGTTCCTTCACTTCATCTTTTTGAGAACAACTTTGCATCAGATTATGTTAAAAAAATAGCTAACAAGCAAAGATAAACCAAAAAAACCCAACATAGTTTAAGCTCAGAGGAAGTAATACCAACAAAGATGTGGGTTTGAGTGTAAGTAGCCCAGAAGTAGATAGCCACAGACACAATGCAGTTTGCTGTGGAATACACCTAACCTGAAGATTACAATACCAAACCTGCCAGACTCAGGTGTACTTCTGTGATCCAGAATTTAGGTGGGTCCCATTTGTGCCTCACTCCCTGTGCTGGGATTTCCATTAGAAGAAAGGAAATTATCCCCTTCTCTGAGGTCATAACCATTAAGCAAACATACAATAATTTTGCAAGTTATATATCACATCAGCAAAAATGCCTTGATTTTATACCAGCTACTTTTGTTTCTATGTGGGAAAAAAATTATTCATTCAAAACGGCTAGACAGGTTGCCCCTGCGCTCACTGAAATCAATGGCAAAGCTCAGTCTGACTCCACTCGCAGGACCTGAACCACAATGAATAGCAAGCTTCTTCCTTTGCCAGCTTTTCCCTTATGCATTTATACAAACACACATTCAGATTATTTTGCAGGGGCTGAAAACAAAACAAGACCTTGAACAATTAAAAATATCCCTTCAGAGTGCCTCAGAAGCTTTAATTGAACTTTTGGGTCAGAAGATGCCCCGTACAAAGTACATGTTTGGCCCCAGTTGAGGAAACTCTCTCTTCCTGAGGGCACCAGGCAAAGAAGTGCTGAATTCTAAGTATGCGCTTAAGCTTCATTGAAATCAATACAATGGACAGTGGACGGAGCCACAAATTCTCCATGGAAAAAGGCTGCATTGTCACTTTGGTTGCTCAGTAATGAATGAAGGGCTGAGCTTTTGCCCAGGTCTTGCTGACGCTGAGAGTCTGCTGACCTTTGCCATCGCTCCTCGATTTCGGTCCCCTCCTTGGGGTGCCAAGGCCATTGCAGCAATGCCGGGGGCTGCAATTTCGGCAACTCCCATTCTTCCTGCAGCCAGCCCTGCCCAAACAGCCCCCGTGCCGTAGCTCATGGCTGTCGCAGAAACTGTGCCCAAACTGCTTTGCTCCATAGCACTCTGTGATATTGAAAATAAAGCCACATCGACATCACACATGTAGACTAAGGTCACTTATCTAGTCATCATATACGCCTGCAAACAACACCGGAGTCCCAATTCGGTGGAAATCTGGGAAGGGTTTCCAGGCCAGGGTGGTATCTGTGTCACTTTTCCAGCTGCTCTAATTGCACATCCACCGAACACAGCAGGTAAATAGTTTTGAGTCTGATGGCATGGCACATTCCTTGTTATGACTCAAACAGGAGCAGCAAAAATGAATGAACCAAAGACAGTAAAAGCTTGAAATGGTTCCCCTCCTTTTCAAGGTAGAAACACAAGAAGCTGCCAGCAGAAAGAATTGATAAAGATGTAAATTCAAGATTTCTCTCCACGGTCAACGTCCACTCATTGAAGAGGAGCCAAAGACGCAGCAATAAGGACTTTCAAAGTCACAATAGTCCTGGGCGTCCAAACATCAACAGGAAGACTTGAAGTCTCAATCTTTAAGAATGTCATTGACCAAATTAGGAAAGCAAGAGCAGAGATATATAAACAGTGAGTTTAGGGGAGATGTTACTAGCATTAGTGCCTCAACAGTGATTTTCTTAAAGTTCAGGAACTTCCCTTAATTTGGGTTTTCTGAGGAATTTTGTTGTTTAAGTGGGGGACAACATTGGTGGTTTTTTTTAAATGAAGGTGCTAGACATTGCTTTTCCTTTTTTCTTTTTAATACCAATCAGGCAACACATTCAACACTGCATTAACTGATGTTGACTGTGGCCTTGTTTAACCTCATCAGTCTATTTTCTTTAGCTGGATAACAGCGAATCATTAGCATTAAACTGGCTTGCAGTCCTGAAAGAGTACAGCAAAAACAAACTACGTGATTTTTCCATTGATCAAAAAACAACATAAAACTTATTACAGATCCCACCAGATATTTTATTTTATACCCAGCTGATGTAATGTTTTGTATGATTTAGGGGTGGACTTTAGTTATTAAATATGTTTGTAGTCAAATGACAAAGCAAAACCACCACTTAGAAGTTATTAAACTGGATACTTCCACTCTCTCTTCCCCTCCCCCCCCCCCCATTTTTCCTCCAGTTGTGCTATTTTTCCATAAGAGGAACAACTAGGGAAACGACATCAAATATGCAACATATCCAAGTATCTTCTGTAATGAAAATAATCTATTTTTAATACAAAGATGGAGGAATTATATATAGGGAGATGCAACAAAAATAACTCTTACAGTATTAACTCTTGTGTTGATGGATTCCTGCTGCCAGTCACAGATCTGAGAGAGATCAAAACAATAGACCTTTCCACTGGAGCAGGCTGAGGTACCTCTTTCTCACACTAGCTGATACTCTATGCTGTATCAGCTACTGGAAATCACTTGGGTTGCATGAAGAGCCTCTATACAGTAAGGGTCTTGCAAACCTAGCCATAAAATGTACTGTTCTTGCCATGCTGGCACGCAGAAGAAAAACTCTGCTGTTTGTAGCTGCGCACCCAGCATCTCCTTAAAGCACTCCCAAACGTGCAGGCATGTTATCACGGGCTAAGGAAAGCAATGCTGGGTGCAGCTAAGGCGCTGGTGATTGCTGGCAGAGGAATAGCAGGTTCGTAGCAGGAGTAGCAAAGCAACAGTTTGTCATCACGGTGGCTGCCTTTGCTCCTTTCTCACCTTCACCTGGTACACAATTTATCACATGCTAAGAAGAAGTGCTGTGGGATCTCTGTGCTACAATATCGGCAGAAACCACTGAGTAAACGATAACCCTAACAACCTACTTGTAATTCCCTTTGGATTCTCTCATAACTACCAGCTAGCCAGCATTGGTCTTTAAGAAGTATTTCTTCAGGGGAAAATTGCACCTCTGGTGAAGGGAATCCATCAGTCACTTAAATTCAGCAGGACTGACCTTTGAAGCCACAAGCACTGTGATTATCCTTCTTTAATCACCAATTTTGGAAGCAGGTCCTTCAAAGTAATCTCAGATCCTTTCTAGCCTTTCTCTTTTTTTTTATTTACTTTTTTTAATTTAAAGAGTAAGGAGTTTACTGCAAATATGCTTTTATAAAGATCATTAACACACTTAAAATTAAGCTCACATTCAATTACGTTGCTTGATAGGTTGTAATGTTCCTAGCCTTTTTCTGTGTGCTTGAAAAAGTGGATAGATAAATGATTTTTCTATTGATAAGCCTCAGCAGGCAGCTAAACATCACTCAGCCCAGTGGAATGGGGGGAGAGAATCAGAAGGGTAAGAGTGCAAAATACTCATGGGTTAAGATAAAGACAGTTGAATATTTTTTTTAAGAGAAGGAAAAACATAACAAAGAAGGGGGGGGGGGGCGGGGAGAGAAAAATCCAAGACAGACAAGTGGCACAAAAGAAAACAATTGCTCACCACCAACTGACTGATGACCAGTCACTCCCCACGCAACAGCAGCCCTGACCAACCTTCACCCATACCCCTCACCCCTAGTTTTATTGCTGAGCATGACATCATATGGTATGGAACAACCCCCCTTTGGTCAGTTGGGGTCAGCTGTCCTGGCTGTGTTCCCTCCAAACTCCTTGTGCACCCCCAGCCTACTCACTGATGGGGTGGTGTGAGAAGCAGAAAGTGCCCTGACATTGTGTAAGCACTGCTCAATAATAATAAAAACGTGCCTGTGTTATCAACACTTCTATCACAAATCCAAAATATAAGCCCACACAAGCTACTATGAAGAAATTTAACTCTATCTTGGCCAAAACCAGTACACTGTATCATGCCAGCAATTCCTGTAGAAGTGGCAAATATAAAATTTTAGTTTCTGTGCCATCATTCCAATACTTCCATTTCCCAACAAACGGAAAGTGCCATACACAGCACTCCTCATGCTGCTTCAGAGCTTATGGAATGATCATTTCCCAATAAAGTCCCAGGGCTCATTTGAGAGTGCGGAAATTTTTAGCAGTCATCACTTGACAGTCAATACTGGGTGAAGAGCAAAGCCAGCCCCAGCCCGGACAAAAGGCGTTCCGGAATGGCATGACAAGTTCCCAGTTTTGCTTGCCAGGCTTTTCTTTGGCACAGCTGCCCACCACAAGGCTTAGACACAGCTCAGATCAAGATGGTAGCAGGACTGAGGAACCAAGTAGAGTAAGGAAATCACATTCATTATGGTTGTGATCAAGCCTAAATCTCTTCTTCCTCCAGTTTTCCATGTGTAAGACGGGCACAATAATACTCTGCATTACCTCCATGACTACCAGCTATGGTGGACTCCTGCTGACCCCTCTGGATGCAACGTCACGGTAGCAGGAACCTCAGCACTGCCACTGCCCTTACTCCTCTCTTCCCATCCACATCCCAGTCCTTATCCAGCAAGAAAAGGTTATTTCCATTACAAAGGGCTTTTGTGACTTGTCATTCTTAGATAACATAGCCTCCAAATTACAGCAGTGTGTCAGAAGTACTGAGCTGTACATGAAAACCTAAAAAATATATATGCTTTAGAGAGAAAACTAGTGAATGTTTTTCCTTGTGCAAAAACAATACTGTAAAATCTAAGGGGACACCACATGCAAAGGTAAATAAAAATCTAGACAGGTAGAAAATACTTATCATCAGTAAACATGTTAGCAAATGTATTTTGACCATGCACAATTTTAGTGACAACAGCTCCAACTTCTTTTGAAAAGTGCGTCAGAGTTTTCTCCCTAATTTATTTTCAGGGAGTAAGTAGTTCATTTTGTGAGAGTCTGTATTAGCCATAGATTTTAGCACTTCCTCAGGAACTTCTACTATTCATTCTCTGGTTTCCACTACTACTACAAAGAAAAGCCAAACAATCAGAAATTACGTTTATATCCTCTGCAGTTTAAGAAATAAACCTATAATTATTGGAGCACTGTTTATCCAGGAAAGTTTCCCTGCAAATAGCACATATGATCTGCACTAGGAAAAAATCAGTTTTGCTGATTATCAGTTACAGATTAAAATTTCAAAATACATCTATGAAAATGTAACGTTAAGGGTTTTCTTGATCTACATCTTCTCTCTAAATTAAGCAAGAGTACAAGCAATAATACACTGGAAAGTACAAGAAAATGCATCTTGTAAAAGTAACGTCTTTCACATATATACCATTTCAGATATCAATACTGTTGCTAATAGATCAGTAGAGTTTTATTTCAGTCAAAGAGACAGAAATCATGCCATATGAGCAGTCCCAGAAGGAATACCTCTAGTGGTTCAAAACATACTTTGCTTGCCTCTGGCATGAGTTTCTGGATTAGTGTCATATATGTGTCAACATGAAACAACATAGGCTATTTGTTTATACATTCACATTACTCCTCCTTATGTTGTTCTGTATGCCAGCTGACATTGACTATACATATATATCAATATACTCAACCCAGCAAGTGTATTCCTCTGTCAGGTACTTGTTAACGAGACATAACTACCAAGTACAAATGAAGGCAAACTGAGGTAACGATGTCTATAACTGAAAAAGTGGCACAAAACGGACAGGGATTTAATAGTGCTGTTTGCGTACTAATTAGAAATGGCATTGTGTAAAAACATATTTTGACTAATACACAAACAGAGCTGCAGCTTGGTTTTAAAGATCCAGTTAGCTGATAAAACCCAGACGCACAACAGCCTGAAGTCTGTAGTGGTTTCCATTAGTTTTCAACCAATAATAGCAAGAAAATCACGCCTGGCATGTTTTAAAGTGGGTATCCTTGGCCAGCATGGCTAGATGTGAAGTTTCTTTGCTCCAGCCAGGAAGTCAGCAATTGGAATTCTGTCTCAGATTTGAATTCTTGAACCAAATCTCCCTTTGAAATAAATGCTAGCAATGTTTCATTTATTACACGTAAAGACCAGCCACCTCAAGACCTTGAGCAGGCAAAGAACAAACATGACTTCAGCCAAATTCCTGCATTTTGGGATAGGCGGCATGTCTAATAGGGCACCAAAGCTGGTTTCTAACCAATGGAGTAGCTGTAAAAAAGAGACGCCCTCCATATCATCTGACCAAGTAGAAGAGTCAGCAGGAATCCCATGACACATTTTCTTCCTTGGTGATGAAGCAGCTTAAGTTTCTGCTCTCTGTCCCCTTCCTCTCTCCAGCCATTCATTCCTGTCCCTGGGCTGCAGTTTGCTGCAGTCTCATCAGGCTGATATTACTGTAGATCTAAGCCAGGTTAAAAAATACATCCCCCAAAAACACTTTCCTTTTTTATTATTTATCTCAAACCACTTCACTGTGGTTTTATTATTTATCTCAAACCACATGGCTGTTCCAACACAACCAGGGCACATGGAACTCCAGCAAGAAAAAGGAGATCCTTAAGCGAGTTTTCTCATCAAAGAAAACGTATCCTGAAACTAGAGCCTATCTTGACATTAGAGTTTACTCTTAGCCTTGTAAACTAAGGATTTGGAAATGTTTATGTTCCCCACCATCAGAACGCTACACTGATTGACAATATGAGAACTAAACAGAATCCACTAATGCTTCCCTGTTGCAGTAGATGTTGCTAATTTACAAAAAAAAAATACACACTTCACCAAGGTAGTATGCAGCAATGACTTGAGGATATAGAACCAGGGAGAAGACACACTAACAGGATGCCTACACATAGCACATCCTCTTCTCACTTGTCCACTGTCTGAGGAAGAGCATGGCAGCCCTGCTCCCTTCTCACCCACTTGGGTACTGCTTGCTGCCCCACGGCTGGTTGTTCAGTTTAGGATTGGGGCAGTCTGAAAGTAAAAAGGCAGGAAATTTGCCTTTCTGGTAAGCAACATGCTTACGGATCAGTGAAGTCTTCTGAGGTTTTAATGGCTTACTAGCATTTGGATAGCGTCCCTTGAAAGAGCCCGTTTCACTTGAGAAACAAGTAAACTGAGCCAGAAGCAGCTGTTTTCCCAGCATCACTTGTTTTGTTGGAGAATAAGTGAGTTTTGGCTTTCTTGGCTTTTGCTAGGTTGGGTCGTACTTGTAGTTCAATCTAAAAAATAGCTTTTAATACTACATTTTTCACTACTACAGAAGAGAGGTTTGAAGAGCAGCTCTACAAAGCATGTCATTACATATTTAAGATACTACAGTCTACAAGTTGATTGTCCATTTAGAATTTGATTTGGATGATTATCACAATTAAAAGACATATTACATAATAAGTAGAAAAGAATAACTGAAGCCTAGTCTACTTTGTAATTTATAGGTGCCAATCCTGAAAAACACTTATGCCCACGCTTCTCCGTATTTGCATGAATTACCTCATGGAATAGAGCAGACTAACCTATAAACCCACTCACAACTGAGAACATTTGTGGTGAGGGAACATGTGAAAATTTCTACAGAACTAAAGAGGCATGATTGCACTTCATTTCTTTCGATCCTTCATCCTTCTTTCCTGCCTCCCCTCAAATACCAAATTAAGGACTGGAGCTTGTTCTAACATCATTTTCAGCAGTTTCAGATTGGTATAATTTCACTAACTTGAGAGAATTATTTCTCATTTGGTGAAGGTGAAAGCAGTTTCAAATACTTAGTGCTGCTCAGTCACACTCTAAAAACTAGAAGCATTGAAGTGAACATAAAATAGCTCAAATACTGAGCTCTTTTACATCTGAAATTTCAACATGATTCTTTCCTATCCTAAAAAGCAGAGAGTTTCCTCATGCAAATGTTAACAGCAGACTTAACACATAGGGTGCTGCTATAGCACAAGATCATACATGCTTTCTTGTTACTATAATTCATTTATGTTAATTTATTGACAAGAGGGTTAGCTATTTAACTGAATCAAAAAATTATAATTGGCAGATTAAAAATTCTTACCAGCTGTTGTTTGCTACAGCTCTTACTTATCAAGTGAAACCTGCGCTGGCCTGGTTTACTACACACCTGCACAACAGGACTCGCGGATTGGTCCCTGTTAGTTACAACTACTCAGCCGAGCAGTAGTAACTTCCAAATATTGATGAGCAGCACCTTTTCAGATCAGACTGATTTTGGCACTGCAGGCCATCCCACTGCAGCCCATACATGGTCCAGCGCAGAGGCCAAACGAGGCATGGAACCCACTGGAATCAGTGAGAAGACTACCATTCGTTTTGAAAGACTTTAGAGCATGCCATCAACACTACACAAGTCCTGTCCAAAACGTAGGGACGGCTAGAAACTTCAGGAAATCCAGAGAAGCTGGTAGAAACAGCAGAAGTGGCCTAAGTACTAACACTCACACAGGGGTGTGTCACAGGTCAGACAGGTGATTGACAAGCATCACTTATACTGCATGCTTATTTTAAGTGACTATTTGTTGTGGCTTATTCTCACGATAGCTGAAAATATTAAAACCGAACCATCTCTGTTTCACTTCTTTCTCTGTAAAGTCAATTCACCTTCTAAACTGCTAACACCAAAACTAAACGAGAATTTGCGTAACGGTCATATTAAAGTCTGGTAGATTCAATCTCTCCGTCAGACTTCAGAAACTTGTTGAAAGGATAAACGCAGCCCTGACCCACGTGCAAGTGGGTGAGTCTGCACAGTGCCACCACGTCCCATCACATCAGGGCTTGGAAGAAACTTTCAGCAGATCTTCAGTTCCATCTGGCCCACCCTCAACTGTTTTCTCTATACCTCAACCCTCACAGAAAGGAGATCATAGTAAAATGCAAAACACATTACTTATGGTGCCCCTTCCAGGCCCTGGCTCACTGATGTGCTCTTCCTAGCTAAGGCTTAGCATGTTGCAAGTGGAAACTGTACTGCAAGTAGCTGTTTGTCTCAGAACGGGCGGGTTAATTCTTCATTTTTCACATCACACTCATAAAAGCACAAAGGAATAACATTTCAGTTTGAAGTTACTGATATGCCCATAGGTTAAGTTTAAGCCTTTGGTTAGTCACCTTTGACACTTCACACTTCCCCTGAAGGTGATCTTTAAGGTGAAAAAGAAAGGGGTCTACCCTGTTGTTCTTTAAGATCCATAAAGGATGACTAAAAAATTTCCCTTTTTGTTGGTTCCTCCCCCTCTTTTTTGGCTTTTTTTTTTTTAATATCTGAATTAAGAATGTCTAATCTTGTCTTCTTGTCTTTCAAGAGGTTTTGGAGATATTGCCAGAGCACTAGAGAGCTGCATTAGGAAACGTCTTCATTTGTTGAATGAGTGAAGCTGATGGACCTTTTCATATGTTTTCTTGCAACTGATTGATGTGCATCAGAGTTAATTAAGACCAAAGAAAGCAAAACAAAACATGACTCTTCACAGGAGCTTATGCTGCAGTGAGCTGTGTGTGGGCAAGCCACTCCTCAAGCAAAATGCAGCAGGACTCCATGAGATCCCAAAGGTGCTCTGCAACGGCACAACTGCAGGACTATGGGCTGAGACTAACATGGAGCCTGTCCTCTGACTGCCTGGTCACACGCAGTTCCTTCAGACACTTACTTGCATCAGATGAACAGATTTTGGATGTTCAGCTTATGTGAATAAGAAGGAAGACTGGGCATTATAAAGCTTACCTTTAACTTTGAGGGCTTTTTTCTTTCCCTTGTACTAAACCATGCCAAAGTATCCAAGATGGCAATAAATATCACATATAGTACTGACCCTCAGTAGCATGCTATAAACCTCCTAGTATTTTATGTCTGCCCTAAATATATTGTTTAATGCCAATAAATGAGATCTATCTATGATATTAGGCTTCTGAAGTCCACACTTTTGGATAGAAGGAAAATATGCCAAGTCTTTAAGGTGGTGGTTTTATGATGCTGACAATGACGCTTCACTCTATTGACTCCTTTTTTCCATCAGCCATTTACAAGAGTACAGAAAAACAACAGGACAGATCAGAACCAAGAGTCCTCTTGATCATCCCATCTGCAAAAACAATAGGCATAATATTTTTCAAGAGAGTTGTTTTGTCCTCTTATGAGAGTTATAACCTCTTTGTAGTCTTTAATATTGAGTTCAAAGATAGGTTCACCTTAAAAAAGATGAATCCAGATACACTACACCACATATCCCACAACAAAGCATATGTAGATATTCAGTATGTTAAGATCACTAACTTTTTTTTCCTCCCCTCCAAAGGGAAAAAATAACAGGGAGAAGGTAGGCTGCAGGTCCAAGATATTCTACTTGGACCAAAAAACCCCCTTAGATTCAGTTCTTGGCTTTGCCTCAGGTTTATTTTGTAATCTTGGACAACTCTCCAAGCTAAACCGCAAAGATTGGTGCGCAGCATGGGCATATGAGTTGGGAAAGGCTGGGCCAAGCTGGCCAGACCAGGGGACCTCTTTCAAACCCTTAGAGCCTGCCCTGCCTGAATTAGAGACTGGATTTTGGAATAGCCACCAGGAAAGCATGCTTGCACCAAAACCATTCCCCAGAGGGGAAGCTGCTTCCCCAGTGCAGAAAAGGATGCAGCACTCTGCCCCATCACAGGAGCTGAGCTGTCCCATGCACAGCCATCACTGCACCTGGGCACAGCTACTGGGGCCATTGGTTTCCTGTGCTGGGGGGGGGGAGGGCATTTTTAGAAATTAAATTTGGGGTGAGAAGGGGAATAACCTAAAGAGTTCCAGCAAAATGCAACCCTTGCTTCAGTTTCAATCAAGAGCAAGCCTGTATGGCATTCTTCAAAAAGAAATCTAAATCTATATGCCGACATCTGGGTGCAAGCTGACCAGGAACACACAATTCCCCTTTCTCCTGAAAACATGCAAGATAATTGCATGAGTCTCAACATGAAGTTTGCACTTCATACCCTATTCATCAACTAAGAAACAGCTTCCTTTGGCACACACACAACAGGAACAGGCTGGTTTCATATCAGGGTGTCAAAGAATTTGCCTCAGCTTGGACCATGAACATTCAGCCTTGATGCTGACAAGATGCCTCGAGAGCAGCTTCCTTCACACCATCTGCAAATGGTGCTACTGAATATACTGAATACTTTCCAGCACTCAGCCCAGGGGCACAGTTTGTATTTTAACATGCCCAAGTGAGGAAAATCTACTGCAGTGTCCTAAACAAATAGCACTACAGGTGCAGAAAGTTACTAAATAGTAGCAGCTGCTTTATATAGCACAAGGATACTCAAAAGGGGCAGTGGAGGAAATTGAGAACTCAGGAGTGGGTGTGAAACAGGTTGCCATGATCATGGATACAGAAGGAGGCCGCTACATGAAACCCAGTCAGATAGGGCTTTGTATCAGCAGTAAATTTTCCTGTTTTTACATGACACAGTTGTAGGTGACAGGAGAAAAACAGTGGATGTCAACAGGGATCTTGTGTCAGGTCTTCAGCCTCTATAAGCTGTTACCCACACTTTTTAGTAGAGCTACATCATCCTGTACCCACAGGGGATAAGTCTCTGATTTGTGGGGGAAACCTTTTGATTATTTTTTTTAAATGCAGTTTCTCCCAGCCGTTGTTACTTAAGGAGAGAGTGTACTTCAAACCCCAGACATTGCAGAATGCTGGTAGTGATAGTCCCAGGTTCGAACCCACCAGCCAGCTCTGCACACCACAATCAGCCAAACCCCTGTTTGCATTTGAAGTAGTTGTGGAATTAAATGCTTTGCTCTTACTTGTTCCTGTTCCCACGTAACAGTATCTTAACCCAGGTACTAACAACGCAGCATGATGTGTGCTTACACAGTTATATTTAAATATTTTTATATATAAAAAGTTAAATAAAACCAAAGTAAGAATGACTGATAAAGATCTTCCTCTTTTCCTTTGTATGGCTGCCATTAATACTCTGAGTTGCTTCTTAAATACTAGCCAAACAATTCAGACTCATTCAGGAACTAGTCAAACTTGTGCTCCTGGCTTTCCAGTAAAAATTGTCACAAGTTACAAGACTCAAATCTTCTCAGCTCCTCCTGCCACCTCTTGTCCATCATTATCCCAGATTAATGCCTGTGCCTCCTTTGTTCTGCAGCAGCCTTTGCTGACAGTTCTGCAGAAAAGTGCTTTGCTGTACAGCACGTTGAGAAACGCATGCCAGCAACCATCCTTCTCATTTAAATTACCATACAGGAGTCACATCATGCCATTTTCTCTGGATCATTTGTGCAATGTCAGGTAAGGCAGGAAGTGACTCAGTCATGACTCGGCTCAGAAGTAGGACTCTGTGAAATCTTCTGGTTTCAGTTCACATCGGGAAGTGTTGGGCCTGGCAGTCAAAGGAAAGTGAACCAACAGAAATTTCATGATAGCTGCTCTAAAACCATGGTCTTCTACCATGCCTCCATGTATCCCTTCCTCAGAAGACATTAATCTCCCAGTCCTCTAAGGGGGAAAGGAGGATAGGGAAACCATTTTTCCCTCTGTTTCTACTCCCTTCCTTCCCCAGCTCAACAGGGGAAATCTCTCTTTCCTCCAGCTCCAGGCTGTTTATTTAGCATTAGGAAGCAATTGGTCTGTCAGCAGCACCTAGAACAACTCTTCCTAGCCTGGAGATCACATCTCCTCTTTCCCTTCTCATGAGGGCATCTTAGAAACCACTTTCTTCTCATGAACCATGACTTAGCTTCCACCTTTCTTTGAGACAAACTCTCATTATACTTTGCCTAAGGAAACTCCCAGATCTCCTGTGCTCTGAAAGATGGCTTGAGGCCTTACACTTTCAAAAAAGACCCAAGAAACCACAGAGAACCTTGCTTAGAGTTCCTAATCTCAGAGATATGCATATGCATAGACTCAAGTCCTGACCAAGGCCGTGGAAGGCTACATCTAATACATCTGAAAGTTTAATATAAAACCGTAAGATACATGTGTTCACATACCTTTAGATTAGAAAGTCACTTTTTCCTAGTAGTTGAACAAATTCACAGCCTCTTTGACACAGTGTGGTGAAGGTGAATTAATTTCATAGCACTAAGTTTCATAGAATTAAACTGATTCTAGCATGACTTGCATATGGATGGGATGCCAGATATGGCCGCGTTGTAATCCTCTGCTATTCATGGAAATGAAAAGCATATGCTTTTATCAATGTCACTAATCCAAACTAATCTTTGAATGGAATACTTGGCATTAAGAGACAATATTTTTATCCAAAATAAGCAAGGTGATCCATTTCTATTCCATACATTGTTTTGGCTCAGTGGGTCCCTCCCACTAGTTTTCCTTAGACTGACATGACTCACAAATGACTTTGCAAATACAGTTTTCCCATACAGACCTACATGCACAGGCAGACCCCCTAGAAGATATAACAGATCCAAAGAGGGGACAAAATTATCAGAGAGGAAAGAAATACTTGAAAAGCCGGAAGACAATAACAACCTTTTAGGACAGTTCCCACAATTTTGGCAAGTAAACGCGTCTGATATGAGTGCTTCAGTCATGCGCAGATATATGACACATTTCTGTGTGGGCAGAGGATGAAATTGGGTGTGGACTGCGTGCCTCTGCAATGGGTACAGTGATAGGCCTAACTCAGCACCAGCAGCACTGAGTCATCTCTTCAGAGCTCAGAGTTCCTCATCATTCCCTTTATGACATGGAAAAACCCTGGCTGGATTGCCTGCAAAGTTATCCTCTCTGACTGGGGCCTGATCTGAGAGAAAGGTCAACAGCACAGCGAGGTTTCCACTCTCAGAAATCCTCCCCAAAGTCCACTGGTTCATGCAAAAAGTGATTGTATACCCTCATTACAACACTGGGCACTCAGAACAGTTATTTTTTCTCATTTATCCTCTGATAGAATGAATGTAGGTGAAAACGTAGGTTCTGTAAGTATCTGAATGGTCACTTGAAAGATGAAAGACTGAACTCAGGGACAATTGGAAAAACCCAAGCACACCTAGTGTATGGAAGTGTGTAGAAAGACAGCAGTATCTAACATTGGGCAATGATCACTACTATCAAAGAAGATGCTTACAGTGAATAAACAGCTCTATAATCTGAAATCACGCCCAGCATCAGTTTCACATTGTCTTTTGCCTATCTTTTCAACACAAAATGGTAAATTATCTACATGCCAACAAACACAATGGCATGATTTCAGACAGGTACTCCCTTGTCCTCAAAACAAAAACACAACTGTGGCCAATATTAACAGTTTGAGCCAAAGAAAACCTCAGGAAACCTTACGAAGAAGTGGCAATATCACAAAATAACACTATAAAGAAGATAGCTAAAGTTGCTTTACTTCTCATACCATCTGGTAGACTATGGCATAAACCTGCTGCAAATAAATATTCCTGCTGTAGTGAGGAAGAAAAAAACAACTTGTTACTGCATAATTTCCAGATGCAGGTCTTGACCACTTCACACAGGCAGTCAAGTGTGAAGCATTATAGGAGAGGAACTACATATAGCAGAGGAATTGTATTACCCCCACTACTAATAAACAACAGGGGGGGAAAAAGGGTGGCACTTGTTAGACTAGGTGTTGTTTCCCATCCCCCCAGTAGATAAAGTACGTACATTCTGTGGCAAGAGCAGATTGTAGAGGCTGAGCAACGATAGCAGTGGCTAAGAAGCCCGTCTAGTAGAGGAGCAACTGATTGAATATGCTAAGAGCAGGGCTGTAGGCTGGACATCAAGCACAGCTTTCTATCCACTCCTGCTGTCCCTCAGAAGTGGCTTCTGCATCAGTAAAATCTTTCCGATCAGATTCCCTAGATAATGTTAGTATCCAACTCTTCTCTTAACATCTGGCTTTGTAATAATCTCAGTTGGTAATCAAGTTCTCAGAGAATGGTTTGTCTGTTGAAGAAGGCATCAAGCAAGCATGGAAAATGCTGGATAACCCAGAGCTACACATCAATAAGATCTGTGTTTGCTTGTCTTGTACTTCAAGAGGTAGATGGCGTTCAACAAAGTGGAGGGGAACAAGTCAAAAGTTCAGAAGAAACACTTTAAGGGAGAAGGTAAAGTTAAAAAAAAGCACTTGCCAAAGGATATAATGAAAACAAACAATTTAACAAGATTCTAAAAAGGACAGGATAATTGCATGGCTAGGAATGTTCTCATGTGTTACATTAATTAAAATATTTTTTTAAACTATGGAAGAAATACTGAAACAAAGTTTCTGTTAGAGCTTAGAGAGAGTGACAGATTATCTCCTTCCTGTCTAAAGCAGGATTTCTTTTTCTTTTCTCTGAAACAGCTAGGGACCACCGCCATGGGAGACAGGGTATTGAACTGGATGAACTCCAAATCTACCATAATCACAATTTCTATTCTCCCTAAAAAGTACGATCAAATGATTAATGAAGAGAGTGTGCCATAACTGAGACATAGGCTGATCCCAGAAAGTGAGTCAAACCTGAAAGTTCACCAGCACAGATTTTCATATCAATACCAAAGATCAATTTGGTCAGAAGGTTCCTGAAACAGAAGTCAAGGTGAATGACTAAAATCTGGGTAGACGAGATCCTGCAGCAGTCATCAGATAAAATCAGTTAAAAAATGCAGTTTGTTACGGAAGTCAGCCAGCTAGCTGCATGTCCCAACAATGGTACCCCAAAAAATGCAAACCCCAGCTGCATGTAAATAGAGAATTCAGTTCTTCACATTCACACTGGTTGCCTCTTTTATTAGCATCAAGCGTACACGTATTATCGTGGTTTGTAGAGGTCTGACAACGGCAGCCCAAGCAATGTTATCTCAGGGTTTCCTTGTGCCCCCCCGGCGCTCTCTGTGTCCTCTGCTGTCTTTACACAGCAGTTGGACCATAAGCTTACTGCCAAGAGAGCTGCCTTTTGTTCTGTGTTTGCAGAAAATGTGTGAGTGACAACAGCAGTAGGAATAATACATACAAATTCATCTATAAGGGAAAAATACCAAAATTTTACTTGCCGCTTAGTTATTTATAAAATCAAAGAGACCAAGAAATAGCAAAAACCACGTATCCTTGCCAAAGTCCCCCCTCTCAGAGTGGACAGCCACAGGGGCTGAGATCTGAGCTCTGCTCCAAACAGCAGTGGTACCTCCCCAGCAGGAAATTCCCAAAACAGGAAAGATACCCCAGAGCTGACACAAAGCCAACAGATTTGGCTCCCATGCCAGACTTCCTCCAGCTGTCAAGGCAAGAAGTGTGTCATGGTTAAAAAACCTGCTGTGCTCTGGCTACTTCCTGCTGGAGCTGCAGCGGACTGGGCAGAGACAAGAAGAGCTCGAGGGCTCTGCTGAGCATCCCTGGCCCGAGATCAGAAACATGCATCCAGCCCCATCCACTCCGGTGGCATCTGGCACTGCACAGCATCACGGGCAAGGTCTTTTACCAGTCTCTATAGGGCTTCTACCACCCTTTCTGCAGTAATGCTTACACGGCATTACTCATTAATAGTTCATTTGTTGCTTTGCCAGACGGACTCCTCCTTGCCACCGCTCCACTCCCCTCAGAGCCATCGCCGTGAAGTTATCATTTGCTTTTGAGGTACGAGAAACATCCTTTGGGGGTCAGCACCTTGCTGGGGATTGTAAGTGTGCAAACTGAAGCTTTAGACAAGTCTGTGCATCACTGAGGTTATATTTCCAAGTGATGGGATAAGCCATCAGGAGGGGTGGTTTTACTTGCTGATATAAGAGTGGGCAGAGAGAGATTATTTGCAAGCTGTTCTGGACCAGTATAAACCCAGGCTTTAAGTCCCACATGGTTAAACAATGACTCATGGCTGATTCCTATCTTGCCTGTCAACACTCACCATTGCTTTACATCCATATCATTGCTAAAGCACAGCAGAAGACCATGAAAAGGAGCAGAAGCGAACAACATTAATTTACAACACACCACAGCGCTCTCAGCTTCTGTGCAAAAACAGATAAAATCTTGAGGTAGTGAATATTTTATGACTTCCTAAAGTAAAATTTAAGCAGAACTCAAGTCTTGTTTTATGCCACCTGTAAAAGAAAAATTAATTGGAGGAGCACAAGCAGAACGCTAGCAAGGTCTTTTAAAAACTTCCATTGGGTTCTTTTGCATCCAAATCTATTCGAAACAGTTCATGTAAATACACATGTACGTAGGCATGTTTATACGTGCATATCTACACCTGTATAAATATATAGTAGAACATTCCTCTCCTGTAGCATCCTTTCAAACATAACATCATTTTAAAACCCGTCATGAGAGTTGAGAGACAGACCCAGCCTTACCTTCCTAATTCCCAGCTTCTCTTCACCTTTTGAAACCGAATCCTTGTTGCTGTCTCTATGGTGACAGTGACGTCCAGGTCCCCCGATGAGACAGCTACTGGCACGCATGTCAGGTGCCAGAGCAAATCCATCACCACCTGAAACTTCTGCAGTCTCCAGCTCCTCCGTGGGACATGATGCTCTTCTCCAGAACTGGGTCTGACAAACAACCCCGTAAAGAAAACAGTGTTAAACCACTACCCCATGCCTAAAAGAGGGGAAAACTGGGTTTAAGTATGGGGTCTAAAAGCTTTTTTATTTTTTGCCTTTGATAATAATTACTGCTACTTGGGAAATAAATGTGATAGCACTGCTATCAAAGAGTGTATCTGGATAACCTACACAGAAAGAACTAATTACAGGTAATTTCTCCCAGAGGGTTTGACAGTGAGAAGATATTTGCGCATCATGAAGTAGAAGTAGCTGATAAGCAGCATGATGAAAACCTCCTGCAATGTCCATCCACCTGGCATACGGAACCAGCAGTGACAGAATGATATTTCTTGACTCCTGGTTAGTGGAGAGAGGAGCACAAGGGGAGATTTTTATCGAGTGCTAAGTGAGGAGCAGCAGGTGGGACCAACAAAGGTGTGCCTTTCACGCAGCCACAGGAGGTGGCTCCAGGGACTTTTTCTCCTTAGGAAAGACACAGTGAGTCACTGGAGTTACAAAATGCCGGCTATTACATATAGCCCTGGTTATATTTTATGATACACATATCTAGTTGTCATATAATGCCAAAACACACCTCCATTGTAACATACCTTCCTGTAGCAGCTTATAGGCACAGTGAAGGTTATTCAGTCCCCACTAGCACTTTCCCTCTGGGTTCCTGAACTGTGGGAGATGTGCCAGGGAAACTGCTTTGACTTTCTGCCACAGTCCACTGCCAGCACCTGCTGATACTGAACACCCTGTAGATGCTCTAGATTGTCTTTATATTTCACTGGCCTTTTCTAAGTTTGCAGCTACAGATGTCTGGCAAAGCTCTGTGTTGCTGCAACCTTGCTCCCCACTGCAGGGGAGGAGATAAAGTCCAGCGGTGTTTGTGGCAGCAAGTCTTGCCCGGAGGATTTAACTGTGTGATACGCTGCCACAATCAGCTCACTTGCAATTCCTCTCTGATAAAGTAATCTGCTCAAAACATAAGGGTCCTATTCAATCAATATAAATATTTGGAAAATGAAAGAAAGACACAGATTAGTCCTGTATTTCCCTAAGTTTCCACATCCTTTTTCACCAGTGAGCCAAAAATATATATAGCCTATCATCTTAAAGATTAAGATATTAATAGCTCAGCAGACATTAAGTACAATCCAGAAAAGACATAATAGCAGTAGTATATTACTAAAACTTTCATTGCTGTAATGCACGTTAAAAATCTAGTCCCAGACTGGGTAGCTGATGTGCCATACGTACTGCATGGAGATTTTTTCCCTGTCTTCTTTTCTTGATCCTTATTCATGTATCACCTCTTTTCTAAGGTTTGGACTGAAAATGCTTGGGATTAGGGAATGCTTGTTGCTCTGCGTACTGCCCTTCTCATGCTGGGTTGCTGGCCCCTGCCTGAGGCTTTAGGTGCTGCAATGATATGTACAACAAAGTAGCTTGAGAGGAAACAAGTCCAAAAGGAGACAGTAGTGGAGGACTTAGGTATATAACCCCTTAGAAGTGAGGAGTGCACTCAGACCGATGCCTCAGTCTACATAGTTGGTAAGCACAGATACCATCTTTTCATCCAAAGCGATGGAGTTTTCTCCATATTCTTCTCCTCACAGGAGCACCAGCTATAGGTTCACTGCAAAAGCCAATAGATTTGCCCTTAAACAACCTCAACAGAAGTGCAGATAAAGACTTGTCTTTCCCAGTTCATACAGAATTAATTTCTGTTTCACAGCAAAGAGATACAAAAAGCATCTCTCAGTGAAAACACAGGATGCAGAGGTCACTGGACTAAGAAGGGTTGTATGTCCTCATATCAGCAGAATTGCAGAGGTACCTGCAAGCCCCTTTCCACCAGGGACCTACAGCCAGCCCCAGCATTGCAATGTGGAAAAGCAGACCAGCGAAGGTCATGTTAGCAAGCCCATCAGTCAAGGAGCACCAGGAGCACCTAGAAAACCAAGATATAAATTTAAAGCATTCCTTCTCCTCCAGTGTCCACAGATGTTTAACAGCAAAGGTGGCCACAGGGTGCAGCAGCATCAAGGTGACAACACACAGAGTAACTCCACAGTTACAGTGGGTTACACCAAAGGTCAGAGTATCACAGAGCACTGGGAAGCAGAGATCAGTCTCCAGTGTGTAAACTCTCACGTGAGCTACAGGTTAACAGAAGCACCACCAAAAGTAGAGCAGGCTAAGTAACTAACCAGAAAGATAAATAGAAGTTTTCTTCAGAGCATCCAGAACAAAACTTTTGATTACAATAATTTTAGATCTGAAAACAACAACTGATACGTATGCATGCACGCCATAAAGAGAAAAGGAAATTTCAAGAGCTCTTATATCTAGGCTTAAAACTACAAAGTCATGTTTCAAAGAGACTTTTTCTGTCTCTCCCCTCCACATACAAAATCCTATCAACTCCATAAGAACAGCATATACTTGCTTCTCAATCTATATCCATCCATCTATATCCATATTTCACAGGTATTTAACATTATGCTAGCTAGAATTCATACATCTAAGGAATATACATCTCATAACACCAGTAATGCAAATGGCTAGGCACCACATTTTGTACTACAACTAATTACAACTTCAAGAGTTGGGGATTTTTGTTTATTTGTTTTGTGTTGTTTTGTTGTTTTTGGGTTGTTTGTGGGGTTTTGGGGGTTTTGTTTGTTTTTATTTATTTTTATTTTGTGGCCATAACTGTTGTGACAAAGATTGTGACTTTGTGACTTTTAGGATTTTCTCGGGGGGGGGGGGGGGGGGGGGGGGGGGGAGGAGGAGGGGAGACAGTAGGAATCCCTGTTTTCCTGTTGCTCTGTTGATTCCCAGCCAAATCAGGATGAGTTTTTTACAGAACAAATTCTCTGGCATTTTGCTGTTTTCATGCTTTTAAACTTCTAATGGCAACTCTAACATATTTGTAATTGGAAATGCACAATAATAATTAAAATAGGTTTTTTAATATAAAAAGGCTATAATTATGTCTTTTGCTTTGTTTGACAAAACTATGATTTCTACCAAAACACATGACCAGCCCTCGGGTGGTCTATTCACAGCAAACAATGTATTGTCCTGGGCACACAAGAAGACAGACAAGATGTGGTTTAATTGAGCCTCAGACTTCATTTACTTAACTTTTATGGAAACTACCAGTAATAACTCGTAGAGGGCACACCATTATTTCTTCTTTCATCAACTCTACATGATTGAACGCCGCCATTATCGGCTGCTTCTTTCTCACGCATTGAGTTACATCCACTGCTGGGACGCTACCGTCCTCTTTGTATAAGGGTTAAAGAGCCAGAGGGAGGAAGTTGTTTCCTAACTACATCAGACATACAGAAATGCCCAAAACTCTTTAACAAAGTTTTCTAAGATTTTTCTTTCTTGAAGTCTACTTTTAGTTCTTAAGCCACAAATTACTTTGCTCCTTAAACCCTGAACCCAGAAGAGCCATCAAGAAGATGGCCAACTCCTTTCCTAAAATCAGGTAAAAAAAAAAAGTCATCTCTACAATCAGAAAACAGTACTTTTTCATTTCTGGATAGCTTTGATATCAGATGTAATATTATGAAGATAATGAATGATTTTCCCCATTCCCCAAAAGTCAGCAATCTTTGGAAGTGCCCTTCCAAAGCTGCTCAGACTAGCCTAACACAAAGTCACTTCAAAGCAAAAGTCAGAAAACAGCATTTCTGTAATATGAGTGTCTGAATACATCTGCTGTTGCGGTCACATGTTTCAAGAAACATGTTCATATATGCTGGATTGGTCACACCTACTTCGTTTCCATGGAGCTTAAGAGCCAAGCAAGGTAGCGTGAGTGGTGAGGAGATGGCAAGGGGAACAGCTCTCCAAGCAGGCCATCATAATCTGTTTGCTTCCCTAGAGAGTCCACCAGCTCCTGGGATCACTAAAACTATTCCCATGCCCTCCAGATACCCCCATCCTTACACTTGCAAACCTCATTCCGTCACTGTTGCTTCACCTACCTGGACAGAACAGCTGCACATCATATCACCCTTCAGCAGAAGACGAGTTCGCTGTGCCCATCCTGGCCAACAGCCATGCTGTCCTCTGTTTGAGCCTGCAGAGCCAGGATACCCAAGACAGCCCACGCTCATCCACTTTGAAGCACTGTCTCCAGCAATGTCTGGAAAATAGGTTTGCTCACTCTATACAGGAGCCAGCATGAAAACCAGCTTATAACCAATACAGGTGTTCAGAGACTTTGGGACTCCAGCCTTAGCTCAAATTCTGAGTCAATATGACAGCAGGATCGTTCACAGCTTCCAGCATCATGATCACTGTAGTTGTTCACAAATGGCTTGATACCTGCCAAGCGTGCCTGTATTTCACAGGACAAACTCAGAACAAGCACACGTAGCCACACAATTATGCCTGCCCATAAGGACTCAGATGTAAATGGGAAAATGTAATACATTTTCCCATTCCTCTAACATTATTGAACAAACATTTCATTTTCAGCTGTGTTTTCAGAAGACTAACAAGGGGCTCATGAATACATCAAAGCAAAGTCATATTATTCATTTACACAAATGTTTCTGATTACTTTTCCTCCAACCACTCAGACAACACTTTATGAAAAAGCTAGAAGAAAAATAGAGTGGTTTTTCAGGACCACCTCTCATAACCCTAGTTCCTGTTCTATTCCCACATTTGCAGAACATCCACGGAATGTGAAATGAAGCACAGGTACCAGCTCTCTGCAAACCTGAGGTCTACCAGAAAACCTTCTTCCAGCTGAGAGGGAGCCATCTCCAGCAAATAAAATCAGTGATGAAAGCAGTGGGAAGTACACTGTTCTACATGCATTGAAAACATGTTCCCTTAAGGGTCTCGCACAAACTACACCTTTGGTTGACTTCTGAATGGAGTCCCCAGGTGGTTAAAGTGCTGATATTGCATTATTTATGGTGATTGAAATGCATCTAAGTAGTGCTTAGCAATAGAATTTACACAAAGTCACTTGATGGAAAAAAATACAGGGTGGGGGGAGGAGGTTGTTTACAAAACAAGTTACAGTAATAAAGCTGCTAGGCTGAGCCAAGAGACCTCTTAGTAAATCATTTATTCCACAGTTTGACAATATTTACAAAGGTTTTTACATGAATTATTTACTCAAGCTTTTATAACTTGTAACGTACTGTACACAAAACAGCAAAAACACATTAGAGCTACAAACCTGGGAACATACAGTTATGCAATGACAGATGGTGGAAAGGGCTCTGACAAAGGGAAGTTTACAACTAATACAAGCAACAGCCTTTTCTATCTGTCATCAATAAAGCAATGAGAACTAACAGGAAAATGTGATTCAAGGAAACAAGACAATTTTTCAAAAGCTACATTCTTTGTAGATTGTTGGATTTGGTTATTTAAAAATGAGTCTTTTGTTTTGAGTGTCTAATTCCAAGAATTGCCATTTCAGTGAGTTACCACCCACCAAAGAAAGGCTGTATGGCACAAAAACTAGCGTTTACATGAAGGAAACTCCAAAATTCTACTGCTCACCCTATTAGCTTTAGGTTAACTCAAGTGTTACTGTATACGCATCTAACAAACCTGCCCAGAGATGCCATGTGTGTTAATGCCTAAGCCAGGAAGTTTTGTACACAGCACTCTGGAAGAGAGAGTCATTGCTCAAAAAATTTCCAACTGAAATAAAAGAATAAGGGGAGGTGGATGGGGTAGTTTCCTGACCCATATTATAGATGAGGAACAGAGACACGCACAGTACCTGAGGTGCAGTAAAGACCCTTCCGCACAGGTTCATAGAGCTCTATACGTAGAACTAGCTCTTCCATCCTCATCTCTTACTGTCCAGCATCAGTGACCAAAACAATGGTTGTCAACATCAGTCACTTTTCACATTGTGAAAAGGTATCCTACATGACTTCAGCCTGCTCTCCTTCTGCCAAAAAATAAAAAGCAAGGGAACCCTGCACTAAGTAAGGCATGGGATTCATTGGTGCCATCGCAGCACATTCAGTCTGTCTTCCACAACCTTCAACCCCACGTGACAGACCACCACCTTCATGCTACTCCCTGACGGAAGGCAAAGGGTATCCCCACACTTGGTCTTACAACACAGGAGGATGCAGAGCTATAGTGGAGAATTGTCCCTAGAGAAGACTTTGAAGCCTGTAGGGCCAAAACATCATCACACATCCTCTTCCCATCCAGCATTCAGGTGGGGATATGGCATACAAAGAATCTTTTCCTTCTTGTCAACTTGAGAGCTAGCAGGTGTTTAAGATGACAGGCAGGCCATGAGGATGAGCTCTGTACAGCTGGGATTGCTGAGACCCTGGCATGAAGCCTAAAAGCTGGGACTTGAACAAGACCCAAAGAAAGAAACCCTTTGCCCATGCAGATAGCATAGCTGAAGCTACAGCCATAAACAGAAAGGAACCAGGGAGTTGTCTGTGTTCAGAATTCTGGAAATGCCAAAAAGTGTCATTCAGAAGGAGGAAGTAGGAGCGTCACTCATCCAGCACCCTGACGTCCCATACAGAACTCCGCAAGGTGGTTCTGCCTGCTTCTGCACAGGGCAAAGGCATCGTACACCATCACAGGTGACTGAGCCCATCAGTTACCATGTACCAGCTCTAAGCCCTCTTACAGAAGCTCTGAGCCCTCTATTTTTAAACAAGAGGTAGAAAAAGAATACAATCATCTACATTCAAATGGCGAGGAAACATCTTTAAAATTCTTTCTTGACACTGCTTTTTTTTTTTTTTTTTTTTTTTACACCAAATTACTACCCTCAAAATTTTGGTCTGAACTAATGAGCTACGGTTTCAAAGAATAAAACAGAATTTATCAAGACCATTCAAACTTAAGGAAAACTAGCAGATCCAGGTGAAAATTTAAGATGATTGAAAACATCAGACCACAGTTACAACTGCAGAGAAATGCAAAGGACTGTCTGGATGAATTACAAAACCAGACTGGACATAGCATAGGTGAGTCACTGTGCCATAGACTATGTAGTAGAGGTTGTCATTAGGCAGTTTAATAAGTTATTGCCAAAGACTACAGAGACAACAGCCACTGTCTTGTTCTACAATATCAAATCAACCTTTGATGTATGGCTAGAGGAGCAAACGTGAGCACAGAGACAGGTACAATAAAACTAGAAAAGGTACATAAGAATGCAAGAAAGAAGATCAAAGATATTGAATAGTTTCTGTCTAAGAAACAATTAAGTAGTCTGGAATTCTTTGCCTGTAAAACAGATCTGAGGGGGCACCTGACAGATCTGTAAAACAGCAAGTGACACGGAGAAAACAGCATTGTTCACTGTTTCTTCTAACGCAAGAACTACTGGTCATCCACTGACATTAACAAGTAGTAGGTTTGTAATAAAGATGAGTACTTCCAGCACGTTGCATAGTTAAGTACTCTGTCACAAGATGTTGTGGATTATACAAGTTTACATGGGCTTAAAAACACGCAGAATTCTTTCTGGAAAAGAAGCCCAGCAAAGCCTTTGAACACACAGAAATCACCGCTTGCTCCGGGAGTCCCTAAGATTGGGAAAACACACAGAGGAAAAATTTTGGAGATGCCAGTCACTCTTAGCACTTTTGCATGATGAGAAATCAAGGAGCAGCATGGAACACGGGGCTTATTTGATGATCTTGAATGTTCACGTCAGTCTTTAGTACTTTTTAAAGTGAAGATGGAATGAGTAGGAGGAGCTGGATGGCCCACGCAAGTCCAGATCAAAGGGGATAGAGCACACTTCTTCAAGTTGGCTACCTAAATCAGGAAAATTAAGATGATTTCTAGAAATGTGGCTGGGTTTGGAGAAAGACTATAAAATCGTTCAAAGACACTGCAACTAGAGCAGGTGAGAAAAGAAATGAGGAATTACAGAAGAAAGCAGCCACTAGTTCCCTGTTTTCGTTACAAAACAAGCTGCATTGAGAGACTGTCAGGTAAATGACAGAAAGCTGCAGTCACCAGCTAAAGTTCACAAGCTTTACTTAGTTTTCCTTCAGGTCTTAGTATGCTGTAGGTCCAATAGCAATGGATTTTTTTTTTCTTCCTTTTTTGACACTTCCAATTAGGTTTTCCTCCTGCCGGTTTCTGAGGATCATTCCCTGGAGGCAGACGTGTATCCTTGCCCTTGTTAACTGCTTTTGAAATATTGCTGCTATTGTCAGGAACTATGCTATTGACTGAACTGCTCCGGAGTCCATTCATGATATCTGGTGGACGTGTGCCCCTCAGAGAAGTTACTATTCCTGGGTACTGCTCATCTATGTGACAGAGAGAGAGATTACTGTGATTTTTATCTAGTCAAAGTGTGCAAAACATCCACATCATGAGACAGCAGAATGACCACCTGGTGTACTGCATCCAGCTCTAGGGTCCTCAACATAAGGAGGGCATGGAGCTGTTGGGGCAAGTCCAGAGGAGGGGCACAGAGATGATCAGGGGGCTGGAGAACCTCTCCTATGAGGACAGGCTGAGAGAGTTGGGGTTGTTCAGCCTGGAGAAGAGAAGGCTCCAGGGAGACCTTATAGCAGCCTTCCTGCACCTGAAGAGGCCCACAGGAAAGCTGGAGAGGGACTGGTTACAAGGGCATGTAGTGACAGGATGAGGGGTAATGGCTTTAAACTGAATAGATTGCCTGTTAGGAAGAAATTCTTTACTGTGAGCGTGGTGAGGCACTGGCACAGGTTGCCCGGAGAAGCTGTGGATGCCCCCTCCCTGGAAGTGTTCAAGACCAGGTTGGATGGGGCTTTGGGCAACGTGGTCTAGTGGAGGATGTCCCTGCCTGCAGCAGGGGGGTTGGAACTAGATGATCTTTGAGATCCTTTCCAACCCAAACTGTTCTATGACCTGAAACTTTAAATTACTTCAGTGGAAACTGCAAATGGTCTTCACTGACTTCTAAGTGAGGTAGGACAGGTAGTCACATATATTCACACATCACATGGCAATGAGTTACGCAACAGAGAGCTCTCTGAATGCTCCTTCAGCCTGAAGGTGTCAAGACAAACTTCAAATCACTGCTTTTTAGTTCATAAGTGCCTCAGAAAAATTGAGGCTATCTGTGGAAGGAGAGTATTTTGGGGTTAAGTTATAAAACAGTGGGTGTGCAAGAAACATGATACAAGTTTAGCTAATATCATACTAACTGGTGTCAAAAATCTCCTCATCTGAAACTGAATTTGCACCAAATGAAATTCTTACCCAGTGACTGTGCCACGGGCTGTAAACACAGCCAGAGACCAAATAAGAAATTAATTTGTTTTTTCCTATAAGTAAACATCTATTCATATATGCATTTCAGATAATGCCCTTAGTGCTCCTGGTAGCATAATCTAACACTCACACAAGACTGGTTACAAGGACATACTCAATGACAAGGATTATCTTTTACTATTATAAAAGTGCAGAGGCCAATGTCCCTATTTTGGCAAGAGTACCCAAATACTTCTATATTCCAGTAATTGTTTATTACAAGGACAGGCCCTAAGACAATGAAGAATCAAATCAAATCATACTAGTTTGCAGTAGCAGGTTATCCTAAATTGACTTGGAGTAGGAGTTGGTAAACTGCATTTTTAATTGTTGACATTTTACAGATAATTCATTTAAAGAAACTAGAGTTAAGTGTTACACCTCACATAAAACCCTTTTTCGTCCTAAGTAGGACTGCAAGCATGTGCTAATCTCACTGCAGTTGGAAGGAACGGAATTTGCCAAGAGATTTTAATCCTGTAAATAATGGTTTCATTAAGAACCATACACGACTCCGCAGGGAACTCTAAATATTAAGATTAGTAATAAAATCATTAGCTGTTCCAAGTTATTCAGCATATCATGGAGCCCTAAAAAGTTAATGACAGTTAGTTAAGAGCTAGCTACAGATGGACCAAGTGTTAGCCAGTTCATTTAAAATTGGGTTGGAAATACTTCACACTGTGGGGGAACAATGCTCAACAACAGGGCAAAGAGCTCAAATGCTGAAAAGAGCCTTTTTGATCACTAATTTCTAGTCACAGCCATAAAATTTTTTTTGTGAGGTCTAACAGTTAAGGTTTTTTGAATGCATAACAATGACTCATAAAAGCCTTACGAGAGCACTGTAATTATTAAAAATAAAACAAAATGGTTTGGCCTCCAGATTTCAAAAACCTCCAAATTTCCTAGAACACGGTCCAGATAACCTGAAAGTTTAAAGCAATTACTTTTTTTTTTCTACTCACGACCCCGAGACAAGATTTTACATATGTATGTGGTTTGTATTTGTATATATATGTATGTGTATATATAGATATATCATCTCGTCTGGATCGCAGATACCTTAACCACTGTCCAAAGTTTTAGCACACATTCAGATGCACACAGGTGTCTAAATCGCCCAAACTCAGCCCTTAACAGCAAAGCCATCCTGGTTCTGGTGCCCAGCCACAGAGGCACACCCAGCCGGCGCACACCGCAGCTCTGCCATCAGGCACAGGTAGCGATTCGGTACCAGGCAGGGGAGCGATCCTCTTTCCCAGCCCGACCCCGCACCCCGCTCCAGGGGGACCAGGCGCTGCGCCAGCAGGCTGGGGTCGCAGCAGCCGCTCCCCGCTGAGCCTCGCGTGTCGCAGGGAGGGGTGGGCAGCCAGCCAGCACAGCTGCCGCCATGCATCTTGCTGCCCAAGGGTCCCCCTCACACCCGCCGCCGGGGACAGGCGCCCACCCACCAGCGAGGGGACCGGCATGTCGCCCCAGGTTGTCACAGCCCCGTGGGGCTTGGTGGATGACAGCAAGGAGCGCTGGTGGGATGCTGCAAACAGCAGAGCAGCTAGAGCTAGCTGGAATACGGCTGGTTTGTTGTAACAACGCAGGTTCGCACCAAAGGAGCAAGAGATGTTGTGGCTGGGGGATGAGGGAGGGGAAGAAGGTCACCTGGCAGGCTTGCCTCACTTGGCTGGAACGCTTCTGCAATTAAAAAAAACCAAACCACCAAACACCCAACAACCAAAAAAAAAAAATATCCATCAAACCACTGCTACCAGGGAATTAAATTGCAGCTGACAGACAACAGCATCCCCTTCCACAAAACTGTGAGAAGGGCTTTTTCCCGTTGCTGTACAGAACAAAGCCACGTCCAGACCCTGACGGCTGTAGTGGCTCCTCTGCCCCCCTAAGAAACCCTTTGCTGAAATATTAACGCAGCCAGTACAAACTGCTACTGCAGTAGCCCCGTTATAGTATTCTTTCAAATATCATAAGAAATCAACAAGGTAGTAATATTCGCATAGCAAAACCACACCATCAGTGTTTTATGCTGCTGGAGTTTTCCATAATTTTGAATACTTTTGAGAGTTTAAGATGACAAGTACATAGCACACTTTTTGTCTGCAGACATTTTTCACGTTTTTATGAAGAACTGCTTTCATAGGAGCAGACAGAGTGTCTCAATGCATAGGAGGGAAAGCAGGACTCCTTCACTTCCACACCTGCTTTCTTCATCAACTTTTCTGAATTTTCCTCATCAAAACTAAAAAAAAAAATTATCTGGTCTTCACAAAGCAAGATACAGATACCACTTCTATTTAAATGAATGGAAAAATCCCACAGTCATACAAAATTTGCCTTTTGGACACTTAGACATTTGTCTTAGACACTAAGATTTTATCATATTTAACAAAAAATGCCCATTAAAAGTCCAGTCCCAACATTATAAAAAAAAAGTTCACATAATTTCCACAAAAATACATTCAGTCAAGAACCCTGTTCCAAACAAAAAGATAACATTTCCATTTCTAATTTTGTATGCATCCATGTATTAATGTACCCATTCTTAAAATTAGTCTATAAAAAAAAAATCTTCCACACTATTGTGCTAACAAGCTTCATAAGTGCAGTGACAGTGCTGCTAAATTAAGTATACTTTGGGCTAATTTTATGTTTTTATCACAATACTGGAGAAGTATTAGGAAGCTATTATTTTGTCAGCTTTCTCATTTAGCAAAGCAGCTTCAATTTATTAACAGTGTGGAGTGTGAATGAATCAATATGTTTCATTGGGCAATGTGTCATTTGTTAATCGGATATTGATGAGATTATTGACGCACAGCTAATTAATCTCAAACCCTGTGCTAGCCTTCATATGTTTCCTTAATTATGTTCTTCATCTTAGTCTTCCAACTTTGGCATGCAGACGCCGGCTTGCAGACAGTGAGTGAAGTAAGCTGTCAGAGGGTCTTTTCACACATTTACAATCCCTTGGCAGCAAAATTATTTTCCTACTTGTAAATAGGTATCAAGCAAATATTTAATAATATTTGCCAGAAGATTGATATTGATTTGGCAGGGAGTCACTCCAAATTAGCTTAGCAAGAGATCTTGCATCAGAAGCAGCGTACTTAAATAGATATATCTAAAGAGCATTAAATAATTATGGAACTATAAACCTGTAATCATCGGGAAGTACTAAAATTGCTTTGCTGCAGTTGTTATCATTGGACTCCTGGTTAAAGAGGCCTGCTGTAACAGGGTTTAGTTTTTCCCTCCTGCTGCAAAAAGACAAATATTATTTTTGCATTATTATTTTCTTTTCCCAGCCAGCCAAGTTTAGCAAAAGGAAAATGTCCTTTTTAATGGGATATAAGAGACAGGAATAATTTCACAGGGTGTGAGAGGGGTCACGCACCCTAAATTCATAGGGTGCCAACAGAGATCTGGCTAAGGAGAGGGCAGGGTGGGTCAGCTCACTTTTGAGCATCCCCTTCTGGCTGAGGGCACAGCCCTGCGGTGGGACGTGAAGACTTGCCAAGAGCTGTTTTGCCCATTTCAGCTGGAGTCAGCCGAGGACACCGGCATCCCGGGCGCCACAGACAAAGGGAGCTGCAACAACACAGCTCAGTGGGGTGGCACCCGGCTGGAAACCCTTTGTGCTACCTACTCGGGCATAATAGCTTTAATGGATATACGATTTGCATCGGGCTTATTGGTTCTGTATTTTTTAACCCACAGAAACACATCCAATGAGACTAAGTAGCAAAATAAATCCTGATAAGACCTCTGCTACGTAAAACACAAGTCTGCTCTACCCAGGCAAGAGTCTTCTCTGAAGGGCAGGAACATAGATGCCAAAATATTTTTCATAAATCAAAATGTATATTTAAGGTGTCTATTTCACCTCTCCAATACCTACCTTAAGCTCCATAACATTTAAAAATTTTTTTTTAGATAAGGAATCTAGAGCACTCTAGGGTAAAACTATCAGTTGTCAGCTGCAAATAAATGAGAGGGCAAAGACAGTTTTTATTCCCCCTCTCCCCTCTCTCATACCTAGCACGGTTTCCAGGAAGGAAAAAGATATTTCACAGCTGGAGACAAGGTGGACTCATGCTATTAAAACCTCCAGGGCAACTGCCTGGCATGTCCTGCTCACACAGGACTAACCTGATCACAGAGTTGAGAGTCAGGCAAGAAATTCCCTCAGGTCCGTTTGAGGATGACCGGTGGGGTGCTTTTTGTCCTTGCCCACAACTACCGGGATAACCTACCTTAGAAGATGCCCTGCTATGGCAGGGACCTAGCACGCTGACAGGGAGCCCCCCGTAACAGTGCGTCTTACTGGCCTGTATCACTTTGGCACAGCACCTCAGGACTCCATGCTTACAGGCACTGGGAAAAGGCATTTCTCTCTGGATTAGCCATGTGCTGCCTGTGATTATCGAGGTCTCATTTGATAACTCAGGTGGCCCTTTCCAGTCCCCTTCCAGGTAACCCTAAGCTTTAGGCTTCCTACTGGCTATTTACATGACAGCTGCGAGGAGGTTGAGAGGGGAGCACATCTGGTACCCTGGGCCACGAGCTCCTCCAAACACATGAATGAGGATTTGGGGGTAGCAGAAAGGGGAGGTCAGGCTAACAGACAATGGGGAGGGGCTGGGTTGTTTTCAAAGTCAGTTCAGAATTGGGCCTTCCAGATAGGAACGTTAATCAGAAATAAATAGTGAGGTGAAAATGGTCTGTAATGAACCATGGAGGCATTTTGGTCTGTCTCCAAAAATTCAGGCAACGGAACTACAAATGGTCGTTAGCTTTCAAAAACAAATCATTCCAGCAGCAAGTCACGTTACCTGCGCACGCACTGTATGTGAGAACAAGACTACCATGTCTCAGCTAGCATTGTTTCAACCTATTTTAGAAAGGCAGGCTTTAAAAATGCTATCACAGAGTTCTTATTTCGTATAAAGCCAAGAACATACACACAACTGCACAGCTTACTATGTCTTGCAAGTTAATCAAATACAATTGAATATAGCTCTTATCTTAAAGTACGTGGGTTTCCTCCCCACAAAAAAGACATCAGTGCCAATTTTATACCATATTTACAGAGATCCTTCTAAAGGGAATCAATGGGCTTCTAAGTCTTAGATAACCAGCACTTTGTCAGTAACCTTCAGCATCATACCAGTATTCACAGCTGTTCAACTCATTTTTTCAAAATGTTGACCAACAGGTTTATGTTGTAATTTATTTCAGAGAAAGCAAGAATGATAAAAACTTCATTTGATATGACACTACAGCAGTAATTGTCCTAATTAGCCTTTGTTTCTGTTTGTCGTCTATAATTATTTTCTGCATAAATTATCACGTTTGACTACAGCATTTATGACCAGTGAGTTCCTTAATATGCCATTATCAAAATCTTTACAGCAATACATTTACGCAGTAAGTTGAAAAATCCAGCTTGAAAGTAACACAAAGGCATATTTTCTTCAAAGCTTCTAGAACCAATGAAAAGAATAGAAAACCCTATATTATTACTGAGCATCACATCTTGGCCAATTACAATCTGTACAAAATTCTATTCACAAGAGAATTCACAGCATCCAAAAAAAAACCCCAACCCAAACCCCAATTAACCATTCCATGCCAACTTAACCAGCCCATGCCAAGTCTGGTCAGACATTCAAGCCCTTGCCCCCTCACCTCAAAACGAAGCGGGGAAGGGGAAAATAAAAATCACAATGTGAAAGTAAAAAAAAAATTACCAGAAAGCTTTTAAATTGTTTTGGTTTTCCCAAAACACAGGTTCTATTAATGATATTTACCAACATCTCAGCCAAACCAAAACAATGGCATTATTTGCATCACTATATGGGAAAACACTTTTATCTAAGTAGAGGTGAGGTTATTGGTGGAGGCGGTGATGTTTCCTGTGGACATCTAAGCCCTGGGAGAGACACATCCCATCCAACTGCCCTTCCCAGCTAATTGAGCTGTGTTAAAAACATGACTTTTTCAGTGTATTGTCTACTCTGCTCCATCAGAAGCCCAACATGGAGCCTTATTATATTTATAAGCCTTAAGATATTTCTGCCATCTCTGAACATTGTTACACCTCCAAAAAGTTGCTTGCAATTTTATACAAATATCTCACACAGTTTCTACTCCAGGGTCTAGTTTCAGTTTTCCACATACTTCCCCCCAAACACTAGTGCTTGCCTGAATCTGACTGCGTATTTATAGAGTGCTTTACGTTGAGAGTAATTACTTACTTTATTCCTAAAACACTATATATACACGACAATTCTGTATCATGGCTAAGGAGTTATTTCCTTCCTAATTCCCCATTAATGGCAAACTTATTTCAGGTTTGCATCAGGGAGAAAACAGAGGCTCTGCATTTGTATGGTGTGATTTAACAGTGAAATAGGAAGCCAATCATACACGTTGCATTCTAAATAAATATCATTTTACATTTGATCAGAGGATTTACAAATCAGAGTTGGAACTTGAGGCCAGGCTGTTTTCATTTTTTACATCTGCATCAGTGTATTTTTTATTTTGCAACAGAGCTGCTCCAAAAGCAGGGGTAAGCGACAGAAGAATCACGCCCCATCGGCACGGTTTTTCTACAAACAAAGCTCTTTAATACCCATTCTCTGAATTTCCCTACATGCTGCAGATTCTACCCAGTAAACCCTACATTTTCAAAGTCTATTCTACATTTTCTTAATTCTAATTAAACAAATCTTAATCTTGACTTTAATGGCTGCAATTATGATACTTCATTATGTTAAATGTTAGTTGCAACATAAGAATAAATTGTATAAACAGTTTAGCTGCAATTGCATGGAGTCTAACTGTACATTACTCATTAACAAGATGTGGGTAGCAGCAATTATAACATTTCCTCCTAATGTCCCTATTTATTGAGTCTCAGCAGCAAGCCCCCTTTTCACAACACACACTGATTGACGATAGCAGCTTTTGTACTTGTGAAGAACAGGCACAGTAACCTGCTGTGTGCCTGTAACTCAGATCGATGGAAGTACACATTAGCTCTTAGCCTCACAGGCCGGAGTTCCTGAAGGTCAAAATAGCCATCAGCATCACTGTAGGGTACAGGAATCATTTCACAAATTGTGAACAAAAACAACACAACTTGCTTTGCAGTTTGATTATTGTTTATAGATACAGCAAGCCAAGAATTAAAGCATAGCCTTGAGGCAGCGTAATTATTTACAGCTGAAGACTCATATCATTATTAGCGTGCTCCTAATTGCTTGAAGTTATATCAATGTTAGCTGATTTAACACATTTTTTATAAGAGGCATGGAAATTGTTTTCTCTGCATATGGAATGTTGGATCATTTCTTTATTTTTTAAGGTCTTCCCTCCTCCCCTTTCTTTCAAACTGTCCCTTGTTTGCCATTGAAAAAAGCCCCACACCCATAAATTCTCCTTTATTCTGGATGTCTGTAACTATCACTGCAGTGCTTTGTTGTGTTTCTGTGGAACCATATATTTGAATTTAGCTGGACTAAAACCATGCCAGGTTTTGGCTTTCACTAACAATAGACTTGATAATTTCACATCAATATCAACTAACTAGAGAATAAATCACACTTTGCTTTGGGTGGCACGTCTTAATCTTTCACTTTTCACTACAGCACTTGAGCCGAAAGCCAGCTGAAGGAAAGCAGTGCTAGTCCCCTCACGAAAGGCAATAAGGAAAAATCTAATGGACTGAAGTGGCCTCTTCATCGGGCCTCACATACACCTTTTTGAAGACAGACAGGGGTTATCTACTGTAACATCACTGTATCCAGTTCCCCTGATCTACAGAAAAAAAAGATTAGGTTTGCTATTAATAAACCAGAGCAACAAGTGGTTTGGGAACTTTTCATTTCACCAAACCTGTAATTTGTCACTCAATTTGTTCCTCTCATTCAAACCAGGAGAGCTGTCAAGCACCGACACCGGCAGAGCCTGGAGCCTCTGCTGGCCAAACACCAGGAGAGGTGAGCTGCTGCTGGTGAGGATGGGAAGCAGGGATTCCCTGGGAGGCAGGCTGGGGAAGCCTCTGATCATAATCACAGCGTATGGGGAAGGTCCCTGCACCAGCACTGAGCGAAGGGTGCCACAGGTGACATTTCTGAAGTCGGGCACACCTGGCTTTGCAATCTTAAAAATGAGGTTTCAACAGTATATATAATGCAGTACAGACTTTTCAAGGTAAATCAAATACAAATAAGATCTTATTCTCCTTCTATAACTTCCTTCCCATCCTCTAATTAGAGCACTTAAGCTTTAACCTCCACTTCAGGTATTTCTACTTCTTGAGTCACGCTGGCTGGCAGCGGAAAGAGGCTGTTATTTTGCAATGGGAGTCAGGGAAAAGCAGCGGCTATTGCCCATGGACCTGCAGTGGTCTTCACCTCGCTCTGCACAGCAGTGTGGAGACAGTCTGAAAGACCTTCCCCAGCAGAGCGAGCTCAACCCACAACAGGGAAGCAGCAGCAGACAGCAAGAGGACTGATCGTTTTACTTTCCTTAGCAAAGTCAAGGCTGACAAGAGCAGAGCTGGCATCAGGGGTGAGAAGGATAGGAAATGGGGTCACTGTTTTCTACCCACGTTTTGTACAGACCTTAGTCAGTTCACAGAAGCGATCTTGTGATGTGCCTGGCAGGGGCGCTGAGGAGCCCAAGCATTCATCCACGTCTCACCTAAGCACAGGCTTAATTTTATGTGCAGAATTCAAAATAGTTAATCACATCCTTCACTGAATTTTGGCTCGGCTACCTAAAGATTCATTTAATTGAGCTAATTCTTTTAGAGAAGTATAAGAACAGGTCAAACAGTTACAGATTAGGCTATTTTAAAATAATGGCCCAACTGCTGGAAGTTGCAGCATCTGGCTACTGAGAGGAGTGATGCTAGCTGAATTATATATTACAGTTTCCAGCAAGGAAAATCTTCCATTTTTGTGTGTGAATGGGGAAATAAAAAACTGCAATAGCATGTGAAACTGTCATAACAGCTTTTCATAGTTGAGACACATTAAATTACCAGCAATCAATATCCTGAGAAAAAAACTTAAAAGAAATAGATTTGCTAGGAAGGAATAAAGAAGTGCACCCAGTTTTAACTTGGAGCTTTAGTTTGCCCAGTGCTAAAGAAGTCGTAGCAGCTGCACAGATTGAAACTGAGAGAAACAGGAAAAAACCCAAACCTACAGACTTCACAAGCAAATTTGCCTGGGAACAGAAGGATGCAGCTTTTAAGAATTAACTTTTGTGCACGTGGCATAGCGTTCAGAGAGAGAAACAAAAACTGAGGGAGAAGCTTATGCAGGCCAAGTAAGAGCATGTCTTGAGGCTGCAAAAGACCAGCTATTTGCTATTCCTCTCCCATATGATTAAAAACTAAATGACTGCCTGTTGTCCCTCACTAGGTACTCGGTACGCTTGGCATCTTATAAATGGATCTTCTGCAACCTGGCCTGATTTCCTGAGCTGACAAGTCATGGATCCTGCGATGACACATGGGTTTTCTGCTGCCTGACTCATGTGCCTAGTGCTTCTTCACAGTTTTTGTTTTCTGAGTCTAGCTGGAGTCGCATGGCACTAACAGTCAAAGAGAGCTAATACAGTAAATGGAAACTGCTGTCAGTATGAACCAGATTAGTCAATCCCTATAGCACAAGTGAATTTCAGATAGCAGCTCAAGCATGACCACTATGATCACAGCCTAGTGTTTATGTATACACAGAAACAATGAAGTGGCCTGGCAATTACTGGAAATACATTCCTCAAGCTTTCAGGCTATGCCAAGCTTAAAATTGTGGTCAGCTCATGTGGGAGAAACTAGATCAACTTGGATTGCATTGCAGCAGTTGTAATTGAATTGTATATTTTGCCTTTCCATAAAACTTTCAGTGCTAAGTGTACAGCAGCTTAAATGACTGTGACATATAGTGCTTTCTGTGCCTTCAGATCTCGCAGGTAGACAGCCCCGCCGCCTCTTCCCGACTCCCGCCATCACAGCCAAACACCACGTACCACCCCGCCTCTCCAAAGCCACGAGGGAGCCAGAACCAAACCCCGGAGCCAGACCCAAACCCTTCACCACTGACTGTTGAGCCCCTGGGATTTCCTGTAACTAGTGATGGAAAAAACGCAGGTTTGGAGCAGAGTCTGGCCCTGCCCCAGTCAACAGGAGCTCTGCCATTTCCTTCAACTGGGCTAGGGTCATACCCTGCAAGTTTGCACAAGCAGCTGAGAGTTTACAGCTTAAAACATCTGCCTACCACAGTGAAGTTTGCAAAATAAAGCAAGAAAATGCCAGCTTTTTCCTTTTTTTTATTTTTTTCCCCTCCCCTAACTAGCCTGACTACTCTTTCATTATTTTTTTAATTGGAAGTTCTGGCCATTGCAGCTCCCTTTCTCTATATTTCAATATTTCAAATAATTCAGTCAATTTTTAAATACATATATGTATTTTTTTGTATGATTTATGTACGTGTATAAAATTATTTCCTTGTCTCATGTACTGCACTGACCCATGCTCACTCTGGCTGCTGGCAAAGCTTGGCCACCTCCATCCTATCCTCAGTGCCTGGCTGCGGCCCCAAAACACTGCACTCTCCTCCTCATGCCATTCACTCACCCCAGCCTTTCTCAAGATGCTCCACTATAGCCTGGCAGACAATGATCTCGGGTCCACCTTCATATTTTAAAATTACTGACTTGTGCTGAAAATACCAACTTTTCACTTAGCCAAAATTTAACTTTCCTCCTTATTTGCTGTGTCAAAAGATTTCTGCAAAAAGTAACTTGGCAAAGGTTCAGTTTAAAACCAAATTTTCTATATAAAATAGTTTTGATCTGAATTTTTTTTTTCATAGAACTTGCTTAGTTAATTAACACACATATCTCTGCAGCTTCCCTGCCTGCTATACCAAAGGAAGGAAAAACCAGAACCAAACACTTCCTTACCTCTCCCTGACAGAGCCAAGTCAAAATATAAGCACAAATGTTCTGGGGTGTGATTGCAGTACAGCAATGAACAGATTATACAACTTTATAAATAGAATTACACAACTCTGGACTTATGTTTCTGTGACAGACAAAAAGAACTCCAACCACTTCCATTCCTGTTTCCCAAAATTTCTAAACTGTACTATCTAGTATGTTTAACAATTCACCCAGTTTCGCCTATCAAAGCGGTCTGCCTTGTTTTTCTTATTTAGAATTCAGTTTTGCTTCCCAGTAATTCAGGTAGCATCATGAGACAGCAATAGCTAGGCTGGAAAAAACAAAGGGGAAGCTGTGATTTAAACAAAAACCCGCAGCAATTTAAATCTTCTCCTGTATAAAACTAATGTTCCACTTAATATCTGGCTTGGCTTCCTAAATACTAAAAATCATGTTGGAGAGGAGGAGGGGAACAGTATACAAATTTTCAACCAATAGTATTTTACTTGCTCAAGAGAACAGGGCAACCTTTACCCAAACATTTTGGGACATTCCAGTATACTTTAGCTGGAGTAAAGCTTCCAGTTAAATAGTTCTCTGAAAAGACATCAATATTTCTAATTACAAAGCCACGCGGGGAAAAATATTTATGTTATGTACCAAAGTTGAGGTGACTTTTACTGGGTGAAGGGAAATGATATTTCAGAAGTTGACTTTTCTTGTATTTTATCATTTGGCCCCCAGATCAGAACAAATAAAATGTTTTTACTGAAGCTACTTCCTCCGGCCACTTTGTCTTGCAGAAATTTGTTCTAAGGCGTTTCCTGTCAGTGCTTCCCATCATTCTCCAAAGTTTGCATTTTTTTAATATATATAAATTTTACTGTCCATGGCAATAAATATCATCTCTGTCATCTGCAACTATCGATATGTTGCAGAGATTACTTTTCCATCTCGTGTAGTTGTGACGAGCTTTCAAATTTGGCTCCCAGCATTCATCCCTTCTTGGCTCAAGAGCAAAGTAAATCTGCAATAGCTATTAACTATTACTCTAACCAGATCTGAGGCTCTGAGTACCTTACTACAGCCTCTTAGATAACTATTGCTCAAACAACTGCAAATACCAAACCGATGATGACATCAAATAAAAATTATATTTCCCAAAAAGGCCCAGGTGTAATTGTCAAAATCCTTTCAGTGACACTGAACATTAATCTTGCAGGTATGAGAACGATGCTGAAGTTACAGAAAGCAACCCAGAGATGGACGCATTTCCCAGCCCCGTGTTGTAGGGAGATGCCCAGCTGCAGCCTGGACCACAGCAGGATGGGTGTCCGAGCAGCCAGAAGACAGGCGCACACTCAAGGTGGAAACCCACAGGGATAGAACAGAAACGCAGGCAGAGCACAGCACGTATCTTGATTTGGGCATCAGGGTGGGGCGGCACGTGATTTCTATGAAACTCTTGCCTCTAAACAGTAACAAAGACGTTGCTGTGTAGAAGTTATTATAGTTGCTCATTTAAGAAAAAACTTGGGTTTATACAATTAAGCAAGTGAAAGCCAGAGGAAAAATAGTCCACAGTTTAAACTCTCTCCTCTTGCATGTATGCAGTGAGGCTTTATATATCTATAAAATATAGACCTCTTACACTATTCAGCCAATAATCTGTAATTAAAGATCAAAAAGGTTTCCCACAGCTCAAGATAAACACAGGCACAGTATTCTGTGTGTTGCTATGGCCAAAAATAGCAGTTTCTGAATCATATTACAGCAGAAAAAACAGAACACGTTTGTTAGAAATATACTATAACCAACCCAAAGTTTCTAGCTAGAAAACTAGCTCTTCTTCACCCTGTCTAAAGTAAAATTAGCTTTTATACCTATGACACACCTTAACTCTAGTTTCATTCTGAGTTCTGGTAGAGAAGCCAGCTATTCAATATCACATGCCCCTCTGGTGATATCTACGGCTTAAGACAGCCAGTTTGAAACAGAATCAACGCTCTCCTTTCTTCTTCCTGACCAAATTTTTAACTTCCCCCATATTGTCATGTTGGCTTCACTGTGAAAAAGTATGTGATAACATTATTCTTATCACGTAACACAGCTTTCTCATTTCTAGAATACAATTTGTAGGAGGACACTTAGGCAAAGTCAAGCCTGCCCACTTGCGTTGTCCAGCCTGCCACAGCAGCTGCTCCGCTTAATGGTTGAAAACTGCATTTTCAGTCACCAGTCCTTGCAACTTTTCAGAGCTCTTGCATCAGCTACTACAGCCCTTGGAAACTGGTTCCTGGGAAATCTGCGCAACGGCTGAGAAACAGAAAGGAAAAACTCAAAGCCACCATGTAAAATGCACATCTGGAGCCACAGCTTGTCATTGTGGACATGGATGTGCCTCAAAATGGGCTCACCCTCTGTCTCCATCAGCTCAAGGACCCTAGGTAACCTCTCCCCCGCAGAACTTATTCCAACCAGATGCTTGAATAGAAAGTAGGTAGAGACAAATGTCAGCGTCACTTAAGCAATGCCCAAACGTGTTTATTCACACCACTGCAGCACTGTGCCTGTCCCCAACTCTTCAAAGAGGGCCTCAGAAGCCAGCACTTTGTGTGGTGTGGTGGAGGCAGCATTGTTCTCATTACCACTCACAGAACTTGTATCCAACCATTAAATTATATAGCTTTCATCTGTTTCTTAAGGAGACAAGACTAATACGATCATGCTGAGTGCATGCATGCGTGTGTCCATCCATATATCTCCCAGCAGCTTTTGAGCATCTTGCCTGACTTTAATCACAGCTGGCAGAAGGTCAGAGACCTCGACCATCACCAAGTTCCTGCAAATCTTCAGGAAAACAGGCACCTGGTCTGAGGGGAGGGAGACCTAATTACTGTCCCCAAGCAGAAAAAGTATGCAATCCTGGCTCACCCTTGGACTCCAAAGGATCCAATATGAGTCACAAAACCAAAATAAACCAGGCTCTGCCAGTCCTGCAGCTTGTTGAAGCGTCACAGCACAGCAGTGAGAGCCACCGTGAGCCATGGCCTCCCACGAAGCACCCCGCTTGCCTGGGTCCCACAGCTCTGCCTTCAGGAAAGGGCTTGCAGCCCTTGGTCAACGCAGCTGCCTTGCACAGTTTCATAAAGAACAATTATTCCAGATAGAGAACAACACCACAAAATTTCCCTCCTGTATCACCTCTGCAAGGTAGGACTTCTCTGTTGACCTTGACATGCAAGCCAAAGCACTGAGGGTTCACGCCATGCCGCTCATGGACCACGAGGGAATCTTGACCTTACAGAAGTCAACAGGAGCTTCTGTTTCAGAAGAAAACAGAGCTGTTAAAGGCATATGTGTTGGGGAGGAACTAATATGAAAATTGAGCAAGGAAAAAAAAAGAATGTAACAGGATACTTACTTCTAGGCATCACTTAAAAAAATAGCTACAAGGATAATTTGAAAAAAAATAACATTTCAGCTCCTCTGGATTCAAACTTCTAAATTTACATTGTAAATACATTTAAATTAGGGGTTTTTATCCTCTTTCCTGACTGGACGCATGGTGAGCTGGGAGGTCATTCCATACACCCACAGTGATCCCACAAATACTGCAGAGTCCCTTCAAGTCCTCTTCCTGGTCTTAAAATTGCATCCTGCTTCTATACGAATCAAGAGTATTACAACGAGCAGAAGACCAGGAGGTGTGAAAATTATCTTCCTTCAAATAGTTTTCTTGTTCAACTTCAGAGAACCTACGCATCAGAATTAACCTTACTGAATAAAACATCACTCTAGAAATGCTTTGTTTATAAACATAAATGCATGTACATATGTACGCATGTGTGTACGTACAGACACTACACTTAATGTCTCAATGCAATTGAAATGGCCAGTTGCTATACCTCTCTATGCCATGTGTAGTGGCATTCATACCGTTGCCAGAAGAGTACCCTTTTTGATCTATAAGTTAGAGGTAAACTTCAGCTATTTTTCATAAAACACAGTGAACACTTCTTCTGGCAAGTGCACTACAAAAGCTAATATTTAAACAGCAGCAGCAATAAAAGGTAGTAGTTCTATACTGTAGAAAAGATTTACATTAAGATAAAGAAAGGGGTTTTTTTGGGGGGTGGGGGTTTTTTTTGTTTGTTTTTTTTTTTCCATTCAGGAAAAGCTGTGGTTTAAGGCAACAACTCACACTGGTAGTAACTATATTCTGTTTGGTGGTCTGCATAGCTGCTGCTTGGGCACATGAGTCTAAGTCCTAGCACAAATCAGAAGATTTTAATCCCTTCAGGATGCCCCAACTTTTATCTTTTTTTTTTTTTTTTTCCTCCTTAATCATCTTATTAATGCACCATAAAAACAAGTGAAGTATCGCGGCACCCTATCCCTCCATCACTTCAGCGGTAAACTCTGTTTCATTCAGACATTGAACTGAAGATTTTCTTGATTGGTTTAAAGCTAATTTTAAAATCATTTTACCCATACATTTCTTTTTTAAACTTTATACATAAAATATTTTAAACTATTTAATTTGTTCAACAAAATACTAAAAGTTAAACAATATTTTTGCTAGCTATTTATACGAGTCCTCACAAAACTCAGTATTTCAAAGAAAATTGCACAGAAGGATGTTTAAGTCCCAGTAAAATCCATCCATACCTTTGACTCTTGACAAGGCAGAGCACCCTACAGAATAATTCCCAGCAAGTCCCCAAATCCAGATTCCAGCCACATTCCCTCCTAGCGTACTGTTGGGGTGCTGATGTTTCCATGTGCACCCAGTGCATCTTTATATGCAATTTTAGCACCTCAAGGTCTAATCCAAGGGATTTCAAACCAATGGTGTTCATTCCACTGGTTCCAAAAGAGTTGTTCGTATCTTTAGTGCAAGGCATATATCTCAAATATCACACATAAACCAAAGAACATCACTTTTGAAACTACCTCCTTAATATATACCAGATAGATCAGCAAGGTTAATTCCTTTAATATAAGCTTATTTGTGAATAACATTTTAAAATGTTTTGCAAAGGACCAGGCTTGAATTTTAATTATTCAATATTATTTTCTATAATTACTCATTCTTTAAAAGCACTCATCAACAATCTCTTTGGGTTGCCTCTACACAACTTAAACAGGAAATTATTAATGCTCCTGAAATACTATGCAGTAACTAACAACTGAAAGGTCCTTTCCAAGCACGGGTGTGATGACAGGGCAGCACTGATGTGGACTCTCTGCAAGAGTGAAAGGGGTAAAGATCCATTCCTCATGCAACAGCGTACAGAGGACACAGGTCTTGTAGTTCACCTGGCGCAATGCTTTCCTCAACACGCATCACGTGCGGCTATGCAATATTTGACATGGGCTTGTGCATTGTCCAGACCCTGCCTTCTTTTTCCTTGTTTGGTTTCTCCTGTTTATCAGGTTACCATGGTTACTTTCTTGCTCTAGTCACTTAAGTGTTATGTTACCATTAAAAACAAGAGAGTCATCATTAAAAAATTGACTGTGGAGTTGGTCGAATGAGAGACTAAACAGAGGGAAGTGATCTGTCTTTCTTAAAATGAAGAAACACAAGGGTGAAGGTCAGAAAAACCTTATTTCAGATAGATTTCTGTCCTAAAATGCCTGTGCAAACCTATTTGGTATTATACCAGAAAAAACAGTGCTTTTTTGGATTTTTTTTCTCTCTGCTTTTATATGTAACTTACTAAATAAGTAGGAAGCACCTATACGTGTGCATGTGATTTTATTCATTAATGTCATGTGCCATAAACTGAGGAAAACAAAACCTTCACTTCCTGTCTGCTCTAGTGAAACAGCAGTATACAAGTTGTAGCCAATGTGCCTGACCTCCCAGGTAAAATTAAAGTGACTGAAGGCAGACTGAATTTCCCTTGTCACACTATTATCTCCCTCTATTTAAGTTCATATGAAGCCCTGTAATTAAGAACAGCTTTTACATTCCAGTGAAAAGCAAAAGGGTTTAGATTGTTTGTTATTTCACTTCTACCAGGCAAAAAAAAAAAAAAAAGTAATTCTTGGAAGATGCAAGGATTAAAATGCTCCTTAAAAAAAAAAAAAGGTGGCAAGTTTTGCCAAGACAAACCAGACAGGCTGCTGCTAACATCAGAAAGCTTCCAGTGATACAGGCTACACAGCAAGCGAGGCAGATGAAGACTGACATGACAGCTTGGAGAGATACCAGAATACTTTCACTTCACAGAACAGCCTCTTTTAAGAGATTTGAAGTAACTATCTTTTAATTTGGCTGACTTTTGTGGGAAAGGATGGAGAAGGGGAAAGCTGCCCAGGCCGCCGTATTTGGGTGAGCGGTGGGCACGCCTACCTTTATCTACACCAGAACTGGACCCACGCGACTCGGGAAGGCAAGGTGTCCTCACTCCACTCGTAGCTGAGAAAACAAGAAAACGTTGCAACCGCGCCCAAAACCTAATTCATGCCAAGCACGGGTGACCAGCAAGGATGAATTCACTTTCTGGATTCTATTTTACTGTCCTATTGCTCTCTGTCCAAGCAGAGCCCAAGCAGCTACGCTGACACATGACTTCTATTATGTTCAGGGCATTGCTGCCACAGATATGTTAACCACGGGGTAAGATAAAAATGGCACATTCCCCTTCTAGTGGATATATCCAGCTTAATGTTAATAGAAGCTCCAGTCAAAATTAAGAGACGCATCCTTACAACTGCTGGGCTACTGGATTTTCCCCTCCACGTTCGCTTGGAGGTTTTGAATTAAATCGAATCGGAGGGCTGAGAACGAGCGCTCTCCCAAAATAGCGCAGTTCGGTCTCGTTGTACAGAAATCGCGGGTCTCTAATTTCTGCTGCGGACAGGGCTTCTAACTTGGGGGTGGCAGGCCGAAGTCTCCCAGGCACAATTTTGTCAAAACCTCTTCAAGCCAAGACAAAAGTAAAGCCATGAATACTCCTTACTGCATGCGTCTCTGCTGAAGAGCTTGGTATTGCCCTATTCCCTGTGACAATGGAGTTAAGGGAATGAAACATGTTGTTTGGAAACAGCAAAAAGCTGTCAGCAGTAACCACTGTCAATACTCATGCTGGGCTAAGCTTGGTACTCCTGCTTGTCATTTATTTATTTACTTATAAAAAAGCACGTTTGATATAAAGTGCTTCTGTATGGAAGCAACATTGCCAAACTAATAAGCCAGTGATTAATTTCATTCTTGTCCTAGGTTTGTTTTCTTCTTAATAATCTACATAAATACATTAGAGAAAACATTCATTTGCCTAGACTTTATGTGGTATGAAGCAAACCCAGAAGCATTTTGCAAAGGCGGCTAGTTGTCACAGAAGAACTGGGCGGGTGAGCAAAAAAGAAATGAAAGCATATTTAGAGAGCTGCATGAAAGCTGCAGAAAAGCACAAGAGACATTACATTTAAAAAAAAAAAAAAACCACAAAGAAGTTGCTCAGCACTTTTAAAGATGCTGCCAATCTAAGAAATGGTGTCGCAGACTTCAGTCATGGTTATCACAGATGGCAAGAAATAGCCATAAAAATAAAAGAAAACCCAGTAATAATTTTAGAGAAAAGAATAAAAAAGTTTTAATGGAGGTCTTCGCTGGTCACTTTGTGTAGACAGTGGTATTTAAGTATTTAAATACATTATTAACTATGTTTTTCCTTTAACAGCCAGCAAAAGGCCAAACTTTGTATAGAGAAATCTGATACTTGTCACAGAGACTTTGTTTTTATTTCTGTGCCTCGGCTATAGCAGAACAGTGCTGGTAGCAAGTTTTCTCAGATTATTTTTGGTGCCATCAACTGCCTCGTTCCAAAACAATAAAGGGCACGCTCCTTCCCAAGAGCGCAGGGGAAAGCCATTCATAGAGCACAAGAGGGCTGTTAATACTGTACAACTAGTCAGACCACTCCAGATCTCAGAATATTCTTCCTATTTCTCATGGCAACTGTTTTTACAGACAGAAGAGAGGAGAACTCACTTTGCCAAATTAAATCCCCCCCTCAAAAATCTTCAAACTACAGCAAAGCTTGAGAAACAGAGAGCATCATCACGTTCCATCTCCCTGCAGGGCAGCAGCAGCAGAGGGCCCGCTCCTGCTTTCTTTGCACGCCCTCGGTTATTGCCAACTCCAGTGGCAGTTTGGGTCATGCAAAAAGTACAGAAACAGAAAGAGAAAACGGTCACGTTCCCCGTGCTGTATGTCAGGAGGTGAACTGTTCCCTAGCAAGAGCTAGGAGTGATAGCATCGCTTGCAAAAAGGTGCAACTCCAATGTGTTAGGAGATCATTTTTTAAAGAAATGCCCATAAAACATTTATATTGTATTATACTTGTGTGTATTCTATTGTACAATAGAAAAAACACTGCGTTTTTCATTTCTTGCCACATAGTATTGGAAAACTATTTTAAAAATGCTTTGAAGAACACTCCAAAATGTTGCTGGTATTGTTTTCATAATTCCAACTTAGCAGGCTACAGAGAAGAAAATGTTAATGAATAAATTAGAGAATCTTAAAAAAAAATACCCTACAAGAATTTTTCTGAAAGTTATATAAACAATGTCAGCCCATCCACCCAGATATTTGTGTGGCCACCTAGGCCACACTACAGCAAAACCTTCCCATTTAAGAAAATAGATCCACAAAAGCAAGGTGTCTGAAACTTTGTAACCTTTAAGAAAAATACCGTGGTCAGTGACAAGTAAGTTTATTATATTTCACACTGTGCACGTGAATTGGCGTATGAGATGCTGGCAAGAAAGAGAGCCAAATTCAAAACCAGGACCTTTGCACTTGGTTCTAGATAAGGCATGGCAATGTCCTGTCCTTTGAGAAAGATGGTTTAGTAGCCCAGCACCATCTCCCATTCTAAGAGTCTCTTTATTGCTTCACAGCGTCTGGTTCCAGCGAAGCATAACCGGCACTGGTAGGAAGTCCTTGCCAAGCTTATCTCTGGTAACTAAATCCAGCCTTTATGTGGTTTTAACAGACAATTTGAGATGGAGACAGACAATTTCTTCAAGGGAGAGCCAAATAGCTGACTTCCAGGATGATGTAATCCTGGAAGGTCATTGCAAAGTAAATGCATAACTGCCACAGTCTTTATTGTTGGGTTGTGGGTTTTTTTTCCCTCCCTCTAGAACATGGGAAATAGGAGTGGAAGACTTCAAGGACACAGAGACCAAAGGAAGCCCGATACCTCCAAGTATACTGATACTCAAACAATAGAGGAGAGCTAAGAATCTTCCCTTGCAAAGAACATGACATTTCCAGCTTTCGCTCGTTACTGACACAGGAATGACTCCTGCTATTACAGTCCTGATTCATCATCCTAAAGACTATGTAATTTGAACAAGGAAATTCCAGATATGGAAGAAAAGATCTGACTTCTCTTGATTGCAGTTTGGGTTTTTTTTTTTTTTAAGATTCCCTTTAAAAGCCCTAGAAACTGATCAATAAGCAGAATTCAAGTGAGTTGGTCCAATGTAGATTACAAATGCAAATTATTAGGGGGATAACTACATTAGTAGGATAAATGCATGTCTATCCCTTGGGATGACTAATATTTTCAACTTCTTCACAACTCTGATTAAATATCATGTTGTTGGGATCAAAAGGACTAAAGCTTCTCGGGAAACTCTCAAAGAGGCAGGACTCCTCATTAAATTTAACGCAAGAGGCATGCCTAGTAGTTATACTCACTATCTTTACCTTGAGTGAAGGGTCCTTTAACCACCTAGAAACAGCAGCCTGCAAAAACGCAGGGTCTGTTTGCTGAGCAGCTGCAGCTTTGAGCTTATGGTGCCCGTGGCAAATACAGCCGGAAAAAACGTGAGAAGGGTCTGAACTCAGGACACCAGCGGCCATCCTGGTTTCCCAGAGCTGGTCAGCCTTCCCTGGCCCTCAGCGCAAGCACAGCCAGAGACAGCCCTTGGGGCTGGGCTGCACGGGGGACCACCCAGCGTGGGGCAGCAGTCAAAAAGAGGGCATTGGGAAGTCACCCAACTAGTGCAAGGGCACTGGTCCAAGTGTTTGGAGATGCCCTAACTCATCCACAGTTGAGCATGAAGAGCTGCACTACAGAAATAGAGATGAAGCAGGGTTTTCAAGCCAGAATGTCAAACCAGGTACCAATGCTTGCTCTTTCCACGGGTTTGAACTGTGTTTCTGCTGTAATTTGTGTAAACAAAGCCAATATACACAGTAACTGTTAAAGGAGTTTATGAATTAACAATACTCGAATTTTTACAAGTTCCCCCGAAACCTTCAAGAATCTATAAAACAAAAATTTAAATCTTTCCTTGGTTTTCTTTTTTCCCCATTTTAACTTATGATCTTTACAGCCTGTACTAAATAATCAATATTAGTTAAAATCTTCAATTCTCTCTAGAGGACAGTGCCCTCCAGGTTTTATAATAAAACATCATGATGTTCAACCAGTCTTGTATATCATATATATATATAGTAAAATATAAACATCTGAGGGCAGCAATGATTGAACCTCAACTCTGCAGAGCCAAGAATTTTCCACTGTCTTTTAGAAAGCAGATGATATTTATTCCTTCCTGAAGTTTGTGCCTTGTGAATAATATTTCTTTCACATGTCCTTCCCAGGATTACACTGCATTCTTTGCTAGCCCTCCATGCTTCCTTATCTCAGTTTGCATGAAATGCAATCATTCAAAATAGCAAACTTAACTTAATTGCCATAGACAAGTGTTAATAGATTTTAATAATGCTTTATTAGAATTTATGCAAATTGGACTGCACTGAAAATCTGAATAAAACCCTAGCTTTAGCAGTCATTTTCCCCCTATGTCGTCTCTAAACACAGAGCAGGAAGAGGAAGCTTTAATTAGTAATTTCTGATGGAATCTGCTGATGAAAATGCTCTTCTTATGAATAGCTATAGGTGTCAAAGATTATCTTTAAAACTGTGAGTTTCATGATTCATTAATTAGCACTGAGGGCTTTTCCCAGGGGGTGATTTAATACTAATACCAGCCAACGGATTTTTTATTTTTACATTAGGATTTTTATCTTGATAAAAGTGTAGATGATGTCGCAGAACAGTATTATGTTGATTCAACTTCAGAGTATTCAGTTGACCCACATTTTAATACATAAACAGCTAAAAAAAATCAAACAATTAGAGAGAAGGAGAAAAGTAATGTACAAGTGAACATTTTTTGAACATCTAATATGGAAATAATCCAAAATCTATTCTAGTAAGTAAATCAGAGTTAATAATGATAATGTAAAAGCTGTTCAAGACTAATAGCTGATGCTTTATTCGTTGTTTCCTTTTGTTGTTCCTTTTCCTTTAGGACAAAAATCTTACAATGTATGGAAGGTTTCTGTCCACAGGATAACTTGTTGATATCAGTGGGAAAGGCACATAAATCAAAAACCACAGATGACCTACATAGATATCTAAACTCATGAAAGAATGATAATAATAACTGGATAATAAAAAGGAGCACAATGATGGAATGACTTAGTTTTGCCATTATTAATACCAGTGGGCAAATATTTGAAAACAATTCTTCCTTTTACACCCACCCATTCTCACAGCTGATGTAATTTGCACACCAAGGAGTGTATAAATGCATCATAGTTAGGGAATCCTGACAAGGTAGAGTTCCTTTGGAAACATTGCATCTTCACATTACTGACAAAGCTGTCCTATTTATTTCCTCCTGAATCTACAAAGAAACACAAGAAAACCATAATGCCATAACAAACCAAAGCGATATAGTATTACTTCAGGTCTTAGAAACAGCCAACCAAAATATTTTCTGTTGACAAGCTCCACTGAACAGCACAGGAGCTAAGCATTGCATCACATATGCCAGAAAACACTTCCTCTTGTACTATGTTGGGGTAGGAAGATCTGCCAGTAGAGTATTAATAGTTGCCTCATTTAAAGATAAGGAGATCAAATTACTAAAATCTTAGTGATGGACTCAAAAGGAGCGAGAGCCCGGCTATGTTTAAGTTGGGGGCAAAACTTCAACAGAAGTAGGATTCTACCTGCACATTTACTGAACCAGCTCAAATCTTTCCTCTTCCAGTCCTCATTGCTCACTGTAAAGCAATTACTAGGCGTAATACCAGTCTTTCCCTACATACACAGTAGAAATCAATAGACCTTTAAAATTCACATACAAGATAAACAGAGAACATTTGTAGCAGATACACAGTGCTGTGACATGCAGCAGCTGTAATTCAGAACGTAAGAGAGTATTTAAAATAAAAACACACAGAAACCCATCCTACCACAAGCAAAGCTGAAGAGCAAACCTGGAGTTTGATTTTAATTAAAAATGGAGCCTGTTTGAGAGAACACTAATCTTAATCATTTTAAAGGAGGTAGGAAAGAGCACAAAGGAGTATGAGATTTACCACTGAAACTATGCAGATACCTAGCATTTCTCTCTGCTTTTGAAAGTCTCCACCCACATACCTCACCTAAGATTTACTGGCTCTTTCTGAGCCATCTGAAGTAGCCCTGCTGCTGCAGCCAGACCGTCTGCAGGCTGTGAGCGAGGCGCACAGTTCGGAAGGAGATCTGATCCCTTTTGCTCGTGCAAACCAATAGGCTGTCACCCACATTAAGTCCGATAGAGCCAGGGACACTGGGGGTCTGGGACAAGCGGAGGCTGCTGTCTTGAAGCCAGTAAAGCTGTACCGGTGACACATGCGATTCAGTTGCTTTGAGGGTCCTTTAATTGCATGTAAGCTGACAACACGTAAAGCTAAAAATAAAAAATATAGGTTTTTCAAATGGAAATGATGACTAACCCTTAATGATAATTAATACCAGACCTTCTCAAAGACCTTTTTTCACCTACAAATGAAACTAATTACTAGGATTTCTTGCTCATAGTTTGCTGTGTTGCCGAACAGCAGCAGCTGGGCTGTCTTTTTTTATTTACTCTTGAAGGGCTTTCAATAAATCTGTTTCAAATTTTGCTAACCCTACTCAACCTCCACACCCTCCCCTTTCTACTCCTCCCCCCCACCCCCAGTACTCATTCATGAGTTACAGCTGAATAGAATGATTTATAATAGTGCAATGAAGTGCAAAACATGCTCTGGCAAAGGAGCAAATTCCTCCGCCTTTCCTCAGATACCATCAGGTGTAACTGCAAATCCTGCCATACCCTTAGTGCTGAGAGAGGAGATAAGCAAGACTGTGACTTTTCCTCCACAAACTTGCCTGCTGGAGTAGGACGCGATGGAATTACACCCTCCTCCCCCAGTACTAGCCCCGTCATGCCCAGCCATAACACATAAAGGGAGGAGGTCAGTTAATCCCTGGGCTTCTTTGAAATCCTCTTGGATACATGCAAAGGGATAGGAAGAAAGCCTCTTACCTTAAGTTCAGGTTACATTTTGCAACTAAAAAACACTGAGTAGGAAGCGGTCCGTAGGGTTCTCCCAAATCCATGTGTGCACATGAAATAGAAGTGGTGAGCCGTGGTGGCCTCAAACTACCTAACGTAGATGCATCTGGTTTACTTTCTAAAGCTTCGGGTTCGCCCCCCCACCGCCCCCCCGCAACATTATCATGCGGTAACTATCTGGACTGAAATAAAGTCATCACAAAGGACGACAAACGCAGCTCCGCAGGGCGTATGATTTTACTGCATGTCTGATATTTTGTGTCTTGACTCCTCAAGCTAGGTCAAATTCCCAGCTTTCCTCAAATGGAAATAAGCTTTGAATTCAACTAGTTTTGAAGAACATTTTGTAAATGGGAACCACGAATACAAAAAAAAAATGACAACTAATTGCTGTTAACCTCTGTCACAGTAGTACTGAAGTATACAGTCGTTCCCACAGTGGACAGCACAGTTTGACAATTTTAGCCAAAGTCTTAAAGGAAATATTAGATTGTAAGAGAAATTGGTCAGCTTTTCTGCTCGGGAGTAAGAGACAATGCTGGTATAGTTAGTGTTATGTTACATAAGAGCGGGCTGTGTTAAGATGTATGGGTTTACTATTGGAAATAATTTTTCTTTTTGTTTGTCTTTTTATACAGAGTCACAAGTCTCACTTTCTGTTAGGTCTATGTGGGATAGTGAAGGACAGTTTTGAAGGTAAGTTTTCTAAAGCAGTTTGAAGTAGGTATCTGCAGCAATTCGGAAATTCTTCTAAAGAAGGATCCACAGCATAGCCAGGTTGCACTATACCTAAAGACGTCAACCCTTGCTTTTTTCAACATTAAAAAAAATGCAGAGTTTGCCTACTATTGGCAATAAGGGAAGAGGCAGAAACTGCTTCCGTCAGCACATCTGAACACAAATTGTCATGTTCACTTGAAATGATGCTGAACACATTTTTCTTTTAACTGGGTGGTCAGTCATTTGTGTATTTTATTTTATTTATCATTAACTTGTTAAATAAAAGGGAATCGAGAAAACTTTGCCTTGGTTCTTGATGAGGCATTTCATCAACTCATAGCAAAATAGAGGAAAGTTTTCCAGAAACAGTCATTAAAAACTCAGGATACTCAGGTGACTGGAAAATGGGGAGGATAAGTAACACAAATAGAAAAACTTTACTTTAATCTTGCAGACTTTTTTAAACCCTGTTTGACCACCTCTTCTAGAAGCATTTACTGTTAAAAAGTCACTTTTCCGTTATCAGTGTCTCCCTTATAGTGACTTCAATCAAAATCAAAAAAACCAACAGCAATCAGGACACCCTGGCAGGGCTGCCTGAGCCATTATCATGAGTTTTCACTTCTATTTTTGTAGTGCCTGTGTCACGGCATATTTGCAATAGAGCTCAGCAATGGCCCTTCAAGGACAACAGAGCCCTGCTGAAAACTCCAGCGTTACTGCACGCACCCATTTTTGCGGAGCAAGCTTTAGCCCTCGTGTATTTAAAGTCTTACAGCTTGATCAGCTCAGTAAAACACACCAAGAGGAAAAAAAGTCATTGTAAAGCAGATTTGTCAACGTGTTCCTGAAATGCTACCGATGTCTTCGCTATCAGGATGGGATTTTTACAGCATGGTCTTCAGCCAAGATGATGTTAGAGCCCTTCGTAAACTCAAGCCTTGACCTAACACATGGCTTCAAAGGACCTGGGCTCTGCGTGGAGACAGAAGCACTTGGGGCTCCACACATGCAGAGGAGCCTGTGTTCACACACAGCAGTCCCAGAGTCAGAGACCTGCACCGATCAACAGCGGTACAAAGAGTTCACCTCTGCATCACCCAAACACACAGCACAGTTCAGCAGCATCTCATTAAAACCCAGGTAGCACATTTGTGCTGAGAGAGTAGTTTATTCTCTGGGAAGTAACTCCATTAAAAAAAAAAAAAAAAAAAAAGACTTCTGCATAGGTCTGCTTTGTGGCTCACGCATTAGGGCTTTTTCTTCATCTCTGCAGAGCCAGCACGAATAAGAGAACAAACCGGAGTGTAACGCGGTCGCGCACTGCCAACACAAGCTCTTCCTGACTTGCAGCCCCTTCCCCCCATGCAAGCACACTACAGGACAGGGCAACCACCAGGAGAAAGGGAGGCCTTACAAAAAGCAAGTCTACCAAAGGTGGTGTGAAACTTGCCTGACACTTGGAAGTCCAGCTGCATTTCCATAGTAGGAAACAGCAGCTTGGCTTCTCTGCCCACTCACAAGAGGTGCAAAGCAGTTATTCTATTAATGTGAATGATGTTCCTCATGATTTTCACTGGCTTAGGTGAGAGGCACTCAGATCGAAGGTCTCTTCATTAAAAAACATGAGCACGAGCTGCAAATGAGGCACACTCAGCAACCAGGAGTGTTTATCGTTCTTACCTTAAGGCTTACAAAAGTTTAGGTGAAAAATGCCTCAAAGATACCAGTCACTCAGCACAAATGGCCAGTCAGAAATAAGCTTTTTTTTCCTCCTTCACATCTAAGCGAAGCACTGGTGTACTGACTCATGACCAACACATACACCCCTTTAAGACAAGTTATAAAATGCTGTGATCCATAACAAGTAGTGAGGCTTTTGCCCCTTCTCCCTCCCTGCAACATATATCTGCACAAGCTACAACAATAGGACCCCCAGAGACAAAGCAAAGTTTCTCAGCTCTGTAAATGGCGAGAAAAAGGAGTTTGCCGCCACATTCAAAGAGCTGGTTGCAACCACCAGCCTGAATCATTTCCCTCACTTGTTCATAAAGCAATGTTTTAGTCAGGTGAGATGCAGAATTCTTTATGAACAATAATCTCAATCTCACATCCCAAAATGCAGTTTGAGTGTTTTTTATCCTGCCTTTATCTATGAGCAAAGGAGAAACTGCAAGGAAACACTTATTTCCCTTCCAACCACTATGTCTACCTTGCTGTCAAATAGCCCCCAACTGACAACCTCAGGACCAAATATGTTTCCTGTACCAGCACTTTGATCTCCAATTGCAACTAACCTAGAAGGGTAATAGTTACATTTGAGGTCACTAGGAGGTCTCGACCCCAGTTATATCACCCTTCTCCAAAGAACCTTCCACTTTAATCATCAACTTCCGGGTAATCTATTAGTAACTGGCATAAATCATATGTTAAAATAGGCTGAAGCATTGTCACAAGAGCTAGAAAGTGATCCATTAAGCTCTGCCTCCCCCTCCCCAAACACTGGATTCTAACTTTTAAAAAATAAAAACAATCAAAAGATTTAACCAAGGAAGTATCTTATACTTCCAATTCCTGTTACATATTTATTCTCCTTGAAAATAGGCAGGAGACAAGAAGGAGGGGAAGAGCAACCAAAAGACAGCACTGTCCTGTGATGTTACGAATGCTGTTCAGTGTGATAAGTCAACGTGTCAAAAAGCACATTTGCACCCTCTTTCCCCCATGCTTTCTCCCAACTGCCATCCCAAAGATGCACAAAACTGAAGACTGAAATGGTTCAGAAAGAAAAAAAAAATGGTGAGACTTGGCACATGTAAATTTTGCTGCCTGACTTCACCATCACTGATTACAGCTGACGGAGAGTTAATAAAAGAGCAAAGCTGGCTGTCAGAGCAGATTAGTGTGTGCAAAGGACAAGACAAAAGAATAATGCCGTCATTATTATTTATGGTCATTAACTGGGTTGAGTTCATTTCTACAGTACCCTACCTGAGCAGTAAAAATGATCATCTAAACATGAAATACTACATTTAGAGTTAAAACACTATAATTTTGTCTGCGTGTTTGGCTTGATCTCTTTTTATATGAGGTATTTGATCCCGAAATTATCCAGAGTGGGTAACGCAGATTTAGCTAATGCGAGTAAGAAGCCCATCAGATTCTTGACCTTACAAAGAACAGTGTTTTTCTAATGAGGGAGCATATAAAAGCTCACTGCCTCCTTGTCAAGACCTATTGAAAGACAGGCACTGTGGGAGGGACGGGGGAAAGCTGCGGTAGAGTGCAATGGGGGTAGAAAATCTAACGCAAGAGATGAAAGAGCATATGAGAGGCAGTAAAAGTGGAGAGTAAAGCAGGATTCTGGGTGGCAGAATCCATTAGCAGGGACCTAAGGAAGGGTGAGACAATGGATATAACTCAAGCAACTGCTTTGAGCAACAGCTGAACTCCAAGTACAGAACAGAGATGATGGAGGTGTCAGTCTGGCTGGAAGAGGGACACTAGAGCACGGGAGGAACATCAGAGGAGCAGAAGTGTAAAGCCTGGGGAAGAACACAGCGGCACATCTCACAGAAAGCGCTGTTGAGAGGCATCATGAGAAAACACACTTCTGGAGCCTGTATCCAGAGAAAAGTGAGACAGGGTCAATGCTACAAGAACTTAGCAGCTGTTCTGTGTATATACAGTCAGAGTAAGTGTGGGAAGCCTTCACCGCAGGTCAGAAAGCACAGCTTTCCTGACCTGGCATTCCAGGAGCATTCAAAATCCCTCACAGGACTGAAAACTGCATCAGACCTTGCTGTCTGTCCTGCTGCCTCTCCTTATCTCATTTGTTCCTTGTTATTTTTTTCAAATAAGGTTCCAGGGCTTTTCTTTGACAAGACCTGAGCTGAAGACACCAACAAACTCTTTTCTGTCCTTGTCAAGCAGGGTGATTGATTTCACCATGGCTTACTGTCAGCAAGAAGGTCCATGAGACAAACACAGACTGTGGGCCACGGGATAGGACATCCTCTTGTGAACACCTTGAATCCCTTTCTCATCACAGGGCAGACTAGTGTCTACCAAGTAACTGCAGTCACTGTCACCTGATTTTAGTCATGGGGAATATACTTCACAGGCATGGATAGGTCAGGGTACAGCTTATCCACTGGTCACCCCCAATTTTTAGCCTATATTTAAGTATAGTTACGGTTACTCTGGGAGAGCAGCCATTCAAACTACACTGTCCGCAATGTCAGCAAGGGAGATGGCATCTTATCTTCAGCAGTAGGCTCTAGATTTTGAGATTTCATCCTAAGTTGGATTCTGAGTAGAATAATGAAGAGACAACTTCATTTTTCATGTAAGTAGACTTTCTTCCCCCCACACTTTTCTTATGCCCTCCTCCTTTGGGATAAAGAAATCATTTGCCTTGGCAGATTTAGTTTGCATGATATTTCTGTGCTAGTGACTAAGCAGGTTATAATCATAATATATTTTACATTCTTAGCCCAGGTGTCAAGAGCCAAGAACCAGTAAATTTTCTTTCAGCATACTTCTAAATAGCAGTGACACCATGAATTAACATCCCTCATACTAGAGCCTGAAATGCGACGGAGCTACAGAAGCCTACCCTGCGACAGAGAGAAATTTCAGTGGTGGCATAGGGGAAACATCAAGACATCTAGAATACTCTTTCCCACAGACTGCCTCCTCACTGAACAGCTAAGATGACAAGACAGCTGTGGAGCACCATATACACTTCACAAAGGATGGGGCAATTTTATTCTTTGTGGCAAAAACACCTCAGAAGAATAGGTGGCTCTGAGTAGTGCACAGATATTCTCATGAAAGAGGCCTAAGTTGAAACCTGGATTCTTATATTCTTCCCTACCTATTTTTGTAAGATTATGACAAACGTAAGCATCTTTACCCGCTTTGGCAATTTTGATTCAGAATAACATCTAAAACCTGAAGAGCAATCCATCGTACTCAAAATTCAATTTTTAGATCCAAAAGTGTTACAAGACCAAACCTTTGTATACTGCTGATATCAAGTACCAAAACTAACTCTAGTCCAGTCCTATATTCCCATACACCGTTGGCCATACTGGAGATCAGCATAGGAAGAAGTGACCACAAGGTTTCCTCAGGTCACCTAAGGATGATGCTGATGAAAAAAATATTTGGATATATTGGAGAATCTGCCTAAACAATTTGTTCATGCCCCTGGAAACTGAGGGAAGTTTTTTTGCAGTTTCGTGTATCTAAATAGCTTTGCAGATCTGACAATAGATGATGGTGGCACACACAAACCTGCGAGCAGGCAATTTCACATTTTCTTGATGTCTTACAAATGTAATTTAGCAAGCCAAACACAAAACTGGATATATTAAGAATTAGTTTTTCATAATCTTAGTACAGCTTTTGCTGAGTATTTTGGTAAAATTTGCTAGTTCACAATACATATCTGCTGCCAGGGAAACAAACTGAAAGGGCCAAGAGACAATCCTTTTTATGTATGAAATGTGTCCTTATAAAGTGGTACTGTACCCTTATAAAAAAAAGCTTGGCAACACATTATTCAAAGGCAGTTAAAGGCTATTGAACACAGTTTGGGCAGACCGGTGATAGCATTCTAAGATCTTTCTGAAAGAAATGATATACCTGATATACCCAGGGAACTTATACATACATATAGCCAAGTACATATTATAAGATACCATTGCAGAAACAGTATGCTACAAAGTATGAATTCAGTGCTAGTATTACGTAGGCACGGTTCAATACACACAGGCACTAATCCTTCACAGATCCTATGAGTAAAAGCAAATCCAGCATTCTCTCATCTTACAGCAATAACACGTTGCTGTCTTTTCAAAGGAAAACTTTCATAACCCAACAGCTACCAAACCAAATGGACATTAGCTGAGTCACTGTGGCATTCCTCTCTTGGTTGCTTACATTCTCCAGCCATATATTGCAAAGTAGCTCACACTGCCTTTATTAAAACTATGACAGAGGGAAATGTAATCAACTCATAGTTTTACAAACAGATCTCAAGGCTTTTCAGTAAAATTTGGCTTCTGTGCAAGCTTGCAGAACAATGACTAGATGCAGTTCTTCCTTTTGAAGTTCTTTTTAAGAAAATTCTCCCAGGCTAAGACCCAGTAAGTTACAGTTTAGCCTGGAGCAAATTTTTACAACCAAGTTATAAACCCCTGAAATAGGAGTTCATAATGGAAACAGCTGTTCAACCCTAACTATAGCGGGTGCAAGTATAATAAAACCTGCAGGAGTTCACATTAACAATGGCGTCCCCTTACACTCTTTCCTGTTACCCATCCATTAAACAAGCAACACCACTTAATAGAAGCAAAGGCAACAGGCTTTTCTCTTTTCCCTATATCCCTGCTTCTTCCCCTGAATAACAAGCTAAGCAATTTATAGGTGGTAAAGAGCACACTCCCCAACATCCAGATCTCTTTCAGCAGGACGCACTCAGGGTAGGGTCTCCAACCCCAGTGTAACGCACCAGCAAGACACCACTAAGGTTCATTCCAGGCAAGTACTTCACATCGTACCATGCACAAATACCGTACATGGCGTACAGCTTACGGCCTGATACTTGGGCTAGGGAATTCCCACTGAATCTCATCACCAGCATAGCAAGTCATTTTTTCCCTCTGGGCGACACTCGTAACATTTTCATACAGAGTTTTGCATGTTGCTTAGGGGAATTAAAAATGCCACAGAAATGCAGTGTAAACTATACCTATAGGTATGTAACGCAAGCTCTGCACTACCATCGGGTTGCTTGCTTTCTCTAAACTGGCCCTTGATTTTCCATATGCTGCTTTCTCTACCCTGGTAATCCCCTGCCTCTTGTTTTCAGCAGGTTATGAAAGGACTTATTCTCAAGTTCCTGCACTCTTAAGGGGCACAGGTTATACAACCTGCAGACGCTGGGTGTGAAAATGTGGTAATGGTTGATGGCCACCTGCTGCAGGGTAGCATGAGGCTTCATGGCTACACAACCAGGTATAAAAGACAATACCAGGAGTTCACAATGACAGCACTGTCCCTTTAGACATCTTCCCCCCTCCCCTTCCCATTAACTAACAGGTTGGTTTTGCATAATAGTTACCAATAAGCAGAATACTAAACAGATTATGGCTCACAATGACACAATGGGACTTTCCTACATCCATCCAAGCAGTTCAAACCATGGTCAGAGCACCTGCACAGCCAGGTACAGAAATCTGTAAAAAGAACAAAAAAACAAAGCTTTCTATAGAAGCTTACTTTTTAATGCAACTAGGCTCAAGAGAGAGCTATCGATAATATTGATTTGCAACAGAAAGGTTGTTAGAAAGTGAACAACTTGAAAGAAAATAAAGGCATTCCCTCCACAAGAAAGTAAAAGGGAGGGATCAAAGCTTGGGATGCTAGGCATTGGGTTTGTGTGGCAAGGTGGTTGGGGGGGGGGGGGAGGGGAGGGGATGGAACTACAGGGATGGCTTCTGTGGGAAGCTGCTAGAAGCCAACAGCCAATGCCAGCCAGCTCCAAGATGGACCTGCCGCTGGCCAAGGCCGAGCCCATCAGCCATGGTGGTAGTGCCTCTGGGATAACAGAGTTAAAAAGCTGGGGGTAAGTACACAACACCAAGAGCAATTGCAGCTAGAGAGAGGAGTGAGAAGATGCAAGAGGAACAACTCTGCAGACACTCAGGTCAGTGAAGAAGGAGGGAGAGAAGGTGATCCAGGTGCCAGAGCAGAGATTCCCCTGCAGCCCCTGGAGAAGACCATGGTGAGGCAGGCTGTCCCCCTGCAGCATATGGATGTTGATGGTGGAGCAGATATCCACTCACAGCCCATGGAGGACCCTGCACTGGAGCAGGTGGATGCACCCGAAGGAGGCTGTGACCCCGTGGGAAGCCCACACTGGAGCAGGCTCCTGGCAGGACCTGTGGCCCCGTGGACAGAAGAGCCCATGCCAGAGCAGGTTTGCTGGCAGGACTTGTGACCCCGTGGGGGACCCACGCTGGAGCAGGTGGAGGCACCTGAAGGAGGCTGTGGCCCGTGGGAAGCCCACACTGGAGCAGGCTCCTGGCAGAACCTGTGGAGAGAGGAGCCCATGCCAGAGCAGGTTTGCTGGCAGGACTTGTGACCCCGTGGGGGACCCACGCTGGAGCAGGTGGAGGCACCTGAAGGAGGCTGTGGCCCGTGGGAAGCCCACACTGGAGCAGGCTCCTGGCAGAACCTGTGGAGAGAGGAGCCCATGCCAGAGCAGGTTTGCTGGCAGGACTTGTGACCCTGTGGGGGACCTACACTGGAGCAGTCTGCTCCTGAAGATCTGCACCCTGTGGAAGGGACTCATGCTGGAGCAGTTCATGAAGAACTCACGTTGGAGAAGTTCGTGGAGGACTGTCTGCCATGGGAGGGACCCCCATGCTGGAGCAGGGGCAGAGTGTGAGGAGTCCTCCTCCTGAGGAGGAAGGAGCAGCAGAGACAACGTGTGATGAACTGACCACAACCCCCATTCCCTGTGTCCCTGCGCCACTGACAGGGAGGAGGTAGAGAAATCAGGAGTGAAATTGAGCCTGGGAAGAAGGGAGGGGTGGGGGCAGGTGTTTTAAGATTTGGTTTTATTTCTCATTACTCAACTCTGGTTTGATTGGCAAGAAATTAATTTTCCCCAAGTCAGGTCTGTTTTGCCTGTGACAGTAACTCTGGAGTGATCTCTCCCTGTCCTTATCTTGACCCATGAGCCTTTCATTATATTTTCTCTCCCCTGTCCAGCTGAAGAGAGGGAGTGATAGAGCAGCTTTGGTGGGCACCTGGCCTCCAGCCAGGGTCAACCCACCACAACTTGGAAAAAACACAGCATGTTTGCTCTCATTTCCTTTATCTTTACAGGTTTACATTTGGACTGTCACAGAAAAGGATGTGAATCTCATCTCTGTAGCCACAGTCCACCTGCAAATAGGCACATTACGCAACATAGTTATAGGCAAGAACTGAGTACCTACAGATTTGTTAAAATATTTCTTCTTGTCAAAAAGAAGCCTCATCTATTGTGACTCACCATTGAGAAGCCTTCCAGACTCACATCTTCTATCTGCAGAAGTAGTTATGTGTAGGATCTGCTTGAACAATATTTTTTCTATAAACAAGAAAACTATAAATTCTCTATTGTGACACTGGTAATAGTGTCTTGTTTTCATACCACATCACCACAGCTAAAGGATTCTCTTCTCTGCACATGATCAACCAAGAAATAAAGTCTAGTTCTTAAAAATATTGGCTACATAGAAAGAAGTCCAGCTTTGGAGTCAAGTGAATGTAGGAAAGAGATACTATGGGAAGTGTTTTCGGTATCATGTATTCTGGCAACAGGAGTTTGTAACATTTCCTTGAACACAATCAGGGAAGACCACTCAGGAAGAAATTCTCAGATTTATAAAGCTAAATGATTCATCTCCCTAAACAATAGCAAGCCACAGTGTTTATGATGATCTAGATTACACTGGAGCCAGGAGTCTCCAGTAGAGTCCAGGGCAGATCTTGCCCTGAAGAGTTAAGAACCCAGCCAGCAACGCTCCTTCCCATTGCATAATGCAACTATTTTGTTTCTCAAACTAGACTTTGTCAGTACTGTCAACATATTATACAATCTAATAATACATCAGATGCCAGCAGATAATACTGTTATTATACGCCAAGTACTAACACTGCTGGTTTTGGTAACCGGTGTTGGCAGTGCAGCTTGCTGCGACACACCCGCTTGTTTCCTCCTAATGAGCTCCAGCACCCATATCTGGGCGCCATCTTCAAAATTAAGGTGAAACAAAGAACGCGTTGTCCATAGGGGAATGAGGCCTGCCCTTCCCAGCAGAAACACGGAGGCAGGAGCTACTCTGACTCCTCGTGGGGTAGGCAAGGTCAGGTCATGGTCCTGATGCTCTGCCCTGGGTTTGTGGGTCCCTCCCGTCTCAGGGGGGCACTGAAGCAGGGAGGACTCACCTGCACTGCTGGGAGCACAGCTCTTCTCTAGCTTTTCATGAACAATGTTATTTATCCCATTTCTTAATTTTGATCAGCCTGACACTTGCCTCCATATAAGCGGTGGTGCATACTAGCAGGAAAACACAAGACTTCTCACAGGCCTTAAGTCAATCAGCCTCACAGCAGGGAAAATGCTGTCTTTTCCAAGCTAGCATAGAAAATGGTGGCTTTTTAATCGATGGTTGATGGGTCTCTGTGTAAGTTACACTGAAATCTACCAGAGCAAATTACTGACTGTCATCGTTAATGGTAAAGTATTCATCAGCAAAAGGACTTTATCACCTTGGATTAATGTTATGAGTCAATATTTTTAAATGTAGTATTTTTCATACATAGATGTGATCAATTTCCCTAGATGGACATCTGTGAAGGTGGTGTTTGGATCCTCCTGCAGCTAAAATGAGGCCCTATTATAAAGCTTATTAAAAGTCCTATTTCTGAGCCTGCATCTACTTAGGAAGTCTCACAAGAACCTCTTTTTGATAGGGGTGATGGTTTCTAAGAAAAAGCCCATGAGGCCCAAAAAGAAAAGCTAAAATTCTCTTAAGCTGAGATTTAACTGGATGTACAAACAAGCTGGTCGCATCAGCTCCCTGCAAATTTGCCAACAGAAGTAGATGCCCCGACTTTAAAAGGCATTTTTCTCAACAGTAAATTTTTCCTACTAATTTAAGTAGCAATAAACATAGAACACAAAGAGACACACTCACCCTTTGAACTAGACACATCATCCATAAACAAAAGCTCTTGCATTTCCAACCAATAAAAGAAACAAACGAACAAAAAAAAAAATCTAAGGAAATGGATAAAATCTGCCAGCTAAGTGGCAAATCATGCTCAAAATGCCCCCACATCCTGACAGATAAGCAACTTCTGCAACTAGTGAAAAAGAGCATAAGGCTTCTGTTTGTCTCCATCCCCCCCTCTCCAAGACCCCCAAACCCTGATGGATCCTGTCAGCCATCTCGCTGGTTAATAACAGTTGCTTTCTGCCCGTCAGGAGAAACGCTGTGCAATTTGTCTGATCAGACCCCATGCAGCCGCACAACCTAACTGTCAAAGACTGAGCACTTACAGTAAACCACTGGTAATTAACTCAGAGTAAAGGAGAAATTAAATCGCTGTAAATTCCAACAATCGGAATGCAGGAGAAAATCATAACCTCATCGCAGATGCTCTATTAGCCAGTAAAGACCCTGCTTTTGCCCGAGTGTGTTATTCAATCAGCCTACTGCTTTAACTAATAATGAGCTATTTTCTATTATAATGTAATAAATCTCGAGAGGACTTGATCTGGAGTGATGCTGAGGACTTGGTTCCCAGCTACTCTCAATGGAAGCTGAATGAACACAGTACCTCTGGATTTGGCCAGTGATACAGATCTGCTGAGACATACAGCACGAGACAAAATTGATTTGTTTTCTAAAGCACATAAAGGAAAAAACAAAGAAAAAGGGGGATTTTTTTTTTTTTTTTTGTAAACCAATAACTAACAGGGCTCCAGTTGGACTGATTCTTTAAATGCTGCCATAGGTGTTTGGTGCACCATTCAATGCACAACAGCACTCTAAACCCTATATAACTACCATCTTCACATTGTTATTTAAAGCACAAGCAAATATGGACACATACCTACACTTTCTCTAGACAAATACTTATTGCAGAATCTCTTTATCTACTAAACCAAATGTAAAGACTCATTCCAGGAGTTAGAAGTTTATTTGTTTTACTACTTAATCTGAAATGCTTGCAGTCTAGTATTTAAAAAGAGAGTAAAATTCCTCTGAAAGTCTGAATGAGACAGCACAAAATTGCAAATGTACAACTCCAACCTTTTCTTTTATATAATACAGGAATTTCCTATATAGTCTCAGGTATTAGAATTGATTTCCAGGGATTAAGCAAAATCTGCAGAAGAAAGTTTTCATTTGTTTGACAGTGCAGTGAACCACAACCACTCTTTTTGCAAATTATTTTGAAAACCTGAATTAGTAGCTTGCATATTACCAAATCCAGATAATTAGAAACAACACCTAGTAATTTAGATAATCCTCCCACCAGTTTAAAATAAAATGGTTCAATTGATATCATTTGTTGTTTGCTTTTTGTTCTCAAATGTAAGATGTTCTACAGAAAACTGGGAAGGCATAAACACGCCCAGGAAGACTGTCAGATGGCAATCCAAAGTCAGAATACCTACAGTTAGGCTAAACCTGTGAAATCATAACATTTCCCCAAAGCACACAAAATACAAACACATATATATTTAAAGACATCATCTTTCCAAAGTGTTATTTCAAAAACCTGCTGTCCACAAGCCATCACCGATGATGTTTTGGCAGCTTGTGTCTCACTAACAAACAGCAGCATTCGCACATACCTTATTTTGAAGTATTTGTTTACAGTTCCATTATCTGAAAACTTTCTCTTTGGTATTTTATTCCATACCTTCTCCTGTCAAACTCTGTTTCTTAGGCAATATTTTAATCTGATAAGAAGCACAACTGGCTGTCTGATGTCAGTGGGCTTCTGCTACAAGCACGCACACACCAACTTTAGCAGCAGTTTTGTTGGTATGTAAGAATTCTAAATACGCGTAGATTACACGTTATGTACGCTCAACTTAAAACATTACTTAAACTCATAATGCTATTTCATCTTCGCAGCCCACTCTTTGGAGCAAAACCCTCTGAATTTCTCCTTACCAATCACATCATTATCATAATGAGTTCATGTCCTAAAGACATCACATTAAAGTAGCAGCTCTCACTGAATTCACAGATTTTACACAATACTAATCCACTCATAAGCCTTGGCCTTATGTTCAAAATATTCATTTTAAATGAAGCCTCGGGGAGAGGTGTTATTCCTGGGCTCAAACCACTGCTCCTCCCATTTCTTCCCTCTCTTCAGGACATCTCAGGAGATGTCCTGCATTTCAGGCTTACCCATTCGGTTTCATCTTACTGAAGGACACGAGACAGCTCAGATACATTTCACAGAATGGAAATGTAACTCTTTAGCCCTTCCCAGGCACAGCTTGATAGAGGTAACAGCTAAAAGAACACAAAAGCAACGCCTTACGGTACAAGTATTGCAGAGTCCTACAAGAGGATCACAAACTCACAAGGACACGTGTTAAAGCAGATACAGCCACATCACAGGCTGAACCTACAGTACAAAACCACCTAAATCTTTTCATTTACTAAATATTCTTCATGGTTCTGTAATCATGTCTGACATATACCTGTAAGGTGCTTGAAAAAAGCTGCCAAAACTGGGGGTGTTTCAGAAAGCAAATCACCATCCTTTACATTCTGCTGTCTGAGCGACACCAGCATCTCTCACAACCCAGGTGCGTGGGTAATAGCTGGCCACAGGGATTTACACTGGCTGAGTGAAAATACTGCCCAGAACAACCTGCTCGCTATGATATTTATACACGAATGAGCACAAAAAAATCCATAGGGAGAAATTCCAGGCATTCCCACACACACACGCAAAACGAAATGCTCTTTCAAATCTTTTGCTGGGCAGCTGCGCATCCTCAGATTTTCCTACTGGGTTCACTTCCATCCACCTCTCTGGTTCATCAGCTGCTGCAGGGCATCTACAAAGCAATACACGCCGCACTACCATCGGTGCACTGATGACACCCAGCTCTCTGTCCCCTTCCCTCCTGACCCCGACACGGCTGCTGCCAACCTCAAACAATGTCTGGCAGAAATTGGTTTCTGGAAGAAGGCCAGCTGGCTGCTGCTCAACCTGGACAAAGCAGAAATGATGCTAATCAGCAGGGGGAAATGCTTTGAGGACCTAATGAAATTTGTACTCCATCAGCTGAGGGCATATGTCTGGCTAGCATGCTAAGAGGTGTGCAATGCAAGCACCAGGTCAGGATACAACTTCCTCCCAAACTTGAAGCTCCCAAACTCACCAAAGAAAACTCACTCACTTTTTATTAGATGCCTCCTGCTTCATTTTCAAAGACCTTATCAACTTTCATTTGAGTTTGACTGTGAAAACTGCACCAGGAAGCTAAACAGGTGGCAGAGTGTGCCACTTCTGGCCCTCTTCTGGATGGCAAACCAAAATGATTGCAAGCCTGTTCCCTGGTGCCTGGAACATCCATCGTTATATGGCATATGATCATCTGGAAAAATAATAGTCACTTCTAAAAGTGACTTCACTGATGCTTTAGATAAAACTTTATGGAAAAGCAATTTACATCCTGCCTGCAAAAAGCAGCAACTTGGCTACCTTAAAAATCAAGCAATGAGACAAGATCTATTTTCCTGTGTCAAGTCTCATCATTTACCTAAAATCCTGGGTTGCATGCGCTGGAACAGATGACCTTTTATCTTCTGAGACTTTTTATGCTTCTCGGTTCCATCTTTATAAGGGACAAATAAGCCCACATGAAAATTCTCAGCACTTTGCAAGGGGTAATAAACTCAGTGACTTAATTTACTCATTCAGTAGCAAGACATGAAATTTTTGGTACCCAAGAAGCAAGAACAGATGCGACAACTACTTCTGTTACCAAAAGTGAAGATCAGAACTGACAGTATTGTATTTTATCTTTGAATTGCACTTGTGAAGCAGGCTTTTAGCATGTCTTCCAAAGCCATGCTGATCATTCAAGTGCTGTTAGAAACTGTTCTTTCTCTTCATCCTTTTATAGCTTTAAATGCCAGCCTGCATGCTCTTTTGCCACCTAATACTGGACCTGAATTCCACAGCACCACGTGCTATTCGTGGCCTGGCCACTGACTTTAAGAGTATGATATGTCTTTTCACTGTGCCTCAATTTTTTACCAATAAAATGGGGAATTATGATAATGATTTCCTTTTCAAAGGACTTACCGATAGGAAGTGCTGAAAAAACACAGAAGACATAAGAACAGCTCTAGCGGCCTCTCCGCACCTAACAAACATCAGAAAGTCAAGCTTTACAGCCAGTTTGACACCTTGAGCTCAGCTGATCTCAAAACATCCAGGAACACCAGCGACATAAAGTGGGCACATCATTATGCAGATGGTGTTGGCAAACTGCTTTTGTTTGCAACGATACAATCTAAACTCAGGGTTTACAGCAGCAGGTAATGCAAATGAGTATGTTGCATTCAAGCAGGAAGCAGATTTCTACAACTTGCAGGAACTCAGCATCTTCAACATTCAAAAAGAGTTGGAGATGTCCAAGACACCCAGTACTTTGGGTGAAATGTTATCAAGGATCAGCTGAAATGTTTTGTGAAAAGAGGCTTTTACATACTTTGTGCAAGGATTACCCAGTGGTCTGAAGTTGAACATGATGCATGGGCAGGAGAACTTATTTCTCAATGCTCCTTATCAGCCACATCTTGTAACTCTCCTGATTTTACACAGGTAAAAAAAAACAAGACTGGGTTTACATTTGAGGTACCCGACTCAACTTCTTCGTCTGAGCCAAGTACACGTTATACTCGTCTTCCTTAATTCATTTCCAAACCACAGCAAAGGCAGTGAAGCTGCAACAGGAGGATCTTTCCTAAGTGTCAATAGATGATAAAGCTGCTTAGGACAATGTATTTTGGTCAGTGTAAGGGAAGAGCAGAGTTTTAAGAGCATCATTTGTTTTCTTTCTATGCGTATCTTCTGTTAGACAACCAAGCAGACTAACCAGTTCTTCTTGTGTTTATTGCCATCTTCAAATATGTATTTGATAGCGCAGTAGGCCAATGTTAAAGGAGGAATGCCTATTTGTTGCCTGTATTTGTTTAAAGTATCTATTTGAAATTACATACTTTAGTTGTTTCTCCCATATTACATTGAAAAAACCAGACTCCTAGGTCTCACAGGAACTTGGTGGCTGTTTTCTGGCCAAATTTGATCTGGCTGTATCTCTTTACCACTAGGAAGTAGCAATGACATTGGTAAAAGCAGGGAGATTATGTGAGGCTGAACAGATATCTTCAGCACAGTGTGTATGGGACAGCAGTTTTCCAGGGTAACAGACAATAGCTTCATAAAAAAAACACACAAAAAACCCCACACACCCCCATACAAAGGAGAAAAGCTGTGGAAACAAATTAATTTGGAATATGTAAAGAGGATTATGAAAGAAAGCGCAAACTTTCCTCCTCTGCCAAAAGAAGCGATTTACTGTGTGTACATCTTTGCCTTGTTACAGTTTATTATGGAGTTGGGTAGCTAAAAGAGAAAGAGTTCAAATAAGGAGCGGCTAAAAAAAGGCTGGCTCCCACTGTGAGCACAGGGGTGAGGAGAACATGGAATAATACATGAAAAAAGCAGCTCATTGCAACAAAGTGACTTGTTAAGCCTTCAAAGTCTGTCACCAGTGCTCCTCCAAGCAGTGTAACTGATTGCATAGCACGTGGTAGGGGTTCGATGGTATGTATTTCTGACCTCCCTTTTCTAAAAAGAAATGCTATACAGCCAAAATACAGCAACCTTCCACATGCACCTACATGCTGTGAACACCAAAAAGCAAATCAAGTTGCTGAGTGTGTACATGGCAGTATAACAAGGGGTCATGGGATGAAAGCAAGAAAGAACATTTTAGGCTGAACATCGGGGGGAAAAAAAAAGACTTTTGTTCAACTGTGAAAACACTACATGTCCACGTTAAAAATTAGCTACACAAAGCACTAAAAATTACTTTGTATACTACAACCCTGCACTGGCAGAGAGATGGAGCAGAACTAATTGGTCTCTGCAAACCCTAACTTCTTATGATCTTTCATAAAAACGGTCTACAACAGTTCCTAGATTTAACAAAGGCTTACACTTAAAAGAGAAAATGAAACTGGGAAAGCAGAACATCTCCTGCAAGCCTATTTCCACTTGGAGCAGCACAGCGTGGGAGGTGCAATCGTTCAAGCGCATTATGTTCTGACTTGAGTTGAGAGAATCATTTACAGTGAATAAACAGGAGTGATAACTTTTTAGTATTTTTATCATCATGACTTTCTTAGCACAACAGGTCTTTTTGGGGGAAAAAAAATAGTAAGCCCATTTTCTCTGAGGGGAAAAAAAGGGTCACTTTGCCTGTCTACTAAATCTTTTCTCATTCCCCCACCTATACATTAACCCAGACACCAGTTCCACCAAATCCAAAAGAGGAGCTGATGTCTCAGAGATCATTACATTCCTACACGTTTCATAAAATGCAACAGCTGGGCAAGGAGGGAAAAACTCAGATTAATGTTTCCATTGAGTCCAAATTCAGCCATAACCCACTCTTTCCGACAGCAACTGGCAAACCCGTAAGCTGGTGCATCCCAGCCCGTAGGTCAGCGGTTACGTAGCTCTGGGCCAGCACCCACACGCCTTTGATCCAGTGGTTCTGATCTGGGACAGGGCAAGAGGGACTTTGGAGAGAAAGAGACCTGCTCACATCCCAGAACACATAGTGCAAATACATATATTTGGCTCTTCATATTGCCAATGTTTACTCTGCGGACGTTCCCTGTAATAATCAGGGAATGAATTCTTGAATTCTGTTGATTGTAATTAGTCACAAATATGGCAAGTGAATGTCATTGGTCTGCAATTGGAGCCACATATTGCATTAGGAAAGAGGGTCTGAATATGTATAACAGAGGACATAAATAAAATGAACTAAAACATAGGAGATTAAATACCTTTCCCTATTTTTGGTATCAGCATATGATTTCTATCAGAAAAAGGACCACTGTATAATTTACTGCAGAGAAACTGATTTTCCCTTGGTAGCCTTCTTCACTATAGATCTTCAGTATATGTTTGCACTTTGTTTTAGGTTTTCACAAAAATAAAATATTTGAGTGGCTTCAACTGTGCAGATTTGGTTCCTTTAGCTCCTTATATGCAACAAGTAGGAAGATGTACTCCATCTTACAAAAATATTGAAGATACATCAGCTTGAAATACAATGTTTCAGAATTATCCAGGACAACAAAACAGCCTGCATAATTCTCACACACACAGATGCAAGCACCTGCAAAGGAAGTTTTAATCCAAGCAAGATATTCTGTTCCTCTCTCTTCTTGTCAGTAGTACATGCCATGTAATTATCCTACCAAATAAACTACTAGCTGGTGCACTTTGAAAGTGTTTAAATAATAAAAGAGATGAAAGCAATATGGATTATGCCCTAATAACTGCTGTTTGTAAATGATAAAAAAAGCATACTGTTGGCAGCATTCCCCTGAAATCTTAAACCTGATCCCAGGAAAGCTCTAGCAGAAAAAGTTGTGCTTCAAGTACCTATGTGCCCATGTTAAATTTAAGAATTGGTTTAAGTACCTTCCCTAGACCAAGGCCTTGAGCAAGTGAAATATGATTTTCTATTTAAAATATTAAAAAGATACAGGCTGCCCAAGTGTTTTACATTTCTTTTTCCTTCTTGACTTCTAATTCATTTCTGACATACTGTTTCCTTTCAGTCTCTTGTCTGTATCATAAATCTATCTGTAATAATTTGGCACAAGTCACACACTTTGCATGGAAATGGATCTTACACCCTCCTAGTCAGAGGCCGTGAAGGACAACATCCTTAAGTCACATACAAAGTACAGTTTCAGTAACCAAAATCTCTCATTCAGGCATTTCTGACTTCACATCTCTGTATCCTGTTGTAGCACATTGACAGCTGGAATTAATTCTGCTACTATTTACTCCAGAGTAAGTCAGCAACCTCCACAAACTCAAGCAGCCTAACATCAGGAGTAAATGAGATCAAAATTAGGCCATGTCATATGAACCTTGCCCTGTAGAAACATTAGTTGTATTTACCACCTTGGGGTCCTCATTATTAACGGGGCTAGGAAACCACAAGCTGCAGTCACACACACACACCCCCCCTTACAAACGGGAAGAAAGCATTTGAAATTTATTTTCAGAAAAAATACCTTCCAGTTTAACTTTTCTTTCAAAGCCAGAAGTATCTAGCCTCTGTGCAAACATGATCCAAATCAGCTGAGGAAAGCAGAAAGATGCTAACTAGGCACTGGATCGGGCAATAACCCAGCAGTTCACACGCAGTTTCACAGCACTATCTTGGTTCTGTCTGATTGCACGTTATGTCTCTCATCAGGCACCCTGACACACAAGGGTAAACATCTCCATTAAATTATTCAGGAGTCACAGCTCAAGAAGATGGGACAGACATCTTTCAATACTCTTCAGGTACAGAAAGTGTTTAGAGTTACACGAGGGATGGAGTTAGTCCTTTATTTTCTGTAATGAAGACAAGAAACAAGACCTGGAACAGTAGCTCACTGTATCTGTTCTCCAGCTGTTGATCTTAAGACCCTTGGGGTATATATGGCATGTTCGCTGCGTGCTGCTGTACAGAGCCCTTCATATGTTGTGAAGTAGAATTTCAAGCTTTGACAATTCAGAAAGCATTGATGAGCAGATATCTTGACCTGTCAAAAATCAGTTTTACATATCTAAGATCACAATCCTTTCTTCACATCATTAGGAATTTCTGGGCAACATTAAAGGCCCAGATTTCTGACAAAGCCTTCCTTTTCCTAACTCATTCATTATGTTTTTAATAACATCTTTTTTGTTTACAGCTCAGCTTGTCAAATTTGCACAATGGTGAAAATATGAAGAAGAGCCAGAGAAGCAAACCCTGACTAATTGATAGCATGAGCACGTTTCACATAAACGTTCGTTATACATAGTGTTACTGCTGAAGCTACTGCACCGGCCACAGAGCCTGCAGTTTAATACCACTGACCTTAATAGCAGGCAGATGAATAGCAAAACTGACATGTCAAGCATAAAGCTAGAGTAATTTGCACGCTTATGACCAGACCCAGAGCTGTCACATAGTGACCATACCTTCCCCAAGATCAACAGCATGAGGTCAATTTTTTTCTAGCTCAGCCAACAATTTTTAATCTGAGCACTGCCAGGAAATCAGAGAGAACATTCAGCATTTGTTAAAAATGTTGAATTAAGACTTCTGAGTCATAGTTTCTTTCATCTTGATACTCATGTTTAAATACACATTTCATATTACTAGAACTGTGAGAATTTCAATTATTTCAGATCACAGTTGTGTTTAGAGAAGCTTTTCCCCACCCCATTACTGATTCAGAAGGACTTGAACATCTCCTGAAACTTCCCTGTTAGAGTACGGGTGCAGGATTCAAATAAACCCATCTAGTCAAAGCCTGGTTTACTCATATAGAATAATACAACCTTTCCTGAGTGAAGAGAAAGTGAAAATCAATTCCCTTTCCTCAAGAAATTTCTGGAAAGGAAATTGGGATACCTCATACCCCGTGGAACCACTGTCTTCACTATAGAAGAGAGGCTGTGCCGTGGAAAGCAAGGTAAAAATCTAGTTGACACAGAAGCCAGTTAAATCAGTAAAAGCACATCAAGATGGGCGTTTGCCCCACATTAAAAGCACACACTGCCTTGTCTTCACCTTGAGGTAGGCACTGTGTTGGCAAATGCTGAATTACACACAACAGGTAAGAGGACTTCTCGATTTATCTAAAAGTTCCCTCCATCATTGCGAGTTGTGTTGTACTTCCCTGTCTTCCCGTATACGTCCTAGTTTGTCTTTCAGCATCTCTTTGTAGTTCCTTGCCAGAACACTGGATTTCTGTCCTACAGCAGTTCTCCAGCACTCTGCCCTTCTCATCTCCTGCTCTTTTACAGTGCTGCAGATGATCTCATCCATTCCAAGGGATTCCGTCATCATCACACATCCAAATGACTCTCCAGAAGTAACCTGTCACTCAGCTTCCATTTATCAGCACTTGCTAACTATACCAGCGATGTATGTAAGTAGCTAAAAACAAAAAGTTCGCAACAAAATAACACATGTAGGGCAGTGAAACCTCTTTTCTTCCACATGGAATTGTGTTAAAAGGTTGCAATTTCTTTGAATTAAATTTACAGAGAGTACAAAACCCAAGAGAGTCAGAAAACCAGTAAGGACAGAGAGGCGGCTGAGATCTAGAGAGACTGAACCTATAAGCAGAAAAATTGCAAGATGAAATTTAACTTAGAAGTAATATAATACAGTTTTGTTTTTTTAAAGGAAGAAAAAACAACCTCCAGACCAACAAACCCAGAAAGCAGCAATGGGTAGGAGAGACCGAGGGTCAGTAGCAGATAGTAAATTAGACATGAGTCCACAATGCAGGCTGACAGCAAAAAAGGTCACCACAATTTTAGGCTGCATATGCAGAGACAGCAAGTAACAGGGAAGTAATGGGTTTTATCTATATTGATCGGGTGCAGTCTACTATGGAAAAAACATGCTCAATTCTGCGTTTTGTGTAAACAAAAACTAATGGCAATTTGGAGGGAGTTCATACAAAACAGCAACAGAATAGCTTGGAGGGCTAGCAGAACTAACCAGGGAAGATGAAAAGCTGACAAAAAGCAAAAAAAAAAAAAAAAAAAAAGAAACCCAAACAAAACCAGACATTCTCTTGCAAAGCAGTTAGTACAATTTAAGAAGCTGAGACAAAAAATAATTGATTGTTGAGGGTAGGCTAGGCAAACCTGCTCACTTTTGCATTGAAAGCAACCAGGACTCACTTTGAGCGTTACCAAGTCTGACTTGGAAGGGTGTTAACATTGATGGGGCAATTATTTCCAGAACTGCTGTCGCATCTATGTGTCCAATTGCACCCTGGGAATTGTTTCTGGCTAACACAATAGCTAAGAAAAGCACAACAATGTAAAAGTCTCTGAAGAACAGATGTATCAACAAGAAAGAAAACTTACTTAGCATGACAGAAGGGGACTTCAACAGAACTTATGGAAGAAAAATTAAGAGGTAGACCTGAGCTAAACTGTTGGGCAACATTTCTCAAGGCTGAGATCAATAATCAGGATGACCTTGTGCTGCCAAAACATGACCTGACACTGTGGGGTTTAAATGCTTGAAGCTACATGAGAAGGTGTATTGAGTTGAAGTGGAAAACCAAGGCCACCATATTTTGAATGAGTGCCTCAAGATGACTGGTGTAAGCTTCTTCTTGTAATATCCTTAGAGGTAGGATAGTCCTGACATTAAAAACCACAGAGGGAAAAAAAAAAAAAAAAAAGAGAAGATTCCTGGCAGTATTAAGGGGCTTCTAGCACTGCTTCTGCTTGCCAGGTTTTTGCGGACAGCTTGAGTAGTTCATGCTTTCTGCTGACCAGAAAGTAGTAAAAGTCATTGGAGCACCAGGCCAAGCTAACAAGCTCCCACAGCAATCAAAGCAGAGCTTGGGCTCTGCATCGCCCTGTCTTCTCACAGCTCCTGGCTGGGCTCAGGGTATGGGCTGACCCTGCTCCTGTCTGCAAATCCAGCTCCCGATTAAGCTGTGAGAAAGTCAGTGAGGGTCCAAGCAACAAAGCTTCTGTGTGAAGAGGGAAAGCAAGACAGAAAAAAAAAAAAACACACAGCAAGAAAGCACTGGCATCTCAATACGTCATTCACAAGCAAATCTATCTTGATGTAGTGTGAGATAGCTAATGGAAGCAAAAGGCCTGCTCTTTCTCAATATCCTATGCCATTTACAATTCATTTAGGCAGTCAGTATATTTCAACACTCCTTTTAAATCCAAGCTGGAAATGCTTAGTATTAAATCGGCAAGAGTTTAAAAAAGGGGAGGGGGAAAGACAGCACAATAACAAAAGAAATCCGAATCCATCTTTTCACTGAGGTGCATTGCCTTGCTAATTTTGCTGTAGAAAAAACCAACGTTCTGGACAGCTGCTTAAAAGAAGCTGTTAATTTAAAATAACCTGTTTGTTAATTGCTTTCAACCTTGGTCAGTTGGTTTCTGCACTCTGAACCCTAAAGGTAACTTGAAATGAATGCATCTAGGGAGCAAGGAGTAATTAATGCAAGCAGGCAGCCGTGGCTGGAAGACAGAGGTTACAGTGAAGGGAGGAAAGGTCTGAACAGATACATGCACTCCTAGGAATTGGCCCTGATGCTCTTTCCCTCTCTCCCCTCCTTTTCCCTTCTGCTGCAGAGCTGCAGCTACAGCTGGAGCCCTCTGCCAAAGCAGGGGTGTCCCACTGCCCTCCAGGTTCACTGCCGTCATCAGTGAAAAAAAGACTGCAGGCAGCGGCTGCAGCGACGGCAGCAGCAGCAAAGCAAGCGAGCTCCCCGCGTGCAGCTACTCTGACCACCCTCCCTCCCCACCACCTCCACCAGGACCCCCTACTCCTCTCCTCACCAGAAGCCACACTGGCCACCTTGCCCAGAAGAGCTACAGCACCAACCACCCTTCCAGAAAGCTTCCCTGGTGGAAAGATGCACAAGGTTCCCGCCAGCTTGCAGGCATTGGAAGAAATATCCCCCAAAACACAACCTATGCAGAAATACAACCATTGCCAAGCCCGCACAGGCACAAACAATGACTTCTGTTTCCTCAGCTTAGTGGTCTCCAGGTGCCAGGGGAAGACTGCCCCATGACCACCTTCAGGGAGCACAGCAGCAGCAGGAGTGGAAGGAAAAAAACCAAACCTGGAAATTTAGTCACTCCTTTTACTACAAGCTTCCTCAGCTTGGTTTGCTGCATGCTTAAAATAGAAAAACAACTGACCTGTGAGTTATTTAAACATGAGCATAACATTTAGAGGCACAAGGCATGGCACACGGATTTTATCCAATTGATGCCTGCCTGACCCCTGTGAGTCCTCGGGTGACCCAGGCACGCGTGGCCATGTGCTGCTGTGGCCAGTGGTTCCCCTCCGCTCTCCCCATCGCCTCCCCGGGTGCCAAGCAAGGATTTGGCACTGGTTCACGCTGTCTGAGGGAAAAAATCTCACCCAGAAGAGCAAGCAGGGCTAACAGGAGCCAGGCTCATTTCATTATAACAAACACGGCATCATCCTCAATAGATTTTTATTCTTGCAGCAGCCTGGCGTGTTTTCCTGCAATAGTGAAGCGGTTGCACAGTGTTTAGGCAGAGCTGGGAGCCACATCTCTGAAACAGCCCTTCCAGCAAGCTGTATATGCTGGGACCTGCTGTGCTTCCAACTTGCAAGGGACAGTAAAGAAAGCTGTGTTCAGGGAGGAGGCTAGCAGCACAGTCTCTCCCTTTCTCAACTCCATCCCTTTGTTACCACCAATTCTAGCCATTATGGTTATGTTCTGACTTTTAATGCTCATTAAAATAAGAGATACATACCCAACATGCCTTGATTTCGTGATTTGTATCACAACAACCCATGCCAAAAACTACATTTGGAAAGAAAGGAAAAAAAAAAAAAGCCTTGATAAAAGCTGGTCTTGAGCTTCTGCCACAACCTAAGTATAAAATCATCCCAATAAACAGAGATGGGGTGCTTAATGTGCTTAAGAAAATGTATGTGCCTCTACTGCTCTCAAAACAGGATTTAAGCATGATTTAATTTGGGACTTAAGTTGCACAAATGAGTCCATGTATAACACTAAGCTTTACAGTGTATACGTATCTTATTCTCTTGAACATTGCCACAAGCCTAGCAGCTACATAGGTCCTTACTTGCACCTGAGACCACCAAGCCAGACACGATTTTGATGGCAGATTGCACAATACTGCCAATCAGTTCTTATTTAAAGACTTATCTTATCAGAGCTATGGTTTTAAATACAGTAATGATTCCCAACCACATTCCTAGATATAATAAAGCCAAGCATTCAAAGTACAGGAGAGATCATGAAGATAGTTTGGTCACAGCTCTGTCCCAGTAGGCCTCTACTCTGAAATATGTCTTCATGAGGTTATAGCTTGCCAGCTGTAGCAATACAGCACACGACACTGACAGAGAAACACTATAATGTATGTATATATACACACACATATATATTCTTCAGTCAGCATCATATCCAGTTCCTCAGCAGCAGGAGTACAAACTTTTTACTTCCCCCCCGCCCCAAACACAGCATAGCTCCAGGTTATCATTCCTCCAGGGACAAACATGTTCCCATTCTCCCTGCACTGCTAAATCCAGCAGTGCCTTAAGAGGCTTTGTCTGAATAATTTTCATCGCAATTACTGATAGCTGTATTGATACAGGAGGTGGCCTGGTCAGGTTGTAACGACTCTTTGAACTCATGAGTTATTTATGAGCAGCTGCTAATCTGCATCATGTGGATACTCTTCGTTAGGCAGCACACACCATGATGTAACCTCCGTATTATCTCATGAAGAGTACAGATTGCCCCCATTCAAAATTGAGCCAGATACACACATTGCCTACAGTGAAATCCCAACTGTACCACAACAACAGAGCCCCATCACAAGCCAGCACTTCATGTTTGCCCATTCACTGCTAACGCCCAAGAGCGCCTTTTGCAAGGCGTTCTCCAGGCAATTTTTTGGCTGCAACACCACCATATGAAAAGACAGGCCAAGTATAGGGGAGGTATACTTTATCAATGCTGAAATTATTTTTCTAGGGAAAAATGTTTCTGGAAAACTTACATATAAGCATAAAAGGAGCTTCCTGCATCTTCAAATTCACATTGTCAGAGAGCAGCTGTCTTGACTAGTCCTTTTTGTTAGCTTCCAGGCTGAAGGGAGCAAACGTGGCCTTCCATTTTAGAGAGGATGTAAGCATCAGTCATTGCCCCCGATTTCCATGACAACTACAAACTCTCAACATATCTTCAGATTTGTTTGCTGGTGTTTCTTTCTCTTGAGCTAATGCCAGGCTAACTCTAGCAGCAAAATTATCATGCAAAGGCATGTGGTCCATTAAAAATACGAGTCACATAGAGTTGCAGGGTGATGTCACATCAGCTGCCCCCAATGATAACTATCAAAAGTTAGCACAAGCCTCCAAATCACAAACGCCCTGGCCCTGATCCCATTTTAATGAATCTGCTTTTACGATTAAACCATCGCTATAATTGGCACTGGAAGAGCGTTGGCAGTCTGCTACGATCGCTTTCCCTGCAAAGCATGTTTGTGATGCTCATCTCTGAATGATGCATAGTGTCTGCCTGCCTCCTATTAAAAAAAAATTGTATGAACAGCAGCTAGCAGGCAGACTGGTCAGCAGTGATTCATTCCGTGGCAGCCATGATAAGCAGCATGGGCTAAATTCAGCCTTGGTGGAGGTGGGTATTTCTCCATTTCCTTTCATGGCATCACATCTATGTTATATTCAGGTATGAAGTTTGTCTTTGTATATTTAATTAAGTATAGTAACTGCCTTTTACTTACTGCTGACTTTTTGCAAGCACTACGCTCTAGTTTAGGGAACAGCTTGTTAGTGCAGCTGGAATTGCACCACGCTCTGTAGGAAAATAGTGGGGAGCAGGCAGGGAAGGGGAAGAGACAGAGAGAACAATGTGTCTTGTGCACTTAAATAGCCGGGTTGTCAAAATAAACCAAATATGCAGGCAGCAGCAAGAACGCAGCGATGCCTAGGAGCTGGGGAGAGGAATTTACACACTTTACATTTTCTAATTTTCCTCTGGATAAGAATCATATAGTTTATCTAGCCTTTTAGGCTGTGAAAAAGAGGGGATATGAGTTTTTGAAGGCATTACTGTGCATGTACCTGCATTACAAAGCCTGTCTTATTTTTTTCCCCTGAGCTCAAATGGTAGATAAAATTAAAAAATTAAGCTAGCACTGTGTATTGTGGCATACAGGGTGCTAAACATTAGGGAATTTGGTGAAATTCTTAAATTGATCAGAAGTTTGCATCAGGCAAACAAAAATAACATTACACACACACTAGATAGAGCGCAGAAGAGAGGAAGTCTTAGAGGTTTCTCCTCCCCTTTTCCAATATTGATATTGCTCTGCTTTTTGATCTCTGCACTTCTTTGTTTTGGCTTCACAGGTATCAAGGGAAAATGGCTAGCAGTGAGTTCTGTAGCTTTTCCTGCTCTGCAGCCCCTCTGGCTTAGCCAGCTGGATCACACTGAATTAGTCAAGTACTTCATTATCTCCCTTCTCTGCACATTTTGCTCCAGGTAATAAAATGCCCAAACAAGAGAGCCAATGCCTTCTGCTGCACTGTCTGTGAAGTTCCGTTGTTTTGGCCAATTCTGCATATCAGCATTGTGCTATGGGAGGGCATCACTTTTCATCCCTTGCCTGCAGTGCTTCCCAATCTCCATTTAGTCACAGCAGTTAGCTAACCATGTAGCTGTTGATAACATAGCACGGTTTTGGAGCCCCTCAGCCCTCAGGAGGTCTGGGATTTCTCTTCGCAGTGTGGGCCTTCAGGAGGAGCGGCGGCTAGCTGGGAGAGCCAGACCAATTACATTGTGGGGATGGATGTAGTGCTACGTGAGAATTGCTCTTATTAGCAGCCAGTGGGATAGGAGTTTTGCAGCAGGGCATTTTCTGCAGTGGTGAACTGCTAGCCAGATATCTAGGTCAGGTAGAGAAAGCCGTAGACCGAAATCCAGGCAATTGCTTTGCGCACCTTTCTTTCATCAGGCATTGTGCCATGCGGAGGGAGGAAGAGAGTTTATAATTGGTGGTGGTAGTTTTATTTCTTTCCCCTGACTCGTTCCAATATAACATCAGCTTCTCTTTTTCACTTGTATTCTTTACAACAAATGCTTAATAGCTACTTTTTAATGTATTTTTTTAAATACATTGTCCCCTCCCCCTGCTCCATGGGATTTTTTCTCCCCCCCTTAAGATGACCTTTAGTTAGAGCCATAAACTAGCTTGAGGCAATCTCTGGCAGCTCTGTCATGTGATGGGCAAAATGGGCCATATTTAAATTACATGGAAGAGAACAAGAAGAAAGAATCTAGTTCACCTCTTCAGTATTTAACCTTACTCACAATGGCCAGTGCTGAAAATCTTTAAAGTGTTATCTATTTAGAGGTAGGCATATGAAAAATAAACACTGGGGGGGGGGGGGAAGTCACCCTTGCATTAAAACTTAAGTTGCAAGAAATCAGTTTTCCCTGTGTGAACAGAAACAAATTTGTATCTACTTTAATATTTAGATACTTTTCTTTTGGCAGCCACCTTTCCCCCATCCTTTTTCCATCAGGTTCTTGCCTGGGACATTCAGCCCACAGGGACACAGAGAGGGAGGAAACATCTGAACCAAATTCCACATTAAGGCACACAGTGCCAAAGAAATTCAAATTCAGAACACTGAAAGCAGAAGAAGAGAGCTATATATGCATATTATATATTTGATTCACAGCCTGCTGAAGTAAACAGCTGACTCCTATTGATTTCAGTGATCTGTAGATCAGTCCTTAGTGACAAAGAGAAGGATCTCACGACAACGAAGGTCCAGACTGCAGCATTTAGATAAAAATATTAACTGCAAAATACTGCTAAATTAATCCAACTTCTTTTGATTATTGATGTCCTACTGTTTTCTGCCTGAAACAACATACACGATGCATCAGTCATTTATAAATTATTCATTCACAGTTATTTTGGCAGCAGGTTCTTTCCATTTATCAACTGATAAATGTACAGGAGATAAGAAGGGTAATTTTATAGCCCCTTGACATTTACCTTTGACATGATTTCCATATTTAATAAGGTAAAATACAAATGGCATTTGGAGATTCCAAAGTCCATATTATAAAGCTTTACACTAACTTCTGCATCCACCTCGCACAAGATGGGTGAGCCAAGTACGTACAAACCTCACGTGCCCACGAGTCCCTCCGAGCTCACTTCCCAAGTCTGATTTCAGCAGCTCTGAAACGTGCCCGTTGTGCCACCAAATTGCAGAGCCTTTTCGCGGCTGCAGTGGGAAAGATTACAGTTGACTTCAGAGGCTTGGATAACATCCAAAGAGCCACAGCTCTGGGGACTGCTGAAACCATGAGACATAGCCAGGTCAAGAATTTACTGTTGCCTGGCCTCATTTCTAGAGATCTCATCCATATTTCTACTCGTGCAGCTCTTGGACATTTCAGATCTTTGCCCAATATGATCACAGTAATTGCATAAATTCAGTGAAATTACATCTTGTGCAATCTGGGGTTAAAGGTGGGCAAAATCAGGTACCAGATATTCAAAGACCACATCTGTATCTCCGTAGATATTCATCTATACCCTTGTTAGATCTGCAATCCACCGGGCTGCTGTGCCATAGCACGCTACACACGGCTGCCACACGCCACCAGAAGTGTAAGCCGCTCCAAGCAAACAAAAAAGCAAGTAGAATGACTTCCACCCTAGCAAAGAATGACAGAGCCTTTGAATAGCATCTGTCCTATTTTTTTTCCTCTAGCCTATGAGACAAAAAGCAGGCTTAATTTTTTTTAAAAAGAGGAAAATAAAAAAAAACTGACACAGTATTTTAAAATAGCAGAGCAGGAATAAATTATAAGAGTACCATTAATCCCAAGATCTACAGAGACTGCCAAAATCCTCTACACCTGATAAAGTACCAGGAGACCACTGTGAAATTTGTATGCCATTTCTACAAGTCCTATAAGTATTGCACATTATGCATCTAGAAGTAATTACAGCACAGCCAATTAACTGTTGACTTGCTCTTGCCCTGTAATTCTAGACAGTATTCTTTGTGGAGTTGTACTTTCAGGAGTAATATTATACAGGAGACATTAGCCACTGCTTCATACCTGCACGTACTTCAATAAATCCCACTACTGTTCATTTGTGAGACACTGAGCTCTGCATAATATCTATAAGGACACAAGCACTTCGTGCTGACAAGCCTACCACTACGTTAAAGTGTCTTTTTCGTAACTCTTTCTGCTACCCCTCCAGGAAACAGAAAAAAAATCTCAGCTCTTTCCAGGTTTCCAAGATGGGGAAACTTAAACTGAGAGATTAAATTGGCTGGGACAGATTTCAGAAGTAAGAAGAAAATGTTGGCTTCTGGGATCACAGTATAGCCCACCCCACTCTACTTGCGCTCATTTTAAGCATTGTCAAGGAGATGAACATAGTTTGATCACCAATGGTATCCGAGAGTCACATCAAGGGGTAATCATTAAGTGGCCACGCACACCCCAGCCCACTTACCCCCCACCAGGTGGTTTTCTCCACCCTGTCCTTGAAAAGCCAAGCTAAACAGTCTCACTTTACTTGATGGATGTTAGAGAATGAAAGGTCAATTAGAAGCTGAGTTGTGGTATAATTTTTTCTTTATTATAAGTGCCAACAGATTAATGTATTCTGCGCTTCGGAAAACAGTTCAACAAAAACACCCCACTCCCACAGACACATACGGCCTTCTCATTCCTGGCTAGGATGGAGGAAACAGGGGAGTAAAGGTGGCAAGATGTATTTTCCATCATCAAACTGTTATGCATATAATTAATTCTGGTGTTATTACAATTATTTATTCTGAACAAAAACTAACATAAGGCAAAACTCTAGAGGTTTGGGTTAAGGGCTATCCAAACTCAAATTCTTACCCAAAGCTTTGTTTGGGGAGATTTCTTATCATAATTTTTCTGCAGGTAAAAGCTGCTGGACTGACAACTCCAGAGGCAAAGACCTCCCATTTTCCCAAGGAAAAGGAAAGCACAGGGAGAGCCATACACCTTTTCTGCAGCAGAGAAGCAAGGTCTGTAAATACAGAATTCCTTTAGCAGGACTGGAAGCAGTAGCCTGGGCCTAGAAGATACCACCTAGGTCACTGGGCCCAGAGATGTGAAGGTTAAAAGGATCCCATATAAAAAAAAGAAGTCATCACAATTTCCAGGCGCACCACATGCTATAAGACACCTGCAACACCTCTCCTCCCTGCATCCTGTAACAAACTTTGAAGATCAACTGAAAAAGACCAGGTGCCTCAAAACAAAACTACATTTTGCTACTGTCTCTTATTTTCAGGACTTCAACTTTAGACAGGACTTTGCCTGCAGAGAGGTGATTTTTCAATCTTAGTACACTGTGGCTGCTCCTTTTGGATATGGTTCATGCTTCCATATTTGTTGGTTTCTTAAGTAAGACTTAAGTTTTATTCCAATTATATGGCAAGCCCCAGGGCTCAATTCAGATAAGCATGCTTCTGTTCCGGTGCCAAAAAACATCCTTTTTTTTTTTCTTGCAGCCATCATAAACCAGTCACCCTAGAAAAACCAGCTCTTTGTTCTTGGGGAAACAACTATTGTCAGAATATTTTACATGTAAATGAAACATGGGAGCTCATCTTCCTCTTTTATTTGTCATTGCAAGCTTTCCCCATTTACCATTCTGCTCCGATTTTCCCATTTAGCAGTGTATGGAATCTGCAATAGTGCATATTGTAATATGCAAATTGTATATAGCATTTTGGTGTCAGACACACTGAAATTAAATCAAATGGAAGAAAAAAAAGGAAAGAGTGTAATAAAGGTACCTTTATGGCCTCAAGCTGTAGATAAATTGTGGTCTGTGGTAGTTAAACAACAGCTGTTCAGATTTAAAACAAAATTATGATAAGGATCCCCAGAAGATAACACCTCTTGAGGTAACAGCATTTACCTAAATGCATCTGTTAGCAGCAAACACCGTGAGTTAAGACTGTTTATGCGATAGTTTATTCCCATTTGTTTTCCTTCTCCCCCCCCCCCCCCCCCCCTCACATTTGTTAGCAAGAATAAACCCTTCCACAGTAGCCTGAACCTCGGGGCTCCCCACACCACCTCTCCACCCGCGGCAGAAGGACAGACAGCCACTCCCGGCCGCACACAGGTGGAAGCGGGCTGCGAGCCCTCCACACCGGTAAGTGGCAAGGATTAAAGAACAGCAAGAAAGCAAATTGCTACAGTTAAAGAAAGAAAACAGCAGGACTAACACATTTTAGTAGGGGTACATACACTGAGACTCGGCAATCTTTATACTCTTTGTGAACAGCAGTTCTTTAAGAGCTTTACACCCAATAAAATTTAAACTTTTATATATTTTTTTCTTCGTTTATTGCACCAGGGGTTTTTATTGCAGACATGTAGCAAGCCACCCATATGGAATTTCACAAAGTGGCAACCGCACTCGGCCTGAGCGCCTCAGACCTGCCCAAACCAAGCCTCGGGTCAGCAGCTTCCGAAAGGCATTTTTTGCTCCGGTTCGTTTCGTTCTTTCCGCCCCTTCCTGCTCTCTTGCCACTACATCGCGTTGACTATCATTTTAGCAGAAAAAATAAGGTAATCCCAAGAAGAAAGAGCGAGCATTAGGATTTTAGCTTCAGTCCCACGCTGGGAAGATACCTGCTGGGGAGGATGGGGAGAGTCAAGTACCCAGCTTCCCCCCTCTCCCGCCTCGACTCCCCCGTTGCTCTTTCTCCTAAGGAGGCAGGCGGCAGCGTGGGGCATGCTGGCGGTGACAGCCCTCCATCCCGGCTGCTGCCCTCGGGAACACCTACGCACCCCTCCATCTCCTCGGCAAGCACGAGTTTAGCAACAGCGATTCATCATTGGGAGAAACATTAATATTTTACCTTAGTTACCAAGTGCACCCGTTCAAACTTTTATCTAAAACATTCTTTATCATCTTTTCATTAAGTTCTCAAGAGCTAATGGTTTCTGAGTTCCCGGGGTAAGGATGATGTTCTGAATAATGAAAGCTCATTATTTCTCCACAGAATGCTTGTTAATTCAAATGATGATATTAAAACTATAGTAGCCTTTAGCGCTGGGGTGATTTCTAGCATACTTTATCATGTATCAATATATACTCTGTTTGTCAAAACTGCCCAGGGCTGGGGCTGACATTCTCTCTGGAGGAGTCTAGTGCTTCAAGAGGCACTGAATACACCAAGGTGACAACTTGCAGAGTTTGCGCCTCTAGGAAACAGAAAGATGAAACTTGAAGTGCCATTGTCCCCCTTGATTTCCTTATTAGTATTCATAAAGAGACAGTATCCTCCTCTCTTTCTAGTCCTCACAGGCCTTCCTTTTGAATGAAATAAAAGGCGCACGCACACACAAAAAAAATACATGTAGAAGTTTTACATATAAAACACACTCCTTTGTTGTAATTTAAGTAATCCAAAATGTGTTTCTGTAGTTACAGGTAGGCATACCTATTGCTTAGCCACAATAAATTCTTTAAAAAAAACCAAACCCACCACATTTAAAGACAAGGAAAAGACATTTTTTGCACCCTATTGTTTTTTATGACTTTTTTTCTGCATCTCCCCTCTTCCCCCTCACCCCTCTCCATATAGCCAAGCTATATTCCCCGGCAGCTTAGCCAGGAGCTCTCTGACATTACTGCCCTCCTTTCAGCTTTGATCACCAGAATACTGCAAGTGTTGCCAAGGCCTCACTCTCTTCAGCTCTCCCACCATCCTACCCCCTCCAAGAAAAAAAAAAAATCAAGAAAAATCTCCATCCATATGGAATCCCCTGGTGAATGCCAAAAATAGACCTGCAATAAAAAGACCAATTTAAGTGGCAAGAAGCATGTTTCTTCCAATAACATTACATTTCTTGCACAAGGGCTCCTTCTCCCACCTCCTGCAGCCTGCATAAATATGCACATTCTTATCTGACTGTAAATTATATCATCACCTCCCATCAGGTGTTTTGCAATAGGAAGCTTTGGCATGGAAGGGGAAAGAAGATGCTCAGAGACTCCAGACCTGTCACAGACCACCCTGATCCCTCATCAGCATCAGTTTATTTCCCTTAATGCTTGACAATGTAAAATTTAAGGGTTTGTAATTGAGCAAGCCACTCCTGCCTCCACCCCAATCCCTCAGCCCTTCCTCCTCCAGCCTCCCAGAAGGAAATGTAATTCTGAGCATCACACCAGCCCCACCAGGTGCTGGGAGCAGCCAGGTCAGCATTCATGTGTGCTACACCACACATCTCTGTGCCATCCTCACGTAATTATCTCTTACAAAAGATTTGCTGGACTTTCACCCACAGGCAAAAATAATAAGAATACAGTAAACTTTTTTCCATTTTCCCCTACCGGCCTATCCTTAGAGTAGCAATTAAATATTTATGTGTTTTAAAACACCTAACTGGCTGATATTTCTTCAGTTTCGCACAGATATAAGACTGAATTGCAAGGTTATTTATGCTGCTTCCTATTCTTAAGCAGAAAAAAAAAAACTTAAAAATGCTTTTTCAGCCCTGTTACACAGTCTCATGGGGAGAGAAGGACAGCCACACAATTTCCGCATCCCTGTTCAGCCACACGATTTCCACATCCCTGTTCAGCCAGGGATACACTGGCATCTCAGACAACATCCCAACAGCGCTGGTCTCCTTGGGAGAGCCCCAAGGCTGGCAGAGCACTCAGCTCAGGGATACCTTCAGGAGACAGCTCTCCAGGAGCCCCACACTGAGCAGAGCAGCTGGCTCTTAACATGAAGCTTTCACCATGCTTAAGGCCCCGTTTATGCCAGAGTTCAAACCACACTAGTGAGAGCAGGAGGCAGACGTGGCTCTCGCTGCAAAGGTGCCAATGCAGGTCCCTCCGCCACAATGGGGAGGTTTGCCTGTGATGCCAGGATCATGCTCCCGGAGGAGCCATGCTGTTGAAGGAATCGCAGCAGGGGTACGGGCAATGGCATGGGGGCCACCGAGTAGAGGTAGGACAGCACAGCCATGGATGCTGTACACCAGCAGCACTGAACCCCGACCTGCAGGCATTACCTCCTGCCACAGCCCGACAGAGCTACACCACCCCAGAGGAATGGGGGGGAGGCCCTTGGCTGCCCCGACTTCTCCTCAAACAAGAAACATTCACGATGTAAAACACGCAGCTAAGCTTATTGCAGCACTGATGTCGAGGGAGGCCACCAAGAAAGCACAGCCATGGTATTTTCAAACATGGCACTCGGACCACAGCATTATCCTGTCCCGCATCCCATGAGTGCGCTTGTGGCTAAAACCAGGAGTACCACCTGGAGGCAGACTGCAAACTATTGTGAAGTTTGTTTATCTGAAGGAAGATAATTGTAATAGAAAAATAATTGTGTCTCATGCATTCTGATGGCTTAAAAAGCCATCAGTACAGGGCAAGATTTGTTTTGTAATTTTAACATGGACACCTACAGATTTTCAATGCAGCGTTTGCACGGCAAAAAAAGCTTGGTTCTTTCATTGATTTTACTCTACTTTATACCATCCTTACTGTGCAAAGTCCAATTGACTGGTAGAAATATGTCTGATGAGAATGGAGGTAGCGAAAAGGAATAAACCCACATATGCCTCTCAAGCTGTTCCTATAGTACTTTCCAGTTTTATATACAGAGCTGCACAAAAGTGGCAAAACAAGCAGGCTAAACTATTAATTACTTAGTTCTGTGATAAAGGATGTAAACCTGCAGACACATATTTGTGTAATTGTACTTGCATGAGCAGGGGACTCCATGCTTTTCACACATACATAAGCATCTACCAAAACCTGTTATCAGACAGTTTTTTGTTTGTTTGTGGGGATTTTTTAGCAAATATCAATGAAACAGCCATTTTGTCTCCAGGGCTGGGAAATACATGGCTCTGTTTTCAGCACAGATTTATTCCATTTCACAAGAATTTCAGAATTAAACATTTTGACATGCTCAAATTTTCCAGCCAAAGAGTAGTGAATTTAAGTGGAACACAGCATTCCAGCTATGATCCTGAAGCTGGGCTGCTTGTAGCAGCCCCAAACATACCTCCAATTTCTTGCCTTTTTAGAAAACCTTCATCTCTCAAAGTTTTCACAAATATTTGATTCTCCCAAAATCCTGAAGTTTTTATTTTTTTAAACATAACAAGTGTTGTTGACAGAGCACAACACTGAAAACACTCTACTTATAAATCAAATCTAAGGTGGTTCCCACCACCCCTTCAGTTTCGGGGTTGAGCCTATATCCATTAACTCCTCTTGGCAAACCTGGCATGCTAGTGATGCCAGAAGGGAGTGAAGAGAGGACATGAATAGTAGCATTTGTTTCCCATAAGTTCTGTGGCCAGCAATCTTACTAAACCAAACCAGTGACCTAAACTGGCTTTACTTAACTACACTGAAGTCCTGGGCATCAAAACATTTTTTTGAGGAAGACTAGCTAAGAAAAAAAACACACATTTCCAAGCAAAGGTTTGTCAATATCAAGGTCCTAAGTAGTTTAGTGCTCAGTTCTAAGGGTGACTTTGTGAGGAAGCTTAATTTGCAGGACAGAATCCTGCAAAAACTTGTGCAGGTTTCTTCTGTGCACTGGCATGCACAGAACCATCACAAAGGAAATCTCTGCAGAAACACAGTCCAGAGAAGCCATCATCATTGCTCACACAGCATCACAGTGAGGAGGCTATTGCCTGACTTGTCTAGTTTCTGATCGAACCATTTTAGGAGCACTGCTTGCAGTGGCTACTGCAGCACCGCCAATACCAATTACTTAAAATAATTAAGAGTCATTTGTTCAAAGAAAACATTTTGGAAAAACAAAGGTAGAAACTGAAATTTATTTATAAATATTTTTTTCCTCCAATAAATATAAGCTTTTTTCCATCACAGAATTAGACTTTTGTGCAATTTGAGATTCCCACATTAAGACCTTGCACTTTAAGGAAAAACACCAAATGCTACAGGACACAAAAACAAGGTCAGGAAAGTTGGTGATCCCACCCTGAGAAATTTGCTAGAGGAGCAGGGGCATTACTGGTCCCAAATATGACAACACAAATTAAAAAAACACAAAACAAGCCATGAAATGAAAAGTCTTCCTTTAGAAAGCCGTACTTGGCTAACTGCTCCATAACCATGACTTGAAACAGTGCTCAGCGAGCGGCCAATAACCCTGCAAGGCCGTATGGTGACAGCCCTTTGAGAAAAATATAAGTTTCTGCAGATGGGAGAGACAGTACATACAGCCTCTCAGCTCCCTGTCCGCGCCCTTCCCGCAAATCAAGAGCAGCAACAGGCAGATACATCACAGCCCCTTTCGTGATAGGCCTTGGCTCTGCAACATGCTGGACCAGTGAAACTGGTTCTACACGCCCTGGGAAAAAATGACAGCTTCTCCTTGCAAGCTGCACTGATCATAAAAGGTGGAAGAGGCTTCCATACATGCCCGAACCTGCCTCTCAAAATGCTTGCACACCCAGCATGAAGGGGAAAAGCTTCAAGGAGGGCTCCTGGCCGCTCTCTAGGTCACTCCCTGGCTCAGCTGGGTGTGCAGCCCCACCAGACCACGAGTGGGGACATTGTCTCTCCAGTGCCCAACTCTGTGGCCTCCTTGTTTTGCAGCTGCCTGCTCTGCCTTTTGTGCTGCTGCTTCCTCCAGCCCCCTCATCCGCCTCCTCTTGCGGCATTGGCCTCGTTCTGCAAACAGGAATAAAATGTCCAAAAGGTGGCAAGGGGCCAACATTGTTTTGCCTTGAGGTGAAAGGAGCCAACTGTTTTTCCTGGAACATGCTCCAAATTTCACACCCTTTTTTCCCCACAAATGTGGGAAATAAGGAGCAACTGTATGCACAAAAGGGTACTTTCACACATGCAGATAAGGCATGCTAATGCACACTGCGCTGCGCAGCGTGTCCTCCCCAAATCTGAGCGTTACTCACTTTTGAGAGCCCAATTACAAAAAAAAAAGCCACACACACCACTGCTTATATTGCCGAAAATCCCATTCCAGCATATTCTGCCCTACACAAAGGCTACTCAAGCTCTTGAAACTCCTTTTGAGCCTCCTCAAACCATGGCAGCTGGACTTACACAAGCACCAGACGAAGCGTGCTGGCAGCAAAGGCAGAAGAGGCAAGCAGGCTGCCATTTCCGTCAGCATCACTGAACACCGGGGCATGCAGCGGTGAAGCCCCCATACAGCCCAGCAGCCAGGTCAGCCGCTTCCATTCCCACCTCACATTCAAGTCCAGAGGAAAAAAGAAAAAAAAACACACCCATGCATTAGTGCTACTGCACTTTCAGAGAATCAAAAATATATGTCCTGCCCTCTGCTCTGCCAGGCTTCACACCTGATCTCCTCCTCTGTCCACAGTGTGGAACAACACTTGGGTCTTTTGCAAGCACAAAGGGTGCTTTGGGCTGGGCAGCACAGAAGAAAGGGAAAATGCGTTCACATACATGATGAGGATGACTAGACAAAGATACAACATCACCAAAAGAAAAAGCAAGCCACCCCAAGCTGAACAAACAAACCTCATGGCCAAGTTAACCTTTCCAGAAGTACTGGTCTCAAGAACTTTACTTGAAAGACTGTCTTAAAAAACAAAATAAAAGACAAACAAGCAGTATAAGACAGAAAGAAGCAAAGCTTGAAAGCCACAAGGTTTGGGGCCTTAGGCTATTCCTCAATATCCCTCAAAAGTTCCAGGCATTTTGCCAGCACAAGAATCTACCTTCTGGTGCATCTTCATTTAACTTTGCTTACATTCAACCCCATAGTTTTATAGTCCTCTAGCTGCTATAGTGATTCATTTAAACATTAGTAGGAACCTCCTCCCTAACTTTTGATAGCCATGTTTACTGTGAGATATTTCTCTCTCCAATTAATTTTTAATATTAATGTGGAAAAATCAAACCATTTTTTGTTTTATAGAGAATTTTTTTTAAAAAGTCTTCTAAAAACAGAATGAACAGGAATGGAAATAGCAGCTCCCTGCAAGGGTAGTCAGGGTGCTTTGAGATTTTTAAATGAAAATGGAAAGCTATAACTACAACAGGAAAAAAAACAACACAAAACCATGTACATGGATCTCCCCTCCCCTGCAATACACAGCACATGAGCCTGTACAATCCATTGATGTAAAACATCAGCAAGGCCAGACTGTTGAGGGATTTACATAGGTGTGGCCAAGGTATAAGGCATAACAAGAATATCTAGAGATAATAAATAGCAGAGGGGTAAAGCAGCCAGGATGGAGAAGGCACCCAGAGCAGCAGTTCCTTCCTCACCCTGCCCCACGCGTGGGGAAAGGGCCAGTGGGCCGTCCTTCATGATCCACTCAGGGGACACAAGCGCCAACCAAGAAGCAAGAGGGAACAAGCCACCTTGGCTGCCTGTCCTTGTCCGCGGCCACCCCGCTGCCAGAGGATCCCTTCCCTTCTCCTGAGCCCTCCCCAGAGATAAAGGCAGCCCCACAGGGTCCCTCCTGCTAATGGTCTGCAGCCCCCAGCCTGAGAGCACCAAAGACGAGGCATTGGGAAAGCTCGTTTGCAGCCACCTTCAGGAAGGAGCTGCAGGCACACAGGGACATGCAACTCAGGCTGGGTGGTGAATTGGTGCTTCAGTTTTGAGGAGAGAGAGAGGAAGCAGCAGGGCTCTTTGACAATAAAAGCACATTTTGTATAAAGCTTCCACAGAGATTTCCAATAATCACTTGGGGAGGGTCTTTACATAAGAAACAAAGATGTTTGGCCAAAAGTAAAGACCTCCATTTGAAAAACTTAGCACAAAGTTTTCCACAGAAAGGTTGGTTTTGGTTGTGGGTTTTTGTTTGGTTGGGGTTGGGTTTTTGTTTTGGGTTTTTTTTTTTACTATCTAGGATTAAATAAAGAATTTAAGTGTAAAGACTGAAAAGTTTGTTTTCCTTCTAAAACCAAGTGACAGTTTTCAGCTCTAGAATATACTGAAGTTATATGTTTGAAGGAAGAGCAAGTGTAAAGTCACTTTCAAAGGAATAAGAAGTAGTCCAAGACAAGCATCAAGCAAAGTTTGTCCCAGCTCAGGAAAATTATGTTCATGACTCACGTGAGTTGAAATCAAGAAGAGACAACTGGGAAGCCAAACATGATCAAATGGACCACTGAAAAAGACCTAGGTAAGAAAATTCTTGGAAGATGGTAATGGAAGTAGACGACTAAAGGTGAACAAGCGAGATGAGAAGAGCAGAAGGCTGGACCCAAAGCACAGAAAATGGTTAGTTCAGGAGTCAAACTCTATAGGAGCAAACAAAAGCAAAAGCAATTGCAAAATGGAGATTGCAGCCCCAGGGGCAATTTTAAAGCTGATGGGACTGGAACAATATCATTAATTTATATTGATGCATTTTCTACAGCTCATGGAAGAGGTGGGAACTGTAGCAGATATCTAGGACTCTTACAGAAATTCTTTGTGTTCATGATAAAAAGAGTGACGGCAAATCTTTTTTATGACATACATATAACCAGCACAAGAAGAGTTACTGTGCGTTTAACAAGCCTGAAGCATATTCAGAACAATTAGAATTGCAAGATCAGTTAGAAGCTAAAGATTAAAAAAGATCAGGATTTTCAAAGCTGCTTAGACACTCAGAAATGTTAGATGTGTCTCTCGAAGCACCTAAGCAGGTAAGATATCTAATCCTCACTGAAGTCAACGGAGCCGGGTGCCTGACTCCAAGGCAGTTTTGCAATGCTCTCAGGCACCTACATAGGCTGGAAGAAGCTAAACCACCTCACAGATCTGGCCCTGGGTGCTGCAGTCAGAAACTAGAGAATGCTCTTATGCATTCACCTTCAGCCTAGACAGCATTTGGGCAAGAAAATCCCAACAGGCCTGATAAGATGAGGCTGTATAAGTAGTGCCAAGCAATTCGGTCAGTTAAAAAAAAAAAACAAACAAACCCACAAACAAAAACACCACCAACACACACACCCCCCAAACTCTAGGAGACCCCAAGACAGACCTAGTCTTTTCCTCCCAGAAGCTCTACCAGGCTTGAAAGGACCACAAGTCCCTTTCCACCACGGGCAGCCTCATCCCACAGAGGAAGCCAGGCAGCAGCCCTGGCACAGCCTCTGCCCTCGCCTGCTGCCTGCATTTTACGACTGCTCATGTAATTGCCCTGCAAGGGGTGCCAGCTTACAGATAATAGCTCCTCTGAATTCAGGTGGCATACGTGCAGTCCAACGAGCCAAGTTTCTCCGGAGCTGTCGAGGCCTGATTTTTTGGGAAGGTTACGTAAGTACACGCTCAAGGAGCACCTACGCAGCACACGAGACGGCCGATCCTCCTCTCCTCCCTCCGCCTGCTGCAAAGGATCAGGCCTGCCCATGGCCAGGAGAGCACGTTTCCCCATCTTACACAAAGCTTGGCTTGCTTTCCACACTGCTTTAAGCCACACATGGAATTGGGGAGGAAAAAAAAAAAATAAAGCAGCAAGTGAATTAGCAAGAAGTGCTGCAGAGTGACCAAACCATACATAGTGTTATCAGGCTGTCTTGTGTGCAAATTCTCTTCTTTGAAGGATATTAATTCAGCTGTGATACTCTTTGCATTAAATATGTGCAGTATATAAATATACCCTTTGATACCATTGCTGTTAATTTTTACATTGTTTCCTGTCTTCTCCACATTAGTCTGTTGTCCAACCTGTAACAGCTGTGAATATCTGCAGAAGCCTGTTTTCCCCCCCATTCTCCATATCTAGCATAGTATTCGTGTGCTGCCATGAATACAGCAATTCAGAAGTTCCACTGCTGAGGTCTAATAGTGGTTCCTTAGATAAGGTCTGAACAACTTCCAGTGTAATACATAACCAAAACTAGGTGAAACAGTCGTATCCCCTGCATTTTTCACATGGTATGATGCAGTTTGGATCCCAGCCCAATTCAGAGGCAGAGAGAAGCTGATCCAATACGACTGACTGGAAAGCTATCAAGCATATGGTGTATATCAAGTGATTAATTTTCAACATTAATATTTAAACATTAATTTCAGCTACTTTGGAAGGAAGAAGAAAGCAACTGCCAAGTTTAGTTAATTTTTGTTTTTAATAACTACATTTTTTTTCTTAAACTGCTTCTCCTGTAGTAAGTAAAACACTTTGTAATCTCAATTAAAAAACATATTCTCATGTAAAATTTGGTTAGAAACTACACAAGCCATAAAGCCCCCAAGTAAAAGATTTAAATTGAAGTGGAACCAATACCTAAACAATAAAATGACAGCAACACAGAAGTTGCAGAGATAAAGTTGAAATTCTTAGTTCATATCTAAACAACAGTTGTAGTTTCTAAGCCCCAGACATAATTCCTCACAGCAAGAAGGGAAAAGGCAAGTTGAAAAATAGCAAAATGCAGCTTGTCAAATGCAAAATAAAAACTTCCCCTAGCTGCTGTTTCTGTATGCTGGGAGCATAAAAATAATATATGAACAGGGAATGTGACAACCAAAGATGGCCTCAATGATTGTTAGAGCTAAGAAAACATTTACTTCTGTGGTTTTTTTCAGAAGCGCTGCTGAGTTTACAATGTGTGTAGGTACAACCTTAGCCAAAGCGTATCAGTGTTTTCTTAAAGAATCCAATTAATTTGTTTTTCAAGCCAGTCTGTTACATGAAGCTGATTCAATCATGCTTTGCTCCAGCCAGTCCTCCAAAGGGCAGAAGTTACATTTTAAAAACTCTATTTCTTAAAAAAACCCTTATTTAACACCAGCTGAAATTAGGCTTTCATAACTCCACTATAAATCCAGTAGAAACCCAGAAATTCCAATGTGATAGTTTTACTTGGGATCTACATGCCATTAAGAGGGAAAAACTAGACCTATTAAATTGGATGGCAGATCTCAGAGTATGATGCAGTATCATGCAATTAGGTATCCCATGCATTCCTTTTTTTCTTTTCCTAAAAAAGGATTTGGGTTTAGCAATATCTTTCTTTACCTCCCTCATGCCACTTGATCCCCATTTTCCAATACTCTTAGCTTTAATTTTCCTGCCCCAGTTACCTATGTCCTTCCACCAACCCCATCACATCTCTTCATTCATAGACCTTTGTTGTTCCTACAAAAGCTTTTAATGTAGAAGTGGAAACATTTAGTTAAGCCTCAGATTTCCTCAAAGAGAGACAAGCACCCCAACCTCCAAACCTGATGGATCAGCCTCAGTCAAGCCATACAATATCCCCCTGCCACTTTCACTGTCATGCCCTGCCTAAGGCACACACCACCACAGGACAAAGGACTGAAAACCTAACCTGTGCCTCCTTGCAGAGCTCCCCACCGTTGTCTCCCAACAAGGGGAGAAACCTACTGCAAGGAACAAGCCTGGAAGTTAACTCAGTTGCAGGAGAACAGCAAACCACAAACAATAAACAAGCTTGAGCTAATTGTGGTGGAGGAAGGCTTCTTCCTGCATCCAAACCAATTTTTATTTTTCCTTTGCTGGACAAGGGGTGTCACACATGCTAAGTCATCATCTCCTCCTTCTCACTATCCTGTTTAGGTTTCCTACTGTTGTCCTGCATCCCAGCCCCATTTGACCCCACTGATCCCTGCTCCAGACCAGCATTAGCTCATACTGGTATTAGGTTGCTCTAACCTACCTTGCTGGTGTAAAACTGTAGGGGAACTTTACCTCCAAAACCCCAAGCAAGGGCAAATGGACTAACCAGCCCCAGGTAAAGAAACAAGGCAACACTGCCTTTTGTACATCTCGGGGGTTCATACCTCTGCACGGTAGCACTGTTCAATATTTATTTTGCAAAGCCTTTTTGTCCCTCATCTTGTTTTTACTGTCTACAGTTAATCAAGAGTGAAATTAGCCTAGATCTAATCAAGAACAGTTTGAAGTCCTGTAACTGGATCCACTCATCTACTCGAAAGCTGTGCAAGCCTATCATCAGTTTACTAGATCTGGATCTGAGTACAAGTCCGGGATAAATGTGTCTTAAAAGCACCCTGAATTAATAAATACGTGATGAAATCAATAAGATATCAAGTGGCACTGATGAGGCACTGCATGAAGAGCTAAGGGAAAATTGATTATAGAGAAGAAACTGCATGGTACAAGATAGAACTTTTCAAACTTGGCCAGCACCAGTTTGGTGAACATAGCAATATGGATTTTCCTCCCACTTAGCAGAGATTTAGATAGTGCTTCTGTTGCATTCACAGTACCCAGGTATTTCTTCAAGAGGCACCCAGTTCAGTGAGGTCTTTCTTGGCACTTCAGACAGCAAAGGTCCATTTTGATTACACTTCCAATAGAAATAAATTTTCTGGCTTGCTTGACAAATCACTACATGCAGCACGGCTATAAAGAGCCTGAATACGTCTTGTTGCTGCCATTGGAATCCAGATGATAATACATAAGCAAGGAATTAATGGCCAAGCAGTTAACTTATAACAGTTCTGTGGGCTAATATTTAATAAGTTAGCATTCACTGTACCTAAAAAGTTACTCCTGAAAAAAAGAAGAACCTTCTTTAGAGGTTGTAGGATCATATAAAAAAAAAAATCAGTATCATGTCCAAGAGAACCAAAAGCTGATTAGCATAAGTCACCCTTAGAGACAGAGTATAAAATAATCTACTTCTACCTTCAGAGTTTTCCAACCCAAAAGATTTGGGAAGAACACATACACAGATTACCTACAAAGCCTCTGACATTTTTCAGATAGCTTGTCTGTAGATAAAATCTAAAGGCAAACTCACAGCACCCCATCCTGACCTCACCTTTTATTTGGAAACCACAACACTCTTAAAACATACAGTTGGCACATGAATTTTCATGCACTGTGTTCAGTTTGGCTTATCCTTTACATGTATGCATTGTCACCCGCTCTGCTGCTAAACCTCTCCATCCTGAGCCTACATGTGCTGCAAAGGTCCAAGAAATTAGCTTTTGTCAGTTTTATTTAAAAGCTCATACTGAGGGATTGGTCTTGCAAGGTCAAAAGAGGGCTCGAGGGCAAACCCAGCCCCTGGCCTCAGCTACCTGTTCAGATGCTGAAAGTTACTCGAATGCCTCAGGTTGGCAGAAACACACGCTAGCATTCAAGAGAAGAGAAGAATCAATACTACTGCGTTGCTTTACTGGTCAGGCCATACTCAAGTCCTGCTTTCAAGATATTATCAGACATGACAGAATGGCATTGGAAGATTAAAACCTTACTGGAAGGAGATAGGTGAACAAGCTAAATTCCAGTGGCCTGATATCTACAAGATCTTCAGCTCACTGATCTTAATTGCATTCACTTTCTTGTTCACCACTATACTATTGTTGATCAGCCTCCATTTCAATACTTTCAGGTGACTACCACTTAATTCAAATAATTACAGCTAATAACCAACCACTTTGGGGCTACAAATAGCATCACATAGCTCGAGAAATCTCAGTGTTTGTGAAATGACACTTAAATCCTACATCTCTGAGTACTTGCTGAGGTGCAGCAGCAGTTTAATAGAGTGAAGAATGCTTTAACCAACAGACATATCCAAAAATACAGGTAGATCACACACTGGCATCATGGGAAGAGCCCAAGCAGTATTATTACTACTCATTACTTCAGTTTTACATCTCCTCCAAAGAGACAAACCTGCTCCAGCAAAGTGAACGATGTTGCACGCAGTAAATTTACTGCCTTTTAAACACACGTTTCCAAGTTAATTGTACATTGCTAAATGCCACTCAAGCTCTGCTGACATTCTTTATCCACTCAAGCTACAGCTTTGTGAGGTTTATAAAGTTAACAGAATAATTTGATTGACTTCCTACCTATTCATTCAGAAGGCTCTGCTTTATTCAGATTACTTGAATAGATGAAAACATTTACTGTATTCTAAACTTCACTCACATTCCACTGGTGAGACAACCTCCCTCCATATAACATCTTAATTTAATCTTCTGTTTCCACTACAAGACACTTCCAGAGGTACAGTACTATTTCAAATTCACTGAAAACTCAGAAGACAAAGCAGGGTTGAGGTGCTTTTGCTTTTTCAGTCTGAAGCTCAATAAATGCTGAACAATGCTTTAGTTAATTATTTTTAAGCATTTCAAAACTTCTCCTTTGTGATCTTATGTTCCTTTCTTGCAGAGCAGCAAAAGGTCATTAGAGAGTCCCCCCGACTGAATGTTTCGTGAGTGATCTTTATATGAAACTACATAAGAAAACTGTGCCTCAGCTTATAAAAAAATTATGTTGACACCTATATATCATTCATGTTTCACTAAGACATAAATAGCAGGCTTCAAGCCCTTCCTGCTGGAAGGCAGCTCCCATTGCACAGCTGTCCCAGATGCCCAAGCGTTTGCAAAGTGGTCGAACACAAACAAACCTAGACAATGTTTCATGGAGCCCATCAGGTCCTTTCGTGCAGGGTTTGAAGGCAGGCAGGGGGTGTTAGTTACTGGAAGAGAGGGGAAAATACAAAGAACAGATGCTCACAGGGCTCAGCCAAGCCCAGACCAAGATCCCCAGCGCAAGCACCTCTAGGCTTAGAGGGCAACATTTTTCAAAGCTCCCAAGTCACCTCAAAAACAATTCTCAGAAAGGACACAGACATAAGATTTATTTAGGCATTGAACACCCCAAAGCGTTAGGTGTTTAACTAGTCTTAAATACCCGGTCCTTTGACATTTAAGCTCTATTGTGAATTACTTGGGGATGAAGGCATTGCAGTCCTGGGAGAGCTCTGTGTTTTTTAACACACTTTCAGATAGATGCAATCCCTTGGTCTCCATCACCGCAGCATCTAGAGGAAATTCCAGTCCAGAACAGATCTTTGTAACTGAACTCTCTGCACATTATGGTCAACAGGCTGCTACAAGTTAAAATTATCTTTGTTTCTGTGGGCCTAAGAATCAAAAATCAACTTCACTTAACTGAGTGTAGTCTCACTTATATGTAATTGAGTAAGTGATAACCATCAGGTCCCTTGCCTGGAGAAGTGAGTGGTTAGCTTGCGCACATCAAGAGACTGATTTAAAAATCAATTACAACTCTGACATGGGGTGATTTTCTCTTAAGAGATTTCAGACCTGCAAAGCTGGTGATGGGGGATCCCGCAGAACAAAGAACGTGCTGTACGATGGTGGGGTCTGCAGCAGCCACGCATCAAGTGACACGCAGGGCATTTCGAATAGCTCATGTATTAAATCGAATGTTGTTAAGCTTCAGTGGCTGAACTGGACAGAAACAAGGTATTGTTAATACAGGCCTTCTTAGTATGGATGACTTTACATAAGGATAACGGATGCACCTTTCTAAAGCTTAGAAAAATGTCATGTCCATTTTAATTAAATAGAAAGTGTTTTTAAAAAAAAATCAAAACCCACCATGCTAATGAGTTAATAAACAGTTGCCCATAAAGAGCCAGGGACTTGCAGACACTTGTGGTTCAAAAAGGAGCATCATGGTATTTCTGCAGTTAACCTTCATCAGTGACATCTGGCAAACAAAACATAACTTATGTGGGACATAAACTACCCTAAAAAACAAAGTTACACAGAACTTCAGTTAAGACAGAGACAAATAACAGGAGATGCTTGTACATTCTGCAACGTAATCAAACAAAAAGATAATCTGAAGAGAAACATGAAAGGCAGAAGGATGAGCAAGGAAGAGAATCACCACAAACAGTAAAACCATCCATAAAGTGTAGTCAGGGAGGGAGGAGACAGCACCAGGAACATATAAATTCTTGTTGCAGTCCTGGAAGGAGGCTTCTTCAGCCTTATGTCCCAGCATTATACCACACACTTAATCTGCTCAGACCTGAAGCTGACAGCATGATAAGTGGTACCAGCTCAAATACCAGAATCTACAAGTATCTCATACTTGCATGTTGAGAGCATGATTCATGCTCTCTAAACTAGAAAAACTCTGTAACCAGAGTTACTGTAACTCTTGCTCTAAAGAAATTATTGTCTTTCATAACCAAAATCATCTTGCCTACCAGGCTTATCTAGCCACTTTCAGGTAATATTAAATTGAAAATTATATTTAATTCCAGTATCTAGTTGATATCAGATTTTAGGTCACACTACTTAAAATGAAAAAAATCTGATTAGGAAAAAAATGCTTAAAAATAAATGCTTAGATTAAACCTTACAGCCTTAGAGGCAGTCGGAAGCAGTCAAGGTGGCCACACTTTTATACATACAAGTTTCTGTACATAAGGATACCCTGGAACATGCCTATACATGCATGCATGCTTTTAAAGTGTGGTACATAGCACAGAAGAGCCAAAATTAGCAAGACCAAATTATCTCTTCCTGGCCTTTTGTCCCCTAAATAACACCTTCCAAAATATTCCCTTTCAGCACTTCCGCTGGGCAAAATGCAGCCTGCAGCATGCCTTGTCTGGAGCAATACAGGTGCACCTCAGCCTAACGTTGTGCACGGTATCTGGTACAGGAAACTGGCTGCAGCTCCTAGAGGAAAGGCAACCCTGATCATCTCCACTGCTCCTGGCAGGAAAGGATAACATCCCTATCGAGCCTCCTACCCCCAGAGCGATTGCACCCTGTCCTGTACACATCTGTTATCACTGAATCCCTCTTGTCACAAGAAAGGTGGGAAAAGACCAGAAGGAGGGTTCCCAGTCACCTGCATTTCTCTTCTGTCCCTGGTGTTACTTCTGGCTTTATGCAAGTGCTACTTCTACTTAGATTAGATTATTTCCCTTCCCCCATCCCTTCTTTGGTTTGGCCATGAGACTAAAAATCCATTATTAAGACAGCTTTACTCATTAATCAAGGTAACCTTTTTTTGCTTTCCAAAGTTTCTCATGTTCTTATCTTTGCATAATTGAGCATTTACACTTCAGAAGAGCATCACCTGAGGGAGTGGGGGCAGATTTGGAGAGGTTTGGGGTTTTTTCCCCCTTAAGTTTCAAGTTTGAAAAACAAGAAACAAAAACACTTTAAAAGGGGATGAAGTTAAATTACAAAAGCCTTAGGGCAGCGTAACTTAAAGACTGATAATGTGTAAGAGTTTCTCTCATTCACCACAGAAACTAACATTTCACATGACAGGAAATCAACAAGCAATAGAGTTATAACATTTTGTCCTTATATAGGAATATCTTATCAAAAAGATGCCCAACAGCTTCCCAAGCCTTTGTTTCGCAGTTATCCCTCCAAGGCAGAGACAAGGTGGCTTTTTCCAAACACTTGTGTAGGAGAACTCCACCTAATCAGATCCAGCCACTTCCATGAGAAGTCATAGGTTTGAGCAAACTCTGCCCGGTCACAGGCATGGTGCTAGCAAAGCCCTCTCTTCTTGGGATGCTCCACGGGCAGATATTCTGGGCTGCCAGAACCTCAGGCAACCGTACCAGCAAGGTCTTGCTTTAACCAGGGATCATTTCACAACCCAAAGGCCCTAAAAGCCCCCAAAGCAGCGTAGGCATGCCCTGCATGCCCCCAAAGCCAGGAAACAGCCCTGAGCTTTTGGCAGTGCCCAAACACTGACCAGAACAAGCCAGCACAACCAGCCCAGCAAGCCAAATGTTTTTCATGGGGGTCACAAGCATGTTGTTTCTGAAAATAGTCTGCTGCTTAAGACTGTGCTCATTTCTCCCCATAGGTAAATTCTTCTCTATATAACAGTTTCTTCTACAATAACTGTTTTATACTCCCTCTTTCCTTAGACCAGTGTAAGAGGTAGGGGTTTTTTTACTATAGAAAGAAGGAGATTTAGAGTAGAATAGGTATGAGAGCAGGGAACAAACACCCACAACAGTTTTCTAACAGTCACATTTTATCACTATCCAGAAAAAAGTCATAAAAGCAAAAATACTGCTTCCAAACAACAGCCACATAAATCCACTCTCAATGATGCAGCTAATTTGTTATGGGATATTTGTTATTTTAGGCTTGATTTTCATGGAAGAAAGTAATGCATTTCCTGCTGTTGTTACTGGTGGTGGGAACGTAATTCATCATAAACATCAACAGAATCCAGAAAACAATTCACCTGTAAAAAGCTGACTGCTGTGACCAAGGAAATATCTGAGACATTGAAGAGAATCAAAAGTAGTTAGTAAAACAACTAACAATCATTCTTTTTTCACCAGTAACAAAATATTTGAAAAGCATTACAGCCACGATTTCAGCTCATTAGTTAATTCAAGGTACCCCAGAATAAATGCCATATGGGTGAAACCTTGTCCCCAGTACTGCTGGGAAGATTTCTGTTGAATTTTGAGGGGAAATTTCTCTCTACCAAAGCGAATGCAGAGACATACTATAGCCGAGATTCAGGATCTCAGGCAGCAAGTCAGCACTTTACAGATAAAACAGATGTACAATGGCTAAATTCTACCTTGGCATGACTCAAGCTACAACCCTTTGCATTCCCAGCACCACAGAAGCATTACACGCTCTCCTGCAAGGTTAAAGTTCAGAGGCAGAAGAGTCAAACCCTTCCAACGGGTCTAAATGCATTTAATAACGTTGATTTTGCACGAAGAGTCATTACTGAAAGCTGCGTGCACTTCCTAGAGATATATATGCTCACACTAGTTCTCAGTCTCTTTCCCTAGTTTTTTTTCCTTTTGCTTGTCTGGTATCAAAGGATATCCAGGCTCACATCCAGACACAAAACTTTGCCATTTGGGAGAGGCTTTTGGCTGAGAGATATTTTAAGGCTGGTCAGTCCTGGAGTCATAGTTAAGAACTGTCCTCATAACAAATCCCAGACAGCTCTCCAGACAATACCCCATCACAGGCTATGGAAATCCTACATCAAACCCAACACCAACTCTTCTTAATGTACAAATCTATTTGTGCCCCAGCCCCTCAAGTCAGAGGGCTGGGACGCTGCTTCTACGAACTGGGGATAGCCCAGTTTCGAGCAACGCTCCTGATCCCAGTCAGCCTTTCATGGATCCAAATAATACAAACAAGCAATAAGAAACTCTACAACCCTAAACTGTCTGGGTATTGACTCCACTAGAAACAGTTCCAGTTTAAACCCTGAAACTCTGGCATTGCTCATGCCAGCCCTTTCTTAAAAGAAAAGATTAGTATAGACCATTTTCTTTCTATATCACACAAGTTTATTCCTTGCTGCATTTTGTAACTTCTACATGCCTACCTACTGGGACTTTGTTCCTTAGCACACCTTGTTTCAGAAAGCTTATTAAATGGAAAAAGATGTTTAGAAGCCACAATACAAAATCTTGACAGGTTTGCATGTGTTTTGAAGACAGTTTAAAATAAACAAACAAAAAATCTTGGAATATCCCAAGCACTGCTACTGCCACTATTTCGTGTGGTGCATACAAGAACTGGTTCAATTTGGTTTTCGTTCTATATCTTGCAACACTTGGGCTATGCTTTTATTCACAAATAAAATTTACTGAGCATTGGAAGATTAGGAAAAAGCAAGATGTGCTTAACACTTGATGCACTTTATTGAAAATTTAGAACAAGCAAGGCTTAACTTAGCTCTAAAACTAATAATACTTTAGTTGTTTTGTGTTATGGGTAGCATTCAGTGGCTTGCATGACTAATTAAACAATCTTGAGCTTGCTTTGAAGGCTAAGCCATCCTAAATGGCTTTAAATTACATTCTATCAAGCTAAGCTTAGAATTAAAATCCTCATTTGTAATAAGGAATTTTACTGTGTATAAATGCTATTAGAGGGGCTGTATTGGAAAGTTTAGTAATTTGAGTGGTTTCTGGCCCTCGCAGCAAATGTACAGAAATCCTAGCCTTCTCACAGCTGACGTCTCCGTCGGTGTTAGGAGGTGAAGCTCCTCAGGGGAGGTACGGGAAGAAAAGTGCTTCTGCGAGAGTTTTGCATAGGATGGCAACTCGAGGAAGAGGCAGAAGGATAAGTCAGGTTGGAGAGCAAAGGCAGCCATTTGGGGAGGATAGTGGTGAGAAAGGACATGCTTACCACGTAACAGGAACTAATCTGATATTTTATCTGTTCTGCATGGCCCACAGCCAGCACTGGGAAGGCTCAACTATAATCTATGGCTACTAGCTCTGTAAAAAGAGGTCACCAGCACATCCTACATCCATTTTGGTTTAGACAGTCATAAACAAATTATTTAAGATCACAGCTCCTCCTTTGTATACAATACTCATATGTTCACTCCCTCTAAACACAGTGCACCAACAGCACTATTTTTCCATCTGCAAACATAAAAGAGTCACCCCCAGCCAGACGGGGAGCCACTACCCAGGCTGCAGAGCAGAGTCAGGGACACACACGTCACTTGGAGCAAAGACAGCGTTTTGCATTGCTATCACCAACTACCTCTGCAGCCCCTTTTTGTGAGAGGAGGAAGAAATATCTGCATGCAGTTAAAACGTATCTCATGGCTCTTAGTCTGATTGGTGGCAGGCACAGACACCAGCCCCTCACATCAGGCTGTCTCCAATGCCACCTCTCTGAGGTGGGAGAGATAACCCACACCTGCTGCAACGAGCATGCCGAGCACTTTTTCTGAGCACAGCAGTTTTGATCCCCAAACCATCTGAAGTCAGTGGAGGCATTCCAAAAAAAATACAAACGCTTTCAGAGTAGGATTGTTTTCCCCCCCTTCAAATAATTAACTCATTTCATTCGTCCAGCAGGGCTGGAGCCAAGCCTGCTGTAGGAGAGGCATAACAGACCATTTGTCCTTTTGGATGCGGCCTGCAGCGCATGTGGTGTGCTCAGGCACTTTGATTCACTGCCCATTAAACAATAGTTCCTCCTTCTCTTTCATGAAAACCATCCTCAAAAATCCTGCCTGGCATCTCCCTGCAGTTTTGTGGATTGTTCTGTGCCTGTGTGCGTGGAGGGGAGGAGGAGAATCTTTCTTCCATGATCACTTTCCCCACCGACCTGGTGTTTAAGAAATACCATATGTTTTCACCGTTTGTCTTTACTTTCAGCTCTTCCACAAACCAAAATGTGAAGCCATCCATGCTTCCACTGACACGGCTCTGCCTAGTTTTCTTTCCCCCTTAACAGACTCATTCATGTGTAGGAGGCTTTTGATCCTGGGTTTAGATATTCATCCCTGCTTTACATAACCACAAGCAATGGCAGGTACTTATGTAAACTACATTTGGGTCCTTGGCCCTGTGCGCAACAAGCAGAATTCCTAAGCCATCAACAACTGCCCTCTGCTTCAAGCTGCCCCTTTGCAAAATAAGCCACTGGCAGAGAGAGAGAAAACAACAAGAAACACATCAATACACAGTGAGCAAAGGCAAGAAACTATCTGGGGACTCCAGTCCCCCCAGTTTGCTTTTTGTGCCAACCAGGGACAGAGGCCACCGGTTACCGCCAGTACACACATCACCCCTGCTCCAACCCACCGCTAAACTCTGGTGAAGAGGGGGGCATAAAGGGGTGTTTGGTTTGGGGGGGATTTGTTTGTTTTTTAAAGCTGCTACTTAGTAGCCTGGTGATTACCTAGAAGTGGAAGCTGAGTTCAGTGACATTAAATCCCACAGCTCCCACCTCCAGGGCAGAGTCTCCATTATCCTCAGGTGGGCCAGGGACAGGCCCCAGGGAAGGGGGAACCCCCAAAGGGACAACTTGTATTGCTGGGCCACAGAAACACCGTTAGGAGCAGTTCCAGAGTTTTCTACTTCACAACAAAATTCAGTTAAGGGGAAATGGAGATTGTCAGAAATAAAAACATTTGACAGTGAATATGTTAAGCAAACGACTTATTTTAGTTACTTCAACCACTAAATGTGTTTTTAGTTCTCAAGAAATTCATCCTTCCCACAGCTCCACTTTGGGGAAGGCAAGAGGTTCCCTGCACACACATTTGATATTTCCCTTGGTTTGTCCCTACAGGGGGAAACATGCAGCCTTCACACACTATCTGTGCAGGAACATCCGATACACTCCCAGTACAAAAAAAATAAAGTTACTCACCGTGCAACTTCAAAGCTCCAGCAAGACAACCTCTGAAGGACATCCCCGCGCTGCACCACAGCATTTTTAGATGCACAGCTTTGAGATACAAAAGAGCCCCTGAGACTTTTTAGAGCTCCGAACAGTTTATGAACTCCTGTCCACTCCAGTAACTGCAAGAGTCCCCCCAGACAGACAATAACACAGACTGCATTTGCTTCCAGAAACAACGCATTCAGGATACCAGTGAACCCTAAAGCCACCACAGAGCCCTGCTGCAGAGTTCAGCTTGGTCCTGCTGCAAGCCACCAAAGCAAAAGCAGCCCAGGCAAGCAGGGGCACCACCAAGCAGAAGGAAGCAACAGTCCTGCACCAAGGCACCAACCAACAAGCAGATCCAAAAGCAGGGAAAAAGGGAGTAAAAGGAAAAAGGAGGGGGGGGAGGGGCAGGGGAGAAGCCACTAACTACCCCCAGGTTCAGCCTTAACTACAGCAGCTGACTGCACTAGATGGGAGGCAGCTGTGCTTGTCACCTGGGCAGGATCTCGGCTCAAAGCCACTGACCCCCTGTCTATTCTTTACTGTCAAATTCATATTTAATCCCCTTGACACCAGGGCAAAGAGCTAAAGCTCTTGTAGCCCCTGAGCAGCACTGCACCTTGGCCTCCTCTGTTTTCTGATGTATCTTCTTTAATATCTGTTGATGACATCTTTGAGCACCTGTAAAACCAATATGAGGTCTAAGAGAAATCAGTGTGTTACCTTCCACTATGCAGCAAGAAAAACAAAGAGAAAATAAATGCTGTTATTAGATATGGATTTACCTAAGGAAAATATTGTTAGAATCTGAACGAACCCATGCAGTTCTGTGCTGTGGATGGTGCAATAATGAAAAATACTATTGGATATAAAGGGAAGTTATGACACTATAATGTAACACAGACAAGTGAGAAGACGTATCAGTCATTATCTAGAATATAGTGGACTCCTGTGGTTTCATTTTTCATTACTAATTTAATGTGCTTACAATGCTACATGATAAAAAGTGAAAAAGAACAATAAGAAGTGAGCATCATGAGAACAAAACAGGATCTGCAGAATTCAGAGATTTTGATAAGTTACTTGAGAAAATGTCCAAGATCCCTTGAGATCTGAATAACATCCATTAACATCCAATAAAAGATCTAATAACATAAACATAAAAGAAATGTGAAAAGAACATTTTAATAAACACAAATTATGAAATACATGTCTTTACATATCACAGTTCTGCTATAGAAAATTATTTCGTAGAGAGAAAAAATCGGCTTTGCTAAGAAAGGATGCTTTGCAAATGTTAGCTCAGCAATCACACTCCTGTCATTCAATGTAAGCAGTCTATTCGGTGTTCTTTCATGAACCCTTAACCTTTGGGGTCTTGCAGTATACTCCCTTGTAGCCATGTAAATGACAAATAACCCCATGCAAGTAAACAGACTTGCACCATGGTAAAGCCGGCATGAGAGGATAATCACACCTTGCATTGTTTACTGGGAAAACGCTTACAAACATACTGTGCACGTCTTCTGGGGCAGATTCATAACGCAGCAAATACAAGCCAATGCCACCTCGAGTTTGGTGGTTGAGCTCAGGTCAAACAGGTTTCCAGGGTTAACAAGAATGAACTGTCGAAAGAGCCCATTTAGCCACAAGTCAGCTAGTAGCCATATTCTAAAAAAAACAGTATCAGGGACAGATCAGGGAACCCTGACCAAGACCACAGTGAAATATGGCCATAGGTTGCCTTGCAAGAGTGTAGGACTCCTGATATTTTCTTTGCTCCAAGTGAGAGTCACTGGGTGTTGTAAGTTTCTGAAAAGTCTAAATGAAGATCTGTGAACTTCTATTTTTGTGAATGTTTTGCGTTTTATCCCATAGAAGAATATATACTAGTACATTTAAGTGACTTCACAGAGACCTTTCAGTGATATTTGAGTGCCAAACGTCCCACTATAATCTTCAAAATCTTAGCAATAAACATCCGTGTTTGAACATTGGCTCACAAAATTGGAAAAGCAGAAAGCCACAGCAGAAACCACCTGTGTGACTAGGAAGAAATGCTGCCTACTTGTACATATAGAAACTGGCTGGGAGGAGACAGAAGATACTGTGTTAATACAAATAAAGGAAAACTCCATTTGGCCAGAAAATTGTCCTCACCAGTAATATTTCCTTCAAAGCAGAAACTTTCCCACAGCTGTTTTGACCAGCTTGTGCTGCATTGCTGTGTCTGTAAAATGTAATTAAGGACTGCCTGCTTGGGGGAAATGAAGGATCTGATTAAAAGTTATAGAAACAAATGGAGGGGGGCAGGTTTGGGGAGTTGCTAAGGGGGGCATGATCCAGCAATATTGAAAATGAACAGTAAAAATACTTTCAGACATGTAGCATTTTATAATGGAACCAGCTTCTCTTCGTGCTCCTCATACTCAGCAAAGAGTTTTTTCTTAAAAAAAGGAGGTCTGGGAAGGTTTCCCCAAATTACCTGTAGCAGAGGCAAAAGCAGTTGCTTTCCTGGATACCTTTGGACATATTATTTGCCACCAATTTCTAAAGTTGCTTTTCACAGCATTTTGGGACACCTGAAGCTTGTCATATGCATGCCGGTAGATGCAAACCATCTGTCTCCTTTTCAAAGAGTCAGGCTTTCACTCACAAACTCTCCCCCTCCTCTCTTTCTCACGCACTGAGGTGAATTTTCACCACCTGAGTTTTGCTTCTTGTTTTGGCTTTATGAGCTGTGTCATCTGTGACTGAATGCCATCAAGTATCACTTAAGCCTATTTCCACAGTAAGGAAACACTGGAAGTAAAAACTGTTCAAGAAATGCCCTCTGGTCCCTTTAGCAATGCAGGGCTTGGTTTGCAGCAGTGGTGAACAGGAAAGGTTCTGGCTGGAGTCCGTAGGAGTTATGTTTGCTCAGCATCCCTGAAAAATCATACTTTGGGTATCTTGGGCTGAAATCCACAAATGGAGGCAGCACCATATGCTTTTGAAAATCTAGCCTTATGTGCATTTCAGACTGAAAATTTTCACACTGATCTCTCCATAAAAGAAAAACTTCTCCAGAGGGTTTTACAGTATCCTGTCAGATGTTTGGTGCTTAGAGAAGTTGGAAAAAAGAAAAAAATCCACTGATTATAATATTTGGTTGTTTATTTCTCTTGGAAAAGCACGTTGAAAAGATAACATTAAATGAATCTTAATGGGCAGTACATATGTTTGGTAAAATCTATTTTAAAGATGGATTTAATTGACAAGCTTATCACTATTTAAAAAAGAATGAAAAACATATGAAGACAGACATCTTTGTTAAACTATTAAGTGTGAATTCATAGCTGGACATAGTGCCTGTGTATGCACAGTTCATTAACTGCACAGCTATTTGGTCCAAGGCATTTACAAGCTCTTCTGTGGAAACTTGAGGAGAAGGATCCTATGAAATCTTTTGGATTTACAGAGCAGTCAGCAGAGCTTTTAAATACAGCCAACTGCTCAGTCCCAGACTAAACTCCTTAAAGTGTGTTTGTACATCCACATCCCCACTAGGTATGGAGAAAGAAGCTGTTGAGGTTCCTCTGACAACATCTGTGGGACTTTGTAAATTGCACAAGCCTTTCAATTGTGGGTCAAGGACTAAACAGCTAATTGGCAGCAGACAGTAAGCTGACGTTCTTCTTTGTCACCCTAAAAAAAAAAAAGTGCAAAAATAACACCAGTGAAAAGTGAAGGCTACAAAAGCTCACATGCTTGTAAATCAGGAACGTGTAAGTAATTAGCAAGTCCTGCAACATTAACGGTTCCATGGTGCATCTTTGTAGGATGTTCTTTTTTTCTTTTTTTTTTCTGTTTTAAAAGGGAAACGCTGTGCTTTGCTTGCGGTGCCGACTTCACCTCCCGTGCAGCTGTGCCAAGGCACTATCTCCTGAGATTTCCTGGCACTGGCAGTGTGTCTGAAGGAGCAGGAGGATGCTCTGGTTCCTCTGGCAGGGTGTGGAGGACAGGTGAGCAGCAGTTACGCCTGGACTACCACCCTCGCTCTGGGAGCAAACACTGACCTCCGCATGAAAACAGTGCAGGAGCAGGCTGGATGAGGGGCTGCCCTGCTCTCCTGCCCTCCCCTTCCTCACGGGGTGCTTCACTGCAGAGTGCAAACTCGCGTGCAGCTGGGAAAAGCAGCTTAAACTTTGCCACAGCCGCAGGTTTGAGGCCACGCTCAAGGGAGCTGGCAGCAGAGGAAACAGCACAGAACTCGGGTACTGCCACCGGTAGCACTGGGTTCGGCTCGACCCGCATGAGGGCAGCTTTCCTCCCTGCAGTGTGATGCCTGCTCCCAGCAGATGCGAAACCCGAAAGGGGATAGCCAGAGCAGGAGAGCCAGGCCACCCTACCAAACTCTTCTGTAATGCAGATAGCTACCTTGTCCTTTAGAGGCAGGGTGTCATAAGGAAAAGGGCCAGGTGCTAAAAATGTGAAACCACATCTGAACCGCATTGAATGTATAGGCTTTTCATTTTTAAGGCATGCAGCTGATCCCTACTTTTGAACACATTCCTGTTGGTATGGCTGGAAATTGCTAAAAGCAGGTGCCCATCCCCTGACTTTGGAATGTGCAGGGCTGACATGTTCCCCGTGAGCTGCAAACCCATCCCTGTACCCACCAAACACAAGCGCCAGACAGGTGTAACATCAGAAATCCCATGCTTAGTCCTCTTCTGATGAAATATTCAGCATCCTGCTTGCTCAGCTATTGACAACATGTTTGCTTGTTTACTACATCCATTGTTTCTTTTCATAGACAGATCACATTTGTTTAAACTATTTCAGAAATACTACATTTATTTGAAGCTGAAACAGCTTCTATAAAGATTGCAGCTAGACCACACATTTACACACAGAAACCAGATTTGTACTTGGTGTGGATTTTCTGCATATTTACTACAATGCTCATTTTCTTCTTTGAATAAAAGTGCAGATTTTTTTCCTCCGTTATTTGCCAGCACTATTAACTAGCCGCATTCTTCCTTTTGGTTGTATAATCCGTGTCCTTCTCTGATCCTCTCCAAAGTAATCAAGCCATTTTTTACTCCAGGACACCGTGCCATTGTTACCACAACCTTCCCTTTGCAATACCTGTGCGGTAAGTAAAGGCACTGTTGGGTCTCCAAGAAGAGAGACCCTTTTCGGCTGGGGTAGGTCTGTGTTGCTCTTGGGGAGTCGCTGCTCTGCTGTTTACGCTGGCTGAGCTCCTACCCTGGCTCCTTAAGCACATGGCGGAGGTCTTCAGTGCCTGGGATGACCATGCCCACACCAGAAGTTGGACTTGCACTGTCATCCAGGGCAACACTGGAAGAGCTGAGGCAGGCGATACCACAGCCGTCCCTTCCCGCCTATGGTTTGGGAGCCTGGGAGAGGGGAAGGGCTCTCCTTCCCCGCCCAGGGACCTCAGGGCCGGGAGCTGGGGGCTGGCGGCTCACACCTGGAGGGTGCTGGCACTTGGGGAGGTGGGGAGACCTTTGAGCATGCGTCAGGCAAGCGAGGTAGGAGGCTTTGCAAGGGGATGCAGAAGCTGGTTTTAATGGACTTTGTGGAGTCTGAGAGCTGGCTCGGCTGCCTGTGTAAACACAGCCAGTAATACCACTGATGTAAAACTCGTGTTGTGAGACAAGAATCAAACTCTTTTTATTCCCCCCATAACTTGTTCAAAGCTTTATCAGGCAGATGAATCAGATCTTGGTCTCTCAATGTCACAAGCGTAAGATTTCGCCAAATGTCCCACAGTTCCCCAGCGCGGGCAGAGCAAGAAAGCAGCGTATTAGCTCCTGGCCACCCTTCCTTACACTGTTGTTGGATTTGGAGGAGCCACCCAAATGCTATTTATTCCCACTGCAGGCACTGCGTGCCATGAATGGGCTTATAGTTGGAAGAAGAGATCTACCTCGGGTAAGAGTATGCAGCTTCTTGGAGCAGGTTTAGGAAGTGCTGACGGTTTTCAATCTGCACCTGCATCGCTGACCGGATATCAGAGTCATATTGATCAGGTGCCGAGTGACCCCTTCGTGTGGCTGATAGTTCTCAGGCTCCTGAAATTTGAGGAATTTGGGAACTCTCTGGGGCAATTTTGCTGGAGTGCGCTTCTGGATCCAAAAGGGAACATCGCCAAGAGGTACCATGATGTGTGAGAGGAGATTAAGTAAAGAGAAATGTTCGTTTCTGGGCCCTTTTCATGAACGAATGCATTTAAGGATATCTTTTTAACTATGAGAAACTTCTGCTTTGAGCTGTGCTACATTGCCCACTCTTGTAATCTTCCAGATGTTCTGTTCATTGGTGGTTTTCTTCAGGAGTGGGGTAACTCCCTTGCCCCACAGGGGCTCTGCACTCGCCTCCCATCAGCTTCTCACCAGGCAAAAGCCCCCACCGAAGCTACCTCCCAGCAGAGCTTGAACATCTCCACGAGGCTCGTGAGGGTGTATTTTTGGAAGAACAATTTAGTTGTTATTTCTGAGGCTTACAGCTTAATTCATTGCAAGTTGATTACAATTATGTATGTTTAAAACATTCGAAAAGGGAAACTAGGGAAGCACTGTTGATATGGATCTTTTTTCAAGGACAAGCATAAAAAGAAAGAAATTTAAATGGTGGCATACAGGTGGCTCTTAAAAGACATAATTTCCATTAGTAAAATACTCCATTTCCGCTAATACTCCTTTTCCACTCTGAAGATTGATACTACGATTTGTGTAGCTCAAAGCCACTTGTGCCTTTCTCACTCTTTAGATAGATAGATAAAATTCCAATTCATTTCAATTGAAGGGTTTCTATTTAAGTGCTGTTGGTATAATCAGTCTATTAAAATGGGAGGTGTTAATTTTCCAGTAATCACTACACTTTCTTTCTCCTCCTATCTCCCAATTGAAAGGACAGCCTCATCCTGCATGGTTAAAATGTAGTAATGCATTTAATGCCAGGCCATGATTTTAGACCTCCAGCTGTTTTACTGGTTGTGTAAGTAAAAATAAGATAATGTTATGCTTGGTAACCATGGTTTTTGTAGGCATTCACATTTTACAAATCACTGCACAGTATGCAAACCATTATATATATTTAAAATGTTTAAAATCAAGCCTACCAGGAGTCTACCACTTCCATTATTTAAGGAGGGGGACTGCTAGACTGTGAAGAGTGATATATTCCATCAAGCTACTCAGTGGAGTTATATTATCAGTGCAAATCATGTGAAAATATGTGCTTCAGCAAGACAAGAAAGGAGTATTCTCTGCTATAACAAGTGTGCTGTGGGAAGCTAGATGGAGTCATTGGTTTGGCGTAATATATGAGTAAAATCTTGTTTGTTCAAATAATAAAAAAGGAAAAAAACAGAGCACAGAGAGAAGGCAACCATGAAGTACTTGTTTATTCTCTCTCTGTACAAAAACCTGCTTCTACTTCAAACAAAGGAATCGAGTCTCATCTCCTGCAATTTTAGCCAGGTGTAACTACTCATCTGAGCAGAGATCTTCCTGATTTATACAGGCAGGAGCAAAAGCAAAACCAGGGTCATGAAGAAGAAGGTTATTGATTTGTTTCATGCGCACAGGCGAAATTATTATACCTCGCCAGGATGATCATAAGCATGTATTTAAATCCAAGTAAACCTTAACTGGAATATTTCTTTGTAAGAAAACACTGGTAAGTGGAGCTATTGACAGCTATATTTTCAAGTGCATCTGCTTTCAGAAACAGCAGCCATTCAGAACAAATGTTTTTGGAGGCAGATTGTGCTGCTCTGATTAGGAGTACAGGCAAAGATAATGGATAGTATTTGGCTTCACCTGAAATTGCCTTTAAAGTTCAGTATGGAATTTGTAGCAGGAGTAGGAAAAAAATAGCCTCTGCTTGTGCTGTAATTTTTCAGAGAACACACATGTAGCACTCTGGACAGTTAGAGCTCTCAATTTTAATTAAAAAATGGTAAGTATTACACAGTACAGTCAGACCTGATTAATTGGGGTGGAGCTGGTTTATTCGTATGTCTGAGAATACAAATGCTTTCGGTATTAATCAGGCTTGCTCTATTTCTTTATTTTATATATTTATTCAGATTGACCTCTGTATGCCGACCTCCAGCATTCAAAAACGTCAGTCAGGGCAAAATCACAGCACTGGCTTACAAGGAGGAAAAAAAAAAAAGAAAAAAAAAAAAGGAGAGGAGAGGAAAGAAAGAAAAAAATGTTCTTTTTTCAAACCATGGTCTTTGTGTTCTTTGTTCTTTTCATCTTTAGGATGCATTTGGGTTAACTTCAGAGCTCTTTCTTCAACACTGAAAGAAATAGTAAACAACGTGTCCCACTCCACCACCCAATAAAAAAAACAAACTCTGAAGTTTAAGCCAATAACCCTCTTCATGACTGGGAGTGGTAATTAAAACTTTGACTACAGCAAGAAAAGCATATGAGAGTGGTGGCAACGCTAGCTTTAGTAGGCATCTCCTGATCCATGCCCAGAAGGTCCCCCAAAGGTTATTGTAGCCCGAGAGCTCAAAGCATGTATTCTGCCAGCAGTGCTCTGTATTACCTGTTTGAAGGTAGATTTCAGCAATGTAAAGAGCCCAGTTGCTTAGCTTTAAATCAGGAAAATCCCCAGCTGCTGCTCTTCATCAGAGGAGGAATTTCAGCCCCGCATCCTGTTCATCTTCCCATTTCCTTGGGAAATGCAAGATGGGCAGTGTACAGAGAGCTCTCCTGAACTTCTCCTGCCTCTCATGTGGTCTGTAGGCTGTCTCCTTCTCCAAACAAAAAATGTCTGACATAGGAAAAAGAAGTTGTGGTGGGTTGACCCTGGCTGGAGGCCAGGTGCCCACCAGAGCCGCTCTCTCACTCCCCTCATTCACTAAACAGGGGAGAAAAGGCATAACGAAATGCTTGTAGGTCGAGATAAGGACAGGGAGAGATCACTCACTAATTATCGTCACAAGCAAAACAGACCGAACTTAGAGAGGGAATTAATCTAATTTATTACTAGGCAAAACAGAGTAGAGGAATGAGAAAATAAAATCAACTCTTAAAACACCTCCCCCCACCCCTCCCATCTTCCCGGGCTCGACTTCACTCCCGGCTTCAACCTTCCCCCCGTCAGCGGCACAGGGGGACAGGGAGTGGGGGTTACGGTCAGTTCATCTCACGGTGTTTCTGCTGCTTCTTCCTCCTCAGGGGGAGGACTCCTCTCATCGTTCCCCTGCTCCAGCATGGAGTCCCTCTCACGGGGTGCAGACCTTCAGGAGCAAACTGCTCCAGCGTGGGGTCCCCCACAGGGTCACAAGTCCTGCCAGCAAACCTGCCCTGGCGTGGGCTCCCCTCTTCACGGGTCCACCGGTCCGGCCAGGAACTTGCTCCAGCATGGGCTTCCCACGGGCCACAGCCTCCTTCAGGTGCCTCCACCTGCTCCGGCGTGGGGTCCTCCACGGGCTGCAGGTGGAATCTCTACACCCCCTCATCCTTCCTCCATGGGCTGCAGGGGGACAGCCTGCTTCACCATGGCCTTCACCACGGGCTGCAGGGGGATCTCTGCTCCGGCGCCTGGAGCTCCTCCTGCCCCTCCATCTGCACTGACCTTGGTGTCTGCAGAGTTTCTTACATCTTCTCACTCCTCTCTCCGGCTGCAAAAGCCTGCTCTCTCCCTCTAAGTGTTTTTCTTCTTCCTAAATATGTTATCACAGAGGCGCTGATTGGCTTGGCCTTGGCCAGCGGCGGGCCCGTCTTAGAGCCGGCTGGCATTGGCTCTATCAGACACAGGGGGAGCTTCTAGCAGCTTCTCACAGAAGCCACCCCTGTAGCCCCCCCGCTACCAAAACCTTGCCACGCAAACCCAACACAGAAGTGTTTCATCAGCCTGAGCCAAACGGGAGAAGGAGTGGATGTGAAGACACAGCAAAGTGGAAACAGCTCTCCAAAACAGACAGAACCAATTTCCATCAGGAGTGACCACAGTGGTCCCACATCATTGGAGTTTTTTGTTATTTACTTCTCTGGATTAGCGAGTTCTACTATCAAGACAAACATCTCGAAATATTTTTTCTTCACAGTGGATAATCTAGAAGTCTCACAGAAGGAAAATCACATAGACAGCCGAATTCAAATTCCAACTTTCTCTGTGTTTTGGCCACAAAATAATAATTTCACAAATCACACCCTATTCATTCTGCTGGAAATACCTTAGAAATGCTTTAATAATAATTTTCACACACTACACCTGTGAAAACCTGCTATACGAGTGTTATTTCCTTTTAACAGACATCTGACAACTTTGCTCAACAAATGCACCCACACAGAGTGGGATTTTATCTATATGCTTTGCATTCATGAATTCCCTAGAATATTGTGAAATAGCTACTTATATAAACAGGTTCCAAATATCATCTTGCCCCCATACCCTTTTGTGGGCAAATCTGTCTGCAAACTGGAAATAAAGATTTGCCTTTATACAGTATTTTCAACTAGAAAACAATTTGCAGCTTGTAGAATAGTAGCCATGTCTTTATGTTTGTTCAATGTCTTGCAAATGTGAAAAAAAAAAAAAGTACTGTCATTAGAACAAGTTCAACCTCTCAGACAAATAACATCTGCTAACAAGATGCCCCTACACTGCAGGTGGCACTCGCTTCCAAACTCAAACTACTATTATAAAACATGTATATATTCACAAGTTAAGGAAAATGTGGTCTTCTGTGTCTGTTTTAGCTTCAATGGGGATCACTTGAGATTACACAGGTTTTCATCTGATGAAACAATATGATCTCATCACGTTGTACTTGCCGTGTTCCAGAGTGAAATGTTTTTATGTGCCTGAAGAAAGTGAGAAATAAAAAGGCATGCAATGTTTCAGAGACCAGAAAGATAGGTCTGAGCTATAAAGGACTCAAATTTGAATCCAATCTTTTACTGGCCCACAACTCATCACCAGCAATCAGAATAGCTTATGTCATCAACCTCTTTAATTAAAAAAATAAGATTAAAAGGCCAGCTTATCTTCCTGAGTTCCCATCCTGGGAAATCTAGGCAACCTTCAGAGCCCCCAGAGGATCTCTAAGGGCTCCTCCAGGGCTGCTGCAGATGAAGAACCTCTGTAGCTCAGCAGCCTCCTGCATTTGGAGGAGTACCCTGCGGACAGCTCGCAAAATGGATTTGTCCTCTGATGTAGGCATACCCCTCCTATTGGCTTCAAGAAACAAAGAAAACCTACTTCTTTCTCCTCTGCTGGAGCGTGATGTGAATTTGTTATGGAAAGGTTCTTCCACACGGGGTCCTGCAGAAAAAAGGGCAGCCAGGCTGAATAACCTGGGTAATATGTGCACCGTGACTCCTGGTCATCCCTAAGTGGAAGATGCGGGGGGTGGAAATATCACCTGACACTCCTGAAAAACTGACCTAAAGGAATACCTATCTCTGGGCTAACCTCCACACCAAGGATTTTTCTAAATGTCTCAGAAACGTTGACAGTATGAACACCCTCGACGTATAAAGACAAGTTCGCTTTTCATGCCACAACAGGACAGGGGCATGGTATAACCTTTTCTTGCCACTCAACACCCCGTTTCCTCTGGCATGGCACAGGAGAGTGCTGAGCCTCAGCATGGTGCAGCAACGATAAAGTCTGGTAAGGGCATCTCCTGCAATGGCCATGGCGTCCATGGCTCTGATTTCCTAGGGACACATGGGGGGCATGCCGTGGCTAGATGCGTCTGTCCCTTCATCTTGCCCAGTCATTTTCGAACCTGTCGCCTGAGTTCAGCCAAGCCAAGAGGTAGGATAAAAGTGTCCCTATAAGTTTTATGAAGAGGTAGACAGAAAGATGCAAGAACTTAATAGTGACAACTGAGGGAAAGGCTAATGAGATCTGTGTGTCAGCCAGCAGAGAATCCACGCAGGAAGGAGCTATTGAAAACCAGACTTCATTATTTCTGGTGCTCATGGAACTATTTGTTTAATCATGTTTTGTATTCATAAAGGATTTCTATGCAAAAGATGAACACCAAAGCAACTCTTCTTTTGCAATATGCCCATCTTTATGAAATCCTCACAATGGCTAATTGTCTTGTTTAATGCACTCACATTCAACAGTTTTGGATCCTACACATAATCTTCCCATCAGTCTGGCGACTTGCAGCTTTTTAGCTTGGGCCGTTGCTGATTCATGAAGCAGTCAGCTCTGCTTTGGTGTTTGTGACTTCAGCGCTAACAACTGGATCCATTCTAAATACTGAGATTTACCAAACAACAATGCCATCCACAAACAGGGATGGGGGAGGCAGGGACACACGGACAGAGGACATTTTTAAACATCATTATTATTATTGTTGTTGTTGTTGTTGTTGTTATTAAGAACATAGAGAAAATCCAACACTACCGAATCTATGTTATGCATAAATCCAGGAAATAATCATAACACGGAATCCTAATACCTTAGTGACCTAGGTGGCCTGTGTAGGACCCTACTCCACTTCTCTCCAGAAGGAAGAACTGCTCCAACACAGAAAGGGAGAAGGCAGCAGAGTGCTTTTCCCCGCCTGTTAGACCCTGGTATCCTACAATGCTTGAAAGGATTCATCTGGGTGAGAGGGATGGAGCTGAAGATCAGCTGGTCTATGTGAGATGATTCCCAGGCAGTTTGGAAATGTCTTCACCCAAAGTACTTAGTAAAATGTGCATGGCCAAAACCTTTAACATTTTCTTACTCTATATCAACTGTGGGTCATTTTTTACAAAAGACAGGGAAGAGAGAGAAGTGTGTCCTGAATGAATCATAGTATGGGTCTTGAAATATAAAATATAACGAGCTCCACGCTCTTTTCAGATATACATGCTTTCTTCTTCATAGCTCGCCAACCCCACAAGAGGAGTTAGTCTTAACCCCCTGCCAGCGCTTGACTGGCATGCCCAGCAGAACGCTATGTGGTCCCTCAGGTGCACGAGTCCCCTGGGGTAAGGTAATTTTTACCCAGGGAAAGCTCAGCAAAGGTATTCAAATAGCACAGACCTGCCCAGTGGAGAACCTTGTTCTGTGCCTGAAGGCTCTTGGAAGACACGGCTAACAGGGTGAGTGAGAGTTACCTCATTCCTGATATGGAAAAGATTTGCTAATAAGTGGGAACCGATGTGAGTTATGTGGTGGTAGCAATGAGATCTCTCGGTTGGCTTGAGCAGGTCCCTTGCTTGCCCGCATGCCTTGGTCAGTGGGGAACAGCTTACTCACTGCAACCTCCAGTGGCACATAAACCACACGTCTCTGCCTCCCCACTCCCCCACCCCAGCCCTGAAGGAGGAAGAACTGTTACCTACTCTGACCTCAAGAGCATCCCTAATGTGAGGTTTGTGAGGAAACCAACCAAGACAGCAAAACAGCATGGTGGTACCTGACCAAAGTGCTAAGGGGCCTTGTACGGAGCTGCAGAAATCTCTCCTTCCAGCATCATGCTTTTGTCATGATACCAGACCTGGTGACGTTACTGCAGCTGGTCAGCAGCATTGGGGCACCAGGGCTGGCCTCTCCTCTACCGACTTCCATCTAGCAAGGCTGCAAGGTGTGACTGTGGGGACACCACTCGCCACTCAGCCATTGCCTTCAAATCTTCAATCTTCAAATTGCAAGGCATCAGAAAAGTCTCTTTTGGATTACTCCCTGGTGAAGATTTGTCATGCTCTGAAGATGTTTTAATGACAGATTTTCCCCACAATATTCTGCTATATTCTAGGTTTTGTTAGTTTTCCTGTCCTGGGTATTTTGTCACTGCCAGGTAAAATTTCAAGTGAAGGCTCCAGTAGCCCACACCACCCCATCTTTTAGACAGACTTTCCTCTCCGGCATTGCGGGCAGCTGAGAGGAGGTGGGAGGAAGAGGCCATCAGTGCCCACCCACAGGCTGCAGAACCAGAGCTCTGCGAGACGGTGCCTGTCTGTAAGGTGCTGCTGTGGGTTTCTCACCAAAGTGGATTATCACCCTGGTTTGCAGCTGCTCCACAGAAATAGGTCAGCCTCAGGAATAGGCTTTGCCTTCCCCTGTTTGGCATCAGAACCACCCAAGAGGAAAAGGGGCTGCTTGTAGAGTCCTTGTCCAGGGACCATTAAACTCCTGAACAACGGGTGCCTCTGTCAGTGTCTCCTAAAGACGGAAAAGTCCTTAGAGTCAGCACCTGTGTTTTTCATTGTGTTAGATTTAGATTTAGGTGTATGTCCCATAGTGGTGAGATATTTTCTGCATTTATACTTGCTCAGCCCCTGCTGAATTTAATGTGCCTTGAGCGAGAGAAACATTTGTTGGTCATTCATGGGTAGCACTTTGCTTAAGTGACAGCCAGACCCCCCCACACCTGTGCCTCCCATCCATTTTTTGGACAGAAACTCCCATGCTGAGGGACCGTGAGGGTAGCACTGATGGCAGACATGCCAAAATGGGAGCAAGAGGGGTAGAGCCTGTGCATGGCCTTACCTTCCCCATATCGAGCAAAGGTCACTCTGCCGTGAAGGAAGAACCTCAAACATGTTTGGAGGAGGCTGTTTTGGCCCACGCTGCCCACACGCTCGGCAGCCGGCTGTGCAGGCTGCAGCATGGCGTGCCTGCTCCATCACATTGAAAAAGGTGTTGTCCCCTGCAGTACTCCTCCAGCTTCCCCAGTGAGTCCTGTAGCACTCTGCTGTCTCATTTTCTTCTGGTTTTCTCAGTCCACCAGCTCAGTAACTGCAGCTAACACCCCAACACCAACCACCTCCCTTCTCCTTACTCACCACATTTGAATCTTGAAAGTGCATTTAGCCTAGATTTCAAAATGGGGTTGCAGGTTGAATTAAGAGCGAGCTACGATGTAACACCAGCAATGCAAACTTCAGATCTAAGACTCGTGTCAGCCATGCCTACCATCAGAAAAAAAGAAAAAAAACCCAAACCTGTAGAACTGGCAAGAAGAGTAAAACACCGCATTGAAATCAAGGATATGCAACTGAGCTTTGATATGAAGATTTTTCCATCCCTCACACCCTTTCCATGCCTTTATACCTCAGTTGATGACTTTGCAACACAGAAAGCTTGCAAAGTTTTCATTATTGCCTTTTTTTTTCCTCATTCCTCTGCCCATCAGCATTGTAGTTAAAATCACTGAAAGATACTAGGATAAACACCTCTTCCCATTATATCTGGGTATATATGGCTGGAGAAAGACACAGGGAAAGTCTTACAAGAAACATCATTCTTGTAAGAATTCCAGACCGAGAAATTAGGGTAATTTCCCATTTTTGGAGAGTTTATCAAAACAAACCCTTTTTGCACATTTAGCTCCTGCAGGCACTTATGCAGTAAGGGCCTGATCGTCAGCAGGTGTAAACTGGCTTAGGTCCATAAATTTTTAAGGAGCTAATCCAGTTCCCCTCAGCTAAGGATCCATCCCCTGGATGCTCGCCCCGTGTACCTGAGCTGTTCCGTGCCGACAGAGAGGTTCTGCGCACCATTTTCCCCAGTGAAACCGTACAGGAGGCAGACACCAGGAAGCACATCCCTCCCTGCCTGTCGCACAGCAGCAGGTCTAGGGATAGCTATCACTCGGGTCCACAAATTAATTTGCTTTTTGCAAACGGACGCGTGCTGCTGAGGCTGCCGCATGCGGCGGTTTCTGGAGCGGCACGGCAGATTTAGAGCAGGCTTCGCTGAGCCCCCGTTTCCACGTCCCAGTAACCACATGCTGGGGAGTGTGGGAGAGCCGCAGGTGACTGACCCCAAAAAGCGCGGCAGAAATTCGCCCCGAAAGGCTGGCAGCTGAGCGGGGCCCGAGCCCAGCTGGAGCAAGCAGCCGAAGGAGGGAGTACAGGCTGCAGCAGCCCCGGGAACCGCGCCGCAGCCGGCAGCCTGCCGAACAGGTTGCTCCCAATAAAAGTGCTTCACCACTGGATTGAGGCGGCGGATGAATTAATTGTGCCATTTCCATGACATTCTGCTGCAGCTTAAACATATTAATAACTGTTCATCCCCGAAACAGCTTTTTCCTCCCACACGAGGGGGAAAAATATCCATCTGAATTTTTTAGATTATGTGACAGGCTTGCAAACTGTTGTTAACTTTATCATTTGGGATATGGATTAGACTGCAGCACATTAATTTATCGGGAAGTAAGAGCTGCCTGTTCATCTCTTTTCTGTTATGACATCTGCAGTGAAAGCACGATGGGGGCCAGACAGACAGTGAGTAATAGACTAGAATATGAAGTTTGGTGGGGGAAAAATGGCAAGGTTTGCTACGGATATAATTGAACCCATTAAGCAAAAAATAAAAAAAACAGTCAGTGGTCCTTTAGCAGATATCGCTCTTAATGAAATTGCAGATAATGAAACCTGCCAGTTAAAAGCGATATCAATTCACATCTATTAAAGTTGGCCCAGAAAAGTCAAGCAAAAACCGATCCTGTGATTGAAGACGTTTTGCTGGAGTCCCCAGGGCTTTGCAGCCATCCCCCTTGCTCCCCACCTCTTCAGCCCCCGTGGAGGGGGGACACACTGCTTCCCCGGGGCAGGGCTCAGGCACGCAGGGTTTCGTCCTGCTACTCGCCTTTCCCTCCTGCGCGACAGACCTGCAGCGCGGCCAGAATGGTGGGAAAGGTGAAGGGCTGTGATTTGTGGGCCAAAAGACTTCATGAAACATTCAAGACAACCTTGTCAGCATCCTAAATTGTTAATGCAAACTCTCTGGCTTTGCAGAAAACATATTCCCATTGTCATTTTCAATCCCTCTTGGCCTGTTAGTCCTCTGATTATGTGAATGGCAACACATCAACAATTATATGGCATAAAAAGTGTGAGGCTTGGGTACTTACTTTTGGCCCCTTTATGCCAATGGGCAAATCTATTTACATTATCTATATTTAATATGTAAGGATCAGTGTCCATGAACTTCTAGACTTAACTTGCCAAGTCATGACAGTGTGGTAAAGCTATCACCCCACAGCAAATTATAAGCCCGCATTTTATTTTAACACTTAATGTTAAAGACAAATCAGCTACAGGGCACAGGGCTCCCTACCACTGTGAGTGCCATCCCCTCAGTCTTGCTTCCCAGCTCTCCAGGTACCAGACCTGCTGTCCCAAATTCTTCAGGATTTTGCTCCTCATCAAGGTATGCTTGCCTGTGCCTGGATGCGGTAAAAATTCAGCACATGTGGCTAAAAGTGGTTCACAAACATTTAGTCAAAATAAATTCAGCTAATTCATGCTGAAAGTGTTCCCAGGTGCTTTTTAATTCATAATATGTAAACAATCCCAGCAGCGACTTTTTCCATTGTTCCTATTAATTCACTGGATACGTGCATGCATGCGAGGCAAAGATTTATGTCGGGAGAATTCCCGTAGTCTCCTTGTAATCTCTTTGGATTCCCCCTTTCTATTTGTAAAGGGTATCCCTGGCCCAGCCCAGATGCAGAACAATGCTGCAAGGGAACAAAGGAAGGGCCAGGTGCCGAATCAGGCCACTGTTCTGCCACAATTGGTGCCCGTCGAGACCAGCCGCCTCGCAGGACAGTGCGAGAACCCCCCTAATGAACCATCACAGGATGATCTGCCCATAGGGGAAGTTTTTTCTTACTCCTCATCAGTTAGCTGTTTCCCAACACCATGAAGCATGAGAGTTTGCATCCCTTATATATTTTTTTTTAATCTGGTCTAATGTAGTTCTTGTTATCCACAAAAATGTCCAGTCCATTTTGGATCCTGCTAATCTCTTGAGCTCAGTGGTATTTTGTGGCAATAAGTTCCCAGGGTTAATTAAGTGTTGTCTAAAAATATTTCCTTATCGGTTTCAAATCTCCTTTTCTCCTTTTGTGCTTCCTTATTGAATGACTCTTGCTCATGAATTTTAAAAAAATTGGCTAAATGAGGTCATCTTTTCTAACCTTTTCAGTATTTCTCATTGTCCACCCAGTTTCCATCCTTTTACTTATATCATCGTACAGAAACGGTAGGCACTTTTGGCCTCTTCTTCTGAAGAACCCTTTCCAGGACTAGATCACACCCCTTCTTTATGTATAACACTAGCAACCACCCAGTCCACTCATACAGCCTGACCCCAAGAGCCTCAAAAAGTTTCCATTGCCATAATAAATAGACCAGTCTCCAAAGCCAAAGGCCCACAGAACCGAGCAATTCAAAAGCAATCCACCAGGCTGGACAACATCCACTGAGGATAGTTCGTCATTCATCTGGGTTTGATGAGCTCAAACCCATCAGAATCAACAAGTTTGCAGGGAACTTGCAAAGGAAGCAGCCAGCAAAGCTAAAGCCACCTATGCCCGTTGTCAATAAATTCAATGAACAGGTTCACTCAGCTTTCCTTTGGTCGTGCAGCCTTGCTGGGCTGTGTAATTGCTGCCTTATCGGAGAGATACGAGCCTGCCCGTCGAACAGATGCAAGTTTCCCCTGCTCTCGTTCAGCTGGGAACCCGCTCGGCAAAGCAGAAATAAATCACGGGGAACTTGCTGTCATTTCTCCACCTTCCCACACACCCTCCACTGCTGCTGCCTGACTGGCTCGAGCTGGCGTAGTTTTTAAATGAAATCTGGGAGACTGGCATCAGCAGCCTTGCCTAATTTTTAGCTAATACCTTGGTGGGTTCTGCGTTCGCATCTGGCCGGCGCCGTCATGCTGAGCCTGATGATAACAGGCTGCTGCTCTTTCCGAGCAGGAAGCTGGGGTACTGCTACCGACAGCCTAAACAGAGGCTTGTTCCAAGCACAACAGCACATCACAGCCAGCGAAGGGTCTGCGGCGTGGGACTTCTCCCAAGGCATAAAAAAAAAAAAAAAAAAAAAAAGAGAGAGAGGGGGGAGGAGAGAGAGAGAAATGTGTTAACTGTGCTAACAGTGCCAAGTAATATGCTTCGTTAAAAATTTAATCACCTGCAAGTGCAAAACAAGTGCAAAGCAATCATGTTGTAATTAGCACAGCAATTAACACCTCCCTTTTCGATAGCACATGCATCCTAGGAAGTGCATGATTGCAAGTGTTTATGCTGCTGACAGACTAAGTTCCTATAGAGAGGAAAAAATTGCTTAAATAGATTTTTTTTTTCCCCTCATCTCTTTGGCATTTGGGCTGTTATGTGTCCATGAAACCCCAGCACCAGCTGCCATGTTGGTTTTGTGTGAGTGCTGCTCCATTGCATAGCGTAACTAACAACTGCAACTTGATCCGGAGCCTCCTGAAAGATGGCCGCAAACCTCTAGAGCTCCGCTGTGAAACAAAGATGTAAGCGTTAAAATTACGAGATGATTTTGTGCAGACTACCACTTGTAAAACAGCAAGCACCGAGCCCGCGCTGAGATCATCGGCTCTGGGATGCTACAGCAAGGGGGACAGGACAAACCGGAGCTGTGGCTTCAGGATGGGTCTGTAGCTAAAGTACGCCCAGCTCCATGGTACTGAAGTCTCTCTTTGACGTGCCCCCCCCTTCAAACAACCACTTCTCCCCAAAGGCTGTGCTGGAAGCAATTTGATTCAGTTTGATAAACTGGCCGATGCCGAGCTGGCTTGGGAAAACACCATGCCGACGCCACTGCTGCTCCTTTACCCACGCACTGGGGTGTCCATGCTGGTCTGCTTGTCCACGCTCTCCTGCGCCTTGTCGCCCCTAGGAAACCTGGGGTTTGGCTGTCCCACTCCCAGTCCTGTCCCTCTCCCAGGACTGGCTGCCTGTTCCTTGTGAGACCACGTGAGGAAGGAAAACTGACTCTCAACATCAGCTTGGAGAAGTTATACAGACTTCAAAATTCAACTATATCCCCTTATTTAGAGGCTGTTCAAGTTTAATAAATGGGCTGTGTTTGCAATGGGACACCATACGCAGCATCCTGGCAGAAACTCAGCGGCTCTCGTGGTTGCTCAGTAGAGCCAAAGAGCTGGCCTGCAAGCTTGGCATCCAAAAGCTGAGCGCCAAAAAGTAAAAGCCATCTTTGAAAACATAAACAGTGCGGCCAGTCTTGATGTTTCTCCCCTTCCAGACACTGAGATTGTTGAAAGGTATTTCCATCACGTGGTTCAGTATCGGGATTCCTATTTGCAAAGTACTTTGAAGATATTAAAGCCACAAACAACGTTACTATCAGGTCTGAGCCGAAGTAACAAATAACCCTGCGATAACCGCAACTCCTGAAAAAGTTACTTCCTATGTAAGTTTGCTGCATATCCTCAGAAATTCACATTTTCCACACCATTAATTCCATGAATTAAGACAAAATTGGAGAACAAATTCAGAAATTACCATAGACCCAAGTAGAAGGCAAGTGAAAATGAAGCTAGGAAAGATCAGTGATACCTTTGCTATCCCAATATATTTTCCTATTTCTTGAGCCACATCTGAACCAAGACAGAAGCCAAGTCTGGCATGGTACCAATTTAACGATAATTTCAGCACAGTTTCTGACAACACTGGGGCCCTACATTTGCTCCCCTCCCTCCAGTCAATTGACCTGTGTTTCACTGCAGACCTTTGGGTATCCCAATTGTATTTTATTCGAGGTTTTGTTCCCAGCTCTCACTGGCCTGATGGCACCATTTTCTGCCTCCAGTGAATAATTCCTTGGAGTCAAAGGTCTTTGAGATGGTTTCATCCCCCTCTCTGTTAGGATATGAGCACATAATCATGGGTTTTTGGCACAGTCCCCCCCCAACGCCTTCCTGCCGTTCAGGCTAAACATGAGCCTGCCCCGTCTTCCTGAATGCAGTTCAAGCATCCAGGTTTTGATGCTTTCAACTGGCAGTGATGTGAGCTTACCTCTAGTACACAACACATTTTATATTACTATTACAAGTCTTTGGTAAGATGTGGGCTATAGAAACCCGAACGCATCCCCTAGTTCTGCCTGGGGCTGTGCTGGAGAGGGGCGAGAAGAGGCTCTCGAGATCGGCATTAAAAGGTCTGCCACCACCTTTGTGAGAGGTTTGGGGTGATTCCCCTGCCTCTGCTGGAGTTCACCTTCTCAAAGGCATACTGCTAAATCATCTCTGCCAGAGATGACTTACCCCCGAGGCTCATAAAAGTACTTGTGAAGAGCAGTCGTGTTTGTACTCGGAATGCACCGAAATAAGCCGTATGTGAGGGTTGGGGGGAGGGATCCTGAGGAAAATACCCCTGAAACACTGACCAGGGTCTTCATCTCAGCTGACAGCACATTTCCAATGACATGAGTGCAACACCATGCTGTACTATACATACACAAGGCATGTTTTTCAAGAAGATGATCTCGTGCAACGTGCAGTCAACACCTACACTAATAAGGCATGGTTGGATTCCCAGGTGCCAAGTCCCCTTCTGAATGCTGAAACGGTGTCCATCAAATAAGAGAAAAAAGTTTGTGCGAGTTGCTTGTTAAAATGTTTGCAGCACAGCAGAAAGTTTAAGTAATGGGAGCTCCTGTTCTCTTCAAACCACGAAAAGCTGATAGTCATCACCAATAAAAGGTTAGGAAAACCATGGGGGGTAAGGAGAGCCTCGCATGCATGCAAAACCACGAGTTAGTGTAACTGTACAAAAGCTCATAGTTTAAAATACATGCAAAATACATCAGAAGCCTCTTGTCCTGGGAACAAGCAAAACAGTTTACGCCCATGGGAGGCAAGCGAGAGCCTTTCATTGATAGGGACCACAGCAGAGAAAAAATGTCTGCAAAAGGCGAGTCCGTCACTTGCCAGCAGCTGTCGGCAGGGAGTTGTGACAGCATCCCACAGCAGCAGCGTATGTTTGACTGAACGGGGAGGATGGTGGGGCAATTAGTTGGACAGACTGGGATCTGGGATCTCCTCAGGAACATGATCTGCAGGAAATCACGGTGTCTGGGAATTGCTCCATGGAGTATGGAATCATGTAAGTCTCTTGATGGCTTTGGTCGAGTCTGAAGAAAAAAAAAAACCCACAAAAAGAGAAATGTGGCTTTATCAAGTATGAGCAACACAGCCCACAGCCCTGGACTAACCTCCTGTGACTACTTCCTCACAAGATGGATCTTTATAAGACAAAAGGAGCCCTCAAACAAATCCTCACAAATGGATGACCACCATGGCCAAGCCTTACCTGCAGAACTGAGCTGCATCCAGTGTCCTTCCTCTCTCCTTGCTGAACTGTCTGGCCAAATCAAGAGCACCACTGTGTCCCTCGAGGATGTCTTAGACATAGTTCTCAGCATCAATTATAGATGTTGTACTCATGGCATTCCAACAGATAAATGTGGGTGGTGAAAGATCATGGGGAGTTACATGGCCCTTTCAGTTAACAAGGCATACACCTTAAAAATAAGAGACGAGATGGGAAGGGAAGGAAGGGGAAGTACCAAAGCAATGAAAGGAGATGGGAAAACCAAAGGCACCTGAACTGCAGGTACAAAAGGCTTGGGAGGCATTAAGGCTTGGGAGGCATTAAGGCTTGGGAGGTATTCAGGAAAGGTAAAAACCTGCTCCATTGGCCTACAGAGCAAATACTACAGATTTTGAGAGTATTAAGACTATGAATAAGATCTCACAGTCTGTGGCTTGGCTCCCTCTTAGTGAGAACCGTGGAGTTTGGGAGGGTGAGACCCCCACCCCCTCACCAATAACCCACCTAATCCTGACAGCCACTGCTCTCCCACAACTGAGGAAGATAACTCTTCTCACTAACATTTCTGAGTCTTGAAAGAAAAAGGGAAAAAAAGACAGAAAAAAAAAAAAATCTGAATTCCCACTCATTTTGCATATCCAGGTTCCCAGGCACCCATCCCTATTTTACTAAAGGGGGGGGGAAGAAATATATTTAATAAAGATCTGGCAGGAGTATGATGAAATAATGAGTAGGATGAGACCATGTTACATAAATTGGCAAGGATCCAGCTTGTAAATGATTAAAACAAAAGAAAAAGGGAGTTTCCATGAAGACTAACGTAAAAAGCATTTTATAATCAAAAGGCCTGAAACTATGGGGGCTGATGGGAACGTCTAGCAAAACAAGCCTGTTCTGAAGCTTTCAGATGATACATGGAAACTTAATCAGCTCATCTCAGTCAACCTTAAATCAAAGAAAAGACTGATTGGAGGTTCAAAGGGAAGAGTGGTTTTGTGGCTCGAGAACAAGAGCGGGATGCTTTCCCGATTCTGCCACAGATTTCCTTTGAGATCTTGGGTAAGTCACTTGCTTGTGTTATATTAAATTTCACAGCTATTGGGTACAATAGTTTGCCTTATATGCATATTCCAATTTGTCCCTGGAAGTGGACTATTACATTTATACGCCTGGCTCTTTACACCCACACGTACCATTCACAGAGCACTGTTGCTAACAAGCAGACCTTCAAATTTCCTTCTATAATTTTTTCCTCTGTAAAATGCAGAGAAGCCCCATATAGCTTTATAGCAGTGCTGACATACTGAATTAACGCATAATATTCCTAAAGATCTTTGAGTAGATAACGTTACAGAAGGGAGAGAGTTCTCTGTAATTTACTGCTACGAGATTAATGGTGAGTGCTTCCCTCTCAGGTAGACACCAAGAAAAGGAAGCAGCTTAAATGGTTACAATCTCTCTGCTGTTAAGAAAAGCATCCCTTCGCAGTTCACCAGTAACTCTTGCTTTGTCTTTACCCAAAACCAAGATCCAATGACATTAAAACTGAGAATTAGAACATCAAGAGAGACACAGATCTAATTTCTGTTGGAACAGAAAATTTGTTACTCAAAATCAAATGCTAATTGGCTCCAGCCTTTTAAATGAAGCAAGCTAAGAGGCCATGGAGAATGTACAGATCTTCAAGGGGAGTTTGCTAACCATATGCAGTTAGAGCCCAACCTTAATGGTTTTTTTATCTTCCAGGTTTACAAGTATACATGTGTGCACATTTCTGAAAGTCTGTTCTTCTGTACACTGAAAATTCAGATGAAAGTCAAGAAGAGGAAGGTTAGATCAGGGAATGAGGACTCCTTTATACTGCTTCCAAGCTCTGCCCTGATGCATTGTGTAACCTTGGGCAAGTCATTTAACTTGTCTTGCTCATCCATCAGATAGAAAGATGATGTTTATCTATTGCATGAAAATGAGTTAATTGCCGTTTGCCAACTGCTTTCATCTCTTTGGATGAATCAGATTGAGTCCATATATGTGAGTGTATATAATTTTGCATGTGTATTTTTATTTGGAGCTTGCTTATGTCTTGGAGCATAGCTTCTTCAGGTCAACACTGGTTATCTGCTTGGCAGGGAGCCCCTATTGTACATTTCTGATGTAATGCAAATCATAGCAATGAGAAACACATAAGTGAAAGGTATTACTCTTATCATCATCATTAGTTGTTGTTGTTGTTGTTATTATTAATATTATTATTATAGTTTCACACTTGGATGCTGAGATAGGACCACTTTAAAAAATATGGCCCCAAGAAAGAAGTCTGCTGTTCTTGGGAATAAGTCTCTAAAAATAAAATGAATGGGAGAGGCATAGGCCTGGAGCTGCCTCTACACAGATGTGTTGATGTGAAGTTTCCCAAGGGCATCACCAAATCTCTAAACAAATTTATTTATAGGCTTTACCACTCAGGAACTGACCTATGCAAGTGCTTGGCCAGTGGGTGGTTCTTGCCAAAACAATAAATCTCCTCCCTCAGGGAGGAGTCATAGCATTCAAGACTTGTTTGATTTTTGGAAACAGAAGGAAATTGGAGTGAGAGGCTCAGAGAGAAATAATAAGGAGAAATTCTCTAAACCATAGCCACTGCTCTCGAAAGAAGTCCAAGTGCTGTATAACCATTGAGAGCAAAGTCCTTTTCTTAACCATCAGTGGATGCACTATGGACGGTGCTTTACCTATGACACGTGGAGCTGACACTGCTGTTGAAGGATGTGGAGTTGCCTGCAGAGGCCAAAGAGGTCATCACTGCTTTGGGAAGCCGGGCCAGAGTGAGCAGCAGACAACAGCAATCTGGTGCGTTTGACAGGTATGATCTTTAAATATATGCAAGTGTTAACTATAAACTCTTGTCATTCTTTCATGCAAGGTGCTCCACCATCAGAGAGTTTCATCAAAAGAGGCCAAGTTCTCCAGTCCTATCTGACCCATGTCCTCGCTAACGACGCTGCTACCTTTGTTGTGCTGCCTCTTTGGAGTGGTAGATCAAAAACCACTAGCTCTGCAACTAAGTTTAAGCTCTAGAAAAAGCTTTAGCCTAGTGACATTTCTCACCAGAGAGAGACTCAACAGGTAAAAGGACCAAAACACAGAGTTGCTAATGTCTTATCCTCTGCCGCAGGTACCAGGTTGTCCTTTTTCTGGGGTGAAATCTCCCAGTTTATGTCTGCCTTTGAAAGCACTGCAGAGAAGAAGTTCCTCCGCACAGGCTGTCTGCAAAGCTTTCAAACAGCTGCTCTTCCAGTCTCATGGACCACAACAGCAAAACAGCATCCTCCATAGCAAAGCGTTGACACATCGTGTCTGGACTCATTCCCAGGCCCCACGGTTCTGCCATGCCTCTTTGCCTCAGAGAAACACACATTTTCTACCCAGTGGCTCTTCTAGTTCCTCCTTCCATAGGACTGAAAGAATGGGGAAGATTTTATCCAGCCTTTCCATGTGTGGTTGAATTTTGCCCGTAAGGACTTGTTTTTATTCATCCCACACTTTCGTCACACCAAGTATGAAAGACCTAATAGACTGGGATGCGTTGCTTCTTTATTGGATGAAATGGCAAATGCTGTTGCATGATTTTTTTGTTATAGATTGCAGTGCTTGTCATTATTTAAGTTAGACTGGTTAGCTCATTTGGTTGTTTCACTCTGCTTGCTTTACTTGCTATTTATTGGTTGACTTATATAATGAGTATGATTAAATTAATAGATTTTAGAATGTAAATTAGTTTCCACTAGTGTTTATTAGATACATCTATGGATAGGGTTTGAGTAAAAACACAGCCTGAAATCAGAATTACAGTGTATTCTAATCTTAATGGATGTCATGGATCTAACTGGCTCTTTGTTACATTTGGATATCTGGAACAATCCTCTTCAGTCCACCTTTGAAAACCACTAAAGGCAGATCTCGGCACAAAGCAATTTTTTTTTTTTTTTTTTTGAGAGGCCTAACTTTGCTCAGATACAGACATGCAGTTCTCAGTGAAGTGATCAAGTTTTGCAGGATAAAGAGGACTTACTCACTGTTGTAAAGGCTCCACAGAAATACTAATTAAAGACAAGCTTTCAGCACAGGTTAGAAAGTCCAAAGGATAGCAGCAGAAGATACTGGCTACAGTGGCATAAAATAATGTGAAAGATGCCCTTTCCCATGCTTTCTGTGTCTCCAGATGCCTTTTTTCTGGCTAGTACATCTTGCTCCTGCTCCGTGTTGTAAAAGATCACTATTAACTGACTCTGTCACACAGGCATTTCAGTCTAAAATATTTTGTGGCAGCAAAAATGTCAGTAATATTAAAAAAAGCTGACTGCCACAGGTGAGAGGCACCTGCATTTTTCCATGCTTGCATGTAGTCATCCGTTATTAGCAGTGATGATTCTTGCCTCCGTGGAGCTCTTAAGAGTCACCACGCTCATCTGGCTCTTCACGCTGGAAGGCATCAGGAAGAAGCAGTCTTCCCAAAGCCTCTTTGCAGTGATTCTCAGTTATCGGTGTGATACCAGGTCTATTGGGATTTCAAGGAGGGTTATCCTGGCTTGTCACATCAAACCAAACCCCATCCTCCACAGAATCAGCTCCCCGGTTCACAGTGCAACCACCATCAGTGAACCAAAACCCACAAAGTCTCCCTTGCACTGCCCTGCTCATGGAGAACGGAGTCCTTGCTCCCTTCCGGCTTTCTCTGCCCCGGCCACCCTTGCCCTTTTGCACAGCCACATCTGCCCCGGTGGCTTTTGCTTCGCAGCTGAGTTCTGCTCCTTTAAAAGCAATTACCAGGGGAATGTTAGTGATGTAAACTTGTTTAAACCTGAGCGGGCAGTTAAGTTAGCTTTGTAATTAATTGCCTCATCACTGCAGTCATCCTTCAGGAATGCTGCACTGCTGGTTCACGATCAAAAAGGGGACAGATCCCCAGCACAGATCCCCTGAAGTGAAGAAAATCATGACGCTCTGCAGCAGGTTGGGCTCTGACCCCCAGAAAGGATGAAGAGGGGGAGGTATCATCGGCCCCATCATCACCCCAGCATGCAGGGGTGGGCAAGGGTGCCTCGTGAGACCCCCTCCAGTGCACTGCTGGTTTTGTGCTTGGGAAAGGATTAGTTTCCCAGAGGCACAGCCTCTGCAGATGTCCCCAGGGATGCTGCATCGTGACATGACCGCTTTCCACCGGGTCAGGTGCCGCAGAGCCCTCTGGGGCTCACACTCCTCCTGGCCGTGGGAAGGAGACACCATAAAGTAATGAACCCACTAGCAGACTAGCAGGACGTGAGAGCTAATGGAAACAGCATGGGACTGAAGAACATGTCATCGGAGACCCCTCTAGAGACACAGACGGAGGTTGTGGAGGGATAGTTGCAGTACCTTCTCCCTCACATACCTGCAAAGCTGGCTGAAGCCATAAAACTCCAATTACAATTATCTTATTTCTACTCACATCTAAATGCACCGTGGGTGAGCATGCTCAGAAGGTGGTTTTACCAACACACTCTCTTGTTGAGGCTGGGCTCTCCTCTGCATAGGAAAGGGAGGAGGAGGGAAGAAAAAGGAGAACCAGCTTCTCTAAGACCGACAAGATAGTGAAGAGAGAAGAAGAAAGAAGAAAAACAGTTAAGTGAGAAAACAGGATGGAGGGACCTGTGCCTATGAGGAGAGAGCAGAGAGTGATGGACCAAACTAAGAAGCGATCTGGACAACTTCTGGATCAGTTCACGGCCATCTCTCCAGTCTCTGTACCTCTTAGAAGGCTGTTGCCCATTATGGAGGAAAAAAGGGCTGAAGGGGAGATAGCTATTTTGAATAAGAGCTGCTGTTAATATTTGTGGCTACTTTATAATTGCTAGTTACGCTCCAGTTAAATAACTACATAGAGGAAAAGACCAGGGTCTAAATGAAAAGTGAGCTGAATGATGTGTCCAGCAAAAACCTCAGCACAGGTCCTGCACAGAGAGTAGCCCAGGACATGTAACAGCCCCCATCCCTGCGTCTGCCAGCGACCAGTGCGGCCCCTACATTTGATGTCTGTGGCAAAGAGAAGACACCTTTGCATGGGTTTCTGGGCAGACTTTCCACCACCTCAGGAAACCGATGAGCTTTTGCCAGTTCTCCTGCATAGCTGCCAGCCAGAGCAGAGATACCAGTTCACAGTCCCTTCTCCCACACCAGCAAGCGGCTCTTCAGCAGGAATCTGGGGGAATTTTAGCACAAGGAGGTAGAAAGGGCAATCAATGCCTATGATAAGATACACTCCAGCAAACTGTTTATAATTTTTCTCACTGGGTTGCAGATGACCTAATAGGCTCTTTTCCCATCTCTAATTTCTATGAATCTGCAATCCTACTATTTATATTATATCTTGAGGGTTTCTTCAAGAGTAAATGATGTAATTATACCCTGCACTATAACATTTCAGGATCTAGTGTAATAGGACTAAATATGCAATTATGTGGTTAGTAAATGTAACAGTACAAAACTCAAAATCTATATCCATGTACTGTAGCTTCATAAGAATTAGTTTCCTGTTATGTACACAGCAGATGTAATGTAATTATTGCTAACTGAAAAGTATCACCAGGCATTCATATGATACCAAAAAAAATGCCCCTCCAGCCAATTATTCATTCAAACATATGAAAATGAGAGAATTCCCACAATTCTATCTTATCGGCAAAGTCTAGGCACATACATTTGATCCTCTGCCTATCAAATCAATACCTATAGATACACAGAACCCACAAAGAATATACATGCATATGCAAAGGGAGGGATCAGATTCACCTCTGGTGTTATTCTACCAACTTCAGCTGAATTACAGGATGGCAGAAGACAGTCCGTTATGCAACCTGTGTGGATTATGGTTGGAAGAAATACAACTGGCCCCTGATATTTATACAAGACTGTGTGACAAAAAGAAAACATGAAAGGAACCACCGCCCTGTGTTTAAGGAGCTAATCCTGGACTTGGGAGATACAGTTTCTACTCAGAGTTTTGCCACAAGTTTCACATAAGGAAAAAGAAAAAGAAAAAGAAAAAGAAAAAGAAAAAGAAAAAGAAAAAGAAAAAGAAAAAGAAAAAGAAAAAGAAAAAGAAAAAGAAAAAGAAAAAGAAAAAGAAAAAGAAAAAGAAAAAGAAAAAGAAAAAGAAAAAGAAAAAGAAAAAGAAAAAGAAAAAGAGAAGCGAAGAGATGAGATGAGACCTTTATCATGGGCTTTGTCTGCAAGAGGACATCTAACCAGCTAAAAGTGTGATTTTTGCACAGGTTGCATTCACCTACTGCAAATGTCCTTTAATTTCCACTTAAACCCAAACATGAAATGGGCCTAGCTGTACCAGAGGAAACCACCTTCACCAAATGGTTAATAACATTAGTTTAAAAAAATTGCTTGAAGGTTGTGACAGCTCTAGCTTTAGAAATCACACCTGGCTTGGGATTCCCCTTCCCTCCAACAAGAGGCAGCTACCCACTCATTGAGTGGGCGCAGAGGGAACTCTCTGGTTAGGGGCTTCAGCTCCAAAACCAGTGCCCAGTGAGCCACATGTCCCCCTGTACCAGCCCCGCTGCCACTTGGTGGAGGGGTGACATCTCACATGTTCATCAGGACAAATAAGCCAGAACCTAAAGAAAAGCAAATGTTTTCCTGTAGAAACTGTACTTCAATTATGCACATGTAAAAACAGATGATACTTCAAAGGAGTGCTTTATTGCTAAGCAAACACCTGTCAGGTTTTCAGCTGCTACTGACACCAGGCTAAATACATCCCTTAGCAAATATATGCTTACATCCCTACAAGTATGTTAGACCTATGCCTAACAGGGAGTAAAAGCCTGATAAACATTCCCCACCACACACTACACATTGTCCCAGCAAGCCACACTTGCTGTACACCAGTCCATGTTTACAACAATGTCATAACATTGAGCCGTAGGCATGAGAGGAGACAGGCATGGTGGAAGTGTCAGTCATGTTGGATGCACCAAGAGGATATTAAACCTGTGTGAATCTCTCACATCTCACAGAAACACTGAGCGGTCCTTTTTCAGACTTTGTCCCTGGCAATTAAATCTACCACGGCCTTACTCAAAATGTCCCATTCGATGAAACTCCCAGGGGCATGGGACCCATTTATTTTGCATTCAGATCATGGACACAAGAAGGTGTGTGCTTGTATTAAGAGGTGTTCAGGAGCCTCAGCATTGCCTAAGATTATCTTGCTCCTTGGAAGCAACGTGAACCAGCCACCACAGGCACCCAGGTACTACACTGCCTAAGCTTCAAGACCTTAACAGAGCTCTGAACTCTGTTGAGTTCTACTTTCCTCTACACTTCTTTGTAAGCTTTCCATTTATCACAGGAGACTAAATAACATACCATCCCCACTGCAGAGGGACAGTTCGGTGCCTGGATGCCTTAAAGAACCGTACTGTTCTTTCTTGCCTTCTCTACAGTCAGTCATGTCTTCTACTTCATATGGCCGAACCATTAAGATAAAGGTTAACATGATGCGCTGTAACAATGTGTAGTTGCTCCACTTTGAGCTGTAATAGTTGGTCATATTCCCCCACCCCGTATTTCTGTCATGCTATTGGCACTGGAAGCATTAGCTTTGTAGTCACAATCACATGAGAACTAAGTAAACTGCAGAAATTTGTAAACTGTTGCATTGCTAAATTAAATGCTGTTTTAACTAACAGTTAATAGTGTTTACTGCTGTGTAATAGTAATTTTCATTTTTTACTGTATCTAATGACTTTCTGATGACTCAAATTCTCTGTAGGGATACCAAATCATTACATTAAGGATGAGTGATTTTAGTATGCAATGACTGATCAGTACAATAATATGTAGACTCATGCTTCAGCTAGTAAATTAAATCATTTACACCAGAGCATTTGTCAACCAGAAGAGTTCTATTACACTGCTGCATTATAATGTAGAGTCTGCTCAAAATAAAGCACATGCTATATTAAATCTGTGCTACTTTACATACAAAACCCTTAAGGATCAAGGGTTTATCATACACTAAGGCCATGGAGAAGGACTGGTTTTCACATAGAGTAGATAAATCCAGAAATTTTGTCATTAATTTGGAAAAGCACCATGGGCAACATACAGGTACAAGTCTGCTATGTTGCATTAGGCATCCAAATATCACTTGAAAACTTCATTTGGTGCTTAGACCTATGGGAGTTAAACTGGCCACAGTCAGTTTGTGGACTTTCAGATACACATGCAGGTGAGCCAGCATGAGGACTTAATGCGATCACCCCATCATCCCTAGCCATGAAGAATACAAAGGCATTTTACTTTGGGATACAAAAACTTGACAAGTGTGCCGAAATCAAGTGGTCAAATGTCTCTTTGGCGAATAGCTCATTATGATCTTATTTTAAGAGACTAGATCAATTCTTTGCTTGAATAGGACTTAAAATGGAACCTCTCCCAGCATTTAGCACAGGTTCCAAGTGTAGGCTTTGGTTTGGGCCCAACGATTATTCCGGTAGCAAAATGTTCAGAAGAACTGAGAAGATGCTCTAGTGCTTTAGGAACTTGTGGTTTTAGTGTTTTGCTTGAGACACCAAGGGGCTTAATTTCCAGTACCATGAAAGTATCCATTTCCATTCACCATAAATTGAACAGAGGCTTCTCTGCTGTTTGGGAAAAATCAGACCTTGAAGCCTCAAGGTTATCTCCCAAAGCCAGAGGCCATGTACCAATGTTAAACCATTGACTCCATTGACTTTAACACAGTCACACTCGTGTAAATATATGCAATGAATCAGAACCCCACTTTCCATCAATATACAATAATGCCAGCCAGAAAATACCTGCAGGGACACAGTGTTTCCTTAGATTAATTTTCCGTGTTTTCTTGTGACACATCTGGTGACACACTCAGGAGGAAGCCTTGGAGGACAGTAGATGCTGCTTCATGCTTGCTGACTTCATTTCCCAGATGTGGCAGCTTTACTGTCAGAGAACTCTCAACTTCTCATAATGGGAGAGAGTCGTGACAGAGGGAAAGGCTTGCTTCGTGAACATATTTAAACCCACATGAACATATTGCTTTTCAGGAACTTAATGACTCATTCAATTTTTACCCTTGGAATATCCAGAGTCACAAAACCAGTGGTATTTTGACTTGCAAAGTCTTCTTCGTAGAAATGCTTTCTGTGCTACTGCATAAGAATTAGATTTCTCTGGCAAGAGCTGAAGACTGAAGTTATCTTGACTAGTTTACTACTTGACATGCTTCACTGAAAGGCACCTAAAGAATGAGATTGGTAGCAAGTCAACAGACTTCAGTGATGCCTTAACACCTAATTCAGTGGGCATCTCCTGCACAGAGTGTGAGCCCACATCCATAGTTCTACATGACACATCTGAGTATAACATACACTTTATCCTCAGCAGGACCTTCCCCATGAGCCAACTCCAGTGAGACTGGCCCTTTGAATTGGTTGTTGTTGTTTGCCTAAGAATCCTTAAAAAAAAAAAAAAGCACAGCAAATGCTTTTGAGCTTTTTGTTTAAAATATAAGAGTGTTAAAATGTCCTAATAATCTGGAAGCTTGCCAGCTTGCAGGCAGGCACTAAGTGAGGTTTAATTTTTGCACAGAAATCAAATATTAGCAAGGGAAACATGAACACATACAAAAAGACTGCTCATCTGGCCAACATCTGGTTTGATGGGGCCATTATTTCAACAAGTACTTACAGGCAGTTTTTTCTTGTTGTTGCTTCCTCCCAGAGCAGCAACAAACTAGTAGTAGAGATTAAAATTTCCATATCATTCACACACACACAGTTGTGCTGTACAAGTTGCCCAGAACTCCTAGTATTTCCCCTTTCCTTATTTTTTTTCTTTTTGTTTTGAAAACACTTCCTCCAGGTGTAGGCTGGGAGGTGAAATCAACCCTCTTAAGACTCGGTGGCTCTCAGTTTCACAAATGCACACATATTTGGAAGTTCAGGGTGTCTCACTGCTCATGCTGAGCCTATTGATCTCCATCTGGAAAGGTGTGTCCTTTTTTTCCCCACCAGAAGAAGGTTTTCTTCCTGGAATCATTTATGGTGATGGGCAGATTTAAATGCATTTATTGCTATATGTGCAGATGTGTGTGTGCTCGTTTCCAGAACGCCTCTGTCTCTCTCTCAAGACAGTGGTGTGTACCTTTCTAGGTAAAGTGGGAGCCATCACCAGTCCTGTGGCTAAACTGAGCCTGTGATAGCCACATGTGGTCTGCTGGATGGTCTGTATCTTCAAGGTCTTCCAGTGTTGCAAAACTTTTAACAGCTTCAAAGAGCAACCATGGTCTCAGTCAGTCAGCTATGGGAAAGTAACCAACCACCCTCCACACAAAGAAAAAAACACAAACCCCAAGAATAACCTGGGTTATAGATTGTAAACTAGTGAGAGAAAGAAGAGCAACACTGGAGCACATCTGCATGCAAAAACAGAAATGAGAGATTTATCTCCATCACTGCCCTGATATATATGCTTTTCATGGTAATGACATTTCTTCTGTTTGTATCACCACCTGTCTTTATGTGGCTTTTTCTCTCTGGCATGATTGTGACCATTTCTGGGGTTGCCCCAATGCATAAGTCAAAGTTATGGTTAGACTGCTCCAGAAGCAGTTGCGTGGGCACCCATTTACTGCAATCAAGCCATTCCACACAGCTTACGGGCACGAAGGGTGACAAAGGCTGGTCTGTCTTGCCGTGAAAACTCAGGACTTGACTCTAGTTTAGATTTGAACTGAGGCTCTCACCTTCTTTCTCAAACTCTCATCTCACCTAGAGCAAACCTCTCAACTCACCACCAAGCGACACAGACCATGTCATGGTCCCTGCACCTGGTGCAGCCTGGCCATCAGACCTCTGAGGCAGAGGTTCTCCTCGCCCCCAGGCTTAATTCTGCTGGCTGCCTGCAAACGGCTTTCTCCAAAACAGGAAGGATGATGGTTCCAACACTTTTTTTTTGGATGGAGAGAAAGAAGACTAAATGAAACGGTGCTGCTATTCTTGTCCATTAGTTTGGAATGGTACACAGCTTTCCTTCTGAAGGTGTTGCTACATGTCTAGCTGGTAGCAGTCTCAGGTTTGGGGGATTGCTGGCAGGTGTGTGTCTGTGTGGAGAGGCTTACATGGGGCAGAATGTGGGAAGCAGACAACGTGCTACTGCCAAAGAACATGAGAAAATAATTGGTGTGTGCTTCCCACCCCAACCAGAGTAGATGTGGAGTCAGCTGGGAGCACAAAACCTAGGCAATACGTGCCAGGTCGCTTTGGCAGCAGGAAGGGGATAGTGCAGCAGCGGGGCTGAAGCTTAGAAATGAGCTTAGTGGCTGCCTCTGCAGGCCTGGGTAAGGCTCTTTGCTGCAGGGAAGTCTTATTTTAGGCTTTCCTTGCGTAAATAAACTGCTAACACAAGAGGCCCAGAACACGCCTGGGGATCAGCTTTTCTTCAACTGCCTTCATGCAACTTGCTACCCTTCACTCTCTCTCTGTGCTTTCAGCAGGCTGCCTCTCTACTTACAGCAGCTTTGGCAGCTCCGTCAGCGGCCGGCTCTGTTTTCTGTACATCCCAGGCAATAATTAGTTGGTTATTTCTCATCTCTGATTGACATAGCTCCTATTCCAGTGCAACACAGAACTTATTTTCGTCACTTTGCAACTTTCTCAAGATGCTATTAGTGGGCAACGTGACACAATGTGAGGTAAATCACACAATAACGCCATAAACACAAGGGCGGGGCCAGATTCACGGCTCCATCATTGCAGCTTCACTCTATAGGAACTCTGTTGAAATAAATCTTGTCACACATGAGACCAGAGTTGCATATTCAGCCCACAGTGTGGTCATGAGAACACGCAATGGAAGAGCACTCATTTCTACTACTGGAGATTACTTGCGCCATACGACTATATTTAAGTTCTGTGAACAAGTAAATAAAAGGTAGAAATACATGCACAAAGAGGAACAGATTTGGAGTTTCTATGGAAACTCAGAATTCCTGACTTGTGTAGTTAAAATTAACCACACCCCTTGTTAATGGAGTTGTGGGGACAAAGAAATGTTAATTTTATTTTTTTTTTTACTTTTTTATGTGTGAACACTTTTAGTCATCTTTCTCTTTCCCTTCATCTCTCTCACACGTTCATGTTCATGCACAGTTTTTTACATTGTATATATTTTATATACTATTTGTGCTGTGTAGCTTTCCTAACTCCCAATAATATTAACAAAAGTTACTCATGTAAATCTCCCATTCATTGTTGGGACAATAAACCTCAGAGAGTGTGAAAGCACTGCATTAAACTCATTTTTCTTAGTACTGATACGAATATAGGACACTAACATCCAGATTAAATGGCACACATAAACCTAAGGACCCACTATTGCTGGGTATCATGCATCATGCACTTATCTTTCTGTCATACGCAACGCTGAGGGAGAATGTTCTTAACAAAATACGTCTGCATTTCCCACAGCAACATCTCTTGCTAGGAAGATGGAAGCAGCACCAGTACTTAAAAGCTTCCCACACTAAAACACCCAATGACTGCCTGTAGATTACAACCTTTGGCTCCGATTGTGCCATATATCACATGCTAAATAGAAGTGGGGCTGATCAGAGCTTGGATAGAGGACCTCCAAGGAAAGCTTCAATGCAGCAGAATATGGTATTAGTGGCTCACTACACAGTGCATATCCCTAATGCTTGATATTGAACCAGTTCTCCAGTTGTGACCCACTGGTGCTGAGGGAGTTGCTAGTTTTTAGAAGAAAAATAAAATCACAGCTCCAACTCTTTTTGAGGAGAAATAGTAATATATTGCCTTTATTTTTGCACAAAGCTTGGCCTCAATTGCTTTGCCATGTATAAGTCACAGAATCAGTGCATGCAAGCAAAGTCCATTAGTAGCTGCAAAATACTGCCAGATAAGGAGTAAACTTAAGGACACGGTTGTTTCCACCCACAAATGACCCACAGATAAAACAATACAAATTAAGAAATGGGAGGATTTTGATGCCCTGGAGTTGGGAAGGAGAAAATTCTTCCCGATAAAGTTACAGATATGATCCTATTATTATAATAAGGCAGGCTGATAGCCTTATTATAATACCTCCAACCCCAAATGGTTTATTTCATCCGTGGGCATAAAGTGAGCCTTCGTCGCACCATCTGCCAAGTACCTTTGGGAGGTGACAGCATGGAAGGATCATTAAAAATGTAAGAAGTTGCTGTTTACATTAATAAAAACACAAGTTCAAAAATCAGGTTGAAAAAGCAACAACATTGTAAACATGTCTTTAAAACGAAAGCCATTTCCTCTCATAGTGAAAGGCATGGTTTATTTTTGTCTGTTAGAAGGTGCCTACGCCGAATCCAGCTTCTGCTTCCTCACCCTGCCACTCTCTAATGGAGTTTTGCGCTCACAGAAATGAAGTGTGCGTCGTGCATAGGACTGTCTCTGCTCTTTCACCTGGACAGAAATAAAAATAAAGCTCTCCTGTAACTGTATTTCAGCCCCTGTACCATTACTTCCAGCATTCTTATAATGAGGGTTGGGTAAAACTGAAGCCTATAATAAGAGTATACTATTCTTTTTTTAAAGGCTGACCTGCAGTTCTGGTTTACAAACCAAATGACTGTAGTCAGGCATATTAGTGCTTTAACCTTTTTATTACATTACATACATGAAAACAATTATGGCTGGGATTCTTTCCAATGTATTATCATTTTCTGTTCCCTCTGGCCTTTTTCCATCCATTTCAAAGAATGTACATAGCATCAACTGAACAGTCTCTCATGTTTTATTTTTTTGTTTCTTTTCTTCTTAACAACTGTCATGCTTTCAAGATCAGCCAACTACAGAGTATCATGCAACAGCAGCAGCCAACAGCAGTGGCGGCAAAAACAACAACAAAAAGTTTGGGGGTTTAAAACTCCTCATAAAATTAAATCTGAGATTTAAATTCTCCCTCATATTTTATTGTCTTTTCTTTTCTTTTTCCTGTGGTAAATGGTAATTAGAGTCAATAATCTTTTGCTGAGAGAGCACCTTGTCCTCACAGTGTTTATATCATCATCATCAAAGATCTGCCTTAAGGCCCTGGCGTGTTAATAATTTAAGGTGTGCACAGCCTAGTTATAGCAGGAAGCCTAGTTATTGAGTTTGTAAACCAGCTGATGATTTATGGGAACACCTTGCATGAGTCATGCTCATTAAATAAAATACTTCAGTTTAATAAGGAACATGGGGTAAACAGTTCTTCCCGTTACAGGGTGACTGTGCAATTGGAAATTGCTGAGTTTTGTCACCAGCCTTTGCCACTGCTATTTTGTCTTAATTGTAATGTCAGGGTCCGCTTGTCTGTACGCGTGTGTGCGCGCGCGCGCATGAGCATGTACACGCACATTTCCCCTTGAAGTACAGATAGAAAGTCTTTCACTGATGCTTTTTTTTCTCCCACCCTCTCTGTCTCTCCCTCTCTCTCCATACAGCTGTTTCATAACTTACCCTCTGATAATGAAAATGTTAAATCTCTCTTTAAAAGGCTACTAATTAAGAAAACAGAAATGTTCACGGAAATAAAATTACAAGGGGAAAAAAATCAATACATGGTTGTTAAATGTAGCTTGCATTTGAGAGCCATAACCATATTTTACTTTTAAACACTAGAGTTAACTCTGACTCATTAGAAATTCCTTGGGAAATTGAGGCAGTAAAAGCCCCACACATTGGCCTCTTCTGTTTTACCAGAAGCAAGCACACTTTGCCCACCGCGTTAGAAAGCCACTGTATCTCCAAGGGATTTCAGTGGGACGAGGTAAATGCAGGCAATAAGAAGTAGATGATGCAGAGGATGGCAAACATGCACACAATAACATCCTCTGCATCATCTACTTCTTACTGTCTGCATTTTTCAGCTTTTCGGAAACTGGGGCGCGGTTCCTTGGGGGCACTGAAATCCCCCCCCGCCCCGTTCCCACCAGAGCCGGTGGCACCTGAGCACTGGGAGTGGAAGAAGCCGATGGATGCAGCTGTGGCTGGAGGGTGCATTAGGCTGGAGGCTGCTCCGGGGCAAAATTACCCTTGTCTTCACCAGGCAGAAGGTGGGACTCATGGAGTTACAATATTTCTATGGGATAAGGGGAGAAACAAATGGAGTAATAACATAAAAACAGTACATACGCTTTTCTTGATGGATTTCAGTCTTATCATCCCAAACCACAGACAACTCAACTGGGTTTAGTTAAACTGATAAACAAACAATAAGAAATCAGTTTTAAAATAAACAGCCAACTTTTCCCAGCAACTGAGTATTAGCAAGCATGCTATTACCCCTGCAATATTGATTTCTGTGTTCTTTATGGTTCCTTTTAGATGTACTTTTCTGTATTCTTTTCACACGGGTGACACAGCTGTAAGTTTAATTTTCTGACTAATAACTGAACATCCTCAAATATAGACAGCCTGTCAGGCATCATTAACAATTTTGTTAGAGAACATTGGGCCAGACTCACTTGTGGTGTAAGTTTTGGATGTAACAGCACCATGCAAGCAGGTGATCTGACTGCCAATTTGTAAACAATGGTTTGAGTCCTCCCTTTTTTCCAGGGAAAATAAAGCATGACATAACAGGGTATACACACAACTCAGGTCATCTCTTTGAGGTATTTAAATGCTTTCCATAGCTCTAATATTCGCATTTTGCAATCTTTTGTTTGTTTTCACGACACTTGTGCTAGCATAGCAGAGCACCATGATCTCATTTTGCAGAGCAAGAACAGGGCACAGAGAACTGCTGGTGAGACCCACAAAAGAAATTAGGCACCCCTACAGTGAGGGTGTCAGGACTTTCCGCTGACCGATGCAAAAGGCAGATGCAGAGGCAGAGCCCCCCAGCTACAGCACTGGCACTGCCGGCCGAATTGCGCAAACGATCAGACCAGCCGGCAGAAAGACTCGGCAGCCACCACACCGCAAGGGATGCAGCCCCGTGGCTCTGCTCCAAGACGTCCACCCAAAGCCTTAAAGGACAGGAACAGTAATGGCTAGGGGAGAGCAAAGCAGGCGAAGGCTCACTCCAGGTTCACCTCTTTTCCTATACTCTGCCCCGAAACAGTCGCTACCGGTTGTCCATAATAACAGTACACCGAGCTGGTCAGAGCTTCAGGGATTCGAGTTGTTCCTCCAGGCGTATGCATTCGAGGGGCACTCAGAAGCTGGCTTCTTGGTGCATAAGGGCCTTAACCACCAAAAGAAAAGTTTTTTTCTGCACAGCAGGCTCACATAAGATTACTCAGCCCTTCCTGCAGAGGCTGCTGGTTGCACAGCTGCAGTGGTCTGAAGTGGGTTGTGCAGCCCCTCAGCCAAGTCCAGGGACTGCTCTGAGCCCCGTGCTCCTGCAGCGTGCTACTTTGCATGCACTGAGGTCTCCAGTCTGCAGCAGCTGTACTAAATGCATCCTTTCAGATTTCAGTTGTCTCCGAGTCAGGTGGCAGCTCAGTGAGGTGCTTGAGAACGTAAATTTTGCAAGTTGTAGGTGTTAGACATGTCCTCCTCACCAAAAATGTCCAAGTTACTGACTCAGAAGTACACAAGAAGTCTGAGGCAGAGCAGAGACACAAAAAAATCAGCTTCTTCAAGGCACAGAATAAGTGCCCTAATTCATAAACTTGTCTTCTAAAGGGGAGAAATTTTTACAATCTCTCAACCATGACACTCCTTACTCCTGGAGGCTATAGCAAAGGTGATGTGGGAAGGAAAGACACTGGACTGGGCGAGGAGTATCCCTTTTACAGTTCAGTCATTGTACATGACTGCTTTGGACTTTTTTTTTTACTATTATTGGTCTTCAATAGTATGGTTTGTGGTTGCCTCTTCATAACCACACAGAAGGCAGAAAACAAGATATGTTTCTTTCTTACCTTTATGCTGTGCTTAGGGGGTGCAAGAATTGCATCAGCTTCACCTCGACTGGAGTGACAACCTCCTTCCCCAATGAGCTCCCAAAGATTGTGTTCAATTGCCCTTTGCGCTGTGACAATGCTGGCAAAACACTTTCCTGATGCTACCTGGGAGAGCTATAGAAACTACCACTAATTCCAGAAAAGCAGGTTTTTGGAGTTATTTCTACTAGCGTGCTGGTCTGAGGGCATAACAGGACAAGGGAGTTCACTCAGGCAAGGGACTGGGAAATGCTCCCAAACCTGGTAATACAGGCCCAGACTGAAGTATGATGCTCTTGAATCCATATGTACTTCTTGATTTGACATTATATACAAAGAGTTTAGATCCGACTGAAGTCAACGAGATCTTAAGCACAAGCTTAACCTTAGGGTGAGCTGAACCGACGCCATACAGCATCTCTAATTTCCAGCATGCTGCTCCCTACTGCTTTTCACTTTATCCTCCCTGATGCCAGGGCTCAACACCAAACCTTAGTCATTAATATTTTGAACACCAGCAGATATTGAGAAAATCCTGCTATTTTCCATGGCAAACATCAGGGCTTCACTTCCCTCTTTTTGGCTGAGGTCAATGGTAAGAAGTCTGTCTAATTACTGACATCAGCCAGAAGGAGTGGTAATCTGAACTCTCTCCCTCCCATAACATGAGTCCTGGCTGCTGTGGGTTCCTGACCCCTGTCATGTCATAAAACATGATCTCCAAACCCTGTCCCACACCAGGAGTTTGGAGGCACGATTAGCTCCTGATCTCTGTCCAGAGTGACACTGTCTTACTGCCTTGTGCCCAGAATAAATTCATTGTTGGCAAAAGAGGACCAAATTAAACCGTTTGCATCCTCTATGCAGAACTGGTAAAGAACGGCAGAGGAACCCACACCCAAGCTGCAGTAAAGAAGAGTACTTCCACTACTGGAGGCCAGCAACTGTTTTTAGCCAATCTGATTTGCTATAGGAAAAACATACCATTGCTTCTTCCCTTAATGGTAGATACGGTATGTGGGTAAGTGGCTTCCTTTGGAGATGGGCAAACTGTTAATTATGATTATTTGCATTGAACTAATACCTAGAGATTACATCCCTACTGTTCTAATCTATATAGCAAATGATCTACACAGCCAACGCAAAGGATTTTCAGCCTAAGTACAGAAACACAATGTTTCAGGTCTTGGAGGTTTCAGATAAACTGACAAAATTTTGGATGATCCTTTCATATGAGGTCAAAAATAGTCATATGAGGTGGAAAAAGGAAGGAGCATGAGTATGGAACAGAAAACATAAGAAGAGGAAAAGCTAAGTTAGGCCATTAACTTATAAAGCAGGTATTGAGTGGAAAAGGAGTTTGGCAGGATCTGAGCAAATTGTAGATTATATCATGGAAAGATACCAAAACAAGGCAGTCTCCCATACATCCACAGGCAAGTTAACATACCTAAGCAAATTCATCCTCTAATTGGCTTCAGTTAAGTGCTCCATTCAGAGCATCTTCAAGATAATTCAGAGTGCCACTAGGATGCCTGGCAAGTGAAAAGCTTCTGGGAATTAAGGAAAAGAGTCATAGAAACATCCCTAATGAAACAACTGGAAAGTTACAAAGGATGTGATAGAACCTCATCTGGTTTTGAGGGCTGTTTGTCAGCAAGGCACAATAGGACTGCACTCCAACTGAAAACTGAGAAGAAGAAAGAAAAAAAAAAAAGAACCTGCTAATGAAACTCTTGGATTCATTAATATGGGCAGAAATAAACCATGGTGAAAATGAGTAAGTCCATAAAACACTGGAAATCATATTAAGGACACCATTTATCATATTCTGCCCAAACTGCACAAATCTGTCCAGAAAATTGCAAAATGAGCTCAATATAAAGGGAGCAAGGAATTTCAAAAGACTAATATGAAGCAAATGTTAGCCTTGCATTTCCTCATGTTCTATTTGAACCAAAGTCAACTTGCATCTGTGCTGGGGCAAACTCAGAACTTGACCCAACCTGACTGGATTTTGAAAGCATGTCTCCAGATGAGCAGCCAGCAGACAGGGTCTAGGTACCTCCGGATAAACATCTTTCCTTGGGTAACTGAACATAAAGGCACCAAATAACATGTCATTCTAAAACAGTCAGAAATCTTAGTCACAGCCTTCAGTGTTCAGCCCAGGCATAAAAACAGAGCTGGAGATGTTCCTTTGTAGATAGCAGTGTGCCCACCAGAGATAAGATAGTCGAGCGAGTGATTCTATAATAAATAGTGGGAGCAACATACAACAGAAGCAGTGAAACAAGAAGATGTTCCTAAAAAATTTTGGTACATTACTGATGGATACCTATGTGAGTTAAACCAGAAAGGTCACCAAGAAAGCTGCCTCTTATTTGCTCTCTTCCTTTGGCTCAGTTTTGGGTGTTTTTGTAAGGTGTTGCACAGCACATAGCGATGGATTAACAAATTATAAATCCTAGTTTGCTTCACATGCATTTCCAGTTAAGTTAGAAACAACTAGCATAGATTATAAGTGGTTCATCTGACCAATTATCTTTAATTTATCCATCAGGAACACCATGCCAAGCCTACGGTATGCAATGTCAAACAGCCTGGCAGATGGCGAATGATAAAGAACTTGATAACAAAAAGTCTTGGTTGATTAAAAAGGTTGATATTTGTCATCGTTAAAATATCATAACACACCTCACAACACTTTATTAGGCCCACCAGTTTGGGGCAAGTAGGAAGAAGGTAAATCACAATCCTGCCAACTTCTTGAGCAAATACAATTAATCCTGAGGTATAGTTACAGAAGAAGGTTATGCCAGGACAAGAGCAACATCCAGAGTTGCCAAATAGCTACTATCTAAATAGAAGAGATTTCAGCGAGTAAGTATTTGGGAACCTGACATACTTATGACTATTGTGGCTGTGCCAAAGTCAAAATATGAGAAGCCTGCATTAGAGAAAGGCCTGCAGGAGGACCTGGAGCTGCCGGCTGTACCTTGAGGACATCCAAAAGCAGTTGGCATTGGTTCTGCGCTGGCAGAAGTGACACATGCCCACTCTGCTACTGACGACAAAAAAAACGTGAAGGCAACACAGATGCCAGGTACTGTTGAACAGATGCTGGAGATGAGGAACAGTGCACATGACGGGAAAGTCCCGGAGGTGCTCAGGACGAGGTTGCTAAGTCTCAGCATCGAGGGGTTTCTGGTCTTCTCCCCCATCCCTTACGTACATGCACAATACGTGCCTTCGTTTGAGCACATATTTTGGGGGCAGCAGGAAGAGGTTGATGCTATTTTGTCATGTTTACTTTCTTCTTTTTTTTTGCCTCTTTTCAGAGGCATGGTTTAACAGCAGTCACTGGAGTGAACAGACACTGACCCCTGCCTTGCGGCAAGGACATAGTCCTCCTCTCCCTGGCCCAGTGCAGGAGCTCAGGGCACAAGCTTAGCAGAGCTCCTCTCTGTCAAAGATAAGAAGAGCGGCATCCTCCAAAGGCTGGTGAAAGGCATCAGCTCAGGTAGCAGAAGTGGTAGCGCGATGGTTCAAGGCCTGAAAAAGAACTTACATCATTCCCAGACAAAAGGGACGGCAACAGCGGTCAGCTATTGCTACCAGTGGGGAAAAGCAGCCACAGAATTTAGCTCTCAATTATTATTATTATTAAGTTAAAGGACTTCTTTATAATATGACATATGATATAATGAAAAGCAAAACATGTGGGTTTTTTTTAGAAAAAGGAGCCTGAGAAGGAAACATTATGGCAGCCAATTGGATCTGGCCCACTGTTGGGCAAGCATGTCCCAGGCACAGATCGGGGACGGTGCTCTTACTATTGGCCATGTCATGGACATGAGACACACAGGCTGAAGTGAGATCTACACAGCTGCACCCACAAAAATACCAAGTGCATTGTAAATCACTTTGAATTGCCTGCCTGGAGATTTCTGAAGCATTGAGTTGCTCAGGGAAGGAAGAGCAGACAGGGATACAGTTAGCCCAAAATCCTACAGGAAGAGCAGCTACAGAGCATCGCAGGCAGGTATGCAGCCAGGGGAGCACACCAGAAACCTGACACATCATGCAGAGTGAACTGCATGGGGGTTGCCCATGCTGCGATCAGAATATAGTGTGCAAAGACAAATTAAAAACCCGGTAGGTGAGGGGCACATGGTTGGGAGGTTGATGCCCTTGCTGTCGCCATTCCTTAGCAGTTAGGGACACTCCCGTTCACTAGATTAAAAACTAACACACGGTACTTGCACTGAGGTCAGACTCCTAGTTGCAATGCAGATATACTCTGACTCAGACTGGGGAAATAATTGACATGGGAACAATAATGAGAAAATCAATTGCTAAGTCAGATATCATCGACTGCAATGAAAATTTTGTGCATGGAGGATTTGCAGGATAAAGACCCAGGTTTTCTTTTAGGCTAGATGAGTTGGTAGAGATGCAAGAAAAAATAATGTGGTTAACATTGCTGTCCTTGTTCCCCTACACTTCCAGCTGGAATTCAAAAGGAGTATGGCCTGACGGCTTCCCAGGGTGATTCTTCAGCCAAAGTTTTAGGCTGCGATTCTGTAAATGTTCAAAGATATGCACGACTAAGACCTTGTGAGACTGGAACATTACACTAATGGTCTGGGCCACTGCACAGTTTCATTAAATTTAACATTAGAGCTAATGTATCGGCAAAAAAATACAGCTTAGTGTCACCCTGCATATCTCTGCATGTATGCGGGACACTTCACCGTAAGGCCCACAGTTCTTGTGCTATTATTTGCAGCTGTACTCAAAGCCTTTAATCAGTGCTCCATTAATTCAGGCAGGGTCCAAAGTGTAAGAAAAGCCACCCTTTCCCCAAAATGAATACTCTCTGAGAACACTTAATACCATCATGAGCCATTCACTCTGTTTTGCATGATGTTATCTTCATCTTCTGTCAACAGCATCTACTGAAAGGTTGATAGTAATCTTAAAGAAATGTTTATTATTGTCTTGCCTCTCACACCTGCCCCATCGTACCTTTGCTCTTTGTCTCAGAGGCAGTAAAAGTGCAGCAAACTACAGTAGAGATATGCCTTCAGCTCACCGTGTTGGGTTTTTTTTTTTTTTGTTGCAGGATTACAGTGCTAATTAAAGACCATGTATACATCACCACCACTATTTCTTGACTTGGAAGAGTGGAGTAATCCTCCTCCAGGAGCTCTCTCTAAAAATACATCCACAGGTATGTGTGCATGCCTGACAGAGACATAACACAAAAAAATGTCAGGCATGGTTTTAGCTTGGGTATATCTGCGAGTATGAAGTACTAGGATTTAAATCTTCCCCGTGAAACAAAACAGCCAGGGAAAAAGATTACAGGTGCGAAGGTGGCAAACGGGGGGTACGGGGCTGTACCTAGACCGTTTTAGCAATAAACCCGGCTGGAGGCTCCCTTCCTTCCCCGCATTTCTCTCTTCAGAGAGCGGTTAAGATGCTCCCGCCAACACGCCGGGGTTTGCGGGTTGCTCCCTGCGCGCACGTTGCGCGGCCCGGCGCGGAGCAGCGCGGAGCTGGCGGGGGGGGGGGTCCTGTGCCGGCGGGTGGGCCGCGCCGAGCGGCAGCAACCCCCGGGCGGCTCTCGGCACGGCGGCGGGGGATCGCGAGCATGTCGCGACCGGGACCGTCCCCCCAAGGAGAACAAAGCGGGGCCCGGCGGGAGGGCGATGGGCGCGGGCACCGGCCCCCCCGGGGAGCGGGGTCATCACCCGGCGAGAGGCAAACCCCCGCCGGGGTCGGGAGGGCGGTGTGCGCCTCCCTTAGCGGGGGGCTGCGATGCAATTCGCTGTCGTGATTGTCACGGCGTGTAGCTGCGCGGCAACCTGCTCATCCACCTACAGGCAGGAAAGAATTTAGTTGCTTTCGCACGGCGAAAGCGAGCACGGCCCAAGGGGATAAGCGGGCAGATCGCCCCAAATTAAACAGGCCGATTTCCCTCCCGTTAGTAAAAAGCGTGCCGCTCCCCCGAAATCGGAGGTAAATTATAGGACTGACGTCATCTTATCGCCGATGTATTTTTTTAATTAGGTGGCACTTAAATGAAGAGTGGTGCAGAACGTTGTAACTATAATCATCCATTGTGCTGCAGAGAGCCGCCTATAGATCTTCCCCCCCCCCCCCCCCGAAGACTACCAAGAACCTGGGGAATTCAAATAATCTTCCCATCCCCGTGCGTGGATGGAGCCTGTCAGACCCTGTGCAAGGGCTACTGACAAACACAAAGGAGCAACAATAACTGCACACCACTTAAAGCACTGCTAGACTTATTCATTCATCGTAACATAATAATTTTAGATGGTCGTTGAAGAGAAGCATATGTTTTGGGCAGACATCAAAAGAGCAACCAGGCATTTAGATAAGACAACTAAAACTCAGTTTTAAAGTTTCAGATCTAATCCTGGGTAAAGACCGAACAAAGAGTCAGAGAGCAGAAATTATGTTATTTAAACTGACACCACCTAAATCGGATCCTTTCTTCTGCGATCTCACATAAACACAGTGTGTTCATCACATCCAGCCAGCTTCATTACTATTTATATTACCGTACACTGGCTGTGTGCAGTCAATTCATAATTGTCCAGTTTTTCTAATTAATCACAAAAGATTTTTGTTTTGCCTACAGCTAGTTCTGGGGTGACTCACAATGGCAAGCCAAAGCTCATACATCAAACACAGACCCGCTTTACTCCAGCCTTCTGCTGGAGGAGGCTGCTGGGCTCCCCTCGCCACGGCGCTGCTCAGGGGGCATGCGCGGCCCCGGGCGAGAGAGGAGCCCTGCGCTCTGTCCTCTACCGTGTGACTTGTTATTTTTATCTGATGCTTGCATTCTCAGCCCAAACCTGACCCAGAGATTTTTGGCGAGATTTCTTAATTCAGAGCGTTTGATTTCCCCCTCTCTCATATGCATGCGCATGTTCCCCTCTCCTGCTCTAGCAAGCTGTTGGAGATCTGTGCAGCTTCAAAGGAAGTGAGCTGGATCAAATATTGCATAAACTTCTGCGCTATCAATATTTTCTTAATGAGCTCAACGTAACCAGTGGACGCTAGCAGAGAGGCTGGATCTCTCCAGTTCCGATAGCAACAAGACTAGTTGGTGACATTTGCAGTAGGCCATGTCGCTTGTGCCTCCTCCGCCCACACCACGAAGAGCAGCTGCTCAGATAAGTAAATCCTTTGGGCTACAAGGCAACTACTTGTGGAAGTAGCAGCCTGCCAACCTGAGCCAGAGGATAGTGATCTGACCTCTATCTCTCGTGCTGCCAGAGGTTTAGGCATGCAGAAGCTATTCCATGAACAAAGAGACGGGGCAATTTGGCTGATAACAGCGTGATAGTATGTTCTTTCTCCACAGATGTTAAAAAATATGCTATCCTTATTACAAAAACTATCACTATTTTTTTCTTTTTTTATCATTGATGAAGTTTATAATACCCAAAGTCGGCCCAACTAAGATCAGTTGGATTCATGTGAAAAGCAGAAAGCCATAGACCCACGCTGCTTCTGAAGTGCTCTCCAACTTAGGGCTACAAACTGTGATGTTGTTAATTATGTGGAAGCTTTCTGGTAAGATGCATCTATCGATGTAATCTTCCTTGATCACATTCTGCCCACTGCTGGGTTTGCAAGGAGTCAGCACAGTGGCAGGAGAGGAGCATTACATTAATAAACCTTGCTCAGAACCCTGCACTCAGCCTGGCCATTTTGGAGTGAAAATGGCTGTGAAGCCAAAGCTGGTTTCTGTACAAAGAAGCACAGGCAAGCAAATAGCTACCAAGAGCAAAATAGATAGGTTTTTAACAGCACAGAAGAGAAAAATGTGTTTTCGTATCTGATGGCATAGAGATAAGGGTATCTCCGATTTATTGCAGGAGATTTCAAGTGGAGTTGTTAGGGGAAAAAATGTTGCGTTTAGAAAGGCTGAAAAAATATCAATTAGCAAAAATTAATGTTTTCATAAACTTCTGTCATGTAGATTATTTAGCTGACAGCAGACCCTCTTCTCTGCAGACTAAGGAGTTAAAAAAAAATGAGGGGAGTGGTGGAGAGAAGGCTCCTTCTCTCAGGTCACCTGGGGGATAAATTGTAATGTAAGATTTCTGAATGTACAGCCATACCTCCCAGTGTGGCCCAGTTGAAGACATCCTGCTCTCCTTGCTTAGGAACTTAGAGCACACCCAGTAATCTGCTGTCATTTTTAAAGTCAGCCAGGAGAAAAGTACTCCGCAGAAACTCCTGCAGGACCAGAGTAAGGTTTACACCTCTGCAGATAAGATAATCTGTCAAAGAGCAGGTTCAAAGGATAAGCCATGAGAAACATTTTGAGGGATCCATGAGAAACATTTTGAGGGATCAAGCCAAACTGTTCTATTCCCAGTGCCAAACCCTAGTTTTCCGCCACAGTGTCTGCTGCTTCACGTGAACGTGCGCAGGGACCGCGTGCGACAGCAACATGTCCATCAGCCCAACATAGAGGCCCCTCAGATATGCTGCTCTGATGCCAGGGATGGCTTTTCAGGAGCCACCGCAAGCCCTGACAGTGCGCTTTGCTTTCCCCTTTCCCACTTGCCATCCCATGAGTTAACGAGTCTCTCCTCCTCGTTGTCCGCCTCTTGCTAGGACCTACCTTTGCCGTGGCGTGTCGGCCACGACCGCAGGTGACACCAGCAGCCCCACCTGGGACTGCTGAAACCCTGGTGACTGCAAGGCTGTAGATCCCGTGCTCCCTCCTGGCTCTTTTCAGTCGCAGAGAGCCAGATCCAAAGCTGATTGAGCCCAGAGGAGTATTTTTCAATCAGCTTCGGCAAGCAGGCGAGGCTCCTGTGGTCTATTGCCACCTCGCTGTAAAGACCGTAATTTTGCTGGGACAAACTGCTTATTACCCAGTTGCAAGCTTAATAATAACCATGGGCTGTGATTCCTCCTAAGGAACTAAGGACCTGAATTAAGTATTATTAATACCAACAATATTGCACTAACACAGGAAAAATAGCGGTATTAATAATAGTGTTATCTTAATGGCAGTGTAAATATAAGGTAAGTAGTGTACCTGGCTTCAGAGGAGTGTGAAGCCAAATGATGATTTCCTCTCAGGGCAGTGATAAACAAGTCAGTCATACTGCGTTTACAGTTTTAGTAATAATTGGCTTGAAGGGGAAAAAAAATATATAAAGCACAGTCACAGGTTAACTACATTATAATTACAGGGTGTAATTTCAGCCCCTGCTCCTGGAGTGGAAGGCACGGTTTTTATCTGATCAGTCTCCGTGTGTAATTCCCTCCTAGGTTTGGGGCTAAGCATTGCTGTGCTGTTTTTAAAAATGACTAAGCGGATATACAGAGATTGCAGCCCGCCCCGGGTCACGGCAAGCTGGGAACAGGCTCAGGGGTGGAACCTCCGGCCACGGGCACGTGGTCACCGGAGCAAAAAGCGGCAGCGGCTGCACGGCCACCAGCGCACACAGGTCCCCACGACACCTAGGCAGGGTTTTAGAGCTAAGCCTGGTGGTGTTGCCCAGGGTGACTCCAGGAGTGCCCAGGCTCTGCGGGTACGGTGACCCCAACCGGCAGCAATAACAAGTCTTGTTGCCCTGCCGGAACCGGGACAGGGTGTCTCCAGACAGCTTAGGAAATCCTGATGCCTGGTCACCTTCCCAAAACACTCTGCCTAATTCATCCTGAAACCAGCAAATAATTGGTCATGCCACATGATGGAAAAAGTGACCTCCAGAAAGGCTCGATTATAAGTAGCTGCAACAGGCAAAACTGAACACTGAGAGCAGCATCAGGGACCAGTCGTGACTTGAGTGATGTTTTCTGGGGAAAGGGTAGAAACACGTTGTTGTTGCTGCTGCTTGAATTTTCAGACAGACACTTTTCCCTTTTCACTGGAAAGCTGATCATGAAACCAAGCTCCAGAAAGGGGAGGAGGGATGGACGCTGTTTACATCTTTCAGCTCACCAGCCCCTCCCTGACAGAAATCTGCTCAGCTTCCACAAGGGTCAGCCTAAAGTGGGGGGAAAGGTTAGATCTTTTGCCTTTTCTTTTTTCACCTGTGTCAGCTCACACATTTTAGTTAGGACAAGTCAGGCCCCTTTTAACATGTTATCAGGTGCAGGGACATCCAAAAGCAGTGGATGGCTTTTCCTACAAAACCTCAGCTAACTTACCCAGCCTCTCATGGCCTGCTGTATGCGACAGCAGATACCGAGCCCAGGCAGCTGAAATATCTGATCATACTTCATTCATGAGCTTGTCCTACGAGCTAACTCAAGGCACTGAGCAAGAAAGCTGAACATCTTCTCGTTACACAACTTAGGCTTCTGTATCTCCCTGGGGAAAACAGAAATGTTACAAAAGGTGTGTGGTACCACTCCTCCCCCATCAAACCCTGTGCCAAGCGAGGTCCCCCTGTCCCTCGTCACTGGTGCCTCACGCAGACTGCAAGGCACGTTGGCGTAACTCTCGACTTCGCTTTCTAAGGGGCTGAGGCGCGAGCCACTCCCTAGCGAGCAGAAATGTGGATCCCACATTGCTCGCTGTGCAATACTGGAAACACGAGAAAGGTTGAGGGGAAAAGAGGAGCCCAAAATGGCAGAGGGGGGTCCTGTGAGTCAGGGTTATCAGTATTAAAACAAAAGCAACATCTCTATCCTTAAATGAACTGCACAGATGGAAAGCTTACATGAGAACCACTGTAACTGCTTCCCAGTGGCATCATATCAGCTGCAGCGTTAAGCTATTCCCTCCCAGCCTCTGTGACTTGGCTCAGCACCCTCCTTTGGGATGTCCCAGGTCCAGACCCAGAGGAACTATTCTGACGGTCCTGCTTGCTTGATGCTTTAAAATTGCTGTATTGGGTTTGCACAGCCAAGTTTTGGTAGTGGGGGGGCGGGGCTACAGAGGTGGCTTCTGTGAGAAGCTGCTAGAACCTTCCTCTGGGTCCAACAGAGCCAATGCCAGCCAGCTCCAAGACAGACCTGCCACTGGCCAAGGCTGAGCCCATGAGCAATGGTGGTAGCACCTCTGAGGTAATGAATTTAAGAAAGGGGGAAAAAAACCTGCGGAAACAGCAGTGGAGAGAGGAGTGAGATGTGAGAGGAACAACTCTGCAGACAGCCAGGTCAGTGAAGGAGGTGGGGAGGAGGTGCTTCAGGTGCCAGAGCAGAGATCCCCCTGCAGCCCCTGGAGAAGACCACAATGAGGCAGGCTGTCCCCCTGCAGCCCACGGACATTGATGGTGGAGGACCCTCCGCTGGAGCAGGTGGAGGCACCTGAAGGAGGCTGTGGCCCGTGGGAAGCCCACGCTGGAGCAGGCTCCTGGCAGGACCTGTGGACCTGTGGAGAGAGGAGCCCAGGCTGGAGCAGGTTTGCTGGCAGGACTTGTGACCCTGTGGGGGACCCACACTGGAGCAGTTTGCTCCTGAAGGTCTGCACCCCGTGGAAGGGACCCACGCTGGAGCAGTTCATGAAGAACTGCAGCCCATGGGAAGGACTCACATTGGAGAAGTTCATGGAGGACTGTCTGCCATGGGAGGGACCCCCATGCTGGAGCAGGGGAAGAGTGTGAGGAGTCCTCCTCCTGAGGAGGAAGGAGCAGCAGAGATAACGTGTGATGAACTGACCACAACCCCCATTCCCTGTGTCCCTGCACCACTGATGGGGAGGGGGTAGAGAAATCAGGAGTGAAATTGAGCCTGGGAAGAAGGGAGGGGTGGGGGCAGGTGTTTTAGGATTTGTTTTTATTTCTCATTGCCCTACTCTGATTTGATTCGCAAGAAATTAAATTAAGTTTCCCCAATTTGAGTCTGGTTTTCCCATGACAGTAACTGCTCAGTGATCTCTCCCTGTCCTTATCTCGACCCACAAGCCTTTCATTATATTTTTCTCTCCTCTGTCCAGCTGAGGAGGGGGAGTGATAGAGCAGCTTTGGTGGGCACCTGGCCTCCAGCCAGGGTCAACCCACCACAATTGTGATGAAGGAAAATGTTTCAAGAGGCACAAAATCAATTCTCCACATCCAGGCTAGCTCTGGTGAGGGACAACCCACCAGGAGTGGGAGCAGGGACAGGAGTGGGGCACAAGCAGCAGCGGGAGAGACCCCACAGCTGAGCAGAGCTGCCCCCCAGGAAGGGGGAAGAAAGCGCAGTTTGCAGGACTTTTTTGTAATAATTTGGAAATTTGTACTGCAGAGCCATGTGAAGCCCACTTCCATATTTTCTTGACTAAAGCATCCTCTGTTTGCACTATTTAATAGGGAGCAACTCCCCATGTTGTACAAGCTGATAATAGGTGCGCTTAGTCTCTAGCATCTGTGCCTGTACATTTTTTCCCCTTTTTCTTGTACATGGGCAAGTCTCTGGGCATTTCCTCACCTCCTCTTGTCTTTTAAATGACTTTTCTCTCAATCTTCATTTCTGCTACAGAGAGTCTCCATGAAAGTGGTATCCCGGCCCCGTTTATCATTACCCTTGTTAGCCTGTTTGTTTTGTAAAAGGACTTCAAAGGTTGACATAAAGACAGCACTATTTCGAACAAGCCATAGCTGGGTGAGGATGAGGAAGCCTACCCAAAATGTTGGTATTTATCCCCTTGCAAAAGACACTCGGGCAGTGCTGGAGCCCACCCTGCTGTAACGCTGCCAGAACCGTGGGTTTCCTCTTATTTCTGTGAAAACCTTTCACAGGAACCCAGGTAGTATAAGCAGCAGGGGAGGTGGCTGGAAGTGACTTTCTGTCACTCGTGTATTAATGGAGTGGTAAGACAAATGTAATGTCTTGACATGCCAAACGTTTTTGCCTGCTGGTGCTAAGCTGGCTGCTTTTTGACGGGGCTCGATGTGCACAGGGATGCCTGCTGTGCTGCGTTTCTGCCCCCGCGCCCGTGCCCCCTCCTTCGTTAGTCATCCAGTTCCCCTAACAGATTCTTTAAAATCCAGCATTTTAGTAAGACTTTTGGTCACAGCTGGAGCATATTTATATTGCCAAAAATAAATAATTTCAAATAGGTGGGATGACTCAGGAAAAAGACGGGAAGAACTTAAAATGGACTCCAAAGTACCGTTATCGAGCTGTGGGGCAGGGAACCCATTTTCCCCAGGATGCTCAAGAACAGACCGAGACTGATGCACTGCCCAGAGAGAGATGATTTCTATCCTAGACACACCCTGTAAGTGACAGGGCATAATTCTGGTCAACCCTTATATTGCTCACAGCACACACAGGAGACTCCTCGCTACACACTCGGTGTCCTTCCTTGGAGAGTAGGCCCTACGCTGTGATTTTTTTTTATTTTTTTTTTATCAGGCTAAAGAGGATATATTTTATCATAATGGTTTCAAATCCAGTGTGTACAGGCCAACACAAATAGGGTATTACAAGTTGAAGAACTGTACCTCAGGCACCATTTTATTAGAACTAGTGTTTACATCAAACAATACATCCTAAGTACTTCATATTAAGCTTGGACAAATCATTTGCCTGAGGATTAGGGTGTTGTGCCATTGAAATGTAATCCTTCTGTTGATTTTTTTTTTTAAACTGCCAAACCAAACATGGTAAAATCAGTAACTGTTAAAAAAACAGAAGAGTGAAAACCTTAGCCTCAATTTGACATGTTAAATAAAACAAAGGAAAAATTACCAAGGTGGGTTTGCAGACAGGTATCTGAACAGCAGGTCGGATTTTCCCTTGTGTAGATCAGAAAAACTCTGTGGGGAAACAAAAAAACGTAACAGTGGGGGTTGTCAAGCATTGGACCAGGCTGCCCAGGGAAGTGGTTGAGTCACCATCCCTGGAGGTATTTAAAAGACATGTAGATGTGGTGCTTAGGGACATGGTTTAGCGGTGGACTTGGCAGTGTTAGAATTACAGTTGGACTCGATGATATTAAGGGTCTTTTCCAACCTAAATGATTCTATGATTGTATGATTGTTCCACCATGGCGGGTGAGGAGGGAAGAGAGGGCTGGTCTGGCTGCTCCTCATGATGCGTAGGTGACCCTAATGCGTGGGCATTTGTGCTAAGCAGAAAATTTGGGGAGCAGAGCCAGGGGCAGGAGCGATGGCCGGAGCGGGCTGTGTCCCATGGGGCGATGCCCCGTGCCCCGGCGCAGCCCAGGCAGCGTGCCCTGCCCCAGGAGAAGGGCAGGATGGCACAAGGGAGAGCCTCACTCTTCAGGGGAAGGGGATGGCTTCTGCTCCCCAAAATGGAGCAGCAGGTGTTGAGACATGACTCACAGACATGTAACACAGGCTGTGAAGCGTGGCATGCGGCAGGGGCCCAGCCCAGCCAAAATGTGTGGTGTTACGCGAACTGGAACCAGACTCATCCCCGCTGGCTTTGCAAAAGCAGGATGTGCCCCACATACACACTTCACCCCTTTCCACTACCCAGGAAAGCACATTTCTCCCCATGTCTTACACACTCACAGTATTTGCTTTTACATGTGTGCACGGCTTGGGCCCCTTTTAACAAAAGGCACCCCGAAAGGAAGAGTCTTCGGCACACAGGACACACATGGTGGGAGCTGCCATCATGTACTGGAAGGCACAGCTTGACACCAAGGTGATCACAAAACACCTTCCTTCTCCTCACAGGGACTTAAGCTCAAGTCAGAGGCAATGGGAATATTAGAGAGATGCAGTGTCCAAACCAAAACCCATAGTAATGCCGTGGAGACTGTTCTCAATAGAAGCCCCGTAGCTATGGCCAAGGAGGGTACATTTCCATCCCAGGTAAGAAAAAATAAAGCGTGGTTTGGATATAAATGTCTGGTTGCACTGGGAGCAAGGACGGGACCCTGGCTCCAATGAAAGGAAAGAGAAAACTTCCCTGAACTTCTGCAGGACCAGCATTTCACCTGGGTGGTTTCTCTCACCTCCAGCAATGTGGTGGTTCTCACACGCTCACGTGCACCTTGGACACCTCTTCCTTGCTGTCTCTCCCTTCCCTCCTTCCAGAGCCAAGTCCTGCTTCCCCTGTGGGTGCCCTCCATCCACCCCCATGGTCTTTCCTTGGCCAGGCACCCCCAGACATTGCTACCAAGCTGCCGGCTGATTGACGCTTCAGGAATCAAGCGGGAGCAAGGGGGGCAGCAATTCTCTGTCCCCACCTCTGCTCCTCCTTTGCCAAGCAAGTTCAGGCTATCCAGCCCCCCAGTTTCTCTAGAGAATCAGAAGGTAGAATAGGTGCAATGTCAGAAATCAACATCTTGTTTTGCATACAAGTGTGCCAACAATTACTTTTGTTAATAGTTCCAGGGGAATCTGTGTTTGGGAAATCTAGCACCCGCTATCTTTCAGGAGTATGAGATAACGAGACGTGAACTGGGTTGTGCAGCCACCAGTGAATGCCAATACCAGCACACAGTGCACTGGTCACCAGCCAGCCTTCAGGACTGCAGCTACAGCAAAGACCTGCTCTGAGGGGACTGAGCCCGTGAAACTCTGCGTCACCGCTAAAGGCATTTGCACCGCACAGCGGTCAGAAACAATGATGTGGATTGCTCACAGAATATGCCTTGGGAGTTACTGATATTTGGTATTTAGACATATCTAGGTTTCTGTAAGACTTTTTACAGCCAAAATTCTCGAACAAATTACATTTGTATGCTTTGGTTTTATATATGTGTGTCTGTGTCTAGTCATTTATCTATTTGTGTATAATACTACATCTTTGGGACTGATACACTGAATAGATCTAGATCTTCACAGAGATGTAGATACAGATATAGATATGAGACATCTGTGAAGAGGCTACCCAACACTGCGACAAGTGATGGCATGTGTGCACATCCAGAATCCACGGGGCTGACCCCACAAACAGGTAACTCCCAAGTTTAAAACTAAGGACAAGTTTGTTTCTGCACAAAGAATTCAGCCATCACTGAGGCAATCACCTCCATCCCTTTGGAAATGAAGTCACTAGGATTACAAGGAAAAAAAAAAAAAACACAAAGACTTGCACTCTTGCATCATTGGGAAGAAAACTAAGGATTATATCTAAGAAACTAACTAGTAATTTGCTAACATGCTCCCATACATGTGTGCACACACACCAAACTTATTGCTTGTTTTACCAGAGTTAAATAAATAAATAAATTAACAAATAAATAAAGTTATTCTACCAGCCAGAGTCCCAGAGTTAGAGGCATTGCTAACTAAACTCAGCAGCAGCTCTTTGCCTGCGGAATTTTGTGGCTGCTGAGACATGTCACAGACCTGTGAGGGCTCCGCAGCTCAAGCCAGGTGTGAGAGCCACAGCGGTGTATCACACCCTGCAATCCACCCACCCCCTCGCCAGCCTCGTGGGCAGCTCGTGCCTTGACATCAGTGGGCTGAACGCTCCAAGTCGTGTTTGCTGCAGAGTGCCCACTATCATGTATCGCATTGCCATGCTTCTGTCTGGGACTTCTGGATTCACCAGATTTTGTGTAGGGACACAAAGCTGCCAGTTTCATTGAAATTCCAAAAAGTTCTGCTCAGGCAACACTCCCATAGGGCATCTAGATGCCCAAGCATTTGAAAGTCTTGTGGCTGGGATCATGCTTGCAGGGTTTCCATCAACGCATCTGGTTTGAGGGGGATCCACAAGATGCAGCGTAGATGCTGCCCAGTCTCTGCCCATAAACAAAAATTCATTGGTGAGTATCAGGGTGCAAAAGAACCGCAGCAGTGGCAAGTACCACGGTTTTCTTGCAAACTACGCAGTTAATACTTTGGAAAACACATCTCAGGCTCAAGATTACACTCTCAGACCCCAAGCATTTTTCTGTTGAGTCAGAGCTGCTGTGCACAGCTCAGCATTTTGTTAAACCAAGCCACGTACTGAGAGGTGTCTTGGTATTTCCTCTCCTTATGGGCCCATTCCAGAAAGCCATGGCTCCTGAAACAGCAGAGGAGAAGGGGAGAATCGACTCACTGAAGCAGGGCTCGTACTAATTGGATTTCCCAGTAGGGCCCATCCTGTCTGCAGTCTTGGCGTAGTACCTCTGAACAAGGCACTGCTTTAAAAGTCCCACTTTGCTGAGGCTCCAAGTAGCACTGGTGGCTTCTGCTAACTTTGCTTTAAGTAGAAATTTCACAGAGATCACACATGGGTGTGCAGGTTCACAAAAAAAATAAAATCAAAAACAGGAGGTAGAACCTGAAAAATTAGGAAATTATAAGCAAACAGGGAACACAGGCAGACGTATTGCACACAAAGGGCAATAAACATATGGAGTAAATTAGGGGAGTAGGCAATGGAAGCAAAGCATGTAAATGAGTTCCACAGACACCTAGGTTTGTCGCTGGAGAAGAAGGGGATGGGGGAGGAGGATGGAAAAGCAGGAAGGTGGAATTAAAAGGGCCTTTTCCTGTTCCCATGGCCTTTTCTCATGGCTCTTACACTTGCTGTATGCTTAGGTATTGCTGAGACTCCAGATCAATAAGCACGTGGTATTTGTAGGTACCATATGTACAAGCACACCTAGGCACACAGTTTCTCTTGGTTTATATCAAACACCCAGCCTGCCTTCGGCGAATAGTATTAGGTTTTCTATCACAAATTAATATATAAGTGCCTTAATTTCCCTGAAACATTGAACTCTCAATTTTACTGTCCTCCTGAGAGGACAGGGAAGAGTATTGAGATATCCAAAAAGAGAGAAAGCAGAAGAGAAAGAAATTCATAAAAGCATGTTCTGACTTGAAATAGCAAAATACAGTATGCCTATTCATGGGAGGGGAGCAACAGATTTTATAATATTAAAAATAGCTTGGTCACAAGCTGGAGCTGCCAGAGGTAATCTTATAGCACTGGTTTTACTGGCACTTTGATGTCTTACCCAGAATTTAACACTACATTATTCACTAAGAGGTTTGTTCCCACCGCGGGACATACAAACATCGTTGCTATTAGCACGAACAGGAGAGACACATAAACGCGGCAGAGAGAATAGCCCCTTGTGCACGTATACTTTTTACGATAATGCTGCAGAGTTAACTTTCAGGGTTTTTTTTTTTTTTTTTTCCCCTTGAGCCACACCGGGTTCACTTGCGGTGATGGGGTCGTAGCTGCGGCCAGGTTTGGCTCCCGGCCCCGGGCTCCTGCGCCAAAACCAAGAGGACGTCGCCCCATCGGCAGAGCAGAGCGGAGGCAAGACAGAGCTGCCCACTGCAGCGGAGCTGCTGCTAAATATAGGCGGGCTTTCTCCTGGGTTGTGCAGGCATTTAAATGTATCCCGGTGCTAATAAAGCATTTACTGTAGCTCAGGCAGCAGACGGAACTGGGGAATGGCAGTCGCGGCCACTGTGGACAGAAAGAGCCAGCCCAGGCTGTGTAAATTGAAGGTTTCACGTGCTCCGCAAAGAGTTTCATTTGAGCGATATACAGAGGTGGGAGACCATCACAGGCAACCTAATTAGCAGCTAGCACAAGGGGGCCCAGGAACACCACGCCAGCCCCTCGCAAAGGGAGCAGCACTTTGGCATGCAGGAGGCTCCTCACCTGCAGCCCTCACCGGGGCTGCGCTGGCACTGGCTGCACGGCTGGACCTGTGTCTTCTGCAACACAGGTGACCAGTGCTTCACACGCTGCCTCACAGGTGATACCTGTTTCCACGCATATTCTCACTTTCTTTTGATGCTAGGTGAACTTGGGATAAAACACAGGAGATTTTACAATCCCGTTTGAATTACATCTTTAAAAAGCAGAGTGCAAAAGAAACGCCCACTGCCACCATTTAGGCACTGTAAATTCACGTGTCAAGCAGGAATTAAAGTTGAATGGGAAACCTCTGTTCTCACTTTTTGTATTTGCAATATCCTTATGTTTAACTTCTGCATGTCTTGAGCAGTGAGTTTATAACTATAGGCTACCTCCTGATATCAGCAATACAAGCACAGAAGACTGGCTCATTAGTGGGATTTAGTTAAAGCAAGTTTTATTCATGATTCCATCCATGGATACAGGCCAAATCCTTCTTTGCACCCAATAATCTAAAAAAATAATTAAAGGGCGTTTGTAGTTTGCTTCCGGAAAATTCACACCCTAGTGCAAACTCTGTCATATCTCTCTTTTATTCTGCATGTCTATACAATGGTTATTTCCCCCAGTGCACTGGGGTATCGGAAATCCTATACCACTCTACAAGGGGAAGCAGAGAACAGTGGTTTACACCAGAGTTTGAAAGGCAAGAGGCTTGCATTTCTTTCCAGCTCTGTGTGGGGCAGGATGTTTGGCCTTGAACAACTCCCTTAACGACTCAGTGCTTTGATTCCCCTCTCACTGAAGGACTAATGTCGGTACTGTCCTACAAGCCCGAGACGGAGGTGTCGTGCGCTGTAAATGCGCAGCGCTCATATGGCTTTCGTTTCTGCTGGAACTGCTCTACTGACAAGCAAAACAGCAAAAGCTGCTTCCTCTGTTCAAGGCTGCTCCTCGCCCCAGATCCCAGATGGCCTGATCCCAAGGCCTTTTCCTGCTAATAAGAAATGCCCAAATAGGGGCTAATTTAGGGTAAGCTGCCTGAGTGGGTCTGTGGGCTGGGCATTTCCTAGGGAAATTGCTTCTGTCTTTGGAAGCCCCAGCACTGGTGAGGTTTATCAGCTCTCCTGCCTGAGATGCGTTATTGCAATGAGAGGAGGAGGAGGAGGAATAGCATGCTACACTCTGGTTGGGGTTAATCAAGTATCTCAGCGGACACTTAACCACATAAAATCTCTGCCCAATCACTATGCAAAATGCCTAGTTGGAGGATTTTTTTTTTTTTTTTTTTTTGGAGAGGATAGGGTACGTATGCCTTCTGCTGCCTCAAAAGTAAATAATCATGGAAAACCCCATCCTTTTTCCCTGTCCTGTGCTTAACAGTGGATAAAATAAAGCCTGATCTTAACAGGATTCCTACTGAAAAATGAATGGATTGACTGAAACACCAATTAACAATGGAAGGAGAAATTACTTTTTTAGAATAAAAACTCCTTCCTACCTTGATGGCCACTTCATGATAATTGGCAGAGGAGTCACTTCTGGACTTTGTCATACTAACACATCGCTGTATCTCCAGGTATCGACGCTGTTGCAGAAGGTACAGCTAGACATGACAACAGCTCTACTTTTCGAGTCAAGGGACCCATGAAAATCACTAAATTCAGAGCCTGCCAGTCTCCTAGCCCCAGGATGTCAAGGGACACCAGAATACAACCGTAGACCAACATGGAGAGGTATAGATAGGCACGTTTGAAAGAGGACAGATATTTGTATCACCCACTCTACAATCAGTTTTAGGTAAAACCAAAAAGTAGTGAAGTCTCCTGGTAGCAAGACCCCTATGACATCAGTGGGGCCATCTAGCTAATTTCCTTGGAGACACGCTGGAAAGGAAACAAGAACAATTACGGAGCTTGGTCACCTAGTGCTCCACAAATTACAGCCTCAGGTGCCGGGGTGTTGGCAATACCCCCCTGCACCCCAGCAGCACAGAAGCTCCAGAAGCAATTTTCTCTCTCCAAGCACGGCTGTAAGAGGCACGTAAACATTGCAAGCCACCACTCTCCCCTGACTTGCAGAGCTTCTCCTTGCTTAGCTGACTTATCTGACTCACTCAGAACAAAATTCGGAGAAGAAGGACTGATCATGCCCTCACTTGCCTGGGAGGCATTGCTGAACCATCATCGGAAATGGCCTGATTGCTATGAACAAGGAGAAGCACATTTTGAAGAGGCCTAGGCAGGGATGCCAAGACGTATCACGCAGCTCAGCTATGTTCAGAGTCCTTTTGTGGAAGTTCACGGGAGGTGCTTAGGGACAGGATGAGGGGCAATGGTTGTGGAGCCACAGGTCTGTCCATCACTCAGAGCATCCTATGAAAAAGGCCGCCAGGACACGTTCATGCAGAATACCGGAGACTGGGTCTGGGGCAGGCTGTTGAGTTTAGGGACAAACCACCCTTCTGAGGAGCAGCCAGAGAAATGTGACACAGATACAGAAGAAATGCAGCACTAGGTGCGTGCAACCATTCCCACCCTGGACACTGCCCAGGCGATGGCAAGGAGGGAATCTGAAGTGACAGTACTGCTTTCTTGCTCAACGGGGTGAATCCAGGACACAGGCACAGCTTAAAATGTGACTTCCCCGTCACTTTGGGCTCAAACCTTGGCATTATTTATAAGCAGGGTTGTGGGGTTTGCTTCCTTTCCTTCCTTTTCCTTCTCATTAATTTTATCAGTAAACCCAGAAGAGAGGGATCTCCTGGTAAGGGTGCGAGGAATGACATGATGCCTCAGCAGCTCAACCTCTTTGTCCAGATCTCCAAATGCTGAGGCATGGGAGTGGCTTTCCTACAGTGAGGAGTCCCCCCAAAATCAATGGGTGCAGACTGTCCCATGTATCATTATCTGCATGATCCAGCTTTCCATCTGGCATTATTAGATGCTCCCCTGGCAAATGTAAGCTTGAATGGCATAGACTCAAAGTAGCCTTTTTGTATTTATTTTCTAACTTGTACTTAGAAACAGGCCAGTGAGTATTTTTGGTAAAATTTTCACCTGCTTCCAAGTCAGTTAGGCTGATCTTAAGATAAGGACATAGACACACGGAGATCAGATTTTTCAAGCACTGAAGTACCTGAAAGTGCAGAGAGACACCTAGCTGTTTCCCATTGCTCTCAGTGCAGAGCTGGGCACAGACTAGTGAATTTAATCCCAGTACCTCTGTACTGGGAAAATGTGAAGAACAAACTGTAGGTTACAGAAGGGATACGGTGCTTTTCACTTCTCTGAAGCGTCGACAGCTTGCAAGTCATGTTTTGCAACTTAATCCACACCAGGCAGCCCTGCGCGCTGGGGACAGTATTAGTACATGAGCCTGTGCTAATCAGTAATAATCAACTATATTCCTCAAACAGACAACAAAAGCGTGGTACATGTGTACTGTGTTATGATCCCATCTCCTCCTACCTATCGCCCATAACAGAAGTAACAGAAGAGAGTGTAGGTCTCCCAGGTCCCAGACTGGTTCCCAGTCTCCCCATCACCATCACCTTCATCCCAGCACACCCACCAAGCTATCAAGCTGGCCAAGAGGTCAATAAGCAGCCCCACTAAAAATGTGCCCATGCAGAACATGCCATGAGCGTTCACACTAATAAGAGTGAAATGTTGACAGGTTTGGACCCTAAATATGTCAGCATTTATTCTTCTGGCTTAACCAATCATTGTGTACAATTTTTGTTAAGAAAATTGACACTTCCCAGGGAAGAATGTATAAGTCAAGACCCGCATGAGAGCAAATTTTTACAAAAAAAACCAGTAAAGCACTTCAGAATTATATTGGCAACGGGACTGCAACTGGCATGGCAATTAGACACAATGTGAATCAGATATGAGCAAGATGAACCAGAAGATTATTTTATTAGCCTGGGAAAGATGGTGACACTCCTTCCGGCTCTTATTTACCACTTCCTTTCAGGTGATGATGACGATAATTTATTAGATTCAAATTCCTCCTGTTGTTTTTATCTTGAGAGTCCAACTGGCTTTACAATAGGGTAGTTACTCAAGTCCCTCTCTCAAGGAATGAACTGTGTACAAAGCTGCTGTTGCACTGAATCACTTTTATTTTTAAATCTGTCTGTCCGTTGCTATTTTTAATGTACTTATCCTGATGAGAACTGCATCCATACCGTCACGCTGTGCCTCCTGCAAAGGGAAACTAAGGAAGCACACCTCAGCTTCTTCAAAATCCGTATTCTGGGCTGTGAGCTTCACTTAAAGCCTGTCTTTAGGAGAAGGGCAGGGCACTGTGGGCACTCTCCTAGCTTCCCGCTCAGCTCCTAAATCTCCTGGGCACTCTACCTCAAAGAAAGCAGGGTCGGGTCTGCCTGACAGCGTGTGGGATGCTTTAAGCCCTGTTTGAAGTAGGGCTTCTCCCCCTGTGAGACCTGATAGCATATCTTCAATCAGCCCAGTGCAAACCCTGGGGGGACAAAGAGCAGCATCAATCCCAGGAGTGTGTGGGGAGCACCCCTGTGATGTCAAATATTGGGGTTCAGCTCCCCCAGGTGCACTAGCCAAAGACCACTGCAGGATTAAGTAGCATGAGCCTTAATGAAGCAGGAAAATGAGCTAAGGCGTCGCTCCCTCTCTGGTCCTGCCAGCGCTCCCTGCAAGGGCAGTGGGATCTTTCTGCAGGTGTTCGCTGAAAACAGCACATAAATGTTTCAAACGCCACTGCGTAGGTGTCATTCCAAAGCCATCAATGAAACGGAAGGTGGAAAGCCCCAGCTCAAGCCCTCAAATATCAAATATTCTTTTCCCCCCCCCTATACAATTTTACAAGCTGAGGAGTGATGTTAGCTGAAACCTCTGCTTGACAGCTTTCCCTCAAAAACTCAGCATAAAACCAGCCTCAGAAGCGTTAGCGATGTTGCCTGGAGAAGACCTCTTGGATTTACAGGCAGTAATTGATACTTAACCTTTAGCTCCAGTGAGGCAGCTGGGCTGCGGGGTTACTAGGAGTCACCGTGTTGGTAAACGATAATTGCACTGCACATACAGCCCTGAGCTGAGCACCCTACAATTATCGGGGAAGGTTTCCTGCATGTCTTCCAGAGACCCTCAGGTTAGGAAAGCCTCACCAGGCAAGCTGGAAAGACCCTTCTTCTCCCTGCAAGACAGACTCTATGGCCAGTGGGCCCTGGGCAGCTGAAGCCTCTGAAGCCAAGGCACAGACGGCACCTGAGAAAGCAGGACCTATGTCCTGCTGGGAGCAAGAGTGGGGGTGCTCTCCGCTGTGTCTTATACACTGAAACATACATTCAATACCTTGAGGCACTCTGAATTGGTCCATCAGACCAGTTGAGGGTGGTAGATGAGACACTGACCTCAGGTGTACTTTGCTCCCCGTGAATGCCCTGGGATGAGAGAAGCACTGCTCCCCTCTCTCTTCCATTTTCTACTCCAATTATGTCCCTTCTCTGGGGTGGGAGCACCATCCATAGGTGTCCTCAACTGCTTTGGCTGAAAGAGCCTCTTGCAAACACTTTGCCGCACCGGTAGATGGGAATACCCTGGGTGCAGACTGAGATGCCTGCAAGCACCAAGAAAGTCTCCTGCAAAGATGGAAAAGGGTCTATGGAGAGCAGCGACGCTGGTGACTTCACAGAAGACCTGTCTTCTTGACACCTGGCCACGTCTGGCTCCTCTGGAAATAAAATAAACAAACATTAAAAGAGACTGTCTTCCATACGAGCCAAGGAAAAGACAGTTTGCCTGCTGCTAAATATCAGTAATACCTGCCAAACGCCGATACCAACAAAACACCACTATGGATATTTACAAGGGGCCAAATCACAAAGTCTTGAAGTCATCCATGACTCATGGCTGTGAGGGCTTCAACTGACCTCTCCCATACTGCAGGCTGTCATGTTTTACCACATTTCCTCTATATTGAGCCCAGTCGCTTGGATTAGACTCAGTCACATCTTCTGTGCGGACATCCACTCCTATGGCAAAATACAGCAGGGAACAGGACGGCTGCTGCCCTCAGTAGCTTATTCAAGTGATTAATCACCTGCATGTGCCTTGTCTCGCATTTGAATTTGTCTGGCTCCAGCTTCTGGGGTCCAATTTTGGAAAAGGTCCTTTCTGTCCGAGGTATTTTCTCCCCGGGGAGGTATTGTCATGCAGGGCACTTGTTGCTCACCACAGGTGTCCCCTCCCAGCTGCGGGCACCAGCCCCAAAGGCAGAAGCCGAGTCACAACCTGACACTAAGTAAACACCCCGGCTCCATTTGAATGGAAGGGCTGTCCAAGTGGCCTTAAAAAAAAAAAAGGAAAGGAAAAAAAAAAAAAAAAAAAGCTTGTGGGGCTCTGCCGTATTTGTTTTAGTCCCTTTTTGCCATCTCTGAAAAGGGGAAAGGAGAAGACAAGGGCCCCTAAGCCCCCTTCTCCCAGCCCTCCAGCCCTGGCCGGGCGTGCGTCCGTCCCACCCTCACCTCTGTGCCGGCTTTCGGCTCCCCTGGAGCTGAAGAGCAAGCAAGACCCCTCTCGGATCTGGCCTCTAAGCTGATAATTGCAGCCCCTTCACTGGCACAAGGCGGCTCTCATGCCATTTTGACCCAAAGTATGTCTTCTTTCTGTATATTTTTAATTAGACTCAAGAATGCAGAAAAACCAGCGTGAGATCCTTTCATTCCCCTTTGTTTAATATCTGTTATTATGACATTAAGTGTAGGGTTTTGTTGTGGTGGAGAGTTCAAAATCCCCCTTGGTTCTGCTGCTGTAGCCATGGGTTCGTGTACATTAAAGTGGTCATTTTCGGATTAGCTCTTGCTTTCCCTTTGATGCATATGAAATGCTGAGCCAGTTAGCTAGAGAAGGCATTTTACCTCTTTTGTTGCCCTTCCTCGCCACCAACGGCAGGGAGAGGACGAAAGCCCCCTGGCTCTCTTAAATCAGAAAGGAATTTCCAAAGGGTTTAAAGCTTTAGTTGCCACTTCTGTCTGGGGTTGTCGGATGAAAAATAGAGCGGGTTTGTTTTCAAAGGAACGGGCGACGAGGAGCCTTGTATTTGCTGCTGTTGTCGTCGTTGTTCGTGCGCCTGTTCCCTGGGAATTCAGGAGTCCCGAGAGCAGAACCAGGGCTGAGCAGCGGCACAGCTCAAAACTTTTTCTCTAGGATACGCATGGTTCAATGGCGGGAATCAGCATCTTGGGGCAATCGAAGCCTTTTTTGCTTCTCTCCCTTTTTTGTCTTTTGGCTTTTTTTTCCTCTTCTTTTTGATTTGGTAGCTAATGGGAAGCAGAATGAAGGTTTGATTGAACAAATGCTAGATTTCACGTACGCTTCACATTACACCGACAGCCCTATGATTTCTTTCCATCTACATAAGACCTACACTCTCCACAGTTATTTCTGTGGGATGTCTGATATTTTCTTCCGATGACAGAGCATTTTCCAGCCTTGAGCCCTTCCCACCTTAACCATTCATATCATTACAACTAATCCTAAGGGCTCTTGATTAAAATAAAATTGAGTAAACTGAAAAAAAGGGGAGGGGAATGGTTAATTAGCAAAAAAATACACACACACACACAACTTTTCAGCTACCCTATAGATCATCCCAAATATTCGTGTTAAAGTCGGGAAAACCAGGGGAGAGGAGGATAGAAGGTCAGAGGGGGAGGGAGTGTTTATGTCAACACAGCTCGGTGATGGAATAATGCGCCCCAATGTGAAGTCACAGCCGCGGGGCATGTGAAGTCACAACTTCTCCAGGTGACAGGTGCTGCAACAATTCAGATGCGAGGGAGCTGCTCCCGCCCCCCCTCCTGCCAAAGGCATCAATAACCGGAGAGCGGGGGGCTGCCCCTGCAAACGCGGCTCCTCTGCTTTACATACAAATAGGGAATCAAGGCTCATGAAATATTCCTGATCCACCAGAATTATTTTTACCTTGGGAAACCTGCTTCCTCTTTTTTTTTTTTTTTTTTTTAGGCGCTAATACGTGCCTAATCAGCGAGATATGTTTTAATTTAAAAGCCAATAGACTGCAGCTGAACTACGCTACAGAAATCCGATGTAAGGATAATTTGGAGTATTCAAAACCGCTGAGTCAGCGGCGGAGCCCATCTCCATGGCTAGAATATTGTTTCTAACTCCCGCTGCTGTGTTTCGCTTACTGTTATACCGATTGTATCGTGTAATTATTGTTTGTTTTCCAAAAATGTAATTACTTTTTTTCTTTGTTTCCTTTGCAACGTTAAATCTGCCAAATGCCTGACTAAGGCAGCTCCAGAAAATAAAAAGGGAAAAAAAAAAAAAACCAAAGCTAATGAAAAAAGAGGAGGTCTCTTTCTCTCTCTTTAGCCAAAGATTTTCTCTCAGGCACCTTCTCGCATCGACGATTTAATAAAAATACCGACACGTGTAGAACAAAACCTTTGGAAACGCCCAGCCCGGTTTGGGGAAGGCATCGGCTCCCGGGCAGCCCCACGCGTTTCTCGGGTGGCTTTCCCTCCCTCCCGCGGGCACGGGGGGCGGGGCGGCGATTCCTCACAGAGCAATCTGCGAGGGGGTTAATAGTAATAATAACAATAATAACGATAATAACAATAAAGCTGTTGAGCTGTTTCCAGCCTGGCGCTGGGGCCAGGCTGCACGGGGGGACTGGCTGGCCCGGGGCGGGCGGGGGGTTCGTCCCCTGCGCGCCCGCCTCCCCTCGCCGCAGGCATATGGAGGGGCGCGGAGTGGCTGCCCGCCGACTGCCGCCGTCCCCAGGCGGGAGGCGGCGGGGATGGGCGGGAATGCCGCCCCGCAGCCAGGAAAACGGGGGCCGGCACCGGCCGCAAGTTTGGCTCCCGAGCGGAGGAGGAGGGAGGATGCCGCCCCTCCAGCCGAAACGTCGCGTTGCTCTTCTCGGGGCAACTTTAAAGGGTCGACCCGGAGATGGAGGGGGAGCGGAGAGGGAAGGGGCTGGCGTGCCGAAATGCAGGGCGTCCTTCGGCTCTCACAACGCCGGAGGTGTCCTGGCGAGAGTCGGAGTAAAACGCCCGGAGCGGTGTTCAGCATCGCGCCAGGAGAGGTTACTCGCCTTGCCCTCTTCGGTACTGTAAGATCCGGGAAGAGCGAAACCGTGTGAGATCAGCTTTCCCCATAAATTATACCAGCTTTAGTTAAAACGGCGCAGAAGGGACAAATCCCCCACACGCCAGCAAACCTCCCCTTGACTCCCCGGCGGTTTCCCCTGAGCAAGGGCTTGAGGGAAGCACCGGGGGACCGGGCAGCTCAAGGCGCTTCTCACCGCAGCACCACCAGATACTGCTGCCGGGCTGATTTTGAAAATGGGATGGAAAGGGTGGGAAATCTCGCCCTCGCCTTGCCTGGGTAGGAGGATCAGCCGCAGTAACTCCTGTCCTCAGGAGCGTGGGTCTGGGGTTCCTCAGCACGAGAAACAGATAGTCCCTGAAACCGCAGATTTTACTTCTGGCAAACAATGCTCCCCCAGCCAGCGTTTGTGTGCGAGACAAGTAATTGTGCTCCCTTGCTTAAATAAATCATTGATGGGTGAAATTACACATGCTCACTTAAAATGTAATGTGATTAAGAGATTATGGGATCGCAGTTAATATGTTGCCTCACAGCTTCTGGACTCGATTCCTGACACCAGAAATCTATCAGCCGCAACTGTCCCTCCGTGCCGGGGAGGCGGCTCCTCCTGCCACCGGCAGCCGTGAGGGTTGGCCGGGGAGGGGGTCTCCCGCCTCTGCTGCCCGCGGGGGCCAGAGAAGGTGAGAGGGAGCGTGAGGTTTGCGTTCAAATAAATAAATAACTTCTTGTTGTTGTTCTTTGCGGGGAGGAGGGGAAAAGGAAAGTTAAATAGAAAGGCGGGGGGGGAGAAAGCGAGGGGCTGGGGCTGCGCCTGCAAGCTGATTACCTCTCATCTGAAAGCTGCTCCATTTCCTCACACATCGGGTAAGTCCTTTATCATGAGGTGGCACAAGCCCTGCCGGGGGCTATTGGTCGCCCCGAGGAAGGAGCCGGGATGGCAAGCGGGATCCTATCATCAGGCTGCATAATAACCCCGGGCTCGCCACAGCTGCGCTGTGACCCTTTGTGATGGAGCCGATGGCGCTCCCGTGAAATAATGTCCTCCTTTTGGGTGTGAAATTACCATGTTTATTAATTGAGCTAGACATGAGGGTTACCTTTTTCTTTCCAAGCCATGAAAATTTGTGATTCAGGGTAAATGGTTCCCCCTTCCCCCCCAAGTTGTGTTGCCAAGGGGTTGAGAGAACAGGACCAGCTGGAGGGGGGTGGGTGGGCTATTTTGGAGGGTCGAGAGGGACCGGGCTCCACGACAAGTTCAGAGCAGATTCACGCACAGACACCCCGCTCAGCCGCAAAAGCAGCCCCACACCCCGGGCAAGCACTGCGGGGAAATGCAAAACGCGCCCTAAAAGGATGGAGGCCGGGGTGAGGAGGGATGCGCACTGCCCAGACTGCCTGGCCGCCCCGCGTGGGGTGCCGCGTAACCCCACGCACGGACTGCGGGAGGTGGGTCGTGCCGAAAGAATACGGCTCTTCTCTCTCCCCACGCGTTTTTCTTTTTCTTTTTTTTTTTTTTTGTCGTTGCAATTAGGCTTGTAACGAGCTTATTGCAGTATGTGTTTCTGGGCCAATAATACTTGTATTTAACCTAATTAAAGCCGACCTTTTAAAAGATCTGAAATATAAACACGCCTTTTTTTTTTTTTCCTCTTTTTTCTCCCCCCTCCTTTCCTACTCTGGTTTAGCAGTTTAACGTTTGAATCTCTGGGCTGGAACATGCAACCTTTCACCAGAGCACGGAGGGAGGGAGGGGAAAAAGTAGCAAAAACCTGCGGATGAGGCGGAGGGACTGGCTTTGCCCGAGCATCCGCGACAGGCTTTCAGGTAGGCAGCTACCCCCACCCTCCTCCGCCTCCTGGGGCGAAATTCCCCCCCCCCCCTCCTCCAGTGGGCAGGGGACGGCAGGCAGGGAGCAGGCAGGCAGGCAGCAAGCCGGGTGCCCCCCAAGGAGTCGGGGTTGGCACCGCTGCCCTGCCGGGGATCGGGACCCACGCGGGGACACCCAGCGCCCCCTGCTCCCAGGGGAGTGGGTAGGGGGAACGGAAGCGCATCTCCCTGCGCGCCGAGCAGCCGCGCGATTTTCAGCCGAGCGCTGCCTGCCGGGGGGCGGGCGCAGCTGCGTGGGGCCCGACACGAGCCTCCCACCGGAGGCAGCGGCACTCCTGCCTGACTGCCGCTTCCCAGCCGGGGTGAGGCTGAGAGGCTGGGGCAAAGCGCCTGAAATAAGTCGGTAACGAGTGTGTGCATTAATGCCTTTTAAACCCATCACACAGGAACTTAACGAGCCTATTTCCCGTGAAAGCTCACCCTCGCAAAATTTCAGCGAGTTTTTTTTCCCATCGATAGGAATTTTTTTTTTTTAGGGCAAACCCGGATATGCTAATTTTAAAATTTTTTTTATTTTACTTTTTTTTTAACTGGGTAATCAAAATTATCCTAGGATTATGTTTTTTTCCCCGCTGAATGACATTACAAAGAATTTTGTTAAAGAAAGCCAGACTAATTGCTGCCAGAAGAGTCTTTTCATAGAAAAGTCTGGTTTTCATAAGGCAGTTTCTGTGGGTGTTGCGGTTAAATCCAAACCTAGTGGAAAGGGGATTTTTTTTTTTTAAGGCGATTTTTCTCAGCAGCAGGAAAGACCCACGCTTTAGTTAAAAACTATTCAGAGACTCGCGGGGCAAACATTGCGAGGAGAAAACGCCGGCGCACTCCCGAACCACCGCATGTTTGCCGGGCGGCTCTCCCCTCTCCCCCCGCAGCAGCTTCCCCGATGCTCTCGCCCCCCGCCCCGGCCGGTGTTTCCCGGTAAAGCCCCTCGCAGCTCCCGCGGCTGTTCCGCCTGGGTCGGGGCTCTGCGAGCTCCCTCGGAGCCTGGGGCGGGGAGGATGGAGGGGCGGTGGGGTGTGAAGCGTGGGCATCCCGGCGGTGCACCGACACCCCGCTCTCTTGGGAAAGCCTCGGTCCTCACCTGCGGCGACCCCAAAGAGCTGATGGGGGAGGCACGATCCCCCCACCGGAGCCTCCCACCCGGCCCGCCTGACAGGCAGCCCGGCTCCCCAGCAGCAGCAGCAAGGCGGGCAGATTTAGTAGGCAGCCCCCCGCCTTAGGGAGCGCAGCGGCCTTCCCGGGAAAGGTGGGCCCGGGGTCGGTGGTGGGGTCAGCCCGGGGTGCCCGGGGCGGGGACTGGTCCCCATCAGCCGTTCCAGACAGCTGCGCAAAAACAAGAGGTGAGAAAGAGCTAAACACTCCCGCAAGGATGTAAAGACCGCGCACATCTTTCTCCTTTTTTTTTTTCTTTCTTTCTTTTTTTTTTCCCGTCTAATTTTAAATTTCCCCCGGTTAACCATCCTGCCTTCCTCTCCTTTCACTCAGCTCACAGCTCCTAGGAGGAATTTTTAACCCCCTTCGCAACATCCACCACCCCTCGCCTGAAGGCGAAGGGAGGAAAAATAAATAAAAGACGGAGCCCTTCTGTGCCTCGGGACAGAGCCTGCCCCACGCTGCCCCTCCGAGGGTGCCGAGCCGGCCGGGGAGGGTAGGAACGTCCCTGCCCCTCTCCCGTGCCCAGCGGCTCTGTCCCGCCGGGGCGAGGACAGATTCCTGCAACTCTCCCCCTTCCCCAGACCACGGAGAGTCGCGGGAGTTTTCCAGCCGCTAATTCCCGGCCCTTGCCCTGTCTCCAACCGCAAAACTACTGAGAAGTGGAGGTTTCACACACACGCTCCCAGCTCCTCTCCCTGCCCCGGCGTGCACAGTTTGGCTGGCCGGGCTGGCTACTGGAGCTGCCCCTCTTCACCGCATCAGGGAAAAGAGCTCAACCACCCGGCGGGATGGCTGTTCTTTTCTTTTTTGTTTTGTTTTGGTTTGGTTTGATTTTTTCTCCAGCAACAACAACATACTCAAACGCCTTTGCAGGCAGAGCAAACTCAGCCCGGTGCTGTTCGGTGGCCCTTTTGTTCGCGGTGGGGGGACGGGGCAGCCGGCCCGGCTCGTCCCCGCCGGGGCGGCGGGGAGCCCGGTCCTCCCCTCCCTCCTCTCGCCGGAGCGGGGACGTGATAAAAGGAGACAGGGCTCTGAAAGGATTTGATTGAAATGGCGTGTGCCAAGCTGATGGGAGCCAGCGAGGGACAAAGCGCCGAGGAGCCATGGACACTCGAGCAATTATTCCTCCACGCTGAAGGTGGATTAGTGCAATGGAAAGAAGCATATGTTCGGCCTGGGGCGACACTCCCCCTGGCTGGGTTTAGAGAATGAGAGCGGAGAAAGAGGCTGAACCTGGAATATCAACTATCCGGGAGACAGCCCACCCCACCCCCTCTTCTCCCAGCCTCTCCAAAAGTCTCAGGGATGGAGAGATAAATACACATACCCATGAAGATAAATAGATAGATACACACATGCACACAGACACCCGTAAAGATGCACACACACCTCCACGCACAGCCGCATGCATACACATCTCTACAGGCAGGCGCACAGACAGGCAGGGAGAAAGAGGCGCCCTAAGGTGAAAAACCTCCCGGGGGGTATGACAATGCGAACAAATAAACAGCCGTCCTCCAAGAGGGTCGTAGCGTTGTAGCAGCCGCCAGTTCTGCTTGGAGGCTCCAGTTTCCTCAGCCCTTTCCCAGGAAACTTTCCAAAAGCTGCTGCAGTGAGGAACGGGGTGATCTCTGTCGCCCCTACCAGGGCCCTGTCCAGGCTCTCCTGAAGACCCAGGGCAAAAACCTCAATCACCCCTTTTTCCATCTGATTTTCTTCCAGGCCACATCCACCTCCTGCTTTCTGTCCCTTCCTCAGCTCCCTGCAAAACCCCCTCCTTTCCAGCGGGATGGCTGCAAGCCCTCACAAGGGCATGGGGAGAAGCCCCAGCAGCCAGCCTGCAGCCCCCAGCCCAAACACCAGCACCTCAGGAGCAGCCTGCATCCAGGCTCTGTGGCAATGGGACACCCATCAGTTTCCGGCCTGCATCATCTACACCCATACTAAGGGCCACAGGCTCCAAAACTTGGGCAGGGATGGCAGGAGCACCTTTTTAGCACTATTATAGCATAGCTCGTTGGGCCTAATGAGGAAAGGAGCGCTGAGGAGATCTTGCCTTTCCCCCAGAGCTGCCCCACTGCCCTTCCCCTGCCTGGGCACACAAGCACATGCTGCAGCATTGGGTGTCTCCCCAGCTATTGTCCAAGCCACCCCGCTTTCAGGGCAGAGAGACAACCACCACAGGAAAGGAATGGCCACAGCATCAGGGAGACAGGACAAGCACAAGGAGCAGCATTCAGCAGCAAAGGAGAGGGCAAGGATGACGCCTGCCAGTGAGCTTAGAAGGGAGGGAGGAAAAAAGAGAGAAGGAAAGGGAATGCAGCTCTCCCTTTCTCCTGGGAGCTCCAAAAAATGCTCTGCTCTACAACCAGAAACGTGCCCCAAATATTTCACACCTCCGCTTCTTTATCCTCAGCTTTGGGGATCATGGTGGATCATACACAGAGAGGAGGGGGCTGGCTGTGCCCAAAGCAGCACCAAGGCAGGAAGTTTTGCAAGATAAATGAGCAGGTAGGAACATAACCCAAAACATCATGTAGAAGAAACATTCATCCCTCAGCCTGCAAGTGTAACTGCATAGCCCACGCTCCTGCTGGAAAACAACTCTCTATTCAGAGCCCCTGCATCTGCTTTCAATAGAGTATTACAAAGGGAATTAACTATACCACAGGCAACAACACCAACGGGGCTTGAGAGCATTTCTGGATGGGGAAGGTCTTCATGTAAGATGCTACAGATCTCCTACAGAAACTAGGATGTGTGTGTGTGCACAGCACGTTCAAGCAACGACATGGTGAAATGGCTCGCTCTTCACACCCAGTAGTCCTCCACCTTCCTGCTCCAAACACAAGATGATTCCTTCTTCACCTAGGCTATGCTTTTCCAGTTTACTCTCCTTGCCCTGGTTTGAAGGTGTCTGCACAAACGAGCTCCGTGACTACGAACAGGACAATAATCATAGAGCTCGGAGTAACCTCAGGGCCCCGATTTCAAGAGGGAGGGACTCACACAGGCTCTCAAGGACAGGCTCTGGGTGCTGGCACCTTCCTTGCAAAACCAGGGCCTAAAAGAAAAGTGCCACTGCGAACCAACGGGTCACTCCTACCCTACCAGAAAGTTCTCATTATTCTTAGCCTGATTTCCATGCTGTGTTTGCTCAGTGAACGTGCTCTAACCGCTCTGTTGGTTAGATAAGAAATTTTGGCCCTTTGGGCCACCAAAGTTGAACTCAGCATCAGAGAGACATGACTGCAGTGGCTGTAAAAGGGAATAAAAGACTTCAGATCTGTCACCCTTATTCCTACAGCACCAGGCACCAGAATGGAGGAGTAACAGTTCAAGGACACAAATCTTTACTACCATCATAAGCTATATTTCTATTTACCCTGCCCAAAATACCAGCTGTTTCAGCCACCCAAGACTTCAACTAGAAGAAGAGAAGGCTATTTTGCTATTCTGAAGCTGGTAAGGCTCTGCTAGTAAAGGATCATGAAAGACTTTTACTTTTCCTCTGCTTCCAATCGCTTGCTTTAAACTACTTATTTTGGAGCGTTTGGGTTTACAAAACCACATAGTGCAAACAGAGAGGCTGCAACCTATGCAGAATAAATGATTTAAGAACCGGGCTTGGCTGATTTCTTTTTTCCTTCATATTGGAGATAAAGAGAAGGAACACAGTCTAGTAATCCCTGCTCATTTTCACGGCCATTCTTGCACCTGTAACTCAAATAATGAAGCCATTTGTTATTTATATTGCACTTTCCCCTCCATTCTAGATTTCTAACGATCTGACCCTGTTTTATGGCCCTGACAAAGCCTGAAACCGGTGTGGACTTCCAATAATTGAACGATACAGGGAAAAATCTTTAGCTGGAATGAAGCAGATGTTAGCTTCATGCAGTCCCCTAACTTGATTATTCTTTGGACACATTAGACAAGCATTAGTGATTGATAATGACGCTAATTAACCCCTTTCCTTTCCAAAACAGCAAACCAACGCCAGCAGGATTCTGCAAACAACACAGGCAAAGTACGGCGTATATCAATATCCGTTCAAACTGGATCAGTGACACAACTTCATTGCCCAGCGCACGACAAAAATCTTCTCCTGCCGACACCGAGCCAGCTCCAAATCCGCTCTAAGAGTTAACAGCTCCCGCCGCTTGCAGGGCAGGGAGCAGAGATGCAGCCCTTCCATTCAGAAAAGGCGCTCGGGACAGAATCAGAGGCATCATTTATTTTTTACACTTCCGACCTTTCGCGTTTGATTATCGAGCCGGTCGAAATCACTCTGCCCTCACGAGCCGGGACGAGCTTCACGTTGCTCCCCGTTGGAAGGGCACTTGTTATTTTAGCTACACTTTGCGAACGCGAGGGCTGACGCTCTGGGAATCTGGTCTGGGCTGAGACATGCACATGCCGAGGAGGGAAAGGGAAGTGCACATTCTGGAATTTAAATGCGAGGCAGAAGATGAGTAAACAAACAAGGAGCTGATCTGATTACGCAGTCGAATTTATCATGGACAATAAAGAAATCGCCTCTAAATGTAAGGGTTTGGATAAATGAATACTCCTAGCAAGTGAATAAAATGTATTCAATTAACTAAAAACCTCGTGCACTTCTGAACTGAAGTGGAATCGACTGTAATTGATTTATTTGAAACCAGAGGTTAAGGACTGAATTAGCTAAGTACAACTGGGTATTTCAAGCCACTGACTTCTCAAATGTCAAATCCCTTCTATTTTAAATATTATTTCAGCTGCGGGGCATTGCTGTCCTGATGGCTGTTCCACCAGTTAAATCTCAAATTATATTAATATTCGATTTTTGGAGGGTGGGGTAAATTACGGTACAAAGAGGAGGGCTGTCCTTGTTCACGGTGAAAGAGCACCGAGCTGTATTTTGGTTCACATGTAGGAATTAGCTTAGCGTGGCAGCAACGATCTAACATTCAGCCACTGCTCACCCTCATTTCAGCCAATCTGGGGGGAAAAAAAAATAACAGCAGATTTCTGTTTAGTGTATAAAAGCACGACCCAGAATTTCACTGCTGCACCTTGATCACGACGTTAAAAATGCATCCAAAGAACGCTAAAGTAATTAGCACGTTTTAGTAACTGCATGTTGGTCACAGCAGAAGAGGCTGAACTGAAGCTAGTCTGATTTCCATTATCGCCTGTAAAATCCTTCCTTAGAAATAATAGTAATAAAGAAATCTATGCAAGGTCATTTCATTTGTTTTCTGGTGGCTTGCTAATGCAGCAGCAGAATACTTAAAATGCGCTCTCCTAGCATAAAGTAGCTAATTATATCTTTAAAACATTATTTATTATGACCTTATAATGTTCTAGCATAAGACTGCTTTATACGTTGCCCAGTATAAAACGATTATATTGGGTACAGGTTTCAAAAAGTAACAAGCATCTGTAAATCCAGATATGAATGAATGGTATTTAATAAGATTGTTTTCGTTTAAAAATGAGTATTTATGTGTTGCTGTAGAAAGAGCAGCAATGTATTGCTGTTTATGAATGCTATTGTGCCTGAGGTTAGGATCCCACACACAATCTGAGATGCAGCCAAGAAAAACAGCCCTGATAGACAATGCTTCACTTCACCTGCTACAATACTGTGCATTTCATTTATGTCAAGAATATGTACAGTTAGGGTTCATTCACCTCATTATTTTGTTACATCTACTTTACAGTTAACCAGTCTCTCTTGGAAATAATAAATAACTGTTTTTAAAACAATTGCAGCTTTGCATTCAAAAGATCCACTTTCAATTTATAGGAAAAAAATATTCACCATTTTTATAAACTGGCTGGCTCTCGAAAATAGAATTTAGACTCCACCAACTCTCTTTCTGCTTGGCAAGATTGATTTTACACTGCCTTCCATAAGTAGATTACCAAAGCAAAATGAAACATCTTGGGCTTTATCTAATGCTTTGCTTCACCAGCCCTACCAAACGTCAAAATATATGAGCAAATGTTAATTCTCTTTGCAGCTTTATTGTAAACACCTCCCTCTTAACCTCCTCAATTTCTGCCTGAGCAAAAAGGAAAAAAAAAAAAAGAGAGAGAGAAAGAGACAGAGAGAGTCAGGGAGGGAAGGAAAGAGAGAAAAATCAGCCACCACCACCAAAATATCATCAGCACTTAAAGGAGACCATCTCTTTAAAATGCCTTTACATTCTAAACTGCATTAGCCTCCCTTCCTATGATATAATATAATCCAGCCTGATCCTGACTTCACCTACCCCCTGGGCCAAAGAAAATAGATTCAAAGTCTGAATTCTTCCATGTTTTTACAGCCCATCTTCAAGACATACACTCCTTTTTTTTTTTTTTTTTAAAGCAAACTTCCCTATTTTACAACTGGTTTCCACAAGAAGAAACTCAAGATAAAAATTTCAGTCCCTTATAAACTGACACAACCATCTCAAAATGTCAATCCGTGCATTCCACTAAAACATGAACCATCAATCAGAAATAATCTGTCTCCTGCAAGATTTCACTAAAGTTCACAACCATGAGATGATTTTGTTGGCATTGACTACGGAGCTTTTCTTTTTTCTTGAGCTGGGGGAGCACCCGGGCTCTGATTCACCAGTACATATTTTTTTTCATAGCACCTAATTTTCGGTATTTGCTCAGTAATGATTCTTTTTAAAACGTCCCTCTCGAGAGAATGTGTTTTTTTTTTAATCTCTGCTCTCTGTTAGGACAACTACACGTACAAAATTTTATAGGCTTATAATTCTGCACGCTGTATATAAACAGAAATAAAAACCTAGAGGTCAACATAAATAAAATAAAACTTTATTTTTTAAATAAAATTATGTTTTGGTTAAAGAAAAGATAGTGTGTCATTTTGTTAGCAGTACAGACAATTTTTTATCCAAAAGAATACATTGTGCTTTATTGTGTCATTTGTCTGAATACAGACTCAGTGGAATATCTAAATGATACCCTGCTCTGAACTCCAAGTTGAAAGTAAGTTTTTATTATACTTGAGGGAAACAATGGGTTCAGCTGCTTATTGCAAGGAGCAATTGTCAAGGGAGAGTTAAACTCAATTACTGTAACCATACTGAATAAAAAATACTGCCAAGAACAAAAATACGCCTGGGTAAAGACAGCCACTGAATAAAAAAATCGACATAAAGCGTATCAAATATTTATTTATCTGGGCAACAAAGGACTATGATACATTGACAGGCATGGAAACTACTGCCGGCACAACTCAATACAATACAACTATAACTGCTTCCAATATGGCCAGTGGAAATACAGGATACCAGGTGGTCCCGAATGTTTGAAGTTCTTTGGGAAAAAAAAAAAAAGAGAAAAAGAAAAACAAAAGAAAGGGAGAAAAACAAAAAAAAAAAAGAAGGGGGAAAAAAGGAAAGAAAAGCTAAATCTTGTTTTAGAAGACAGTATTAATTTATTGCTCTGATGGTGCTTTCGGGAGAAGGACAGTGGATGAAAATAACTTCTTCTCATTTTCCACAACACATAAGGGTTGTAAAACCACTAACATGTTTAAAAACCTTGCCAGGGTCCAACATCACTTTATTTTATCTTCAATGAGAAACTAAATGTCATACTAATTATATATAAAAATTCATGTTTTTTTATTTGTTCAGCTGCTTCATTGTCGCCTTTAACATGCTACAACAGGGCTAAAAATGATGAATCCCAGAGAAAAACCCCCAAAAACCTCTGATATCTAAATAAGTACCATGAACCACATGATGAACTAAGAGGGGAAGATTTAAAACCCACTAAACAAGAGGTAAACGAGATCACCAGATAAATAAAAAAAGGTTTAAAACAGACTCACCATATTTACAATTCCCATTAAATTACACATAAATAAATATATACATACATGAACACTGATTCCCTTATATAATAACCGTGAATCGTGTTGCAATAGAAAGTTCAAGTTGGTCGCTTTACCTTGGACACGAAAAAGTTCTACAACTGAAGATATGACATGGAACTGCTTGTGTTTTGTGTTCAAGTTTATTCACAATACTGATAAAATGTCATCAGTCCTTTTTGCCTTTTGTTTGTTTGCTGTTGCTGCTGCTGTTGTACTTTTTTTTTCCGCTTTTTTTCATTTTTAATATGGCTACAATCTTAACTGAAGTTTATGTAAGGGAAGGTGGTGATTCAGTCCGGTGAAGCTCATAGAATTTTTTAAGTTTTATTTATTTCTTTTTGGCTTTTTTTTAAATTTTTTAATATATTTTTAGAAAAAAAAAGTCCTTTTCTTTTTTTATTTTGTTTTTGTTTTTTTTTCCTCCTTTTGTTTTATTTAAAAAAAAGTTCACAAACTCAAGACAGAACTTTTTTTCCTTTGCTGGCTCCGTCCCCCTGTTCTGTTCTCTTAGGCTCCAAACTGGGGTAAAACGATGGTTGCGGCGGGGAGAGCAGGGGAAGTTAAGAGGGGGCAAATGGAAATGTGGATGCTGGGAAGGGGTGTGGGGAGAGGGCAGAGCAGTCCTGCGGAGTCAGAGAACAGGATTGGCAGAAGGGCGCTCATTCTGTTGCTGTAGCCTGGGGTGCTGGGTGCAGGGGAGGGGGAGGAGGGAGATGAATGGATCGATGGGCTATGAGAGGGAAGGGAGAGGAGCGTGGGGAGGGGGGGGTCCTCACTTTCGGTGCTTCTCCTCTTTGTCGCCGCTTTTGGTGCTGTTGTCTGTGTGGCTGTTGGGATTGTTGCTGAGGTACATTTTGTCCATGGCCTTGAGTGCCTCGGTGAGATAGTTCTGCAGGGCGGTGACGGCAGCACACACCGCCGGGCTCCCAAAGCCGTGCGAGATGAGGTTGAAGTGGGTCAGGCAGCTCTGGATGCCCGGCTCCAAAATGGGGTTGGGCCGTGAGTTCCCCAGGGGAGATCGGTCCTGAGCCAGCAGGTCGGTGAACTCTTTACAGATCTGTCTGTAGCACAAATGGAGCAGAGAGACAGAGGGAGGGAGGGAGGCAGAGAGGGAGGGGAAGAGAGAGGGAGAGAAATGAACCATCACTGGCGGCAGCAAAGCCTGTGCATGCTCCCTGCTAGATTACACAAGCCCCTAGTGAAGGGGGCTACTGCCCCTGAACGCACACACGCTCTCGCCTCTCCCGCTCCTCTACACATCCTTCCCAATTCTCACACTTCTCTGGCACGCACAAACCTCTTCCCTTCGCCTCGCATGCACACACAAATGCGCACATGCATTGCGCCCCGGCCCCAGCCAGCACGCAGACAAATCACAGGCACACAGATACACGCACCCGTCCCGCCTGCCCCCGCCGATCCCCTTACCGCAGCCCCCCACACCCTCCCCACAAACACACATCCCTGCCCAGCTGGGTTTTGGAGCAGACACACAGTTTAAAGTTCCCCAGGAGGGCGTAAGGGAATAAATGGGGTGCAATATCCAAAGGGAGGTTCAGGGATATATATTCTTGGAACATCCGTTTTTTTTTTTTTTTTGGGCGGGGGGGGGGAACTGGAGAGAGGCACAAGCCTCTTCCTTCACAAGGCTAAAACACACCTGTGTGTCGGGAAGAAAGAGCGGGGGCAGAGAGGGGAATCAAGGCTTTAAATTAGGGTATTCTGAAACATTTATATATGTACATCTATATCTCCAAATCCAAAGGGACCTTCCCACAGAGGGGAAGGCTGACGTTAACCGGGGTCTGGAAATTTCCTTCCAGGGAGGTGGGAAGAGAGGATAGGAGGGCACGGTGCAGAAGTTAGGTTATATCATCCACTCGCTGCACAAATGGTTGGGGAAATAGCAAGAGAGCTCAGAGGCGTGTTGAAACAGTTTGTATTCTAAAACACCCCCCCCCCACACACACACACACACACACACCCCCCGCCGTTAATGTCTTCCAGCCATAAAGCGGTTCCCATCTTCTGCCTGCGCCCTCTGGCACTGTGCCCTTTGGTGACACCTCCATTGGTAATTAAGGGCTACTAAACAACCCTTTTAATTTCCAGCAAACATATCAAAACAATCATTTTCTTTTCACGCACCACCTGGAATTCTAAGCAGCCCCACCAATGATAAACTCCACTAGCATTTTAACTGCGTACAGATTGTCATTTAAAATATATTTTTAATATCCCTATATTCACTAAGTAACAGAGCTACTTAGGCAGAAAGAACCATTGCAGATTTTAATGAACTGAAATCGGTTTAATGTGCCAGTTCTATTTTACTGTCAATGGGAAGCCTTCCCCTTCTACCTAAATTGATAAGCTAAGTGAAAAGGCCAGGAAAATGTTTTGCTATGAAGAATTACTGCTTTTTCTTTAACTAAACATCCACCCACAATTTTCACAACTCGCTTTCAAGGTAATCTCCACAAACTGACTTGATGGAAACCAAGCTGGGTTATAGAGTTCCCCGATAGCAGGAGGGCAAATACACACCCTTACAATTTGCAAAACCATCAGCCACTGGCAAACGCTCACAAATAAAAGCCCCAAACCCGTGTTTGTCGCCCTCCCCTCACTCCTGAGCAACATGCCAGAAAGGTAAATGTCTTACTTTGTAGCTAGAAGCATGTTTTTTCTTGTGACTTGCTCGTTTGGATCGGAATGTTGTCGGTTGAGAAATTCAGCTACTGCTTTGGCAGGAAATTCTGTCTCACAAACGTACCCAAAATCTCTAGCTAGATGTACTGCTTCTCCTGAAAAGGGAGGCACGGGTGGGGATGGGAGGGAAACACACAGCTCATCAGTACACATTGCACAGAGGCAGAAATCCATCAGGAAAAAAAGCACCACATTCTACTTGGGCTTTTCTTCTTAAAGGGTTGGACTTTTTTTTGTTTCTTCTTTGAAAAAGGTAGAGTAAGAAATGCTAATTACATCTTATCTTGCAGGAGTTTTCTTTGCTTCAGTCGAGAGCAATGCAAATGTGTATTTTCATGACAATCGTTACAACTGAAATCTCGCATAAGAATTTTTTAAACTTTACATTGACTATCAGATACTTTTAGACAGACAGGCTCCATCCAGCTAGAATGTGTGCTTAGATTTACATATCCATACCTATACACAGCCATTTACGCACATTTAATTCACAGCTATTTACTCTGGAAATGTTTGTTTGCCTCAGTCACGTCTCTATATTCTTTTGCAATGCATCAATGATTAATATTGATCATAATTACTCCTAGAGCTCTTCTAAATAAAATGCATTAAACAGCTAAGTGTTTAAAATTTAACTTGATCGCATATAATTATATGTTCACCCCCAAACGATTAACCATGAGAATTTTAGGGTCATTCCACCGAGTCTGTCTGTTTTGTTGATTTTCAAATCTTTGGTTTTAATTTCCTGAACCAGTTGGTTTTTACTGCAGGGCTTCCTGCCATTAGCTCTAGCTCCGGAAGAACGCATGCGCCAATTAGAGCTTCAAAGCCTCAGTCCAGTGAGCTTGTTTCCATAAAATGGAGCGGATCATAAACAATAACAGTACTCTAGAAACTGCCTCATCGCTACAGGACTCAAAGCCCCAGCAATGTTTATACTATCATCCCCCCAAAATCAGCCACCATCACTAAGTTATCTGGAGACTGGGACTCTGTTTTTTGTTTGGGTGGGTTTTTTTAAATCATTCATTTAAAGCCATTGTATGTGAAAGCCAAACAGAACAATAGATTACCATAAAACCTTCTCCATATTCATTAATACCACAAATAATGTTGAGCATCTACCAGATCTAGACTTTTTACAAGTTTTCCCCTCGTGATTTTTTTACTACAGCGCATTGATGCAATTGCAAAGCCTTTTCAAAAACATGAAGACGCAGTAATTTTCACGGAGTATAAATATAGTGCGGCTACTAATCCTGATGCTTACAAAAATGAAGCCTGGCATTGTGCAGCACTTCTTTCCCCATCCCTTTGAACATGAAACATTTTTCACAGAATGCAAAGCCACAACAAAACAAAGCAAGCAATTCCCTCCTAACATAACCAAACTTCAGCTAAACCTGCGCAGCCCAGGCTGAGCTTAAAAGCACTTTGCACACTGAACCAGCCTAAAATGCAGTCAAACCCGTAAGTGAGGGGAATGGAGAAGGATCTATTTGCTGGCCTTGGGCTTACTTTGTGCCAGACCCAGCAACTGCTTCAAAACTAAATGACTGCAAACTCTTGAGCTTCCCGCCTCCCAGTTCTGGCAGCATAGGGCATCCCAAGGCATTAAAAGTAAGTTGCACCTTTTCTGGCCAGAGCAAAGTAGAGGAGAACGATATAGCCAAGGGAACACGTGTTCTGAAAATGAGAACCAAAAGGGAGCGGGGGGTTGTGGTGCAACTTTGAGGCTTTCGGGACACTATTAATTCATGGCTGAGGTCAAGGATTCCCAAATTAATTCAGGAAGTAATGGTCACGCATTTCTCAAATGCAGATGTCAGAAAACTTAAGTGATTTACTGTTATGTGGCTACAGGCTGGGAGGGAGAACAAACTTTAAGTAGCTGCAGTTTCTGACGTTTAAAATTACTTGGTTGTCCACCTGTGGCAGAAGGACGGCAGTGAAGCATTAGAGGCTCTGCTCCCTCTAACTTCCAACTCAACACTCAGGGGTCTCTTACAGGGCTGAGCCCACAGCCCCTGTTCACAGGGATCCTTCCCGTGCTGCTCCCAGCGAGATCCGCTTACTCTGGGGAGGGATTACTCACTTGAACGAGGGAGCAAGATGGGGCCCTGAAAACGTCTAGCTCAGAGACTTAAAAGCAAACAAATGGTAGAATGCAATGCTAAGTCTGCAGGACTCATGCAAGCCCGTTTCAGGTAAAAACAAAAAGCAAAGGCACACAATTAAGGGTTTTTTTCTGAGGCATAGAAAATAACAGCCTTCCAATTTCCAATAAGCAGCACTGACTCAGGGAAAAAGACCAAACCAACCAACCCTACACCAAGTCTTCTCCCGTTAGGCAAAAGCAACAGGCACATTTTCCAAACCTTTCCCTCCCGGCTCTTTGAGTCACTTACCCTCCACGAGCGATGTGAGCAAGGTAACGTTAGCAGCTTTACGCCTCCCAGCTGGCAGGTTTAATCCTATTTTGTCCAGTTTCTCCCTCAGAGATCTCCCTCCGTTTTTAGACTTCGCCCTGCTCCACACAGAAAGGCATTGAGAAACGGGGCTGGTGGGGGACACCCGCTCTCCCACTTGCGCTCCTGCCCATGGATCGCCCTGACACATTGCCTTCCCGTGGAGGGGAGTAAAGGGGTGGGGGGGAAGAGGCATGGTGGTGGGGGGCTGAAGGGCGAGCGCTGCTGAAAGCTGAGTCTCAGACACAGAGACGGGGCTTTAGGTGGCTCCATGTCTAGGGAACAGGGGCGCTCGCTAAGGTCCAGATCAGCCCCCAGGCTGGTGGGGAGCTCGGGGCACCTCACGGCCAGGGCTGGACCCCAGAGGCAGCCGCCTGAGCTCCCAAGGCACTGTGGACCCGGGGGGGAACACGGGGGGATGACAGCTTCTCCCCACAGTCCGCGGGTAGTGGCCCAGGCGTTACGAGAGGTCGGCAGCCCCCATTACCACCACAGAGCATCGCTGCCCTCACGCTAATCCCTGCGTGGCCCATCTGTGGCTTTTTGGCAGAGCCGGACCGAGCCTGGCCGTGGAGGTGGGAGCTGGTTTAATTAATCCTGGATGTTATTCCCTGCCCGGGCGCTGCGTAATTGCCTGGGTGAGGTCGCAGGCCCAGGGCGGCAGGGTGGGTGCCGGCAGCGGGATGCCTGCCGGTAACCTCCCTGCTCCTGGGGGGGGGGGGGGGGGGGGGTGAGGGACGTTCATCGCCGTGATGGGACAGCGTGGCCCGGGGACGGACACACACACACACACACGGGCCGTGCTGGGCCCTCGGCCCAGGCCCCCGAAGCGGGGCGGGGGGAAGCACACAAGGCTGCGCGTTGCCATGGCTACACCCACACACCGCCCCCCCGCCGCCGCCTCGCCGTGCTGCCCTGGCGGCCGCGCGCGCCCCGACCCCTAGTGGCGGGCACCGCGCGCGCCCCCCCCCCCCCCGCCGCCGCCGCCGCCCCGCGTGGGCTCTCGTCCTCCTCCTTCCTCCCCTTCTCCATCCATCCATCCATCCATCCATCCATCCATCCATCCATCCATCCATCCATCCGGCCCAGCACGGCCCGGCCCGGCCTGGCGGCAGCGGGCGTTATTCGCCGCCACCACCCCGCCTCCTGCGTTCCCCCGCCCCTCACCTCCGGAGCACTCCGCCCAGCAGGGAGGCGTTGAGGCACTCGGGCGGCGAGAGGCGTCTCTGCACTTCCGCCACCGTGACCTTGTACTTGGAGGTGGAGCTGAGCAGCGAGAGGCGGCCCGGCACCGAGCAGAAGACCTCGTTGGGGTTCACCACCCCGCCGAAGAGCGTGTCCTTGTTGATGGGGATGGAGGAGACGGCGTTGTTGTTAGACTTGGAGAGGGACACGGGGCCTGCAGGGAGGGAGGAGCAGGGAGGTGAGGGTGAGGAGCGGGCGGGGAGCCGGGGAGGGGGAAGCCGCCGCCGGCGGGCACTCGAGCCGCTCGCTACGGCCAGCCCCGGCCCCGCACCGCCTACGGGGCAGGGGCAGGGAGCGGGGGCAGGCGAGGGCAGGGCGGCCGGCGGAGGCACCCCTCCGCTCGACGGGAGGAGCAGGGAGAGAGCGAGCGGGGCAACCCTCGACCAGCAGAAAAGAAATTAAAAGATAACACGGCTGCCCGCCGCGCTGCCTGCCTGCCTGCCCCCCCCCCCCCCCCGCCCCGAGCCCGGAGCGGGCGCACGCCGTCGGGGGGCTGATGGCTGTTTGTTAAAGTACGTCAGTACCGGCTGTGTTAGACGTCACGGGCAAGGCCGGCCCGCAACGGGCGCCGCCGGCAGCGGAGGGCAAGCAGCGCCCAGGGGAGCAACACAACCAGCGGGCCGGGCGTCAGTGCGATCCAGCGATACCCGCTCGGGTGCCGGCAGGCTGCCCAGGGGCCGGCGCCGTTCAGCCCGCCCCGCTGCCTTTCCAGCGCACAACAACTTTTTGACGTGGAAAAACCGTAACGCAGCGAGGAGCCGGCACGCGTCTGACCCGGCGGCGGAGCGCGCCCCGCCGACACCCGGAGCCAGTCGTTCCCCAAAATAAAGCCCGGTCCCAGCCCGGGCTGGCGGGGAGGCACCGAGCCCGGCCGCCGTTCGGCGTGCGGTGCCCGCCGGCCTCGGATCCCGGCCCGGTCCACCACCGCGGGCGTGCGGTCGCTTTCCCTTGCTTCTCCGCCCCTACCCGCTACTCTTCGCGGGCGCAGTCCAACCGAGCGGGGGGCTCTCTTCGTTTTGGATAGATCACTTGTGACATTAATAGCTCTGGGAAGGCTAATAGATACAACAGGAGTTAAACGAACTCTTGAGATTACTAATAAAAGAGCCAATTATCATGTCGACTTGGAAAGAGCATCTCTTAAGATTTATCCCTTGCACATCTAATTTGACGTGACAAAGGCTTTACAGACGGGGGGGGGAATGAAAGTTTGAGCTCGCTGGCTGCGCAATGCTTAGGGTTAGAGAGGAGAGCGGCTCCATTCAGCACCTTGCTCCGGTGGCAGCCGGGGTGCCCAAACCCCAGGCGGCTGCAGAGCCAGGGCACCCCTCAGAGCAGGCAGAAGCTAGCTGCGCGTTCAGCCCCGCCAATTTTACGCCAACAGCAGCTCCCTACGCAGGATCCAAACTCAAACAAATCACTTTACACCAAAAACTTCCTTTGCAAACTGCCCTGTGCCACCTTTACCAATCCTTCGGTTGTCCGAAGAAAGATGGGAAAAGAAAATTGAGCGAAAACACGCCATAAATATTTTGCACGATTTGGGGACCAGCTTGCAAGCAATTCATTTCCAAGTGAAGCAAGCACACAAAGCGAACGAAAACCAAACAGCCCTGACGGACAGCCATCAGTTTCCAGAAACTCGCCCCTTGCTCTCCAACAGCCCACCTCATCACCGCCGCGATTTAAATGAGAAAACCCGAAGAAGGAGGAATAACGTTTTTTCTTTCAGTTTACCAACAACGATTAAACCCCGCTGCTCAGCCACATGCATGGGGCAAACCATGAAACCGAATTGCTCGCTAATGCACTAAAATACCTGCTCGGATTTTCTAGATCATCTGCTAACATTTTTCCTCGTTAACGACAACAATAATTAAAATACCCGGCAAACGTGGCCATTTAAGAGGGCAGATTTCAACTCGCATCGCCCGTTTTCTTGCTCTGCCTCCAACCTTTTGGCCAACAGTACGTGCCAGAGGAAGGAGCCGGGGGTGTGTATGGGGGGTGGTGGTGGCGGGGGGGGGAGGCCGAGTAAGTCCTCCCTGCGAGCAGTCCCCAGCCTGTGACGACATGTTTGGTATGCGCAAGGAAACGGCTTACCTTTCTTAATTACAGTTTGATCTGGGATGTTAATACCGGGGTCTTCGACGTGCTGCAACAAAAGGAACAGGCAGGGATGTAAGCGTACAACCACAACAAAAGGCGGAGAGGGCTGGGGTGCGGAAGAAGTTGTGTGTCCCCCCCCTCCCCGGTCACGGTGCGGGGAGGGAAACAACGGATCGAGGGGCAGGGGGACGACACGGGATTTGGGGGGGATTTCCTTTATCAGGAGGGATCCCGTGTGCCTCCCCAGTCTTCCCCCGTTCCCCAAGAAGGGGAAAAAAAAAAAATCATCCCCGCACCCCCGGGGCTTGCCTGGCCGAGCCCGACACCCGAGTGGCCTCCAGCTTCTGCCGGCTCCCTCTTAACTGCCCTCCCCTTCTCTCCTCCCCGGGAATCGGCCCCGGCCCGGCCCTTCCCCGCTGCTGCGCCCGCTCCCGCGCCCGCGGGAGGGAAAGCACAAAGGAGGGGGGGACCGATGCGGGCCCGGGGGGAGGAGGGGGGGGCACGCTGCCCCACGCACCCCGCGCTCCCCCACTATTGTCCCCTCGCAGGTTCCGCGGTCGCGGCTACAGCTGGGGTTCGCCCGGCGGAGTCACGACGTGATTAGAAAGTCAAATGAAATCATGTTTTCTAATTCCAAAAACTGACAGGCGATATAATGTCTGGCTGTGTTTACAAATTAACACCAGTGCTGCTGAGATAGAAGATTTCGCAATCGTTACAAAACCCAGGCATTACCATTTAAAAAACTATTACTTCCTTCTCTAGTCTTTGTCCAACAATAATACTGATTCTAACATTTTCCATTCTGTCTTGGATTTATGCTCCTGTTAATTGTGCCTGATCTCAATGATTCCGGGTGGATGGTACTAAGTTGCTTTATTACAGGTTTTATTATACTCAATGCTCTCATTTGTAACTTGCCTAAAGTGCTTCTGGATTTAAGTATAATTAAATTGAGAAATGTTCAGAAATGACTACTGCTGCAGTTCTTCTGTTTTAACTATATGGGGAAATATGATCCCTTTATGCATGCACCCTAAACCCATAAAGTAAATGTAGTGTGGCATAATACTTTTATTTGTGTTATTTCTACACATATTCCATACAGGGAGGACTGTTAAGTTTAAAATCCCACAGAGATATTTATGATTAAATAATTTTCACCATCTACTTGATTTTCTTAAATATTTAGCGGTTGTTTTTATTAAAGGTTAACTGTTGCAGCAACAGAAAAATTTAAAAACAACCCTTTCCCGACCTAGATTTCTGTAATAATTTTTTGTTTCTCCGCATAACTAGATAAAATACTCTTAAAAGATACATCCTCTTATTTTTATGCTTTCCTTCATGCAGCCTGCTGATTCGGATTTACAGAGGGAAAAAAAAATTGGCTGGGCTGGTTTAAGGATTTAAACCAGATGGCATTTGGTTTTCACGAAGTATAGCAATGCTATTAATTCATAGATCCCTGAAAGGCAAATCAAATGATTTGTACTTAAAATATCTGCAGAGGAGGCTTCCCGAACCAGCCCACTGCCGCGGAGCACCATTGAGGAGAGGGAGAATTCAAGAGAACATTTTAGGTCATGTTCCTCCTACAGCAACCAGGGGCTTGCAGTGAGCAAATTAGTTTATTCTTACTATTGCCTCCATGTTATTTTATATCAAGTTTAAAGAATCGACCTGCTTTTAACGGATCCAAATTGCTTACTAAATCCTCCACTTTGGGAAACGTATGCCTTTATTGCAAAACTGCTAAACATAACCAGCGATTTTCTGTGGCTAATTTAGCCAGATGAGGGCTGTAATAAATTCACTATTTTCCCCGAGTATAATTTACAAAAGATTTCAAAATGACCCCCAAAAATAGGTAAGTTCATCTGAACATTATCCTTGCAACACGAAACTGTACTCATTAAACTGTCAGCGAATATATTGTTGTAATATTTGATCCTGTAATTTGGGATGGCATTTCAGCAAAAATCACATCCAGATACCACAGTTCCCTCCTCCTCTTTCCTCCTGCAAGTCGAGAAGCTTCAGTCCCTCAGCACGAGCTCTGTGGGCTTTAATAAATTTATTGCCATGTTCTACTTCCATTTTGGGGGGAGAAACCCAGAAAGATGAACTTTGATCATGACCTATCACGTTGCATAAGGCCACTTTCCTAACCGAACAATAGCCCTGGCTTGCTCTGTAAATAGCCCGTGCACTAATGTCATGCTTAATTAGAAATCATTTTTTTAAATCTGTATTTATCGATAACAGAATTAGGTCCCCGAAATAACACATCCTCCAATAGGCTCCCAGCGTTTAATTTGATATAGGGTGTAGCAGGTCTGGCTCGAATTTGATAACCTATAGCTAATGATTTATGAGGTCATCCCTTTGCACCACTGCTAAAAGAAGGCAGCAGCATTTTAATATACCTCTTCCCTGATTTGTCAATTAATTCCTTTAGAAAAGAGGATCTGCCCATATCCTCTTACAACTTTGGATGTCGTTATCCCATATGCCAATTCTGTAATCACGGGAAACCCATTTTTCCTTCTTAGGCCACTTTCACCCACTTTTTTCTTTTCCTTCCCCCTTTACGTTTGCCTGGGAGGACATTTAATGAGATCTCGCGTTTCAGACTCGTGTTTTTCCCAAGGCAGCGAGAAATCCCCAAATGCACGGCCCTGTGGTGATATTATATATTCTTCCAATCGTAACAGCTTATTGTCATTGAGAAGGAAAGATATTGTTAACGATGACAGTAATTTGATTTATTTATATTTTAGCGGGCGCGTTAGCGGGGAGGCGTCGCGCAGGGACGAGCTGCAAGAACCTTTTGTTCTAGGTGGGGGCTTTGCCTTTCCCTGGGGGGGTTCTCTTCTTCCCTCCCCTTTTTTTGGGGGGGGGGGAGGGGTGTCCCCCTCCCTTCCCCCGAAGTTCGGCACCCGCGGGGAGGAGGAGGAGGAGGAGGAGGAGGGAGAGGGGCGAGCGGGCCCCGGGGTCCCTTCGCTTACCGGCACGTCCTCGATGGCGTGGGGGATGGAGTGGAGGGGCAGGTCGGCCAGCCCCGAACCCAGCCCGTGCGGGGCGTGCAGCAGGTCGTCGTGCCGCCGGTAGTCCCTGCGTGGGTCGAGCCCCGAGAGCTGATGGGGCAAACCCCGGTGCGTGTGAAGAAGCCCCGTCTCCTGGCTCTGTCTCTGTCCCGGCCATCCTGGGTGCTGGGGCTGCGGCTGGGCATGGAGGGGGTTGAGGCTGTAGGGGTCGTTCACGTGGGAGTAGGGGTCCTGAGACTGGGGGTAGATGGGCTGGTAAGGGGGGGGGAAGTAGGGGGGCTGGAAGTCGGCGTTGGGGGTGTGGGAGAGCGGCGGGGCGCTGGTGTAGGGAGACTGACCCACGGTCCCCAACTGGGGTAGCCGGGCTGTCCCGTTGCTGGTACTGTCGTGGCGCTCCTGAGGTGTAAGGGGGGCGGGGGGGGGGGGGGGGGGGGGCGGCGGGGGGGGGGGGGGGGGAGGGGGAAGGGGGAGAGAAAAGAAAAACAAAGATAAAATCAAACTGTTTCTCCTCAAAATCGGCTTGCGAATTTCACCTATCGGGCAAAGATGGGCAATTCGTCCGCTCCGAGGCGGAGAACAGCAGATCTGGGCATTTCTCTGCCTCTGATTTCCCTTCTCACACAATTAAGAGGCAGTCTCGCTTTTTAAAATAATAATAACGGCAATAATGATAACAGCAATAATTATAACAGGACCGCTTACAATAATAAATAAAACATTGCGGCGATACAGCGTGGATTCCCAGCAGATCGCGCCCCGGCATTTCAGGAGCAGGTATTTCCCGCAAATAGAAAGAACAATTCATAAGCGGGCATTATTAAAATAATAATTCTACCATGACCCTAAATCCTCCCGCTGGCCCTGGACAGAACCGAGACAAATACTGTTGCTGGGATTACCGACAACGCATCCCAAGAAAACCCTGGAAAATCCAACCCCACTGCCATTTTGTTACCAGAAGACGCCGAAATACGCTCTAAACAAACCGGTCGTTCCCCCCGCGAGTTTTACAAATATTTCGGGGCGAAGGCGCTGCTACAGTTCCCCACATACGGGGAGAACCGCCCCGGTGCCCGACCGAGCTCCCCGCTCGCCAGCGGGCGATTCCGGAGCGGAGGGGGCGACCAGGGAGCCGGGGAAGCGGAGGAATGCGCCGGGCAGCCGGGGGGAGCATCGCCCCAAGCCCCGCCGCACCGACGGGTGAGCGGCACCGAAATGCGCCCGGGCGTTTCGGCACGGCTCCTGCCGTCTCCCGCAGCTGTATGGTATGTCCGGGGAAAAAAAGGCATGGCCTCCAAAGGAGGAGGTGGAGGAGGTTTCAAGGGAAAGAACCACGATCCCGAAAAAGGGAAACGAGAAAGGTGAAAATATCCCGTTTGCAGGTGGCAAGGTGAAGGAATCGAAGCGGTAAGGTCCAAGCAAAGCCTTTTGCCGTTCGCTCCAAGCAGACCAAAAAAAAAAAAAAAGAAAAAAAAAAGAGAGAAGGGGAAGGAAAAAAAAAAGGTAAGCCTCCGAATTAATAAAAATGAAGGAAAAAAGCCCTCTCCGGCAAGCTGTGTGCGAAACCCCGACCGCCACCGCCACCGCCGACAACAATAGCAACACCCAGCACACACCAAACCCCCTCCAAGAGAAACGTGAAGCAACTCACCATAGCCGAAAAACTGTGTACTAACATCTGCGAAGAGTCGGGGGTTACAAGTCAGGGTAGAAAAAAAAAAAAAAAGCAGAGGACAGTGACCGGCGGAGCGCAGCCCCCGGCGGAGCCCCGCGGGTGCGGGCGCGGCGCGGGCGCGGAGGGAGCGCGGCCGGAGCCCGGCGCTAGGCGCGGGCGGCGGGACCGGGGCGCCGGGGCTGCTCCTGCACCGCGGGTGCGCCACTATAATCCATCAGAACTTGCACCGATCTCTGCTGCCCTTCATCGGGTGTTGCCAAGGCGAGCTCTCTATCCTGGAGTGGTGTGAGGAGTCAAAGTTGGTTGCTTTTTTTTTTTTTTTGCTTTTTTGTTTTGCGCTTTTTTTTTGCTTTTTTTGTTTTTAGCGTGTGTGTGTTTCTTAATCCTTTTTTTTTTTTTCCTCTGTCTCTTTCTTTTTCTCCTTTGACTTAGCTGCTGCTTCACTTGAGCTCCTAATAACAGATCTGCTGCCTTCCTGGAGACTCCTAATAGCAGATATTCATGACTATTAATATTACACGAATACTTAATAAGGGAAGAATGGCTGGAAATCGAGCGTGAAGCGAGAAGGCAACTCAAGGCAGAGCCTGTTCTAAATGACGTCCATTGAATGAAGAATCAGTGTATCTAATCAGAGATGGGGGAGAGGGAGAGGGAGAGAGAGACAAAAAGGGAGAGAGAGGGAGCGGGAGAGAGAGAGGGGGGACATGCTGCTGCGTCTGACGAATCACAGGAAAGGGGCAACATTTTAAAAGGTTGCAGGGCATGCAAAAGTGAAAGAGAAAGAGATCCGGAGAGAGGGAGAGGGTGGGAGCCAGAAGGGGGGTGCGGGGCGGGGGGGGGGAAGACGGGTAGAAGGAGGGGAGGGGGCGCAGGTTCCCCCCCTTCCTTTCCTTTCCCTTCCCTTCCTTCCTTCCCTCCCTCCCTGTCGCTGCCTCCCCCTGCCCCCAGCCCCGCGGTCCTTCGCGGGCGCACCTCGGGCTGCGGCTGCTGCGCGTAGCTGGCCTCAAAGCCCAGGGAGAAGAGCGGCTGCTGGCTCCCCGCTTGGTTCTTGCCGCCCTCGGCCGCGCCGCCGCCACCGCCTTTGCGCGGGGTGGGCTCCGCGGGGCCGCCCGACGCCGCCGCCGCCCCGTCCATGCCTCGAGGGCGCCCCGCCGAGGGGCTCCCCGCGCCGCTGCCCCCGCGGCGGCCGCCCCGCGCCGCCGAGCCGGCTCGCCTCCGTTCCCCGCGTCCCGGAAACCGGCTGGGAAAGTTTTTTTGGGTGTCTCCCCTTCTGGGTGTCAGCCCTCCTCCTCCTCCTCCTCCGGTTCGAGCCCAGCGCCGAGGCCGGCGTTCGGCCGGGACGGGGGGGCTGGGGAGCCCAAGGAGTATCCGCCGGGCTCCCCGTGGCCCCCCTCTCGGAGGATCCGGGAAAAGACGGGGGGAAAAGGCAGGAGGCGGCGAGGCGGGGAGGGAAGGAGGGCGGGAGGGACGCGGGGGGAAAAGGGAGCCGGGGAAACAGTCAAGGCGAGCGCTTCTCCCGGCCCAGACAAGCCGGGGCTCCGGCGCAACCCGTCGGACTGGCTGTGCAACTCCCAAACAACTCCCTCAAACAGGCACGGCTCCACTCTCCGCCGCTGCCCCGCCGCAGCCTCCCGCCGCCGGCGCCCGGCCCCGCGCTCCGCCCGCCTGCTCCCGTCGCTCCGGCCGCCCCGGGCACTGAGCGCGGCTTGCCGGCCTTTTATTCCGCTTTTCTTTCCCATTTTTTTCTTTTAAAGGCAGGTCCTATCCCCGCCAGGGTAAAGCCACCCTCTTTTCCATCCTCTCTACAAGTTCCCTCGCATCCGCTCCCGAGGAAAACACGAAGAGCCAACCGCACACGCACGCACAAAAGCCGGCGGGGCACCGGCGGAGTGGCCGCTGCTCCCTCCCGTGTTTGGTAGCACCTCGGTGCAAAGTCCCATTAGCACCAGGCAACAAAAGCCATTGGCGATGAAATCCACACGCTCGCACGTGTGCACACTTGAATACCGATCCTGGGGAGAGGGAGGGGGGAAGAGGCACGCTTTCCTCCCGAAATCCAGCTGAAGAATATATAGATTTTTTTTTTCCGTCTTAAAAAGAAAAAAAAAAAACCACAAAACCCCACCACCCCTGACACCTCATCCTAGAAATGAAGCATCTGCCAGCGAGTGGATCTAAAAGCTCAGCTCCCGCACCGGGAGACAGCTTTATCCCAAACTCCTCGATCCGGGATTAAACCACCAAATCATTTAGCCGGCGGTGAGTCTGCCGAGTCCTCGGTCCCTTTCCTAAGCTACAGGATCGCCCAAAGTAGCGGCAGGGTCGGATGGGAGCGTGGCCCCCCCCTTCGCCCCAGACATGCATGACGGCAAGGCTCCGCCGAGGCTGAGGGGACCTTCCCGCGTGGATCACGACCAAATAACTGCGTTCATTTGCAAAGTGGAGTCCTTTATTGCGCGGTTTAAACGCACTGCACAGGCAACTTTTGCGAAACGGGTGACCATAGTATTCGTTGGTTTGAGACTAGGCATGAGTCCTGGGCATCGCTCTTCTTTTTCCTCTTCTTCTCCTCTTTTTTGTCAGATTAAAAGACACTTGCCTGTTTCTAAAAACATGGATGCACACACAGACACATAGAGAGATGCGCGCACACAATCTGTGCTGAACGGCTCCAAAACCAAATTAGATTAATTTTATTTTTTTTTCCCAAGCGGGTAAAATATTATTGCTCAAAGCCGCGGGAGTGTGGCCCTGAAAATTAGGAGGCTGGGGGAACACCGCTCCCAAACCCTTGATTTCAGTTCGGCAGCTGAGCCCTGCAGATTTGTGCAGCTCGGTATAATCAACCCGCAGCTACATCAAAAAGGCTGAATTTAAGCGTCGGTCCTGAGCCAATTTATTGGGATGCCTGGGGTACCTGGCGTGTAAGAATAATTCCTTTCCCTTTGTCTCTTTGCCCTTTCATTCATTCATTCATCCGTCCATTCATTCATCCATCCATCCATATGGATGAGTGTAGCATCCTTACAGAGCTTTATCTAAGGATGATCTACCTATAGACCAGACTGCTGCTGGATCCTGTTTGCCTTTCCTCATACACTTCCGACAAAGCCGGGTTTCCACAAGCCCCGAAGTTCCAGGGGAAGGACCCCAGCCCCTCTCCAGCTGCAGGACCGCAAGGAAGCCTGGCGAAGGAGCAGAAGTTTTCCTAAACGAAATTGAGAGACGGAGGGATGCTGCAGGCTCCCGGTCGCAGCTGCGAGGCCGGGGGCTCTGCCCCGGCCGAGGGAAGCGCTTACCTCACATTCCTCATACTTGATATTATCCGTCAGTTTCCAAAGCATTTTCATGGATTGGCGTGAGAGAGAGGATTTGGTTCTCCCTTGCCTTTCCCTACGGTGGCGGTGCCGGGGCGGCGTGGGGAGCGCGGCTGGCGGAGGCTGTGCAGCGCTCCCGTCCGCGCTCGGAGATCTCCCTCTAATGGTGGAAACTTTTCCCTTTTCCAGCTCTTTACCCACAGCCTAATCGCCTCATTAGCATATCAACAACAGCCCAATTGCTCGCCAGCACAACAACCTGCAGCGATGGACGCAGGTAGAAAGGACCCACGAGCAACCAAAAAAATAAAAAATAACATAAAATATAAATAAATAAAAAAGCTTTCTCCAACCCGCCGAGTCCCGGGGGGGGGGGGGGGGGGCGGGCAGCGGGCCCTGCCTGCCTGCAGGCGGGCGAGCGGGGCTCGCCGGCCGCCGCTCCCCCCCACGTCTCTGCCTGCCAGCGGGGAGGAAAGTGGCAAACGAAATCAAAGAGGTGGCCGTCCCTTCATCTGCACAGAGTTTGGGACTAGTCATGAAGCCACCTTTTTTTTTTTTTCCTCCTCCCCAACGAGGTTTAAAAAAAACCGAAGCAAGGAGAAACGAGATTCGGGTCTTGCTCTAACGAGGTTATTGTCTGCGGAGGCTTCTGTTGCCCTCTGGATTTGATCTTTTTGGTGGATATTTGAAAAGCTGCTTTCTTTTGTAAACTATTTTGTTCCTCTCGGCTCCTTTGGCTATCAGTCTTTAAAAAAAAAAAAAAAACCACCAACAAAACCAAACCCCAAACAAACCCAACATAACCTCCCAGATAGAAGTGGGCGAGCGGTAATATGAATGCAGCAGGAGCCAAAAAGTCTTTTGCAAGCACTTGAGCAAAGGGACAAAACAACGACCATAGTAAAACTTTGGTACTTTCTTAGGTGGAGCGCTTCGTTTGCTTAACAATGTGCCTCTAAGCGACCGCTCAGCCCGCCCTCCTGGGGGGTTGCTTTTCCACCCTTCTCTTTTACTTCCCCGGGTGCCCAGCCTTGATCCATCCACAGAAAGGCTTCGTTTTCTCCATTTTTTTTTCTCTCACTGATCCCACGCTGCTCCTAACGGCGATGCATCCTCCTCTCCGTGGGGCCGGCGTGTCGGGCCTGGCGCAGCTCCCCACGCGGGCTCCAGGCGTCCCCCGGAGCCGAGCATCGCTGCTCAGGGCTGGGGCCGAGCACCTGGCTGCCCTGCACCTCCCCAAAACTTCCCTCTGCCAACCGCAAAACCTGCCCTGTCGGCCTGGGAGACCCTCCCGGGGCCACCCCCCGACGCCGGGGGAAAATTTACTGCCTCCAGGAGCAAACGGCCCCTCCGCTCCGCAGGGGAGCCGCAGCGGGCCCTCGGGGGGCCCGGCACACGCGTCCCCACGGCGGGAAGGGCGGCAAAGCCTCCAGGCTCCTGGGCCTGCTCCTTCACACACACATCTACATCCCCAAAATAGATTTTTTTTTTCTTTCTCCTTCCCCCCCCCGCCCCTCCTCACCCCCCGATGCTCTTTTTCACCAGCGCTTTTGTCTGCAAGTGGCAGGAGAGTAAATTGTTGTTTTTACTCCCATTGAGGTTCAAATGGAGCTGGCAGATTAAGCCTAGTTAATGCCCCCGGGGGGGGAGGGGGGGCGGGAATTAGAAAAAGAGGAGGGGAGGAAGGTAACTAAGGGGCCCATGGTCCCTTAGCGCCGTCCTGGCGGAGCCGAGCGGGCCGGGAGAGCCTCCCACTCGAGACAGCCTCCTACCCACGGCCGCTCAGGATTGCCGTGGCCCAAAGGGCCGACCCTTGTCCCTCCTCTCCCCCAGCCCTGGGCCGGCTGGGGTGCGGGGATAGGAGGTGGCTTTCCCCAAGAGACCCGCACTAGCAGCGGGAGGCGGCTCCTGCGCGCCCCGCGGAGGGTCCGCCCGGGCCGGCCCCACCGGCCTGGCATGGCCGGGGGAGGGGGGGGGGGAGCCTGCAGCGCCGGGGAGCGGGAGCAAGGAGGGCCAGGGTGTAAGGAAAAGTCGGGAATAGATTTCAAGGCAGATAGCCCGTAATTGCGATTACATAAGAGTAGACTTCAGTGAAGAAAGGAGAAAAAAAAAATTAAAAATCCTCGTTTGATCCCTTCTCCGCACCGACCTGATAAAAAGACGCCAGTTCTAACTGTAAAATAATAAAAAAAGATATTTTTGTTTACGGCATTTCCTTCCTTTTTTTTTCCAGACGACTTACTGCTACCCCAAAAATAAAATTAAATAAGGCAGTACGGAGAAAGACTTAATCGAGAGATTTGAAAAGTTGGGAACAGAAAAAGAAGTTAGACTCCCATCTTGAACTGGACTATCCTGGAGGAAAAAAAAAGTCGGTTTCGGTAGTAAAAGCCCGGGTGCTTGAACAGGACGGTTCTTCTATTAGCCGGCAAACCGCGGCGATTCGGCCCGAGCGGACGGACACCGGGGCGCTGAACGGCTTTCCAAGTGTCTCCCGGTTTGGGAGCCGCCGTCATTCCACACGTGTTGGCTCGCTCGTGGTGAGCGTGGGTCCCCCCGCGTCCGCGGGGCTGGGCGAGGCCCCGGCAGGCCGCGTTTTCACCGCCTGTCCGCTGTCGCTGGTGGGTGCTGCTTTTCCCTTAAGCTCATCCCCGCGGGAATGCTTTCCACGGTCGCTCCCAGCGCGTCTGCTGCCGAGTGGGACCCGGCAGCGTTACTTTTCCACGGGACTGGCTCGGGTGGGAGCTCACATCGACGTTTCAGCTCCCGTGGCCCGTTCCCGAAGCGCGGCAGGCCCACGCCACTCGGCCCCGGGCCACGCCGGCGGGTGCTGGCTCTGCCCGGCGTGGGGCCCCGCCACGCTCCGAGGGCAGCCCCGGGGCCCTGCGGCGGGACGGCCGCCGCCAGCCCCGGGCAGAGGGACGACGGGCAGGCACACGCCGCCCTTCACCGGCCCACGCTGCCGGGCAGCTCGCCCCGGGGCCGGGACACCCCCACCAGCGGCGGCGGAACAGCCCTCGCCCCTCCCGGCCCCAGCCCGCCGCTCTCTAACTGTTGCGGCCGGGCCTGGCCGGTGATCGGAGGCAGCTTCCAGCACCGGGAGCCGCAGAATCGCCAACCCCGGCGCTAGGTTTGTCCCGCTCCCCCCCGGCCCGTCACCTTTCTCGCTCCAGCCCTATCCCCCGTCCCAAAATAACAATAAACGCCCCCCCAGGGCAAAAGGGTCGCCTTACCTGCCAGTCTCCCATTTTGGCAAGGATAGACATCCTGGCTGTAGGCTCCGAATCCCCAGGTCCCTGCTGGTCATGGACTGCGAAGGCAAGCCAGCCGCTCGGGATGTCTGTGGGTAAATCCTCCCCTTACCTGCGCCAGGACTCTCTCACCTGGCCATAAAGAGCTGGGTGCTCCCTACCCGCGCCTGCGCGCTGCTTCCGCGCTGCCTGCGCGCTGCCCCCCGCCATCGCACTCCCACGGCGCCCGGCCCGGTCCCGCGGCCCCCCCGGGGGGTAAGCCGCCGCCAACCCCCGGGGAACCCCCCGGGCGCGCTGCAGCCGCCGGGCAGCTGACCACTTTGCTGCCCCGTTGCCCCCCCAACCCCGAGCAGGGGGCAGCTCTGCGCGCCTGGGTGCCTGCGGCCGGGGTGGGGATGGGCGAGCCCCCCTTCCTCACGTCCCCCGGGGGGGCCGATAGGTTTCTTCGGGAGCAAGTTGCCAGTGAATGCGTGATGATGATGATAATAATAATAATAATAATACAAAAAAGACAAAGTATCGAGGGGGCTGAACTAGCCCAAGTGGGTAACGGAGGCGCTGCAAGTGGCCGGGGAAGTCCAGGGTGAAACAAAGAGGCCCCCAAATGCAGGCGGTCTTCCCAGCCCGTAGTACGCGGGCCAGGCAGGGGAGTGCGGCACCCGGCGGGCCGGGGTCTGGCCCGCTGAGCGGCGTGGGGTGATGGATGCTGTCACCCCCCAGGAAAAGCCGGCCTGTGACAGTCTGTGGCCCTGGGACCTCTCGGTGTCTGCACCCCTTGTCCCTGCCCGTGTTTTTTCCCCCCTCGGGGATTCAAGTGCCGAAGTGCCCTGGAAAGTTGCCAGGGTGTAGCGCAGCTCTGATTTCACGCCCCGGGAGACAGGGAGCACGGCCCCTGCCCCATCTCCAGGGCCTGGGCACAGGAGGAGTAGGGGGAAGCAGGATTTTAGGGAGGGATGCAATTAATTTCCACTTTGCAGTTGCACAGCAAGCCCTTTGCATTTCAGAGACAGAGAAACGTGGCGTCGTGTCCCAGTTGTAGGTCGCTTTCAGGCCTCCTAAAAGCAGGGACGCATTGCTCCACACCTATAACCTTGTGCTGGGTCGGGTCTCGGGGTCCTGGGGTGGTCCTAGCCTCCAGTAGAGGGAAAGGGAACGCACCCTCTTGCCTATACCCTAATTGCTTGGGGACAAGGACCTTGCAGAAGGAGGGTCAGGCTCCCTCCGCGGGGACCGGCGGCTCCTGCGCGGCGGCGGGGCGGGACGCGGTCAATGGGCCGTGCGATGCGCGCTTCACACCGCCGCTCCCAGCGCCTGCCCGCGGTGTACAGTTAGCGTCAAATTACAGCAATTAGCCGGGCACCGGAATTTAATTACCCAGCCCTGCCCCTTTCCCACCACCCCCCGGTCCTGGGGAAACTCCTGCTCGGGGAAGACGCGGAGCAAAGATGGTCCCGTGCAAAATGGGAGAGGGATGGGGAAGATGCATGAAGATTTTGTGGTTGTGTGGCTTTGCTATCTCTCCTTTCCCCGCTTCCCGGCCACCCTGCCCCTCCGAGCCCTCTCAGGGAGACGGCGATTTTGGCCCCGTTGCGTTTATTTAAAATGCTACTTTTTATTTATTATTTTTGCGTGGATGGGCGGGGAATTAATCTGACTTTAAGTTGGCCTTCGGCGAAATGTTGCCGGTAAACGTGGATGCCACGTTTCTGTTGTCCTCCCGCTGGGATCTTTCCCCTCTCCCTGTCTCCATCGCTCCCCACGCAGGGTTAAATTTCCCCGGTCAGGACCCAGGTCCCGCAGCCCGGCTCTTCCCCTCGGTGCTTGGCAGAGAGGCGGCCCCAGCACAGCCCGCCTGCTGGCCGGGAGCCGGGGTTTTTGGGTTACGGGGCAGCTCTGGCTCGCATCGGGCTCGTCCCTGCGCTTTTTTTAGCCCAGGGGAGGAGGGGCTAGGCTGGGCATGCTGCAGAGCCCGGGGGTTGTGGGGTGCTCCTTTTTTCCCCTCCCCGGGGCGTTTGGTGGGGGTTAATTCGGCTTCCCTACCCCGGGCGTTTAGAGGGCTCCTTTTCCTCGCAGTTTTGAGGGCAAATCCAGCACGTAAAGGTGCAGGAGTCTGAAACCACCCCACCCCGGGCTGCTGTCATCCCTGAAGTGCCAGCTCTGGGTGTCTTCCTCGTCCTGCCCGCCCTGCCACCTGCCTGCTCCGCATGCGAAGGGAAGATGAGGCTGAGGAAACTTCTCTCCCCAGACAAAACAGTCTCTTTTAAAGCAAAGACATATGCGGCTTTTTTTTTTTTTTTTTTTTCCCCGTCTTTGTCACACCGGTTGGTTCACAGCTCGGCCGTGATTCTGGCAGGTGGATCGGAGAGAGTCACCGCGGAGCTCCATCCCCTCTGATTTATTTCTGAGGGACGCGCCGGGTCCCTCCCCGTGTGTCACAGCGCGGACAGCAGACGGGGCACAGCCCTGCCCGCTCCCCTTCCTCTCCACCGGCAGCACCCCTTTTGGTTAACCCCCGCCACGCATCTTTTCCCAGGCAGGACGGGGGGAAAAGATGCACTGGGGAGCTTTCCCCTGCCCGGCGTCGAGTTTCCCCAGCCGGTCTGAGTTACCCGCGGGTCCTTGCACCCCTGAGTCGGGAGTATCCCCAGGTGCCGGCCAGATCTTTCCTTCTCCCTCTGTTGCTTTTCCCTTTCCCCTGCCCCAGTGCCGTCCGCCTGGGGAGACACTCGGCGCGGCTGATTTCCACCGGCTCGCTGCCACATAAATAGCGTTTTTGGGTTTTCTTTTAAAATTAATTTTTTGGCAGTGGCCGGCCTGCGCCCCTGGGGTCACTTGCAGCTCAGTAGAGGCGAAGCTCCCCGCCATTCCTGGGCGGGCGCCCCGCGGGGCTCCGGCCGGCAGCGGGACGGGCTTGCTCCCCGGCGGGGTCGGGAGGGAGCTTCCCCCGTCCTCTCCCCAGGCTGAACTCCTGGTGTCGGTGTTTTCGGAGGGAGAAAGGAGAGCTTCAGGTTGGTGTGGGTCTACCTTCGCTTTATGGGGGCGGGGGGAAGCGGTGCAGCGGCTGCCCCCGGGATGAGGGTCTCCGACGCCCTTGGGGACGAGGCGTCTTCCCGGGCGCACCTTTGCGCAGAGGGGGAAGCAGAAGGAAAGAGGCAAAACCCGGCAAATTTAAAAAAAACCTCACACAAAAAACCAAAAAACACCCCCCATCCCCCCGAACCCTACAAAACAAAGACAAAAAGGAAAAAAAGAGAAGAAAATACACACACACATACACACGCCCCCGCCCTTCCTCGTCTCGCCCTTTGCCGTCGGTCCAATATGATTCACCGAGTTTTGGGAGGCCGGTGCCGGAGAAGGGGGGGATACTGCTTCTCGGGTGTTAGCGGAGAGGTTTTTCCTCAGTTGATTTAGGGGTTTGTGTCTTGTTTTTATGCCCTGCTGCGGGGGAGCCGGCTCCCGGGGTGGAGCAGCCTCATCCCTCTCCCCGGCGGATCCGGGGAAGTCCTTCCCATGCGCGATTTGGGATGGTGCGAAGGAGAGGAAAGAAAGGGTAAGAGAAGAAATCCGTCCGCTTCCACCTGCGACTGGCCTGCCCACAGTGCTGTTTCCCGGCTACTCATTTTAGTGGAGTTTGTTTTCCTTCAAGCCCGTTGCCCACGGGAGAGAAGCTCACCGGGTGCAACAGGTCGCTTCAGCCGCTCCCGGAAGCTCACGAAACCAATGTCCCTTCCCTCCCGCTCCCCCCGCCGCGGCTTTGCTCCGGGACACGCTTTGGAGGGGGCTGCGGGACGTCACGCGTGGCACAGGTGCGTGACCGGGCACGGAGCCGGCACCAGGACACGGTGCGGCCGGCTCCCCTGCGCGGCCCCCGCGGAGGAGCGGGAGGATGAAGATGAGGATGTTATGCCGCTGGGTTCGGCACTGCGGTACTCTCCGGGCGTCCCCCGCTGTCCCCCGCCCAGAGACCCCCAGGGCCACCGGCTCGGCGCTTTGAAGCCCCAGAATGTTGTCGGGGGGGTCATCAATTTGGACATCAGCTCTGCATGTAAATAGCGCGCTTTTTTTTTTTTTTTTCCTTTTACCCATGCTAAATAAAGAGGCAGGAGGGATCTGAGTGCAAGTTTTTGACAGCAAGATAAAAACTTTTTTTGGGGGGAGTAGAAAAAAGCAAAGGTTTTCGAAGGAGCACGTGCGTCTCGCCTGCTCCTTTAATATTTATTTGCTAAGCTAACTACACTAAAGCAACTAAACAAGCAAAACAAGTAATGAAGAGTTAAACTTGAGCACTGCGGTACCAATGCAATCCATCTACGGAGCACTCGCCGGTGTTTGCATGAGCAACCACATGGTACAAATTCCCATGCTGCAGACGTCCTATGGAAATGTAACAGGTACATGCTGCTTCACCAGATACCTCTTTCTCAACCTAGGCCCTTTAGGGCTAAGTATTGTCTTTGCCATCTCCAGAAAACGAGCTCCTAAAAGAGCATCTCTATGAATAAAGCATTGGTGGGGTAAAACTCTGTGCTTCAAGTTTTTTGGATTACTCGGGGGGGGGGGGGGCAGGGGGCAACTGTATGGTCTTAAATACAAATGTTTGTGAGGAATTTGCTTTTTTTGTGAAGAACAGTAAATCCTCGCTAAAGGCACCGAGCACTTTTGTCTTCAGAAGAAATCTATCCACTATAAGCATGTCAAGATCTGATTATTTGTTTACTCCAACCTGGCCACTTTTTCTGTTGTACATTTCATTTCCGAAACAGAAAAAAAAACCCCACCCAGTTTTAAGAAAATTGTTGCATTTGCAGCCCGGATATAAAATCAGAGTATTTTCTGGGCAATTCTGACTGTTCATATGTCCTCCAAAAAGCTTTTGCATTTGAAACACATGCAACTATTTTGCCAACAATCTCCTAGCTGCAGTAGACTGCACTTTTACCGACCATGCCACCCAAAAATAATTACGAAGTTTTATTTGACGTTTATTTTGAATTTTTCATCAATAGAATTGTCAGATGAAATCCAGAAATGCTGCCTAAAGTCCTTCAATGTGACTTGCCTGATCAAAGTGTTATTGCTAATACAAATGTTCTAGGAAGGGTTGGTTTTCTTTAGATGAAGCTTCACTGCCTTTGCTCCCCCGTGCCCTAAAATCCACTGATGCAACTGCACATATCCACCCAACTGCATACCCTGAGTATGAAACACAAAGTTACACTCTAGTGTTAAGTCTCTACATGGAGAGTTTTGCTTGGATTAAGATTTCGAAACTGAGCCCATAATAAGATATGCCATAAAACCTCAAACAACCCTCCTCCCCCAGGGATATTTATCTTACACATTTAATTGCCCAGTAAAATAAATTCTGTATGTGTACACTTATATGGGAAGGATTTTGATCTGGTAATTTTGATGTATCTTCTGATCTGTAGCAGCTTAAAATGAGTCTATACTAACATCCTTAGAAACTGTGGAGAAGCAGAAACTGTGCCCTGCTAAATAACGCCTATTCAGCTGCTAAATATTTATACATAGGCAAGAATGAGCTTTCCTTGTAATGTTATCTCTTAGCTATATGTTAGCATTCAAGAAGAAAAACAAATGCAAGTCATTTAAGCATAGGCCAAATCCCTGCTTCTGCTAAAGCAAATAACAGAGCTCTGCTAACTTGCATGGGGCAGAACGGGGCTCCTTCATGTTACCTTCATGTCATATTAACACTGTCGTTTTTATAATGACTTCCTTCTCAAAGCACTCGCTACTGTATAATAAGCTTCAACAAACCCTCGAGAGGTACGGTGTTATTAGTTTATCTGCTTTACAGATAAGTAAACTGATGTTAGGGGAAGATAAGGAATTTCCCCAAGGTTTTGCAGCTGGTTTCCCGGAGATGGAGTGAAGGAAAGGAAACCAAGAACTGGGACTGAACTAACCACCAGTCCAGTATCTGCTCCTCCCACTGCTGGTGACAACACATCCTATAGCCAGGAAAGTGATATTAAGAGGAGGAGCAGGTGATCAAGACCCATATAGAACAGGTCATTTCCAGTCAGGTGCCTAATTGTGCTCTTTAATAGCCAAACTTGGGCACCCACGCTTGCAACTCTCAGCTCCTCTAACAATACTGTGGAGTTGCATCCACACCAGCATGATATGATATATTGGAAGTAAAATTCCATTCTTTGGTGCATTGAATAAAACACCCTAATAATTCCAAGACATGTTTAAAACCCAAAGCCTGGTATTACCCACAGCAAAGTTTAAATAAAATCTACTTTGATACGTCTATGCTAACATTAGAACTGCTGTCTGCAAGGCATATATTTTAAAGTGTCGAATAATTACAAAAAGACGTATTACTGGAAAATGACTGTTGGAGGCTCTGATGTCCAAAACAATATTAATCTGCACAAAAAACCCCTCTAAGTGATTTTTTTTTTTTTAACAAGAAACTTCCAAAGCTGTAGTCTTTAATCTAGCCCAGCTTGCATGCAGCTGCAATACATTTAGCCTTTAACATCAGCTCTAGCCATTGTCCTAGCACATGCCTACACCCCATGACACTTTATGGCATTAAAAGCAATGCTGTATGGCTAGAGCAACTTGTCACTAAGATATATCACTTGGTGGAGAGTAAAACAAAACAAAACAGTGAACAACATGGCTTTTTTTCCATGGCAGCCTATACTATGGCTCTAGTTTGCTTGGCTCAGTCGTGTTTATGTGCTGTTTTATACCAGCATGCGCTGCCTGCGTCCGTGACAACTATGGAGTAAAACCTCTGGAAGTGAGTGAAAGAGCAGGCCATGCACTGGATAATCCGGTATAATCATTCCATATAGCTGTTGAAGGAATACCAACCCGCTATATGTATAATCTAATGGCAGTCAAGAGCTGATGTAATCGCTTTTACACTAGCCTCCTCCCTATGTCAAAGGGAAAGGAGGGTGCGGTTGGAGGATGGAGGTTACAGCTGATGTGCACCCACGTTACGGCCGTCCTGGGGATTTTCACCTTGGTGTCCAGCTGCAGACACCACCACTCCAGATTCAGCTCATAAGGACAAACAGCCTGGACAGCGATTTGGACCATGGTCATCATCACGCCCATGAAGGCAAACCGTTACTCAGAGACTAGACAGCAAACCTTTTACTTTCCAAAGAGTGGTATTACCATCCTGGAGCGAATGTAGCCAGGAAATTTGTTCGGAGTGAGTTTGGGGCCATGCTTGTGAGTGCTTTGCAAGAAGGACAAAGCAATGCATCAGCCTCCCATGGGAGTTAGCCCCCCTGCACCTGAGCACACCCCGTTCCTCCAGCAGCTCCTTAGGTCTCCCCTTGCAAGAGGCACAGGTTATTAGCAGCCAGCAGCCACCTAGCCTGTTTACATCTGGCAAGTTTAAGCGATTGCGAAGCCCCAGCACATTTGCAAATGAAATCAGGCCCGGGCTGATAGCTGCTCCCTTAACACTACCCACTCCGGAGCACAGCCCTTCCCGCTGCCTGACTTCGTCGGCTGAGGAGCCTGCCCGGATAGGAGCTATGCAGGAAAAGGCTCAGGCTTAGGCTTTCTTTCTTAAGTCTTTGGCGCCCCTGTGTGTCTCTTTTTTTGGAAATTCAGTGACAGAACAACCTCAGGCTTTTCTTCCTTTAACCTAGCACCAGAAACACCGCGCTTGAAGGTGGGAGAGCTCTGCAAGGGCAGCCTGGTCAACGCTACCCAACAGCCTGACCCCAATTTGAGCTGTGCAATTTCCCTTCCTTACCTATCCTCCTTCAGACGCCAGAATTGCCCTCTGTGGCAATTTTATCCAAAGTGACTAATGTTTTTAAAGCTCCACTTCCTGGAGTCATGATATTTATCATCATCTTTTCTACATCCCTGTATCTCCCAGTATGCTTCAGGTGCAGATTGGAAAGACCCTTAAAGAAAAGAAGTAAAAATAAAGCATTTGAAGTATCTGAGGCTCTCAAGGGGTCAGATTTACAAATGGGACAGGTAATACTGTGCTTATGGGAAATACATGTCTGTATTTCTGCATCAGATTGCAGTATAAGCCCCTGTGTTCTTCAAAGGTGAAAGCAGAAACAGAGGAAATTCAGCATAAAAACTTAGGAAAATCCTAAGAGGAACTGTAAATATTTTTCTGTGAGTTAGGTAGTATTATTTATCCCATATCTTCAAGATAACTGTGACACAAAGGAATGAAGTGACTCACCTAAGGGTACAGGGACATGGTGAGACAACTGGATAAAGAGGAAGGAAACAGAGTCAGCCTGAGCTCTGGCAAGATTTACTCTGTTGGAGGTCCCGGTATAAACAGGCTCTACAGAACTGAATCTCCCAAGTCTTTGCCCCCTTTTCCTGTCTTCCAGCTGTCAGTACTTATTTCAAAACATGTAAGAGATGTACACATCTGAGGGGTGCGGTGTTTATTTGGGGCTATTCAGAAAACACACACGCACTCTCTGCAAAGTGTCACTGGAAAAATACGGCATGCAAATGCAGACAAGCTATCACTTGCCCCAGAATCAGCATCACCTGCTTCACACTTAACCTCAATAACCTGTAACAAGCCCTCCTCTCCCGACACCCATTTCACCCTTCCCCGCCTTTAGACAGATGGCCCCAGCTGTAGGCAATGTAGATGTAGGCCTGCCCTGCCTATATTTATGGGTGGGTGGCTACCCTACCTTTGTTTCCCACCTAGAGTGCTTATTATTCCTTTCACCAGGTCTTCTACCACAGCCTCCCTTGTCACAGGTAAATCTGTCCCCTAAGGCCACAGCTCCTCATACTAGGGGAAGCTGTCCCAAAAGGCATCTCTCACCTCCCTCCCCCTGATTTCTTGTTCTGTTTCCACCCTTACCCTTCCTCTTCCCTCACACACTGTCAGGCTGCCCCACCAAAGCTCTTGTTGAGGCGCTACAGCTGAAGTCAGCCAGCTTAAAAATAACCTTGGAGAGAAAAGGGAGGGGGCATATGCTTAAATCAGAGACTTGTCCTGGGTACGTACTCAAGACGTCCGCCTTGCTGCCCACCTCCCTGCTGGGCATGGACATGTCTTAACCCCTGCCCAGTCTTGCAACATGCTACAGGTTGAGTTTCAAAACTTGTGAATAAGCTGCTACTTAATCTTCTTTTAGACCCATTAAGGAACCCGAGCTTTGTTAACAGTCCTGTGTTCACGTGGAACCTCCCCAGGAGGAAAGCCTTTCCCCACGTTCCTGGCAATCCCGCTCCTGGCAGCACAAAGAATTGGAGGATGGTCTTCATCTCAATGCTGTGAAGCTCTTTTGCTTACCTCCATTTTGTGCTCCTCCTGCACAGAGGGAAAGTGGTGCTGCTTCATTTTGGAAGGCCAATATTGGTTGCAAAACCTGGTAGCTAATTGCGTGGGTGAGTGTGGGGTCAAACTCAACCCTGTGATTGTATGAAATGGATTTCCAGTGCAGGAAAAGGGTTTCTATGTTTTTCCCCTACAGCAGGGCCCATTAGCTAAATAGGGGATCTATCCCACTTGTGAGGGAGCACAGCACAAATACGGCTCCTAAGGGCTGTAAGCCCCAACTGCCTACACTAATGGGTCATGTGTTGGCTTGATCCGGTTTACAGGCTGTTGATTGAGCATAAGAATTTAGAGTGGGAACAAAAAATTGTCCCATAAATAGGCTGTCTGCATTTTAAAGTAAATTAGCCCCACAGTGAACAGCCTCCTCTACTGAATTACAGCATGACTGAGCCTGCGTTGGGGATTGAAAGGGATTCATGTGGCTGGTTAAGAGCAGCATTATTAAGATTATTATTGGGGGCTGGATCAGGCCCAATATGAATGCAATTATTCAGGACCTTTGAGCTACAATTATATGTGACAGAAGAAGCCTAAGTAGCTGATGGCAGAGAGTATTTGGCCTTTATGGCCATGTAACTCATATACAAGCAGACAGGGCTTAGGGCACTGACAGACGGGTTGTGGTGAAGCTTGCTGTGCTGGTTGAAGATGTTTCCATCTCCAGTCGCTCACTCCAATAAAAGAGCTGGCAGAAGGGAATTGGTTCCTGAGCCTCAGTCGCTCCAGGGAGAAGCTCAGCACCTCAGGCTGTGGTTTCACACCATAGAGAGTTCAATGACAATCGCAGCCTTGAGGCATTCACACCCTCTTCCTCAGCCTCCTGTCAACTTTTTGCAGACCTGCTGGACTGATTCAGTTCATAAAAGGAAAAAGAAAAAAATGAAAAGGGGGGGAGGGCAGGAGAAGGAAGGGGGGGATTACTCTTTCCTTGAAATTTAAGCAGATAATTTCCTGATCATAGTCTGGCCCAAGTTCTTCAGCCTGTGGAGCTGAAGGTGTAGGATGGGGACAGCCACCAATTTGGAAAACATGGCCTTACCTTAAACTGCTGCTGAGGGTATTGTGTTTTGGTTTTGGGTTGGGTTTTTTTTTTCCTGCCTTCCTTCCATTCCCGTGCCCGGAAAGCAGCTTGGCTCCTCCTGGAGAGGCTGCCCGCAGCCCTCTTGGACGATGGGAGCATTTGCCCTCGCAGGCAGTCTCTTCTGGCTGGACTGTGCCCTGCAAGCAAGGAGACAGAAAAGCAGGTATGAAATCAGAGTGGAAGCAGCGTGGAAAAGAGTGTTTGGAACAGCATGAATTTTCACCTCCAAGTTTGTCCCAGCTGGTTTACACACAGCAGAAAGCACTACCTCTTTATAATGGGTGACTACCTGCAATTTATTGGAACTGAGCTGTTGCTAAACACATGGAGTAGCGATGTATTAACACATTGTAAAAGGCTGTTTGATCACCATGGGATTCCAGATGAGCTAACAGAAAATAAGCTGTGATTCACAAATGACTCATTTCAGCATTTCTCTTTGATGCAGCAGTTCAAGCAAGCCCTGTCTATGCACATTCAAATGAGTTCACTGAATAGTCATTGAGCCCAGCAATGCCATGCTTACGAAGTCATTTTTACAAAGTCTAAGTATAGTTTTTAAGTATAAAAATTGGGCAATTTCTAGTAAGCCGTGCCAATGTGTGACTCTTAGTCACTGCTGCCGGCAACCCCTTCCTGTGCTTAAAACCTCGGCGCTAAATACTAGTTTTCCATGATTCAAGTCCTCCAAATCTGGGGGTCCTGAGAAATCACTCTCTGCGAGTCGTGCATCTCCTGTCAGGTTGGAAGGAACAGCAAAAGGCACGACGGTGTGCCCTCCTGCCTTGCCCCTGCCCGTCTGCCGGCGCTGCCAGCCCTCCTCCTCCTCCTCCTCACCCCAGTGTCCGCTACCGGCTGCGAAACCTCCGCGATATTTTAGTCAGCATTGCCATCCAGTGGCACAGGGGACAAATGACAGCGGAGAGGCTTGCAGGTAGGAGGGAGGACCTTCGTTAGGTTAATCTCTATACCCGGTGATCTTGCGGCTCGGTAGGTTGGCCCAAAACTTGGGCGGTAGCCTAATGGTTGGATATAATGTATCGTTTATTGATAGCTTGCAGCATCACTGTTTAGCACCCGCTTGCTGTTAACCGGGATGTTGCGGAGAAGGTGGTGAACATCTAATATAACCAGGGGATGGTGTGCTAACTGAAGGGTACCTGGCCCGTTTCAGAGAATGGCTGCCAGTGGATCCTAAATCCTACTTGTATTTGGAGGTTTTTGGGGTTTCTTAATTTTTTTTTTTTTCCTCTGGTATAAGTTCTTCAGTGCTTTAGTAGGTAGATTATTGCTTTATTATTGCTTTATAGATTGCAGAGCTGAGTACATTACTCATTTAATGGTCTCCCTAATGCACTCATCTGGCCATAGAATTTTTTTCTGAGATGCTGCTAGCCAGGATGCTCTCAAAAACCTCAAGCATCAAGTAAGCAGCGCAGAACACTCTTGGGAAAGATAATCTGCAAAAATATAGAGTCCTTTTCCCCCAGAAAACTAGCAATATTTACATCGATCTGGTCTGGGCTTTGGAACATATTTATCACCCACCTGCTCTTCATGGCTTGGCCATGCTGCCATTTCTAGTTGCCCAGAGGGAAATTCTGGGTTACAAAGGACCAAAGCCCAACTTAAAGGAGCCAGTAACAGTAATTTTCCACAGCTGTAATTGGACATCCCCCCACCCCCCCAACAAAACCCAGCTGCTTGGCTTTAAGTGGTTGCATAAGAGGAGTCATAAGGACTGTTTTCTTTTTTGCAAAAGCTGGCTAGATGGGGCAGCACAGAGGTTACTCCGTAAGACCCAATATAGCTGCTGGCCCTGCATTGTGAGGCAGATCTTGCTGCTACAGTGGAGATCACCACCACAGGACAGAAGGTGCTGGTGAATGCTGAGGACAGGTTGCTTGGGGACAGTATGGCAGCCTGTAACAGCTTTGACACAAAGAGCTGATAAGTGTTCCCAGTGCCTATGCAACCGAAACCAGGGTGGAATATGCGATACTTACGACCAGGCAGCCAAAAGGAGGAGGACCATCCTCCTGGTTTCCCTATGGAAGCAGTCAGTTCCCAGCTGAAAGTGAGAACCTGCAGAGGCTTCAGCCATAGCTCCCCAAATGGCCATGTAGTCTTCCTCTGACAGACATCGATGTGGCAACAGCAGGGCTGGCTGAAGGAAGAGCGAGCGAGAACCTACCTTTGCAAGAGAAAGGTAAACCAGGGGGATGTCAACAGGCATGGTGTACTTTTAGACCCAATCGAATAGGATGTAAGAGACCACAGATTTCATGCTGTACACACAGCGGTATCACTAGAGCTTGGTCCCCAAGCAGGCTGGATATTAAATTGATCAAACTGGTAATGAAAGTGGGAATTACTCCATCTCAGCTGACACAAGGCAGGTGACCTTATTAAAAAATATGCCAGTGTATTTAATGGGGTAGGGCAGTTTCTTGGGGAATTCATGATTAATGTGGCTATAACTCTGGAGATCCCACAGCTAATGCCCCTGGAAAAAGTCTTACTTCCACTACGAGATGGCCCGGCTGAAATTTTTGAGATGGGACTGTCTGAATACAGGCACATGAATTCAGCCACTATTTTCTGACAGAGAAGCCAAGTCACTCAAGAACTGCTGTGCTGATTAGAGGACATGGTGGCCTCATGCAGCAAGCCTGGTATGTAAGAAGCCTCAGAGCCCGCTGAGGGGATGTCATGTATTTTCCTGTGGTCTGTTCAGGCTAACCACCAGGAGCGATTCAATACTGTTTATTTATCACCAAAACAACAGAAGCCACTGTCTGAGACACCAAGTGCATGTAATGTCCCAAGCAAGACCTGTCTTGGAGAAGCCTCTATATCCACTGACAATCAGTGGACTGGAATAGGTCAGTGTCTGCAGCTGTCTTGAGCTTTATGCATGTGTATGAAAAGGATTGGAGAGTGAGAAAAGCAACTGTCTGTGCACCTCTGAGAGGGAGCAACAACTTTGGAGGGTCATAACATTCCAGCCCAGTATTGTGTCCCCAGCAGGTGCCAGAAGCTGAGGCCTATGGAAAAACAAAGAATCAGGGGTAGCAAATGTGGCACTTCTCCTGACACCCTTTCAGCCTCCAACCATTTGCAGACCGATGTCTTCCTGAAATGGACGTGTTTGCTGTGTATCCAAGAATAGTCCTCTCTCTCAAATGTACCCAGCCACTTTTTGAACAGAGACCATGGAGAGATGGAGCAAGCAGAGATTTAGGGGTAAAGCAGCCTGTTTTCTTCTGCTTGCTACAGGTACGGGGAAAAGAAGCCTCTGTGTACTTTCTTTGCAAATAAAAAGGAGTATAGCAAAAATTAACCTAAATATAGGCTTAGGGGTTCAGGCCAAGGAGTATGAGCAACAGGGAAGAAGCTGTAAGTAGTTCCCAAACAGAGAAATTGAGCCAAACTGGAAAGAGATAAACAGACACTTGCAGAATTTCGAGACTACAGAGTGGAATTGGGTTCAAGGCTAGATCCAGGCAGGCTGCAAAAGGAAAGTTCAAGAAAGCACCATGTAATAACCCATGACAGGATAGAAAACCCATGCCAGGGTACCAGCTGCCAGGTATGCATGGTAACTAGGGAACCCAGTAAGAAAACCCTGGCCTGGGAGGGGCAGTTGAGCAGGAAGGGACCATACAAGACAAGGCTGGCTGCAGGAGCTGAGGAATGCGATGTTGTGCAAGGTGGGAGATTTCTAGTAATTTTTTAGCCTCTTTACAACCTTCCAGTGACCCAATACAGGGAGACTAGATTGTCCCAGCTTCAGTAATGCCATCAGGGCCTGTCTTCAATCCCATGGTGACCAGTGATTGCAGCCTTCCCGTAAGAGAGTCATAAAAAGTCTTTGCGTAAGCAGTAGAACAAGGGACCAAAATATAAGCGTGACCCTCCACCCCAAAAAAAAACCAAGCAGGAAGGTGCTTGGCAATTTGAAATACCTGGGAGTGGAGTTCGGGGCTTTTGCTGAGAGCTGTTTTGGGTGCGCGTACATCAGCAGCTCTAGAAGATAATCAGGAAAAAGACATGGAGATGGACATGAAAACTTGATAGAGCCTGAAGCTAATTGGTATGAATGGCAAGGACAGAGGAAAAAGACTGTCTTCACAGTAGGAAAAGTGGTGATTTTAGGCACAAGTTTGGGTCTTATGCAGTGTGGGGCAGACAGATCACCAACACAGATTCCTTTGCCCAGACTGTTGGTTATACAAAGGGGAGACCGTGGCATACAGTAAAGCCTCCAGAGGGAAAACAAGGCAATAGAAGCTGAAAATCTTTGGTTAAACTTTAAGAAAAACATTGTACTTTGAGCTACAAAGGGCAGTGCTTCTGCTGGCGGGAAGAAAACTGCAGCTGTGCAGCACTGACCAGCTTTTTCCCCAATCTGGCAGCTAGCGTTTGTCACTACTCACAAGTTACTTCTGCCAATGGCTTGTCATTACTAAGAACTTCATGGGCTCTAATAGTCATGGATGTCTAACATTATCTCCTGAGCAGACCTGGAGCACAAAGCGATGGGCACGCTTTCAATCCTAAAGCCCTTTGGGAGACTCCAGAGCCCTACAAACCAGGTGGCACCTCACCGCTGCCCACAGCATGGTGAGGTGGGAAAGAGCCTTTTTCAAGGCAAGTCCTGGCTTGGTTCTACCTAAACCTAATAAAAAAAATCTCTCCCAGACAACAGATATCTACCGCAGCCCTCTGAAAGGGGATCCTGATCATTCACTGAAAGAAAACTAAGCAAAGAAATGGAACGGGCATCAAGCTAATCAAGCTAAGTGTTATGAGGAGAAAAGATGAGAGAGATGAAATACCTGTCAATAGGTTAACAGTTACAGATATATCATTTATTAAATTATTATTTTTCTTTATGCTTTGGATGAATCACAGAATCATCAGACAAATGCTTTTTCCTTCCAGAGTGGTCCAGGACTATCCCAAACTTACCGAAATTGCAACACTAATGGTAATCAGCAGAAATGAAGAGCTCATTTCTAAATGATGACAAAGTCCTTTTGTTACAGTTCCTAGGTGTAATAGGATCCCCAACCCAGCTACAGCCAAGCTAGATGATACTGCAATGTAGACAATCATAGGAAAGAGAGCTGGAAAAGACCTAGAAAATAACCCAGTCTGGACCAGTATGACCTGCAAAACTGCTGAAATAGCTACGCCTAACCTGCTCCTGAAAACTATCAGCGGGGGAAAATTCCAGCCTCTCCAGACAATCTAATCCACATTCATCTGTTTATCACTACAAAGCTTCCCTAATGTCTGATCTTCACCTCTCCTGATGTTATCTAAGATGATTAGCTCTTGTCCTATGCACAGAGAACATGGAGAATCAGTTACTCCCTTCCTATTTGCATCAGGATTTGTTTCTGCCTTTCCTTTTTTTGTGTATTTGAAGACTCTCTGCCTATTTCCTTTTTTTTTTTAAATGACAAAGTAACCGTATATATTTTTTCAGTCATTCCTGACAGATGATGTTTTCTAGATCCCTATGGACTCTCTGCTCATTTCATACCTGGCAACAAATCATATTGCCAGAATAAAGAGCATGAGAATGCTAAATGTTTAGTGGAGCCATTAGAAACAAAAGGAGCGACCCATGTAGCTGTTCGCTCTCTCTGGCATAGCCAGACACCCGTACCAGCAGACAAGGCTGTAGTTAGACTTGCTTGGCAGAGCAGGTCACTCCCAACCTGCAGCTGGAGTTGCTTTACTCCTCTAGCTGCTAAGGCACCTGCAGCTAGGAACGGGCCCTTGGCCAGGCAGAGACCTGTCTGCAGGGACACTGCCCTGACCTGGCACCTCCCTAAGGGTCTGACACTGGCTGCTCCACTTCACCCACTGAGGGAGACACCTCGGGTTCGTGTTCATAAAGTTAGCAAGTGCACAAATGTTTGCAAAATCCAGCTTAAGCTACCTTGGGACACTTCTCCGGTGCAAATAATAGTTGCATTTGTACTTTACTGTACACTAAGGTGTACATTAATCTGCAGTAGGAGAACAAATCTCTCTCCGTGCCTCGACTACACCAGTGTCACCTATAAAATCCAGTCATATTTAACAGAAGAAAACCAACTTTACCACCACAGCCTGCCTGTACTCTATTAGGACATGTTTAATTACGTCTTGCTTTCTCTGCGCAGGAGGATAAATGAGCAGGGAAGAGAATGCTGTGCTGTTGCTCCTGAGCAGCTGATGAGAAGTAGTTTGCACAGAGGTGAGTACGTGTCCCTGTTGGAAATTAATTGGAGAAGGAAGCAGTAAGAGTGCTCTGCTTTGGACCAGTAGCGAGTCTGCCTTGCAAAATGCGCTCTGCTAGAGGCTAGGTGGTTTACCTATTCCTGAAACCTTTATGTCTAAAAGTCTACCACAAATTCGGGCAAACAGCAAAGTTCCCACAGCGTAAGAGGCTCTGCGTCTGGAGCTTGAGAGCACGGCAAGACAAAGGCGGATGAGATGGTGCATTGTCTGGCCCCTGCTGTTTGTGCAGACAGATGTGCTCACTGACTGCGTACGATTAGATTACTCGATGATTTTACTGGACCATGTGAGCTGAGCTAGCATTTGCCTTGATGTGTCATCTCATCTCTCCTCCCATTTGCTGCGAGCGCTGCTGCGTTGTGACTGTCCGGTGTCAATGCATCTGCCTGGGAGCTCCTGTTTCAGGTAGGCTTGTGTTTTCTTCTCTTTGAGTAGCCAGATTATGGCTGGCTGGGAAGTGCAGGAATGCCAGGGGCTGCTCTGAACGGGAAAAAAAGGGAGGGCAGAAGAGAAGAGATAGGAATAAACTTTAACTGCTCTTGCACTAAGATTACTTTCTCTTTCCCCATGTTATACAGTATGTATATACCTTCCAGCTCAGGCAGGGCATGCAAGGGCATGGTAGAGAAGATTGCTTCCAGGCAGGGCTGTTCCAACAGGAGAGTTTTCAGGAAACCGTGCACATTGCAAGGCATCCCAGAGCAGCACAAGACCAAGGCAGATTCATCTCAGTGCAAGAAGGTGTGAAGGAGGAGGAGATCCTTTACCTGGGCACAAAACAGGGGACTGTAGCTACCTGCATTTCCTAACCACGCTGAGGAGAAATTGCTTGCAACAGCCTTGCTGTGATTTCAAAAATGGTGCCAATTCAAACTGACAGCTTTCCATGCAAGGGTCGTGAAAAGGAATGTCATGATACAGATGATTTTGTTCTAACAATAGAATAGAAAATGCCAAGTGACTCCAAATAGGCATGAAATGTATAAAGTTTGTCACTACTGGCCGAGGCCAAACAGAAACTCAAAAATGATGTGCAAAGCCTGTGCATCTTGGGTTTTAATTAGCTAACAAATTAGCTGAAACCAATTACCTATATTGATTAAGGCCAGGAGCAGTTTACTGAGTAGTAACTATATTCCTAAGATAATATCCTTGTTGTCTGGAAAGGTCTGTTCCCATGCATCCACAGGGAACGCATTTCAATTGCTAATGCTACTGGGGAGTGTGTTTCTACTACAGGAGCCACATCAAAAGCTCTTCTCGTGCTAAAATAAGAATTGCTACCATGCAGGTCCAGGGAACAATAAAAAGGAGCTGCACTGCAAGTCTCAGTCAGCAGCAGTTTTAGTTCTACCAGCACAAACCCCTCTTATGCAGCCTCTGTCAAATAGCATGGTAAATTTGATTTTCTGTTATCTTTTTGTCCAGTAACTCTGGTTTTGCACCCAAAATATGCTGAGGTCCAATACAGTCCACAACAGGAGAAGCCATGGGCATCGTGAGGTCTGCCACCACTTTGCTGCTCTTTCACTGACATTTGCCATAATATGGTTCAGGTTTACATCTAGATTTGTCTTCTCTCTGCATCTGAACTTCAGATGAGCCTGTAAAATTGACAACTCACTAATACTTGAGAAAGAGTTTTTCCACTGAGGTGGCTCACATGTCTTGTCCACTCTATTTCTTTGTTTACCTGCTCTTTTTTTCCTTTTTTTTTTCCTTTTCCCCCCCCTTTTTTTTCCTTTTTTTCCCCTTTTTTGTGTGTGTTTGTGATTTATGCCTATAATCCCACGCATGGATCTTATTTCAGAAAGATCAACACAAGGTAGAACTAGTAAAAAAAAAAAAAAATAGTTGGAGAGCTTGGTTTTCCACAGCAATCATTTGCACGTATGTTTTCAGGTTTTTAAATACAAACTGTGCTGGAGAATAGAGGCACCAGTATTAAGAAGGAGCACCAAGCATGTCGCCTTACTTCCTCAAAGGCTGGTAGTACCAAAGGCTCACGGTTGGTCTGGATTGCTGCAAGGGTGTTGGCAGCAATGTCTGTGCAAGAAAAAAACACCACCAAATAACAGGTAAATCTTGCATTTCACTCCTATGATGAGCAGGCCTATCTCTTGTTTTCTGCATGTAGCTTATTGTTTGCTACAGACCACAGCAGTAATGCAAACTTCAACACCTAAAAGTCTCCATACACACACACACACATATGTATAAATATATATATATAAAGTTCTTAAAAGTCTTCCTAACTGTGTAGTAGGTTACACAGTGCCTAAAACAGAGTTTTAAAAGCATCCGGGCAGACAGTTTCAAAGGCATCTAAATGCCTTGGAAGGTCTTAACTTTTGATACCTTGGAAAAGTTACCTGTGCTCTCTGCCTCCAGCTGAGACTTCCCCAAGGAAATCCTGGCTCCTGCAGGAATGCTGGCACCTGCCCCTAGTTCTCCTCCTTCCACATTTTCCTGAGTCCAGCTGGATGGAGGTCTGGCGTTAAGACCATGGCACAAGGGAAGACATGGTCTTGCAGCCAGCTGGCCCAGTGAGCAGGTGCAAAGACGTTGACCTCAATGGTCTATGGAGCGCACAGAGGAGAGCGAGAGGCTCCTGGCCCTGCAGTCACCTGTGGTCACGGCAGTTTGTGTTACTGAGGTGTCAGGCAGGTGAGCGTTGTTCGCTTCTGGATATAATTCACTGTAATGGTCAAATTAGGAAGGAGCAGTGGTTTGAAGCACTCTGGGCATGTCCGTGCACCTCAGGACAGCATTCACCAGTCACTGAGCTGGGACGTGTTTTCCCTTCGCAGTGGTGTTTGCCGCGTATTTCTCTGCTGGACTTGGACAGTGGTTTCAGCTCAGCATCTGCTCATCTCTCTGAATCCCCTTTTAACGAGCTGCACTGTTGGGCTGTGGCAGCATTTTCCAGATGACTTCTGAGAAGTGTCAGGCAAGTCTGCATTACTCCCTGGGACTTTGCACACCTCTGTTCCAGCCCCTCAGCTTCGTCAGAGCCATCCTCCTTCCAAAGGTGCTGGTGTCCACGAAGAAGGCTGCACTGGATCTCCAGCATGACCGCAGCTATCCTTACCTGTCCCCGCTGACTCTCTGGTGAGGAGCTGCTCTGCTCACTGGGTAAGCTTGACTGCCAGGTCTGTCCCACATCCTGCACCAGCTCCTCACTTGGGGGACAATCTGGCCACAAGTCCTTAGAAAGTTTCTCCAGTGCTCCTCTCCTCGTTACAGCTTGTGGCTGTACCTGATGGGTGGAAGCCACCACCTGCAGCCTTCAATCTGTTTGAACAGAGACTTCTGGAGACTGTTTGGGCCCAGGATGGGAGGAAAGTGCGGCTTCTGGGAGAGACCTGACAGTGCCTGAGGTGGCTTGTCTGCGTGAGTTGGAAGGTAGGTGATGGTATTTCCGCCTTTGTAGCACACTGGACTGCCCAATCAAAACATTACTGGCAATAATCCCAGATCATCTGATATTGCCTCAGCATTACTTTGTTTTGGAGCAAAAGGACGTGACGTTCAAAAAAGTTTGTGCCTCAGAGGTGCTGTCTCATGGCAAGAGATCCACGTGAACATACTCACAATTGGAAGAGAGTGAGTTACCAACTATTTCACTTTAGTCAGAGCCATGCCACAAGCTCTCATTGCTTAAGCATGTTGTTATACCAAATGCATGTGTGGCTCTTAGAAACAAGAATGTCTCATCAGAAAGCCTAAGGTTAGCTTAAGTAGTTTAAATAGCAGGTTTCACTAACACAGTTCCTTGTGATGGATGTCAGCCCAGAGCTCATCACAACTCCTCCATAACACTTAGCAGAAACTATTTGTCAGACTTCAAATTTACAAATGAAGAAAACATTGCTGCAAAACCTGCTGGCTCTGATATAATTCTACACAGAGGCAAAAAAGATTCTCCTGCGTCTATGTGAGTGTTGGTGGCCTCATATGGTAGCATGCTGTGCTGAAAAAGCCTTTCATAATTCTGAAGCAGCAATGACCAATACACTTGGGTGGTTAAAAAAAAAAAGTTCTTTGAAGTAAAAAAAATAGAATGATACAGGAAGCAAATATGAGGTTTTCCTGTCACAAGGTAGATGCACGGGAAGTTTACAGCTATACGATACAGGGACAGAACAGCGATATGATGCAAGGAGAGTGGGGAGGGAGTAGTTAAGAACATACCCATAAATTGAATTCAGGGACACTGTGAAATATGTAGTGCCGGCTGTTCATTGCCAAGCTAGCAATTATGCAATGCGTCTGTTTCATCTTCAGGGTGCTGTGGAGCAGTTTCCATCTGCAAGTTGTTCACTGCTTACGCTGCTTACGCATCAACAATGACTATGAGATACTGAAAGTAAGGACAGCCGCTGGACACTACACATCAGATTGACACATGCGTTCTGCAGCAGGAAGCAAGTGCAGCCAGCAAAACAAGCTGTGGTGTCTGACCTGACCACTTTCAGATATTTCAAGTGAGAATCTTTTTCTGAGCAGCAATGGATATGCTCAGATATTGCTTCTTTGCTGTCCTGATTCTCAGTGTTTCAATTCCATTTGTTTTCTATGCTGTTAATTTGCATGCACAAAAATCTCTTCGGAGGCTGAACTTCTCGGTGAGCTCAACTTTAGCAGAAGCCTGTGAAGCCCTTATTGAAGATAAGGCGTCCTTTCTGAAGGAAAACACTTTAAAGACATCATTCAGAGAATCCAGTTGCACGGAGTACATTGCGCAGAACCACTACATCACCCGCGCTCTCTCAGCCGAGGAGGCCGCTTTCCCCATCGCCTACGTCATGACCCTGCACAAGGAGTTCGAGACCTTTGAGCGGCTCTTCAGGGCGGTGTACATGCCCCAAAATGTCTACTGCGTCCATGTGGATGCCAAGGCGCCGGTCCCTTTCCGTCAGGCGGTGCAGCGCCTGGTGGGCTGCTTCCCCAACGCCTTCCTCGCCTCCCGGGCGGAGCGGGTGGTCTATGGCGGCATCTCCCGCCTGCGAGCCGACCTCCACTGCATGAGGGACCTGGTGGCCTCGGACGTGCCCTGGCGCTACCTGCTCAACACCTGCGGGCAGGACTTCCCCTTGAAGACCAACCGGGAGATCGTCCGGATGCTGAAGGGCCTCGGTGGGAAGAACATCACCCCTGGGGTGCTGCCACCTCCCCACATCACCAGACGCACCAGATATGTGCACAGGGAGCAATTATACCCTTTTTTTTCTTTCATGCTGTGGACGTTTGTGCGCAAGGCACCCCCGCCGCACAACCTGACCATCTACTTTGGCTCTGCCTATGTGGCCGTCACGCGGCCCTTTGTGGAGTTTGTGCTGCGGGACCAGCGTGCCATCGATCTGCTGGCCTGGTCTGAGGACACCTACAGCCCTGACGAGCACTTCTGGGTGACGCTCAACAGGATCCCGGGTGAGTACACCTTCATTTTTCTGTAGATACATACGTGCACGCACAGGTGTGAATACGCACACACATACATAGATGTATATCTGAGGCTGATTTTGACAAAGCCTAGATGAAAAGTTTAATCTGATCACAATGGATATAAAAGGCGGATCTATTAAATAAGCTTACTTGCCCTTTTTGACCACTGAGAGAGAGATGACTGGGCCATACACGATGTGTGTTACTACTCTGCGTCTGAGCAGGAAGAAGCCCAAGGGATCTAATTTCATATTTAAATCCTTGTGTATTTCAGCTGATTTTAGCCTTTTACCTGTAAAAATTGAGATGAAGAAAAGGAAAGGAATAAAGATTAAAATATGTAAACTACGTAAGCATTGTAATGAAGGTGTTTTCTACAAGATGTTAATTTTGCTGGGGGGGAATTTTATTTTTCCACAAATAGAAGTCAATTCCTCCCCCTCTATCTATTACTCCAGAGGCAGAAAATCTGAGTTCAGGCTGGAACCTGCTTCTAGTCTTCACATGCCCTTCTGTGGGCACACACACCTGCATGCACACCAGCTCCCCTGTAACACCTGCAAAATACCATGTACTCATAGCTACGCATAAATACCATTGTACAGGGTCAAGGATTTCTTCAGAGTACCAGAATCATAGCCAGTATTTTAATCTTTAACTTACAATTAGTTTTACCTTGTTCATATGCCTGGGAAAAGGTCAGAAGATGCACAGGACTTCTCCCCCATACACATCACACTGCTTTTAGAAGCACCTGGCAGGACTTTACGGCTCCCAACTCCCTAGAGCTTCAGAGCAGCCCAAAGCAGGGATACGAGGAATGGAAGCAAGGATTAATTTCTTCTGCCTTTGTTTGTCTTTCCACCCTCTCCCTCTTGGAACTTGTGGGAAATGAAAACAGGGAGCAGTAACAGAGAGGCAGAGCATGTCTACTTTAACCTAAGCAGTAGGCTGTGGGTCCATTTTGCAAGGCTAGTCTGCTTTCAAATTATCACATACCTCTGAGAATAGTGCTTGCTCTTCCGATAATTATATTTTACAGCTGGCATGCACAAAATGCACAAATGATTACTGATTGAGATAGTTATGGTATAATCATCAGCATATAGTATTTGTAGCTAGCTGACTTTCCACAGGAAGCTTTGTGCTGTGATCTTATAGTCCATTGCCTCAAAAGCAATAAACCTAGGACCAGATATGTTCTCCACAAGCAGAAAGCTTTAGATGGTTGCCACTTGTTGTACTGCACTATGTAGTTTACATAGGCTGCGTATTTCATTGTTTATTTCCATGACCATCACCGTACGCTTTCCAGTGTTGCACATTGGCGTAACATTTTTTTGTGCTTGTTCTCTTTGCATCCAAAAGAGGAATCCAAAACCCATGAAACACTTCCACAGCAGATATGTTTCCTTCCTCTTCCTTGTTTTCCCTGCCATTGCTTTAGGGTACCTGGCCAAAAGTGGCTATGCAGCTCTGACAGATGTACTCAGGGACTGCTGTGTCCAGGATTATGAATCCAAACTTGTGAGCATAGCACAGGATGTCAGACACTCACTTGAATGTATCCGAGTCAGACCCAGAACGCTGAGTGTCCCTATCAGTGCATGGAGCGTTAGCCTGGGACTAAGTTCCTAGCTCTAACAAAAACCTCTTGTCCAAGTTTGACCAAGCCACTTCCTTTTAGCTTTTCAGGCATATCAGAGGGAGATAAGGGTGTCAGGCAGTGGTCCAGATGTTATAACAAATAGTTGGAGGCCTCCAGGCAAGCAGAGAGATCATTTAAGGACCCGTTTGGATGTACAGCATATAATGAAAGAACTAAACCAAACAGTTATTTGTAGTTTGACAGCCACAATAATCTCAGTTCAGATAAAAGATTAAAAAAGACTTTTTGGTCCCCAAATCTTAAAATAGCATACTTATTACCCAGAGTCATGTAATGAAGGACAAGATTATTATTTTTTTTTTTTAGCCCCCTAAAGGCTAAAGACTTTCAATTCCCATTCAGCTGGTTTTCAAATAACAGTCTTAACTTATCTTTGGTATTTATCTCAGGCCACTTATCTCCCACATGACTCCTGTGTGACAGAAAATTCCTGAAAGTCACTTTTCAGATAAGGAAGAGAAGCATGGAGAAAATAGGGGAAAGTATTTGCAAAGTATGTAGGCCTGAAGTGACTGGCCTTAAATCGCTTCCCCGAGGTCTCACAAGAAGCATGCACCACCACAGTGCAGGTTAGCAGTCACCTCCCAGGCCAGCAGCGTAACCGCTGGGCTACTTTTCCCCTCTCTGCTCACACAGAGCAGAAAGTAGGTTCTGGTCACCATGGGAGAGATGTGTATCCATAGTCCATGCTACTGAGTTCCTTTAGGGTCACGTTACTGAATCCTCTTCCAAGGCAAAGTCCTGTGATATGGTCACAGCACATGCATGACTTGAGATACAGGCAGTCTCAGGTGATAATCCCTCAGGGTACACACTGATATATACATTAACATACACGTACACTGGTCCACTAGTAACTTACACGTTGTTCAAGTGGGAATATAAAGGTCAGGAGAAGCAACAGCAGCGCTTCTCGTTCAGAGACACCAACGTGCTTTACAAGGGAGATCAGGGCTATTATTTCCCATTCATAGAAGCAGGTAGAAAGGGGCAAAATTCCCCTTTGCCCAGTGTCAAACCACAGCATGGACAAAGCCAGCACTGGAGCACCAACACATGACTCCCAGGCTAACATACTGAATTAAACTGCTTTTTCAGAATTGGCTCACCTGCAGAATAACAGAGCGTGGTTGCACTGCCGCTTCTGCACCAGCCCTGTTTCTTTACTAAGGGTGAGGGTGCACAAGACGGCTGAGTTCTAAAAGCTCATTGTTGCCAAAACAGGAAGCTTTCTCCTGCTCCTCCCATCCCATTCCCTTCAGCCCACCAGCCCTGTGCCGGAAACGTTGCATTTCAATTCACTAGCTGTGAAGAAAAACAATCTTTTTTTTCCCCTCAGTCTGTGAATTGAATTGACTTGGTGAAGAATCTGGTCAGCACTTGAGCCAGCACAAAGAAAAGCTGGGGGTCAAGATGTAGATGTTAGCAAAACGGAGAGAAATAAATAGGAGGGGGAGGAGGAACAGGAGCCAGACCTTCCCCTTTCAGTAACAGAGAGTCATGAGCCTGGCTTGAGCCACCTTCTACAACGCTACTTGCATACAGGTATTTTTTTAACATCTGAGCTTGGAAGGGTAGGGCAGAAATATTTAAAGGCACTGCGTATGTTTTATCAGTATCTACAGATTCTGTACAAATTTTTATCCCAGTGCAGACGAGATGTATCTCGGGAATGCAATGCTACTAGTTGAATGTATTTTTGTTATTGTATTTAAGACATATTTCTAGGAAATGAGGATACAGAGATACAAACTTTAAAGTCCCATGGGAGGTATCACTTACAGACTTTGCCTGTTTAAAACTCATGCTCAGATCTTTGTGCTAAAGCTTTTACCTATAGAAAGTTCTCTCACATTGATCACAATGAACCAAGTCACAGTTCTGTCTGCTTTAATCTTCAAGATAATACCATTCACACCCTCCAATTGACAAGTAAGCTATAAAGAAATATTCAAGAGTGCATCCTTAAAGCCAAAATAAATGTTAAAAGGGCTAAACCTAGTCTGAAGAGCAAATGTCATCTGTGTGCCACAGGTAGTTTACTGCAGCATCCTGTAAAAACAGCATCTGTTTTCTATTTTGACCTTTCTGCTATATGCTATTGGCACCAGGTTCATCTATACAGATGATCCTTCTGTCTTAGATGATCTGGGTTAACACCAGCCTGGAAAAAGGAAAAAGCATTTATTTGTAATCAATCCGTGCCCTGGATCACTACATAGTCCTATAAATGGCTGTGCTGGCAGGACTGAAGGGGCTTGGTGGTTATGGGAATGAACAGCCAGGGTGTTTCAGGGACAAGGATTAAATCTCCAGAGGCCAGCAGCATGTATTTAGGTAAGAGGCTCATCTCCCAGAGCACTTTAACTACCATCCTCATTCCTTCTGTCAACACTGTGACTGAATGCATTTGTGCATCTGCAAAGCAAGTCTCTTTCCTACTTCCCTGTGCCTGTTTTCCAAATTACTTGGTCAGGTTTCATTTCAGGGGATTTCTCCCAAATTCAGGCATGCCAAGGAGATCTTATTGTATCCAAACCTGAGGGCTCATCACGCTGCTGTTACTATGTGAGGCCGTTCCTGCAGCCCCTCTCGACAGCCTCTTGGCAAGTTGGCCTCTGTCCTCTCTGCCCTGTTACAAAGAGAGCAGAACTGTTACTGCCCCTGGGAAACCCACCCGCGGCGTTGTCTCTTTCACCCTTCTTATCCTTCCCTTCGCCAGCTGCTTTGGGTGGCAGCTGTACTCAGGGTGACTTGCTTTTCCAGGGTACGTGCAACAGCTGCTGCCTTGCGTCAGGGACAGCACTGTTTTATTAGCCGCTGCCTTTAACTGAAAAAAGTAGCCAACACGCGTGGAGATGCTGTACCACTGAAAAGCAAATGAGGTCATAGCTATTTAGTCATGAACAGATGCTGGTAGAGCATCCTCTTCTCCACAGGGCCTCTGACCAGTGCAAGCCCTGAGGTGCCCTTCACTCTGTTCGCTAGCAGATATGAAGGACCTCTCCGTTCCTAGGGGCAGGAGTTGCTACAGCTGGATTTAGAAGTGAACTGCAGTCAAGACTCAAGAAACCGGGTGAAGAAGCAGAGAAGTTTGGGAACGACTCTTCTGGGAGCACACAGGAAAGGCACAGTGGAGTGTTGCATTGTGATATGCAAGCTGGCCAAATACTACAAGGCATAACAAGAAACCAGCTATCACCAGGAGAAATTGGGTTTTGCACCTGCACTCTGATGTTTTTGGGGTATTCCTAGCAGGGTGCTGTGACCCCAGGGTTCACTGTGTGACTCCATGGAAATTGCATCAGCACAACTGAGAGGCCTGTGCAGAGCCATCACCACAAGGAGTGAGAACTTCAGGAATATGCTTCACCTGGCATTGTCACTGAGGGAAACGGTGGAGGGATCGCAGCCACGCAACTAGCCGCCATGCCTCCAAAAGGCGCCGCGTTGCTGCACAGACACAGCGCAGCGCTCTGGACACCGGCTTTGCACAGACACATTTACTTTACTGATTGCAGTTACAGTTAATATTGTAGTTGGGAGCAGAAGTGCGCTTCTGAAGTGCTTTCCCTCCTGCTGCATGCTAGCTTTATTCAGATAATGATCTTAGTGCGTGAGGGCTGGATTCCATCTCCGGTGGAACCGAACCAGATGATGTGCATTAGCAGCACATCTAGTGCACTGCAGCAGCTCAGGGGGACAATCAGGGAAAAGCCTGCACCACTGCCAAGCACATGGAGTGCAAGGCGGTTAGCAGCCGTGCCAGCCGTTAGCCGCAGTAATGCACCTCTCTTCCCCGCTTCCATTCCGGCTGGCACAAAATTCACCCGGCCACCCGTGGACAGTATGTTCCCACCCCTGGGATTTGCCTTGGTTACGCACATGATTCCACAGAGATCATCAATGGCGCTTGGCAGGCACTTAGTGTAAGAAAAACTGAGGGGCTGCGGGGAAAGTAACAAGGCAGAAACGCTTTTATTCCTGGTTTCTGCAAGAAGGCTGCAGAATGGGGCCCAGCTGTAGATCTTGTGTCCCAGAGAGGGGGGTAAAACAAGGACCTCCGTGTCACTTTTGCTCGTGTGCCAACCTGAAAGGGACGTTGGGTACACAGCATGCCATCAGTGCCTGCTGCAAAACTAGACAAACTTTTGCATTGGTGTCAACACAAGGTAGTTGATTACCAGAAAGGGGGGGCCCACAGTGTCCTGTGCAAGCCCACTAACCCAGACTACACTCTGATCCGAGTGGGCAGATCACAGAAGCACCGGGCTCCCAGCAGCTTCCCGTTGAGCACAGGCACCCGGAGACATCAGCAACCTCAACCTCTTTGAGTGAGGTTCTTTTTTGTCTGGCTGCTAATCTGACATGGAAATTGGAAACCTATCCATGGAAGATGATTTTTGCATTCGAGCTTGTGTCTGCTTTTCCTAGGATTCACCCAGCTGTGTGCCTACCACAATTTTAAGTGTTTTTGACACAGTTGCATCTTGTGTCTGTCTAAAAGTGAAGACTCAGAGTTCCTTCAGCTCTCTCTGAGCAGGATGAAGGTTGCTAACGTATTCATTTTGTAAATAACTGGAAAGGAATGAAAATTATGGTTAGTTTTGTTTGCAAGTGGAGTGTTAAACCACCCCCAAACTTTGAAAGTATACCTGCGCCATCCTGATGGCAACTCCTTGTTTGGGAGCTGAATGGTAGACAGAAAAATAAGGAAGATAGTTGGCATGCAGTATGTCTCAGGTAATGGCAGGCGTATGTCAAGCTAGTACACTCTCCAGACAGGTAGGAGTTGTCCTTGTTAAAATTTCACTGCAGTTCATTTGAAGCAGTAACTTTACATCCAAATGACAGCTGGTGGCTCTCAAGGAACATCTCATTCACATCCCTTGGATGTGGGTGTGAGATACAAGAGTAATACCGGAAAACTCTGAGTAGCACTGCTAGCACATTAATTAATCATGTTAGCCAATTCCTTATTTTTCAATTTTTATACGTCCATTTGCTTGTACAAACAGACACGTGTTTTCTCCAGACGATTTAGCTTGCACTGAGCTTCTTGCTACAGCAACTTAACCATTCAAAATTACTTTGGTACCTCTCCGTCCCACTGTCATTTGTAGACAGGCTCTTTGAACGACCTCCGCAACACACGCATCATACCAATATGTACTTTGTGGTTCTGTTCTGCCTGTTAAAATTGCTCCATTTCCTTAGCTTAGTGCCCACACTTCAAAAGACAGACAGACAGAGATGCAGAAGCTTTTTAATATGATTCCAGGCAGTGATGGTAGTTGAATAAGTCATGTTCTAGAAAAAAAAGTCTTTTGTACCTATGTCTGCAGTGTTACTCATATAACTAATCCTTGTTCTCTTGTTCATATTCTCCATTATTTTAATGAAACTTCCTGATTGAGCAAGGAATAAGGCATAAAAAACCAGGGGTTTTCCTGTGATTGTAATTGTGACTCATGCCTGCAAAGCTGTTGTACTGTCTTCATCAAAGCCTTCCTCTTTTGAAAAACCTGCTTAAGGGAAAGTGTTGCAACACAGTCACAGCAATCATAAAAACATCTTCATGGCAGAATTTTCTGAAAAATTACTTTTGTCTTCTATCCACCATTCAGATATTATAGTTCATCTGAGAAGATACAACTTAAAATAAGATTTGGCCTGTGTGCAATCCACAGTCATTTGAATTTAAGTACTGCTTTCAATAGGAGCAATACTTTGCTTCACAACCAATTATTTGCTTCTTGCTAAAACACTGCTTAGTGGTGATGGGATAAGGAAGGGTATGTCTTTGAGAAGTCTCTTTGAAAAGCCACAGCTAATAAATGGGCTTGGGGTCCTTCGCTTGATTCTCCTTTATCTTTACTACTATCAGACATTGGTGTAATTGGCTTCAAACAGCACAACTCCTTGAAGAACAGAACCAGATGAGAGTAATTTAAGGAAGGATTTTTTTTTTCTTTCTAAATTCTGGCATCAGGTAATGTCTGTCACAATTCATGCGTGTAACCAACTAAACTTCAGTCCAGCTGCAATTGCAGAGACTTTTCTTGATGTTTCCAGATGCTGAGCTGTCAACAGCCCTTGTTTTTGTTAGGGGGGAACTCCAGTCAGGCCATCTGAACCTGTCCCCTCCTTTCACCTATGAGCAAATTCATCTGACCACACCTAAACCTGCGTTACACGTGTTGAGAGACAAATCCCAATGTCAGCACCCGCCTCGGCAGCTGGGGTGGAAGTTGACAGAACGTTCGTGCCTGAATGGGTGCCAGGGTGGGCACCAGCGGTTCCTGCAGAACAACCCTCCCGTCAGCTGCCCTCGGTGCCCAGCGTGTCCCCACAGGCCCAGCTTGCTCCTGCTCCAGGAAGCAGATGTTTGCTGAAGAGCCCTGTAGAGTTCAGCTCCTCTGATGCAGGACTGCAACCCTGCCAAAGATGCTACAGCTGGCTTATGGGTCAATAACAGCTCAAAAAAACCTTCTTCAAAACATATCATCAAATGAAGCTACTGGAACTGAGACCCCTTCTATATTATCCATCAGATGATTCAACGCAGGAGGTGCAGTTCAGCTCTCTTATGACTGTCAGCAGCCTGATGGCTCAAGGAGATGGCATGCATTGCCTTAATTCAGACCGCTGTCTTGAAAGAAGTAGTTTTAAATAAGCTTCTTTTTTTTTTTCCCCTGAGTTTTATTTCCTTCTTTCCAGCTTCTGAGGTCTGCTTTAAAGCTTGACAATCTGGAGTTTATTTTAGTTAACTCCTCACCCCTCCATACACACATTTTTGCATTCACATACCCCACTGAAGTGAAAATTTATGGTGGAAAAACGTAAAATCGAGCCTTTGTACATTTTTAAGGAGGGGTGGGGTTTTTTCTCCATTGTTTCAATCTAATCTTGAAAGAAAAATCTTTTCTTCTGAGGAGTCCCCCATATCTTTACCAGCCACTTCCCTCCCATGGACAGGTGGGAGAACTTGTCTCTCAGGACAAACAAGAAAACAGACAAACCAGGATTTCAGAGCAAATAATTCTTATGTGCTGTCTTAAGAGCCCTGTCAGACATATTCTTGCTGCTGTACAGGGTTAAGAGGCGACTATTTCCATCCTACTCACATTTGCTCATCAGTTTCTCTCCATCCTCCTAACACCGACAGCTTAACTCCTTGATTTCTCCCTGTTGCAGTTCTGTAGGACGACAAAAGTTGAACACCCCCCCCCCCCAAACAAACAAACCTAATTTACTGTTGGAGAACCTGGAAGGGACTAAAATAGATTGGATGAACCTGGGATTGAAGCCCAGTGTCCACGAGTGGGACTTCTCATGCGGCTAGGAGGGTTGCGAGTGCGGTGGCCACCACCAGAAGGCAGGGCCGGCCTGCGGGGCGCACGTCCCCTTGCCCCCAGCACTGCCAGCACCAGCCTGGGGGCCCTGTCCGGTAACGCGCCACGAAGGCGGCAGGTGCGGGGCGCACCCCGGAGCACGGGGCCAGCTGTGGGCGGTGGTGACACTGCCCTTCCCGGGTGTGGGAGGTGGCTCGTGGCACTGCGCTTCACGGGTCAGCCTTGCATTTGTGTCCTCTCGGCGTGGGACCACCTGGGAGGTGCCGGCGAGGCCAGGGCTGCGCTGAGGCTGGCAGTGTGGGCCATGCGGTGGCGGCGGGTGGTGGGGCTGCTGGTGGCCACCACACTTTTGCTGGGCGCTGCCATGTTGCTGTGGCATGGCGGGCGGCAAGCGGTGGGCAGCGGGGGGTCCCCAGAGGCCACGGCGCTGGAGCGGGCGTGTGGCACGCTGCTGGCTGGGCAGGCCCCCCAACTGAGGGGCAGGCAGCTGCAGCCAGCACCGGGGACAGACCCCTGCAGCGCGTATGTGACCCACAGCCGCTACATCACCCGCGCTCTCTCAGCCGAGGAGGCCGCTTTCCCCATCGCCTACGTCATGACCCTGCACAAGGAGTTCGAGACCTTTGAGCGGCTCTTCAGAGCGGTGTACATGCCCCAAAACGTCTACTGCATCCATGTGGATGCCAAGGCGCCGGTCCCTTTCCGTCAGGCGGTGCAGCGCCTGGTGGGCTGCTTCCCCAACGCCTTCCTCGCCTCCCGGGCGGAGCGGGTGGTCTATGGCGGCATCTCCCGCCTGCGAGCCGACCTCCACTGCATGAGGGACCTGGTGGCCTCGGACGTGCCCTGGCGCTACCTGCTCAACACCTGCGGGCAGGACTTCCCCTTGAAGACCAACCGGGAGATCGTCCGGATGCTGAAGGGCCTCGGTGGGAAGAACATCACCCCTGGGGTGCTGCCACCTCCCCACATCACCAGACGCACCCGATATGTGCACAGGGAGGGGTCCGGGCACAACACCTCGGGGCTAGTCACCCCCCGGCTGCGCAAGGCGCCCCCGCCGCACAACCTGACCATCTACTTTGGCTCTGCCTATGTGGCCGTCACGCGGCCCTTTGTGGAGTTTGTGCTGTGGGACCAGCGTGCCATCGATCTGCTGGCCTGGTCTGAGGACACCTACAGCCCTGACGAGCACTTCTGGGTGATGCTCAACAGGATCCCAGGTAGGACATCAGGTCTGGGGAGGGCACAGGGGTCCCCACCCCAGCACCTGCCACCACTTGGCCATTGCATGGTGCCAGCTCTTTGTAGTGTCCACCGTGGCTCGCCTCTCCATGGAGGTGTTTTCAGCTGTGGCTCTTGGTGGTGCCCACCAGTAGGCTGTCACCACTCCTGTTGTTTCACATGGAGAAGCACCCAGGCAGGTGACAGCCTGTGTTGGTGGCACTAGTGGCAAGCAAGGAAGGTGTACTGAGCCTCCTTGAGTTTGATGTCCTAGAGATTTATCCACTTGGCTGAGCTGTCTTCTGGTGGGAACAGCACCCATGACTGGGTAAGAGAGGTCCCCAGGGGTGGTGGGCTTTGCAGAGAGATGAGTTCAGGCTCGCCACATGCCTTCCTGCTTAGGACCCATGAAGACCCAGGGACGCAGCTTGGCATCCACTTGGCTTCCACCCTCTTCTGCAATGCTGTCTCACTAGTCTCACGTGTACTTCCTTGTGTCATCTTGCTTTTCCAAAAGCCACCAAAGGGGTTTGTGAATTTCCAGGTCCCTCTCACACACTGGTGGGTTGCACGCCTTCACTTGTAGGGGAGTATGCCACCTATACGTGGCCCACCCCAAGCCCTGCATGTTTCCCAAACATAAATACGTGGCCCTGAAGTCCAGCAAAAGTTATGGTTGATTTCAACCAGGTCTTGCAGAATAATATTCCCAAGAGTGATATGTACACCATTTCGGGCAGATTTCTGGAGTACAAACTCCTGCACACCAACTTATAAAGTGCAGGAGAAAAACTCAGATCAGTTGGTGGCACAGAAGTGTAAAGAAGTTGTCCCCTGCCCCAGAGAGAGATGCACATGCTGCTCCAGGGGACTGGTGAAGACTACTCCATTGGCAGCTAGGTTTTAACTGATGTCTTGGTTTGATCCTGGAATCACAGGTATGAGACTTGGAAGGTCAAGGCAAATCAGGCAGCCTTTTATGCTGCAAGATTTGCAGCCCAATGTTGGTTTATGTGCATGATACAAAAACACCAATGCAGTGGCTCATTTTGTGTAAGCTGTGGATGTTTGTCTTCATAATACGTGGTAGCGATGCAAGGAGGAAAGGGAGTGGGCTGCCTCTTGGAGCCAACGCACGCAGATCAACTCTCTCTGGAATTGCAGTGGCAAAAAAACAGGAAGGGCTTAGCAGAGAAGGAGGTTGTGTTGCCCTCGTTCTGAATGAGGTCCAGGCTCTGAAGCAGTGTTTCTCCTGCCTCCAAACCTCCACCATGAAGGGAAGACATGAAATTAAATGCATCAGAGGGGCTGGCCTGTCTTTCCAGTCACTTGTGACTCTTCACACCTGAACAGTGCAGTTCTGGTGACAGCTGTTTCTAAGACCTGGTGGTGGCAAACTCATTTCCAGGGCAGTGCTCAGTACTGCTGCCCATCAGGTGGCTCTTCCCCCCTCCTTGTTTTCGGGGACAAAATTCTGCTAACCTCGATGGAGTAGGAGGCAAGAGCTGGACAAGAATAGAGTGAGCAACTCACGGCAAAGTTTATATTAACTTCCATCATCAGCACTGCTTTTCAGACAAACCATATTTATAAGAACAGGACCCCAGAACAGCTTCCAAATCTGAAATCAGTCACTCAAATATTTAAAGGAAAATGTAGTAAGTACATTTTTTTTTCCAGTGCTGAGCTACATTTTCCTCCAATCTTTAATTAACTCACAAAAATGCCTAGTTTACTCAATTTGGGAGATGGTGAATAATGTGAAGTCAGTAGTTTTGTATTCCTGGAAGGCAGAGCCTTCCAGTGTTTTTGTGGATGTCCTGCGGTCATTCCTGTTTTGTCTGTCATCTTTCTGCTTTCCCACCATGTCAGCATTTTCCAAGTCTTTCTGCACACTACATTTAGTGCCATCTGTTGTGAACAGATTTTTAATTTGGGATGGCAATGCACATCCCAGGCCATTTAAAATGTTTATCCCTTGCCATCATGGCCTACTTTTGTCTTTTATAAAGTCTTATCTTTAGGTTAATGCTTCCTGCGACAGAGTAATATTTTCTGAATTTTCCCCAGGACAAACTGGTTTTTGGCATGTTATTTTATTTGATAATGGCCCAATATACAAAGGGAGAGAAATAAGGTTGTGTAGTTCTGGTTATAGCTTCCACATACCTCTGTTTATGGCAAAGTGCTATGGTGGTTCTGCTGTTGGACCATACAGTCTTTTTGCATCTGATACAAAAGTCATGACTCGGTATTTGCAAACAACCATCCTTACTTACCAGGAACAAGCTATCCTTAAAAACACAGAGAAAAACAAGCAAATAGGAAAAACCCCTGATGTTTAACCTAATCCCATCCAATTTCTCAAGCAGGACTTGATAATTTACTGACGAGGAGAGGTCCTCTTGCCAGTTTACCTCCTAGATATGGGATCTGCCTCTACTTATATATATTATTTTGTAACATTATAGGCTATAATTGAGTTTCAACAACTCCATTCAGTTACATCTTGCTTGAATTTGTTCTGTTAGCCTCTTTTCTTTTTTTAAAAAAGGAAGGTATTTACCAGTAAAGTCATGTGAAGATACAAGGTGTCCATGGCCCAGCGTTCAGATAGCCCTTGGAGGGCAGTGCTGGTTTGGAAGGTGACATGATGCATGCAGTATCATATTGAGGCTGTTGCAAAAGAGGGATTTTATTTCTCAAGTGAAATGTTTAGGTCTCTTGGGCTGACATTTTGTTTATGTCATGAAAGCTGCTTTCAGTGAAGAAACTTGACAACAAGGTTAGCAGCCAGGCATCTGTTGATGCATATTCCTTGGTATTTCATCCCAGTTCTGTGGAGAAAGGTCCTAGAGAGTGGACATAAACCTGTGAAAAGAACTAATTATTTGATTTTCTGTTATCTAATTCTAGGTGTCCCGGGCTCCATGCCCAATGCATCATGGGAAGGTGACCTGAAAGCAGTGAAGTGGATTGATATGGAAGAAAGCCATGGAGGCTGTCATGGTAATGTGTATATTTTTCTCCATTTTTTTCTTCCTGTTCATATAGTGAAAAACAGTTGACTGTTGTTCCTGTACTCCTACAGCTTCTAATCATAATGTGAGACAGTCTTTAGACAGCACTTCATCAGAAAGAAGACATTAAAAAGGAGTCATCTCCTTCATAGTCCATACATGAATCATAGTAGCCACGTAAACAGTGAGAAAGCTGGAACAGTTGCTTCTCCATCAGGAATTTCATAGAATGTATCAGCCTTGGAAAGGGGAATATTCGGCAGCACTAAGGGCTTACATGAGTTAGCTGACTGTTTTCTTGAAGGCCTTGGGGGAATTTTGTCGCAGGTGGATGGGAATAGCCCACGTGTATGTCCCACGCTGGGATGCAGATGCGCCAGAGCCAGCAGCAGTGGGCAGGGCAGGTGTCCTGTGTGAACTCGGGCAGATCCCAGCTCTGAGCTGGGCACCGATGCCTGCCAGAGCCACAGCTGACGAGGAACCTAAGGAGCTGCAGCCTGACGATGATGGTCAAGCTTTGAGTTTTCCTATGTCATGTTACTTCATGACATGACATTAGCAGTAGATAATCTTCTGTAGGGCACACTTCATTTTTCAGTCACTGGTTTGTACGTGGCGTACTGCTATTACTTCTGACGTATCCAAGTGGGACTAGAAAGGGAATACCAAATACTAACGATAAAAATTTTATTTCAAGAATTCTTAATCCATAATGTAGTTGTTTGTGTCGAGGAGAAAATTTTTGAGAACTTCAGTCAGCTTCAATTCAAGCAGTTTCACATTGGCATAACTACATTGAAATCAGTGAAATGACACCAATATCATCCAGCATTAGTTAGTGGAAAATCCAGTATGAGTCAAAGTATCGGTTTCTCTTCACTGACAGAAGGAAATTGCCCTTTGCTGTGTTTCAGCCTTGCCTAAGAAAAAGCCTCAAGTAGCAACACTTCTGAGCTATTTCCTTATTTGATCATCATTTATTCTGAAGTAACTTTCTTCATTTCATTGCACTGTTCATGCTTATTCCCATTGCATGTCCAGTAGGCCTTTTAGCATGTTTGTTGTGTAGGACATTATTTATAGTGGCTTTGCAGATAAAACTTCTCAAAAAGAATGATTTGGATCCTTGATTCTGACATTGGTTTTTTTCTTTTTCTTTTGGCAGGCCGTTATGTCAGAGGCATTTGTATATATGGAACAGGTGACCTCAAGTGGCTTTTTAACTCCACCTATATGTTTGCAAATAAGTTCGAGCTCAGAACATACCCCCTGACTGTGGAGTGCCTGGAGCTGAGACATCGGCAGAGAACCTTGTCCCAGAGCGAGGTTCAGGTGGAACCCAACTGGTATTTTTAGCTAGCCAAACCCCAGGCTACATCATCAAAGAAAGTGGTCGAGAGAATATCAGCAGTAGTTTAAATCTCTGCTGTGCCAGAAGCATAAACTCATGAGACGGGTTTCTTTAGGATGTTCTGTGGATGCAGCTCTGGTCCACTTGTCTCACACTGCCTGCAAACCTCTTCCTCCACTTAAGACCTGGAGGTCAAAGTGTGAGAGATCCAAAAGAGACACCAGGTCAAAACTCCTCTTGCAGCTGGAGGAGTTTTGCACTTTTGCCATTTTTAATGGGCTGTTTTTCAGCCCCAACTTTGGTCTTGCTATGCTGTCATTGCTGTCTTTTTCCATAAAAATATAAACAGAGTCATGTATCCCTGGTATTTCTCATATCCAAAAGACAAGTGTACGCATTCAGTAAGCAAAAAGGTAATGAGTCACAGGCAGCAAGATCTTAAAAACAGGAACACAACTTCTGGCTATGCATACAGATATTGTTTTGTCAAAGACACTGATATTTATTGCAGAGAACTGACGGAAAAGTACTGGAAATGGAATAAAGATACTGCACTTCCCAGATCTTATGTGTTCTTTAAATATCTGTCAGGACAAGGTTTGTAAGAGAAAACACCATCTTTTAATAGATCAGTGGGTGTGGTTAGAAAAATCAGATAGGCTTTTGTAAGGCCCAGATAATAAGTGAATGTCACAAACACCCATCGTGACATGGGCAGGGATGGGCTGATGGTGAGGGACTGTTGACCAAGAACGGAGCCTGCGGAGGCAGGATAACGTCTTGTGAGACCACTCCTTTATTCCTGAAACGTAAACAAAGAGCATCTGTGCCCTGTGCGCCATGTGCCTGTGACAGATCACCGCTCACTTGGTCAGCCCTGAAGGGGGGGGACAGTGAGACTCCCAGGACCCCCACAACCCACCAAGTCATTTCTAGAACATTTCTGAACATTCCTGAGCACATACTGCACCTGCTCAGTGATGACAGACCCCCGCCTATGGGGCGGGCACATCGGGTTATAAAAAGGGAAAACATAAGTTTTCAGTGCGCACCCACCACCTGAAGACTACAACTACGAGCAGAGAACATCACTGGATCCAAGGGTGGTGATATCTTTTCTCTCTCTCTCTCTCTCTCTTTTCTTTCTTTCTTTTCCTCCCTATCACTCTCTTTGTCTCTAACTTAATTTTCAGCACATTAGGGTAATATTGTCACACATTTTGCTAAACCCTTACCTTTCATAGTTTTGCTAAGTTTTGAGTGTTGTTATGACTTTTGCCAAGCCTCTATCTTTTGTAGTTCCACTGAGTTTTAAGTAAATTTATGATTAGTTTGAACCTCTAAAGTAATTGTTGTTACTCCTGATTACCGCACAGAGAATTAAAAAGTTAACCTCACCCTAACCCCCTGAGTGGGACGGGACAGCTTTGAGGCACAGGAGCCCTTCTCCATGTCTGAAAAACAGGGTTTGCATATTTGTCTTACTTGGCCAACTAACAGAACTGGAAAAAATTAAAAAAACCTCTCTACAGGCAGAGTTTGTCCCACCACTGTCCTTAGACCATCATGTGTAAGGATGCAGAGGGAGAGATGGAAAGCGGGGAAAGAAGTAGCAAGATAAATATTTTCAGGACTGAAAAAGCAGTAACTGAGCTTTGGCAATAACAGTAATTCTGTGTCACATTATGATATGGCGTAAGCCTTCTTCCCAAGTTCACTTCATTTCATCTTATTATAATGGTTAATGCACATGGTTAACCTTGGGGTTCACTTCATCACGGCCCTATTTTTATTCCCCAATAACAGCCACTAGAGGGAGGCCATCAAATATCTGAGCAGGTTTTCCCTTCCAAGTCTACATAACCCTTTAAAACCACACAAAATCTCAACAGACTAGGCATGCTGCACAGAAAAAAATCAGTGCTTGGGGATATTTTAGTATGGCAAACAGAAAGCAAAAGTTATGGGTATCCGTCATCGTGTCCTAAAAAACAAAGCAAGGAAGCAAAACTATGAATGCTTCTTCCTGTAGCTGTGATGGTTCTATTTACATAGCATTTTAGCAGCGCTGTTGAGTGACCTAGTCAGCAGCATGGAGGCAGGATAAATCAGGATGCCTGAATATAAGGAGAATATGTGCTGCTTGCTCGCCTCTCTTCTGAACAAGCAAAGATGGCTCAAAGAGTACCTCTTGAGTAACAGCGATTTACCATCAACTTTATTAAACCATTGCTAAGTTCATGGTCTTTTAGGAAACTGGATTGCAACCTGCAGCAGTTCAGAAATGACAACACATCATATTCAGACATCCTGAAGCACAGCTGGTAACCCCCAGGGAAGGGTCTGAACAGGCAGGATCTGCTTCTGTCAGCTTATTCTGCATTCATACCTGCCAACATTTAATAACGCAGATTCCTGCAGAAAGGCACCAAGAATTATCTCCAGAACAGAACTTTGGTGGAAATCCTGTTCATTTTTTTGGGGAGGGGAGAAGAAGAGGGCTTTGCTCACTTGCTGCCGTGGTGGCAGCTGAAGAGAAAAGTATGTCAGAGTCATTCTTTTAAAGAGGGAGTTTTGGGGTGTCCAACTTGAGAGGTCTGGAACCAGCCCCCCCCCCCCCCCCTTTGTTTTATCGAGCTGAATATTCCCCAAAGTGAAATGTCCCAAATAAAATAAAGACATTCTCACAATTTTATGTGAATATTTAAAGTAGCCTGGAGTACAAACAAGATTGCATTTCATCGCTCAGACTCCACAGGCAAGTGGCAAAATATCACCCAACAGCAGAAGCAGTAATCTTGGCAGTTTGAAACAGTGGATATAAAAGGGTGTTGTACTCTAAGCCTGAACAAATACAGGTATTGTAAAACTGGGTTGTATTACCTATTTAAGAAAGAACCCAGAAAAACATCACAGCTGGTTAGCCTATTGAGACACCTAGATTTCTGTCCAACCATGATTTAGAGGGTTGGGTTTTTTTCATGAATGCTACTCCATGTTACATTTTTCTGGAAGTCAATTAATTTGTTTTCATTGTGTGCCTGATTTTGGGGCACACCACCTGCCTTATCAGCCTCTTTTTTTTTTTTTTTTAAATAAAGTACATTACAGTTAATCACCATTTGCGAAGTGATGTGGAAATAAAAGAGGGAGCAGAAAAACTTCTAGCAGCTGAAGGAAGTGCATCTGAACCAATGTGACCTAACAGTGTTAGCAGTACTTGGAACGGCAGTACAAGACAGGGAGAGATGAAAAACTGGAGGAGGTGGCTGGTAGAAAGGACGTTAAGGAGGGTCTATTCAGTTGCTCACTGAGAAGCTGACCAGGACGGGGCACGTGAAGAACTTGTTCTCTCTAACTGGATTTCCAAGCAGGTCCGACTTTCCACTGAAGTCAGTTTGACTTGCTTAGACAACCCACTGGATGCCCTTCTGCTTATTGAACTCCTAAAGACTTTTATACGCCCTGCCCAAGGAGCCAAAATATCACTGTAAGATTTAACGCATGTGCAGCTGCAGACTTTTGGCTCCAAGGACAGTCAAACGAGCACAGGACCAGGCTGCGCAGGGAGGCTGTGCAGTCTCCATTCTTGGGGGGGCTCAGGACCCCACTGGACAAAGCCCTGAAGTCATGACAAGTACATCTGCACAGGCTGTCACCACTTTGGGATCTCAGGTTAGGCTTTACGCCTATGAATGAAAATCAACAGTCCTCATTCCTAACATTAAGGACTTTTTTATGTATCATATGATGCTTTACGAGCAGCTCCAAGACCCTGCAAACTTCTGCGCCTTTGCTAGATACTGCACCATTTTTCCTTCATTCCCTAGCACCTCAGAGGTTCGGTACATTAAAAATGAGCCAGAAGCAGCATGCATTCCTATTTTGTTACTCCATAGATGAGGTAGGGAAGAGGGGACATGCACCTTCTGTCAGTAGGGAAGAGACGCCACCTTTGCTTCACCCCTTGTTTGCTGTCATCTTAGCCTAGGACAAATCTTGGCCTCATCATCAGGGTTCGTTTAATTGGTCTATTAATGCAAGTAGGTAGTCGTGCAAGACATGGAGTGCTCTGCTGTGCAGCTCTACGGCATAGTAGTTGGGCTTGCAATGGGACGTATGAGCTGACAGGGCTGGTGCTTGCTAAGTCTCAAATTAAGTGCAACAGGGTTTTAAAGTATCTGGATGTGAGACTTGAGAGTTTCTTCCCAAGCTTTCATCTTCCTATGACACACTATGTCTTCAGGTCCAGTAGGCATCGTCAGGTGCTCGTTTTCCACCCCGCAGTGCAGCACCGTGAAGTTAATGCACGAGCAGAGACACTAGTTAGCTCCCAGGGTCTGTCCCAAGCCAGCAGACCAGGCTGAGCTGGTGCAGTCAGCGTTCAGCGTGGGGTGATGAGTGAAGCTGCTGCAGACGGAGGGAGACCCTGTGACCATGCATTTCCCAGAGCCAGCCGATGTCAGCAGGAGCTGCAGTTTCAGGCTTACACAACATGCACGGCCACAGGTCTGCTGTTCCCCATGGTGAATGACTTTCAAGTTTCACGCTATTTCCCTTTCGGCTAAACACACCCAAATATCCCCCACCCCAAGGAAGACGTATGTTCTGTGTGTGCCTGCAGCATCGGAGGTGTGTGCAGCAGCCAAAAATGTCCGGCAGCGCGTGCCAGGTTGCAGGAATTCTGAAAGAGTCCCGGGGAGCACAGTTGCGAGAGTGGGTCCAAGAAGAGCAAGACACAGCGCTGTGCCTCACCGTGTTCACAGCGGGGCTTGAGCCTGCAAACCGGGCATCTGCACAAGCGCTGCTGATTAAGTAGAAGCTGCAGGTGCTGCAGCTCCTCCACTGCCATGGAGAACAGTGCCAAGATCTGCCCGTTAGCACACACTGATTCAGAGGTTAAGCCACAGCATTATGCCATGATGTGAAGGATTACAATAGCGTCCTCAGCCTTGCCCAGGAACCAGCCTGTTAACGTACAAATATCTAATGAACATAACATCTTCACATAAGGCTTAAAAAAAAAAAGTTTTACTGGCATTACTCAGCACCTGAGAGGCGCTTTTGCTGACCCTTTGCAAATAAATCCATTCTTAATGGATTTGAATGAAGGTGGATTTTCATTGCTCCATGTTCACAGCGCCACCCACCCTATAGCTACAGTTTTGCTTGCCATCTCCTTCCTCTCCCCACGCCAGAGCCAGGGATGACTCAGACTTGTGCTAAGGGAGCACCATCCAAGAAAAGGTCTTTGCCTAGCACATCCTGCTGGCTCATGGCTGGTGACTGCCAGCAGAAATTTTAAGGTGGCCCCGTGGTGGTTTGCTGTGTGAGCATCAAGGCTCACTCGTAGGAATGATAAACAACTGGCTGGTGTGTGAATGTCATTTTTTGGGAGGGGCACCTGAAGAGGCTGGAAATAAGCACTAGAAATAGGCCTAGAAACAGGGGCTCAAGGCAAAACAATGGCATTAAGTAGGTAACAGGTAAACCTTACTATCTGATCTGATTAGTTATGTCAAACCAAAAGCAAAGGTCCTGCTTTAAACAAAGAAGCCAGCCTGGTTTCGATCAGCAAGTCATTGCAGACAGCGCTATATCGGCTAGATGCTTCAAGCTCCACTGCAAACCCTAAGTGCCAAAACCATCAATATTTGCAGTCCATCTAATGGCACAAAAATGCAAATCAAGTTGTCTTCACAACAGACAGCAAGCTTCTGCAAATGTGATGCACAGTCTTAGTCTTTTTCATGCACCCACTATTAAGGGTTGTAGAGGAAGTCTTAAGAGGATATATGGAGCTCAACAAGGGGGACCAGAGAACATGGGGAAGGGGAGGAACACCAAAAAGATAGAGAAAACTTTAGGACAAAAGTGGGGAGGAGGAAGGAGAAGGAAAACAAGGAAGGGAAAAGGAAAACACAGCACATGAGAGAATGAACTGAGAATGTGAGGAGTTGATAAGCTAAATAGGATAAAAGTACTGTTTTGGTGTCATTCTTTCAGTGTAAGCCTTCTTTTCCAGATAACCTGGGCCAAACTGCTGGTTTGCCATAGAGCTCACAAAACTGCAACTTGTTTTGTTTTGTTTGTTTAGTGAAAGCCTGACAACTGTATTAACTTTCTCTTGGTCGAAATATGTTTGTGCTAATCCCTTAACCATTCATATACAATAGAACAAAGGTGCAGCCTGCACACCTCCTCTTCCAAGTCTTTTAGGGAAGCAAGTGAGGAGGAAAGTTCATTGCCTTGCAAGGGAATAGGTCTGACCACAGTGTGCAGCGTGCAAGCTTCATATCTTCCGATTTTTTTTCTTTGCAAATATATCCATGCCAAAGCACAGCTACCATCAGTAGTGCAGTTAAGGGGGGAAAAACCCCCTATAAAGCAGAATGCATGATCGACAGGTCATTTGTGTTGTCCTACAGGCAGGCTTTGAAACTTGCCAAGTTTGGTAAACTTTTGGGTACACATTAATGAACAAGCTCTGCCAGGGGTCAGAAGGTAATTTGCTTCTTGTGTCAGGTGGACCTCATGATATTTTCCTTTCTGTAAAATACATGAAAGATCTCATCACAAGCACAAACCTCAGTGCTCAGTTCTCAAAGCACAGCTGGGAAGGAAGGAGGCAGAGATCAGCTGGGAAATTTCCACCAGTCTCATGGAGACTGTGTCACGCAGAATCATGGACCTCTGAGGTTGGAAGGGACCTCTGGAGGCGACCAAGTCATAGAATCAGAGAGTCATAGAATCCTTTAGGTTGGAAAAGATGTTTAAGATCATGAAGTCCAACCATTAACCTAGCACTGCCAAGTCCACCACTAAACCATGTCCCTAAGCACCACATCTACATGTCTTTTAAATACCTCCAGGGATGGTGACTCAACCACTTCCCTGGGCAGCCTGGTCCAATGCTTGACAATCCTTTCAGTGAAGAAATTTTTCCTAATATCCAAACTAAACCTCCCCTGGCACAACTTGAGGCAGTCTCCTCTTGTCTTATCACTTCTTACTTGGGAGAAGAGACCAACACCCACCTGGCTACAACCTCCTTTCAGGGAGCTGTAGAGAGCAATAAGGTCTCCCCTCAGCCTCCTTTTCTCCAGGCTAAACAACCCCAGTTCCCTCAGCCGCTCCTCATAAAGCTTGTTCTCTAGATCCTTCACCAGCTTTGTTGCCCTTCTCTGGACACACTCCATCACCTCAATGTCCTTGTAGTGAGAGGCCTAAAACTGGACACAACACAGTGAGGTGCGGCCTCACCAGTGCCAAGTGCAGGGGGATGATCACTCCCCTAGTCCTGCTGGCCACACCATTTCTGATACAAGCCAGGATGCTGTTGGCCGCCTTGGCCACTTGGAAATCCCACCTCCCCTATCTCAAAGCAAGGTCAGCTTGCTCAGGGCTGTGTCCAGTAGCGTATCGAATATCTCCACAGATGGAGACTTCACAGCCTGCCTGAGTGCATCTTCCAGTGTTTGGCCACCTTCATAATGAAAATTATTTTACTTATGTTTAAATGAAATTTCCTGTGTTTCAACTTGGGCCCCTTGTCCTGTCGTTGAGTACCACTAAGAGGACCCTGGCTCGATCTGCTTTACTCTTCCCCATCAGATATTTATATGCATCGATAAGATGCACCTGAGCCTCCTCTGCTCCAGGCTAAATAGTCCCAGCTCTCTCAGTCACTTCTTGTACAAAAGATGCTCCAAGCCCTTAACCATCCTCATAGCCCTTTGCTGGATCTGCTTCAGTATGTCCATGTCTGCCTTGCACTGGTGAGCCTAGAACTGGACCCAGCACTCCAGTCTGTGGCCCATCACAGAGCACAGGGATGAACGCCATCAACCTGTCTAACACAGCCCAGGGCGCTGTCTCCCTTCTGTGCTGCAAGGGCGTGTTGCTGCCTCATGGGCAACTTCTTGTGACACCCTGGGATGCCCAAGGACTTTCCTGAAAAGCTGCTCTCCAGCCAACCAGCCCAGGCACTTCTGCGGCCCCAGAGTGGGAGAGCTGCACCCTCCCTCAGGAGCTGGGATTGCGTCCGGTGCAGTGCCAGGATGGCTGCTCCACGCGGTGCTGGAGATTGTGCCCCATAGCACATCACTACCATCACTAAGCATGTGCACACTGTGCTCAGCAGCGTTTCCGGGGAATCCAGATGCCTTCTTTTGACATCTGTATTTGGCTTATGTGGCAAGGTTGTGGTAGTGGGGGGCTGAGGGGGTGGTTTCTTTCAGAAGACACCAGGAGCTGCCTTCATGTTGGGCAGAGCCAGCTCCAGCCGGCTCCAAGACAGACCCACTGCTGGCCAAAGCTGAGACCGTCAGAGACACTGTTGGCGCCTCTGGGATAATGTATTTAAGAAAGGGTAAAAATACTGCACAGCAGCAGCTGTGAGAGAGGAATGAGAAGATGTGAGAGGAACAACTCTGCAGACGCCCAGGTCAGAGCAGAAGGAAGGAGAGGAGGTGCTCCAGGCGCCGGAGCAGAGATTCCCCTGCAGCCCCTGGAGAAGACCATGGTGAGGCAGGCTGTCCCTCTGCAGCCCATGGAGGACTACAGTGGAGCAGATATCCACCTGCAGCCTGTGGAGGTTAATGGTGAGACAGATATCCACCTGCAGCCCATGGAGGACCCCAAGCCAGAGCAGGTGGATGTCCTGAAGGAAGCTGTAGTCTACAGAGAGGAGCCTGCACTGGAGCAGGTTTGCTGGCAGGATCTGTGGCCCCGTGGGGGACCCACGCTCGGGTGGTTTGTGAAGGACTGTCTCCTGTGGGAGAGACCCCATGCTGGAGCAAGGGAAGAGCGTGAGGGGGAAGAAGCAGTGGAGAAGAGGCATTATGGACTGACTGCACCCCCATCCTCTGGGAGAGCGGAGTGATGTTGAGCCTGGGAAGAAGGGGAAAAGGTGGTTTCATTTTCTTTTATTTCTGACTTTCCTACTGTGCTATTAATCGGCAATAAATTAATCTCCCGAAGCCGAACATGTTTTGCCCGTGTCGGTAACCAGTGATTCAAGATCTTTACTCCCGCGGAACCGCAGGATCGGGACGCGCTGCAGCCCACGCACCCAGCCAGCCCCGTGGGGGCCGCGGCGATGCAGGCCCCGTACCGGTCACTGCAAGGCGCCGTGCAGCTGCCGAGGCGAGCGGCCTCCCCCGGGTGCCCGTCACGGCGGGCGGGAGGGACCTCCGGGGGAGGCGGTGCTGCCGCGGGGAGGGCGGCCCAAGGTCGGAGCGGGGGGTGGCGGGGCGAGGTTGGGTGCTGACCGCGGCCTGCTCTGCCCGCAGATGGAGTACGACTGGCTGGGCTTCGGCTACGCGGCGCTGGTGGCGGCGGGCGGCGTTGTCGGTTATGCCAAGGCAGGTAGGTGCCGGCGGCGGGGTGGGGGTGGGTGTCCCGGCCCTGCCCGCAGGCAGCCCTCCGCTCCCTCCCGGCCCGGGGGCGGCTGGCCGAGCGCTTCGGGAGGGAGGGAAGGAAGGAGGGCTGTGTCGCTGCCGGGCCGGCCTCAGGGGCTTGACTGCCGCCCTGGGAGCTGGCGGGGTCCCCGCCGGCCCTCCGAGCGCCCTGCGAGAGGCTGCCGCCTCAGCCGGGGCTGCGGGAAGCTCGGGCGCAGGGCCCCGGTCCGCTGCGGGGAGTGACCCCGGGGAGCCGTGCTAAATCCTTGTTGCGTGGAAACGGTGCTCGGCTGAGGTCTGAAAAGTATCTTACTAATTAAAAAAAAAAAACCCTCCAGTATCTTTTCTTTAGATTGGTTTTGTAGATTTTTTTAGTAACAGAAACTTGCGAGTGCTTTTGTTTGGTTTGCAGACTAAGCTTTATATGTGTTCTTTTGCTAACTGCTTTATCTTTCGTTTTATTCAAGGCAGCGTCCCTTCTCTAGCGGCTGGTCTTCTCTTCGGTGGTTTAGCAGGACTAGGTGCTTACCAGCAGTCCAAAGATCCAAAGAATGTGTGGCTTTCCCTCGGTGAGTTTGCTTGGCACCCAAGTACGAAGCGCTACAGGTAGCAGCGGGAATAGTAACCCTTTTTCTAGCACATTTCAGTCTCTCTGTGCTCTTTTATTTATACAAATGTTGTAAGTGGTGTCAGGAACTCCTGCCCATAGCCAGGAGGTATTTGTGTAAGAGCATGGTACCTGGTTCCTTTTGGTTGCCCTTTTGGAAGCCAGGAGTTGGTGAGCAATACCTATCATCTCCTCTGCCAGACAAGATGCCATGTTAAACTAACGTGGCCACAGGAAATGTATGTGAAAAAGGTTTGGTTGTGAAGCAGCATTTTTAGTCTATGGTCACAGAGTGGGCATTTTAGCAATAGTGAAAGCATGGTGACAAGCAGTATGTGGCTTTATGGAATATTGGTTTGCACGAGCATCTCAGAAGAAGAGCAGTATATGTTTTAATGTATCGTATGCTGTGGAAGAAACAATCTTAAGTATATAAAACAAAGGAGGGAATGATCTATTCTCCTTGTGTAATGTGCTGTGAGGCTTTACGAAGCCCCTGGTAGATACTACAGAGGACCAAACTGCCTTGTCAGTTAAGGAATGAAATGTAAACCATAGCTCAGTAAGAAGCAAAGTTTCCTCTTGTGAACTTTCTCTTCCACTCTGGCGTGCCGTGGGAGTGGCTGTGCACCTCTGGCATGAGTTTTTAGTCAGTGCCATGACAGAAAGATGAGCAGCTTCCTTATGTCCTGATGTGGTGTGAGTAGTGCTTTCAAGGGGGCCTCTTGAAAGCGGTATTGTGTCCCTGTCTAGTACAGCTCTTTATTCATCCATTCCTCCTCAGCCCTGCTGCGATGTGCAGTTGTGGCTCCTGCTGAGCTTTGGGTTGATTGCAGTACATCAAGGGTAGAAATCCAGAAAAAGAACCTGGACAGATTATCTTTAGAATACCTTTTGCCCTGTCTGATGCAAGCAAACTTGAAGCTTTGGAGAAAGGTATACAGTACCTCCACCTGCCTTTCTTCGAAGAAACAGTGGCCGTGTAACTTACGTGAATATTGATGGGATTTTTTTTGCAGACTTAGAGATTAAATAATTTGGAATAATGTTTAAAATGTTAGTCACTCTTTCAGTTTGATCCCTTAGATTGTTTTCTGTTTGTTAATTCATATATTCAGGTGGGGTTGTTTTATTTCTAGCTGTAGTATTTAGTTCAGAATGTCAGAGAGAAAGGGGAACCGTAAGAATATTTGCCTTCCACGTTGTGAACTTTGTCACCGTCCCAGCTTTCTGGCAGTTTTGAGCCTATCTGTATTCAAGGAAACAATCTTCTGCAAACAAGGAGAAACTGAGAGAGAGTTGGTGATCTGCTGAGAGGACTGGAGGTTGTGGGCAGTCAGACAGTGGTCTCAACCCTGATGAGATCTACTCGCTTCTAATGAGTGGTGGAGCGTGCTTACCAAAGCTGCCGAGAAGCTCACAACAGCTCTGCTGTGTAACAAAAAGAAGTAAAATGTTTGTGTGGAGAGGAGGGAGGCATTCCTGTCTGTAGACGTGGGCCTGTCGGGTTGGCACTGCTAAATGTCCAAGCGTTGTGGTGCTGCGCTGGTGTTTCTATTTCACGTGGTTCTGACCGGCCTTCTTTTTGACAGTGGCCTCTGGGACTCTGTCTGCTGTTATGGGAATGAGATTTTACAACTCCAGAAAAGCAATGCCTGGGATAATTGCTGGTGCCAGGTAGTTACCTGTCTTTTGTTCTTCTCTGGATTTTTGAATAGGCATTTAACTTAGTTGTGGATTATATTGTTTTAAAAATGTCACGTGGTGAGTTCTGTGAAAAATGAAATCTTACGGTGGAGTTCAGCTAAATGATACCATGTCAATGTTCTTTGTGGGATTTTTGCCTCCCCCTCCCCTTTTTTTTAATAATAACTATTCTGTTCAACAGTTTATTGATGGTTGGACGGCTTGGATTGCAGATCATGGAAAAGCCTCTTAAGCCGTAAGTCTGCGTCCAGTCACTTGAAGATACGCAACTGAGAAGCCTGAAAGTGCAACTGCCTAAACGCGCCACACAAAAGCAGAAAAGGTGCTGCTGTCTGTGCATTGTATTCTTCATATCCTAATGCATGTGGGTTGTGTCTTTAAAGGACCGATGTGGAGAGCCCTTGCTATGTCTTCCAAAACGGTATTTGTCTTAACAAACAGGAAAACATGAGTATAGCATTAGTTCAGCTTCTGGTCCTGCAACTTGCTGTGGGCAAAGGCCTCTTGGCATTTGTGTACGGACAGTTGCAGGATTGAGCTTAAATATACATCTGGACTTGTCACTCTAAAATCATCTATACCTCTAAAACAAGGGGAAAGGAGTTGCCAATTTATCACTAGTAATTAATACAACGAACACGCTTATTACATTACCTCTCCCTTTCCGCTTCCCTGCCAGTTTATCCAGCCAGTATGTTTGTCAGTCAGGGACTCTGTTCTCCCCGCACTGCGCATTAGAACCTGGTGGTAGCACAAAACATAATCAGGGAGCAGGCTGTCAAGGTTCTGCTGCAATGCAATGAATGCAAACCTGTTACTTGCAATTACTTGTAAGCAAAAGTGCCCAGCTAAATGTTATTCATTTCACTTTTACAGATTATTATTCATAAATCAAAAATAGGCTTTATTAGATAATGCTGAATTGTAGGCATAGCTCTTGCATTTCATGAGAATTAAAATGTTATTCTAAATAAACCAACAAATTATTATTACAAACTTTTGCATTTTACAGAACTATTTTTTTTTTAATTGTTCATCTGGATTGATACATTTTGGTGCCTTTTCCGCAGGGTGTCTGGATATATTTGCAAACATGAATTGTATAAATAATCTCTATTCTATTCCCTGAATCTAGTGATTTGTAAATCTAAAAATCCCATGAACTGGGGGGAGGTGTAGAGAACAAAAGCATACACACCACAGATTCAGACAAGTGTTATATTGAAGTATTTTATTTTTTCTGAGGGGAATCATCTGTTTTAGATTTGAAAAATGCTGTATGAAAGTTTATTTAAAGACTGAAGGGCTCAGTTGATCAGTCTTTGTCCTCACTTGGTTCCCTTGATGCCCCAAATCATTCTAAATATAAACCTGCCATACAGAAATAATCCTGGGAGTTACATGTGGATTGTAACGTATCCCTGTTCTGGTCTCATTTAACTTACGTCCCTTTCTGCACAGATCCTGAGCTTCGATTTCTTCAATCATTCTTCTTTGGTGGCTGGTACTGGGAGAGATGGAAGCAGAGGGATTGATCTGTTAGATTGGTGAGACTCTGGAGCTGCCGAAAGTTCTCTAAATATCAGGCTAGTACCTTAGCAGGGGGGTGACATCTTGTGATCTTCCTTCCCTCCTTCCTTGTGGCACCAAAGTGACCCGGCACTGCCTGAGCAGGAGGCACAGAGCTAGCCGGGTGGCAGCAGCCAGGCTCTGCCAGCAGCGCTGTGCTGTGAGACTCACAGTGATGAGGCAGCGCTGACATCAAGCCAGGATGCCAAGTCAAGCAGGTTGGGTTCCAGATCAGCCCGGGCACAGTCACGGCACGGCTCTGGCAAGGGCCAGGGTCTCGGCAGCTCTGTCCTAGGCCACACAATCTGGGTCAGAGCTGGCCTGAGCAGGGGCAGCGAGGGAAGTGCCTCATCCCAGGCTGTGGCCCTGCGTTGGTGGGCAGGTATCTGAATGTCTTTGCTCTAGCTTGAAAAGGTTAGTAAGCCAGATATTTGCATTTAAGATACTTCTCTTTAAACTACCGTATGGGTTATTTGCCTCTTCATGTTGCTTTTGAAGCAGTTGTCTTCTGTGGAAGATGCAAACATAGATGCATCTCCTGGGATAAACTAAGACCAGCCGTGATCCAGCAGTTTTCTAATTATATAACGCTGGTCTCAAATCAGGTAACTTGCAAATTTGGGCTGCAATTGTCCTTTAATAGAATAAAGACAATGGAAAGCAGGGAATCCCACTGATAAGCCTTTAAACTCTTAGACCAAAGTGTTAAGCGTTGCTGCTGTTTCATGAGCTTTGGAAAGCAGTAGCTTGAATTGAGAACTGCTGGTAGAACTTGGTGTTTCCACTTTTCACGTTTAGGAGAAACAGTGGCAATCCAGACAAAGGGAGGAGAGAAAAGCTTGAGCCTGATGTACTTTTTATCCCCTTGGAACTTTACCAGTGTATATTGCATCCTGAGCATCCAATGCTCAAGAAATTAATTTCTGCACTAACAGTTCCATATGTATTGATGAATCGGAGTTTTTTCTTGCTGTTTACAAGAATAATTTCTTAACATTTGTCATGCTTTGATTATGGACAAGTAAAGGCTGTTATGGTTATGTCAAAGCAGTTTCAGTGTTTATTAGCATTTGTAAGGAAAGCATGTTTCTTCTAGCCATATTTAGTGCCATAAATAGTACCTATTTATTTTTCTGCTCTAGGTGACTTATGGACATGTGAGCTACGGCCACATTATTAGTTAATTCCTGGAACAGACTGTGATTTTAACTAAGTTGCTGGCATATTGTACTAGCGATGGGCGATTCCTTTCTCTTGGGGGTTGTTTTGTTTTTTTTTTTTTAAATTATAAATCCAGTGCATTTATGCCTGCTATAAAAAGTCTGGGGTCATCCTTCATTGCCATAGCCAGTTACAGGTATATTATACAGATAAATTAAGATGCACTTAGATAGCATAGGGACATCTGTTAGTACTAAGGGAATGACACATACTTAAGCCTAGGCCAATTGAATTAAAGTCTCTAATGCATTACTAACCAGATATTCCTATCCCTATATAGCTCTTCCAGTATTAAAGTGGCATTTTCTTTAGGTACAATTTTCATAACAAAATACTCGACTTTTTGGTACAACTGTTTTAGATTAAACTGACTTCCAGTAAGTTAACGTAACCCATATATTATGGCACATTAGGTCAACAACAGGAATTTAAATTTTTATATGCAGTTATAAAAGCCATACAAATACATTTCTCTTTTACAACACTTAAAGTAATCATTAACAGCTTTACATTTTTAAAGAATGTACTCTTTAAAATGGCAGGTTTAACATAACTAATAAGTCTAAAGCATGTATTCTAAACATGGCTGTTAACAGAAGTAGCCTAGATCAACATCCTAAAAACAATTTATTGTACATTGCAAGGTCCTTTGCGGGGTATTACTATAAAACTTAACATAGAAGCCAGGGAAAGTACTGAATGAGCATATAAACAGTGAGGTATTGTATTATTAAAGTTTGTCTGTGTTTTCAGGGACCCAAGTCAGCCTTTAAGATCTAAACCAGAAAGCAACGAACAGCCCAATATCCTCCCTCACGTAGCTTACTCAACTTCTGTAGTTTAGTTTGATCACTCAATAAAGACATGCAGAAACAGGAATTTACCGATAATTTATGCCTTTTTGGCTAATTCACCCTTTAAATGACTGACAGACTGCAGTGATTCAGGCTCCTGAAAATATCACTGTGACAGATGTAAATCTCCACAGATCTTTGACCAAAAGTGGTCATAAGTTAATTATAGCAGTAGAATCTAATTTTTTAGACTTCACTACAGCTCACTGAGGTAAGTCTAGGATTCAGTACTTGTTTAGCTATTTTCCAATATTGCTGTATCATTCTGTAGCCGTACATGGGCCAAGTCTTTAGACCATCCTTGAGTAGTAGTCATAGTGGATTGCTTATGTCCTACTACAAGGAGTTCAGTTCTCATTGCTATCATGAATATTTGCATATTACAGACCCTAAGGAACTCTTAGGTACAAGTGAGTTCTGAAATCCTTGTTTGAGAGCCTGGTATTCTTCACCAAACCCGATCTGTGCTTTCATCTTTCTGATAAGGAATCAGCCCAATACCTGAAAGCCTGGTGCTGCTCTGCCTTAACCCTGCTTCTAGCTGCTTGTGCACTTCAAGCCTATGCCAATAGTGGATGTCGTACTGCGCAAACAACCATAGCAGTTGTTTTAAGAGTACAAGGATAGGAGATCCATCTATAGAAAAATGTCGAGTGAAATCTACTTCTCAGTAGTTTTGGCAATGTGTGATACAATACTTCAGTAAGTCCTACTTTATAGCCAGTATTTTATGTGGTATTGCATGTATTATACAGGTAATAGAACACAACAGGCATTTCAGGTTTCCAGTGCAGGAGAACTGAACACAGCTCACAGAAAATGCCATCCTGTATAGATCTCATCTGTTTCCTCCATATTTGGCCACCCAGTCTGTTCTTCCATGTACTGGCTGAATTGTTGGTGGGCGAGTTAAAATATTCATGTTTTTTGCTGCTGAATTGAAAGTAGGACCTGGTAACTGAACATGAGCAGCTTTGCTTTTCCAGGAATAATCTGAAAGAAACAAGAACTCAGAATTAATTGTGACTCAAGAGGTCACTCATTTGCAGATGAAAGAATGAGAGCTTAAAGATGACTTGTGGTACTACTCAAGAATGCTAACACAGCAGGATGCTTTGGTCTCTGATATGCTGTCTATGCTTGTTTTCAGATAAGGTTAATGTTTCCTATAGTTTGTGTATCTTATTAGTAATTCTCATCTACTGTATACCTGTTTTGCAGCAGTCCCTTGAGGAAACATTGAGACTGAAAGTCAGTGGAAAAACTGATGTGTTTGTCTACAACTCTGTATCCCTATTGCAAAACTGCTACAGAATGGAAGTGTTCTTACCTCTAAAGCAAATATTTTAAAAAGCAGGTAATTACAACACTGATAAACTTAAGACCCAAACAGCCTGAAGGACAGCGTCTGGAGACCCTCTTGTTCCTTTTGAGATTTTATGCCTTTTATTCCCCTCCTGCTTAGCTGAGAACTCCTGGTGTACCTGGTGGTGAGTCCTCTTCATTTCCTGTCTCTCTGTTGATGTGGTAGAATCTGTTCCAAGTCCGCAGGGTTTTTTACCCCTTAATATTAGCCTCCACCTGGTCTCAGGCACTGGTAGTAGTGCTCTACTGTATTCCCAGCCTTCCTACTCAGATTTCCCCTTTCTGCATTTCAGATAATTGCTACTTCCTCAAGTGTCATGTGATTAAAGTAATTGCCCTGCCACAGGGGCTTACAGCTCATGGTTTTCTTCATGTTCATCACCAATTCTGCCATTTTCCCAATCCTTTCAGTCATTTGGGACCTCTCTTATCCAGACTCCTGCTATACCTTACCATTGTCCCCTTTGCATTCCTAAAGTATATCCTGCCCCTTCCATTCCTTTTGTAGTTTTGTAGTTCATTTTTTATTAGATATTACTAATATTTTTTTTTAATTTAACATGTTACAGATAAAATAACTTTTTTTTTGTACCTATCATTCTGTTTCTTATGGAAAACCACCTATTTTTGGTGGTCTTTTTCAACAGTGGTTTCAACCCATTAAGGAGCAGGTGAGGATCAAGACATTTAAAAAGGAGGAATTTCAAAGAACTGGAACTGGGGGTCAGGTCTCCACCTCTTTGAAAACTAATACTGTTCCTTTTTATTGTAAGCTGGCATTCCCTATCTTTCATCAGTAAGTACAATTCCAGCCTACCTTCTCTTGGCAATGTAGGTCACTTTTCTCGGGTCTTGGCATTTTCCTCAGAGAAACTGATCTTTTATATTACATTAAACTATTGTGACATTAAAAAACTTAACAGAAAAATGAAGATAGCAAAAACAATTGAGAACATAACTTACTTCAGTTTGGATAATACAAAGCAAAGGGTCACCAAAATGTTAATGTTGAAGTATTGACAGATAAGAGATAAAACCTGCTATTTGCTTCATCCTTCTCTCTCTTCCCATGCAAGTCTGCAGAGTTTAGGCTAAATGTGAAGGGTTCAAGGAATAGGATTCTTGCTCTTCTCCAGGACATGGAAGAGTCTCTTAATTGACCTCCATCTGCCAGCCTTTCTGACTGTTACTACACATTTTCCATTTCTAATTAGAGATTTAACAGTGAATTTATTTCTTTGGATCACCATAAGTAATTCCTTTTCATTGTCACTATTCACAGCAATCTAGAGATAGTGGTGGATTTTGTCCTCCTGTGAAATTCTTGATCCACACACTGTGACAAAGCAAAACTCTAGCTGTTGTATTTCAGCGGTGAGTTGATAAGATAATGAAGTGCAGCCCTAGCCTTCCCTGGTGGGTTTCTGATCAGCTCAGACTCAGAATATGCATACATCTAAGCATATTTTATATATGTGTGCCATCTCCTTCCTTCCTTCCCTCCCTCCCTCCTTCTCTGAAGTCACTTTCAAGTTCCTAAGGGGAACAGGTAACTCAAAAGAGCATGTCAGCAAAAAGACAACATTATTAAGCAGGACTATATCAGATTGGTCTGTCATAGGCCTGTTAAACAATTCATGATTAGTTTAGGGCCTTGCTATTTCCTCTGAAGAAACTAGAAGAGTGTGCTGTTGGGTTTGGACAACAGCTCTAAACTGTCACTCACACTATATCCTGAGCACTTCTGTTCATCTTCTCTGGATTGGAAACGCCAACAAAGAAGGTGCTCAGAATGTCATCAATACTGTAGAGGATCCAAGGTAACAGTTACATTCAGAACAGATCTCACATTGTTTATAACTGATGAATGGAACAGTCTTTTAATGTGTTTGTTAGTGTAATGTACAGCTGCATCACTACTGTATCATAACTATTAAGAACTGGTCATTTGCATTCTTGTGTTTGGCTTTTACCTTCTATAATGTAGCAACATTGAAAGTTTCACTTCACAAAGCACTCTTGGGATATTTCATGGGTACAAGAGTAGTGTCATCTCAAGTATCCACAGACTTACATAGCCAACACAGTGAAACGCTGTCTTATATAAGCACCACAGAAACCACAGGCCAACTAGATAGGGCCAGTAAATAAGAGAGAAAATAATTTTAATTTACTGCTTATACCATAGCTGTAACATCATTTTGTAATTTACTAAGTCACTTGATGAAGGTCTTTGCCTTTTTTTAAATTGTTGAGGCCACTGTAAGCATGGATCAGCATCATTCAATTGCATTAAGTGATATTAAACTGATTAAAGACCCACAGAAGACAGCCCTAACCTACGTTAAAGTTACTGTCAAGAAAATTCCAAATCCACTCAAATATAAAGCTTTTTTAAAAAACTATTTTGCACACTTACTATCTGGTGACTGTATCAATTCCTACCAGCTACATAAATCACGGATTTATATTTGTGCCCAGTCTACATAACTATTTACTACAGAGTTGTGGAGTTACATTATTTTTACAATTCTGCTTAACCCTTCACCACTAATGAACAGTAGTTGAGCAAATGGTCCTAGAATTACAAAAGGTTTGCACCTTTATTTTCTCTTTTACCTAGCAAATGATAGTAGGAATATTTTTTCTAGCTATCAGAACTGCCTCTAAACACCTACATTCAAATTCACTTATGTTAAGAACAATTTATGCCCAAGAATTTTATTTACAAAACTTGAAGAAAAACTTAGGGCTAATAAATCTTACGGGAGGCATGGGAAATGAACATTGTGTCTCAGATATGTATGGTAAAAGGATGTTTCTTACCTGATACAGGTGCACCCAGAGGAGCTAACTGTATCCGTTGTCCAGCTGATCCAACTTCTTTTTTATGAAAGGAAGGGATATATACTCCAGATGGGTTGTAAGCAGCACCACTTCCAAAGCCAGGATTTCCTGTTGACATTACAGAGATTTAGTATTTTCAGTTGCATTCAGAAAACCTTGCCTATTTTTTTGATAGTCACTTCAAAATATATTTGCAGTACCACAAGAGTACTAAGTATGAATATTCTTTAAAAACTCCCTAGTGCTTGTCTGTTGAAAAAAATAAATATTCATTCTTTGCTTTGTATGTTAGTTGGACCCTTTACAGCACCTAACAGACTAAGTTGCAGATCCAGTACATCTGATCTGCAGTTCAGCAGGAATAAAGACAGCAGAGCAGGATGAACATTTCATCAGCACTTCCATTAAACTTGGATCACATAGAAAGGTTTACATTGAGTTTTAGAGAAAGGTAGGGTCTCACCTTTTACTTAGAGCTACTTGCTTTACTGGAAGCTGGTTTAAGCCCTTCACTATTTGAAAACTAGCACTCAACAGTACTCTTGTGCTCAACATGTTCAGCCTAAATCTATCTAAAATAACGGAACCAAACTTCTCTTGTGGGAAGTGGTGCACCACTTGAAGTTGACTTTGCCGGTTCCACAGTTAAAGGCCTGCTATGAAAGTCAGACCCAGTTACCCTCTTTCTTTAACCCCAGTTATAATTTTACTGTGCCTAGTTTTGGTCCAAATCTTTCTTTAAAGCAGTGCTACCTTGGGAAGGTTGACATAACCATCCTCATTTCGAAGCTGAGAAACATGCATTTACACACAAAATTAGTACTGAAATTATTGTCCTATAGCAGAGGGATCTGTTAACAATATTTAGGGTCTCTCCAAGAAAATTTCTTACCTTCTCTGTGTCTGTCATCACTTGGGACAGTGTTAGGACTGCTGGCACAATGTCCCAAGAGAAATGCTTTTTGCTAGTGTGTGGTATTCAGTAGTAGTAAATTTGTGAACTACAAGGCCATACATGGTAGTTTTAATTTGACCTTTATCAAGCATGAACATTTTTGTCATACTAATATTCAGCCTAGTTTCAATGGTAGTTGCAGTAAAACACACAATATCTGATTTCATAGTTTTTCGGTCTCCTAATCTCTGGCCATAGTGCAATCCCAAAATGTTCCTCTTCACACAGATGCTCCCAGTCCACTGTGATAACATCAGAGCTCAGAGCAGTGGATCTGTAAGCTGCAAAATTAGTCATCTACAACCCCAAAAGGGTATCCTCATCTAATTACAGCTGTGTTGGGTCATTGCATACCTCCCTGTTCAGGAGCACTAACAAAAAGCATTCAGCTAACTCAGTTTTGCCACTTTCCCCAAACTGTCACTTCTACGAGTTTCGCAAATAGTTGGGTCTCCATGTGGCTTCCCTGTGCCCAGTTGATGCCAGTCTCCAGCACAGTAAAGAATGACACAAAAGTCCTGGTGAAAAATGCAACTTTAATAAAGTATTCTACTAAAATTTAACTTTCTTGTAATCTTTAAGTTAGTCTTCCTTTTCAGGAATTTGCCTGAAAAACAAAACAACACAGTTTTAGTGGTTTGTTCATCTGCCTGTGTGCACATACACACACACACATTCTCTTATTCCCCCAGTTCCTAATTATTTCACAGGGAGCGGTTCATAGCTCTAACAGCTCAGTAGCATTCCTTAAAATTCTGAGGTCTGAAAATAAGAACATGGCAGGCCTCAATTAACATAACATCAAAAAGACTACTTCTGTCAGCTTCTTATCTACAGCTCAGCAAAGCTGCCTATCTGTCAAAAATTGCTCAACCATTTTTTGGTTCTCCTTACCTGTCAATGTCCAGTGTCCTTTATGAACCCTTCTGCAGGAGATGGAAGAGTACAGCCAGGAGGAACAGTCTGGGTGAAACAGAGAGGTCTGGAGAGGTGATCTTTTGTTGGATGAGAACAAGGGAAGGAGCAAAAAAGAGTTCAATATAAAATAACAGAATAGCTACAAATAAAAAAAACCCCAAAACAAACCTCTATTGAAAAGCACAGGTCCTTACCTTTGACCACTGCTGTACAAAAGAAAAGAATTCTTGCTATAGAAGTTATTCATCCATCAGGCATCCAGGAGGTCTGGCAGCAGGCATATAGGCAAGCACTCACGGCAATGATGTCAGCAAGTGTAAACGTGGCCCAGGCCATATCCCCTACCTCAAACAACACATGCCTGATTCTTCATAAAGGATAAAGTCATTGAATTGTTTGAACTGGGTAGTGAGTTCAAAATACCCTACAAATAGTTGCAATGAGATGTATCACACAGGCAGTACACACCAGAGGGGCCAGAACGTGGGGGAGAGGTGAAACATTCCAGAAGCTTTACAATGCTCACAGCAAAGGGTGTGTTTAGACGCACACGAGGCTGCCTGGAAACCTGAGTTTCCACCCCCTCACACTAAGGTAACTCCACCAAAATCTATGCAATCACAGCGCTGTAAAATCAGTGCAACAGAGAATCAGAATGCAGTCAATGGTGCAAGTCCCAAGTGCTGTTATGAACAAGCAGTCCTTCAGGAGACAGCATATGCTGCTTCTTTAGGATCGCTTCTGCACTGTTATCCAGCAACAGCGCAGTGACATGGTGTGGATTACAATTAGGGTAATAGAATACTATGCTTCAAAAGACACGGAATAAGTGTCAAAAGTCCAGAAGAAGTCACAATGAAGAGAGCAAGGTTTGAAAGAACAGATTATAACTGAAACTGAAGTATATGATCATTTGGAATCTGCATTGTAAGTGTGATTTTTACAAGAAAACGTAAAACATAAATATGAAATGTGCAAAGAAGCCGTCTATAATTACTATAAATTACCTTTTGGATCCTCTAATTTTTCATTCAACCTTTCTTTGCATGATAGCTTTTCAATAGGTATAATTAAGTTCTCATCTGTAGACAAGGAAAATGAAAGGAAGAAAAAGATGGGAAGACAGAACTTTAGAAAAAAGCATATGAAGAACCTGGATAGGTGATATAAAAGAAATGAGGGAAAACAAAGCAAGAAGGAATAAATATCTGACATTTTTGTAACTATCGTGCCTCATTCCTATGTTTTCTCAAGCAGGAAATGTTACTCTAACTAGTTACTTTACAAGGTCCTTTCTAATAATGGAGTAAAAATGTGATTTACCAACAATGCAATCACATTCCAGTCACACAAATACATAAATCACAAGTTTAAGCACTCAGCGTATCTGCAAAGTTGACTGATCCTAACCTTACAATTCTTCATAAATAAAGCATTTATAACTATTTATTCTTAACTTCTTTCACCTTAGGGCAATGTTGTGGATGAGGAAAAAAAAAAAAAGCAGTTAAACTAAAAGTAGTTATTTAAACAGTAAACAACACAGTGTCAACTTTCAGTTCTGTCAGTATGAAAAAAGAAAACATACATAATTTACATGTGTTGTATATCCGTGACCAGTGCTCCAGCTGTCCTGGTTTCATGTGTATCTGTCTTAAATATTGTTGCCTCCTCAGTATGTGAAACATCACATGCGATTTAAGATAGTGACAGAAATAATACCAAGTATTTTCAAATACACAAAATAATCAGTTTTAGGGGTTTTTTTCTTTAAACTTTTGGTACATACCCAAAGTAAGTCACTAAGACAAAAGCAGGATTTTTACCATTAGCATTAATGTTAATTTTATATTCAGTGCAATTCAGTAGGTAGATGTCTTGCTTATTGATGCATACTTTTAGAAACAGCTCTTTGCCTTTTTGCACCAAATTCCCTTCCAAGACTATTTTATGAATATATTAATTCATTCTGAGGCACCCAGATACTGTATTTTGGAAAATAAAAAGATACATACAATGATTGCTTAAAAACGTCCGTTCTATTCCATCAAAATTCTGGTAGGTGCTGTTATTGTTCCACTTCCTAAAACCTTTTGCATAATTTCAGATGAACAACTTACAGCTCACCTGACATTCAGAGGGAAAAATCAGGTTTGTTCACACTGCAGAATGGCTACTAAAGTTCTATTAAAAAGGGGTGCAGCATCTGCATGTAAACAAATCTTCCAAAGTTCTTTCTGCACGAGGATGTAAGGCTAGGTGGCGTATTGCCATTCAGGTATTTGAGAATGGCTCATGCTAGCTGGACAATGGCTGCAGAGTTGTTAACAAGGTAGCCTCCCGTAACAGGGTGATGGGACTGTGTACTTAAAGTATACGGCTTGATGGTCAGAAGATAGATTTTTAGTCTTGAGTCTGATGCCTTCCTCAGTAAAATCTTAGATAAGCCATTTAACTAGTCTTAGTCTTCACTCTATAAAATGCTCATAATAGTGTTCTTCACAAAACATAGTACCAAAAGGCACCTTAACTGCAACTTCCTGGCTGAAAATAAGGGGACTTTTCATGCAGCAAAGTATTTGGGACAAGGCTGGTAGGTTGTTAAAAGACATGTTTAGAATATTAGGCAGTACTTTTCTTACATGAGTATACCACCCACCATCTTTTCTTCATATGCGAGACTGCTGTTTGAGAAGTGTTCCATGACACACTGACCAGGCAGTAATGAGGTCAAACTACTTGTTTAAATTAACACCGTAAAATAAAGGTCTGAGAGGATTCTGGACAAAATTTATCTTGACAGGACTTTATAATAGGGGCTGGTCTATACTTTATGATCTGAAAGCAAAATACATAGTTTACATATGAAGAAGCTGTTATTTTAAGAGTCTGTCATTAAAACAAGAAAAAAAATGTTAGCCTAGAAGCTAAGCCTGATAACAGAAGTTAAACCAGATAGTCTTAACTAAATTAATTAAAGTTTGATGAGATATCATGTGACCGCTTTTAATTAATTACACTTTTACCTGTAGTATTTCTGTTAAAAGTCACTCCTCCAGTATGTGCCAGCGGTTTAGAAAACAACTGGTTGTTCCAGGTTCCATGTGATCCTTCTTTATTGACTGCTACTAAAGAAACACTCTTAGGGTTTACACCTTAGAAAACAAATTACGGAAAATGTTATCAACACCAATTTTCAAACATAATTCAACCAATGAAAAATGGACGTTTCTGGAACAGTAAAACAACACTGAATTATTTGTGATACATTGTAAACATCATTAATGTAAAAGAACAATGTCCATTGATTAGGTTAGATTTTTCAACCAAACCATGAAAACTAGAGACACTGATTTAAGAAAAATTCTCCTCATGCTTTCAAGAAAACTTATAAAAGCCTTTTTAGTACAGTTACTTGGTTTCCATAAAATCATACTCTTATTATTTATATCTTTGACTCTCAAACAATTAACACAAATTAAATATACCTATCAAAAACTAGGGTTCTCAAGGCTGAAAATAAACTCTTTCTTCAAGGGATAAGTTAAAAAGGAGGATAAAGAGGTTCTTGTTAGTTCAGCATGTTATGAGCATTACAAGAGTTAATGTGATTACACTGCATGAAAACAGCTCCCAGATCCAGTGGTAACAGAACTAAAGTAATATGGATAAATAAGAAATATGCTCCTTGGAGCTATTATTCTCTTAAGTGCTGAAATTAATTATTTTTTACATCTATGCTTTTCTCATTGAAAACTCTACTAAAACCAAAGAGACATTAGAAGCATGCTTAAAAAAAGATAAGAAATACAGATAGGCTTTCCATTTGTGTTATCTTTAGATAGGGAAGCTCTATATTGGATTTGTATTACTGAGGGTTTTATACGTTACTGGCCATAAGAGGGCCTGTGAACTTGTATGGTGTACAAGCAGTGTCAAGCTTTCTTCCACATTTACGTAGCCAGGAACTTCTGCATCAATTGTGATGATATATGTTCTGGGAAAGGCATTTAGTCCAAAACTTGAAAATTTAGCCTGGTTATGAAAAGCAAAATTATCCAGTGTGAAATCTAAAGTTCAAGTGTACTGTATGTAAATTGTTCACAGCTTGTATTTTCCGTATGTATTGACTTTTACCCTTACCAGGTAGGTATCTTGATTGCCTTAGATAGTACTGCTTTGCTGATGTATTTGATCTTCCAGAATCATTTCTCATCAGAACCTTATTTTCCCCTCCTGGCTGGATACAGCATGCAGCTTTTGGTTCTGGCACACTGAAAAAATCAAAATGTTCAAACAATGTGACCAACAATGTTCAACAATGTGACCAGCTTGGAATACCACTAGCTGACCCTAGCCTGAAGAGTGCAGTGCTCCTCTCTTATCCTACTTTCAGCAGTAGAATTTATTCCCACAGAGTAACAGCCAAATCTCATACTTCATGAAAGTTTGACCAGGGACTTTGAAGAAAAATAATAAAAGCAAATGTGGGTAACTTTGGCAGAACTTAGTACCTAATTTAGCCGACGTAGGAAATGAAGTTAATGTATCTGATTTTAGTAAAACACACAGTTTTTAAATAACACAACGAACACCTAAACCATACAGTGGCTGAAAACAAATTTGATTCAGTTTGGTACCATATCAACACCACACCCAAAGCTGGTCTGCTCATACAGCTCTTTGCATTCTTGCAGAATTTTGGTGACTTAATTTTTAGCAAATTGTCTTAATCAATCTACTGGACACTCTTTAATAAAAAAAAAAAATGTAGTTTTATAATTATAGGACTTACCTAATAAGACATTCCTTGTTTTTCTTTTCTTTTAACAGTGCAATACTAGGCTTCTTTGAACATGACATTCCAAATTCAGTGTCATCCAAGTCATCCCAGCTATCCACAGCCTTTACCAAAGTCTGACCCCATCGTCTTCTGCAGCTTTTAGGACCTATTGCACCATTCTGAGGGCCACTAGCTGCTTGTTTCTATATTAAAAAGGGGGAAAAAAACCCAAACCCTTCAATTCAATTCTAAAATTTTATATTTTGTATCTAGTTCACTTCCTCACTACCCCTTAGGAAATTTGAGGGGAATTTTTCCCATTGTGTTGTACGTATTTTGGTCATAGTCTTAGAATGATTTTAAGCACAAAGCATAACGATAATGTTGGCAGATATTTTGAGTGTAGCTCTTTTGGACCGTCAAATTGCTCAAATATATCTGAAGTAGTGAAGTTAACGTTCTATTTGCAGATCCAGTTCAATGGTCAGCCTCTACTACTGGTATTGTGCTGAACTCATGCTCTTGACAGTGGTAGATAAACTGGCAAGAAGTAGGGCACAGTGGTGCTCAGGGTTTAGGAGTACCAATTGCTGTGTCCCCAAAGTAAATACAGCAAATAAAAGAAGTTAGTCAGGCCTTTCCTTAACATTGTCTTCCAAATAAATTATTAGGTATTAAAACTGTCCTTTCATTGGACTATAGTTTGTTTTCCAGTATTCTGAATACGTATTATTTTTAACATACTTTATATTAGAGTTCAGCAAGTGTAAGTGGAAATCCAAATAAAGATTGCAAACTGAAGTTTAATATTCATCTTGCTAAAAATCTTCCTTGTTAAATTCTTACCAGCTTAGGAATTGGACAAACTGCTTGAGGCAAGTGAAGTTCTCCCTTTCCACTTCTCTATTGCATAGTAACAATATTTTTGTGAATTTTTTCTCAAAAGTCAATAAACAATAGCTGCCTTAACTACATTGCTGCATAAGCATGCCAGTAGGGGCTGTTATAAATGAACATACATTGTTGTTACAAGCAATCTATTCTTCTGATTTGCTGTAAAATTTTAATAAGTGTCTAGTTATATCCTTAATTAGTCCCTAATTATCCATCTGCATTTCCTCTAATAAACAGTATGATAACTTTCAAGGGATCACCTGGCTGAATGTAGTAAGAACTTGTAATAGAACCACCTAAGCATTTATTGAAGACAACTTACTGGTGATGAGTTTTTATTGATAGTTGGAAAAAATGGTTGTGCCTGTGGCTGCTGCTGGTTTTGTACTTGCTGGTTAGCTGTATTCTGAGGCAACTGAATTTGCTGGAGAGGCTGGTGGTTAACCTTTGACAGGGGCTGCGGCTGTGTTTTGTTGGGTACATCAGGTGAAGACAGAGGTTCTGGCTTGGATATAGTTTCCAGTTTAGGTAAAGCTGGCTTTGGCTCTGTTGGCTGAACTGCTTTAATAGGAGTCTGCTTCTCCAGATACTGTGGAGGAGGTCCTAAAACTTGGCCAACTTGAAAGTAAGGGTACTTCAAAGCCTGAGAAGAAGACACAATATTTTACTTCAAAACGTTGACTTTGGTAACCTCATCAAGGATCTAAGCAGGTTTCTGAAGAACTTGAGGGAGCTCTACAGCACAGATAGAAGATGGATGCATAATAAGATCATATGTAAACAGCGGGTATTGCTAACTGTCAGTTCTGTACTTTAAACTCTTCCCATCATATTTTAGTAAGATGGATCCACTTGTACATGTTACAGCAGTCACGTCCTTTCTTTCCATCCTTTACTTCTAAGTTTTGTGGAGTCTGTGTTTTGAGGTACATTTTACATTCAATACCGTTCCATATTCATGCAATAACAAATTCCAATCTTAGAAGAGGTAGTTTCCACTACCTTTAGCATATGCTTTATTACATGTTTCCACTGCTAACTATGTTTTGGCTTTTTTTTTTTTTTTTAATAGAAAACCCCAACCCCCCCCCCCCCCCCCAAAACCAGAAGTGTGATGATTACCATTTAATATTAATGTATAGGATTTACAATTAGAGGATGTTAATGAGCAAAGTTTCTCCTGCATTTTCTTATCACTGGCTTTTCCTGTTTTTGTTTTTCTTTGAAGTACATTCACTGTGGTTGCTGTACCTTCATGGTATTTATTAGGAAATTACAGTGTCTGGCTTCAGGCAGATATGCATTTCATTCTTTTTCTCTGACCTTTTCATGTCCACCACTAGATGCACTGCAGGGAGATACCTTACTGATACAGCGCCTCCTATGTCAAAACAACACACTCTGCTACTCCTTCTGGGTAGGATCCTACTCTTTGTTAGTTCTCAAAGAGATGTTTTGCCTCAGCTGCACTTGAGAATTGCTGCCTTTGTACGCATTTCCACGTATATGCATTAAACTCTCCCTTTTGGCTGTGGATTACACAACTGCTGCAGCTGCTTCCTTGACAACTCACTTGGGCAAAAGCTGGTTATTTGCTTTCATAAAGCATTGTGTGGCATTCTGTGTAGAGATATATAGCACCAGACTACAGTTAGATCTCAGTGACTTTAACAATAGATATGCTTTATAAAGTGGAGAGAAATAGTTGCTGTACTTTGCACCATCTACTTAACCACTCCTGAATCACTTACGTTACATTCACCTAGGATAACTTGCAATGTGTCCTTTTTGTTTCCCAATTGTATTCCCCTTTTATACTTTCTAAATAGGATTGTATTAGGTATGAATACTCAAAAATCAATAGAATGTAACCATCTTTGGTACTTAAAATATACATACTTCATGTTTTAAAATTAACTTGGAGAAAAATGGAGACCTTGTGACCTATTGGTATGTTCTTCACAAAGTTCTTTCCTTATCGCTTAGTACAGTTTACATCCCACCTTCAGGTAAAAATAATCCTTAGTTCTTCCACACTGCACTTCATCTGCAGCTTCACAAAAAGCAAAGCTTAATTTTCAATATCCCCCTTCATACAGATGGAGGAGGAAAAATGAAGACGACCGAGGTGACTTACAGTTACAATTCAGGAAACCTGCAGCTCAGATGTTTTTCTGTCCTGTACAGACAAAGTGTTATGATGTCTGCTGAACCAGATTAGAACTTTCTCTCCTCACTACTCAGTCTAATTCTCACCACAGTGTTCAAAAATGAGAAGACTTTTCTCTGGCTATCAGTGTTAGGACAAGCAAAAGGTTTCTGTATCTACAATTTTTTAACAATGCAAGAAAATTCAGTCGTATACTTAATCATTCAGGTGCTCAGACCTGACTTGCTGTAGGTCTCTTCTTTGGATTCCAGTTCAGCATATCACTCATAAGCTGTATTGCTTCATTGCTTGCATTTGGGATGAGAGTTTTTAGGCTTATAGGCACACATTGTGGGAAACGGAAATTCATGGCAGAAGCAAGGTGGTATCCTTCTGGCCAGTCACTCTGTTTCAATGAAAAGAAAAATGAGTACAAAAAAAGAACAAAGACTACATATCTTATGTAGCTTAAGTCATGCTTGGTCTGCATAGCTCCTTCCTATATAGTGGAAAACACTATTTTCTATTACTATTTTCTGTTACTAGTTATACCACCAGTGAACCCAGCATCAGTCTCCAATGGCAGTCCTTCTCAAGCTCTCCTGTAGGTAAGGGTGGAACCATCATTGTGGATACCACACTTGGACATATTCTATCTGAAGGAGGAAAGAGTGCAGCAGTACTGAACATCCCATCTGTCACAGAAATGACCTCAAACAACTGACTTCAACATATCTTCTTTATGGGAATAGTAGAAGCGAGTAGAAGCGAGGCCCTTCCACCCAGCATTCCATGGTTGTGTAACCATGATGCAGCCTATACAATATACCCCTTATAGATAGTCAGTGATTAAATTACAACTAGACGCTACTGCAACAGGAAAAAACCATGACCACCAGATGAAAACTTTTTTTTTCTTGCATGTTTAACTTGCCAGAAGTAAAACCTGAAGTCCTTAGTTGCTTGATAATTGCATTGTTTGAATACAGAATAAGATCAGCAAAGACCTCAAGAGATCATCTAGGCCATACCCTTGTCCCTTCCTGACAGGCATTAGTCTCAAAAAGCTTCCAGTTTCCGGTACTCCACAACTGCTCTAAAACAGTCTATTCCAGAGCTTAATCCTCCTCAAGATTAGAAAAATGTACTTTTCTGTTGAAGCAATACAAGACCATTGTTGAGTATGCTATCATCCATGAATACCAAAAAGGACTATTTCTTTTGTCTCTTTAGAGCAGCCTTTTTGTACGTTAGAAAGTGTATTATTTCTCCTTTGTTCCAGTCTTCCTTTGTAGGGTAAAGAAGCCCAAACAATTGAATTCCTAGGTCTGGGCTTTTTACGTTTTCCCTATTCTCTGGACTTTGATTTTTCTCTCTTGAAAGGCAAAACTTACAGCTGAACATAATATAACAAGTGGAACAGGAAGATTAGTTCAAACATCAGTGGACTATACTCCTTTATCTACACAGTCATATGGTATTTATCTTTGCTTTAACAAATATTGTTGACATACAATGCACTATGTAGCTCCTACATCCTCTTCTACAGACATGTCAGCTGGATAGTTATCCCCAGATGTTTATGTGGCTGGTTATTCCTGGCTAAGTACAGCCCTCTACACATTACTAAAGAAATTTTTTTTTCAAAGCTACATCTCTAATTTTATAAGAAACTCTGAATTCTAATCTTGTCTTCTAACATATTCTGTCCTTCCCAGCCTGCTATCTACCAATTTAAGAAGTAAAAGCAGCTCTCCTATGAGGACAGGATGAGAGAGTTGGGGTTGTTCAGCCTGGAGAAGAGAAGACTCCAGGGAAACCTTATAGCAGCCTTCCAGTACCTGAAGGGGACCTACAAGAAAGCTGGAGGGGGACTGTTTACAAGGGAATGGAGTGATAGGACAAGGGGTAATGGCCTTAAGCTGAAGAAGGGTAGATTTACATTAGATAGTAGGAAGAAATTCTTCACTGTGAGGGTGGTGAGACATTGGAACAGGTTGCCCCCTGTTGTGGGTGCCCCCTCCCTAGAAGTGTTTAAGACCAGGTTGGATGGGGCTTTGGGCAACGTGGTCTAGTGGAGGGTGTCCCTGCCCGTAGCAGGGGGGTTGGAACTAGATGATCTTTAAGGTCCCTTCCAAACCAAACCATTCTATGATTCTAAAATCTATTCTGTTACAAAGCCTTTTATACAATTAAAAAATTTCATCAGATGCACTATCACTGAAGAATCCTATTCATCAATTTATCTTTCATTTTGAGTGCAAACCAGAAAAGCTTGCTCTCTGAATAAGGCTTTCCAAACAGGTATTCACTTATCATGCAGTTTGTTTATATAAATACACTGATTAGAATGCTATGAGGGACAGCATCAGAAGCCTTACTGAAGACAATGTATGATATTAGTGTTTCTCCTCTAGCCACAAAGCTTGTTACACTACTATAGGAGTAAAGTGGATTGATTTGATAGAATTTGGTCTTAAGATACCATGTTAGCTGTTACTCGTTATGTACATCAACTTACAGTTTTAGCTCTATTAACAGAGTCTACAGTAATTAAAGTACTCAAATATAATTATAAACCAACTTTGGTTAAAATAAGTCTCAAGACTTCAAGTGACTTTATATTCCACCTCAGAGAGTAATTTGTTCATTTAAATTAACAGAGGTAGACTCTTTCCTTCTCTGCTGCATCTCCCTCCTTTGAGTTGGTGACATTGTGTCTGCCAGAGATAGCGCCAAAGGAACGATTTAGAACTGAGTAGCAAGGGCCGAGTATTGAAGTGGTGAAGTACAGGCATAGGGTGACCACAGTACAAGCGCAAAAATTAAATATACGTTTCAATTTTTAAAAAGAAAGAATTTGGAATTATTTATAGTTCCATTGCCAACCTTCAACTAATCAAAATGCATTTTATTAATCTCTCCTTTTCAGATTGTCATCAGCTTTTTCATTAAATTGGCATACTCCTAGTGCACCATCACTGCTAGTACTTGAATGGTGCAACTTACTGCTTTACTTAATAAATAAAGCCACATTTTATAAATAAAGCAACTTCTTTTCTAAAATAAAGCAAAACAGTTGCGTATCACTATTTAAAAAACCCAAACTCACAGATGTCATTAGTATGGTATTACGGACTTAAAGAAAGGCAAATTGGAATGAAGATAGCTTCTGGGCATAATTCCTGTAATTCCTTATTGCAGGATAATGGAATAAATGAAAACATATGTCTGAAAAAAATCACTATTTCTAAAACTATCTGCAAAACCAGACTATTTAAACAACTGCTTGCGTTTTTTCAGAATGCAGAACAGTAATTCACTTGTAACAAATGCACAATTTGTTGTGATAATTCCTATCATAATATTTAAGTACTCTTCTTACATGGTGATCTCCCTGAAGAAGGCCTTAGCATTGTCATAAGGAGATAAAATTCCTAAGTCTACCCAGCAGATGACAGGGGCACAAAGGCAGTAATTACAGCTTCCTGATCCTAGAAGGCTGATTTACAGTCTCTCTAACCCTTGGGGTCTTTAGAAGAGGCTACGGTTTTCTCTGTAAGACTCAGCTGGTAATGCTCCCTGCTTTCCCAAGCAATCCAGGAATGACAGTGTAAACAGTCAGCATTTGCTTCTGCTCAACTACTTAGAAGGTTGGAGAAATAATACAGCAGTCAGCTCAGCACTGCTCTGCTACTACACACAGTGAAAACCTCTCTCTGATCTCCCTGCACTTCCAGAACTTGTTTATACTGTACATTGAAAATGTTCCAGAAGCTAGTACGTTGCTCTCTTTCACAGGTATTCTTAACATACATCAAAATGTTGTTCTTACTACCCTAGATTTGTGAGCTGCTTAAGAAACTTAACACCTGTGCTTGAAAACGCAAGTCTGAAAATACCACTCCTGTTACACGTTCTTTCTGATGCACAATTGTCATAGCTAGCACTGTTTTACACATCGTAGCAATTTTCACTTAGTCCTCTAGACTCAGTTTTCACTTCCACCACATCTTATCTGTAACTCTCCACCTCTGACCTTTTAGCCTCTTCTCTGTCATGAGTTTGCACCTGTTTCTCAGTATGTTCTCTTGGATGTTTTTCCACCACTTCAAGCTCTGCATGTTCCTAGCTAAGGTCAATTTCTGTTTTCAGTTTTCTGTTTCTCCTTCTCTATCAATAACAGCTCCTTTACTGGACAAGAATTATGCTTTATTTTATATCAGTAGAAGACCAGTGAAATTGATGTTTTTCTCTCCCACCCTTAGGTTTTCCAGATGTAGAGACTCCATGTTCAGTCAGTTATTTCATATAGTTCTGTTTGCTCCCACAAAGTACTGATATGCATCTGCCATCTCTTATTCTCAAAAAAAATATGTTTATTATATGGTCTTTTTTCAGTTTATTCAAAATTTCAAAGGTAAACTTATTATTTTCTTGCATGTTCATATATCCATTTGCTTTTAACTGACATAAATATAACTGCATATCTTTTTATATGCACTACCCACACCTTCCTTGTAATTTTAAATAGTATTTAGCCCTTCCAGAAAATAACTGTTTCCTCTCTAAAATACTGCACATTTTTCCTCCATTACTTTTTATTGCTAATAATATTTTATGAGAGATCTGTGTTTGAGATCAAATGTTTCCTTTATTCCTTAAAAAAAGCAAAGCATCATTTGTCTTATTTATGGTATCTTCTACAAGCTCCAAATTCTGGGTGCCAGCCTACAAGAATTACACTTTCAGGAAAGGAAAACTAATCGGCTGTGGCAAGACAAAATCCTGTGGAACTTCAGATTTTCTGGCTAATATGCATAGCTTTAAATAACTGTATTAAGCAGTTTTATCTGGCTTTCATCAGAGGAGAGCAAGGCTACTCATAACAATATGATATACAACGAATGCTAATATGCAACAAAAGACTAGCATTACGTGCCTTAAAGGAAACTTAAATACAGTTCAGAAAACCTTAAGTCTGCAGGAAACTTACTAAAACAATAATTTATATGTATGTTCTGAAAGAGAGATAACATTCAAAGTTTTATAATAATTTTATGTAACTTTTTTTTTTTTAAATACTACTGTGTGAGTTTTTTTTAAGAAGTCTTACCTTCTTTGGGGTCCCTAATACTTGGCAAATTTTGAAGATTTCATCTACTTCACTCGTGCCTGGGAAAAGAGGTCTTAGCGTGTACAATTCAGCCATTATGCTGCCAACTGCCCACATATCAATAGGTGAGCTATAAATAGATGATCTTAGCAAAACTTCAGGAGCACGGTACCTATGAGGATGGAAAGAAATAATAGATAAATTAAAATAGTAAGAGAAAGGTAATTAGTTAAGATAATGTATTAACTTGTTAAATATACTTACCACCTGGTAGAAACATAATCTGTATAAGGTGGCTGAGACCTTAGTTCTCTAGCCAAACCAAAATCTGCTATTTTCACGAGTTCTGGTCCAATACAGAGAAGGTTTTCAGGTTTCATATCTCTATGAAAAAATCCTATAGAAGATCAGACAGAAAAGAATGGCGAATTATTGTGTCATCGCTTCTTAAACAGCAACCTTTTAACAGAGTAATCCAAAATCTACTTTGAGATGTTTTGAAAGAATATAGCTTTTTTTTTTCTTTTTCAAATTCAAAATAAATTAATGGCAACCCTCTCCCCAACAAGCACACACATTTGCCCTCCAGTGATTATTACACCAAGTGTTCTTAAATTAACAAACGTAAACTGTCGCTAACACACAAAGGAAAATGAATTGGCTATTGTGGCAATATCAAATAACAAAGTAATTTCAGAATGAAATCTTTTGCAAAAACTACAACCGCTTTATCAGTTGTGGATAATGGAAAATTGAGCATCTGACACTTACTTGATTTATAAAATCCCTTGAATGATTTTTAACTAGTTTATTTATCGTTGTGACAACAATTTTCAGACACAGACATATAGAAGATATCAAAATTCTGCTCAGGAATGCTAGCATTAGTAGGCACATAAAGTTTCTTTAATGCTTACTGTTGGCTTGAGCACCTATATACTTGGACAGTGGTTAAGCTGCTAAGCAAATAAATTCTGCTGTTTAATTGGTACACACAATTTGTTATAATATAAATCAATTTGATTGAAATTCACTTGCTACAGTAAAGCATTCAATTTCTACATACAGAAACTGACAACCACTCTAAGAAATTGGCTGAACTTATTACAGTGAAATGTAAATGTTCACATTTATCATACCCATCATTCCCAAACACTTACAGTCAAAACAAAATATTAATATTGTAACTCAGAAATGGAAGTTTTTATTAAATTCTAATTTTCTCATTTATTTCATGTAGAAATGAGGAAGGAAAAGAAGATCCTAATAATCAGAGAACAGTATGTGATCTTGATCAGAAAGACATGAAATGGCAATTTCTGGGTATTTGATAATACTGAACGGAACTAATTATATATTTAAATTCATCAACAGGCCTCGCCAGGGTACATGAAAGCCAAGCAGAGATCACTGGGAACACTGTTTCTTATTTCATTTTCAGCTAATATTTTATTTTCTTTGGAAAGTGTTAGGGTTACCAATGTGATGAGAAGGACAAGTACCAAATAAACGAGTTGAGCAAAAGAGTAAATTACTATTTTTTTTTTCCTATATGCAAAGGAGCTTAATGCCGGTATGTCGGAATGCAGTTTGCAGACAGGTATTAAACATGAGAATTAAAGGTTCTGTAAATGCTGTGAAATTTGTTGTTGTTGTTGTAAGCACAAAGCACCTCTTATTTAGAATGTGCTTGTAATTGCTAGAAAAGGCCCATCTCAATATATTTAAATCCAGGTTGTATTTGATAAAGACACTGTTTGAATTTCTTCATGAACCTGTTATTTTAGTATTTTTTTTAGATGTAGGATATCATATTAGTTATAGTATCTCAAGACAGGAGAAACTGCCATCTGTAAAGTATCAATGCTCCTTAAATAGATCTTTTGGAGGAAACAGAAATGCATAGTATAGCACAGCATACAGGTTTCTTCAGTTTTTTTACTCATCTGGTAAGTAAGGAGGAAGAAAATTACTCAACAGTGTATGAACAATATCCAATGATCTCAAAAAGAAAAAGGAATACCTGATTATAGAAAAACAAGGTATAACTTCAGGTATGGTTTAAAAATGCACCATACTTGAAGCAGAGAAAAATATTTATTAGAGATAATTACTAGCCTTTGCTAGATATTTTTATTCATGTTATTACTGTGCATTATCTTATTTTCTAAAGAAGTGCTATACAGTTAAACTCTAGGATGAAACCTACCGTGTTTATGGATAAAAGCTAGCCCTTGTAATATCTGATACATCATGTTTCTGATGACTGACTCAGGGAACAACTTGTTTCTGTGAAGAAACAGATTAACAACTTCACATAATTAAAAAAAAATAATGTATTTTCAGAACATTTGTATTTCTTCACTTTGCACAACACTTCATAAACAGATGAAAACAGACCTGTCATGTCTTGAGCACAAAGTACGATAGATGCAGCTAGCTCACCTCAAAACTCACTTGCTGCCAGGCCTTAATTTCACTTTAAGTGCTGCAGAGGGACTTCTCCGCAGAGAGGTTCACGATCCTATCTTTCTGTAGAAGCTGCTTGGCCAGCAGTGTGCTTGACCAGATGAACATGGAACACACAGTAATGAAGCAAGGGAGAGAGTGCACAGCGTAGCACTGTGGTAGGTGTGTAACTCAGTGGTACCCTTCAGGGAACCCCGACTGAGAGCAATGCTTCTCAGCTGTAGGGTAACATTGTGCTAATACCACTAGCAGCTATCTCAGGATGCAAACCTAAGAGGTTTGCACGTTAGGAGATAAAGGCGCATGACAATGTCAGAAGGAAACACACATTAAAGGCAAAAGAATTCAGCAAAGAAAAATGTTATTGAAAAGGCAAGTCCTATTCCAAAGTCCACCTTGCAAGCCTTGCTATGTACTGTTTGTCCAAGATTGCAACATCACACAGTCCATATATAGGTCCATCTTATGAGCATGCATGTACGTGCAGATGACCATCCACACCTTAAGCCAAATCCAAGAGCAAAAGCAGAATGAACAGTGCTTATCCAATCCTTCATACATTAAAGTGAAGGCTAATAAAGAAAAAAGAAGTATTTGGAATTTCTCTCGTGGCTCTACATACCAAAGACATGCAAACTACCATGTTAACAACTGAGCAAACTGTTATTTCCAAAAGCATTACAATACGCAATATTGTAACGCAGAGCAACGCAGAATTCTACCCTCAGATAAGCAGGTGCAGCAACTCCTGTTCGCATCAGTAGGGCTGCAAGAAGAGCCTAAAACAGAAATTCCAATGTGTTTTTCAAGATAGCATAAGAATCGTTAAATAAAGCATGACAGCACACTATTTGTTCTGTAAGAGACATACCTGTCCTTCATTAACTGATAGAGATTTTCCTTCATGTATTCAAATACAAAATAAAGGTGGTCATTTTCTCGTATGACTTCTTTCAGTTTTATTACATTGGCATGATTTAGCTTCTTCAGAGACTGTAATAGAGCAAAATACAGCTTCAGATAACTCGACAGTGACTTTGATTCCTTACCAGAGCTAAATTTTTAACACGGAAGAGTTTCTAGCAGGGAATTTACAAAACATGTCCATCTGATAGTCTGTATTTATCTTGTAATCTCTGTTTCAAAGAGCAACAAAATAGCATTTTAAATTAATTTTTAAATAAAAGTAGCAAAGATATTAATAGTAGTTTAAAACTTCTATTTCTAGGGATTACATCATAGCTGTTAATCTTCAGATTAACACAAAAACCTAATTCCCTACAATAAAAGTTCTGAAGCTGTAACAGCTCTTGCTACAGAGCTGAATAAGAAAACCCATCATTTTTTTGTTACAAAATTTTCATGAACAAGAATTCTCTTACAGGAGTTCTTTTTGGAGATATTGATTATGCGCAACCTCCAATAAGTTAGGCCTAAATTATGGATGCCCAACTCCATTGTTAGGGAGTTTTGTATACACAGAAAATCAGATGCCCAAAACATGGGATGACTTGGAATTTAAACTCAGGTTTTCAAGTGTTATTCTATCATTTGGCTAGCCAAAACTCCCAGTGCTTTCTACAAATGCCCCAAATACAAGATATAAGGACTGGATATACACCTACAAATCTGCCAGTAAAATGAAAGAACAGGATAGTAAAACACAAACACACACACAAAATCATAGAATGGTTTGGGTTGGAAGGGACCTTAAAGATCATCTAGCTCCAACCCCCCTGCCGTGGGCAGGGACACCCTCCACTAGACCACGTTGCCCAAAGCCCCATCCAACCTGGCCTTGAACACTTCCAGGGAGGGGGCATCCACAACCTCTGTGGGCAACCTGTTCCAGTGCCTCACCACTCTAACAGGAAAGAATTTCTTTCTAACATCTAATCTAAATCGACCCTCCTTCAGCTTAAACCCATAAATCAATTTCTTTATCTTCTCTCAAAGACAAGAGGCTTGGCTAGGAGACATGGCCACTGCTTGAGAATAGTGGGATATTCCATAAAGCAGCAGGAGCTCTAGGAGCGCCATCAGCCCATGGTTTTGTGGAATCTGTCACCCCCATTTAAAGAGTTCACAGAGTTTAGTCTTATGCTTGGACACTGTAGATGTCCTTTTCCTTCATGCAAACCTAACCAGAGACTTATTTTTAAATGTGGTATGTTCACCACTTTACCTTGACTTCTCTCAAATTCATACATTCATCCCATGAATAGAACTTTCTTTTCATTCTGAAATACAATTCCGAGATAAAGTATTTTCAGTGAACAGTACAGAATGCTTTTAGAACAAAGAATCTAAACATGTTATTTTCCAAGTGTAGCATTAGCTGTATTTTGAACTCAATTGAAAACATTCTAGAATACAGCAACATAATTAAAAACAAACCCAACTCTTAGAATTGCTTAAAATTTAAGTGCTTGATGATTAATCACTGCAAACATATTTTTACAGGGGTAGCTAGCCAGAGAGACCACGATACTCCAAGGTATTTATAAAAACATCAGGGACACAAAATCCCTTTGTATAATTTGAATTGTGCTCTCAATAACAAGGAAAGCAACAGTTCCACTGCACATAAAACATCAATATTTCAAACCAGAAAAATCATCTCTTTGTGCCTAAGTTACATAGTCTAGGAAAACAAGAAAATTATATTTTTTGAAATCTGCAAAGTATCTTGACATTATAATTAAGCATCTGACTTGATCAGTCATTTTTACAAACCTCTTCCAAGGTATTAAATACCAAATAAAAATGGTTTCATTTTTTCAAGCAATACTCATACATACAAACAATAGTCTCTAAACTAATTGTTATCTATAACAGTGTTTTATTTGTAAGTCTTGCATAGGTACAAAGGTGGACATTTGGTGTTGCTCAGATCATGGGACAGGGTTGTGAATGTCATCTGTGTTTCTGTAAAGTTCTAGCACCTAGGGCTAAGAGATTTAAACCCAAGATTTTAATTTAGAATAAACGCATCTTCAACTAAAACTGTGTCCCGTCCCCCCCCCCCAAATCCCAAGCTTAAAAATCACACAAAAAGATTTCAAATCCTGAAATCATGAGGAAGAAAAACACTTCCCACAAAATGTTGTTCCTTTTGCCCCAAAATAATGAAAATAATCAATTGCAGATTTTTTTAAAAATTTTAGATTAATATTATTAACGTAGGTAACAGTACTAGCAGTATAGGAAGAAACCTGAAAATCTCAGAAATTCTTAAAACAAAAGTCAACTATATTACAATTATCTTTCTGCAGTAAATCCATAAATAGAGGGAAAAAAATATCTCAGCAACATACAATTTTTGGTATTTCAGCTCAACACTTTACGTTCTGCTTGCAACTCTGTAGGAATACAAGGGGAACTTCCCCACTCCTCTAGTACATTTTTTGTTGTTTTTAACAATCTTTTTAGGCAAGTATGACAATGCTGATGATTACGTACAACACAACTTTATTAGATCCAAGGAGACAGCCTTTATTTACCTGATCAGATTGTTACCTGGTATTTATCATTGTGGCAATATCTGAAAGTTAATACAGTTCCTAAAAAGATTTGAGGGGGCAGGAAGGTGTTTAAAATCTAGCCATTAAGATGGGTATTCTTACAATTCATACAAATAAATTCCCTAATTAACCAACTGCACAGTTAGTTTTGCTTTTCCTTTGGTGTTAGCCTAACAATATTCTAGAAGGAAGTATGTTCTAACTGAAGAAAAGCACCATGCATTTTTATAAGCCAAGGTAAATCAGTAACATATGCAAACTGATGTGTCTCACTATTGATCTGCTAGCTGGAAGTTTGATCCACAATCACCTTGTTATGTATCTTAATTAAAAAAAATTGTTATGTTAATTACCTTAAAAAAAACTGACATTCTTTTCTACACAGATGGCAGACAGCAATAAATTGAAAAGCAAAGATCTTTAAGATTTTGCAAGTACCTGTACTGAATTTAGATGTTACATACCTTTTGATAGCCACAAGTTCTCCCGACTCATTGCTCTTCCCCATCAACACACTGCCATAGGTGCCATCACCTAGTTGTTTCATGATTGTGTAACGGTTCATTTTTTTTTTTTTTTAAGACCTGGAGAGCCAAAAGCTTATGAAATTCTAAATGTCTTCTGTTTTATTAAAGGATTCTATGCTCTTTGATTTTCTTAGAGAAATCTTCTTCCAGACTGTTTTACGGTGGTGAATGTCTTCTCATAACTCAGCAGGATATTCACTAGTCTCCTCCAAATTACAGCTACTTTGAGATGCAGATACAAAGTTTAAGAGACAGAAGAACACGGTCATTCTCACACAGATCCTTAAAAAAAAAAAAAGTAATTTTACACTATTGTAGGAAAGAGACACTCTACTATTTGTATCTAACAATAACAACCCCCAGATCTGTATAGATAGAACACTTCAATGTAACTAGTTCCTTTAAATCCTTCAAACCACAGAAAGCGCCTAGCCTAGGATTAGGGTTAGGGAGAGATCAGGGACCGGAGAGTCAAGATTACTGTCATAATTCCCTAGAACCAGAGAAGTGTGGTTAAAGCTGGTGTGCTCTGATGGAACTCCTTGTTCGTAATTTGCAGACAGCACCAGGTTTGTAATCTGTAATGAAGGCAGGGCTGAAGTTTGGAAAAACAGACAGCACCACCCAAATTTTGCACAGGGTGCTATGGTAAACCTAGGGTCTGAATGCTGTGGTTTGGCTTGGTAGTGCAAGCAGACTCGCTACGCTTAAAGTTCGTGAGGAAGGGAGGTGAAGAAGCGATATAAACCCTCCATTCTTCACCCAGGTAAATCAAGTTGTGATAAATGCACTTGCATGTCTTGCTCTGAAGTTCACAGAATTCTTAGTGTACAGTCACAGTTTGGATTATGCGCAGTAATGGCTGAAGAGTGAAGTTTATTGTTTGGTTTTACAAGGCCTGCAGATAGAAGTATAGAGCTCGTGTGCAATGGTATGGGAGACTAGATCTGAGTTGTCATTTGGAAAAGAATTCACATTAAACAATGTTGCACCCTCGTCTTTGAATATATGTAAACCTTAATTCAAATCCTGACCCAAACTTGAATCTGAACCCTAGCTTTCATTATACACAATAACGCTTAAGATGAAGGCCTGTTCCCATAGGTCCTATGCACAAATCTTGATTCTAACCTTAGCACTGGCTGCCTACTAGACACAATCCTAAAAACTGATGTTAAAGCACTTATGCAAACTTACATTAGTCATCCACTTATTTACATAGGCCTAGGAAAAACTAACAACCAATCACTGCAGCATTTATTCACCGTAACCCAAGCGCTTAAATACAAACAAACCACTGACTGCTAACCGAACTCCAGCATCACCTCTATCTTTTGCCTATGCTGTCTGAAAATGCAAAATGAAGTTCAAATCAGCTGACGCCCACTGTCAGCTTACCTCTATAGGAGATGCAGAATTCAGCATGCAACTCTGTGGTCCTTATCCTTATGCCAGAATTAGCTACCAGCTGGTAAGGCTGTTCAAACAGATTAAGGAACTCAAATTCAGCTGGCAACAAGCCTCAGGCCTGAGGTTTACACACCTGCCAAAATTCAACAATAAAATTGGCCTCTTATGAGTGTGAACACAGCATTCTCGAGTAGGCTAGCCTGGTGTGTAAAGGAAACATCTGTCTGGACAATGCACCAATGTTTCTAAGCTGTTATGACTTGAAATGCTGCTTCCCTGGAGAAGACATAACATGCACCTTGTTACTCACTGTTGCTTCTGTTACTAGGGAGGAATCTTACATGAGCTGTCAAGATGCCAGTAACAAGTGACCCAGTGGACATCTCAATTTGTAATCTTTGCACCAGATAACCACCAGTTTAGCAGTGAAAAATATAAAATAGTTTTTATCCATTGCCCAAAAAAGCTATCGCTACAGTAAAATAAGATTGCTGGTTAACAGCATGTTCTATAACAAAGCTAAAACCCAGATTTAACAAAAAGTAACCATCATAGATTATTTAAATTATGACTGGGTTTTAAACTGGACTTTCATATATTTAAACCTATTGTTTTTTCTCATAATTCAGCTTTATACTTTATTCCCCAAAGTGCCTGCAGGTACTCTGGTCTTTAAAACTTTGAACCGTGCCATTTCTTCAACAAGACTATTTGTTGACTCCAGTAATAAGCAGATGATCAAGTGTTTATGCCAAATTAAGATACACACTAACCACTTATATCTTGTAAGTTATCAATTGTCAGTTTTTTATAAACCCAAACCAAACACTTTCTGAAAGTATTCTAATACATGTAGTGATAGGACAAACTAAAAGAGGGTAGATTTAGATTAGATGTTAGGAAGAAATTCTTCCCTGTGAGGGTGGTGAGGCACTGGAACAGGTTGCCCAGAGAAGCTGTGGATGCCCCCTCCCTGGAAGTGTTCGAGGCCAGGTTGGATGGGGCTTTGGGCAATGTGGTCTAGTGGAGGGTGTCCCTGCCCACGGCAGGGGGGTTGGAACTAGGTGATCTTTAAGGTCCCTTCCAACCCAAACCATTCTATGATTCCGTGATTTTAAAACACAGCATCTGCATCTAAAGCATCAGCAATGATAAATCACATATGCATTTTGCGTATAGGTATACAGAGACATATAACATGAAGTTAAATGTAACAGGATTTGGGTGCCTGTGTTTCTCTGTTTCAACAAATATCATCATCAGATGTTTAAGACATAGTTTTCCAAGGGTATTCGGCAATAGCCGCCAAAGATAGCCCTAGCCTGAACTCCGAGTTGCATACATTAAAAATTTGGAGAGCATGCACACATTTCATGCCCAACTTTTTGCTCTCTAACAGTGAACCAAAATACCAAGATAAACCCCCTTGCATTTGCAATAAACAGACCCAGATCTACACACAAACCTCAAGTTTTGACCTAAGTCCTCTAATTTTGGTGCCTAAATCCTATCAGCTTTCCAAGTAATTTTTTGAGTATAAATTTATCACAGGCTTTCACAATTATTCCTTTTGTCCAATTCTATTACTTCGGCACATGCACTTGAAACAGCATCACATAAAGTGTTTCTTCCTTCCAGAAGTCCTTTGTAACGTAACACATCACAGACATAATTGTGCATTTTGTCTGTTCTGTAATATATTTTATTGCCTTATTCCTTTTCTACTATATACTGTAATTTTTAGGGTATGAAAACACTTAATCAAGTAAAGTACAGAAATGTCAGCACATTCCTTCAACAGTCAAATAGAAGTGTCAAAACTGATGTATGAAAATGCACAAAGCCAGGTGTGAAAACTATGTACTCTGACAACAATATTTATGTACCATCATACATACTGCATACGTTCACTACCACACTGATGCATGCTAGGCCATTCCACTGAAGACTCTCATGAAAGAGGTGTCTTGGTCACTTACAGTTAACAAAAAAGGCAAATGAGGGGACTCAGTGAGACATCATCAACTGAAAACTAACCAAGTCCAGTGGAAAAAAAGGACTGCAAGTATCACACTTGACCCTAAGCTCTTCTCCAACTTTTTAGGGAATTCATACAGAAGTATCTAAAAAAAATTGATAGAGTTCTACGGACAACTAAACAGTCAGTTTTATGGCAGTGCTATGTCACACAGTAACCCGTAAGAAATGATGGAGAGTTACAGAGGCTTGCTGACCAAGAGGTACAGCACTGGATCCTGCAAGACTCTAACAGCCACCGTCACTGATACTAGAATAAACGATGCTGCTAAGTACTTGTGTTTATCAGCCTGTTGTGACATCAGGGTCAGGGCTGCCTTTTGCTCTTACTGGAATTACAGAGCATAAAATCATCGAATCATTTGGGTTGGAAGGGACCTTAAAAATCACCTAGTTCCAACCCCCCTGCCGTGGGCAGGGACACCCTCCACTAGACCACGTTGCCCAAAGCCTCATCCAACCTGGCCTTCAACACTTCCAGGGAGGGGGCATCCACAACCTCTGTGGGCAACCTGTTCCAGTGCCTCACCACTCTAACAGTAAAGAATTTCTTTCTAATATCTAATCGAAATTGACCCTCCTTCAGCTTGAACCCATTACCCCTTGTCCTGTCACTACACTCCCTGATAAACAGTCCCTCACCATCTTTCCTGTAGGCCCCCTTCAGGTACTGGAAGGTTGCTCTAAGGTCTCCCCAGAGTCTTCTCTTCTCCAGGCTGAACAACCCCAACTCTCTCAGCCTGTCCTCACAGGAGGGGTGCTCCAGCTCTCTCATCATCAATGATGAGTTAGAATATAAATGCTCTGCAGTCACATTTCACTACAACAGACTTTTGCACACTTTATACTTTGCACCGCACATACCCAGCTCAGGTGTACAATTTTTTCCTCTGTGGTCTCTATTTTTTCAAAATTGCAGTTCAGTTTTCTGGTTTGTACCAACCTCAGGAAAAGCGAGGGCTCAATCTAGCTTTTGTGTTTAACGCAAGCCTCTGAGGTGGCCTTTCCCATCATAAAGCTTGTATGATATTATTTCCTGAGTTACATGAAACCCTAAAATGTAAAATTATCATAATAGCCAGCTACCAAACTGAAAAGAGAAAGCCTACTGTAAACAACAGCTTGTTTTATACTGTTAATGACATATTGCCCATAATCTCTTCACATAGGATTAAGGAAGTATTAAAGCAGGGGACAAATAGAGGACAAAATACAATAGCTTGAAAGAATCTAGTAATTTGTGTAAATTTAGAGAACCTGAACAAGTACTAAATAATTTAAGCAAATTTTCACTTTTACTATATTACTGTTTTAAGCACTAACAACAACCTCAAATTATTCTAGATGCCTAAATTATATTTCAAAATGTAATGAACAATACCAACTCATCTACATTTCTGCTGTACAAGTATTACGCATTACCAAAAGTTTTAAATTTGCATGCTAAAGAAAAACAGGCAACTCCCAAATTAAAATACAAACTAGAATATATGACCCAATAAAGACCTTCCACACAGATAAGCAACACACAGCCCAATTTCACCAACCTGTTAACGGTAACTGCTGAAATCACCAAAACCATTCACAGAGCACGGTACTACTCTCAACAATCAAAACTGGCAGTATTGCACAGTATGGAACGTATGCCAATACAATTTTAAAAGTTAAAAAAAACCCAACACCAACCACAAACCAAGAAACAAACCGTTGCTACAAGAACCTTCTTTGCAGTGACTGTATATTACTAAAGCTGACAGTAATCAGGTCCCATGACAGGTGGATCCAGTTCTGGAGATTAACTACAAACCCATTACTCTAATCAAAGACCAGTGGTTATTTAAAAGCATGACAGCTCAGCTGCAAGCAAGAAATTAATAACACTGGCAATAAATATTTGTACTTTCAAATATATTGCCTTAAATATTTTTTTTAAAAAGTCTCTTCAAAAACCTTATATGTTGTTTCACTTATTTGTATCGGGCATTCAGGACAGGCCATATCAAAAAGCTGGAACTCCAGTTTGCTGGATATATTTTCCCTCATTTTGTTCCAAACCAGCTTTGGTCTCAAACCAAAATGGTCCACACCGACTTTTTCAGGATGCTTCAACAGTGAGCTGCGTGGATGTTCATCACCCCATGCCAGCAAGGTTATCCTCTTCCCACCCCCGTGAAACCTCTTCCCGCAATGCAATGAGCAGTACAGCAAGTTTCAGGACAGTAATGGTTTCAGTGAGACCTGCGGCCGGACTTTCAAGTCTCCAGCCCTGGGTGGTGTCCAGATGGAACACAGACTACTCATCTCTCAACATCTCCACATCACTCTAAGTTTCAAGAAGTGCGCATTTCCATGCCAATTTTAGTTTCAACTAATGACATTGTTATCTCCCAGGAGTGTGCAGTTACCTCTCTTAATATATGCTCACGGTGGAAAGGGGAGCACAAGCCTCCTCTCACTTATTCAAGCTGTGAAACTCAAGACCTCCTGGCCTGGAACTTCCACCCTGGTTCTCATAAATAAAAATTCACCTCCTCTCATTAACTCTGAGCACATCACGCTGCCAAGGCCCGGACCTGCCTTACTGAAGCAGAAGCAGGCAGGATCCCTGTCTCCACACACCGCACCTCTGATCCACACAGAGCTTTCCTCTCCTGAGCCCAGCACTAAAGAGCAGGCTAGCTCCTCATACACGCGAGGAAAGGCCACTAGTGACCCGCCCCATCTCAAATCACCTAGGGGCTGGGAGAGGCCATCCCGTCCAGACGACGGACCCCCGGCTGCTCCCGCTCCAGCTTAACGCGGCAGCTCCTGCCCGCTGGGACCACCCCAAACGGCCCGACCCCGGACATGCGAGACGCGAACAGACACCCACCCAGAACACCCACTGCCCCCGCTGGGGACCCAACCCCCTCCCCGCCGCCAACCAAGCAAGCACAGCCGCCCACTCACTGCGGCGCTGCGGGCGGTGCCAGCTGGACGGCCGCCCCCGCCGCCGAGCCCCCGGCCAGCCCGCCGCCGCCGCCGCCTCCCACCGCCAACCGCCGCGGGGCCGCTCTGCCTCGTCGCCGGAGCGACGGCGCGAGGCCGCGGGAGGGGCCTGCCGCTGGCCCCGCCCCTCTCGCCGTGGTCACGCGGCGCAGCAGGCGGGCGCGAGGGCCCTGCGAGGCGCGGGTGCGGGAGGAGCCGGCGCATGCGTGGGCGCGGGGATGCGCGTGTGCACACGTGCGTGGACGCACGGAGGGCACAGGCAGGTCCCGGTGTGCAAATGGTGCTCGGGAGGGTTTTCAAGCCAGGCGAGCAGGGGGAAGGCGGTGAATAACTGCCGGTACGGAGAGCGGCGACAAGCCCAAGCTCTGCAAGAAAGCGAGTAGCGTAAAACGGGACCTGGGGCTGACGCCAAGAGCCATGTCACGTGTTTCCTGAAGGTGGCACCACAATACACGAGATCTTCTTGAGAGTGTCGTTACTGGCGTTCTCGTCAGTGGTAACGGTAATTATACCTCAGATCAAGCCACCGGCTCAGCTACCGCGTAGGTGGGACTTGTACAGAAATTCCTGTCTGCAGTATTCATAGCTGTAATGAAGTCTGAAGGGTACTTGCCCCTAGCGTGGGTTTTTATTATTATTATTTATTGTAAGCAATTTATTAAAATGCACATTACTAATATTGATGCAGGGGGAAAACTCTGAATGCTATATGCATTCTAAAATATATATAGTTATTATAAAAATAATGATGACGTTTCCTCTTGGCCCTTTGTGACACCCATTTCTCCAGTGTGTACAGAAGGCATGGTTAATAAAAGTGGCATGTTTAGTGTCTGAGTTAGTAATTTTGGCAGTGAAGTCTCATTTTAAGCTTTAACTCTCAACATCAGTTTGAACTTCCTATCTTTCAATGTTTTTGGGAGCAAGGGGCAAGAAAAGGAGATCTTTTCAACACAGTAACTACTAGTGGCACCATGGAGGGAAAGGCATAAAATTGTTTTAGAAATTCAGATTCGTATCTGCTTCACCAAGCTGGCAGCTCGGGCCTGCTGAGCTAAAACAGGAAGCTGTCTTAATTATACCTTCCCCCCTCCCCCTGCCCCATTCCTCATTAACTGGTGTGGTAACTTTGTGATGGTTTAAGCACCGTTGACAGATGAATTGATTCTACCTCAAGTCAACTGGGTGGAACGTGGGGCTATGGGAATCGGTTTTCTGGAATCCCAAGGATTCAACCCCTCGCACATAGTTTGCTGAAATCAAAGTACAAGAAAACAACTTTATATTTTCTGAAACGGAATACACCCATTTCCTTTATTGAAATAAAACATCGGGAAGTGCCTCCCAGGTAAGATGAAGTTCACTGGTGTGAGACTTGGACCTGTGAAGGGAGAAGGTACCATCACCCACATGGGCAGAATTCACGCAGAGATTCAACAGGAGTTGATCATACATAGCAAAGCACTTAACCACGCATTCCCCTGTAAGGATGTGTTTGAACACTATTACGCGTGTACATTACGCACATGGAAGTACATCTCCGCCGTCAGTGGAAACGGTGCAGCGGCTGCCCTATGATGTCCCCTCCCTGCCCTCGTGTCCTTTCCTCTCTCTCCAGCTTACCCTTGTCCCACGGCTGCCCTTCTTTCCCAGTGATGGGCTCCCTCCTCCTCTGGTGCTGCCGCCCAGTTTCCCCAGATACCCCTCCGGCTACCATGCCCTGCAGGGCCGTGCGGCTAATGCGAGGCTTCCTGGGATCTGCCGGTGCTTGCGTGCCTCAGTGTTACGTGGCCTGTAAGGCTGGGTTCTGAAACTAATCTCTTCTCCAAGGAGATTAGACCGCGGAAGGGAAGGAAGCTACTGCTGCTTTAACGCTTTTACCTGGGAAGCCCCTACAACGATGTTCTTCGTTGCTTCTGGGGTGTTTCTAGTCTAATTACAGCCACTTGCAAGAGAACTGGCACAAGCAAGGGGTCTGTTGTTTAAATAATTTCAATATTAGTTTTGCACAGATGCAACACAAATTCTCTTTCCGAGACCTCGTGTCTGTCAATTGTTGGTACTTTCTGTAACGCTCCCTGGCATTTCACACGCATGAAGACAGAAAGGCTGTAGACAGAACTTGCCAGTGTTTAAGCCAAACTGCATCACGGTGGGGAGTTGCAGGACGAGCACTGCAACCCAGTCACTTAACACCTCATTTTGTCATAAAGACAGGAGAGAGGTGCTGCACTGTGCTCTTGCTATGAACCAGGAAACTGAAGGAAAGGCAACAGGCTGGAACAGAGAGGCCCAGGAGCTGCAGCGATGTTTGTGAGCCTTGCGAAAAGACCTCCAACATCCTTGTACACCTGCTTCCCTGCTTGTTTTACGCAAACACGCGAGCAGACCCTCGCTAATTGTCTGTTGAAAGAACCCTCTTTCGTCGTGGTCCTCAAAGGTGTCGGTGCTTTGCTCAAATGCCAGCCTAAGTACCCAAACCCAGCTTCTCCCAAATGCCATCACAAGTACCAGCATGCATGTTGAAGCTAATAGAGGTTGTGAAAACTTTATTTGGTTTCTGGTTTTTTGAATGAGTTCGATCCAAACAAGCGACATTTCTGTGTGATACTTACTCGCACCTGTATCACCCCACTGATCTTTGTGTTGCATACGGACTCTTGTGAGCCCACAGAGGTGTCGCATTGAAATGCACTCTCTGTTTTGCACAATCCCAACTGTGCCACTACATAAACAGTAACTGGTTCACCCTCCCTTTGCTCAGGAGTGACAGGCAGATATTTATGCAGCTAGAACACCTAAGGTGGTTATCCAGACATGGACCACCACCGTACATGGATTTTATTACTTCTCAGGCAGAGTGATTTTAACAGGCCCGGACTAACTTTTCACTCTGTGTGTTGGGAACTACTCCAGCATTAAATGTCCCAGTTCTTCCCTTTTTATCTGCATGTGACTGCCACCAATAAGGGTGGGAATGACATGAACTTTCCTAAATACATCTCTAGAACTGCATTGTGCATCCTGCTAAATGGTGTCTCTCAGGAAACATGATCTACTTTTGTCAAAGGGAGTAGCTCAGTTGTATTAGACAGCTTCCCCCAAAGAGACACAAAGAAAAACCCTAGAAATCCAGAAAAAATCCCAGAAAACCCCCAGGAAAAAAAACCCAAAACCAACCCAACCAAAACCCAAATAAACCAGTCTCAGAAATCACATTCTGCTTTGTCGCATTGTCAGTGTCTATAGAGTAGCTCTCGTTTCTACCCATAGAGCTGGGAGGAAAGCTTGCCTGTGTCTTTAAAGATGACAATCTGTACACCAAAATGAGGAGATCGACTAATTCAAGTTCAGTAAGCCCAGAACAGCCAAGTTTCTGCACGCCTTGTTTGTAGCATTTAGGATATTTGAAAAGCCCAGAGGTAACCCGCATTCAGAAGAGGAGCAAGGGCTAAGCGAATTGCCCAGACTCACCCGAGGTCTTTGGCAGGACTGGGTGGACACACGTGGCCGTGGAGCGGGACAATGTGCCAGGCTCTGTCCTCTCAGCGGGAGGGGACACGACCACAAAATGATGCCCACATGTAGTTGCAACCGCCAGATGTGTGACATAGGGCTGTATTCGGTGGGTACGCGGTTGAAAAAACATTGTCACGCGGCCTCTTGTCTCCGGGAGACTTCCATTCAACACTTGGGCTTTTAAACTTTGCCATTAAGAGGCTGCTGTTTTGGTACAAAGGGCAGCCTCAGCATGAGGACAGATGGTACTTTACCTCAGTAGGGCCCTTGTAGTCCATATGAAGCCGGAGCCACAGGTGGCCGAGGTTTGAAAGCACCTTTTTCCTCCCTCCCTCTGTGGTTTTGCCATAACAACTGGAATTTGTTAGATGAAGACATTTGCCGCAGTACAGGATGCGGGCTGGCGAGGGGCTCCTCTCATCTGCTCAAGGTGGGAACAGAAACCGCGCTTGAAGGGGATGATTAATGGAAGAGAAGATGCTTACTCAGGGACCGAAGGGAGCACATCTTTCTTCAGGATGCTGCTTTGCTTGAGAAACACGCTTTTAAAGTCAATTCTGCAGCTATATAAACCAACAAGGAGGCTTTCAATTTCAGCTTTTTTGTTACAGAAGCTCACATTGCCTTTACATTTATGTATTTTTGAGAGAAAACTATGTACAACACCAGACATTGCCCATCTGATCTTTTATCTGAAAAGGGTAACGTACAGATACATTGTCCCAGACACTTGTGCATGAAAGGGAGCAAAATGAAGAAAAACCGCAATAACCTTTACAGTGGTTTTATTTGTTCTAGTGCTACAGATGATGCAGTGAGATAATGGCTACCATAGTTTTTTTACTGTGCTTAAACAGCTGTCGCGTTTATTAGAAATCAGTCCACACCCAAAAAGTAGCATCTTAACACAATTGGCTGCATTTTAACTGATGTACAAAGTTCTGCTTAAAAGGCTATGTTTAAGAGCATAGCATAATGTTTTAAGCATACGGCTACAACAAGAAGTTTTATACCAGTAATATTAACAGCACAAAACCCCCACAGCTTATCTGAATGTTTTAATATACTTGAAGCTTGAGTTGTGGTTGTCTATCTCCTCTAAAGTCAATATAAAGTGGAGCAACTTACAGCTTAAAAATTTTCTTTGACTTCTGCATCCGCTGTGAATCTTTCCAGATTTCTCAGTCATTTTGTTTGGCCTTATTCCCCTCCAATATGTTTCTTTTAAATTTAGAAGGGTGTAAATCTTCATTTTTATTGTACATGCCAAATACCTCAATATGATTTGGAGTACAGAACAGAAATCTCAGCTCTGTTAACAGGCATAGTGCTATATATGTTAACAGGCATAGTGCTATATATTCCTAAACTCTAAAATTTTGCATCAGTCTTTCTGGGTGGTAGCTTTTTTTTTTTTTTTAAGGTTAGTATATGGACTAATTATCAAACTCATGTTGCTCACCTGAATCAGTTCTTGTCAGTAATTTAAAACAACTGGTAGAAGAATTGCCAGGAGAGTTTAACAAGAGCCAAGTTAGGTATACAGCAAATACCCTAAAAGACAAGGTATACTCACTGCAGATGAATTCATTTAGTCTTTTTGTAAATTCCAGCTTCACATGGCTTGAATTTTTAAAATGCTGAACAATCCACTGCTGAAACAGGATGCTATTTTAAATTTCTGTGGGGCTCAATTTCACATATCAGAGTGCACACATTGTTTTCATAAAAATACAAAAAGAAATTAAACTATACCAGAAATAATGATTTTAAAAACTCGGGTATTTGTACACCATGCTTTGCAAGTAAGATTTGTTCAGTAGTTTTATGATAGCATTACAAGGTTCTGTATGTCAAAGCCAACTATCCAGCTGCTTATGTTAGTTAACATGTTTTTAACTGTGATTTCATGTTTATTGAAAGTGTACAGTAGCCTACTGTTACTCGAAGCATAACAAAAATATACAAACCCCAGATTTTCCAAAATACTGGAATGTCCAAAAAGTTAAAGATACTTAGTAACAATAATAAGAAGAAATTCTGTCACCCTGACCGATCCCCTGGTGTCTGACATCGCTCCCTTGCTCGGCACACAGTTTGCGTGTGGATTCCATTCCCCAGTACGAGGCAGCTTTCAAAGCAGCTAAATTTTAAACCAGCAGGGCTCCTCCATTTTTCTTCTTCCTGGCCTGCTGGAGAATTAGTTCTATTAGCTAAAAATGTTGGGACACAAGTCCTCACATTTTCTTTGTTTAGGTGTCTGGAAATTTTGTTTTCTGACCTTTCAAGTTTGTTGATTGCTTCATTTCCAGTAGAACAGTGCTGTCATGGGGAATTATGATTGCAGAAAAAATGACGAGGAGAAGCCCCTTGGAGCAAAGAGAAAGATCTAATGGAGAGGCAGAGTGCAGAAAGGCGACCTGGGAAGGTACATTCAATGCTGACCTGTACTGCTAAGCAGCTAGGATCGTGCATTTTTAGACAGGATGGAGTTGTATTTGTGGGTAAAGTGAATTTCTGCAGCAATACCTGCACAGTATTGGTCTGATCGGCTTGCTGGACCCCTTCAGACAAAAAGCAGTTTCACTGCCAATGGTTTTCAGGACCATATGTGCAACCCTGACACTCACGCGATGCCAGGTGTGCTTGGTGGGGGTCACCTGAGCCTTCTTACCTGCAGGTCAGGTGTTGCAGGGGGTCAGTTCTCAGTGGCAGTGGGGCTATGTCTGGGCTTTCCTTTTGCACAGAAAGGCTGGACAGTCTGCACTCCTGCTGCAGGGGATCAGAAAGCAGCATGAAGTTCGCATGGTCTTTCTGTTCATCAAGTGGATCACAGCAGATGAATGGACCAATCAGGTGAATTATTCAGCAAATTGTCTTGCTTTCATTTCTTTCATTTTCTGTCACTTCTTTCAGTTGGCTATAATCTATAGCCACCTTCCTTCATCTTTTTTTCCATCACCTGGTAAGCATTTTCTTTTTCACAGATGGAGTGTTTTCTCTCAAAGCTCGAGGTGTCTGGCAGGAGTTGTGACTATAAGCAGATAGCATCCCCCATCAAAGGAGGCCGTTGACTTCAAGTAGTTCCATCCCTCCACTTTGCCTTCTCCCAGGCGTGTTTGGGGCTCAGCTCCTTGTGCCGTTTTAGAGATTAAGTGGGCCTGGTTTGAAATTGTGTGAAATATGCTTCACTCAGCACAGCTCCAGAAAGGCACCTGCGGGGGATAAGCTGTCCTGGTGTACTGCTTCCTCACCTCAAATCCCAAACCATGGATTAGCATGCACATGGTCAGCAGGAGAATGTATTTTCCCATTTGCATATATTTGGAATTTAGGCAACATTTAGTCAATATTCAGCACTCTCAAACCTTAAGGTCTGTCCTTCATGCTCAGCATAGCTGTTCCCCAGCAGCGGCCCATACCGATAGGTCTCCACACTCTCGGCTGGTTCGGACTTTGTGGGGACCGGGTCATGCTGGTAGAGCAATGCCGACTTGATCATCCCAAAGTCTTCCTGAATCTTCATCCCTGAATAGATAGCACCCGAGACATTTTCTGCCATGTGGGTATAGCTCTGAAGATTTTTCATATCGCAGAGGTTGTCACTGTATTTCAGCGCAGACGGCTTGTAGGCCTGGTAGGACACCTTGGTGGTGGTTGTGATGACGGTTTGCAGTGGCGGGGCTATGGGAGAGGGACTGGGACCATACCTGCAGGGGTAGTCCCCACCGTAGTAAGGGTGGTTAGTGCTTGTTTGCATCTGTCCGTAGTCACTCCGGTCTCCACCACCAGTTTTCCCCCAAGCTGGTTTCAGTCCGTAATGTCTGCCAGGGTTATCGAAGCTCTTATCATGGGTGGTCACAGCACTGTAGTGAGATCCATTCAAACCCAGGGGGTCGGCATCGATGGCAGGACTTGTCAGATCTTTGTAAAACGTTGGGTAAGGACTCGAACTTATAAAGGTAGGAACTCCAAACTCATAGCTGCATGGCCTGGGCATGTAGATCCTTGGATTGGGGCACTTTGGGTATGGTGATAGCTGGTCCTCTTGGAAGCTGGCTGAGTCGTAAGATGCTTTGCAGAGCTCAGTGTTTTGCAGCGAAGGGTAAGACTGAGCTGGAATCGAGAAACTGGTGTCTGAGAGGATACCAACTCTTTCTGGGCCATCTATGCAGGGCAGATTCTGCAGGTTATTGACATAGCCACTGCCGTCATGGTGCCTTCCTGCCTGCAAGTAGATATTTGAGATTTGGAAATGGATGCTGCCCATACACATATATACATCTCAATACTTGTGCTATTGCTCATTTCAGCCCCAAATGAACAAATATAATGTGATGTAAAGCTTTGTTTTGCTCTGGGATCCCCAGTTCGTGCTTATGACACCTTTTTGACTAAAAATCTTCACTTACAACACCTTTTTAATTGACTAATGACTTTGACTTACCTCTGAGTTTAAAGGTCTCTTTTTCTGGGAGTGGTGAGAAGAGGACATTTGCTTCTTAATTGCACTTCGTCTTGCCTCTGCCTCCAATTTACTCTCTGGCCTGGGGTGGTCATGGACTCCTTTTGCCTAAATTATAATGAGCAAAGAATTAGATGTGAACTGGAAGGGGGTAAAAGAAGAGAAAATGCAGTAAGTAGAATGAGAGGTAGCCACAGCGTGGTCTGTGATTTGGCACAGGAGAACAGGGAGGAGAAACTAAACAAAAAGGGGGGATTACATTTTAAAAAATTAAAATAAATCATGATTTTCAGGTAGGTAGAAGTAATAAGTGAGGGAGAAGTCAGTGAGGAATAAATCAACATGAAATTTCAAGTTGTAGCTTTCTAAATTTCCTTTTTTCTGGCAGGTTTTTAAATCCTTTTAAAATTCAAAGGTTATTTTCACATAAAATGGAATTTTCACATTTGAACTTATCCAGTTTAAGTGAGACTCCTTTCCCCATTTATTCAATAGAAAATAAATATTGGGTGTTTGGTGAGATTCAGTTTTCAGACACGCCAGTGTGCAGGACAACCTTTTTATTCATATTTGTGTACTGTAATCATGAGAATTTTAGCCATCTATAATGATGCTAATTGGGGAGGTCGCAGGTGACTGGAAGTTAGCAAATGTGATACCCATCTACAAGAAGGGTCAGAAGCAGGACCCAGGGAACTACAGGCCTGTCAGTCTGACCTCGGTGCCAGGGACGATTATGGAGCAGATCACCTTGAGTGCCACCACACAGCATGTACAGGACAACCAAGTCATCAGGCTCAGTCAGCATGGGTTTGTGAAAAGCAAGTCCTGCTTGACTAACCCGATTTCCTTCTATGACAAGGTGACCTGCTTAGTGAGTGAGGGAAAGGCTATGGATATTGTCTACCTGGACTTTAGTAAAGCCTTTGACACCAGTTCCCATGCCATTCTTCTGGAGGAAAATGGCTGCTCATGGCTTGGATGGGTGTGCTTTTTGTTGAGTTAAAAACTGGCTGGATGGCCGAGCCCAAAGAGTTGTGGTGAATGGAGTTAAATCCAGTTGGCAGCCAGTCACAAGTGGTGTTCCCCAGGACTCAGTACTGAGGCCAGTTCTCTTTAATGTCTTTATCAATGATCTGGACGAGGGGATTGAGTGCACCCTCAGTCAGTTTGCAAATGACACCAAGTTGTGCAGAAGTGTTGATCTGCTTGAGGGCAGGAAGGCTCTACAGAGGGTCTGGACAGGCTGGATCAATGGGCGGAGGCCAACTGTATGAGGTTCAACAAGGCCAAGTATCAAATCCCGCACTTGGGTCACAACAGCCCCATGCAATGCTACAGGAAGAGTGGCTGGAGAGCTGCCTGGAGGAAAAGGACCTGGGGGTGTTGGTCAACAGCTGGCTGAACATGAGCCAGCAGCGTGCCCAGGTGGCCAAGAAGGCCAACAGCATCCTGGCTTGTATCAGAAATGGTGTGGCCAGCAGGACTAGGGGAGTGATCATGCCCCTGTACTCAGCACTGGTGAGGCCGCACTTTGAGTGCTGTGTTCAGTTTTGGGCCCCTTGTGCAAGAGGGACATTGAGGTGCTGGAGCATGTCCAGAGAAGGGCAACGAAGCTGGTGAAGGGTCTAGAGCACAAGTCTTGTGAGGAGCAGCTGAGGGAACTGGGCTTGTTTAGCCTGGAGAAAAGGAGGCTGAGGGGAGACCCTATTGCTCTCTACAGCTCCCTGAAAGGAGGTTGTAGCCAGGTGGGTGTTGGTCTCTTCTCCCAAGTAAGAAGTGATAGGACAAGAGGAGACTGCCTCAAGTTGTGCCAGGGGAGGTTTAGTTTGGATATTAGGAAAAATTTCTTCACTGAAAGGGTTGTGGACCAGGCTGCCCAGGGAAGTGGTTGAGTCCCCATCCCTGGAAGTTTTTAAAAGACGCGTAGATTTGGCACTTAGGGACATGGTTTAGTGGTTGGACTTGGCAGCGCTAGGCTAATGGTTGGACTTGATGATCTTAAAGATCTTTTCCAACCTAAAGGATTCTATGTTATAGTTAAAATTGAATACAGTTAACCCTCAAGTGCTGCTTTTTAAAAGGCAGCCAAATGTTATTGTTTTAATTGTTCTTGCCATGTTTGTACTACAGAGGAATTCAGTCATGAACCAGGAATCCACCTCGCTCACCATGCTCAGCGTTACACAAAAAAAGAGAAGACAAAAAAAGGTGGGGGAAAAAATATCTCTCACTCTAGAGAGATATAATTTTTATAAATACATATAATTTTTATATTTATGTGTGTGTGTGTGTGCATGTGTATCTGTGCTTTTTACCTGGAAAAATATTGCTTTGCCATCGAGCCTCCAGAAGTTAGTGACTGGGTAGCCACTGTGTCCTCGGCAAGGAATCAGCTCAAGGGTTGAGTTACAGTTCGGGCAGGCTTTCTCTGCAAATAGAGATAAAGAAACTACTGAAGACACTGGTTAAGGGTGAGGGTGTTGTCTGAGAATAAACAGAGCTCAAGAGCAATATGATCAGCCTTCACTGAAATTCAGATGAAAATATGATGTTCAAGGAAATACAACATAGACTAACCATAACCAAATGGTATGAACTAGAGCTGCACACTTGATATAAATGCTATTGAGTTAAAGGATTTTAGATCCATTTCCCCTTAAGTATTTACAGACAGACATTGACGAAATTTGGGAATAAACACGTTCATCACACTCTTTGCAATTACGCCTTAGTCTGCATGCAAGCAAGGGCGATCCCAGTTTAGAAATCAAGCCCAAGAGAAAAATGAGGTCCCTTGGGCATCCCGACTCTCCTCGGGCACCCCTCACTTTGCTGCTTCTGCCGAGCCTTGTCGCATATAGCGGGGCGAAGCTGCAGCCTGGCTCCGCCGGGCAGAGCGCAGCTCCTGGCGCACACCACCACCCCCAGGCAGGACTTCTTGAGGATCTGGCAGTTGTGGTTGTTGGTGTTGCGCATAGCCCAGCCGCTGAGGTGTCTCTGAGCATTCTTCTCCTCGCTGGAGTAGATGAACCGCACGTAGCCGTCGGGCCATTCCTGGAAGGCATCGAAGTGCTTGTGCTCCTGCGGCAGGGCAAGCGGGGTTGGGAGAGAAGGGCAGCAAGGAAAAGAGCAAGAGAATATTAGCAGGATTTTGCAACCTGATGGTTTTGTCCTGTTACAAAATGCATAATGGAAAAAAGGGCTTTTTCAATGGCCACCCAAACAACAGGAAGAAAAATACTGAAAGAATAGCTTATTCAGAAATGCTTTATAAAAGGGGAAAAACAGTCTGAGCTTCTATGTCTCAAAAGAATATCAGAATCCTTTCCCTCTTTTGCATCATGAGCCATAACAACATGGTCTGTTGTCACAGATGCCCCTCTGCAGTGAGGTTACCGAGCCGTAGGATATCAGCCTTGTTACCAGAACTGACTGACTGGTCTACCACTGACACACCCAAATGGAACAGAAGCCATCCTGCTCATGCATGCTCTTAAATTCTCCTCGTTGCTGGACCATGCACTTGCAGGCTGGAAACTAGAAGTTTTAGCTAAGGAATGGTTTCTTAAAATGCATCTAATATGAATTTAATAAGGCTTCTGACAAAAAATAGAAATTAAAAAAAATGCCATAGCAAGTATACTTCCAATATACATATAGTGGTCCAAAGAAAGAACATTTCAATTTGAGGTTTCACTAGCTTTCTGGAGTTCCTTACCAAAATATAATTACCAGGGCAATGAAAGAACAGCTAAGATTTTTAAACTTCAAATATTTACAGTGCAAATAAAGAGTTCATACAACACTCATTTAACATACATATATACCACATGCGAACAATCCCAGTGAACACAGCTAAACTACTAGCACTTACAGCATTAAGCCATTCTGTAATTGCATAGGCTCTGTAAAATTAAACGAACTCTACGATGAAAAAAGTTGTGAATTAAAAATGCATTTGGAGCTCACAACTAGGAAAAAGTGGCGTGGTCATTGAGAATAAAAAAATCACATCGACAAACAGATGAATTATTTAGATAGTTTGAATTATAGTAACAGAAAATAATCAATCCAGTAGTCAAGCTTCTTTTCAACATTTCTTTAAATGGGGAATGAGGGAGAAGGAAGATGACCAAGCAGTGGAGCTGAAGATTATTTTAGGAGTTCATACACAGCTTGCCATAGCTGTGTATCAAATCCATATTTTTATTACAAGTAATTTTGTAGGGACTACTGCAACCCATCAAGACCCATATAATTATATTTGAAAAGGTGCAGGAGAAGTAAACCAGCCATAAACCCAAGCTTTGCTTAGAGGGAAGGTTTTTCCCCTCGTACTCCAGCCACTCGGCCCCACGTTATAGCCGGCTGGGGATTTTCTACCGCGCCCCCCGCCCTGCCCGGTACCTGCGGCAGCTTGGGGTCGTTGATGTCCCAGGTGAGCTTCATGCTGGGGGGCAGTGGCGGGCGGCGATTCCCGCTTTTTTATGCGGTCGGGGGCGTTCCCGGGGTGGGGGCCCCCAGCCGGCCCCGCAGGCGGGGCAGTAACGCCGCCGCCCCCGCACCTGGGCGGGCGGGCTCTGCTCCCCCCCTCCCGAAGCGGGCTCCGCCGGCGTTACCTGGAGGTGTGTGTCTTGCTCGAATCCCACCCCCTCAGCACCGGGGGGGCCGTGACCTCTGCAAATTTGAGCAGGGTCTGGAAGTCTAATCCGGCAGTAGCAGGGCTCTGCCGCTGGCTCCCGCGGGTGCGGGACGGGTGCCCGTCTCCAGGCGCAGCTCTGCCCGGCCGGGGTACCCCCAAATGTCTCTTTGCGAGCGCGGCTCGGAGCTGCCCGCAGCTTGAAAAGCCCCGGGCGGGGGGAAGTCAGAGGGACCGTGCAAGTAACCTGCTCCTCCTTAAGTATGAGTACGCCCGCTCTTTGGGTTTAGATGCAAACGAATTGTGTTACTGAGCGCGTTCTCCCTTCGCACTCTGCTCTGTGACACAAGGTTTAAGACGCAAAAGCAGAGTTAGTGCTGTCTTACTGATCAGCATGTTTTCACTTATTAGGAAGTTACAGATAATATTTTTTTTACCTTCTTTTAGGAAAAGATAGCCGATGGAACTTTTGGGTGAAAAACGCTGGCTTCTAGCTCTTAGAAACAACAACAAAAATATAAGTATGTATGATATTATAGAAACTGAATCGTTAAATAGCTAGTGTTGCTATAAACCTTTAAATGATCCCACCTGTTCTGAGTTATTTTCACAGTCGCTTCCATCCCCTCTAGTCTCCTCTAAAAAAATTACTGAGCTTCACGTTTTGCAAAGTAAAAACTAGCCTGTAGCAGAAAACACCGACTGTATCAACAGGGCAGCTCTCGGTGGGGCGCTGGGCTCCCCTTTTGTACCCCTCTGCTCGGAGAGGTGTCAAACACCATCACCTGGGTGCAGAGGGGCCCTTCCCAGCCGCCGCCCGCCGCACAGGTGCGGCTTTTTAGTGCGAAACCCAGCTCCCCCCAGCCCCCCCCCCTTCCCCAGAGCCGGGGACAGAGCTAGGTCTGAGGAAAGGAGAGCGCTGGGAGCCGTGGGAAGCGCTAGCGAGCGTCTTCTCTTCAGCTCAAACGCGGTTTTATCCAGTAGTAGCCGGCCGCGGTCGTGCGAGGGTCGTGGGGAGGGGGTGCAGTAGCCCCAGCGCTTCCCCCGCCAGCTCCTGGGTCGCCGCGGACCCGCTGCCCGGAGCTCCCGCGCCATGGCCCAGGTAAGCGCTGCTCCCTGCGGCGGGGAACCGGCAGCGGGGGGGGGGGGGGGGGGGACGGAACACGCGCAACGTGATTTTTCTCCCCATGGGGACACCCGTGGGGGTGCCACGATGGCTTGTCGTGGTCGTAGCTTCCATAAACCTGTGGTTTTGAAGCGTGAAGTGATTTTGGAACTTTTCTTAGGAAATATGGAAGTAAAACCAGCCCTTTAGAAGAGATGGGGCAAGTAAATGGTCTTCATATTTTGGGCAGAAAAAGGGGTTTGTGGTTTTGTTTTTGGTTTGTGGGGTTTTTTTCCCCCCCTCCTCTCTGTTTTTCTCTCCCTTTTTCTTTTTAAAGGAAGAAAAAAGTGAAGAATGGAGTAAAGAGATGAATGGTAACATGGCAGCCAGACCAGAAAACTATGTAAATATTTTTTAAATGTATCCTTAGCTTTATCTTAGAAATAGTGTTATATACGTATTTAAAGGTGCTTTCTTAAATGGGTATGACATGACCTAGAATTTTTAGTAATTTAATGTAATGTGGGAAGTGCAGTAGACCCCTTAATTTTTTTCGTAATAAGTGAGAAGAAATGCTTGTAATAGTTGTGGGATATGGCAAGAATTACAAACTGAGTGTACTAAAGGAGTTGCTTATTTCCTTATTCAGTATCTTTTAAGATTACTCAGTTCCAAAAGTCCTGTCTTTTTTGGTGATTAACACTGATGTTTCACCTTCAGATGTAATAGTAAAATGAAAGTAGAGAAACAAGTAAAGTAAAAACAAATAAACAAAAAGCCCACAACTTTTAAAATAGCATTACAAGAATTTTCTCATAAGTGCTGCGCTAATTCAAATGCCTGCTTATTTTACTTGCTGGTTGTTTGCTGCTTCTCCCTCTGCAGCTCGAATTGCTTCTCATTGATGCTTTTAAGGGGAAGGGATTTCAGAAAATAAGCGAACTGCTTCAAGAGAGAGAAATAGAACCTCCCCAGAAATACAGCGAATCTCTCTTTAACCAGCTAGACAAAGCACTGAGAAAGGCGAGTACCATAAATAATCTTAACTATTCTAATGCTCCGCTCTATGGGTGTCAGACTAATGAAGCACAGTGCTCTGTGTTTCTGTAGGAGCTGGACAAGAATGAATTCCAGAACGTTTCGCTGCTGCTGAAATGTATTCAGCTCTATTTCAAAAGTGATCTTCAGGAAGGGAGGAGTTTGTTTATTGAGCAAGGACTGGTAGAAAAGATGAGTATAATACTGTGTACAAGTTACTAATGTGATTTAAGGTTGCTTGCATCAGGAAAAGAATTCCAAAGAAGTGAGAACCAGAGGATGGCTTGTTGGCCATGCAGAAATGAAATAATTTTTTAATATATTGCATGAGCTGAGTGGGGAAAAAAATGCTTACATTCATTGCATTACTTTCAGTACAGCAGCTAACATCATGGCTCCACTTATTACCTGACTTAATGGGTTTGCGTGGGTTTTTTTTAAGCTGAAAATGGAAGGAGAGGAGGAGTTTTGATGAGTCCCATTTGTGAAGTGATATAGAATTTCTAAATGCACTTTAAGTGCTCCAGCAAAATACAATTTTAGTAATAGAATTGGTGACCAGCTTGTGCTTTTATAATTTTAAAAATTGACATATCTGTTATGAAGATCTCTTTTTCTTTTTTTTTTTTTTTTGATACATAGTAAACCAGGTGCATTTTATCTCCTGGCACAATACTGATTTCAGCTGGTAATACTTGTAGTAGCAGAAGTGCACTTGTGCTGAAGATGAGTAATACCTGGATCTAGTGTGGCTAGGAGGCAACACTTAATACTGGCTCTCTGTTAGCAGAGTTATACCAAAGAGTCTCTAGTCCAAAATGTTGTAATCCTGCCTTGTAATTATGCATTTCAGGGATACAGTTGCTCAAAATTCCCATATGGAGAGATTATTAATAAAGCTTCACTGATCGGAGCTCTATGCCTCCAGTGAAGCATAGATTTCTAGTTAGCCGTAGGTGTGTGATGCTATGCAATACGTTTAAAAACGTGAAGTGTGAAAATAATGACTTTAAAAAAGCTTGATGAATTTTTAAAACACTAATCCACTGTAAATTGATGTCCTCTGGAAATTTCCACAGGAGTTACAACGCCACTTGCAGTGTGCGTTGTGTCAGGGAGGTCCTAAGCACCATGCTGGGTGCCTCAAGACAAGAAAGGAGGGCAAAAGTGCATGGAGGATAAGTCCTGCTGAGTGGGTGCGAGGGTGGCACTTTTCATGTCCTCCTAGCAAAATTTGAGTTCTTTAATGCCGTGTAGCTTTTGACACAGTACATGACTCTGAAATTCAAGGACTAAAAAACCCTACATGCATAAGGTTTCCTGCAGATATATCGAGTTTAAGGATTATTAACTTTTTCCCAGGTTTTAACTGATTCTTTTAACTTTTACCTGGTATCTTGGTTTGAAAGAGCAAGAACATTTGTGATCCTCATCGACCCAAATGACAACAAATCTTTGATGTTACTTCTCGAAGACTTCTTTGATTCTGCGTTGGTATGTATGTGCATTAAGGGGACAGAAGGGTTGCCTTTACTGGATAAGAAAGCCATTGTTCACAAACAGCTTTCTAGTAAAAAATAAATAGTTAAGCAGATCTTGTGCTCTAGGGCTGAGCCTGGGATGTGGCTCAAGTTGTGGGGACGGGCAGTGCCCAGCAGCTTCCTCTGGGCTGGCATTAGGCTGAGGTTTGCACCTGGGAGAAGCTGCTGTGGGGCCGCACAGGGCTGCAGTGTTTTCTCATTTTCTAACACGAAACCAAGTGTTTGTTTTTGCAGGAAAAAGCGCAAAGAGTTCTGATGCATTTTCTAAACAAAAGCTTTTCTGCTGAAGCCCTTGTTGAAAACCAGAAGTTACTGCCACCACTGAGCTGCACCTTATGTGCAAATATTTTTGCTAAGGTGGTCCTGGTGATTTGTTCCTACTGCGTATGAAACAGCTGATTTACTTTTAAAGAATAATCTGAGCTGCTTACAATTCTCATTTAGGTTTCTATTTTAATATTCAGAACTTTAAAGGTATTGGAGGCCTAGAGATGTAAATTTTCGGTAGGAAGAGTGCTTTTAGCTTCTTTCCCCAAGCCGTTCCCTCAATCTTGTCTGTAGCTTATTGGAACTCTGTCACTTTGTGTGTCAGAATTTGAATACTTAATGACTCTTTTTAGGAGACTCGATAAAAGACATTTGAGCAAAATCAAATTTTCTTCTTTCTCTACTAACTACATTGAAATTATATGAAATACTATATCAGTTATTTATTTGTAAAAATTTTGATTTCTTTGTTTTCCTGGTCCACTTCTTCCATATGCTTTCACTGTGGAGGATGAAGTGTTATTTGTCTTGTGGGTTTTTTAAATTTTTAATTTTCATCAAGGGTCTTTAAAACTCTTCAGATATAACACGTTATGATATTTAGTACTGTTATGCGTAAACATAAAATGTGTTTTTACGAAGGCCCATATGTGTAATAAAAGCAACGAAGCAATGCCATGATGTGGGTTTTCCAGGGAACCTGAGGGCACTGCACTCTCGGGTGCTGCTGAAACTCCCAGGGAAGTGGGTGCTTTGCTCCCTTTACCTTCCCTGCGTAATGCCAACCTGTATGATCGGGGTGACCATATGTGACATACCTGTATCAGGTGGCACTGCTTTTCCTGATGTGGGTACAGTAAAGTTTTATGTTATTTTAGCCCCTGAAAGGTGTGACGGTGGGGGCATAAACACCTCGGCACTTTGAGTACTGCTGTTCTTGGGTTGTGGTGTGTTAATGGAGGCTTCCCTTACTTGTTCCATCAGGTGATTTGCAGGTGTAGTAATGAAGGTCAGTATTGTTTTTCCTTCTATTCTTTGATATCCTGAATCTTGGTCTTGGGAGCACATTTCTTAATTCTGCTTGAACTCTATCCTTTTTTTCTTCTCTCCACTCCCTTCCTCCCTCCCTCTCTCTGCAATGTTTTCTTTAAATTCTCCTTTTAATTAATTAAAAAATTATTTTTCTTTAAATTTCCCTTCAGTTAACGTTCATTAACACTTTAAGCAGAGCACAAAACCTTTTACTGTTTCTCTTTGTTTACTTGTTTTGAATATGCTGGCGGGGGGGGAGTCTCGCTGTGGTACCTTGTTTAAATGGTTGGCACCAAGTTTTTCACTTGGCCAGAGTAAGTGGTGCTTCTGAAAGGACTTGAGGCTCGACAGTCTGCTCTTGCACTTCTATTCGTAGTGGCTTCAGATGTTATTCCCCTGCTGAAGGCAACCATCTCCGCAGAATAACATGGTAACTCCTTCAGCCATCCTAAGTAGGCAGAGGGATGTCTGTCTGTCTCTCACTCCTTTCAGCAGCAGGATTTTGTCTGTGGCCGCAGCTGACTTTCCATTAGGGTAGGGGAGCAGGTGCTTTTCTGAAAGAGCAAGTATCCGTGCGCCCAGACGTCCAGGCTCACAAGTCATGTAAAAACGAAGCATTAAATTGTGGACTGGGTAAATTGAGCTTATTTGTCCTTGTAACTTGTTCTACTGGGAGCAGAGTGGGCACGAGTGTGTTCTGGTTCATACTCTAGTGGTTTGCTGTATTGACTTTGTCAAAACCTGTATATTACGGATTTATCTGTTGTGGTTAGTAAGTAGCTTCTTTCTGTACCTATTTAAGTGTCACTTTAACTGCTGGCCTAGGTATCTGGAGTTTTCTTTTTACAGGGAGGTTACCAGTTCCCCTTTCTGTCTAGGATTAGATAGTTGTAAGCTTTGTTTAAAACTGAATCCCCAGCTGGGATATTTTTACTCCTTCAACTGTAGCTGCTTCAACTGTCTTTTATACAGACACCAGCTCATTGCTAGCTGTAACCTGTCAAATGATTTTTCTAGGGAAGAAAGAGCTGGTGAATTTATTTTTACCTGAACTAGGGCATCTGGTGACAGAAACAAATATTTGCTGTGCTCTGCGGCAGGAGGTAAGACTCCTCCTAGGAGAATAAAAGAGAGATGTGTGCACACACAAGTGTGTGTAATTAGATTCAAACTGTGAAAAATATGTTACTAAGTTCTTCCTCTTCTTGTTCTGCTCCTTCTTCTGTGGGGGGAAAGGCTTTGAGGACTCTCAACTCTATACTTGACAGTGTCCCGCGGGAGGAGAGGAAGAAATTCCCTCTGTCTGAAGAGATGTGCTCACTCACGTAAGTAGTTTTCCCTCCAACTCCAGTAGCTAAATGCCGTCTTCCCTGCAATTAAAGTTATTTCCACTTTAACTCGTTGCATTGTTGTTTCAGGAAAGACCTTGCAAAAACTATACTGGAGGTTGGTGGTAAGAAGTACTTAGTGGTTATTCTTATGAAGCTGGGGTTCTCTGGCTTTACTTCATCTGCTTATTTCTTATAGATGAATTATAGTTTTGATTTATTTCCTTGCAGATAGCTGATTTTGGGGGAGGAAAATCAGATGGTACTCTAAGAAAATATTAATCCAAATTTGTTAGATGCAACAATGCATTAGTTCTTTCTGGTTAGTACTAGTACTTCATATTAACTGAGAAGAAAAGCTAAACTAATATGTGTAGAATGGTAATTAGATAGCTCTGTGTACGTGTTTACAAAGTATGCTTCCTGTTAGTCTTTAAAAAATAAATTTTAACTACTTTGCCACAATGTGGACAAATTTCAGTTAATAAGGTTTTATAGCCTCTAGAGTGAAATCTTTTTTGTTTTCTCCTAGCAATAACACTTTCTAAGGCATTACCATGGTATGCAAAATGTAATTTAATTGTAGTGAGTTTAGCGATGAGTCTCTGCTCTCACCCTTTCCCCGATCCCCAAGAGCATCTCCCGACGCACGCGCGTGTGTCGTGGTCAGCCGTGCTCAGCACCTCGCGGAGCCGGGGGGGCTGAGGATGCCTGGAGCTGACGCTGGGCTGTTACCCTCCCCTGTTCTCCTGGGTGGAGCTGAAGCCAGCTGATGAATATGACCGTGTAGTGTATTAATGCAAGAGTAGCAATGCTATAAACCTCTGTTATGCTGTGGGGGGTGGATATTTATCATGTGCTTATGTTTACCATGTAGATTATGACCTTCAGGTTGCCCTTTCAGAAGCACTTTGTAGGTTAATGACAAAAAAATGGAGGGATGACCTTGTTCACCACTGGTTTGAAGATAACTATCTTGCTGAAGCTTTCAAAGAGATCAAGGATAGAGAATTTGAGACGGTGAGGGTCCTTATTTTGAAAACATACTTGTCTATTCTGTATAGGGGCTAGTTTTGTTTGAGTTCAGTCAGGATGTCCTTGTAAGAAGTTCCTACAAAATTTATTTTATAAATACACAAAGTTATTTAATTATTTGTGGATGGTGTCTTTTCTAATCTGGCAAATATAAAATGGCATGTTGTTAAAATAGCTCTTATTGCTAAGATATTTTACTGCTAAAGTGTTAGTTAATTTTTGTGGGTTTTATGTTTGGAGGCTTACTGGCCATAAGTTGGATCAAACCATTTGTAGCAACTTGAGTGTTTCTTCTTCAGCAGCCTTTGGCATCACACTGACTAATTAAAAGCTTGTAACTGGAGTAGAGGTTACACAGCCCAATAGAATGACTCTTTGCAAAGGAAATGTAGCCTGAGTTTTATAATAAGATGTCATTTGTCTTGAAGGACTGCAGAAAATTTCTTAACCAGCTCAATGAAAGGCTTGGGGATGAAAGAAGGTAAGCTGTGAACCAACAAATTAAACTGGTGCCGTTATTACTGCAGAGGGGAAAAACTAGGATTGTAAACTGATTTGGGTTATATTAAAAAAAAAAAAGTATTTACATCACATGTGAATAATTAAGTTCTTAAAGAGATTTTATTAATTTTCATGGAGGTTCTTTTAAAATTAAGATCAATGAAGACAATGCATCACTACTAAAATACTATATTCTCTAAGCTTCTCCAAGCTTAATTTACTTCGAGGAATTTATTAATTTTTTTTTGAACAATAAGATTAGTAACCAATCTTAATGATTTTATCTTTCATAAAGTTGGATTGTGATGTTGAATGTATCATGCGAAGTCTGCTTTTCTTCTAGAGTCTATTCATTTCCTTGCATATCTGCTTTTGCTGACATGAACGAGGTAATGGACCTTAACGTTGTGACACACCTTCCCTACAACGTTACTGCTGTTAAAATGTTATTTTCTGTAGCGTATGAGGTTGTTTTCTTCCTGCTTTTCATGGAAGAGCTTAATTTTCTGCAGTGCAAAGTGTAACCTTTGAGTCTAGCTGGAAAGTTTGCTTGTTTGTCACTTGGCTCCCAACTTACTGCTGCTGACTTAGCTTTTGTACCCAGCAAATGATAGAGGCAGCACTTCTCTTCATGGTGATGAGAGGAGAGAGATCTCTAAAAAGTAAGAGGACAGGCCAACTCTGATTCCTCAGGCAGAGCTGCTCCCAGACGGCCAAAACCCAAGATTAGCCTGATGCCTGTGTAGGAGAGGTCATAGTCGCGGTTACAGATCCTGCAGATTGTTCTACTGGTCTCTAAGTAAACATATGTGTGGCACTGTTCCTGACAGTTGTATCGTATCAAAACCAAGTAGATGGAAGCTGGTTCTGCTGCTTCTGCTTATTTCAAGTGCTCAGAAACAGAGAAAACTTTCCCAGACTCTTTCCTGCCCCAAACATGCAAGTATTTGGTATCGCCTTTCCCTTGGCTGGTGTAGAGGGATGTCTGACTTGGAGTATGGTTGGGTGAGCCGTAGGCTGCAAATTGCAGGTTGATACCCACCCTTTTTTCTGTAAAGTATGCATATGCGTACGCACGTGTGTGGGGAGACTTTTTCCAATGTTGCCTTGTTAAAGAAAACTGAGAATGATACAGCAGTTGTGGGGCTTTTCCGGGAATGGTAGTGCCACTGTTGCGCTTCCCCAGGTGAAGAAGCCATCGGACGAGAAGCTGGAGGAGTTCTGGATCGACTTCAACACTGGCAGCCAGAGTGTGACTTTCTACGTGGACAGTAATGAGGTAACAGCAAAGCCCAGGTAGCCCTGGGTTAGCTGTCTAACGTAGTGGGTGCTTGCTCAGCCCTTCTGATGTGGTGGCTTTGGTTTTCAAAGGGTGCTCTTTGGGACTCTGTGAGGTTGTCGAAAGAAGCGGTCAGCAGTTACAGCCTGAAGGGTAAGGTTTCCCAACTAGCGGTATGTTCTGTTTGGCTATGGGTTCACAAGACACATGGAGCCAACCTAAAATATCGCCATTACCGTGTCTTCCCCCTCTCCCCGTTGTGCGCTGCAGTGGTCACCTCACACCAGCTCTGCTTGTTGGACTGTCTTTGGGCCCATTTAGCGTAACAACCTACCCTCCCTACCCAAGCGGGGCATGTTGAGGGGTCAGTTTATAGATGTGCTAGGGAATACCATAATCATCTAGATCCAAGAAGAAAGAAATGAGTGAACAGAGTAATTGGAAATGCATGGGCAAGATGTAAAAGACTGTTTTAAACCCACTTATTTAAATGTTTCTGGAGTGATAGACTGAATATCTTGCTCTAAACTGGACTGTGTTTCCCCCCCGCCCCCAGAGGAAGATGGAGAAAAGATTGTTAAAATTTATATGAAGATTCCTGCTATTCTTAACAAAACAGAAGCAACAAAAATCAAAATATCTTTCAGTGCTGAGTTTGAAATCTCAAGTATACTTAGAAAAGTCCTGGGAGATGAAAAAATGATGGTAAGCTCTTAGTACAGTTTTTTTCCAAACTATATTTTACTCTATATACACTGGACAAAAACATTAAGTGGTTTTTTTGGTGTGTTTTTATGTTTGTTTATTATATATCTGTCTTCCCATTGAGGATTTGTGACTCTCCATAGGGAAGTCTTTGCTTTGGCCTGAAATAGGGATTAGAGACTTTAGGAAAGAAGTTTCAAGGGACTCAATTTGATGGTTTAGAAGCTGGAAGGTTAAATGGGTTTGTTATCAATTCAGTCAGTGTGCTATGATTACTTTTGCTGAGTTTTTGAAGTAGGAAATAAAGGCTATGGCATTTAATTGCATAACCTGAAGTAAAATGTGTTCTTAACATTAGCTCAAAGTGTTACATTGCACCTGATCAGCACATTTCGACACAAGAACCTGGAGGAGTGCTGCAAAACACAAATCTTAGATTGACTTTGTAGATAGTACTTCTAGATTAAAAGTAGAGTACTTTTAAAACCTCAAGTTTTTTTATAAGCTAATGTAAAAACACGGAGTATGTGTGTGGTTTTTTTTCAATATTAACATGTTAATTTTTTGTAGTTGTGATTCATCCACAGACCATGGGATTTGCAGATAACCTTACATGACAGTCAATAGTCATGGTATAGTGGCTGTCACTTATCCTTGTAGGAACCAAATGGTCAACGCAGCTAGCATCCCATGATGTACCAATTATTTGTTGTTGGTGATTAGCAACTGTTAGTTTTGTTATTAAGTAGCTGACTTTACTAGATAAAGATTCTACTTTTTTTTAAGGTCATTTTCACATGACATTCTTTCACACCAACAGATGAACGTGGCTGAAGAGGAGTTTGTCCATGCTGGGAAGCAAGCCAGGCAGAATGAAGCAGGTGTTTTTTAAATTATTATTTTATTTTAGGAAATTTAAATTGTTTTAAAATTATTATCTTTGCTTGCAGTTTAAAAGCTTGCATTTAAAAAACAAACAAAACCCCTCAAACCCCACAACAAACCAGTCCCCAAGCTCCATCTTCTACTGTTTGTATCTTGTAAGCTTGGGAACTGGTGTTTGTGGCAGGTGCTGAGTCCTTCTAGCTCAGGGAGCGAGGGTGAGGCACCATGGCCACGTGCCACTGGGGTTGCATGGGCAGGGGAACAGCTGGCGGAGGCTGGGTCGGTACGCTGGCAGGTAGCCTAGCAAGGTACATCTCGGCTGCTGGCAGGCCTCCGACATGCAAAGAGCGTGTGGTAGTGTTTCTCCACCTGCCGCTGCGTTGCAGTGGGATGCATGCGTCTATCCTACTTCGCTTGCCCCACACGTGGTTCCTGGCTTGGCTGTGCTGTGCAGGTGCTGTAGGAGGTTCCCTGCAGGAGGGGACAGTGGCATCCGTGTGCCCATGGAAGCACAGGTCCTCTGATGAATCAGTGCTTGCATCTTGGCACTTAATGTGCTCTTCTCTGCGCAGTGAGAGTGTGTGTGGTGGTGCAGCCTCTACCGAGGCTTTCTGCAGGGATGTGACTTCTGTTTCTTTCTGACAACATGATGTGATAGAATGGTGCGCTCTGGACCCATTACCCCACACAGAGCAGACGATGCCCTGGAGATGCCAGGGGCTGTTTTGGAAGTGCAGCTGGGAGAGCAGAAGTGCTCACCTGCAGTCCCTGTTTGCAGAGAGATGAGCAGCAGCACAGCTCCTCTCTGCAGGAGGTGACCTGCTGCCATATGTAGAGCATCGTGGGCGCTGCCATAAATACCTCGTGCCACAGGGCTGTCTCTATGTGCACCCCAACTACAAACATAGCTGCGTGCCTTACGGTAGGAAAGGCTCTTAGCTGGACCTGGAATAGCCATTATTTCCTTCTCACCAGCCTGTAGCTAATGCTTTGTATGTCTTTGAGTTGGGCACGTTGAATTTTCTGTGATCAGTGTCACTTCCCGTGCTGCCAGTGAATATCTCCTGCAAGATGTTTCCTTCCAGGATCACTGGGCTGAGTTTAATTTTGTTCCAAATATGATAGATGTTGAGGGAACACAGAGCCCGAAGTACAGGTGTGATGCTCGAGTGCCTGACCCAAAGGAAGGTCCAAGGCCAGCACTTGTCCAAGGGGAAGAGCAAGTAGCTACTTTCTTTCCCTCTATCCTGAAGTTCTTCTGTAAATCCCCACCAAGACTGTGACCCGTAGTTCAGGGAAAAGCTGCTTTTGGCACAAAAGCAAGACAATGCATGATAAAAATTGGTCTTAAACAGGAAATGTTTCCTCAGCTCAATTTCAGTATCAAATTATTTGGGAGGTGGCTTTTTTGTATAGTGATTTTTTTTCTCTTTGAAAGCTGGAATATGTCCTTGCTGCAAAATTGGCTGTACTTCAGTTTTTAAAGTGATTATTTTTTGTGTGTATTATTCCTTGGTGCAACTTGCTTAACAGATTTTCCAGGTCTTCTAAGACAATGAGCTCGCAGTTCTGTTTCTACTGCTACCACCCACCATCTCAGAAAATGAGTCACAAGTTTGAAGAGCCCTTAGGTTAGGTAGCATTCTTTCTGTGCCTACGTTAAAAGCAAATTTTTACTTTCCTCTTAGTTACTGCGTATTTCAGGTTCCTCCAGGTGAATACCAGAAAGAGCTACTTCCAGCTCTAGATGTCTGAGACAGTAACTTCTTCGGTAGTCCTTCCCATTTTCCTCCAGTTGCAACCCAAAATGAGCTAGAATGGAAGCCCTCCAGATTCTGGAGGTGCAGGTGAGGGAGAAGCTCCTTCATCAGTGTCCACTATGAAGCACGCACAGAGGCACAAAGTGGACGCTACTTGAAGCAATCGAGGAGTACAAGGGCAGAAGGTAGTTCATCTGTAGTGAAAGAGCTTTTGCAATGCCTGGTAGAGATTCGATGGAGGGAAACAGAGATGGTGGAAGATCCTGCTGATCTGTTGCTTTAGCCAGACACAAAGGGTTGTTCCGTGTCCTCCAGAGCTAAGAGCTGAGGTAGCAATAAAATGATAAACTTGTACATATTCATATAGTGCAAGAGGCTTAGAAGGAGTAAGCTCAAGATGCTGTTTATTTAGTACTGCAATTCTTCACTAGGTAATTTGGAGATGTTTGGTTTTGTTCTATTAAACAGGACCTTAAGATGTTTGTGCCTAATAAGTTGTACCGTTATGCTTTTTTGCACGTGTGTAAGAATGGAAAGGAAATACGTGTGTGTTCAGTTACTGCAACGACATTTTCACCCTGTTGGTCTTCTGCAGTGATACCCGAGTCCACTAATTCACAGGGCAGGAAGGATCCTTCAAACTCTGAAAACATGGACTCTCTACCAGACAACTTAACCTCTCAGCACAGCCAGCAGTTAACAGGCACCGTAGCAGTAAGTGTTTGGTGTATGGTGAAACAGTCTTTGCACCCCTTTTCCCCCTCCTCCAGTCTACGTTTTTATAGATGTGGTTAAAAGCTTCTTTCAAAGAAAAGTAGTTTGTACCCAGATCTGACAATATTTTCAAATCCCATCTTGTATTGGTGAGAAGTCAGCCCAAACACTTGCCTTCGGAGCTGCAATTTTGGCAAAACTGCTTTAAAAAGAAAGAAGAAATTTTACTCCCCCTTATAAGGAGATGGTGGGATGCTCTTTAGTGAGAATCTCATAGTATCAGTGCAACCTTAAATGTTTTTGTGTGGCTAATGATGAACCATATCCAGCTGTTGCCACAGGCTAGCACTGAAAATCTCTGTTCCTAAAAAAAAACAAAACAAAACACCAAACCAAAACCCAGACCCCACTACTTTATTGGTCATATGCATGCTCTGTTCATGGTTTCATGTCTCCGAGCAGAAAATGGTTAACTCTGGTGTCACCATGATTACAGTGAGCCAGCAGACTGATGCGGAAGGTGCTAACCAAGGCTCAGGTCAGGCATGGCTCCCTTCGGTTCCTTAAGTCTGACCAAGCTAAGTGTCACCCAGGTGACATGGTGAAGGCTCTGCTTTTGTGGGCCTTGCAGAAAAAGCATTTAATAGTAGCTCCAGAGGGTGAAGCTGTAGTTTCCTTGCCTCCTTCAGCAAAAAAGTCCAAAACTCCATCTCCAAGGATGAAAGCTAAGCCTAGGTAAGTGTCTTGCAGACAAAAAGTTGCAAGGTGCCTTTTTTTAATTCTGGTTTTGTTTTCCCTCCCCTGGGGTTTTAATGCATGTAATCTTGAAGTTCATTCCATCAATTATTAAATAGAAAAAGATTTTGGTTCTGCCACCCTGGCTAGCAAGGTTAGTTGCCCAGAGTTATGGCACTTTGGATTTGCAGAACAGTGATGTTTGGTTACTGGCTTGGCTGCTGCTTTGGTGTGACTTTTCTCTCTCATTGTTGATTTAATCCAAATACAAGATGAGCATACAGCTGTATTTACAGAGAGTTTAACTTCAGCTGTGTCACTGGAGCTCACCAGATATGTAGCTATTCATAATGAGGAACATGACTTTTGTGAAAGATCATGTGAATTTGAGTTCACCTTGGCATTAGTAATACCTTTCTTCAGAGATTTACAGGACAGCATTTCTTACAGTTAACAAGTTCAACTTCTGTAGAGCTATTGATTAGCTTTCTTCTCTACACACCTTTTAAACCATTATTTTGATGCTAATAGGTGCAAGTTTGGTGGTTTTTTTTCCCTTTAGAACTTCACAAAGTCACTCTTTGGGCTTTCAATGAACAGCCCCTTAGCACCGCATTGCTCTCATGTGTTCTCTTGTCCTCAGTGAGAAGCCCATAGAAGAAGAACCTATGGAGGAGTCAACATCGAAGGTATATTTACCTTGAGGCCCACCTGAGTGGAGAGACATGGAGCAGGGAAGAGAGATGCTCTGGTGGAGTTGCAGAAGAAATCTAGAATGGGTTGACCCACTCCTGCCCTTGAATAATGTCCTGAGCCCATGTAGTGTCATATCTGATGTAATGTGCCATTTAGCACCAGGAGTGAGCTGCAGAGGTAACAGCTGCCAACCTCATTCTAGTGTGTCCCAACCAAGTAATTCAAGCTAAACTGAGTTTACTCAATGTGTGTACCCCCTAGGCAGCGGCGTGCTGTGCTTGTGTCCAGGAGCACGGCATGTGGGCAACCAGCCCAATCCTGTGTGGGACAAACTTGTATGTCACCAGACTTATGCATGGTCTGCAAGAGCAAAGGTTTGCTTCCTGAAGGGAAGCGAGTCTTGGAAGTCTACAGACATATTTATTCAGTTTTGTATCTGAGCTCTAATGATCCTCCCACAATAAACTTGTCTCTGGCATAGGAGATTGCAACCTGGGTAAATTAACAAGTAACTGGGACCATCTGTAGTTGTGTTTCTTTGGACAACTTGAGCACTTGGAAATTTCTGTTGATGTGCCAGGAAAAAAAAATAAATCTACGCACTACACCAGAGAAATTAAATTCCCAAAGCAACATTTTTAATTTGGAGTAGGTACTTTGCTTATATAAGAAATCATATTTTAGGCTTGTTCTTGGGTTTACATTTCCAGGTTCCAGTTTTAGATTTTTTAAAATTATTTTTAACTGACAGTTCAAAGGTTTTGTAACACTTGCCCACTGCACAATGAATTCAAAGATTTTGAACTACTTCTTTCCGTATCCTCACCTCCTAAGCCCCCCACTTTCCACTCTGGGAAGTTTCCTACTTCCTGGTAGGAAAGAACTGCAGGAAACAGTTGCATCTGAACAGTTGTTGCGCTGGGAGGAACGAAATTTCCTGGCATGCCTTATCTCTGCTTTTAGCAGGCCCTAGGAGAAGAACGTGACTCTTGTGTATTGTGGGTTTAGATCTTGCAACTCTTTTTTCTTTTCAGAAGGATGTTGCCTGGGAAAAGAGAAACAGAAGAACAAGTTTGGCCAAGCAGAGGACTGAAGGCAGGTATGACACGCAAGCCCTGTGCCCATGCAGGGTCTGGTGTGCCAGGTCATTTTAGACCATTTCTAGCACTGGTGTGTGCATGTGCGTGCCCACGGGGTGGGCTGTCTGAACAGAACAGGCAGCAAAACAAGCAGGGGGTTGTGAAGGATCATAACTTGTCTCAGTGGGAACCTTTTGGGTCCCCAAAGCGACAAAGACTTCAGAAGCTGACTCTAGTCTGCTGAAAACTCCCTCGCCTCTGTGATACTATGTCACGTTGGCTTTTCCATTTTTTCCTCACCCAACCGTAATCCTCCCATCCTCCAGTGAGCTGAGTTATGAGTGGCAGCTTCTTTCATAAATACCTAAGCTTTTTTCAGATATTGTCCCAGTTCTTTGGCATTGCATGCCCTAGAGTTTCAGGATGGTCTCCTCCTCAGTCTGTCCCCTTCCCTTGCGCCGGTACGTTGGTCTGCTCACGTTCAAAGCCAGTGGCGCTGCAGGCAGAAGCACTCGAGGATTTGAGGGGCGTACGCAGTCTGCGGCACTGGAAGTCTGTCTTGTTGCACCCTCCTCCTGCGCGTTCTGCCAAGTGTTTGTGCGCAAATTAATATCTGCTGCTGGGCAGGAGAGCAAACGAACTGTGCGAGAGGATCTCTGCTGCAGTTCTGGGTGTTCCAGGGCTCCCTTGGGTGTCCTGCTTCAGTCTGCTGGCTCTTAGCTTTAAAAAAACACCCAAATACTTAGATGGGGTTTTTTTTGATTGCTTGTAGATAAGAACAGGAAAAAAATGATGCAGAATTTCATGGTTACTACAGGTTCTGGGGTTTAAGATCAAATAACTGGATGCAGCAAATACTGTCTGTGAAACCAGAGTAGCAGTGTAGAAGTCAGGGATGGAGAAGGTCTTAGTTCGGTCACTCTGCTCCCTCTAGCGTTTCGTCTGAAAATGAGCGATCCTTTCCTGAAGGAGACTAAAGAGAAGAGCTCAGTTCTTTAGTCTTCCTATTTCACTAGCAAGCAGGGGAGGTGTACTGTATATTGATCAATAATTGTAGGATTTTTTAAATAGTTACGATTTTGAGAAAGAAATAAAGGTACAGTTAATTTTAAATGTTGAAAGGCATGAAAACAAAATTTAGATGTATACAGAGAAGTGATTAGAGAACAAACATTAAATTTAATGAGTTTTCAAACGGGAATTAAATGGATTTTTTTCCAAAATTATCTTTTTATGATTTCTTCCTACCACCTACTGTTATTGGTGATGTGGGAACAAAATGTCCACTACATAAACAGGGAAAGGCTAACTTGTATCTCCTGAATATTTCTCTTAATTTTAAAAGTTTACAATTGAAAGAATGAGATTCAAGACAGACAATAATAGAGACTAAGTAGGAAAGGAACAAGTTTTTGGTTTTTTTGGGTGGTGGGTTTGTTTTTTAGAAGCTGAGAAAACAGCATTTTTAGGCATATGAAGTATGAGTGCTACTGTATAACAAAGTTTGGTGGGGTGAGGATGGAAACAAACCATGTTATCCCCCATGTTGTTATTAGTGAAGTTCTATAGGATGACTCTTCACGATTGTATGACGCTGCCACATAAATGTTGTCTTGCAGGAAGGAAATCTATGACTTTGAAAACTCAGACTCTGCCAGTCATGAAAAGGTAAAGTTGAGAAGAAGCCGTTAGGAGATGTGCTAAGGTCCCAGCTCAGCAGCTGACAGAGAGCAGTAACTTGAAGCAGGGGATATCTCTTGCTGCAGAAATGCAGTAAGGATGGACATGCTATTATAGCAAACTGGTTGACTAAGAATCTGAGGTTCCTGCATTTCTGTATGGTGCTATACATGTAAATATTTTTTTGGGGTGAGGAGAGTGCTCATTACTTTTTGACTCTTGTGGTGGGGGTGCATACTGTATGATAAAACCAACTGCAATAGGAATTTGAGCCATTGCTTGAGTGAGGCTGTAGGATACCTTTGTGATTGCGGGCCAACCTCTGTTTGCATTTTACTGAATATTGAAAGCAAATTGCTGAGCATCCTTCATTTTGTACTCCTAGGCTAAATCTTCCTAGGCTGAAATCTGTTTTGAGCCGCATTCGGCATGTTGGGAATTCCTGGTTAAAGCCAGTCATTGCAAAACTTTTGTTGGAAATTCAGCTTGACTTAATTTGTAGATTGATAGAAAAATGGAGTAAAAATGAGTTGCTGTGCCTACTTTGAAACTTTGACCAGTGTGGGTTTTCCCAGGAAGCCAAAAACTTGCTCCTGACGCCTTCTGTCAAGGTGACTCCACCAAACAAACCCTTCAGCTTTCAGCGTACTCCCCGGTGCTGGTGCTCTCACTGCTGCCCGTTAATTCAGGGGCGATGGGTGCTGAATGGGATGCCTCAAATTTCTGCTATAAACTGGACAGAGTCCAGTCCTGGCTGCTGCCACTGGGTGTCAGCATAAAACCCCGCTTCATGGTCCCTGCCCAGCGTCCCAGCAGCCCGCTCCGGAGGCTGTCCGGGCACTGTGCACTGCGTTTACAGCATGCTGCTGCTCGTGGTGTCAGTGCTTAAAATGTCTTTTCTTATGACATTATTGCTTAAAATGAGCATTATTTGTAAAGCAAGGAAAAGAGAAAGTAACTCCATTTGGGAAAATAAATGTTTGTCTATTATAATTCATGACACAGTTTCAATCAACAAATCCCACTCCATTAAAAAGTTGAATTTCCATGCTGGACTCATAATACATTCCTCCTCTAGCCCTTTTGGCTCCTGATACATTTTAATTTTTTAGGTTATTTTACAGGGTAATTGAACTTTAAGACAAGTACCTGCTTCTGTTTTAGGTCGCTGAAGCCAAAGGAAAGATTCTTGGCCAGAAAGTCTCCTCACAAAATCAGAGGTACAGGATCATACGTGCACCATTTATGAACCTTTTACTCTGTGAAAGAAGAGTTCATTAGTTAAACTGTTTTAAGTTGGGATCAAAAAGGCTGTATGATTTTTCTAATAAAACAGTTCCTTGCTTAGCTGCCACAGTATCTGTGGATGTTATGAATACTAATATTTAAACAGCACCTGAGAATATAAAAGTTAGAGAATAATGACTTGTGTCCACTTTGATAATAATAAGACTTTAACTCTTAAACATGTGTGCTATCACAGCATCTGCTAGTCTAACTTGGGTCTTTGTGGGTTACTTAGCAGGAATTATGAAACGGGAAACAAGAATGAGGAATCAAACAAGCTCGAGAGAAGGCAGGTAGGTTGTGCGTGCTTTGATTGCTGTGTGTATCCACCTGTATGAATTGGTTGCACCCTGAAATACCATGAAGTTTAAGGCTTGTCCAATACAGAGGTGGAGGAATGTGAGCCTGGGAACCTCAAAATGGCCTGCTTGTGGCTACTGAAAGTGGCTCTCAGGATGCACCAGGACTGCCAGACCAGCAAGTGAATGCCTATGTTCATTCTCCTGCCCACCCCCTGCCTTGTGCTCTTGGCTGCAAGTCAGGCACGCTGAGGCTTTCCTCCTCGCAAGAGCTCTTTTATTTGGATGCAGGAGGGGAGAGGGACATGAGGATGGAGGGTGCTGTGAACCTCGTGTTGACCAAGGGCAAGCATCTGCCTCGATGTCTTTTATACTGCTGGTTTGCCAGTTAACTGTTGCTGTTTTGGCAGACTTCACAGCTTGAAATACTTCAGGTTTTGCACTATGGGGAGGAAGAAATGGAATAATTTGTTAGTAAATGAAGGGGAATGGTTGGGGGACTTCTGGGTGGACAAAGGGAGCTGACTGAGCAGGACTCACTTTTAATAGTGTCTTTAGTCCAGTTACAGGAAACATCTCTTCTCTGAAAGCAACAATGAAAATACAAGCACTGGTCAGAGTGAAAAAAGTTGGATCCTTGACTCTCAGAAACGGTCGTTGCCAAAATCTCTTGACTATACCCGAAAAAGACCGAGAGTGAGAAGTAAATTAAAAGGTGAGCTTGATCCCCTGTTGACGCTTAGCTATGTGTGACAGGTTTACTGCAGATAAGGAAATGGCTGATGATGGGTTGAGGAGGAGGATTTGGCTGAGTTCCTGAACCAAGTAGGAGAGAGCAGGCTTGAGGCTGGCGGTGAGGGGTGCCCTGTGGAGGAGGTGCATCGTGCACTCTTGTGCTAAAAAAACTGGGCTCCTGTCCCCTTCTCTCCAGTGAATGTACTGGAATTTGAATGTTCAGGTGGAAATTTGGCACCTAAATGTCTGTGTGGGTGCAGCCCCCTGTAATGGGGCCGAAAAGCCGATGGGTGCTGAGCTGATGGCTGTGTTTGTGCTCTTGAATGCACAAGAAGGAAGATCTCTCTGGAGCTGCGATACCTCCTCCCTACAACTTTCCACTCCTCACCTCTCTGGAAATACAATCAATATTGTGATTTTTTTCAAGGTTTATTCACCCAGTTTGCAGCCCGTGGCACCCTGCTTCCCTGTTTATACATTGACAGGCCTCAGAGTGATTTACAGAATCAGATGTGACAATCTGATAGCATCCCCTGCTGAGGCCTGACCAACAGCAAAACTCCCCTGTGGCTGTGCTCCACAGCTGTGTTGGCTGCTGGGACCTCCAAATTCAAATTGCCCTGAAAGAGTTGGAATGTCTCTGTTCCTCTCATGAAGAATGATCAGGTAGCTGTTGGTTTCTGTAGGGATGAAAAAGCAAAAGAAAATTGAGGGAGAAATCGTGCTTTATACTGTGTTTCCATGGGAGTTGTTGTTCTCACTCCAGTGCCAGACCATGTACCCCAGCTGGGGCTTGGGGACCATCAGACAAGCTGCTGAGCCTGCCCCTTTTTTTGGCAGCCACTCTGGATGCAATGAGTTGTGTACGTTTTGATTCATTTAGAAGCTTTGTTAGAAAGGGGTTTTGAAGCTTAATGCAAGTTTTGTGAAGTTTTTCTCTTGTAAATGCCTAGAAAACAAAACTCAAAACTGGATTATTTAGCTGTCATGCAAACCTTAACTGGGTAGGGCATGCAGTTAGGTTGTCAGTGACCAGGTAAGCTTTTCTCCTTGCAGTGCTTCCAGTGTCTTCTGCAAGTAGTGGCAGTGACTACCAGACAGAGAAGGTAAGGACGTGTCATGCTCAGATTTAGAAACATTACGTATGCAAAACATGTACAAATGAGTGGGAATTAAACAGACTGGTGTTATCTATCTTCTCAAATGTTCTGATGGGCAAATCTTTCTACTAAGTGTTGCTGAGACTGTTGGTCTACTAGAGGCTGGGGAAACATGGAGGTCTTAGGAAGATGCATGAAACTTCATAGAAACAACTGTGTGTCAGTCCTAAGCAAGTTGTTCTAAAACTATAATATTTACCTGTGATAGATGGAAAACTGTGCAGGAATTGGCATGCTTGGTGTGATGCCTGCCTTGGCTGATGCAGGTGTCGCTCCAACAGGAATGAGTTCAGCTCTAGGGGCATGCCGGGAACGAGAGCTGCCTATCCAAATACCTACAGAAATCCCAGCTGGGTCCTACCAGGCTATGTCCCCATGCTCTCCTCTGTCCTGTCCTCCCAGCTGGTGACTTGGGAAAGCTCATGTTTTCCCCTGCATTTTGCTGGCAATTTTCAGGGCTTTTATTCCAAGTCCTACACTGATGCTGAGTCCTGGTCCATGCACCGTCCTCCGCTTTCAGCTATAGCTCTGGGAAAACTGACTATGGTTTATACTGATGGGGGAATTAGTGGATCAGACATACATCAAGCAAAAAATTTAGCACTGCCAGACCTTTCCAGTGCCTAGCTGTTAAGTGCCGCATATCAAATAGTTTTGGTAAGGTCCCCACGTATGGCGGGGGGGGGGAACTCTCCAGAACTGGTAGTTGTATTAAAAGCTTTTATTTACCCTTGGAAACCTTTTCTTTTCTATCTTGACTAAAATGCTTTGATTCTGCTTATGAAAAACTTCATCCACCATACAACTCAAATGACTATGGGGAGAATTTACACATGCATTGAACTTCAGGACACAGATCTCCTTCAGTGTTGGAGAGCACTATCAGTATGTTAGGCGTATTTCAAGTGTATCTCCGCTCTTAGTACATTTAAAAACCAAAGAAAGAAACCCCTTCACTTAAAAAAAAAATCAACATTCTGTAGTAGTGTTTAAATAAAACTCTTAGATTTGGTTTTGTTTTAGCAAGGAGCATCAAGGCGAAGAGCTCAAAAGGAGATGCTAAAGAAAAAAAGCCCATCCAGCTCCAAAGGAGATGATTTACCTACAGTGGATCTTGATGGTATTTCTTTTCTAATCTTCTTCAGTGCATTAGAAAAGTTGTTTTGATGTGGGTGTGTTTTGGTTTTAAATTTTGCCTTTTTTATTCGCATTTTCTTCATAGGCACTCTGCCTGGTGATATTTCTTGTAATGGCTGTGAGGGCTGGATATTGTTTGTAGATAAAGTCTCTTGAGTGGGGGGAACATTAGCTGGGGTAATGAGAGGTGAAGGAATGAATTTAACTGGCAGCCAGAAATAAAACAATCTTTTGACTGTTTGAGCCACTGTCTCTTCCACGTGAGAAGAGATGAAGGCGGCGGTTGTTTGGTTTCTATGTATGTCATTAAATTGAGGTTTCTAGTCATTACAGGATTCAACCTCTCTTGCCTGTGTCATTTGGCTGATCTCTCATGCAGATGAAATGCTCTCAGAGGAGTTTGAAGGGGGTCCCCTGCCACTCGATGCATCTGCCAAGGGCTATTCCATTGATGAGATGGCCACGCAGGTGCAGTATGCAACACTTAAAGTCCTTCTAATCTGCCGTCAGGCTGCTTCTCATCTAAAACCAATGCATCGTGTCGCTTTGCTTCCTGTAACTAGACAAGCCCCTGACAGCTTGTCTGCAGTGCAGGGTGGGTACCTTCTTACTGTGTTTTTCCTTTTTCCTTAGAAGTTTCCTGATGCATCTGACAAATTGTCAAGAGAAGAAGAAAGCTTTAAGCGGAAGGACTCAGGTTTGTCAGTCTCAATAACATAGAGTTTAAAAAGTAGAAAGGGGTGTTGACAAAGTTGTCACTTTTCTTGCAAAGACAAGTAAGCGCTGAGATTTTTGATATTTGAAGGATACTTTTTGTAAAGAAATATCTTTCATTTTTCCATTTCATATATTGTGACAGGCTATGGCAAGGTGTTTTATATGTATGTTTCAGAGTTCATCGCTAACTCTTAAATGCTGCCCTTGATCACAGGGGAACTACTAGTGTAGCTATTAAGAGCTAGGGATTTACAAGGGATTTACTACAAACCCAGTGACCCAAGAGAAAATATGTGAAATAAGTAAAAGCAGCCTGAAAACTAATTTTTAATTACTTGAAAGTGCAGTGCAACTTCATTTTAAAAAAAAAAGGCATTTCTGAAAGCTGTTGACTTTCTTTATATCTAAGAATATAGACGTACACCATCTTTAGAAGCATTTGGGAAATGATGATTTGTATTACTACTGTAGCTTTTTTTTAAGTGGCATTTAAGGACCTTCCTTTAATGAAACAGAACTTGCACAAACTAATTCAAAACTGTAGCACAGTCTTTGTGACTGGAAACAACTGAACCTCAAGAAAGTTGAGTGGCAATGGGCTGTCTTCATCCTAATATTCCTGATGCTGATGCAGTTGAGAGAGACTGTCTTAAAGTTACTGTTGTGACTATGAACCAAGGCACTGAAACTTTGATCTTGGACAAAAGCATTCCCTTTCTCATGAGCTGGCTATGTTCATGTTCCCAACATGTCTCTTACCTGTTCAGCATTTGCAGAACATAACCTTTGCTGCACCAACATATCTACTTAATTTTGGGGGAAGATGAATGCTGAGGACTTAATTTTTATCACTGTTTACAGTCTTACAGTGAGAGAGGAGTTGATACCATGCAAAGGCAAGAGTAGGGTTATGTTCAGAAGTTTCAGGTCTGTGACTGCATTTGAACACTTGCTCTGTGAACCCTAAATCTATGTCAGGGCGCTCCTCATGCCCCAACTGTCCTCCTTGTCCTGGGCTCCACCACCTTCCTGCTTTCTGCCCTATGTAGCCTCCAGAGGTGGTTGGTCAAACACAGGCACCTCACTGAGCTCAGAAAAGTGGACAGTAAGATAAAGGGATGATTTGTCCAGCAAGTTTTCCTTAAAATATGGGCTGCAGCCTCCCTCACTGTGTTCCTAAGGGTTTTCCTGGATTAAAAGTAGTTGTATGGCAGCTCTAGTGAAGCTGCAGAAAAGGAGGCTCTTATGGATGTGAATGGTTTTTCTCTCTCCTGTGTATTTATGCACTCTTTTAAGCAACAGCTGAAATTAAGTCAGGAACAAACGAGCATAAACAGGTTGTGAGCTTGGGCCCTTGTGAGAAGGGAAGAAGCTGGGCAAGAGTTTTCTTTCTGGTTAGAACGGTGGGGCAAGAAATGAAGTTGTCTTTAAGATAGAGATACGTAACTTTCCAGTTATCTGCGTAGCACTAGGCAGTCTGGTTGCCTGCTTTTGTGAGGGAAGAGACTTGCTGGTGAAGTCTTGTTCTGTCCCGTAAGTGTGATGCTAGACCCTAAAATGAAGTTGTCTGCTTTTCTGCAGGATTGGTAATTCCAGTGGTGGTTTTTGCTTGAGCAGCTGGTTTTGCTATGTACCTCGTGCAAAAGAATAGATCTGTTCTGAAACATCTATTCTCTTTCCAGATATATTAAGCGGCACTGTCATAAAAAAGCCTAAATTTTCCAGTTGGGAAACAACTCATTTGTCCTCTGACACTTCCTATAAACCAAGGAAACTTTTTGATTCAGTAGAGAAGGAAGAGGAGACCCAAACAGGTAAAGTCAGACTGGCAATTAAGGTGAAAATCATAGTCACGTGGAAGCTTGGAGAGGTATCTGTATGGAGGATGTCTTCTCCAAAAGTTAAAATATAGCAGAAGGCACGTATTGGGGCACTGCCATTGGATACCATCTAGGTAGAGGGTGTGAATAAGGAAATTTGGGTTCCCTAACCACAATCCACTTGGGAAGATGCTTAATGATGCCAGCACTTTCTAGTCTTTCTGAATAGTGATTGTCTAGAGCTGTTGGGGGGAAAAAAAAAAACAAAACCCAAAACCCCAAACTGAAAAAAGCATGTAGGTAGTGGACGAAGTAACTGTAGAACACTACTAACTCCCAACAGAAGGGAGTTAGGCTTTCCTTGCAATGAATGAGTAGAAGACAGGAAAACAGTGGTGCTTTTTTTCCCCCTAGTGCTGTGCTTTTGTGTTATCTGTAAATATGTTGGTCTCTGTGTTTGGTTAGTTTTGTGCCACCTCTTCCGTGCTGCTTTCTAACAAGTTTCTCAATGCTTTTTGGGGCAGTTTCCCTCCTGCTTGTGAGCTCTAGAAGAGCAAAACTCAAATTCCTGCTCTATAACAAATGTTGTTGCTCACATGAACGATGAAGCCTTCAGTAGGACCAGGATTTATGCTCCAATAAGCCCTCCAGCACGGTACTAACTGGGCATATACTTTCTCCTAGGTCAGGAAATGGATGATGGTGTGGATGATGCATTTTTTTCCAAGATGCTGCGTGAAGATTTCAGTGATTCAGGGGTGATTACTGCCTTTGAAAGCTTTATCGACCAACTAAAGAAATTGTTCTGGGTAATGCGCACTCTATGAACACGTGCGCCTCGTGTGGCATTTTCTCATAGTAAATTACCTTTTGTCACTGGGGGGCTGGTGTAAATATCCTGTCTACATTTTGTGCCCAAGAGCATATTTGTACTGGATCAGCACTTTGTATTGTGCAGCCATGATTTTTTTTAAGTTGGTAAGTGTTCACACTATGCTTTTAGCACCACTCCTTGAATCAAGGCTGGAAGTGGTTGCATTTATGAATCAGTTATCATTAAAACATACGTAGTTTGCATTAATGCTGGTGTGAAGCGGTGCTAACAAAGACCTGGTTTTGTGCAGTTAAGTGTGTTGGAGTATAGGTGAAATTTGCTTCTTTGCTGACTGGATAGCGTGACCTTAACCTGGAGTTGCATGGGTTACATAGAGGTTTGCTGGTGTAACTAGTGTGAACAAAATCAGTTCATATTTGCAGTACCCTGCCTATGTGTCTTCAGTTTAAATTTGCCTTAAGATGGTTTCCACTAAGCTGAAAGGCAGCCCATGGAGGAGTTTGCCTTTCAGGGAAAGGTTTTGCAAACTAGACTTGTAGGTTTTGGCTTGGGACGTTGCCCATCCCTAACGGTGCATCCTGTGGTTAGACTCGGTACAAAAGGATGGAGACCAGCGCGCAGAACATCCTGAGGACTTCGGAGAAGAACGTGTCCGCCCTGCTGAACCAGATACACAAGTGCCGGTAAGCTGTCTGCTGCTGGCTGAAAACAGCTTCAGCTTTGTGTAAATTTTGATATGAAAAGAAATGCCTCTTTGTAAGTGAACCTGATAGTAAGCTACTGCACTTATTATGGTTTGTAAAGCAAAATAGCTTGTGTGTGTCTCTTCCTTTTATGTAAGAAGCATTTCAGAAGCATAGCTCCTATGATTTATCCTGCTTTTCCTGTAAGGGAGGAGCAGGTGGATTAATGAATGTAAAGCAAGCTTGAGTTAGGAGCAGTTGATGAAGCAGTCCTTAGACCATCTTCTCATTGTCATCAGTGTTCACAAATCTGTTTAAAAACCCTTAGTAGCTTCTGTTTCTATGTCTTTTAAGAAAGAAACCAAACTCTGATTTACTTAATGAAGTAGGGGAGAAGAAAAGTGAGGGGTCTCTTATAGATCCATTCCTGTAGATTGTTTCCCTGTGTATGAAACAAATGCCAGGACTTTACAGGCACTCACCAGATAGGTCATTTTGCTTTATCGGTTGTCAAATTTCTCAGATAGGAGCTAAGTAGAAAAATAAACTATAATAGTTACAGATTTGTTATAAGCGAAATATAAGCACAACCTGAGATACGAGTAAGTGTATCAGGCCTCCATATTTACTAGACATTCAGTTTGCAGGACTTAGATCAAAAATAGTGTGAAAGAATAGCCTTTAAAGTGCAAAATCCTGGGTATCAATAGGATCTCTATGAGCAGAATTTGCTTGTTGTTAAGGTACATGGAGAAGTTTGTGTTCTAAAAACAAAACCAGGGAACATTTTGAGGTGGCAGATAAGAGTTGGTGGTGGTGAGCTGCTGCTTAGTTATTAACTAAGTAATGTGGAGCCAACCAGAGTTGCAGGATAGGGGAGACAGAGCTGTGTCAGATCTACCCCAGAAAGGTAGTTTCTAAAGTCACCACCAGATGACGGCTTGGCATCCCACTGCCAGGAGAAAGGTGGCAAACCCAAGTGAATAAGAGTGTTGCTGGCTAACGTTTAGAAATCACTGGCATCCTGTGGCAACACCATGTGTGTATATCAAGCCCATGGTAGGAAAATCCATCAGAGGTTATTTGTGCCAAGATGCTGTCTTCAGTTTGGGAAATCTCTACTGAAATCCCTGGAGGCTGGGAGAATATCCAGGGCAAGTATTGCACTGGGAACCCTCTTGTACCCTCTGTCCCGGGCCTCCATTACTGGCTGCTATTTGAGACAGGCTATTTAGCTAAACTCATCTTCAGTTTGACCCAGAACAGCTATTCATGTCTGAGACATACCCGAGAGCAAAACTGCCCCATGTAGTTCAGCAAGGATGTTTGTTTCTGCCTAAGAGCAGGTTTGGTGCTGAAGGGGTTGTCATCTGCCTTGTGCTATTGCACGTTAAAGTGTGAAACTTGTTTCTGTTCTCCACTGCTAGGCTGAGTAAGCTGGAGACCTTCCAGAAGATTGTTGTTGAAGAGCTTGCCAGTCTCGAGAAGGAAACTCAAGTCTTGGCAAACATGGAGAAGGATGCAATGGTGTGTACGACTTCTCGTGTGTCAGCCCACAGAGGTGCCCCTTCCCAAGTAATGGGGGCTTTCTTTGGGGATCTTTTTAGGACTTCTGGAATGCGCAGTTGCTCAAACTGAGTTCTTTCTGCAACCAGCAAAAGCAAAGGTATGTCTCTGCCACCTGTCCTGCATGTTCACAAGCCCCCTGATAGTCATAGGGCACTAGTTAGGCTGGAGATACCCTCACTGGTATACAGGGCAGTATTCTGAAGCCAGCGTGGCATCTCCACTCAGTGTCTGTTGATGGAGCCTTTGCGGCCTCATGAGGATTTTGAATTGGGTCTAGGGTGTAATGAGGGGCTCTCTGCACAGAAAGCTGCGCACGACAGGCACGTACCTCAAGAGACCTGTACCAGAATCTGGAACAAGGTGTACCCTCTGGTCATGTCTGTATCTACGGGTCAGAGGTGATGGAAGGACGTCATCCTTTCCTGTATAAAAGATACTGTTGGTACAAACACTGGGCAAAAAGCTGCATTTGGGGGAATCCTGAGGTTCATTTTATTGGTAAATATCTCTATTCAAGTTTCATCAGTAAGTACTAACACTGCACAGATAAACTAGCCAAGCTCACTTTTTTCTTCCAGAATTCAGTCTGTTGACTCAGCCCTGGGTGAAACAGCAAAGAGTTTTGCTGACACTCTCCAGAATACAACGGTACGTGCAGTACACGAGCAGCTCTGTATGGGTGGTGGACTCTGAGCTGTGGCCTGACTGATAAGCATTCTTCTCTGAAGTCCTGGGAGGGGAAACCTTTGGTTAGCTGATCTGCAGGGCTGGTTCCTCATGGGACCCCCAGTTCTGACGCATGGAAAGCATTGAGAAAGCAGTGTTTGTCCTGCCAGAGACTAGGGAAAGTGGTCAAAAAGCACTTGCCTAAGGGAGAAGGTAAGGACAAGGACCATCAGGTATTGATGCTTCTCCTGGGTTCGTATCTCAGGGATTCTTTCATCCAGAGGCTGGTTTCTGTACAGTTAGTGACCCTTAATGCAGTTCTCTTCTGTCACTTTGTCCTACTTGCCTTTTGGAGTTGTGGATCTGTGACGTCCTGTGGCTAGGAGCTCTGCTGCCTAACAACACCTTGCATGCTTTCTCACATCTGATTTTTTGGGTCTGACAACATCTAGCCTTGATGCCTCCAAGTTTGATTTCTAAAAAAAAAAAAAAAAAGAATATTCATTTGCCTTGGATCCCGGTTAAACATTCTGTTTAAGTTCTTAAACTCTTTAGAGTCTAATCACTAATTTATGACCTCATTTTAATTTGGAGGTTAAGCTGAGTACTCTATTTTTCCATCTTGTCCACCCCATCACATGCACGTATATTTGCTACTGCTGCTGTTCCAGCTTTTATGTGCAGACCTGATGACTTTAGAGATTTGGCATTCCTGTAATAAGGGGGATTACAATGATGTGTGCGATGCTGTGTGTCTGTACTACACAGAGCTGAAGAACGCTCCCTGTGTTGAAGGGACAGCCATGTCTGTGGTCACTACAGTAGACTGGGCTTGGGATTTTAGAAAAGCTTTTTTCCCTTAGCCATTAAAGCTGATATCCTGAGCCTTTCCGAAGGGAAAAGTTTCCATTAAGAGCAATGAGTTGCTCAGGGGCACAGGCCTTTCCCTTACCAGAGGTGCTCCTGATGAAGGAACCTTTAAAGAGAGGCAGAGCTGAGGAAGGAGCAATGGTACCATGGGAGCTGCTCATCCTGCAGCACCTTGTTCCAGGGTGGGTGCTTGAGAACTGAAAGCTGAATCTAAAACTGCTTCTTAGGATCGCTACAGTTTTTTTTTTCTTATGCAATATACACATTTGTATAAACTTCTGAAATGTTTTTATTATCTTTTTTCCTTCCCTGCAGTATGAACGCCCAATGAAGAAGGCAGTAGAAAACAATGTGTTCATTGTTACTTCTGACTAGCAAACCCCTGAATTCATCAGAGGTCTTAATGTTTGAGCATCTTATGCAACATAGAGAAGATGGTACTGTGAAGGATGTTAATTGATTTTTAAATGGAATGAAAAAAAGGGAAGGAAAATAACACTGGTATTGAACTTTTTTTTGCTTAAGAGTGCTGAGTGGTCCAGTTTTGATCCCTGTGTTGATAACATCAAGTTTTTCTGCAAAATTGCAAGAGAGGTCCATTAAATATCAAAGAAATAGAAAATGAACTAAATATGATTTAGCCACCAACTGTTGCATATACTGGCTTTCTTTGAGTATTCTGCTAATGCCTTTATCAAATGTGAAAGCATTTAATGATTGATTCTAAGTAAAAAATTGTTTGCATAGGATAACAATCTCTTCATTTATTTCAAGTTGATGCACTGTGCATGTCTGGAAAGGTACTCCAGAGTCCTGTATAACCTGTATGGGATGTGTTGGGGGTAGCCTTTCTTTTGTGCATGCAACAATGTGGGAGCTGCTGGCTTGAAACCAGAGTCACCCAATTCTGGATTGCAGAGGTGAAAGCAGAGGGATCTATGAGATATTGGCTAGATGCCTGATGGCAAACTGGAGACTGTGAAGGGCAAGAAACTTGGAGCATTGCAGAGAAAACGGCAAGTGGTGCTGGAGAAATTATTTTTAAAGCTAGTGACTATTGACTTCTAGGAGAGTTCTAAGTACAGCGAATAATGTCAGGATTAGGTAAACTAGCATCAAAGGTCTCTTGCAAGTGAGCAGCAGATAAACCATGCTATTTAATGTTGTCTTCTGCTTTGACAGAAATACCTAAATCACAGTTGCTTTGTGCAAACTGCCTTTAGTGCTGTGACAGATTTCACACATGCTAGTGCATCTTAATGAATTTGTGGGAACACCGCATGTTTCCAAGCTCTGTGTTTCTCTCTACTTATCTTACAAAACCAACTTCAGATTGCTGTGTGGGTTGGAGTGGAGGGACTCCTTGGCCAAGTCAAACAAAAAAAGGAAGCCTACAGAGGGTGGAAGCAAGGGCAGGTAGCCTGGGAGGAATACAGTGAAACTGTCCGAGCAGCCGGGGATCAGGTTAGGAAAGCCAAAGCACTGATAGAAATTAGTCTGGCCAGGGATGTCAAGGACAACAAGAAAAGCTTCTATAGGTATGTCAGTGATAAAAGGAGGATGAGGGAAAATGTGGGTCTGCTCCAGAATGAAACGGGTGACCTGGTTACCCAGGATATGGAGAAGGCTGAGGTACTCAATGACTTCTTTGCCTCAGTCTTCACTGGCAAATGCTTGAGCCACACTGCCCAGGTCACAGAAGGCAGGGACTGGGAGAATGCAGAACTGCCCACTCCAGCAGAGCAGGTTTGAGAATATCTAAGGAACCTGAAGGTGCACAAGTCCATGGGACCTGATGAGTCGCATCCGTGGGTCTTGAGGGAACTGGCAGGTGAAGTGGCCAGGCCGCTCTCCATCATATTTGAGAAGTCCTGGCAGTCTGGTGAAGTTCCCACCGACTGGAAGAGGGGAAACACAACCCCCGTTTTTAAGAAGAGTAAAAAGGAAGACCCAGGGAACGACAGGCCGGTCAGTCTCACCTCCGTGCCTGGCAAGATCATGGAGCAGACTCTCCTGGAGACTGTGCTCAGGCACATGGAAAATAAGGAGGTGATTGGTGACAGCCAAACACGGCTTCACTAAGGGCAAATCGTGCCTGACAAACTTGGTGGCCTTCTATGATGGGGTTACAGTGTCGGTGGATAAGGGAAGGGCAAGTGATGTCATCTACCTGGACTTGTGCAAGGCATTTGACACTGTCCCGCATGACATCCTTGTCTCTAAATTGGAGAGACATGGATTCAATGGATGGACCACTCAGTGGATAAGGAATTGGCTGGATGGTCGCAATCAAAGAGTTGTGATCAACAGCTCAATGTCCAAGTAGAGTACGGTGACGAGTGGTGCTCCTTGGGGGTTGGTACTGGAACTGGCACTGTTCAACATCTTTGTCAGTGACATGGACATGGCGATCGAGTGCACCCTCAGCAAGTTTGCCAATGACACCAAGCTGTGTGGTGTGGTTGACATGCTGGCGGGAAGGGATGCCATCCAGAGGGACCTTGACAGGCTGGAGAGGTGGGCCTGTGCAAACCGCATGAAGTTCAACAAGGCCAAGTGCAAGGTCCTGCATGTGGGTCGGCACAATCCCAAGTATAACTATAGGCTGGGTGAGGAATGGATTGAAAGCAGCCCTGAGGAGGAGAACTTGGGGGTATTGATTGATGAGAAGCTCAACATGAGCTGGCAGTGTGCGCTTGCAGCCCAGAAAGCCAACCGTGTCCTGGGCTGCATCAAAAGAGGTGTGACCAGCAGGTCGAGGGAGGTGATCCTGCCCCTCTACTCTGCTCCTGTGAGACCCCACCTGGAGTACTGCATCCAGCTCTGGGGGCCCCAGTACAGGAGAGACATGGAGCTGTTGGAGCAAGTCCAGAGGAGGGCCACGAAGGTGATCAGAGGGCTGGAGCACCCCTCCTATGAGGACAGGCTGAGAGAGTTGGGATTGTTCAGCCTGGAGAAGGGAAGGCTCTGGGGAGATCTAATTGCAGCTTACCAGTTTCTGAAGGGGGCCTACAGGAAAGATGGTGAGGGACTGTTTATGAGGGAGTGTAGTGACAGGACAAGGGGTAATGGGTTTAAGCTGAAGGAGGGTCGATTTAGATTAGATGTTAGAAGGAAATTCTTTACTGTTAAAGTGGTGAGGTGCTGCAACAGGTTGCCCAGAGAGGTTGTGGAGGCCCCCTCCCTGGAAGCGTTCAAGACCAGGTTGGATGAGGCTTTGGGCAATGTGGTCTAGTGGAGGGTGTCCCTGCCCGTGGCAGGGGAGTTGGAACTAGATGATCTTTAAGGTCCCTTCCAACCCAAACCATTCTATGAATCATTCCTGCACACAAAGTACCTTCATGACAAAAGCCTACTTCTGCATGGGTTTGTTTTACTGCTGAATGTCTTTTGGTATGGGGTGTGTGTGATTGAAAATCTTCCATCTTGAGAAGATCATGCAGGGTAGTGCCAGTGCAGAGAACAGTGAGAAGCTGCTGTTGCCATTACTTAATCATTTTCTAGAGATTATGCTTATTCTTTTAGCTTGGGTAGTCCTGATTGGAGTTGGCATGAGTCAGGACTCCACCTTCATCTCTGTCAATGGGTGGTTGGCTCCTTCCTTCTGGGCTGGTTTAAAAGAAAATATCTCTTCATCCCTGTGATTCCCAAAGCTCTAGATGCACTAGTCTGTTCTTTGCTATTCACAATGTGAAGGACTGAAGCTGTGATTTTTCACTACTTTGCGCTTACTTCTTTGAGGGCTGGCCCTGGTGACCTGACTAAGCTGCATCCTCCTGCTGCTCTTGAGTGAGTTTCCAGCTGCCATTTGAATCCAGTTTCTCAAAGCGCTCAAACTGGCTGTGTCTTTTGGGAGATGAACTGCGAACAAATCTGCTTGTGCCTGGTAAAGCTGTTTCGTTTTGCAGCCCAGTAACAGTTTTCAGTATGCTTTGTGTCCTACTGGTGTGGTGGTATGCTGTGGTTGCACCAGCATGGTTATTTACCAAAACAGGCTTTAAGATACCCGCCTGAGTAATCTGAGCATGCCTTTCTATTGCCTGGCTGTACCAGGTCCAAAATAAAAAAAAAAAACAAAACCAAACACATTTGGGGCTTTAACTGAGTAGTAAGGCAAGGTCCTGGGCCTAGGAGTGTGGTTAGGGCTTGAACTGCCCCGTTGCTGCTTGTTATAACTGAGAGTTTACCTAGTGAATGTGAAGGGATGCTTTGTGCAATATTTTTCCCAGTTCTAAGTACCAAGGTGAGCCTTCTAACACTTTCCAGGTGAATGCCTATGTCCCATGGCTTTACTCCCCACAACCCAGCCAAACATGATGGATGCAACCAGGCCTAACAAGGTGCTTGATGTGAAGCAGACCTCAGAATTGAGAGGAGCTTCCCACCCTGCGACTGCTCTTGTATACTGAATTCCACAAAGCTATGGAAACAGCGTTGATAACCTGCATCCTTGGGGCATGTGTCATCTCCCGTGGGGGGGATGTTGCCTTGGATGGCTTAGCCTTGCTCACCTGCATCTCCAAGGAGCTTACTCCCCAAAGGGAAGGTTGGAAATAGGAAAAGTGAGATGTGATGGCTCTCTGGTTTAAGGATTGTTTTTAATTTTTTTTTTTTCAAACTATGACAATAATGGTTATCTTTCATTTCTGAGATGTTGGTGGATGGCTTCATTGCTCTCAGGTTAGAGCTGCTAAGTATTTAAGCTTTGTCAGCACAATGGAATAGATGTGTAGCAAGTCTTGTTTTGCTACATTTCCCCATCCTTCATGTGTGCTGGCAGAATGCTCTATTGGTGTCTCCTGTGACTGAAAATCTAGAACATTTTTCATCCAGGTGTCTTTGGTAGGTAATTTACAGAAACAAGACTGATGCACACTGTATCTCTTACTGTTGAATCCCTGTGTAACACATCACTACAAAGCTTGGAAGGTGAGTGTTGAGCACTTCAGAGGATGCGGATAAAGGAGAAATTAGGATCTCTTATTAAAAATTATCATCATGTTTTAGGTACCTATACTTGCTTTTAACTGTTTTTATTGGAAAAGTCTTGAACCCTGAAAGGCCGCTTTTAGCGATAGGTATGGGAGAATAGAAAGGGATGCTGTACAGCTTAGATGTCTCTTACCCCTGCACTTTTTCTATCCCTTCATATAAAACACTTTACCTATTGAGATGCTTAGTGAGTTCTAGCTTGGTAACCTGTGAACTGCGCAAGGTGGGAGGACATGCTGGAAGGTTTGGTTTTTCCTAATGGCCCTTCCATGTGTAGTCAGTAGCAGTTGTACTTGCAGACAGCATATGGGGCAGGAATGGCTTTTTCTGATCTTGGACAGCCCATCTCATAGCACCTCCTGCACTGTTGGGTCAGTTCAGCATGTTTGAGCTGAAACCCCTTGAAGGTCTTAAGTCCATTTGGCTTCTGTAGGTGATATCTTGACAACACAGACTTGTAACTGGGTTACCCTCACATTTCCTATTGGAAGGTAGGTAGTTGACCTAGACAAGTTTCCTTTGCCTGCTCACTTACACTCTTTTAAGTGTTATTTAGCCAGCTATTTCTCTTGTTTTCTTCTTTTCAGTGTTCAGTTCTGAGTCAGAACAATAAGGTTTATGTGGGTGCTCAAACTATGCTTGTGTGTTTTCAAGTGCAAAAGCCATGCATCAGTACCCAGAAAAAGAAATGGGAATACAAAGTGCAGATTAAGGACAACCACTTCATGCATTTTAAGCTCTTAACCAGTTTAATATTAAACCCTGCTTTAACCCCTGCTATCTTTATGCCATATCTCTTTCAGAGGATGATGCTGTGCCCAGTGCTTGTTTACCTGCACGTTCTGTTTCAACGCAATGGTCTATCCAAGGTCTAGAGGGCCCCTGTTACCTAGCGGCAAGGCTACACGAAGGCCACACAACGTCAGCGAAAAGGGTGTCCTCTGTGTCTGGAAATGGGCAGAGTGACCAGAGGAACTGTGTGTTTGCGTTTGCCCTGGCCTGGGGTCAGCTCACCCTGCTCTCACTAAGGTGTGCTGATGTAAGCTGGAGTATGCTGGGACAGGTCCCACTTCTGCAAGTCGTGGGGCTGTGCCTAAAAGTGGTGCACTGGAAAACAGGCACATTCCCAGGAACAGCTGAGAGCTGTTGTATATTGGAAACAAACACGGTAACAGAGCCTCTCCTGGTCATGTACTACAGGGTGGTTTTTGTTTATGGTGAACGAGAGTTGAGAAAGTGTTGTAGCCAGACTGAGAGAGAAGCCCTGTAGAGCATCTTGGTATACATCAGCAGCCTGACTTCTTTAATTCCAGTGTTCCTGGAAGAGCAGTAGCAAAGCTCATTCCTTCCCCCTCATTCCTTGGGAGGCTACTAATATCCAAAATCGGTGAATCAAACTCAATAGCTTGCTTGCTTCTGCTTTGCCTCCCTGTCCTCCCACACACACTCTCTGGTGAGCCCAAACCAGCAGCGTCAAGGATTTGCACATCTCCCCCCGTCTGTATTTTCAGTATGAAAGAAATGATGTCTTTTGATTGTTTTCAACTGGGACCTGATAGAAAACTGAGAGGAGAGAGAATGGAGGAATCAATCTGACAATCGAAGGATGACCTGGTAGGTAAATATGAGCATTAAACAAGCAAGTTATTGCAACCTTCGCTTTGTTCAGAAAAACAAGTTTTCACAGATGGTGGGGCTGTGTATGGAAAACTAGTAGTTCCCAGCTACCGTACTGTGTGACAGGGAAAAGTGCTAATTGGCTTGGTGGTTCAGGCCAGTTTAAAATTAAGTCAGAAAAGATGCCATGTGTACGGCATTTGAAAGGGCACTATACCTAAGTGTAGAAACTGCAAGTTGGTCAGAAGTGGGACTGTTAGTTAAACATAACTCCCCAAAACTTTGGTATCTTGTTCTTGACAATCATGACTCCTTGTAGTGATAACTAGTTAGGTGTTAGACTGGAGCTATCCTTCTTGTGCCACGGCTTCTGTTGTTGCAGTCTTTACAAAGCTGCTAGCTATCACCCTGACTCACCTGAAGGAGTAATCCTACCTTGAAGCCAGCTGCGGAGGCAGAGATATTTTGTGATGAGTGTCTTATTTCACGGTAAATGAATTGGAAGTATTTTTGAATCTTGTCCTCGTGCATATTTGGCTGCTTCAGCCTTCATTTGCAAAGGTAAAAAGTGCTGCTGGACATGTGTTTCACGCTTGTTATTTGTGGTTGAAGAAAGCTTAAAGTGCCAATGGAACTTGATATCTTGTGGATGAACATAGCCACTCCCTTCTGCTTACTTTGATTTTCCTCCAGAAATTCAGCTGAAAGGTGGGCTTAGCTAAATTCAGGGAAACTCTTTTGCAAATTGCTTATGTACCTCATACAGGTATCTAAGCTTCTTTAAAGTATTTCTAGGAAAAATGCTGATTTGATTGACTGGTTTGTTTTGGACTACAGTAGGCTTCAGGACTGGTTGCTAACACAGTTCACAAACAACAGAAACTTAGGAAAACGGTTGTAGCAAATTGCTATGGAGATGATGAGTGACATTAGAAGTGCTGCAGGGCACCTCGGTGCAGTATCTGGTCCCTTCACCAATCCGTGATCTCTGCTTGGCCTATGCTGACACCTGACCAAGGGACTTATTTATTTGAGAGTCTTTAGGCTTGCTGTGGGTATGAGTGCCTTTCCTAGGCTGAGGCGCTCTGTAGAACAGAGGTGCTGCTGGCAGCAGGAAGCTCTTGTGTCCGCTCAGATGAAAGGCGATGCCCCTAAAGCACGCTAGAAAGGCATGGAAATGCAATTGGCACTGCCCTCGTGTTTGGAGTATTGCCAGAAAATGAGCTTGGTAAAACACAATGTTGGGGTTTTTTTCCCCCCATACAACAAATGTTCCTTAGTGAAGGCGGGCTTTGTTCAGTTGTGATTTTTGCCTGTTGGGCTGGATGAGGTGCTTCCTCCTCTTCCATTCCCCTGGAGGGGTATGAGCATGCTACCAAGTGAAAATATGCCTGAAAAACTTCATTTTCAGCTGACAATGTGGAATTTCCTTCTAAACAATTTAAGGACTGGCAGTCCTTGCAAAGAAGTCAAATACAGTGAGACTGCTGTTTGCCATGAATGTAGCTTGAAGTGCCCTGTGAACACATAGCTGCCAAAATCCCTTATGAGCCTGTATATTGGTAGGAGCATCTTTCTGACTGGATCCTCTTTGCTGCTATCAGCTGTTATGACTCTATCTCTTTCCAAGAGTAACAGCAGCTTTACCCACCCATGGTGCTAGACACTATCCCTGCGTGGTAACATCCAGTACAAGGCTTTACAGCAGCACTCAGAACTGCTCTAGCTAAGTCGGAGATTGTTGTGTGGTGTTATGTTTGGTTTGTTATGAAGGTTTGACTGAGAGAAGCAGCAGGCTCGCTACCCATTTGAGAGTGAGCATGGTAACTATGGAGCACCTCTGCTTTGATTTTGTCCGTTTCAGTATCTTAACACTTTCCAGCTTTCCCTTAGTGGCTGGAGCCAGGTGTCAAGGATTCCTTTGCACGCAGCTTCGGCATTTGATGGACTGGAAAGTATTGGCAAGCTGAACAGTTCGATCCAGAAATGCTTTTTCAGTGGGATTCTCTTTGTGAAGGGGAAGGTATGCTGCTTTTATTTTTCTTGCTGCCCAAGTGATTAGATCACTCACGTAATGTGGAGAAACTTGATTTCCACTCACCACTTTGTTTCACCAAACTAAACCCCCTATCTTCCATCTTTCGGGAGATGTGTGTCAGTCAAAAGCCTCTGATAGCTGCCAAGTCTGCACAGGATTCACTGCAAACTCACATGCTCGTCAGCAGGGTTGACTGATTTGTTTACTTATTTTTGTCAGGTAGAACACCTGAATGAAATATTTTAAAGCCTTTATATAGCAGAAAGAGCAGGCACAAGAAGTTGCATTGCCAGTAAGGAAGTCTGGACTGACTGACAGGATTCCACATCTTGGCAAAAAATGGGTAAACTGGGTCATTTACCCCAGCTAAGGTATGTTTGGGTGGAGAGCTGATGTTCCGTAAACTGTATCTCCACCATGTCTCAACTGTAATGCTCCAGTAATGCTTCACTGTGCCCTCACTCTGTTGTGCACAACGAAATCTAGGGACATTTTTGATGTTGTGTGTGGGGCACTAAAGAGTGCGTTAAATGTGAATAAAAACTGGGAGTAAAACTTAATTGAGCTAATGAGTGGGATATGATGGTTGTCTTCCCGTGCAGCATTTGGAAATTTTCCTCTCAAAGTCCAGACTGCCTTTTTTTTTTTACCCATTTATAATAGATGAATCAAAAGGATCTCACCAGCCTAAATCTGCAAGACAAGAGAGCCTGGGAACACGGAGGCAGCAAAATCACGCAGGATGATTTTAACAAGTCTGTTTAGACTGAAGTTTGGGCTGAAAGTGTTTTTTCTGTCCCCTGGAGAAAGCAAACTCAGTATGAGGTACTTGCATCATCTTCTTCATCTGAAATAAAACCCAGAGAAGCAAAGGTGAGAGTCTATGTTGCCTGTAGAGCTGCTGTTAAGAAGCAGGACTGCCTGGAAGGACAGGATGTTCAGCCTGTCAAAGGAAGGTATCTCAAATAGGAACTGTAAACATGCTGGTCTGCATGCTGTAGAGAACTCTTTCCTATCAACTTAATTAGTATGTCTGCCTGTGTGGATGTAATATTCACAAGTGCCACCTGCCCAGTCAATGAGGAGGGCAGAGCACAGCCAACAGTTGTACAAAAAATACGGGAGCGTCACATCGGTGTGCGTGGAGTTGGTGTGTAAAGTTGTTTCTCGGTCTGAGGTGAACGTCCTAAGAGCTTTCTGAAAAAGTTTCACAACAAAAGTGGTCTCGCATAACTACTTCCCAGCCATTCAATGCCTTAAATAAAGGGAAGTGGAGACAGCCTGATAGTAAAATTTGTTTATTTACAGTGTTATGTATTACAGGAAAATCAGTTTAAAAATCAACGCTTCTCTTTCTTCAAAGCTGCAGCGTTTTGAAGATGTTAAGACAGATCTGAAGGATTTAAAACATACCTGATTCCAGCCTTCCTGGCCAGTCTGGATCTGCAAGGTGAGACCATCTTGGTTTTTTACTTCCCCCCCCACCGCCCCCCCCAGCCCTTTGAGTTTCAAGTAAGGCATTTATTTCTTTTTCTTTTGAATGAGGTTTCAACAAAACAAAAGATGATGTCTGTGGGTTTGGTTGCTGTAGAAAACTTTAATTCTTAGCATGCTGACGTTGTCCACCTTGATAGTCAAATGCATGCTTTGCCATCAAAAGGTTATGGACTCTGCTCAGCCTAAAATCCACACTGGGCCACACAACCATTTTTTGTTGCCTGCCTTAGATGAATGGTTCAGCTAGGTGCCTTGTCGAAAATGTTTGAATATTGTGGTTATTTTTGTTAGCCAGTTGATGATGATGCAGTTTAGCAGCAGGTTGCTTGCATGTACAGCCTGTGCTGCAGCATTGTGGGGATCTCAGTTTTCTGCTGGAGCAGAAGGGTTTTGTCCACATCATAACGGAGCAGTAACTGGCTGGAGACAGATGGGATCCAACAAGACTTTCAAGCACAAATTTAAACTGAACTCCAACCTGAGATGCCCTTCTCTGTGCCACTTTCTCCTCTTGCATTTGCCAGACAAAACCATCTGTTCTTCCCCCATCCTGTACCACTTCCTTAGCCCCTTCCCTTCCTATCTGCGAGCTCTGCACCTTCACTGCTCCCTGGGAAAAACCTTCCTGCCTTTGCACCTGCAGTCTCCAAGACCCCCTGATGACCAATCATCCAGAGGGGATAACTGACCTGGGAGGTGGAGAAGAATTGGAGGAGCAGGACTTGAGACAGTCGTCTCTCCATGTGGGCCCTCTGTGCTGGCTGGGCACATGGTTTGTCCCCTTCCTGCCCTGGGACCCTGCGGGGTGATGGGAGGGAGAGGACGTGGTCCCTTTACAGAGCTGCTTCAGTCCGAGGGACTTGCTGGGCTGGGGTGACTCCAAAAGGTGCTTTTGTGGAGAGAATTTATGCATACAAGGTTGGGAGAGACCAGAACTACTTCACTGTGAAAAAGGGAGAGGGGAAAAAAAAAAAAGCCGTGTCCACTTTTAGTAGAAATTTTGAAGGGGGCTAAATGGGAAAAGGGTGAGGTGTGGATCCCCAAAGCTAACCTTGGGTTCTCTTCACTTAAGAGTGAAGTGAGAGGTAAACGCAACTAACTGAAGCAGAGATGATGGTGACTTGCTGTTGAGACACACGCCCTTACAGCTGCAGATGGCAAATATCTCCTTGCCTTTCCTACAGAGGATTGTGCCTCAGTCCCATCTGTTTCTCCAGTCAGAGACCACCTAGCATGGAAATTGCCGTATAATGTGCTTTGCTCATTGCTAAATTAACTTTTAAGATTTTCTGCATCTTCTAGTCTATTAATACTTGGCATGCCAGTTTGTTTCACATTAGCAGTGTTTGTATAGGATTAACTTTGTGCGTGTTTACACTCAAAGGATTTATCTTCATTAAGTTGCTGAGCTCCCATTTCTTTCAAAATCCATTTAGTCAGAACTGTATTAATTTAGCACACCAAAAGTGACTTGCTTTGCTCTGACTAGAGCTCAAAACCCCATATCGTTGTGTAATATCATGTTTTCTAAACGCCATCCTGGGCAGCCCCAGATCCTACCAGACCAGCCCTCTGAAATAGCAAGCTCCTGCCAGGCTTCGTGGTGTTTGAGTCAGTGAGCACGGTGCATGTCTGTCTGCAGACTCTGGGATGGTGCACCTGGGCTCTGCTCTCTTTTACGTCCCTTCTCAGGGCTCCCACTGGTCCAAAGGGACGGCTGTACTTTGCTGGTGTCCGTGGGAGGGGAGCGTGCTTTGGGAAACAGTCAGGAAGAAGCAGAGAAGGGGTATGGTGATGGAAAAGGTATGATTCTCACCTTTGTCTCCCCATTCCTCTTCCTGACCTTGGCTGCAGTTTAGCTGGATGTTGGGCGCACTGCGAAGCCTTGCCTCAAGACCTCTCGCGTGCACAGAAAGTGATCGCTGCATTAGTCCGAACAGAGTCCTAACCTTTTGAAGGCATTGATGGATTTATCCATCAAGTGTTTTATAAGGCGTTTTTGTGCCAGCGTTAGAGATGAGAAAGGTTTTCTTTTTCGTACGAGAAATATCTTGGCCGCCTTTGTTCTGATGGTGATCTCTGACAGGACAAGTAATTCTACTCGTTTTGTTAAAACCTAAATAGCAGTACATTAATAATAAGTGTATGGTACAAAGAACTGATAAATGTAATCAAATAGGTTTTAAACTAAAGCTTGTAATTCAGTCTTTTTTCATCTTTATTTTTTTTTTTAGAAAAAAAAAATCATAGGAAATATTATACTTATTGTGCTTTCTTATTGTTCAGGAATCCATTGGCAGCAGCAAAGTAGTCCTTATGGAAACCGTTCTTGATTTCTGTTGTGACGGGCGTTTCCTTTATAGCTGTTCTTGAAGGTGCTTTCCGGTATGTCTATAAAAGAAAAATACCAAGTAAATACTTGGGTTTATTTAGTGCCCCCCAAACACTACTTAAGTTTAACTGTAAAATGGAGCCGTCTGGTGTTTGTTGATGCAGATGTACATATTTGCTTCAGACTGTGTTAAGGGAACTGTATTACTTTCACTGCTGTGGGTGATACTACCTTACTAGAATTACTGTAATACTTCTTGATGTCAAAAGACATTTTAAGCCCTTTTCACTAGAAGCTCTATGTATGCAGTCCCTGCTAAAAAAAGATTGAAATTATGCAAAGACATAGCCCCTTGTTTCTTTTTTCAAGGAGGGAGGAAGACTCAAAGTTGCTCAACAGAGCAAATTCAGATCTCCTAAGTCCTGAATGTGGTACCTGACTTGCAGTGTAGAAGAGATGAACTGCAATGGGGAGGTCATTACTGAATAACTGTCTCTTGCAGATGTTACTGCATCTGTCCTTCTTAACTGGCATGTATATATTTGAATACGAACATAAGTGCTGATGCTCATCCTACATGTGAGTTCATCAAGACTACTGTCCAAAAAGTTCTTCCCCTGCCCCTTGTCAGAAAGCTCTTGGAAGACTGCTTACCTTAATGTAGAAGTTTATGAAGAGAATCACCAGTGTGGCCATGTAGGAGGACTGGAACATGAGGCAGCCAAATGGGAATCCGCATGGCTTCACAGCTGCGCTGAGTGTGTGCACGATAGTGAGCAGAAACTGGATCTGTGGAGGAAAGATCGTGCGTATTTGCTGAGCAAGGGTTCGTGCTAGCTAAATCGGATATGACAATGACACCTAGTCTTGGTTTTGAAAGTTTGAGTACTCTTGAAAACGATCCTTTCTGAACCTGTGAATGTATTGTGAGGGTTAAGTTAAAATGATGCTCTTATGAAATTATAAAAAACTTTTAAGGGGTCAGATTTCTAAAAATATGAGTTTATAGGCCTAGTTGGCAAAATGAAAGTTCTTTTATTTTAATAGGGGTTGTTCTATCTTTCAGACAGTCTCGTGCCAGGTACAACGTTATCTTTATTACTGGTATGAAACTTGAGAAAACTCTGAAGGCTCCAGTCAATAGCTTTAGAAGTCTGAACTGAATATGGAAATCCCGGGTCCGAGGAGAATTTTGTCGGCGTTTGCATTAAAGGAGTTAAGATGGGGACAAATTAAGCAAAAATGAGCTGGAGAAGGAATTGCAGAAGGCTGTCTGCATTTTGGACTGAGAACCACGGCTTGTGCTGGTGCATCTGATTCTCTGCAGCCAGTTGAGCGTGCCCTCGCTCCAGCATGCTGGGGCGCATTTCAAACAGGGCAGTGAACCTGAACCGCGGGGATGGTCTCAGCTCAGAGAAGAACCATTTGCTAAAGGCGTTTTTGAGCTCTCTGCAAACATCTGAACTCCCAAATAATACGAATAGGCTCTAAGATAAAAGTGAAATGAACTTTATTTCACATCAATCCTTGTCTTGTTGAAAGAAGCTTTTGATGTGGCTCAGCTCTTTGGGTACAGCAGCTGCTGGAGTAGGCTTCAAGAAGTCGGAAAACTTCTGTCCTGTCTAAGAGTCTGTGTATGTCACTTTGCATTTTGTAGTTGTACCACAGTGTGGTGGGTTAACCTCGGTTGGCTGCTGGGTGCCCACCCACCTGCTCTCTCACTCCTCCTCAGTGGAGTAGTGGGAGAAAATATGAAAAATATGTGGGTTGAGATAAGGGCAGGAAGGGTAATTGGTAAAACTTACCAATTACCGTCACAGGCAAAACAGACTTGACTTCAGGAAGATTGATTTAATTCATTGCCAATTAATAACAGAAGGATAGTGAGAAATACAACTAAAAACACCTTTGCCATAGCTCTTCTTTCTTCCCAGGTTCACTGCTGACTCTTCTACCTCCTTCCTTCAAGTGGTAGAACGGGATGGAGAATGGAGGTTGCAGTCAGTCCGTATTGCTTTGGCTCTGCCGGTCCTTCCTCCTCAGGCTCTTCCCCGGCTCCAGCATGGGGTCTGTCCCACGGAGACAGTCCTGCACAAACTGCTCCAATGTGGGCCCTTCTCTTGGGCTGCAGTTCTTCAAGAACTGTGCCAACATGAGTCCTTCCCGTGGGCGGCAGTTCTTGAAGAACTACTCCAGTGTTGGTCCATTCCATGGGGTACAGTCCTTCAGGAATAGATTGCTCCAGTGTGGGTCCCCTGTGGGGTCGCAGGTCCTGCCAGCAAACCTGCTCCAGCGTGGGCTCTTCTCCACAGGCTGCAGCTCCTGCCAGGAGCCCGTTTCTGTGTGGGGCTCTCCATGGGCTGTAGCTTCCTTCAGGGCATGTCCACTTGCTGCAGCGTGGGGTCCTCCACAGGCTGCACGGTGGATATCTGTTCTACTGTGGTCCTCCGTGGGCTGCAGGGGGACAGCCTGCCTCACCATGGTCTTCTCCAGGGGCTGCAGGGGAATCTCTGCCCCTCCTCCCCTCCTTCTGCTCTGACCTTGTCAGAGCTCTGTAGGGCTGTTTCTCTCGCACTTTCTCACTCCTTTCTCACAGCTGCTGTGCAGCATTTTTTGCACTTTATTAAGTATGATATCACAGAGACGCCCCCAGCTTTGCTGATGGGCTGAGCTTTGGCCAGCAGTGGGTCTGTCTTGGAGCTGACTCTGTCAGTTTTTATAACTTTTTAATCAGTCTACTTGGCATGATTAAGCAGAGTCCATTTTCCATGCAAGAGATCAAAAATAAGAGACTTATGGACTGCAGAGTTTCTGCTGCATTTCTGAGCATCATTACCTTTAAGTTGTACTAAGCCATACCAGTAACTTATTCTGCATGACAGCTTTGTTATATTTGAATTCTACTTGGCTTAATTCTGCAAATGACACTATTTATCTACCATTCACTTTGTCCTCTCCGGCATTTTGAAGGATTTCTGGTCATTAAAACTGAGATTAAAATAGATACATACCAATTGTGCTTGAGTGAGGTATTTCTTCCACCACAGATATTTGCGCATAGAAGGGATGACTGACAGTCCATAATAAGAATACATGAGCACATGGATAAAGCTATTCAAAGTGGGTCCAAAGAAACCTATTAAAATCCAACAAGGGAAACATTTTATATACCAACTGCTTAAGAAGTAAGAGCAGATATTATTGTTGGCAATGTCTCCTGCATATGGTAAGTCTTCCCTCTGTGCTTATCCTTTGCTAAAGACATTCCTGATGTGAAGAGATGCTGTCCTCGGGACAACTGACAAACTGAATGATACTTCTTACAGAGTTTTTCTCATGCTGAATATTGTATTTTCATCCCATGTTTTTAATTTTCTCCACCTTCCTTTTTGATTCTGTAGCTTACAGGCTATTGCTTTTTGTTCCTCTCCCAAATGTTATTCGCGTGAGTGTCTCCATTATCGCTGTAAGCTTTAGACGCTGCTGTGGGTGACTGCTGCTGGTAGCACAGCTTAGGGCTCTGGGAGGCACTCACTTTCCTGCTCCCTGATGCAGTAGTAAGGGCTTTACTCTGAATTAAACTAGCCTTGGGTGGCTGTGTTTGAGCTCTGCTCTCTTTTTTTTTTTTTTTTTCCAGTGGCTCTTCTGCTAGACGCAGGTTTCCCGAATTTCACCCTAGATAATATCTTGCCACTCTAATTAGCTGCACTTAATAAATACTAATTCTAGAGCAAATGAATTTCCCTCTGTACCTTACAGACTATTGAGAAGTAGCAGTACTACTATATCTGCTGTATGTTCATGGATTTGATGGCAGTGTTTGACAACTACAAGATGGTCTCACCGATTTTTTTTTTCTACTCATTAATTAATTACTGATTAATTACTTAGCTACTTATTTTTCCAGTCTGTTAATTATGATAGTGCAAAACTAGTGCAAAGTGTGGGCAATATGTTCAAACACAATTGAAAGCACAAACCTCCGCTAATTTGTTTACACCTCTGTAGAAATAGCTTGTAATTGCTATGAAATCCTTGATCTCTGCTTCTACCTATAACAGTGATTTACTTTGATTTTTGTGCTGTCTGTAAGTGCCAACAACCGTGAATTCTGGTTTTGTTCTGAAAAACACCTGCAACAAGTTGCTTTACAAAACATTACAGTGGACTGAGGTGACTCCCTTTAATAGCTCAAAGAAAGAAAACTGATTTTCTTTTCAAGTGATACAGCCAGAGGCTTCCTGTGGCATTATGAAGACATGGAAAAATGTGCATATTGAGAGAGACCCTGAAGTAGTTCTCTGCTGTTTGGACTTACTGGTACAGTGCCACAGGCTGGTCACTTGGCATTTGTATATCTTCCTCGTCTCAACAGGGGAGATGATGACAATTACAACATCCTCCTAAGATCCAAGTCATTTAGAGACTACTGTTGTGAAATATATTGACCCCAAAATATAATAATGCAAAGGATGCTGCTGTTTTTCCTATTTCAATATGAAATGTAAGACCCTATTGATCAGCTCGAGCTGACTAGTAGCTCTACTACTTGAATGAGATGTATTCTCATTTAAAACAAAACAAACTGGTGTTTTAATTAGCAATTATGTAAGTAAAGCATCTTGCTCTAAAGCAGAATGTCAGATAGATGCATATGGGAGTCAAACTTGTAAAAATGCCATTGAGTTCATTTGTCACGATTGACGCTGGCTTTACTAGGGTCATGATTTCATCCTACATCTGCTTTTGCAGTAGGTCTTGTATGTGGGGTCACTCTTGTGTACCACTCAGTAGTGTTATCCTGCCTAAAAGTGGTTTGAAGAGAAGTAAATATGACAGATTGTGGCAGCTAAGTGGAAAATCTAGGGCCTAACGCTCAGATGTTTTTGGCCTGAACTTTTAACCATGCTTTTAATTTTGCTGCGGTCTACAGTTGTTCAGCAGTTCTGGAAGGCTATGAGCCTTAAAGGTGCTATCGCACAGCCCAGTGACAGATTTGCTTTGCATGGTGATGCGATTCCCCTCCAGCAGCAGGCGACTTACACCCCGGGGTGATGAAGCAAACAGAGACTTACTTTGCCCACAAGGTATCCAGTTCAGAACACACCACCAAATGTTAAACATAGTGGCATGGTGATACACGTGAAGGAAGGTGATCTGGCTGCTTTTCTTTCTCAGTACAAAGAAGATAGTGTCCATGAATTCAATTACTTTGGAAAAATAATACCACCACAGCACCTTGGCTACCTGTACAAGCAAGAACAAAGGAGCAGGAGATGAATATCTGTCCATAAAAGGGTTTAAATATTGCTGTACTTCATCTGTCCCTAGGCATGCAAATTCCCAAAAGGCATTAATGTCCTATTGAAGGAGGAGCACAAGCTCTGGCTTCAATTTTATTTCCCTGTTGAATGAAGCAGTTTAGAAAAAATGCATAATTTTTAATGTGATTTTATATATATTTCTTAAATTACATTTAGATAATTATAAACTTTGAGGAAGGGTTTTCTAATTGTTCTATTTTTTCATCAAAGATACAGTTGTACGGGGGGGGGTTGTGTTTTTAAGGGTGCTACCATTTATACTTTCTTGGCACTGAACAGATTTTGCTGGCAGCTGCTTCTTTTTAAATAAATAATCCAAACTTGACACTGATCAGAATAGAATAGACCTTCCTCTAGAGTTCAGACACTTTATCAGAGCTGAGGATATGTCCCAGGACAGTTCAAGACAGTTAAAACAGAAAGGGGAAAACATCTTGTTGATGGGAAAAGGTATTTAACTGACTTTTTCCTTGCCAAAACACAGATAAATTTTGAGGATTGGTGAAAATTGTAAAAGTTAACTGATCTTTCTGCCCTTCAGCTCTAATGTTATCTGGAAAACAAACCTGACATGGGGAATAGCAGAGTTAATACATGGAATTACTGTGATGCAGAAGTAAGGGTTGAAATTAGAGATGAACCAAGCCAGTACAACATCTCTGCAGTTTTCCAATGTTTAGAGTTGGGCTTAAATAAATTTACAGCTGGAGCCCGGCAAGTGTTACATTTTAGATGACTGATTTTTCTCCCAATTTCTTTAATGATTCATATTCTGTTTGAATAGCCAGACAACACTGTTTTGATCACACATCTTGATATACGGCTTTTCAAAATGCTGCCTGTTGTGCTTCCTACAGCAAGGATGCATCTGTAGTTAATCAGAAAGATAACACTTCTTGTTTGCTACCAGCTGTTAGGCAGCTTGATGAAAACCCTCGTGTTAAGGATGTTATTGATGACACGTTTATAACCGCCGCGAGCGCAGAAGCGTAGCAGCGGGGAGGCGGCGGGAAGGACTGCCGCGGATGCTGTGTCTCACCCGGATGTCGGCCTCCCCTGCGCTGTGGAGGTTCTGGCACTGCAAGTTGTATCCTCCTTCCCACGTGGCAAGGATGAGCTGGAACAGAAAACGGAGTGGTTATGTTCGTGAACAGACGTAGCTGTTTTTACCCCTGCAGTTGTTCTGTGTTTATTGGGGAAAAAAGCAGCACAGAAGTACAGTAGGTTCCCACTCCTTCTGTGAACTGATGCTCTTAAACCAGACAACTTGCTAATTTCTGTTTTGAGATAGGAAAGGCATCAGGTTGCGCTGGAGAGATGCACTGAAATGGTACATCTCTTACATTTCTCTGGCTTTACAGCCTTCAAGGCATCCATTAAAATCTCTTTTAACTTAGTGCAGTGATCCTTATTGCAAAGCTCATGCTTGAATATTGTATTTCTGTCTTGAAGCACTATCAAGAGAGCTTAACGCAGCTGCTTGTACAAAACTGTCCTTGAGAAAAATTCCCCGATGCCAAGCAAGCAAACAGATGGCAAATACAAAGTAGTGCAATGGGAGAAATATTTCCAAACGCCATACGTGTCTCTCTTTACCCTATGCTGTTAAATGCAGGAGGAAGCAAAGGCGAGCGGGTGTAGTGCTGAATGCAGAAATGAATAGACGCACAATTAATTGCTTTGATTTAGCATGTGTCATGCTGGGAAGCAGACAAAGCAACAAAATGTCAGGTTACCACACTGTAACGGAGCAGAAGGATTCTGGCAAGCCATGTGGTGGCTTTTGATGTGGAATATTTTTGTAGTAATGACCACCTAAAGCATTCAGCAGCCCTTTTGGAATAGGGAGCATAATCTGCTCTCTGTAAATGCTACGTGTAGTCCACTGATTTTTTTTGAAAAAAGTTTTGCTTATTCTTGAACGTGTGAAAAGTGGTTTTTGGGGCCAAACTGAGCAATTCATGTTCTGGGGTCTGTCTCCCTCTCTACAGAGGATGCAGTGAGTAAGGGTAGAAGTACATCAAAGGGTTACATTGTAAGCAGAGTTGCAAGATGCTTTGAGAAGTGGGCTGCTTGCAACTCTGGCACTACGTTCCCAGGGAAGGTGTGTATTGGCGTCTATATGGACTTTCCCCTCTGCTTCAGACTGAAAAATAGCCTCCTGTGCTGAATGCGTGACAACATACATAAAAGTGAAGTAGAGAGATTCTCAGTAATCAAAATTAATTCATTCCTAGAATAAATGAATAATATTGGCAATAACAACTTTATCTAGAGAATTAGCAAATAGTCCAGAACGCTGCTTATAAATTCCCATTAAAAACCAATAAAACCTAGAGAGCCAAGGTTGTCTATTCTTCTTCTTCTGAATTGCAATTCTGTGATTGTCCCTGTAATTCCACCATATATGGTGTATGTGGCCAAAATAATCAATAGTGAATCTTCTGGATTGCAGAGAGAGAGATGGAGACAAACAATGAGTGTTTTGCAGATCACTACTATAGAACGACTGAAACAAACCCACTCCTTTTTCGGAACAGCCCGTGTTTCGGTGGATTTGCCTACAGTGTGTGCGAGAGATCACCAAACAGGGTAAGACCGGGCTCTAAAAGCAGGGGAAACAACAAAAACCCAGCTAGGGCTCCCCAAACAAATGCTTAGTGCAGCTGAGCTCAGAACTCGTCTTGCCAAGCTGGCCCCTGCCCGGGTGCTGTGCCTGCAGGCACGCAGGGCCGGGGCGCGTGGGCTCCTCTCCTCTCCCCGCTGGGGCGGGCAGGGGGGCACGGCTCGTGCCTCTCCAACCAACTTAACCTCCAGAGGGGCTGAAGAGAAAGGAGTGAAAACTCCTTGAGAAAAGCAAGTTATGCCGCTTCATTTCCCTATTATCTTTCAAAAAGCGGCTGAGTGGAAAAGGGGTAATTTCTGTTCTGAGCAGGGGGCAGAGGGGATGCAGGTCCCCAGCTGCCCCTCCTGGGCCGTGTCCTCGGTCCCCCAGACCTGTGCCTGCGCTGCAGCTGGCGGTAGGCAGCAGCTTCGTGACGGATGGGGAGATGTTACTGCACGGTTGCTTTTCTGGGCACTCTCCTTGCCTGCCTTGTGCACTCTCCCGCCTGGGATTTTCTCTCCAAGTGAGAGGTGACTGAGCGATTCACAAACTGAGACTTTTGGAATAGGCAGGTACGGCACTGTTGACAGGCTGTTGTTAAAGATTTGCTCTCAACTCTGTCTCATTACTTAAGAAACACTGAAGAAAATTTAACGGTCATCTTGTTCTTGGTTGGGAGCAGTATGGTCAAACAGTGCTGGAGCATCAGGAGCTCATCTGGAGGCAGCATCCTGGATGCCAGCAGGCTGCAGCGGTGACGCCTGGGAGCTTTGGTAAGGCTTGGCCTTAAACACGAGCATCAACGGCTCTGACAGAAGAAACCTCTGCAACTAGTTCTGCTAATAGAAGCAGGAAGTAAATGATATTACCTCTTGCTACTTTATTTTTTCTTGGTCGACTATAATGAAATCCTTATTTGCTTTATTGGTGGGAAGTGGTGGTGGTGGGACCATCCCTAGCCCTTGTGATTGTGGGGAGTTGAAATCATGACCCACAAAACATCAAAACCCTAAAAACAAATGAAAGAGAACAGGCAACTCCTTTTCCCTTCTCGTACAAGATAGTATCATAGACTAGGAAGGACCCTTTATCCAGATTTTACTGAGGAACTATGAATTGCCACTGTAAATCCACTCTATTGTTTTGTTAAGGCAAGAGGTAATGTTTACATGTTATTATAGTAATATTTTACACACTGTTTTGTAATTTAGCTCTATGATATGCCCATAATGATTTTTATCTGTAGCTCTTAAACAATTTTATCTTATGAGAGGTAGGCAATTTTAATCATTTTGTTCCAAGGTTAATTAAAACAACTTCATCTGATTGACTCTATTGCATTCTATATCTGTAAATTCATACCTTTCCTATGCTAGAGTTGGTCAAACTTTTTCATTTCTCTTTTAATGCATCTTTGGGAATTTGTTTTTTTTTCAGGTTTCAACTGCAGACACACTTTACTCTTTCAGTCTTTTTTCCTCTTCCCTTAACTAACTCATTTTTTGCTTTGCTGAAGATACCTAACCTCGTAAAATCTTCTGCTACAATAAGTGAAACGTTGGTTCACAGAAATTTGTTGTAAAAATTTGCTATTTTAAATCCTTTGGTTAGACTGTTTTACAAATGCTCCAACTTGCATAAGATTATGATAGACTGATTTTCAAAAAAATCTCTTTTTTTGTTTATATGTTGGATTTTTTTGGTGTGCTATAGGTTTGGGAACTTTCCTGCTGGTGGTGTATTGAACTGGCCTGCTTGGTTGTATCTCAAGATTTATTTTTCTTCAAGGATTCCATTCATAGCTCTTATGTTGAAAAATGAGATGAGAAAATCCTTAAAGGCTCAGAAATAAAATAAATAATTATTTCTTTTCAATATCACAAATTTTTAACTTGGCGTTTAAGATATCTGCAACTCATCACAATTGTTCAGCATGCAAACGGAGAGCAAGGTTTGGGGTAAGAACACCACTGTCTGACTACAGGGTTTTCTTTAACTTGCTCTTTTTGTTCATTCTTCCGTGATTCTGTATAATCCGGATTTGCAGATGATACTGTGTGCCTATTCCCCAGTCATTTGACTTGGCAGAAGATTTCCCTCTGATTTGTGTCTGTTTCAAGAGCCAGCAGCTTAGAGCGAAGGTCTGTGTTGACTGTCTTTAACCTTGTTCTTCCACGTCAGCTGTTCTGCAGCTCAACATTTCTATTTTCTGTTGTAGGTGCCTCATGCATTGCTGGGTCTCCTTTAGGGAAAAGGAGAGAATACGCTTTGAGTTTTGACGGCTCTACTTTGCAAGCTAACTTTCAAGATTTCTGGATAACTCACTGATAAAAAAATCAATGGGGAAAGTGGGAAGGCAGAAACTATTTTTTTGGGGGGGATCCTGGTGATCCTAGGCCATGACTTGCATGTGGGCTATCGATGGATGAGGAAGGTAAGCAGCTTACCCAACGGTGCCAAATGAGCCAGCTGTGTATCTGGAACAGAAACTGCTACCGTGACATGAGACGTTCAGTCACTAGGTGTCTTCTCTGACACAAAACTAATACACTACTTCTACTGTTTCAGTGACGTTCTCTTTTACACACTGAGCACTCTGCAGAGCTGATGGTGGTGTTAATCGTGCAGAGATGGTGCAAGTGCAGGATGTATTAAAGCGATGAGAAACCCCCTTTCTCTTTCAAAATACAAATTCTCTCTCTCTAGAAAACAATTCTTTGAATGCTTTGCATTCTTGGCAACCTATCCTGAAAATAATATTAACGCATGCATTGTCTGAAGCTATTTAGAAAAACAAATCACGTAAAGAGGAAAGTTCTGCCTTGTGAAAAATTTCTACTAAGTAGCAGCATCCTGTTATTAGTCAAATTTATTTTCATATTTTGCTGTTTCTCTAACGTTCTTAACAGATTCCAGTTGTTACACCAACAAATGACCATTACTCATCTGGTCAAATATAAACAGCACAAGGATTCACAACACTTGCTTCACTGCAGACATCTAACTTTTGGCGCTTTTTTTTTTTTTTTTTTAAAGGAGGCTGGGGGGGAGGGCAGGAGGTGCCAGGAGATGGTGCCAAAGCCTCTCACCTTGCTGAGTAGCAGACTAAGCACCAACAGCTGGGACCCAGGGGCCTGTGTCCTGCTCGTTTCAGCCTCAAAAATCCTACAGCTGTAGCTTGTTCCTGCATCTGTCTTCTACAGTAGGTAGGCTAGAAAGGAATGTAATTTTTCTGAATGGATAACTGCAGTTTCTCTGTGCTCTTTGAGTTGTGGAGAGAGCTCTGTGCATGTTGGGCTTTCTCAGAAAATGCCTGGAAGCAACAAGGTATTCTCCTTTGTGGCAGGGCAGGAGAAAGAGTGTGAGGCACCACCACCTGGGAGATGAGCAAGCCTTGTAAGGCATTTGGAATATTTTCTGTTTACCTGGAGAAGAGGGTTGGCATTTGCAGTCTCAAGGAAATGCACAGATCTTTCGCATCACACCCACCCTTATAATAGTTTGGTTCATTTATTGTAATATTTATACCTCCATTCACTGTTTATTTTCACCAAGATTTTAGCTCCTAGTTATAATTCCCAAATCAACGCTATAGTAAAGCTTTGCATGTGCTGCTTTACCCTCCAGAAGGATCCCCTTTGATTTCTGGTTCATGACTCTCATCTCCAGCTCGATCTGCCTTGATTTTTCCCGATCAGAGCCATCCTAAATAGGTTTCTGAAACACTTTAGTATCTTTGAAACAGTTCAGAAGGGGAAGACAAACCCAAATATTGGAAATAGTATTCAAATAATTGGAATTCCTCTCAAAAGTTCAGAGCGGGAGTTCTGGGTGATGCTCCTAGTCACGTGGTTTAGTTTTAGGTAGTCCTGCGAGGAGCAGGGAGTTGGACTCAATGATCCTTATGGGTCATATCTCCAACTTGAGATATTTATGATTCTATGATAAGTACTAGTGTTCTTGTGGCAAAAAAACAGAGCAAGAAGCCTCTTGTCATTATGATGTATATGATGTTTTTACTGGGTTTTCTGTGGGCCTTTAGCCCTCAAGCCAGTTATAACATCTTGATCTGACCACTGTCCTCAAGCAATGGAGGCCTTGCTGAACTAAGGAGACTGATCTATGTAGTGGAAAGAAGGGTCTAACTTGCAGTGCTTTGAATCACCTATTTGCTTTGGCTGTAGGAGGAGATTTTTGTTAGTCCTTGTGAATAGCAACTCCTCTCTCGATCTCTAGACTTGGACAAAATAGTCCTAAAGCAGTTACGTGCACATCAGATCCCAAGGAAAAGGAGTCCAAGCAAAGGCTCAGTTCAGTGTCTCAGGAAGGAGAGAGGAATGACTTGGTTTTCTTTGCATTTTTTAAGTGAATTTTAGAATGAAATGCGTTAAAAGATTATCAGTGTCTAAAAACAGAAGCCAGATATTAATTATCTCATCTAACTTTCTTTTTTCAATTCTTAAAGGGAGATATCAGCTCCTTGACTGTAACATGGCTCAGTTCCAAAAGCGTGCAACATCTGGATTGTCTTCCCCATCCCCAAGAGGCTGGTGTGAAGGCGTGCTGCAGTGCTACTGAGGCCATCGTGCTTTCATGTAATAGGTAGGTGAATACAGGAAGGTACCATTAATCATCCTTGATTTATCATGAAATCAATCTTAATACCTAAAAAACTTTCAGATGGGGGTTTCTGGCTAGGACATTCGATAGTAAAATTATCTGCGAATGGTATTTGTTGAAGAATATCCTATATAGGCTGCCTATTTTTAGACGAGCCTCCGATAATTGTGGTATAATCCCAGATTTTTCAATGGATAGCTGAGATGCAGAAGAGCCTGCGTTTTCAGATTGCTGCTTTTGTGTCCTGAAGATCTCAAACAAGCTGTAGTCTGGCAAGACCATAAACCCCGCAGGGAAGCAGCATGGGCTGGATTGTTCAGCCCAGGACTGGAGGATTCCAGGAGCTTAGTCCCAACCCTGCTGCATGGTCAGTGCCTCAGTTTCCCCAAATGTAATGTTACTTTGTAATGGTGGTGTGCCAAACAAGAAACAGATGCTGAATAGGAAATGCCCCACAAGACACTTTCACAACTAAAATATTTTGTTGTCCGTCTTTATAATTGTATTGGGTTTGCATGGCAAGGTTTTGGTAGTGGGGGGCTATGGAGGTGGCTTCTGTGAGAAGCTGCTAGAAGCTTCCCCTGTGTCTGACAGAGCCAATGCCAGCCGGCTCCAAGATGGACCTGCCACTGGACAAGGCCATCAGCCATGGTGGTAACGCCTCTGGGGTAATGAATTTAAGAAGTGTGTGTGTGGGGGGGGGGGGGAACCTGCGGAAACAGCAGTGGAGAGAGGAGTGAGATGCGAGAGGAACAACTCTGCAGACAGCAGGTCAGTGAAGGAGGAAGTGGAGGAGCTCCAGGCTCTGGAGCAGAGATTCCCCTGCAGCCCCTGGAGAAGACCATGGTGAGGCAGGCTGTCCCCCTGCAGCATATGGATGTTGATGGTGGAGCAGATATCCACTCACAGCCCATGGAGGACCCTGCACCGGAGCAGGTGGATGCACCTGAAGGAGGCTGTGACCCCGTGGGAAGCCCACGCAAGAGCAGGTTTGCTGGCAGGACTTGTGACCCCGTGGGGGACCCATGCTGGAGCAGTCTGCTCCTGAAGGTCTGCACCCCATGGAAGAGACCATGCTGGAGCAGTTCATGAAGAACTGCAGCCATGGGAAGGACTCACATTGGAGAAGTTCATGGAGGACTGTCTGCCATGGGAGGGACCCCACACTGGAGCAGGGGAAGAGTGTGAGGAGTCCTCCCCCGGAGGAGGAAGTAGCGGCAGAGACAACGTGTGATGAACTGACCACAACCCCCGTTCCCTGTGTCCCTGCACTGGTGCAGAGGAGGAGGTAGAGAAAATCAGGAGTAAAGTTAAGCCTAGGAAGAAGGGAGGGGTGGGGGGGAAGGTGTTTTTAAGATTTCATTTTATTTCTCATTTTATTTCTCGTTACCTTACTCTGATTTGATTGGCAAGAAATTAAATCAATTTTCCCCAAGTCAGGTCTGTTTTGCCTGTGACAGTAATTGCTCAGTGATCTCTCCCTGTCCTTATCTCGACCCACGAGCCTTTCGTTATATTTTTCTCTCCTCTGTCCAGCTGAGGAGGGGGAGTGATAGAGCAGCTTTGGTGGGCACCTGGCCTCCAGCCAGGGTCAACCCACCACAGTGACGCAGCCAAGATATTTTTTCATGGGGACAGAAAGGTAAAGAGCATGCTTTGGGCTACTCCATCTCTCCATGGGTCTAGTTAGAGGTCTAATAATTATATGCATGGTGACCCAAAACAATTGGCTAATTCTGTAATACACCGACTGAGGCTTGCTATCCTGACCCGCAATGTGTACAGCTGGGCTCCATGCTGGGTCTCTTGTCCTGCCTGGGCATCCTAACTGGAAAGATACTGGTTATTCCAGAGCGGAGGAAGTAAGTGGTCCCATGTTTTCTTATTTTGAGGTCAAAAAGTTCATAGTTTTGAAAAATGTCTAAATTTTTTTTTTCTGTCAACAAAAACTCTTTCAAATGTAAAGCCACGTTGTTGAGAAACTCCTAGCCAGTTCCATTTAATACCCCTTAAGTAAATGGGAGATTGCTAGAAGGATTAGTGAACTAATGACTTCAAAATGACTTGAATTTATGAGTGCTGATTCTTTTGTGTGTTGCTGTTGTCTGGGATAGTGAAATAGGCTAAAACAAATCCCTTCCAGGCTTATTTTCCATGAATCTTTGATTACATGTCCTGTTATGAATAGCTTCCATATATTACTTTGTAGTGCCAGTGACTATTGGAAGCTTTGCACATGTGAAAAAATCTCATAATATATAAAATTTTACTCTTGATTTCCAGTAAAGTTCTACTGAAATCTATTTGAATTGGGCAGGTGAGATCCAGAGCGCTGCCTCTTTCATAGGCAGAATAAACATTTTGCTTAAATGCAGAACTCGAAAGGTCAGTAGAAAAGACACGGAGAACTTGGAGGCTGAAAACTGAGAAGTGAGGACAATGTGTCCAGTTAGAATAACTGCAGGCGAGAACAGCAGAGTCAGCTCCTCGGTTCTCCAACAAACAATCTGATTAAGATCGAAGAAAAACTGGCAATTGAACTCTATCCAGACAAAGTTCTTACTCAAAAAAACTGTTTACTTTTGTCCTTATGTTTCACCGCTTTAGGCCACGCTCTTGGTGACATTTTGCTGTCTAGTTTGTCTTTCTCACTTCTCCCCTCTTGGAAATGATAGAAAACCACACCTGACTCCTCCTGGTTTCTCACTTTGTTCTTTTCGTCTTGCTCCCCTAAGGTTAAGATAGTCTTTCTGTCCTAATTGAAGAATTTCTTCAAAGGAAGCTTTCACCTCAAGCACCAATTCTTATGGATCTAGAATAACTCCTTTCTTCTCTGCTAAATTTACATTCAGTAACTTCTAGACAATTAAATAAAGGACTAAATAATTTATTACAATCTTCAACATTTTTTTTAAAGTTGGATTTCTATAGTAAAATTCTAGGATAGTCAAATCAGCTGGGATCTATGTCTTTTTTTTTTTTACCTTTCCTCATCACCTGCACTATTAAAATTTTACTTAGACCTTCTATATCTCTCTCTCTCTCTCTCTTTCTCTTTCTGACATTTGAACAGTTAGGAAGCAATTTTTTCTCATGTCAGCCATTGGAATGATGGAATAAAACAGAGTGGAAATGCTCTTTTTTTTTTTTTTTTGCTTGTTCCCTTCATTTTGCCCACAGTTTTCCCAAACCCAGGGATTATACTGGGCTTTCTAGTAATTTATGAAATCTAATCCCAGTTGCAATGCGTAGGGCTAAAACCAGTGGCTGGTGGCCCTGATCATGCCGGGATTGCGCTTCTGACCTTTCCCTGCTACCAGAGGATACAGAGAAGATAATTCTGGTATTCTTGGAAATCCTCACATCACCTTGGCACCTATGGATCTGCAAGCCATTACTGTAATTCAGAAATTTTACTTACTATGGGGTGAATTTTCGGCCCCTAGAAATGTGTAAAGTGAAAAGTAATTTACTCTCTTAATCCTTGTAAGGTAAAAGACTTTTCTTCTGACTTCACTAAAAAGGTTAATGCACTGGGCTTGCAATACTTATGCAGTTCTGCTCTTTCCCTTTTTCCCTGAATTGAGGGGTCCTCACATGGAAATCCTGCTTTCCCACATGAATGTGGTTGCTTACAAATCCTATGGATTTGTAATAAGTTTGTGAATCTACCTGGGGATACAGGCAGCGTGAGACATCATGCCGTGCCTGTGCTGATGGCACATAGCTCTAGATCTCCTTTATAATCTGACCCAGATGGTGCCAGTGTCCTGGTTTTCTCAGCGCCTGATCAACAAAAAGACTTGGGTGAGAGCTTGATGATTAGCTGAGATTTAATTTAAATAGGGCAGAGGTGATACTGCTGGGGAAAGCAGCCTAAGACCATGTTAAAGATTATGTCTTTTGCTATTAATGAGAGGGAGTATCCGGAGTAATTTCACAATTCAGAGATCAGCATTGGTCTCCTTTGTTGCCAGTTTTAATTTATCATTGAAGTTGTGACAGTCTTATCCTGCGGTGAACTCCAAAATGTTATCTCGGCTTCTGGTGCCTCAGACTGCATCCCTAGAGTGTAGTGTATGAGTTGACTTGCACATGAAATAATTTTAAAATATGCAAAGACCTGATTGCTTTCCACAGTAAGCTTGTTTCCTGCTCATAGTTGGCACTTTCAGGATCTTAAGCAGAGTTTTGTGTAGAGGAAAGCCATTTTTCTTCAGTGAAATTGCTAAAAGTTTTGATTTTTTTTTTTTTGTTTTTAAATAAAAGGTGGTGGTCGGTTTTCATTATGCAGATTTTTGTCAGTGTTACTGAAGACTGTTGAAGCAGTAGACTTGATCTGAGTCTATGAACACTTAATGGTACAGAAGAGCACACAACCAATAACAAACGTCTGATGTAGGTTTTTCTCGTAGTGGCAAGGGTGGAAGGAATTGTCTTTCGGCCTCTCAGCAGTGCACCTGCAGCCTGTCTAATTTACGCACAGGACCTGCATCTAAGCTTCAGGTACTTGAAAAAGCCACGCTCCAAATCCAAGTGACCCACTTCTCCATTATATTCAATCGGCAGAGGTAAGTGCCTTTGACTTTAAGAAAATCCATTTGCCTAACACAGAAGTCTAAGGTCTAATAAACTGCCCTTCTGGGAGGCCTTCAAAGGCATCTAACTCTTTCTTGACACAAAAAATTTTGAGACATCTCAGTAGGGTAAGGGCAAGCTGGGCAGAGCTGTTTTTCTCTAGACCTCGTCCTTTGGGGATGGTAGGGGTATCCAACCTTGTGCTAATGGCACATCTTAGGGTTGTCCTGGAGCTGTTCCTCCAAGTACTTTAAGGACTGGTTAACCTCAAAGCCTATGGAGCTAAAATTGGCTTCCAGATACTTCATGCCCATGGTGCAGTGCATGGAGCTCTGGCTCAAAAGAGGAATCTGCCCTTGGAGATTTAAAACCAGCCCTTTTGTTACGACTTCTTGCTGTAGCCTGTGTCTTCTTGCCTTGAGGTTGTACAAAACAACTGCAGTCAAGGGACAGCTAGATTAGGTCAGGAGATGAAGAACTGCAGCACAGGTACCCCCATCAGCTGGTTTATCATGTTTCTCATTAAAGCCATCATGTGGGACAGTCTGCATTTGGACATACACCCTTTCTTTTGAATGAGATATTTTTCTTTAGAATGAGATTTTTTTTTTTTTAAATGTATAAGAAGCACCCGCTCCATTCTAGAGCTGTCACAAGAAAACTTGTGTTGCGTCTTATAAACAAAACCAAGAAGAGAAAGCAGAACAATGACAATAGCTGTGCATGGGGGGGGGGTTGTTTGGGGGTTTTTTATGTTTTATCTCTATTATATAACTCATTACGTTGTGATTTATTTCTGTTACAGAGACCAGAGGTGTTCAGGTGCAGTGGGAGGATGGAGGAGTAAGACAACTGTTACGGATGTCTCTAACTAGGAATTAATGCTGAATCATACTCACTGGAGGGATCAGCTGTGTTTACATAAGAAACCACTGTGCAGAACGCTCTAAATACAGGTAACTCTTGCACTAAAGAGCTTCCTGTCCATAAAAGAGAATAAGGGCCAAAGAGAAGCTTTGGAAATGAGACATTTTGAAATGTTGAATCACCACAACTTTATCCAGTACTGATGATTTCTGCTCTCCCGTTTGCCTGTTTTCCTTCAGCAGGGATGTGCATGCTACCCCAGGCAGGTCTGCAAGTCTCAACTTCCATTCTGCTCCTTCACAGGAGAAGCTGGTATAGGAATCGGGCGAGTAGACTGTGAAAAAATGCAGAGACACTATTCTGGAAGAGTGTTTTGTACAGTGTAAAACCAGCCTGGCTGACAGTCCAGAGCTAAGAGTGAAATCTGCAGTAAAACAGGTGGTAGAGCAGGTCAGTCGTGATGTCGCCTGGGTTCCTGACAAAAGGAGAATGTGGAGCTACGAGCCACTGCCAGCCGTGCCCAGCTGCAGTCTAGGAGGCATAAATCAGCAGCCTCCAGCTTACAGAATCAAGCTCTGAAGGGACTAATCTGAGGACTAAGGCAACTCGGTGATCGTCTGCAGCAAGATCAGCCTTGGGAAAAGGACAGGGGAGTGAGGCAGCTGAACGGGAGCTGGCTCAACACAGTTCCAACAAGGATACGAAGGTGGCAAAAAGCAAATTCGCTTCATTCATGTAAGAAAGACCTGCTAGAATTCTCTTTGTTTATTCATTTGCTTGTGGCAGGCCAAATCAGCCTGCAAAAGGGGAAGGGAGCAGTATTTTTGTTTTCTATTCAGTTATTCCTTTTCGCTGGTTCTTACTACCGAGGACAGTTATCTGTATACCTTCAAGCAGAATGGGGATTTAAACATCAAAGTGCTGATTTAAATTCTGGAGGAAAATCAGTATGGAGTCCTCAAACCTTCCAGCAATTGTGCTGGTTTCTCCTTTGCTCTGGGCTTGATCCTGCCCTCTTGGTCACCCGCAGCAACTGCTGAAGCCAGCTGGAGCTTTGCCCAGGACGAAGCTCTGCGTAGCACAGTCGGTCCTTTGCACAAAGGCACAAACCTAAACCGCTGTTCAGCCTTTTGACCAGACCGGTCACCTGGTGTCTAGCTCAAATTAATTTAAAACTTGAAATCTTTGGGGTCCTGTTTGGCTTCTGCAAAGTTTCTCCTCTGGCTGACAGAACAGTTGGCCCTTGTTTTTTTCAGGAAAAACCACTGTTGTGGCCGGGAGCCCAGGGAGCAAGAAATGCTATGAGGCTGCGCAGGCAAGGCAGCGATGTCAGCTCACACCTCCACAGGTCACATCATGAAATCAAGCGCATCCTTCAGCCAGGGCTTCTCGTGCCTGGGGTCGCATTTTAACCCAAGTCAGAAAACGTTTCGTGGTTTTCGTCTTTTGGTCTTTGCTGCTTAGGGCTGCAAGTGGATCGATGTTAACGCTTTGATATTAAAAGCACCTGAATTATCACAAGGCTGAGAGTGGGGAGCTCCCAAGTAATATTGAAATAGTGACTGTTGGCTCCTGCTCCCCGCTGGGGAGGTGAAAACACTTGTGTCTTTGCTGAGGACCACAGAGTTGCAAAATCGCCAGATGCATTCAAACCTCTCTTCTGGCTGTGAATGGATACTGATTTCTGTGAGCATGTTCCTTCCTGATAAGTACTCGGGAAATAATCTGTGTGACCATATTCAGCCTCCAAGTCCCCAAAGCACTTGCTTTTGGCTGAAATGGTATGTTTTTATCATCTGTCTCTTAATGTTTCTACTGTCTGACTATATGATGGAAGCTTTTTAGTAAGGAGAGCACAACAATAACATTGAACTGCCAATACCATAAATAAATCAGTACTTACTCTCATCTATAAACCTGTTCACGTTTAAGCATGGTTATTTGTACATAGAAAAATCATTCCATAGACAGTCGTATGAACTGAACCCAATCTGTGGGTATATTCATGGGTGCTGAAGAATGAGCTGGAGGCATGGTTTTGAGCTGAGAGACTGCTGCAGATTTAAATTCATGCTTGTAGACGCTGTGCTGGTAGCAGCCAGCTGTCTGCAGGGGTGGACTGTTGCTCAGGAAGAACCATTAAAACATGCCGAGATCTAAGCTGAGAAGGTACAGTACAACTCACCGTCCGATTGCTAAGGGACTTTTCTTATCTGAAATGTACTTTGCTGTTGATGTTAAATTTCCTAGCAAAACTGTCTGTTGCTAAGAGATTTCTGGTAAAAACCTGTATATTGCTCACCTTTCTTACCCACGCTGCATGGAAAAAGCACTTACCTCTATGAGCATGTACAAGGAGAGCAGTGTAATCCCAAGGTTATAAACAATAAGGTGAGCCCTGAGAGAGAAAGGAGGTCTGTCCTTCATGAACTTGTTGCCCAGCCATATGCAGAGTAGGTATGCTCCGGTGAGGAAAAACGTGGGAAGGTAAGAGTCCAAAAGGAACCATCCTCTAACCCTGGCATCTGAAAAGAAACACGTGCAGCAGGCAATTAAGAAGGCTATGGTAAATTATTGCAAATAAGGCAGATCATATCATGAAAAAATCAGCTAAAAGTGTGAGAGGGAATCTGCCATGCTCTGCTCACATTAAGAGCTCTATCCATTGCTTTTACCACCCCAAAACTGCATACTAATTCAGAGAATGTGTGGTGAAAACTGTATGGAATTCCTTAATAATTTAAGATCACTTAAACCTCATTTTAACAGGAAAAGAAAATGAAAAGGAAGAAAACATTCCTATATGCTGATTTAATTTAATGCTATAACTTAATACGTAATTAAAGCATATTTTAATCTGCTCAGTGGACAGTTTGCAGATACAAAGTACGCATGTAAATTTGCCACTTCATGTATTTTAGTTCTGCCTTCACCATATGTATAAAAGTACATAACATTTGCTACAAAACATTTATACAAGGGGATGACCTTTCAAAACCATTAAATATGAAAAACAAATGGCAAATGTTTACTTTGATAGTTAAAGATATTTGGTAAGGCAAGGGCTTGCTTTCTTATTGTTTCTGTCCCATTTGCCTGGTCCTGAAATGAAATATTAAGGTCAAATCCTGCTTGCCTTATTCACACAAGTAATCCCATTGGCAGTAATCAGATAGTTCAGTGTATATGAGCAAAGCCTAATCCTATATGCCAATCTGGAGGCACCGCTTGGTTGTCCTATGAACGACTGGATGTCATGAGCAAAAGGAGCGTGGTTTGGTTGGGTTTTTTTCCTTTTTTTTTTTTTTTTAAGATGGAGCAAAATTTAATTTTCCACAGCAAAAATCTCCAGACATTTATCTATGAAAAGAACAAGGGGCATCATGGCTAGTTTTTCAAAAAGGTTACTCTAAATCTGTCATGAGTTTTAGAGTAAGTGAAGAAGTCAGCCAGTGAGAAGCTATTGTGCAGGTCACAGTAGCTCTTTCTGCTCTTAGAAACTGTTTTAAATTACTTAGTTTATTTTTTACAAAGACCAAGATTATGTTAAAAATTGTAACAGAATAAAAGACACTCACGGTGCAGGAAAAAAAATATTTTATTATTTTTCCACCCATGTTGAGTTTGGGAAAGACTGGGCAATGGATGATGCACAAACCAAATGTGCCCAAGCATTTAACAAACTGTTGCTGATCACAACTTTGCTCTACTGTACTCTTTCCAAGTATTCTTTCATCAGAAATATATATGTACAGATATCCATAAAGTGAGATTTTGAGTTGGAGTAATCTGCTTACGAACAGGGCTATGAACATCAGCTTTCTCTCTCATTACAGTCTCCCTCCGTTTCCCACCTTGCTTCCATCGCAGTGGCTATAGCGCCCATCTGTTGGAATTAGCCTCTGCGTGGGATGTTAGCTCTTTCGCAGGAAAGAATTTCAACCAGACTTAAGTTACCATGGAAGTCCATTGCTCTCCTGGTCTTTTACTCTCTCTTCTGGACTCCCAAAAACCTCTAGGAGAGGTGCAGGACTAAAGCAGTCACAACAGCACAAGCATCTATGACAAAGCACCATCCTTCCTTTAGGGTGGCCTCGCTTTGCTGTGCATTACCAAGCCAGAACGCCTGTTTTCTGCATTCAGATCTCAATGTCTGTTCAAAGTCACCTCAGTGTGACAGTAAAACACTTCCAACAGCCCTCTTAAAGTTCAGAAGCCGTGTGTGAAGCTCTGGAATGGATGTTTTTGAGGGGATTCTGTTCCTATGTGGGCTCCAAACAGGATCTCCTCCCTGGGCTCTAAACAGGACACAGGGGTCATAGGACTGGGTGCAGGCTGTGCGTGTAAGCAATCTAGTATATATTTTAGGAGCATAAGGATTTAATTTATTTAATTGGCATCCTAGGTGAAGATGTAGAGAGCAGTCATGTCAGCAAGGCTGCTGTCTAACGAACAGTCTCCCCATCCGAGGATTGCAACACTTGGTACATAAAGGTTACTTGCACCAAGGCCAGCTGATATCAGTAGGTAACGAAACAGCATGTTTGCTCAAAGAGGAAAAGTAATTGGAAGAGATGAGAATACAAATTTAACTAAACAGCATTAAATGCTGCCCCAGTACGCCCTCAGAAAGTTTTCACTCTGCTGTGAGTGGCCACAAGTATGTGGGCTGATCCATTCAAAAGCAGAACTCGTGTGCTTGTTCAGGTTGGCATGTCAAGTATTTTTAAGGTCTATACTATTTCAGTTTCAAGAGAAATTATTAAAACATGTACTTTTACTGATTATTTTCCACCCTGACCTTGGTACCTTGAGGGGTAAGGCAGTTATTGACAGAAAGACAGAAAGTGGTTTATAAACGGCAGCCAAGGAACGTGACCGTTTTTCCAGTTACGCTTATCCCTGAATGAGAATAAGAGGGAGGTTTTTATGTGGCAGGAAGGGAGAGGAAAGGGAGCATATTTCAAAAAAAGTTATCGGAAGGGGAGTTCAAAAGTTCGATCTCCATGTTCAAGTACTATAAAGGTGTGCTGTCAATAGGAGAAAGGATTATTTTACAATGTTGAACCCACGCAGCATCTGAATTTGAGACCAAGGCGGTGAATAAAGCCACAGTGTGAAAGCGCTGGACTACAGCAGGGGAAGGAGCAGGCGCCCACGAGCTCCGATCGCTCCGTGAATAAGCTCATTGACGGTCGCTGGCCACGATGTGCCAGACCCTTGGGGTGAAATCTTGGCTCCCTTAAAATGAATGGCAGGCCTCCCAGGCTCTTTAAAGGTATCAGGCTTTTATCAGTGAGGTTTAGAGACATTTTGATTCAGGTTTCTGTTTAGCTTTGGCCAATTGGTGTCTGAGTAGATTCAGAGCTTTTTCAGGTGCAGAGGGTAGATGGCTTTGTATCAATGACTTGCTACCCTTCATACTCGATTGAGGAGAGGAGGAGTGCTTATTACTTCATCATAACTTCATTAAAATGTATCTCTTCTTGACCACTTCTGTTTCTTTCACAGGTAAAACAAGCAACCCATTAACTGGATTTAGCTCAGGCGGTTCAATATTCCTTAATTTTGTGTAACGCCAAACAATAATCTGTAGATCAAGGCGGCCCTGGAAAAATGCTCTTTTACAGAACGATATAGTTATTTAACTCTTTCCCCTCTTGTCCTGAGCCTAGATAATCTTCTATCCAGAATAATACAGACCAACACCGAATTGTAAGACCACTTCTTATTAAGAGATGCAACTGATGGGCATGTATATGGCTTCTATTCCCTGATCCAAAAGACTTGGTCTGTTAGCTCAAAAGCAAACACTGAAGTAAATTTATGTACAAAGTCCAGCTGATACTAGTGAACGAAAGCACAAGATATGCCTATATATAAATCAAATTCAGATCTTTGATCGTACGCCTCTAATTCTAGTAGTGCAGTACTGCACATTTGTGGAAGCTCGCAAGAATTGATTAGATTTTAATTTGTGGGGTCACTCTATCCAATTTACAGCTGTTTGCAATTTATTGTGAATTATGCATATAAACACAAGTTATTAATGAAGTGCATGCTACTGTGTCATTACACCACCAGTTCAAATAAAAGGTCATACTGAACAGGCATAGAAAACAAATGCTATCTTCAGCACTGATGGCTAGAGAGGGATGGTGATGCACTTGGCAAGTAATACAAATAATACTTGTTTAACTAAAGTGCTTTCTAAAAGCCCAAAGGAATCTATGTGGTATTCTGCGTTGGATTAACTACAGTTTGTTCCTTCAAACAATTTGTTCTGGACCAAAGAGGAATGAAGGAGAACATCGTGTCCATTTGAAAAAAAAGAAATAGTATTTTTATGCTTGTGATCACATTTCTTTGTTAATATTAAAATACGCTATTGTAGAAGCCATTAATTAAACTTATTCTGTTTTAGTCACTTCTGCTGCAGTTCTGAAGCTGTTCAGTGTTTCTTCACCAGAAATCTTTCTTTCAAGCTTCACATCTACTGCAGAAGTGATGGAAAAAATTTTGTACCCATCCAGCCAACTAAGAAAAAAATTCTTGGGTTTAAGAATGCTACAGTTCTCTTTCCCTCGTCCTCCTAATTAAGCAAGAACCGTTTCTGGGACCTGGGGGACATTATTGCAACACAATGAGAATACATAAGCATAGGTCCATCCCCATGGGCAGCAGTTCTGGATTGAACCACGAGGAAAAGTTTGCAGGGCTGTTCCTGAAGCTGAGCGTTTGAGCCCAGCCCGATCAGCAGTGAGGTGGCCGTACAGGGACCTTCTCTGAACACCGTGTCTGCTGCCTAAGCTCCTGCCTTAACCCTCTTTTCTAGCTGCTTGGCTCTCAGTCCCTGACTTTGATGCTCCATCCTCACCTTGCTGTAGCCTTTCTCCTTCTTTCTGCACTCCTCCTTCAGCTGCAGGGGTTTTTTTTGTTGGGTTTTTCTTGTTTGGTTTTGCTTTTGTTGTTTCTTGTTGGTGGGTTTTGTTGGGGGTTTTTTTTGACTATTACTTGTTTCAGTCCTAACAATGCATGAGGCACCTCCAAGGTACGGTTATTCAAATTATTCTTGTCCAAACTCTTTTGGAAAGCAAGAATAGGAAGTAGAAAGATGCATCTGTTCTCCCACCCCGTCTGTTGGTTTACTGAAATTTTGGATGTGATCCTGTGCGTTCTAAAAGCTCTTTCTTGCTTTTGCACTAAGCATCCTTCTGAATTAGGCTATTTGATAGGTAGCTGGACCAAACAATAACTGGATTATGAATGAGAATCAATCCCAAAACAGATCTTCCACTTTCAGAAAAATCTACGGTTTTAATTTTTTTAATCTACATTATGATGTAAAACTTGAAATCCTGTGATATTCTCAGAAACAAAGGACTCTCAAATCTAGTGATTATTTTTAAGTTAAAAAAAATCCATTTCATGTCTTCTTTCACCTTCAGTATAATCTGTGATTGGTTTTAATTTGTATTACAGATAATACGTCAGTCATAATAAAAATCTATTGTTTTTCTCTAAATGAGTGCATTGATTTCCTATAATAATGGTGTGTTCCTGCAAATATTGTCATTTTGCCTAGTCCACATTTTTCAATGAGAAATTATTCAGAAAATTTTGACTGCTTCTATTTATTAGAATGTTTTTGAATGGTAATCTGGGTAGGTATTATTCCCTAAAAGGGCTATAGGTGGAACAACTTACCTCGAGGTCCAAACATATAGTCCACAAATGCATTTACTTCCCGGTCAAAAGCTTTCAGGTGCTCCTAAAAAATATAAAAAGGACATATGACAAAAACATTATCTCATGGGTCACAGAGAATACAATTTAAAAAAAAAAAGCAACAAACTCGGAAAGAGTATGTTGTGCTCAAGTATTTCCAGAGTATGCAACATCATATCTAATTAAAGAAAAAAAAAAAGAGAGACCTCTTTAAAAATGAATTTAGGGCAGATTGTGGTGTAGATAACAATGGAGGCCTCATTACTGGAAACTGTGCCAAAACCAGAACTGTGGAAAGGGAAATGAAGGTTTTACAAATGAACAAGTACCACAGCAAACCCATCTGTTACGGGTGTTATTTTCACTCTAGTAAAGACACATTTTTTGTTTGCTTTTGTCCTGCTTACTTAATTGAAATAACTTTTTGTAGAGATGAGCTGGTGATTCCTTTGGTAAGCTTCACAACGCTTCCTGGTGGCAGCCAGCCTAGTGGCAGCACATCAGCTGAATATACTGACATTTCTCTTGAAGAATGAAACCTCTAAGGTGGGCCAGCTGAGATTTCCCTGAATCAGGCACTGAATTCCTAAAAACAGTCTGCAGGAGAACCCAGACCTCCAGTGATGAAGTTCAGGCCATATAGGGAGGGAGGAGGAGGAGGGAGGGCTACCTTACATTGTGTTTTGAGGTCTAAGTCAACAAAGTTGCTAAGCTGGCAGGCTTAGTGAGTTTGTATCTGACTGTGACGGAGTTGGGAGCTAAGCCATGATCAACACAGTCCTTCCCTCAGTTGGACACGGTGGCCTCTCCAAAATACTTCTTCCCAGACTCCGTTTCCGGGCAGTGGCTTCCTGCGTGTCAGTGCCTGAACAACTCTTTGCCGCAAGCCTGAGGTCCGCCAGGTTCTTCCTCCGCTCTTTCCAACAACACCCTGCCGTGCTTGATGAGTTAATTTCAGCACTGAGCAAACACAGCCAAGCAGAGGAGAAAGACACAGAGTGACGCTGAGCATCTCCAAAGGGCTGTGTGCGCCTTTGAATGCCAGGTATCTCCACGCCAGCCTGGGCTGCAGGCACCGTTAGCAGATCTGCCTCGTGAAGAACCAGATTTGCACCCTGGCAGGTCCAGCCCTGGCCTCTGCATTCCCCTGCTGGGGCTGGGTTGTGGTCTGGGCAGGGAGAAGCTCCTGGCAACCTCAAGCCTCTTGTGTTTCTTCCCCTTGTATGTTTTGGTTGTCAGGATGTCCAAAGTGGACAGATTTTGCGTGAATAGCTGGCAGAAAGAGGTTTTGCAGCATCCCAGGCTGTAAAGGTCTGTCTCTGCAAGATGCTGCTTTGTTCATCTTATCTTAAAAAAAAAACAAAACAAAACAACAAAACCCCTGAAAGTAAAAGTATGTGGGGGGTTTTTTTAACAAAAAAATAAAGGACTTGCTCTGGAAAAGGAGGGAATGAAACTGGTGATTCATTATACAGAAAGATTTCTCATACTTCGCAGCACTGAGGAAACTAAACTAGCTTTTAGGAAAGGGTCCTGCCCTGCAAGAAAGGCATTTTCTCAATTTCAAACAATTTCTTCAGCAGCCTAAGGTTGGCTTCTGTTTCCAGGTGTGAGACCCGTGCAAAAGATCTGCTCCCATTTTTACATCCTTGAGCTCTGCAGTTTTCCTGCTATTATTTCAGGACAAAGAGACTGCCATTTGGGGAACACCACACTGCTGTTTGTCTGTGATATGCCCACCTGCCGCATTGATTTGAAACAGAGCTACCCCTGTGCTTGATGGCTTTGTGGTTAGACTGAACAGACTGCTCTGGAAAAAAATACTTCAATGGATTCAAGTGACTCGTAGGAATGAGCATGCAAAGCTACTTGCTTTCATGCTTACATTATATAAACAAATCTTACGTGTCAAGAACAAAATAGTAAACCATGTATACTCCTTTTATATTAAAATACTGCAGACAAATGTACTCTGGGCTGCATTGAAATGGAAATTAGGGACTGAATTCTTCTAACAGTTAGATGGAGGAATTAGAATTTTAGAATCACTATTACGGAGGAAAAGCAGAATGAAGACTTAAAAAAATAATAGAATCATAGAATCATTTAGATTGGAAAAGACCCTTAAGATCATCAAGTCCGACCATTGACCTAGCACTGCCAAGTCCACCAATAAACCGTGTCTCTAAGCGCCACATCTACATGTCTTTTAAATACCTCCAGCGATGGGGACTCATTCACTTCCCTGGGCAGCCTGGTCCAATGATGACTACCCTTTCAGTGAAGAAATTTTTCCTAATATCCAAACTAAACCTCCCCTGGCACAACTTGAGGCAGTCTCCTCTTGTCTTATCACTTCTTACTTGGGAGAAGAGACCAACCCCCACCTGGCTACAACCTCCTTTCAGGGAGCTGTAGAGAGCAATAAGGTCTCCCCTCAGCCCCCTTTTCTCCAGGCTAAACAAGCCCAGTTCCCTCAGCTGCTCCTCATAAGACTTGTGCTCTAGACCCTTCACCAGCTTCGTTGCCCTTCTCTGGACATGCTCCAGCACCTCAATGTCCCTCTTGCACAAGGGGCCCAAAACTGAACGCAGAAGTGCAGACTCACCAGTGCTGAGTACAGGGGATGATCACTCCCCTAATCCTGCTGGCCACACCATTTCTGATACAAGCCAGGATGCTGTTGGCCTTCTTGGCCACCTGGGCACGCTGCTGGCTCATGTTCAGCCAGCTGTTGACCAACACCCCCAGGTCCTTTTCCACTGGGCAGCTCTCCAGCCACTCTTCCTGTAGCATTGCATGGGGTTGTTGTGACCCAAGCGCAGGACCCGGCACTGAGCCATGTTGAACCTCATACAGTTGACCTTGGCCCATTGATCCAGCCTGTCCAGACCCTCTGTAGAGCCTTCCTGCCCTCAAGCAGATCAACACTCCTGCACAACTTGGTGTTGTCTGCAAAATATACCACGACTGCTTTTTGCATAGGTTACTGTTTTCATTGATCCAACCTGTGACAGTTGACCGCTTACACCTGGCCAGGAAGAGCAGACAGAATGCTGAGTAGATGAGCCAGTCTAAAGTTAAATCTACTTCCTTATGAATGTGTTTAAATGATATAGTGGAGACTTGTACCAGCTCCCAACCCTGCTCTGGTCTATCTTAATTAGCACTAGATCCATTCGCTGCCTGGTTTGTTTTCATTGATAATTTGCGAGTAGAAATTTTTTTAGGAGATGCAGCAGAAGAAACAAGTATACTTCTTAAGAATGTCCCAGCATTTGCCTCCCTTTTACAGCTTACCTTCATTTACAGGAACAGGAATAGAGATTTACAAGATACAGATTTACAGGGTTGTTAAAGACAATGCATTTGTTTATATACCTAATACTAGTACTAATAATTCAGGAAAAAAAATTTCTTACTTTAAAAAAGGTAGGTCATTTTGTGTGACTAGTCTTGTCACCTTCCTGTCAACACCGCTACAAGAGACAACACTGTATTTCTGGGGTTTAGAACATGTCCCTAATAGTGCTTCTGGGCAGATTAGATGCAAATGTCTTGCTCAACACAATCTGTTGTATTTCTAAAGAAAAGCAAATAAAAACAGCCTGAACAAACCCACATGCTCAGACAAGTCACTTCTCTCTGGCAAATCACTGTAATAGCCTTTATCAACAAAGATATTTGAGTTACAAGGCTAAAGATTAGCGTGTATTTCATGTTTTTCTTTCTGTTGTACAGGACATTGCTCTGGGCACTGGCAATGCTAGCGGTTTGGCAGGATTTCGGACGGATTTGTGGAAGATCTATTTACCTACACCCACAAAAAAGACATTAGGCATCTGAGCAAATCAAATCAACCAAATGGAAAGATGAGGAGGGAGCTGAAAGGCAATGATGTTAAAGCAACATAGAGCTCTCTAATGAGTTTGAATATTTTTGCAACAGAAATGGAAATAAGTGAATAAGTAGCATGGTGCGCAGATGCGAATCACAGTTTTTATGCTGATTGCACTTAAAACACTATTTCAAGGTCAAGAAGTATGGGAAAAAATGTCTTCTCTGTCTATGCTTATATATCTTTGCTAGTGTTGGTCTTCACTGAGAGACCAATATCTACTGGCTTCCTAATAGTTTTGGTAAAAGTAGTATAAGCTATGCAAAAATTATGTACATGCTATCTAAACAGTGCAGCTATCAAAATACTTTTGATTTGTCCAAAATACCTTTGATTTCTCAAAATACCACGGATCTGTCTTTAGGCATTATCTACTGCCTGCTGAAAACACTGTCTAAAGTGATTTAAATTTCCCTTTACATAGCTATAAAAACCAGGCTACCTGGATCCAATATGAACATGAAAAACCTCCTTTCTTTTACAGAAGCAAGCGGATGCTTGTCCTTGTTAGCTATTATTCACAGTGATGGTCTTCAAAAATCCCCCAACTATTACTTGAGTGAATTAATACCACAGTCTAGAAGCAAGGAGCTTATAGCTTATATAACTTCTTTGATCCTTTGGGAACAGGAATGACCACCAACGGGCTAGGGAGCCCACCAAAAGTCCTAGGTCATAGTGGCTGCAGTCACAAACCCTTCAGAAAGAGGATCTGCCCACAGGCATGGGGTCTCTGTAACCCATGTTAGTCTAAAGATGGATATTCTAAAATTAAAGACTCCTTGAAATTCAGAGACAGCGATAATGAGGCTTTTCTAAGCTGGGATGAGGAACTCATATTCAAAATGTTCTTCATGCGCATAAAGTACCATTACAGACAATAACTGTGATTAAAAGAGAAATGAAAGGCGCTTACTAAATATACGCATACACGCTGAGGTATGTTTGTGAGGCTTTTTGTTTGATTATGTGGATTTTTAAACAGCTTTCTGAAATAAACTTCCTACGGATGAGTAAACTGCATTCAACATTACTTAGGCTATCTGGAAACCTTGCGTACTAGTGGGGTTTTTTCATGCAAATGCCTTGAATGTCATGAATGCCTTGAATGTAAAAAATCTGAGATAATTTATTGTTTTTTCTTACACAGCCATACAGGAATTATAATACTGTGTGTACAAAGAGATCTCAGTTCAGGCTTCAAACAAAAAATAGAAATAGGTGCCAACCTCTACTCTCTGATACAGCTCCTGGATATTTGAAACAGCCATGATAGAAAATACATATATTAACTGTATGGTGATTATTATTTAGATGGCAACTTTTCCTTAATTCCCTGAAGATTTCTACTCCATAAATAGTCAGTGACTAAGCAGTACTGGAATTAATCTGAATGTATCAGCATATTTAAAGAAACTCATTTTAGATACCTGCACATATTTGAATATACTAATATTAAAGAAGTATTGAAAAACTGTGGTGATGGCTCCAGAATGGCTGAAACAGGGGATGAAATGAAGCAAAGGGAAGTCAAAGTAAATCTCAGAACTGTGGTGTAAGTGCTCATAAAATTAAAATATGGAGCATTTAAATTTAATCTGGAACAACGATGTAAAATGGGGAACAATTTTTCGTCAACAGATTGTTTCAGACCACCTTTTGGGTTTCTGTCACCTTTATATTCTATGATTTGTGTGTTATATCTGTAGGGGAAATATGTGTCTAATAAGCGCTAAAGAAAGCACATCACAAACAGCAGAGAAAGATGAAGCTGAAGGCAGAAAGGTGAGCCAGAGGTTGCTAGGTATTGTGGCACTATAACAAGGGGGATATTTGATGAAGTTGGGAGGCAGGACATCCAGAAGCTGATAAATAAACTGTTGCTGTATGTGATTTATAATTGACATACGGAACTCACTGCTAGATGATCTCACTGAGAGTAGGAACAAGGTGGAGCGAGCGCATGAGAGAAGCAGACAACTAGATGGGTGATGAGACCGCCACTGTGGCAATGGATGCACAGGGAGGGAGGGAAGGAGAGAAATTAGCTAGATGGGACATTATCTCAGATTTTCTTTTTTAGCATTTCAGATTAATCATTTCAACAAACAGAAACTGGACTCCTTATATGATATGGTAATTGCTGTGCCCCATGTTCTGGGACATTCTTTCAACTCTGATGGCTGGCCACAATTAGGGGCTACGTTACAGAGCGTTAATGAGCACAGCTATATTGCCAGAGCTCCCAGTAGAAGCACAGCCCCCTGACTATGGTAAACTGGGCTGGCTAACGGGCTCTTTTGCCAATATCAGATGCATCCGCTCGGGATACTTTTGCTGGTGTAGCAATCTCACTGCCTGATTCCTTCCTAAAAAGTGGTTGCAAAGCCGACAGACTTTTGTAACTGGATCTGTCCTAAGAAGGCACGTGATTTGGTGTGACGCAAGTGACCGAAGCTAAGCAGTATGGCAGCAAGGGAAGTTCTGCTAGTGGTTCAGGCCCAGGGAGGTGCCCATATAACAGGTGAACAATGTTTGCTAATGCTCCTATTTTGCAGGAGATAACCAAGAATAGCTAATAGAAAGCACACTGATGACTCCATCTAAAGATATAGTTATTACAAGTTCCAAGAGAAAAGAAATCTGTATCTTTGTTTTGGAAATGCAAGTGGTAGAAAACATTTTCATTTAATGCAAAAATCTCTATTTGAAAAATACAGGATGGGGGAGAAAAAACAAAAGAAGGCTGTTCCAGCTTTACCACAGAAAATAAAAAATGGTCTTCATATACTTCTCTCGCTATTTCCTTTCTTCTAAAAGCTTTCACAATAAACCGTAAGCACTCCGGGAGAGAAAGATGTTGTTGTTCTGGTCACTAAATTACTTAAACGACTTCAAGAACAGCTTTGAAGGTAACAATGAATAGCACTGCTTATATTTGAGAAACACATAATATTTTTAAAAGATTTCAGTAAAAGCCATGTCTGGTCTGAAAACAATTTATTTGATTTTCAATGTTTTTCAACTCAATTATATTTTATGCCTCTTATTCTCTCATGCTACGCAATATGTGCTCCATTCCACTGCTAAGGCTTGCATGCATACGTGCACCTGTCTGGTCATTTTCCAGTTGCCATTACCAAGTTCAGAAGTTTTTGTGACAAAAAAAAAGGGGGGGGGGCAACATCTTTGCAGCTGAGGGTTAATTTTGCACGTATTTGGAAATTACTGACTGCAGGTTGGCGTCCTACACAAGGCTGGTAGCCTGCAGACCTGCCTGTTACCTGACAGAGTAAGTCAGTGGGGGAGCCGATTCATCAAATAGGCTGGTTTTCTCTAGAGGGGATTGAGAACGGCTGTTTGAGCAGTAATTACAGCCAGAAGTGCTGAACACCTTCTCCTGTGCTGATGTAGTCTCTGCAGAGAAAGCTAAGTTGATGATGGTGTTACTGAGGGTGAAAAGATAAGGGGAAGGTAACTGCAGAAGAAGCTCATGGATTTTTTGCCTTGGTAACTGCTTAGGTTATGCTACCTGTAAGAAAATGCTGTGTTTTCAGTGGCTTCCTCAAGAAGAAGACCAGCTAGCAATTTCTGACATGAAAAATTAATGGAAGGATGTAAAGCTTGGTAAGTGTGGAAAGACACAGCTATATGTAGCCAGAGGTTTTATCTTCAGCAGTTACTGCATTTGGGCTGTCTAGGTGGCTTAGTTTTGAACCACAGATAAGATTTTTTTTTTTCCTGAAATACATACTTTCTTCTCTGCCCTATGTTATTTTAATTTTGAAGTGGGGGTACTTGTGTCTAAAGCTTCTCTTATTTTATTGCTATTCAGAGAAATTCACCATGTGGTTTAGCAATGCCTGCAGGAAAGGGGTAGGCTGCCAGCAATATCTGCACCAAGCCCGAAGCAGAACATTTGACTTGCCTAAGTTACTAGGAGCATGCTAGAAGATGCTAATTACACAGGCAAACTGAATTTCTTCAACTTTGTCTTGATTTGCAGTTCTGTATTCAAACATTATCTTGCAAGGAAGAGTTAAATCTTCAAAGAGGTGTGGAGTGTTGCGGTGTACGACGCTGAGGTGTCTTGACGAGCTCCGTGGCCCCGGGTGAGATGCCCAAGCTCCCTACGCGAGGGACAAGACCCGGGCGCCCCGCTCCGTGCGCCGCGCAGGCAGGCGGGCTCGCAGGGGGAAGGGGAGCTCCCTTTCTGGAGGGCGGTACCTGAGCCGCTGGCTGCCTCCCCCTGCTTGCGACATACAGCCCGTGACTGTTTCCGGAGCCGGGCGCTTACACGAGCGTTTCCCCTTGCAAACGCAGCCCCGGTCAGACGGTGGTACCCGCGTACCAGCAGCAGCCAGGGTGCCAGGTGCTCCCGTCGTACCGGTGTTCACACCCGCCCTCTCTCTCATCTCCCAGGGGGCTTTCAGCTTGTATTCTCCGTCTGCCCTGAGCCTTAGACTTGCAGCTACTTCTGGAATTTATTTTTCTTCATTTCTTCAACTGTAGCTTTTGCCTCCCTAAGAAATGCTTCAGTATATGTCTGAGCGGGGACTAGAATCCAGATGTTGAGATGAATGACTTCAATTCCCCTTTTTTCCCTTTCATTGATGCTAGCGATGGCAGGCTGTGCTCAGAAATTCAGGAGGACATGCAAGCTCAAGTGGTTAGGGAAGTCATAAAAAGATGTGAGTTCAAGTTATGTAGAAGAGCAGTTTGAAGCTTGGTCTACCAACGGGTGATGGCTCTAAGCATTGAATTAGTGGGAATGATAAGGTAGTTGGTTTGGCAGCATTGCAAGTACCTAGTTTTGGTCTGTATGCAGCAATCTCGAATCCAGGTTTAGCAAACCATGCCCCACAGGGGAGAGAGGGCAAGGAAAGCATGGCTCAAAGATGCTCCCAGGGTTTAGGTACTCAGACTGGTAAGTTATGTGCAGAAACACAGGTGCTGTTACTACTGGAAACACAAGCACCTAGAGAATTTAGGAGCCATCATGCAGCAGCTGGGTCCTAAATTTTGGCACAGGTACCCTGAAAAGGCAGGTCAACAATTGAAAGAATAAAGACAAAAACCAGCCCTGTGCAGCCTGTAGTTCTTCCTTCACATCTACCCCTGCTTTGCCAGCATTTTTGTAGGGCTCTGTAGTTTCCTAGCATACGTGCCTCAACCGAGCAAAAATCTAGCGTCACGGTGCTGAGATGTGTCAGATTTAAACTGGCGGCTTGAAAAGGAATCCAGAAAAATGGCACTTTAAAGCATAAATGCTAGCCTGTTAGGTTTTTTTTTCTTCTTGATTTGCGTCAACTTAATGTTAGCCATTTGCTGTATTTTTATTTTCAAAGTCATTCTGCTTTACCTCTGGAAACAAAAGCATCACTCAAACTGCTGGTTTCATCTCGGTTTAAAAAACAAACAAACCCAAACCAAACTGGTTAGTATTTTGTTCATTCATTACCCTTACTGCAAGCTGTCTTCATTAGGCCTGGACTTGTAGAAAAAATCTTAAAATTAACAGGAATCTCTCTGTGAGACCAATGAAGAGGATTCAGAAAAAAAATATTCCTTGCTCTAGCCTGGATTGAGGACTGCAACATTTGTGCCTGTTACTGTTTGAAAATAAGGACAATAGTATGTCATCCTGTACTGTAAAATCACATCCTTGGCATGCCTGTGCTCTGCAGCAGACTGCAAGGACCGATGTTAGGGATCTGCTGTATGGGGAACCCCTCCTTCCCCTTCTTTTCTTACACTAATTTTTTTTTTGGGGGGGGGGGGGGCACGAGGGTGGTATTACTGGGTTCCAGACAGACCCAGCATAGTGTCTTCAACGATACTATGTAGACTACTGACTCCCAGGCTAATTTTATTGGGAAAGGCAATTTGCTATCAAATCTCTCCTTTTCCTTACGCTGTCTGATAGCAAGAAGAGTGGACTTCTACGTGCTGTCTCCCATAGCTTGTCTGTGGGTCCCAGGATGCTGAGGTCTGTGGAAGGTATGTGTGCATCTCTCTGCAAGGAAAGGGTTGTTTTGCGGCCTGGAAGTTTACAGGTGTGGCCACTATACATTGAAGCAGTGGCAGTCTTGAAATCTACTTTTTTCTTGGAGCACAGGCAGGCAGGGGTTCCTAAACGTGCTCTGTTGTAAGGAAGGGTGAGGCTCTCAGATGAGTTTCTCCCACCAGCTGCTCCCTGAATATTCAGGAATAGTATTTCAGAGTGCCTCTTCTTCTGTACTAGTTTTCTTCATTATTTCAAATAATCCCAAGCTTATACTCAATATTAAAATAGTCTCTGCCTGCCAGAGTTGATTGCAACAGTTCAGCAGAAATCTTTCCTCTTGATAATATCCCTCTGTTCTTTGGGGAGTTAGAAACTGGTCTTTTGGCTAATGTGCACCTAAACCAAGTTTCCCTGTGGTCTCCATGTATCTCTGGTGCATAATGCCACCTTTATGCAGTTCCACTTATGCTGATGGTACTTTTTATGGGTGTCTTTCCCTGCAAACCAGGCTGGAATATTAAAGCAATAGGAACTGTGGACCCAGAAAACATCCCTGCTCATTGCTCAGGGTGGAGAAACAGCAGAGAGTCTCAAAGCAACTGCTCCCATGGGCAGATCTAGAAGCTTCCACAGAAAAGAGTAAGGCCAGAAGGGACTTACCACAGACCTGTCCTGAGTTAATTCCCATTTCTGCTAAAGCAGCTAGTAGCGGAAAACCAAACCCATCCTTTGGTATCTGTTCTTGCATTATCTTCAGTATTTTAAATAAAAGTGCTTTTCTTCTGGTGAAAGGGAAGCAGGTGACTTGGTGGCTTGAAGGTTGAGAAACTTCCATGTCCTTCTCTGTGGAGTGTGAGTTTGGGTGGCCTACGTAAGAGTCAGAGGATGTGGCTCTCTCAACGACCCCCTGCTTAGGCATCTTTTGGCTCTCGGGGTATTATTCACAGAGAGCATTAAGAGAAAGGGTGGCCTACTAAAGGCAGAGCCTTTGCCGTATCGCCCCGGTGGCACTCATACCCCCTCACGCTGAGGAAGCAGAGCCCTTTGAGCTTGCTCATTGTCCCCCAAAACAATGCGTGCTGCGCAGGGAGCTCCCTTTCTTCATGTGGGCTGACGTGGGTTTCTCCCGGAGGTTCACCACCTTTGATTTCTATGCAACAGAGACCTCTTGTTACTGATGGTTACGGGTGAACCTGACCTTTCTGGGATTCACCTCTGATAGAGCAGGAAGGAAAGCACCTCTTGGGCTTGGCTTCCCTGCCTGCAGCGGCTGCTCCTGGAGCAGAATGGGGCACGCATCTGCTTTGGGAGGTTTCTGTGCTCCAGGCAAGGCTTCAGCTGGTCACCTCAGGCTGGGAGACCCACCCAAGGAGACCAACTGTCCTTGGTCTTTCACACAACACATCATCCTGCTCATGGTTGTAACCACAGTGGAGATGCATACCCCATGTCAGCTGTAATCGATCTCATCCTCACCTATAGCTACAGTATACGCTGTCAGTGCTGACTGGTTTTCTTGGGTTTTTACAGGTGTGAATCTATAGGCAACTCTTCCTGCTGCTGCAATGCTTCTCTGAAACAAAAGCTTATGGAATGGTAAAATTTTCTTGTTCATGAGATGGTTTTGGAAATGCAATAGATGATAAGCCAATGCAATGAAAGGAAAAAAAAAATACATTTACTTTTGGGCTTTCCCAACATTCACCTTCCTAAAAATTGTCACATAACATGAAGAACAAACTGTAAAAGTTTTTTGTCTGTGTATTTTCATTCTCTCTTTCTAACTAGAAATATATAACCTGCTTTTTTTTTTCCTTCCCCCTCCAAAAGACTGGGGTTTAACTCTTGATACAAGAAGACTTTACAAACTATCATAGTTCTTATGTCTCTCTGAAAATGCTAGGCTCTAGCTGCAGAGAAGCAGAATAGCAAGTTCTGCCTTGCACTGCTAAATTTATAATACATGAAGAAAAACCCAAACTCAGCATGTATTGCTTTAGTGTGGTTATATTTGCAGAGTGAGTGGTGCAGCATTGTATTTGGTGTAAAACTCCCTGAAACCAGGTTCCCTGGCTTTGGGGGTTGCCACCAGAAGCGGGCACTTTATGAGCGCCTGGATCCTGCATGACAGGCCTGCACAGTCAGGAGGCTCCGGAGAAAAGCTCTGCCCTCCAGCTCTATCGGTTGGTTGGTGGTTGGAGGAAATGGGGAATTTGAGCTGTTTTCAGTTGAGGAGCCAACGTACTCCAGGCTTTGCACTTCTGGAGAAATGGTACTAATATTTAGGCTTCTCTTGCTTTGGGATTTTTAGTTTTGTTTAACAAGAGGTCTCTTTTCACCTGGTTTTGTAGTCCTGCTCGATGCTACGCACGCTCATCCCACACATGGGGAATAAGGACCCAGGAGGAGAAATATCTGCTTTATGGCTTCTGTCAGGACTTAAATCAGGCTGAAGCACCATCAGCATCAAAGGTGAGTAAGGCCTAAGAGGCATAACAATTTTCCATAAAAACATTGTAAGTAATTGAGCTATTTCAGACATCAGTCCTTTTTTTTCCCAGACAATCAACCTGCTAGGAGTCATAAAAATATTAATTTCTCACATAAAATAAGGTAAGCCTTTTTTCACCTGCCATGATACTATCAGATCATATATCATTGTGAGATAAATTGTTCTTACAAAATTAATCGGCTGTTTATTTTTTTTAAGTACGAGGAAAAGGAATTTGGAAGGTTTTTCACACTACAATTTCATGGGATAATATGAAAGTGATTTAAGAACCAATTAATATTTACTTGGCTTCCAAAAATCTATTTATAATTTAAGTACTTGAAAGCATTCAGCCTATTACACATTTATTCATTGTTTTATTTTGTAAAAGGCTGAGTGGTTGCATTGTCTCCAGGATGAAAAATTCCCTTTCTAGAAGCACTGCTTGCAGGATTTTCCTTCTACAATTTTCAAACTTTTTTGCTCTGTTATTTATAATCATATTCAGTAATTGCTAAAATAAAATATGGCAATGGTAGCACTCAAAATAGAACTTGTCTGGCCTCAAAAGAAGAGCAGAAAGGAAGGGTGGCTGCCGTGGCCCAGTTTGTAGTATGTGTCAGTCATGTACACTCCCAAGAACTGTACCTTTACCATCCATCCTCTTGCTTGTTATCAGCACTTCAAAATGAAACCGTCACCAAAGCAGATCAGTGCAATCCTTTTAAAAGTAATCCTGCTCAATTCTACCTGCTACAAAAGGGAACATCAGCTTAACTTGTAATTAAAGAAGATTTCTCTTGGGAGACCTCAGATGTGGCCTGTCAGTTCCCAAGAAAATGGTAGCATTTTTCCTTTGCTCTAACAATCAGATTTAAAATGACAGTATGACCTGAGACGGAGCGTAATTCCCATCAGTGACGATGTGACAGCACTGTATGACTGCGAGGGAATAAACAAGAAGGAACTCAGTCAAAAATGAAAGGGTGGATAAAAATTCTGCCTCCTTCTAATAGCCTGAGTGAATAAATCACTTTCTCAGGCAAAGCAACAATCCTTGGGAACCAGTCCTGGCTTGAATCAGTGAAAGTTTCTTTTGGAGCAGGAAAGTCCTTAAGTTACAAGCAAAGAACCCGAATGAGGTTTCTTTTTCAGAGAGGTGAATTCTGTTACAGTTGCTTCCTTAATGGTCTGTTCAGCTCCTACTGACTGTACAAGGCGTTGGGAAGACAGATCAGCATCAGAATTAATTCTACATCAGCAATACGAAAGCCTGAACAGCTTAACGTACCTACTTCCAAACAGCTAGAATTGGTAAGTGGTGCCTAACCAAACCAGGTAAAGAAGCAGCAGTGTTAGCACTTCTCATTATATACGAGCAAGACAGCCAGCTCCGCTTTGAGAAGCGTGGAAAAATAATTCTACGAGAGCAAGGGAGGGTAGTTACCCTTTTAAGGCTTTGGATTTACCAGATGATTTGGGTTTGGAACAGAATATTCCCCAAAGATGTGCCTGGGCATACAGAGTCAGCTCAACATGTGCCGTGTATGATGCAACAACACGGTTTTTGCAGCAAAAAGCTTGCAGCCTAAATTTAGACCCATACAGTGAGTAAACAAGATGGGGACAGGGAGCAAATGAAACGGTAGGGGAGAATTACAGCAACAAGTTTGCAAGGCAGCTCGGTTTGCTTAGTATGCCGTATCTAGATAATTTTGTTTTCCTCGCTATTTGCAGGCAGATTTTCTCGCTGCTGAGAAGCTGGTTTTGTAAGTTAGCTTAATGTGTGCAGAGCTTTATTTTGTTCTTGGTGCGCACACTTGGCTATTTTTCTGGAAAAAGCAATAGAGACAAACAGACAACATATCCTTTCTACTATTGTGAAAAATCTCTTAATTTTGTACTGTAACAAACTTCAAGATCTAAGATGAATAGAAGATCCTAAGCCTCTGCACAGGATCTCATGGGTTGTTGGACAATGAACCTTTAAAAAAAAAAAACCAAAACGCAGAAACAAAAACACCAACCCCAAAAGCAAGAGCTGTGGTTTTCCCACAATCCTGGCAGCGCAGCAAGACAAAGGGCGCTCTATGCCGCAGAATTAGGTTTCTTGGTTGCCGTCCCAGATGTCTGCAACGTAACGCTGTGTCCCCGCGGCGGGGATTAATGTGCGAGGGGCTGCCTGCCCCTCCTGTTACAGGCAGGGAGGATCAAAAAGGATTTTTCTAAAATGTGTTCCCTGACTGGGGCTCTCCCTGACTGAATGGTTTTGCCTGAATGGTTTAAACAGCTCGTACTAGTGCTGCGGGGCACTCGTCTACGATGGGGATGACACAAGACGGGAATATTTGAAAACCTGTGTGGATAGCATTTCTAGCTCCCCTGGGCTGACAGAAAAGTAGGGCTGTGGGGTTGTCTCTTTGAAATACAATAAATTAAATTAAAATATTAAAATATAAATATTAAAAAAAAATAGCCTTAGGGTTTTTTCTTTTTATCTTTTAGTCTTTGACAGACAATTGTCAGCAGCCTTTCAGAAAACTCTAACTCAAAACTTAACTTGCAAAATATTAACTAATTAATTCCTTAATTAAGACTTTTTTCCTGCAACGTTAATTCCCTTTATAGACACACGTTTGCTAAGGACAACAGTGGTAGAAGGTTGAACACAGCCTGCAAAGCATCTAACGAAAAAAGAGAGATTCTGACAGCTGTTGGCAAAACTGACAGCTATATACCTATACGTAATTAATACCTGTTTTCAAACCAAACCAATAACCGATTCACCTAGTCTGGATGCAGGGGGTAAAATAGGCTTCTAATATACATAATGCTAAACGTACTGTACACAAGAAAACGAATGAAATGCAGCACACTTTGTTTGCATCGCTTAACTGTGTACTGTATTTAGAATCAATGCATCTGAAGTTCACTACTATTAAATTCATGCTCCTAAAGTATTTTAAAATTGCCATAGCTACTGAATGTGTACAGAAAAATATTTTAAGTGTAAAAACTTCTAGGAGCAAATAGACACTTACAGCGTAGGATACCTTAGTTTTTCAGAAAAAATAATGGTCCTGAAAACCACTTTCATCCTCATGAGCAAAACTATCTCCAGTTGATGCAGTTATTAAACTGCACTGAGCCCCTTATAAACTTAAGTAAAAACCAGACCTGGGCTCATCCTGAGTAAAATAAATGATGCCAAGCTCATGCGAGGAGCCCCGCAGGACAGTGACCTGCAGCACAGGGATGGTGCTCTGACTGGGAGCGGTGATCTTGTCTGCTGGCGCAGCTGGAACAGGAGCAGACAGGTGATCACATTCCTGTCTGGCTTTTGTAGTAACTGCTTTAGTATACATCCCTCAAACCAAACTCCTCCTGTCCTGCGTTTTTACTGAGCTAAACCACTAAGTACCTGTTTTCATAAATTTGCATGCTTTAGAGGTTAAAGTCATGCTTTCACTGCCACAGTAAAACTAGAATTATATTTTCAAAGAATACCTGTAAGTTAATATTATTACTGACCTCTGTAAAGTCAGAAAACCCAGAAAGGAACAGAGTGGGATCAAAAGCACGAAAACATATCTAGAACAGTGCTTGCGTGTTTGCTTTGTTTCCCAAACCTTCTACTGGATGTCTTATTTAATCCTCATGTAAACCTACTGAGAGGAACTCTGCCCAGCTGTATTTCCTTTGTGAAAACTTGTACCTATAAATATTTAGCTGAACTGCGCTAACTAGTTTCCCAAAGGCACGACATGTCAAAATCTACCCTGATATATCTACACACCCTGTGTAACCTGCTCATGTTATTGAGTTCTAGGAGGTATAGAACTGGACATATCCCCTTTCCCTTGTCCCGTGGGAATGGACCTGGAAGAAGCAGGAGATTTACAAGAGGATGCATTCATTGTATAATTACAATACCGACACGTATAGGTAGATGCTGTGCTGGCTGCTGAAGACACTAGCAGAGCTCTACACGTGTGCCGTGGTCGACTTGGCCAGGCTCACCGGACCTGCTGCCAGGAGTGGATCCCTTGTATTTTAATTTCTCTTCAAAACTTGCAATGAAGGAATCGGGCCAAGTAACTTAGTGCTGCAGGTTAACGTGCGTGCGTGTTTTCTTTCCGTTGCTCTCCATCCAGAGACTGGTAAGATAGGTCATGCTGTAGCCTGCTTTAGCCACTGCCTTAAGAGTAGCAACACTCAATTTACAGTTTGTTCTTATAGTCTGGGTGAAGGAAATCCGGTTGTGTTTATCTGACCTTTGGAGAAATGGGTTGTTCCTGTTTTGCAGTCATTTGCTACGCTGTTTCTTGCCTAGCTGCTGCCCAAACGCATAGACCCTTTCCTGAACTATTTTATAGGGATGTAAATGGAAAAAGGGGAAAGAAAAAAATGGAAGAGGAGGAGGTGTTTGTAGCATGCTGCTGTGGATTAGAGAGTCCAGATCCAAGCCTCTAAGGTTTCAGCCTTAATCTTCCAACACATGCAAAGCCTTTCAATTTCACTTCGAGGTCATTACCCACGTACGAAGCAGTCCAACTGCTGTGTGAGGAATGCGGGTACAAAGCTCGGTACAGGAAGCTTTTCAATCGGTTATAATTCACTCTGGGAAAGAAACCTGAGGTTTTAGGTCAAATTGTCTGCTTATAAAATCTAAAATCTGTACATTAAACTTAAAATCAAACAGGTTTCAAACTTATGAGTTTTAATAAATGTTTATCTTCTATCCGTTTGATGCTAAATTTCACTTACAAGTAACTGCTGATTTAAAGAAGAAAAGTAAAACCAGAACAATTCTAAAGGATGCGCCTGTCATAATATCTAATATTATGGAAAGAAAGCACAACTAGGAGATGTTTAGTGCTGCAGGGGGCATGCTGGTCTTGCAATACCATGTTTTGCATTTTCTTGATTATGTCCTGCCTTAGAAGATTGGCTGTCTCAGTAGAGGCTTTTCACACAGCTTGATTCATCGTTCAGGGAGATCATCTGATAGGATCAGCTTAAGCTGACCTGTAAAATCAAGTGTCATCAAAGTTGGGAATTTCCATGTGACATCACATGTCCATGAGAACGCTGCACCGCGGTGACTGCCACACCCATCTGGACTGATTTAATTATTAATGGCGTCTTAGAGCAAACAGCCATTGGAAAGATAGAGATCACGTGGAAAAATACTGTTTCCCTCGATGGTTAAGTATCGATGAGGTTCAGTGCTGCTCCGTAGTGGACAAGAGGAAAACAGAGTTGCTGGCAAGGTCAGCTTGAACTGTCTGAGACCTGATATACATCACAGGCACCGATCAGGTACCTCTTTCCAGAAAATGAATATCCTCATGAGCTCAAGTTTCCAACAAGTGAAGCAGATGCTCCAAGTCTCTTTAGTTCTACTACTCTTTCAATGAAGGAGAAGCATCACCTCTCACTTTGCGTTAAGAATGTGTTGTTGGGAATCACTAGTTGAAGAGAAGGCAATTTCTTACAAGTAAATGTAATAAATGCATTTGTTTCACGGGACAAGTTAGAGGTAGCATTGATGGCACCTGCAGCTGATTTAAGTATCACTACAAATATCCCTGAAGACAGATAAATATCCAAAAAAAAAAAAAGGAAGAAAAACTCGCTAGCAGACACAGAATAATTATTTGCCGGCAAAATGTGTTGCCTGACAGAAGTGGCAAAGGTAATAATGGTAAATCTAACTACTAAATATCATAGAGAATGAAGGCGTCACAGGAAGAAAAGCAGCAACAAGAGACTTTCCCCTGGAAAACAGACTATAGCAACAAATATACATCTCTGTTTAAGTCTGCAATCTGTAAATGTGGCGAGGGAGAAAATTGTGTGATACCTGTGAGAGTTAAATAAGCAAGTAAAATAGAAGAATCGCAAGTATTACTGATTTTAAAGAAAATCCATCTATTTGAAATTATTTCTTTTAGCAACATGCTAAGAAAGAAACCAGGAGGTGATGTCTGAAGGTGTCCTTCGGTACTTTTCCCAGCTAGGTATAAGCACTGTGTTATTTGAGGGCTCTAACTGAATCGAATGCTTCCTTCATTCTGACTACGCACATTTCTCCTTTGTAATTGAGACTCAGTTACCTGAAGCACTATCCTGAAGATCTGATCAACTGAATGTCAATCAAAATATATCCCAAAATGGCTTATTGAGTTAAGTGCAAGATCATTTCAGGTAACAAATTCTGAAAGATGGATGAATGACGCGTCTTAGGTGTTTAATGATCTCACTTTGCTTTCTGCAACACAGATGCCCATGTTGCAGTGAGTACTTTGTTATTTAGCTCAGTATTGTTACTTTACATGGCATCATTATTTCAACAATAATGTATCGTCTTCACTTAAACAACCACCTTATTGCATCCAGTGAGAACTGCTAACAGTCACATTGGCATCAGTGTCTTATCAATGCCGTTCGTATTTGGAGGAGAACCGAGGGGTGGGGGGGGTCGCCTTTGTAAAAGAAACAAGAGCACGTGAACCCCCAAATTTGCTGAAGGCTAGGCGACTGGTATGGGTTTTTTGTTTTCAGCTGATCGGGATGTTCCTTATCTCACTCAGTACTCAGGAGTTGTTGAGTATTTTTGAAGAGCTTGCAGCACGCATACCAAGTGTCAGTAAGACCTAAGGTGTAATGAGCCAGAATTTTGAAATGCTTACACTCCTTTAAACTCAAGAAAACGCATCGGGTGGAAAAATGGGATAGTGCTGTGTTGTTTCCATTCTGTAGCTGTCCTTGTGACATTGTTCTCTGGCTTGGCTTTCGACTTTGAACCTTTCCATCAAAACATTTACTGATCTAAAGTCTGTCATCTCCCGAAGGTGTCTGGCAAACAGAAGGAAATGACTTCCTGCTTGATGAAAAAGAAATTATTTTGTCAAAAAACCTGCATGAAATGTAGCCCCGAGTGGACATTTCACTGAAATAAAATTATGCTGGTAATTTAGTAAATGTAAAAGGGGAAAAAAAAAGGTGTTTTTCCCTCCAGGGCAGGCTATGGGGGCTGGTTTTCAGATTTTTTTTAGTTATTATAAGCAAAGTAACTTTCACCTAGTCTTTTATCTTTCAAGGTTTTTTTGCAGACACTGTTAAAATGCAGGCTTACGAGGTCTCCAGCAGCAAGGAAGAAATAACTGCAGTAAAACCAAAAGGTTCTCAATATTGCTTTTCACTGAAATGGAGGCCTACTGGTATTTTGCAGAGGAATAAAGCTAAGTGCTACCTTTTCCATTTCCTTGCGCAAATTGCCTGGTTTTGAGCCAAGTTTTGAATGTGTTTCAGCACCAAGAAATCACAAGCTGTAGCTCAGCTTTCAAAAGGGAGCATGAACATCCTGTGGTGCTTTTGACGTATATCAGAAAAATAATTTAAAAAAAAAGTCTTGGGATATGTAACCAACCTTCTGCCAGAAAAGAGAGCTCTGGAAATTGAAGAGAATGCCATAAAACTAGAGATGTAATATACTTTGACTTGTCTGTTTTTGGGGATGGACTAATTCAGTGCTACCTTTTCGTGGCTCTTAATCATCAAGCTTCCAGATAAAGCCAGTAGCTCCAGTACTTGAAGAGGCAAAATTCCTGAGGGTGCTTTTGAGGGTGGATCCAGAGTCTTCTAATACCTTTTTCAATGGAAGGACCTGATTTTTGGGAGGATATTTGGGATTCTTAAGTAACTCATATGAAATAAGGTGTCTACTATCTGGAGAGTGATGATAACTACCGAAATTGAAGCCACCTGCATACTGGCAGGCTGGAAGACATCTCTCAGTTCTGCTTTCAGCAGCAGTAGAAGGTGGGAAGAAGAAAGGGACCTATAAACACTGTGCTAATTTGAACTGGGTTTTGATAGGCTTGTTTTCTGATGCCTTTGATTTTTCTTTTTCTTCCATAAATTTGAAAAGATGGAGTTTTTGTCTGGCTTCATGCACAGCCTTCTGTCAATATTAAAATTGACATCTCAGAAAGAAGTCTAGTTAAGGTAAGAAGCTACTCCTAGGTAAGAAGGGCTGATTTTAAGATTTTTAAGCCACAGTTCAGTCTCTGGTGTGACAGCAAAGTCATACTGAAATGCTACTCTAGGAAGGCACGTAACCCTGACAGCTGAGAGGACGGGTGCAGCTGTTCCTATAAGCATTGCATAGGATATTTTTCATACTAAACAAGCATCTGAATTTAGGGAGGAGGGTAATTTTGAGAAGCCAGTCAGTAGTGCAAATCAAGGAAACTACTTAGTACATAGAGAGATTTAAATACTAGATTGACAAGCATACAAGTATGAAAACAGACTTCATGGGTTTTCTCCCTGGAATAGCATGGACTATTGACAAACACTGGAAAAATTAAACCGTGCGCATAATAAAACACTGTTCTGCCACAAATACCAACTTCCAGCTGATGCAGAACTCGCATGACCTCACACCTGACCTTTTAAACTGCACTAGAAGTAACTTGGCTGACTGCAGCCAGCAATCGGAAAGAAAGCGGGTGTGGATGGTGTTTTTCAGAACTGCCTTACCAAAAGATGTGCCAATTCCCTGACATGGAAATCACCCTCGACAACTTTGCCAACCATTTATTCCATGCCAATTTGAAGGCACTTTGCTTTTCGGAATGGTTTTACCCATGCTCACAGCAAAATGCAAAAATCAAAGTAATTTTTTTACTTCAACCTGGCTGTGAAAATGCATGTGTAATATAGGGAAATAAAGAAATAGAATCTGATGCGTGTTTTCCAAAGAGCCACTTGAAAACACAAAACAACATTTGAAGAGGAAAATATTTTCTTGTTCTGTTAACTGGTCCTTATTTTTTTTTTTTCCTTCCATTTCGCCCTTAAATCCTTGAGGGTGCAAAAACGTGGATTTCAAATGCTAATTCATGTTTTGGACTTCAATCATGATTAAAGAAGACTGGGTGAGGAGAGGAAAGGAAATGACAGTTGATTTTCAAGCTTAAGCAAGACAAAAAGAGACTGTGGAAGTTCTCTTATGTCTCCTCCTCCAAAACAGTTCTAAATTTGCTACTTTTAAAACCCTAAATCAGGCTAACGAACTCCAAGGACACCTCTTCTTAAAAGTGTATGAAACCCCAACAATAGAGCACAGTCTGCTGGCACAGGATAAGAGGGTGCACAAGCTAATTAGCTCCCTTCCTCCGTTAACCCTGACAGTAGGTATCCTAGAGTTTAATCCACCTATAACTGGAATTTTAAAGCCTAAAACTCTTAAACCCATTACACCATGGAAACACTCAGACTGATGCTTTTTCCTCAAAACAAAATAAAAATGCTAATGGCTGTGCTGCATGGTAATGCCCTAATGACACACAATGTCTGTAAACTGCATCAGTTATTGTTGCATAGGGGAAATAAAAACCAATGATGGCTTTTCTTCGTGTGTGTAGGTTACTCCCCTCCCCGTGAGGTTGCCGTACCACATTGTCTTTGCTAGCTGCAAAGTGTTGTGAATGGTAACTACTGAGTAGAGTACTTTAAGGGGGCCTTTAAGAACTGGGGAAAGAATGGTTTTGTTGAGCTTCCTTATGCTTGGTTTTATGTTATTTATTTAAAACTTGGCCACCAATTTCCATTTCTTGCTGTGCTTGGCTTTCAGATAATGACACAGAATATGCAGTACTTCTTGTTTCATTTCCATATCTGTTCTCCTTAGGAGAAAAAAATCAAAATGTCTCCCAACAGTGATGAAAACAATCTTAATTTTTTATTCACTAATTACGCATCTTCATATAGCAATTTCTGCAACATGGGGCTTGATTTCCTTCAGTTTGGGACATCTGACCTTTCCTGTTTTGTCATAGTCAGTTTTGACTGAGGAGGAGGAAATGCAATGCAGTTTAAAGTCATTAGCTGGAAGAACTCAGTATTTTTTAAAAAATCACTCAGTTGTTGTTAGATTGACAACTAATCAGGGTACTTTCAGTATTAATACCAATAGAATGTTAATTATCATATTTTTGAAGATGTAGGATGAAGTGTTTCCTCTTACCCTCCCAGCTCTGAGCATAATTAGCCCTCAAAACCTAAAGTGTTCTTTGTTGTGTTGCTTGGGTAGATAAGAAACCCCACAGAAGACTTAATATTCACATTATTTCATATTGAACTCGTCAGCTGTGCAGCATTCCTGTGGGTAAAGATGCAGCCACTCAGATATTGTGGCCCGTGTATTTAGCATATGATAAGGCAAGCCATGGGGTGTACGCAAATAATGGATTTATAAGCTCAGCTGTTGCCAAGCGCTTATGAATTGGCTGATAAATCTGATATGCTTGCAGTCTGAAGTGTGGCATTTATAACGCGGCAGAGTTACAGTCTCACAAGGTGTTTCTTCCCTGTTGCAGCTGGGCAATCCTTCTGATGCCCCTCCACTATTGCCTCACAAGGCAGATTCATCCCAACGGCTTTCTGGCTCTGAACAACCAGTAGTACGCTTAGTTTCATCTTCCTAATTTCCCTCCCTTCTCCTTTACCTTTAATTACCAGTCAGGCTACACTTCTGAAATATTACTTTAGCATTGAATATGGACTTCAGACTCCATTTGTATGAAATTTGTTACCAAATGCCTATCTGTGCCTCTAACTTCTAAATCAGTTTTACAGGCAGTGATTAACAAAAACATTCATATAGTGTGGCATGAAAACATCAGGCGTAAATCCTACCCGATGGGATCTGTTGATTTACACTTGAAGCTGGCTTGAATCAGGGAATAAACCAGCCCTTTATATTTATATTAATCTGGAGTTTACTAATACCTAAAGAAAATACTACTGAAGGTTTTGGGTTGGTTTGGTTTTTTTCCCCCCCAACTTTTGAGTCAGAAGTTAAATTGTAAAGTGTTTGCATCTGATTAACTTTTTTTCTTTAATAAAATTAAGAGATGCTATTAAACTAAATGAATGTAAAATCAAGTGCCTGATTAACAACAGGAGTCTGTTTCTTTTCACGGCTTAGACTGCCTGTAATGAAGATACAATGATCAGTCTTAAAGAATCAGAGGATCTTCCTCGAGATGAAAGAATTCAACACCAAGGCCAGCCTGCAGGTTTTTATAAACACGTATCTATAAGTCACTATGCAATGAAACACTGGACTCTTACTTCAGGTCCTGGAGGTTTCTTCTAATCAATCCGTTGTCACTGCATCATGTGCAAATACCTTCAGCGCATCTCCTTGGGTTTCTGTGGAAGTATTTGTGTCACTTTGTTCTATATGCAGTTTCTGAGCATGTTTTCTCGTAGTTTATTAGTTCTGTATCAGCTGGCACAACCCTGGCTTGCTGCCTCGGTTCTGGATGGCAGGGCTGCTGAAGTCTGCTGTCTTTTCACTCTGATGGAGCTGGAGAGATCCTGTTGGCAGTGGGTGCTGTAGCACTGCCGCCTGAGCCAGTCATGGATTTGTGCTGGATTGATCTCTGTCTACAGAAAATGTTCTCTTCCAGTTTGTGTGTCAACGTTCAGGGGCTGGAACATTGTCTTTGCAATACTCTTTTTCAGGAGGTGCTCAGGGCAATTAACAAATACTAATGGACAACGAGGCAGGGTTTTATTTTGGCTGCTGCCAACAGGGAAGAGAGATTTGTTGCTGTCTAGGGACCTTTCTGTATGTCCTGCAATCAATATATGCCCACATCAAGCACCATACTCTGATACGGTGGCCATGAGGCTTATGAATGCTTAGAAGAGTTAGGTGTGTGTCTTCATCGATTTCAGATTACACCAACTATCAAAGTCTCTTAAGGGAATTTAAAAAATATTCTAGCTCCTGTCTATATAACCCCTCTGCAACTGGATTATTGTAGAGGTACAGATACTTGAACTTGTTAAATACAGCTTCGCACCATCCTCATAATTATGCTTACCTTAGTGTTACCTAGCCTCTTTGTAAGCATTAGTTGCCATGCATTGTGCAAGGTTATATGCTCTCTTACTCCGTAAAATTGGGATTTGACCCCAGGGAAAATACACTGACAAATCAAAATTTATAATCGGTTTAAAGTTCAAGGGTGCAGCCAAATCCTGACCCAGTGTAATTTGACCTAGATTCACTGAAGTAAGTAGAGCTGCAATGAGCTACAGAAACAGAAGAATTGTCCCACTGTGGTTGCCCTCATACGGTGAGGATGCCGAGGAAACACTTAAAGCCCGACGAAGGCCATGGTTTGCTGCTTCAGCAAAATGAAGTTTCCAAAAAAAAAAAAAAAAGTTTCTTTATACTACTTTCTACAAATAATAGTGATTGAACACCCAGGATGCTGAGGAAAGTCTCTCAGTTGAGTTGAAGGGATACCTGCTTATTTCTATGCCACTATTGCAAATTGATTTTTATGCAAGGAAGGCAGAATTTACTATAGATGATGCAAAGGCATTTGAAATAAAGTATTTTTGTTGTTAAATCATATGAAAGAAAAACTATGTTCTGTTGCTAATCATGTCCCAAGCTTCTGATATGACAATCTTGGACAAGTTATTCAGCCCCACTGTACCTCAGACTTTAAGGCTCCAAAATACCTGTGTGATACTGTCCTACTTTGTAAGGTCAGCATTACACTTAATGCATTACTGTTTATAAACAGGATGAGCTCCTTTGGGGAAGTTACTATGACTGCGAAAGACATGATGCGCTATGGGGAAATGGTGCTATTCGCTAAATAGGTGACCGCATTGTTCCACTTTAACTCCTTAAATGCTAAACTGGAATCTAAAACTCTATTGTTCATTCATTACATGGAAAAAGAGAAAGTGTTCCACTACTGATTGTATGATTAACACAAGAGCTTCTATTAACATAGTGCTGGGAATAATCTGGTTATGTAACATGCTCAAGCGCACCTCGAAATAGAGAAAAATGCACCTGCTTGGAGCGGGGAAGGGCAGAGGGGCTGTGTAGGCGCTGCATGCTCCCGCACGCTGCCTGGGGAACCGCATGCACGGGGGCTGCACATCATTCGCTCCCTCCAGCCGCCACCCCGTCCCTCCATTCGCCTGTCCCCGCTCGCCTCTCGGCTCCCCGCGTTGCACCGCTGCGCATCGGGCTCCCTCCGGTCCCGCCGCCGCCGCCACCGCCTGACCCCCGCGGGCGCTTCGGGTGCCTCGCCATGGGTGGGAGGGGGGGCCAGCTGAGGGCATGCCTCCCCCCCGCGAAAAAGCACGCCCCAAATCTGACCCGTAGGAGCCGGGGGGGACGGACAGTAGCGCCTGCGAGGGAGGAGGGAGAGCAGCGGGGCCCCGCTTGCAGCCGGCCCCAGAGAAGCGAGGGAGCAGGGAGGCAAGAAGAGCAGCGGCGGCTCGTTTGCAGGCAGCCCCGGGAGGGGGATGCAGGGTTGCGATCAGCCCGGGGGGAGGGAGGAGGGCAGGGTCCCCGGTGGCGGCCGGGGGTCACTCACCATGGCGGCGGGGCGGCGGCGAGGCGCTGTCCAGGGTATCGGCCGGCTCGGCTCTGCCGGCGCTGCCCGCCGCGCCCGCGCTATAAGGCGCCGCCTCCTCCCTGGCTCCGCCGCTCCCGCCCCCGTCGGCGGCCACAGGGCGGGAGGGACGGCTCCAGGCTCCCGGCGGCATCGCCCCGGTGCGCTGGGGTCCTCCGGGTCCTCCGCCGCGCCCCGGGAGGGGAGAGGAGAGCAAAGAGGATCGGGAGATGGTGGTGAGCGACCGCAGGGAGGTGGGGATGCAATAGCTGAGCGGGGGGAGAGGTTAAAGATGATGCTCTGACACCGCCCTGGGCATCACTGTGGATAGTGGCCATCGGCCCTTGACAAAACCGTTGGGAAGATTCAATTCAGAGGAGTCTCCATTGACAGGCCGGTTTGGGAGCAAACAGGGGCACTGGCTGGCTACCGTGATCCTGTCGCATTTAACAGAGGATTCGGTCTACAGCCCAGCACTCGTATTTCCAGTTAAAGTCTCTGACCTGAAGCCCCAAATCCTCCACATGCCATGCCAAAGTGAGATCAATGTCACCCTACCACCTAACTGTGGCATCTCCCTGGAGATCTGCCTATTAGGGAGGAATTGATAAGCAAATGTTTATTTAGATTGGCTAGGGAAGAGGCAAAAATCACACAGAGCAGGAGCTACTGACCCCATCACAACTTTGCCACTGATTTAAAACAGAAAAAGGCCAAGGAAGGGGAGAGGCTTTGTGCTTGGTGGAACAAGCACAAAATTTCATGCCTTCAAAACTGTTTTTTGTTCTAAATGCTGTCAAAGTCTTATATCTTCCTTAAACCATTTATTTAAACTGTCACAGTTTATTGAAAAGGTCCTGCTTCTTTTCCCCATTTTGTAATAATGCAGTCTTTGGCATGTGAAATCAAAATAATCTTCCTTAAAATACTAAAATTCTTCATTTTTATTTTATTTTCTAAGTGAAAACTTGCCAAAAATTACGTGTTCGTACATGTACTCTCGTTGCCGCCCTGTCAATTCTGGCTCTTCAGAGCTTTGTTGACCAGAGGTCAGAGAATAGCCTTTCCGGGTTTCGGTGGCACAAGCAGTGGAAATAAGCTATGGGGACCACGTGTGGTGCAGGACAGGTGACATCTTCACAAACTAAAGCATACTTGATGTATAGATGGGCTATATTTATTAAAAATGTAGCACTGGTGTTCTAAACCTCGAGACTTCCTTCCTGGTGAGCTCTTTCTCCATATACTACTTCACTCCTTGCCTTCTCTTGGACCTAAACAGGGATAGACCAAAGGCTGTGAGAATGGCTATCTTCCCAGGGCTGCCTGCCCGCCCAGAAATGATACTGCCAGAAGCTTCACGTGAAAGTGTGTCCTCATGTAACTTCTAGCCCACTTTTATAGATGCAGACTTGTTTGCTTGAACTTCCAAATTCCAGCATGTTAGTCTACGCTGAACTGCTGTAATTCCTGAGGCTGACCTGCCAGCCTTTCCTCTAATTCATCTTTTTGATAGATTAGTAATATAATTCTTTCTGTGTTACTACAGACCTTCTTGAAATATTGAAGAGAAATACTTTTTGATATCCCTTCTGTCCCCAGAGAAGTTGTTCCCTAAGCAGAAAATTGTCCTTTTTGCCCAAGAGATCATTCTTTAGGTGCTGTAGAGCTAGGAGCAGTTTGGAAGCTGACAGAGCATCATAGTAGTGACTCAGTGCATTGCAATGCTTCAGCCTCACAATTTTTAGTCCAAACGGGCTGGAGGTAGTGTGTCAAGCCAAATCCAGACCTAAGAACATGATAATACAAAACATTTTTTTCTTTGTTCTTGCTTTTCTTTGTCTAAAACAGAAAGGAAATATATGTTCAAGCTTGGTAAAGATGTAACATTTCTAATTTCTTGAGTTCCTTGTGCCTGACACATCATATTAGCACTAATTAATGTAGTTTCCTTCTGTAGTAGCAATTTTATTTTTTATCAAAACAATAATGTCTCCAACGAAGTCACACATAGGAAGCAAATAGGATTCTGGTGGCATCTAACAGAAGCTGTAATAGTATTACGGATATTTTTAACACCTATCTAATGACCTGAATTTGGAGATTTAAGGGCGGTGACAGGATCTCATGGTTTAACCTGGCAGGCAGCTAAAACAACCACACAGCTGTTCGCTCACTCCCCTGCTACCAGTGGGATGGAGGAGAGAATAGAAAAGAAAAAAAAAAAGGTAAAACACATGGGTTGAGATCAAGACAGTTTAATAGGACAGAAAAGGAAGATGATAATAACAATAACAATAATGATGGTGATAAAAGAATACACAAAACAAGTGATGAACAGCACAATTTCTCACCACCCAAAGCTGATGCTCAGCTAGTTCCTGAGCCATGCTGCCTCCTGGCCAATTGCCCAGTTACATATGGAGCATGACATCATCTGGTACGGAATACCCCTGTGGCCAGTTCGGTCAGCTGTCCTAGCTGTGTCCCCTCCCAGCTTCTTGGGTGCCAGCTGCCTTCTTGTTGGCAGAGCAGTATGAAAAGCTGAAAAATCCTTGACTGCTTGGCAACAACTGAAAACATCAGTGAGTTATCATCCTAAATCCAAAATACAGCACTACACCAGCTGCTAGGAAAAAAATTAACTATCCCAGCCAAAACCAGGACACAGGATTTGGATTCATCTGTTTCGTGTGGAGGGCCATGCCATGCATTTAGTTGGATCCAAGGCACTGAGCACAGCAGACCTCTGCTAGGCACGTTAGCTTTGAGTGGTTGCTGAACAGCATGTTGTGCTGAGAGGAAAAGGCAGATAAATAAGTCAACATGTGGACAAATGGAGTTGTTTAGTTCCAGCTGAAATTCCCTGGAAACAGAGAGAGTAAGTGGAGGCAATTAAACCAGGACTTCATTCTGGGGCAATGCTGTTATACAACAGCTCCTGCTTATGGTGAAATACACAGGGAGTTAGCTCGAGTCCTGCTGGTGTAGGGGCTGTTGTAGGTTAGATGTCATCACAAGCTACCTAACTTACAGAATCACAGAATGGTTGAGATTGGCAGGCACCTCTGGAGGTCATCTGGTCCAACCCACTTGCTCAAGCAGGGCCACCTACAGCCAGTTGCCCAGGGCTGTGTCCAGTCAGGTTTTTAATATCTCTTTATCTTAGGAAAAGTGCCTTTGAGTTGCAATGACTTCGGAGCCGCCAGGTCCCGCTGGGTTTGCAGCTCAGCAGGAAACAGAGTGGGCAAGGTACCACTGATCAGCCAGCTATTGGCAACTCTCAGCTCCTGCTAAGTTTCAATCAGTAGGATAAAGTTACGGTTAGTTCTTTCTATAATGTCATTTTTCCCGTGTTTTTTTGTTTTTGAAACTATAGCTGGTGTGATATGTCTGTACAGCTAAAGCTAAAACTTATATTAAATTGCCAGCTGTGAGCACGTAAAATAAAAACTAAGCCACAATAAACTTATGCTGGAGGAAGTATTGAGCAATTGTGCAGCTTTGCAGTTTTTGTAATAAATATTATGTTTTAGCACCCTCTTTTGGAACAAAGTAATACTGACGGTATTTACTCCTAAAGGCTTTGCTAAAGCTGGAAAGGAATTGCAACACGTCCAGAAGTCCAGGGTTGCAGTCACAGATACAGTTTAGTTATGTAGTTTGGTATTCTATAAATGTACATAAATTGAATTTTCTCATCCCTCTTATGCTTATCATCTTTGTATAAATAGTTTGTATTGTTCATTTAAGTCAGCCAAGAACTGGTAAAAGATCGATAGCTCTGAACCAAACACTGAAGCTGAGTTGTTAACAAAAGACTGTAGTTAGATGTGCTGTTCCTCACTGTTTGCACATCTCCTCTGAGGAGCCCGGTGGCATTAACTTGCTGTGAATTGTGGATGGACATGAATGATCTCTCTCACACATGCTAATATTTAGCGTCAGGGTAGCCTATGGAGGTCCCAGTCTGGGATCATGGTCTAGCTGTTGTCTAGTTGAGACCTACCCCAAAGAGGTCACAGTGTGACGCATAACAATGTAATGCAGAGGGAAAGGGGTGGAAGGAAGCTGTTCTCTGTACTCCTGCCCTGAGAAATAATACCGTATTAATGCCAAAAGCAAGGCAGTGGGAGGGAAGTCACCAACTGCGTTCTGAATAGAAGAAAGGGCGACGTTTTTGTACCTTTTGCATGAACCATCACTACCTGGCTAGCTTCTCGGGCACAAGCGATAGGCAGTCAAGCTCCTATACATTATTTCAGCTACAATAGTTGGTATGGTTACTAGTTACCTTCAAAGATATTGCATGTGCCAAGAGAAGGATTAAAAAATTAGGACACTGTAGAACAAAACCTGCCTGGATTACTCTAACTTGCTCTTCTTGTGCATATTCATTTTAATAAGCCTTATTTACAATAAGAGCCTTTGGCAAGACTCATGCTTCATCAATGCACGGTGCGGATGACAATAAACAAAAAGGAGGCCATGAATGATGCAAGGGTCTGGAAAAGGAGAAAAGATAATCTTGTTAAAGTGGCTGAAATTCCCTTTCCAGACTAGAATACACAGTTTATATATTTTCCATGTGGTTGTGGGAGATCATTTAAATATTTTTTCTACAGCTAGTCAATGATTTTTTCTTCCTTCTGCTGTCTGCCTCAGGGTAACTGAGTGTAGATTTGTTGAAGTGCTGAGCACTTACAGCTGCACCTGACATCAGCGAAAGCTATGCTACAAATAAATTAAATGCAAGGGAAACATGAGATTTTTCCCCATATACCAGCTGAAAAAGGAGGCCAAAAGGGGCCTTATACTTTGAATGTATATTTCAGCCTCAGTCCTCTCCCTGGTGAAGGAGTGATAATAACATCCCTCACCTTGTCTTGCTACGCAAACAAACACTAGTTAACTGACTGCTGTGAAACAACTGGTTAGTCTAGGTGCATTGGCTCTCACACCCTGAAAATAAGGCTTGTGCCCTCAGCATCTGCATCCCTCTTCCCCATCACTAGTCTTCAGCACTCTGATTCGCAACACTGTGTGGCCTTGCTGCTCTGCGGAAGCATTTGAGCCAACCTGTTGTCTGGTGTGCTGTTTGGCAGAGACCCTCTAAATGCCTGCTCTACCAGTCTTGTGCTGCAGTCTCTCTGTCGCTTGACGACTCACCATCCTCTTTCCTCCACCTCTAAAACATATCTCAATGCATACGTGGTCATACACACTGAGAGACAAGATGTGAAAAGTCTGATCAGTGTTGAACATCATAGAAAAAACTATTAAATGTAGAATATTGATAGTATGCGGTGAGTAAGTGTTGCAAGATCATAGAATCATAGAATGGTTTGGGTTGGAAGGGACCCTAAAGACCATCTACTTCCAACCCCCCTGCCATGGGCAGGGACACCCTCCACTAGACCGGGTTGCCCAAACCCCCATCCAACCTGGCCTTGAGCACTTCCAGGGAGGGGGCATCCATAATGACATTGTCAGTGGATGAGCTATATTCAATTCTGTAACTCCATATTGCACATATACACATAAGGAACTGGATAGAACAAGCTTAGATTTGTATAAACAACCTTATTTCTGAACTTCAGTGATTAGAAAACCTCATCTGTCCAACATTAATTTTTTTTTTTTTGGGTGATTTCATGGACTTTTGAAAAATAACAATACCGACATTATAGCTCACTTATCCCAAATGCATCATCATTGGTATTGGTACAGATTTCTGGCGCATTATCACATGAAACGATATCTAGCAGGATGGATGTCTGTTTGTTCATATAATTTAACTTCAGTCTGAAGAAAAGTCTTAGATAAAATACTTATGTTTGGGGTTTTTTTATTCAGATGGAAATCTGTATATATGTTTCAATTGACACAACATGTTCCGAGGGGCCCAAAAAAAAGGCTTTCTTTCATGTATTAGGAAAAATAGGATAACAAAGACTGTATTCACCAAATGGTTGGAGGAGGAAGTGTTTCTCCTTTTATCTCATGGCTTGGTTAGAGTGAACACCCACAGTTACCCCTTCCTTATGTCTGTGGGGTTTGAACTTCTACCTCCTATTCAAGTGTTTCAGCCATTATGGTAGAAAGTCTTTTTGACTTGCTTGTTGTCTGTCCTGAGGATGATTTCAGTAGTTCATCCATACTGGCCTTCAGCAGCCTCAGGCCAAGACCAGAGGGAGTCTGGAGCAAGGAAGACTTACTCTCAGTGGCGGAGTACCGAGTTAGGGAGCACTTAAACCAACTGGAAATATGTAAGTCCATGGGGCCTGAGAGGTTGTGTCCAAGGGTGATGAGGGAGCTCGCTGATGTCACTGCAAGGCCACTCTCAATTATCTTTGAAACACAGTAGTGACTGGGAGGGGTTCCTGAAGACCAGAGGAGACCAAGCATCACTCCTATCTTCAAGAAAAGCAAGAAGGAAGATCTGGAGAACTGCAGGCCAGTGAGCTTCACCTCAGTCCCTGGAAAGATCATGGAGAAAATCCTCCTGGAAATTGTCTCCAGACACACAAAGGTCAAGAAGGTGATTGTGAGTAGTCGACATAGATTTATGAATGGGAAATCATGCCTAACTGACCTGATGGTCTTCTACAACAAGGTGACTAGCTTGGTGGATAAGCTAGAGAAAGGGACACAAATAAATAAAATCAAGGTTTTTTTCCAAACTGAACATACCTTGATTAAAAGGTCCTCTACCTGTGCAGTGTAATATGAGAAATCTAATTGCTACCTGTTTTTATCTTTATTTCCTAGTATATTGCCTTGGATGGTATCATGTATATTTGATCATGTATATATGATCCATGTGTATATATATATCTCCATGTATATCCATGATCTATATACATGGATCATAGATATTTATCACTCCAAAATGACTTCATTCCAAGTTAATTCTTTCTTCAGTAATGAATGCTGGGTGTTTCTGCAATGCTTGGGCATGTGATGTGAATTAATCAACTACTATTAGTCAAACAGTTTGGAACCACAGAATATATATGAAATAATTTAATATCCCTAAAATGTGACAGCTATTTTACAGGAAAGGGAAAGTGGCGGTCCCATACCCAGAGAACTTATTCTAACTGTAGATGATAAGTAAAAAAGCAGAGAAAGAGAACAGTAGAGCTACGAAGGAGCTTAAATATTTTTCAAAAATTACTGTGATAGAAACTGTTACTGGTTTGCTGTGTGTCTGCAATACAGAAGAAATGTTCCTGAAGTATGTGTAACAACTGCTTAGGCTAGAATTGGAGTGACATTTAAAGACTGGGAGACATATCAAAGTACAAAGTTATTGAGAAATAACAGAAAAGATGTTTCAAGCTAAATGGTACTTGCAAATAACGTGCTGAATGGGTTAGGCAGAGTATTGAACAGGGCTGGAACTGCTGGGAGAGAAGGCTAGGAATGGGAAGAGAGAACTCTGGTTTGATTGGTGAAGTGTCAGCAAATTTAAGGATGTGAACGGGGAATTGCATGTGCAGGTAATTTCGGTTTACAGGTATCTTGAAAGGAGGAGGCAAGTGGCATGCTCAATGAGCAGGAACCCCAAGAATTTTTAGCTTCACTTAAAAGGAGAGTTTTTAAAATAGTCCATAAAAGAAACATAAAGGAGAACTGCATTAGCTTTCTCTGGCATTTGACTGCAACGGTAACATCTCTATGGGAAATTAGGCTTCTGCAGTAGTGGATTTAAACACACATTTTCAGTAATTTTAGAAACATTAACCAGTGACTCTTACACTACAAAGGAAAGTTATAACCTTATTCCAGCGCTAAAGGCAAAGTCCGTATCAGAATCAAGATTATCTCACGCTTATCTCACGATTCCTGGAAGATGTTATTTCCTCAGCTTTCTCTTAAGTGGGAAAGACCAGCTTTGATGTATCGCTGCAATGTCAACAGAGGGCAAGAGCCAAGGTCATGTGGAATTTGAACCACTCCGGGGTGGCACAGATGTAAAAACCACTGCCCTGGCTAAGGCCGGGTAGCCCTGCTGTCCCCTCGCTGATCGAACAGGGGGAAGCAAGGGCAGCGATGACAAGAGGGAGAAAGAGGAACTAGAGATCAGGTTGCCCCATCCTTACTAAACCTAAATCACCGATCTAAATCACTGCACGGGGAGCAATCTGTCCTACAGACTTTCTGTTCTGCTCAGGGCTTCAGCCACGGCCGTACCTGTATTTTACCACACAGGCTGCTCCCCTCTTCTCCCCTCTGCCTCGCACAGCCGTTACAGGCCGCGGCCTCTGGCCGGTCACCCGCCCAGCCCACCAACCCTGCCTGTCAGCGCTGCCTGTCACTGCGGAGGTGAGCCGTTCCCCGGGCGGCGGGGCCCGCTCCAGAGGAGCCGCGGCCGGCCGCCCCTCCGCCTGCCCCGGGGCGGAGGACAACGGCTACTCCGGACTCCGGGCTCCGTTTCGCGCCGCGAGGGGGCGGCGCGGGGCACGCCGGGACTTGTTGTCCCCGTTGGGTGGGCGCCCACCCGCTCGGGCCGCTGGGGCGGGACATGAACTACAACTTCCAGCATGCACCGCGCGCCGCCCTGCGTAACCACGGCGCGGTTGAAGGCCCGCCCCGTCCCTCTGTCGCGGCTCTGTACGCCGGGTTGTTCAGCGACGGGAGGAGACGGGGCTGGTGCTGTTGCCGGCTCAGCCCGGGTCCCCTCGGCTCCTCTCGGCCTCCCGGCCTCCCGGCTGGGCCGCACAGCGCAGCTGCCCCCCTCCCTTCCTCGGGGGTAGCGGGCAGAGATGCGAGGCGCGACCTCTCCCCCGTAGCCGCCGGCGGGCCTTTGCCCTCAGCCTTGAGGCGGCCCGTTGCGGGGTGACCCGCTGAGGGGCCGGCCGGGCCCCGACCGCCCCTGGCACCCCTCCCGCAGGGGTGAGCGGGTCCTGACGGCCGCCGGGGGGGCTCGGCCCAGCCCGGCCAAGCGGCTGCCGCAGCAGGGAGACGTCTTCGAGGAGGAGAGGCGGCCGGCGCCATGTGGCAGAGCATCGGGCTGACCTTGCTGGTGATCGTGGCCACCCTGGCCTGTGTGCTGCTCTTCATGCTGTGCGGTGAGTCCCGCCAGCTCCCCTCGGTGGGGGGCGAGGGGGTGCGGGAGGGCTGGCCCGGCTTCGGCGTGCAGTGCCCGTGTCCATACCGCCCCCCTCCCCCCCCCCCCCCCGGGCGCTTTCTCAATCTCTGGTGGTTCCTCTTTTGCTCAGATTGACTGAAGGAAACGAAAGGGCACGGCGCCACGGGGTGTGGGGGAGCGTGTGTGGTTCACAGCGCCCCCTTCTCTTTGTTTCCAAATAATTTTGAGCCTTGAAATGCTTCCAGAGCTTAATTCGGTGACTAATGTGAAGCTGACAGCCTTTTTAGTGAACGGACTACCGAGCAGTCACTCCGAGTAGCTTGTACACGGGTCTGAAATGCCAGTGAATGGAAGAAGTAAACTTCCTACTGGTATCTCTCAGCTTTGGACATCTGTTTGCTGTAATAGATTAAGAGCAGCTCCTAGGAGGTTTTTTTTCCTTGTGTGGATTCAATACTTGCATTTTTTTTAATGTGGAGATTATTTTAATGGGAGGCGCGACTTGCAGGTCTGTGAGTTCTTGGAAGGAATCAGCAGTGTAGTGCGTGTGGGTATTGTGATCAATATGTTGAACTTGGAGCTCTAAAAAAACCCTACCCCAAAGACCACCACCACCAAATTCAAAGCGTGCCATAGTCTGTGCTGAAAAGCTTGTGAGAAAAAAAGCAAATGCCAGGTGGATTTATACGTGATTTTTTTGAAAACCAAGGGAGCAAAGTGGAGAGGCAACTGACATGTAATACTAAAAAATTGTTGTCAATTGTGGTCAAAATGGCAAAGCATTGTGAAAAGATTTTGCAATATCAAGGGACTGGATAATGAAATAGGTGTTGACACATATGGAGTAATGTATGTAAAAAGAGTGAAATATATGCATGCATAATTTATGTGGGGAAATATAATGGCTTCAAACTGAGCTGCTAGGATCCCAAAGAAAGGATTAGCTGAAGTAGTTGCAAGCATTTCTCCAAAATATCTGTTTAATGCTTTGTAGCAAGCAAATAAGCAAATCAAACATTAGAAGCTTAAAATAAAATAGAAAATGTCATTATATTGCTACAGTAATATACCTTGTGTCTGTGTCTCAATGTATTTTCTTAGTAGTGTATTACCTTATTTAAAAAAAAAGATGCCCTCATATCTTTTTTAAAAGAAACTAGGATGAGAGCTATGTAATGATTTCTGCATGAAGAAATTCTAAATAGGTTGGATCTGTCTAGCCTGGAAAATAGATGACTGGAGGAAGGGTGATGGTTATAAAACTGAATAGAGTAAAAAAGGTGAAGTGGTAATGGTTGTGAAATTTCCTTGTTATAGAGGAACTGAGTAAATGATCGAGTAAATGATCAAACTACAGGCTTAAACCAAAAGTTTTCTTTTATGCAATGGGGAAACAAATTGCACGCTCATTAACAAAGAATATTTTGGATACTGAAACTTTTATTATTTAAAGTTCATGGAAGAAAGGTCAACATCTTTAAGCCATAGTACTAATACTCAGGTAAGGAAATTTCTGAAATACAGATAACTGGGACTGCAAGGGTGTGTGAGGGTGCACCTTGTATACTTTCCCTGGTCTTAGGCTCTTTTCCTCTGTGTCCTGTACTATCCATTGTTACAAACTAAACAGTGACTTAAGTGGATATTTATTCTGAGTGGTTTTTTTATTCAAGCGTCTGTATGTTCATTAGATGTTGTCTGGCTGCTTTTGATCTTTTAGAAGATGAAACATGGTACTTCCTAGGGTTTTTATGTTTTCAGAGTATGCATATGAGATCTTTACTTACTTTTTTGCTGAAAGATTAAAATGATTTTAGAATAGACTATTTCAGTTGGAAGGGACCTACAGCAATCACCCAGTCCAACTGCCTGATCACTTCAGGGCTTACCAAAAGTTAAAGCATGGTATTGAGGGCATTGTCCAAATGCCTCTTAAACACTGACAGGCTCGGGGCATTGACCACCTCTCTAGAAAGCCTCTTCCAGGGTTTGACTATCCTCTTGGTAAAGAAATGTTTCCTCATGTCCAGTCTGAACCTCCCCTGGTGCAGCTTTGAACCATTTCCATGCATCCTGCCACTGGATCCCAGGGAGAAGAGCTCAGCACCTCCCTCTGCACTTCCCCTCCTCGGGACGCTGGAGAGAGCAATGAGGCCACCCCTCAGTCTCCTTCTCTCCAAACTAGACAAGCCTCAGCTGCTCCTCCTTCCAGCCCTGTCACCAGCTTTGTTGCCCTCCTTTGGCACATTCAAGGACCTTCACATCCTTCTTAAATGGTGGGGCCCAGAACTGCACACAGTTCTCCAGGTGAGGCCACACCAAGCCTGAATACAGCAGGATAATTCTGATTTTGCAACATGCTGTTCAAAATCAGAACCCAGGGTAGCTTTCTCCATGCCTTTCTACTTTTGTCTGTATGTGACAAATGGAATTGAAATGCGAAGGATCTCCTTAACTTTGCCTGCTAAACTAAACATCTCTCTAGTGCTTTCTTGCTTAAAGAGAGCAACAGTAACTAATGACTTTATTTTCAAGTGGCTTATAAATACTTAGCAGTTTGGAGTTCTATATTGTACATTGAGCTTGGATTCAATCAATACTTTGCTTTGAATCCTTCACAATATTTTGCTTTCAACAGTATCAGAGCTTATAAAGTGATTGCTAAAAGTCACCTAGATTTCAAAAGTACTGAACACAGGAAACTGACATGCTCATTGTTTTTTGAGGGGGATTTGAACTCTTGAAGTGACTCAGTAGGATTTGATAATGATTTACAGTATCAGTAATGATTTTTTCCATCATACAGCATTTATTAATTAATATTGGTACACTTCTAGTTCTTGTGCCATGATTATTAATGGAAAATATTTGAAGAAAACAGTGTCAAGACCACTACTAGAAAAAACTGAGTACAAGCTACTTCCAATTTAATTGTCTGTGTCAGTGATAGGCAGTTTCTTACCCACCTTCTTGCCTACAGGTCTCTCTTTTTTTACAGCCTGTTAGACTTCGAGGGAGACCGAGTGCTGTGTGTGACAGGATATGAGTAAATGCCGGCCTGTGAGACATACAAATTAATGGATGTCCTGATTTTGGCTGGGATAGAGTTAATTTTCTTCCTAGTAGCTGGTATAGTGCTGTGGATTGAGAATAATGTTGGTAACACACTGATATTTTGGTTGTTGCCGGGCAATGTTTACACCAAGTCAAAGACTTTTCAGCTTCTCATACTGCCCTGCCAGTGAGGAGGCTGGGGATTCAGAAGAAGCTGGGAGGGGACATGGCCAGTACAATGACCCAGACTGGCCAAAGGGATATTCCATACCATATGATGTCATGCTATGTATGTAACTTGGGGGAAGCTGGCCAAGGGTGGCACTGCAGCTCAGGAACTAGTTGGGTGTCAGTTAGTGGGTGTTGAGCAATTGTGCTGTGCATCCCTTGTTTTGTATATTCTATTATTACTATTATTATTATTATCTTCTTTTTTCTGTCCTATTAAACTGTCTTTATCTCAACCCAAGAGTTTTACTTTTTTTTTTTTTCTGATTCTTTCCCCCATCCCACTGGGGGACGAGGAGTGAGCAAACAGCTGTGTGGTTGTTTTAGCTTCCTGCCAGGTTAAACCACAACAGTGGAGAAACCTGACACAAGAATGGCTGGATATAATCTTGAGTAAGCTTGATCTGATAAGAATATTTTACAGCCATCTGATGAGAGGTATTGAAACAGCCTGATGAAAAAGACTTACAGGGTCAAGAGCCTAAAGAGCTCTAACCTGGATTTTGAGTGGCTTATAAAAGGACTCATGGTGTGAATGCTTGCAGAGAACAATAGACTTAAATATCCAGGAGGCATCCTAGGCTCACGTGGATTTCTGCTGCTTATCACAAATATGATGTGATAAGTGCTATCAAAACTTAAATAACGAGGGAGGGGAAATTAATTTTATCTTTTTTCTAAAGTGAAAAGACAGAATTCAAAGCCAAAACTATCATAAATTATTTGGACCAGTTCTTCAGCCATGTGAAAAGCAAATGTTTATGCCTGAATTAGGCATTTATGTCTATAAAAGTACCTTGAATAAATGACCTGGTTTCGTTCTTTTAAACATTTCTGGATGCTTGCAACTGCTACTTTCAATGTTAATCTGAATTTGTTAGGAAGCATGGAAGGCTTGCAGCTAGCAACATTTCTATTTGTAAACTGATCACATCTGACATAAAAACCATTGAAGGACTGTAAACATAGCAATTTTTCAGTTGCTTTTTTAAAAGTGGGACTCAGATAACTTGCTTCCACTTTTTTATTCCCACCTTTTCTGATTTCTTTTCTCTGGTGGTCTCCTTGCTGCTTTTGTGCATTCCCTGTCCCTCTGTGGATGGGAGGAATTCATGCATAGTCAAGGGTATCAGATAATATAAAATACTAGCCAAGGTGAACTCTTGTACTGTTTACCTCTGTGTATTTGTTTTATTTTCCCCATGTAGTAATGCATGGAGCCATGTGAAATTGCGGAAGTGCCTTTAGTGAAAAAGATGGAAGCGTTCATCTCACTTGACAAAGAGGCTGATGAGATGTGGTTTCAGAGACATGACCTTAAAACAAAAATCACTTACTCAAAGTGCTGAAACAAGTGTGTGGTTTGCTTTGCAGTTCTGAATTCACTTGCGGATGGGAAAACACTTGAGCCCTAAATTCTACCTGAATAACTTTAATGCTTTGTTTAAACAGTTTTGTAACGATCTTAAAAAAGTGATTTCATAAAATACTTTAAAAATGAGGAAAGTCATGCTTGGTTAGACCAGCAATAAAAAGAAAATACCCTTTGATTTGAAGTTGAGTTTTGAAACTGTTATAAATGGGAGATCGTAAGAGAGTGAGTTTCCTTGCTATCGGTCAGCAAGCAGCATGTGGTAGTGTTGCATTAAATGGGACCAGGTTTAAGGAGCCTGCAGAACCAAGCACCATGTCACCTGATGTCTTCTGTTACTCCAATATCAGAGTAGTGTGTGCTTCCTTCAGTCTGGTCTTCTCCATAGCAAAGCTATCCACTAGGGCAGTATATTATCTACATCTTTAATGCCGCACCCTTTTTAAGTGACTTGTCTGTGGTCACAGAAGAAATCTGACACAGAGCTCAGTAGAACCCTGTTCTCCCAAATCTCAGGTTAGCCTCTAGAGCTCCATGCTCCTTTTTTTTTCTCCCCCCCCCCCCCCCCCCCCACTATAGCTGCTTAAGATTTTTTGTGATGGACACTAGAATTTGAATACAAGCAACGTGCACCTTAGTAATAACCCAGTTCTAAATTAGTCTTCATGTGTTAGAGTAGTAGCACCCTATTTTCAAATCAGTAGGGACACAGAGGCAAAATGATCTTGCAAGACCACAGTAGGGTCAGAAATAGAAGCCAGATCTTAAGACTCTGTCTTGGGCCGTTACCACATCACCTTCCTTCCTTTGTTGGTTTCATTTGTATTTCACATAAGGAAAATTAGGTCACTTTACCCCAGTGCTCTGTATTGGCCCTGGGTTGTTTGTTTTGTTTGCTTTTCCTGATTAAAATGGAAGAGGAAAATGTGCTCCAATAAAGAAAACCCTCCCTGTTAGCTTTTGCATACGAGCCAGTAAAAGGTGAATGAAATACATGGACCTGAGACTTGTACTCCTCACCTTTTGAGGGGGAGTAATGTAGTCAGATCACTTTGTTTCTTTCCCCTTTACAAAGAACTAAGACCTGGTGTGGGAAGTAGCAGAAAAGGTAGATTTAATGAAACAGTCAAATCATAAAATACGTTTAACATCCTGATATTACATAGATGTTGCATGCATCTACGTATGAGTCATTAAAAGAGGCTTTGACTCATGGTCCCATCTTCCCAAACACATTGCATCATGATTTATAAGGGGTTGACATACTGATAGCATGATGCCAAATGTGGCTTAAGTGTCTTTGGATGGCACTTGGCTGTGGCATTTTAAGTGAGACAGCAGCTTCCAGCTTTTAGTTGAGTACTAAACTCTGCAAGGCTGGGAGCTGCTGTTTTGCCTAAATGCGAAATACTGTCTGTGGTAGGCAGGATTTTCCAACTCTGGTTTCGGCTGTCTGCTACACCAAGAGCGGGAGCCCTCACTTTGCATTGCGATGATGTACTGTTGGATCTGGCTTGCTTCCTTTAGAGGCAACTTCTGTCACCAATTAATGTAGAAATGTTACATATATATATATATATATATATTACAGTCTGCATATCATCACTGCTTGTTTGCCAAAGAGGTATTGTGGCAACGCTGTTTGACTTCCATAGTTTCACTTGAGCTAAGAATGATTTGAAAATGTAAATCAAATGGCTAAAGAAAATAAACACTGGAAGACTGATTCAAATCAATCATTTTGTGTGTGATGAAATTACACCAGTAGGACTTCTCTGAGAGTGGCTTGCCTGAACAAACTGGAAGCATTTGAGATGCAAACTGGTGGTGTCAGTTACCTGTCCAGGAAGAGCTCTACAGCAAAAGAGCTGCAAAGCTAAACTGAGCTGCATAAAGATAAGAATGCAGAGAAATGCCCATTTTCCTTTTTTGTGTGTTTTAAATTATTTTACAATGACTTTATTTTTAAAAATACTCTGTGTAACTTGCAGCTCTTCAGTATGTCATGATGTGGGGTGTTACTGTTTTGCAATATTCTTAAGAGGCTGCAAAATTAATAGAAAATGCATTTGTCTCAGATTCAGAAGTAACTCAGTACTGTGAATCTGCCTCCAGGCTTTGTGTGTGTGGTTTTGCTTAATGGTGTATTTAGTTGATATTGTTGCTGGAGATAGTTTCTCTTACCCAGAATAACTTGTTCTTTAGTAGTCCGGTTATTTCCAAGGAAGTAGTTACTTAAGTGTTTAGTAACAGTGAGGCGACAGGGAGTCTCAGCTGAAGAGGCAGTCGTAACTTGATTCAGACAAGTGTGTGTGTTTGGGGGATTTTTTTTGTTCTTAACTTTCCATCCAAGCTGGCACTGTAACTAAAGCAAGTGAAAGAAAGAAATCTTTCTTCTTTGATTACCTTATACCTAAATGTCTCTGGTCCAGGCTGGCAGATCTTGTGAGGTTTTGAAAGTCTAGTTTTCAAGCCTGATTATCCTCCCGCTATTATCATTGTCGAAGTCTGTTGTCATTTTCTTTTCAATGCACCGCATCGTGGTTCATTTCACCTGTCTGTTATCATTGGTCTAGTTGTTTGTCGACTATAAGCAGTCTTGTTGGCTGGTTATTTGATTATTTACACTGTCTTGTTTGTCCTCTTGAGCTAGAGAACTCTAAAGTCTGTTTATGGCATTCCGTATTTTGGATACTCAGATCATTGTGCTCTAACTCAAACCAAACATAGGAAAAAAAGTAATGCTGCTTTTCTTGAGAGTGCCTGAGAATGAACCGTGGGTGTTCTTTAGTATTTCTTTCTCTGCACACCGCCCCTCCCCCCAAAGGGGGGGAAAAAAAGTAATAGTGTGTCTTAAGTGGCCTGTTTGCAGTGACAGAGGAAACATATGGTCTGCTTTATCTAGCCTAAGTTAAAATACCTCACTTCTTAATATGTTTGGTAAATATATTAAATAATCCATTCAAGTCATGATTCTGTAAAGTGCCCTATAACTTTTTTTGGAAGGCCTTCAATATTTTTGGGGACACACACACACAGTGTTCTCTGGAAGTAATGTTTCTGTTTCACAGTAATTCACTTTGCAGGTGTTTTAGGTAGGATTTTAAACAAAAATCAACCAAACAAAAAACAAACCCAACCAACCAAAAATCCTAACCAAACTATCTATGGCTGAGAGTTCCCCCTGAGATGCTTAAGTGGACTTAGCAGAATTTACAGTGTGCTTTTTATGCACTTCTAAGTCTAGTGTCCCAAATTTTCTGTCAACAAATTGAGGAGTAGAAGACATTTAAAAATGGCTTGTAATATTCTGCTTAGGTCTCACTTATTACAGGTGAATATAGGAAACTTGCAAGATTTCATGCATTTGCTTTCCCATGTGCGCTAGAAATGAGCATGGGTTTTAGAAATTTGATTACTCATTAAAGAGGTTTAGACCCATGAGAAGAATGGATTGATTTACGATCTTCAGAATGCACGAAGCATTGTTGGTCCCAGAGACCTGAAATACCCCTCAACAGAGACAACTTTCAAAAAGCAGCTATTTCAAGTTTTTACCTATAATTATGAAAGAGAAAGGCACCAAAAGCAGACATCTGCCATTGAGGTTTTTTCTAGATGCAGGGGGATTTAATGCATTTGTGGGATGTCAGATTCAATTTAATCATAAGTAATTTAAAGGTTTAGATATTAATGGAAAAGGAAATACTTGGTGAAGGCTTTTGGAATTAATTTAGATCATAAAAGGTTGTCATATAAAAGCTTTCCTCCAAATCTTCTCAGCAGTAGAGAAGTTATGACAATTAAAAGTCTGCAGGATGTGAAAAGTATTCCAGGAGGGAGGGGAAGGGTGGGATCCTGCTTCATCCTAAACAATGGCCTGCTAGTATTGGCATGATTCTGATTACAGAAGAGGAAGAAAAATAGTGGTGCTGCGGTTACACAATTGCCACTTCCCCTTCCCTAATAGCCCCTGTTGTCAGTGCCCTGAAGTCTGATTCTGCTGACAGCTGTGTAATTGGGAGGACGAGTTTCCCTAGCTCTGTAAAATAAGGCTCTTAAATATTTATGTAGGTCAGCAGTATAGGTTTGAATAGCTAGCAAGACCTGAACAGAGAACAGGAGTATTAATTTTTAGCTCTATGCAAGACAGATAGTTTCTGGTGTTGCAAATGATGCTTACATAGCATATGTTTTCAAGTAGCTGTTTAAATTTTATGCTACTTAACTGTGTATTTCATAAAGAAGTTACATTCCTGTTCTATGGACAGTGAAACTTGGCTGGTTTGTTACAGGGAAAGGGCTATTATTAGTTCTCAGCTGGGTAAAACTCCAGTCGCTCTTGACCCAAGTGCTTAGATAAGGGAGAGCTTTTAAAAGGAAGATTCTGGTTTAGGTTTAGATATATTTATATCTGCTTTTTAAAGGTCCTTGGCTACCTGTTATAGAAACACTTATACAAGAGAGAGGAGGAGCTGGATCTTAAATATTTTTCAAGAGAGATTCTAGAAGTGTGACCATCTTAACTCTTGCATAGTTTGGGGATCCAGAGCATTTTAGCAGTGGAGCAGAACATAAATTTATCAGAGAGTGTTAATTTTTCTTCAGTGGGATTTGGGCATGGTGAGGGAACACCTTGAATTTGGGGGATGTGGTCCTCTAGTGAACAGAGGAAGACCTTGTGCATTTTAAAATAGGATTTATTATAAAACATGGTATCAATTTCAAGATCTCTACAAGTGTGCTCAATAGTGATTATGTAGTGCAGCTTTTAAAATGTGATTTTCAGAATGATGTGTTTGCTGAGCGAGGGTAGAAACTCTAGAGCTACTTTTGTACAGTGGCTGTCTAATGAATCCTGAGTCCTTGTTTTGGGTATAACCACAGAAATCTCTTTTCTCCTGACAGTTAAGACCTTTATCTGTGCAATGGTGATCACCCACCTACTGCTTGCTGTGGCAGTACAATTAGGAATGTGTAGATCCTTGCCTGGAGCTTAAATGTTTGCTTCCAGATGAGGACAAACTTTATCAAGTCGAATTGGTATTTATAGGACTGTAGTAAGGAGCGGGTGTGTTGGGGTTGAGAGTTGGCAATTAGAGGATGGGACCTGATAAAATTTTTTTCTCACGTTTCTGGTATACTTTGCCTGAGAGCTGACTATCAATTTGTAAGAAGTAACTAAGCGCTCTTTTTTTTTTTTTTTTTTTCTTTCTTTCTTTCTCCTGCAGGCTGGTATGTGGTCTGGCAATTGTTTCTGTCTAAGTTCAAATTCCTGAGAGAATTGATAGGTGATACAGGGTCCCAACAGGGAGACAACGAGCCTTCAGAGACTGAAGCTGAGCAGGAGACTCCACCCTCGCCTCAGAGAGGTAGACAGAAATCTGCTCGACAGCGAAGGGCACCTACAGAAGACACAACTTAAAGTACTCCGTTGAACTTCTGACTAACTATGAATGGTTAAGCACCTCTGCACTGTGTCGTTCAGTGGTTTGATCTTACTGAAAAACTGACTTAAGAGGTAATATTAATACCTGTGGACCTTTACTTCTGAACTACCAACGTATGCTACTTCGGTAGAGGTTCAGGGAAGGCTTCAGCAGCAAGTAATAGAATACTGGAAGAAAGGAGGGGTGGAGAGTAATCTCCATGAGAAAAATGCTGAGCTGCTGTAGTTCACAGCACACAGATTAAGAGCAGGTCCTGGACCATAGGCTTAGCCTTTGCATTAGTCTGAACACAGTAAACATTTCAGACTTGAAATAATTTCTAAATTATTTTTTCTTTACAGCACTGTAACTACATATAGTGAGATTGAGTTTTATTTCCTTACTATATATGAATATATTTTTTCTTCAACCTTGAGAATGCATGTAAACTTGAAAAATGGTTGAAAGAATCTCCTGCTTTAGAAAGTATTCTAAAGTGAGATTTTAGTTATGTTCTTATGTATATAAAAAGTATAAATGACATATGAAAAATCAATATTAGATGCACATGATTTGGAGGTTTTTATTATCTCCTTTAAAACAAAAAAAAGGAATCGGGTGGTAAGACCTGTTTTCTTGGTTTTGTCATAAGAAGGGTTACAGGTAGAACAGTCCTACTAGGTTTCTGTATGTTTTTCCTGAACCTTTTACTCAAAGTCCAACTTGTATTGGAGAGGGGAAGGTGCCTAGGTTATGTACTCACTGGTTAGTATTCTGAAGTGTCATCTTTGGTTTTTTGGATACTAAGCACTTCTCTAGTTCACTTTGTACACCTTTATATCAGGTATATGGTACCTGACATAACTACTTTCCTGGAACCAGCTAAGACGTTCTGACCAATTTGGTAGATATCACTGTAACACTTTGATAGTGTTATAGCAATGAGTTTGGTACCTCATGTTTGCTGGAGGACTTTACTGATTTTTACCGGTAATAAGTGTTTGCTTCCATTTTCTGTGAGAATGAGTTATATAGCTGTTTTGACATTGCACTTCAGAATGAATTGCTCCACTTCTGTTTATCTAGCAGCTCTGAAGATTGATGCATGAGATCTTTGGAAAGAGGAGGAACATGCATGTACCACCTCTGATGTGTGTATGAGAGAGAACTACCAACAGGTCTTGTCATGAACAGCTGCAGTTTTCTCTCAAAGCTTGGATATGTGGTAATCATTGTTCCCTGTATAAAAACAGTTAAACAGGACTACAGGATTGGTCTTGTACTTTCGGCTGTTAAGAAACTTGTGGTTTGGTTCATTTATATGGCTAAAAGCAGCAACATTTAGCTTTTTTTTTGTCAAGTAGGCCTACATCTGGGAAAAGAGCATACTTCTAGTGCCTTTATGTTTTAATTTGTCATCTGTGAATACTGTTCAAAAGCTAATGAGAGCATTTATTTCATAAAATGATTTGGATGTTTCAGTATTAAACTATATAAGATCAGCCCTCACCTTCCTTTGGAGCCTAAAAGTCTTTGTTTTGTTTACTAGCATGTATGAATAAGCATGCTTTGTATTACAGGGTTACATTTTCAAGCATGATTAGGCAGTGCTGTGCTCATATCCTTTCAACACATGTAGAAATACAGATAGTCTCCTTTTTCTATCCTGTCTGCTGGCAAGGGAATGCCTAATGATGGGAGTGTTTTGGTTGTGGGTTTGGTTTTTCTAATTAGTAAAATTCCCATTTATTCAAACTGAGGAAAAGCAATCAGATTCTATTCCCTGCTGCTTTCAGTTGTTTGCCTTGCACAACTTAATGTCACAATATTCTTGTGTCTGTATTTCTTTTTGCATGATGAGACTTTCAGTTTAGCAGTGCTAACCAAGTACTGGTATGTTTTTTCTTAAGAAACATCTGTAGCATCTTTGTCTTGAGCTTTGCTAATATAGGCTTACAAATAAAGATTATTTTTTTTGTACTGACGTAGGATACTGACACTCCACTGCACTTTTACCTAGACTTTAGTGCGCAGAAGATGGCACAAGGCTGATGCTTGTAGTATCCTTGACTGAGATAAGTAACAGTTAACTCAGTCTCTGCTTCTAGTAGCTGTGAAGATTAACGTGAAGTTAAAGCAATATACATAGCTAGTCAGGGTAGCTCTAAAGGTGCAAGAGTCAGGACTCTGGAGCAAGATAATGAAGGAAAAATCCATGTGGGTTTGAATGCTGACACTGATCAAATATGCAATAAGATGGATGTGGAACCTCTGGGTAGCTCATCTGCTCTGGCCAAACAACTTCCTTCTCCCTTCCTTGCTGTATGAAGGTGTATATTTCACTCCCCAAAGTTATTTTCAGTCTTTTTTTTTTAAATGCTCACGCTATTTTTTTAATGTTGCTGTGATATAGCTGCCAATAATGCTGTCTGCCTAGTATATAACTTCAATGATCTTATTAGTAGCAGGCCAAAGGCTTATATTATGTGGTTTGGAAGAAATTTGGAATGCCAATGTCTTCTGTCAATGCATAATTTTTCCTGAAAAAGTCCGTAGCAAAACCTTTGTACGGGGCACTTCATGTGAACCTGTATAAGCGAAGCTGTATGCGTGAAAGCGTACTTGTGATAAGACCTGGGTTGTGATTGCTGGCAGTCCAATATACTCACGTCTTTGCATATTTTTTACCAATGTACTTCTGAAATGTTACTGGTGGGTAAGCACTTAACTTTGAATTGACCTGTTCAAGTCTGAAACCTTAGAGAGGTAACAGGTTCCACTGTTGGTCTGTTTTGTTTAGTAGGATCTATTTTTAAAAACGTTTATTGCCTTATTGTTGCAGCCATTCTCTTGAATGTATTTTGGGTTCTTATTTTAAATATAGTCATATCACTTTTGTTGTAGGGGCTGTGTAACTTTCAATAAGCAGCAATTACCTGTGTTGTATGTGACAGTTAATTGAAAACAGTTACTGCAATGAAGGCTGGAACACACACAGCATAGACTGGTGGAAAAAACCCCACAAAAGCTATTGCTAAAATTTGAGGGGCGTAAACAATTTTGTTCATGCTGAATTGCATCATTCAAACCTGTTAGGGAGCCACTAAGGTTATTATCGTGGTGATTTAACATTTGCTCTTGAGGCTAATTCTATGCAGTTTATCCACTAAGCACTGCTGCTGTAGCTATTTGCAGTAAATGCCATATACTGTGCTGCAATTTGTGAGCAACTTGCTGCTTAATATCAGGTTTTACACTGAACTAGACCTGTGTATGTACTTCTGTTTTGTTGGAAATGACCAGCGTAAAGAATGTGTTCAATGTGGTCATTTGCTTCTCCAGTGTTACGATACTGTACCTAAAGCTTCTGTGGTTGTCTGTTTTCATCGTTAACTGTTCTTTTAACTGACTGCACAGATGAAAAATAAAGTAACCAGACCTGATACGAATATTTGACCCGAGTGGTTTTCTGGGGGTTTTTTTGGAGTGGGTGTTTCGCCTGTAGAATAAGACTTCTTGTTTGAGTGTGCAGCACTGCAAAAGAAGACTTGTGAAAAGTCACATTCTAGCTGGCATAATACCTACAGGTGACTTCAGATGAAAGGACAGGGTAGCATATATCTTGTAGAGCAGTAGTTATTTAAGGTGGATTTTCTGCCTTACCCTTGAAAGTTGTCACTTCAGCAATTAAAAAAACCCCAAACAAAATAAACCGAACAAAAATCAAACCACCTCCTCCCTCCTTTGTTCTTGATACTTTTAAGATTGTAGACTTCGTAGTTTGCCAAAAAGTAAGTATGTTGGTAAAGTAGGAAGTTCTTCTAGTTTGGAGATGAAGGTGTACAGGAGAACGAAATGAGAATGTGCTTCATCCCTGATGGCTTCTGTTAAGTAAAATGCATAAACTGAATCCTGGGTTCTTTTAGTGACAGAGATTAAAAGAAGATTTTTGGTGGAAAAAGATAGATATAAAATCTCTTTAATCTTGAGAGAATGAGCTGTTCTTCTACTGTCCTACTCCTGTAAAAACAGGCTACTAATGGAGCAGAGTAAAATGCTCCGGCCTTGTGTAACTTGAGCACTTAGGTCTTTTGACTGCAGAAGTTTGAGTTGTATGTTGGGGAGTTCATATAAGTGGGAATGATCAGTGATGGGCTACCGGTGTCAGATGCTTGTAAAACAGATGCTTGCTTTTCTACTTTGGTACTGATCCCAAGGAAACGCTTTGTGGTCTGTTCCAGCAGAATGAACGAAGGTGCCGTGGTGCAATTCTGCTCTGCCCGAAGTGCCACCAAAGGCTGTTTTAACTGATACCGCTCCTTCCACATGGGCACCCTGTGCTGTTCTCAGGGTTCCCTTCTGGGCTTGATCTTACACAAAGAAAATACGCAGTCTTTGTAAAACATAAGTGGTGCTTCACTTTGCTTGAAGTGGTGCTTCACACTTACTTTTATGAGGATTTTTTTTTTTGTGGGATTAGACTGAAAGTTGGCAGTGTGAATGTGCTGGGTTTTAGTCTAAACCTTTAAGACACATATATTAGCTGTAATCTTCATCTAGATCAGAAGCTCTTATGTTTTGAGCATCTCTGTTATCCCTGTGGATGTTTGTAATCAATAAAACGTTATCTCTGAAAGCTGAATAGAAAGGAGGCTTTGTCACACTACTTCATAGACTGCCTGTGAGAAGGGTTTGCATCTGGTCTAGGGCTTATGTTGACATGTAGCAATGTTGGACTCAGTGTCAGGCGAAAGGAATGGCAAGATGCACCAGCAGGTGGACAGAGCAGTATCACGAGTGAACAGCAGAACTGACCAGTGCTCACGTCCGAGAGCTCTTGGGGTGTGCGTGCTCACCTTTGGAGGGGGTACCACTACGGAAATCTGGGGGAGAAGTCTCTTAAAGGCAGGAGACATGTTTCATCAGTAGAACTCAAACCAAGACTAACATCCTGGGTTTTAGAAATGGGGACACTGAGATGAAATACGTCTTGGGCTTTTATTTTCCTGCATTTCTAGTCACAGAGCTTCTCAGCTTCCACTGTGGGAAACGGCTAATATGAATGTTCCTTTAACTTCGGTAACAGAGGGGCCCTAATAACTAGGGGAGGATGGGGTGGGAACATAATGTTGTCACTTTGAGGTCATCATCAAAGTACTGCACACACACTGTTTGTGGTGTGCATGCTTTGTGTGTACTGCCACAGGGACTCACCCTGAATGCTGGCAGTGTACTTGACCTCAGAAGGGTAAGAAGGTGCCTAATCCTGTATCAGGGAGCCGTGGCCCGAGACGTACTTATCTGTGAATCCCTCGTGCCTGGGTCTGTGCGTGCCATACAATTCACGCAGCTGACTTCCAACCTGTTAAAACTTCCAGTCTTCCACGCAGATGACCGCAGAGTTTCAAAATGAGAAGGTATGTGTAATCTGTGTCCGCAGAACCACTGCAGCTGAGGATAGCTTGCTGCATGTCGTATCAATTTCCTCTCCTCCATGCTAGAGTACTTGAACATCTTGTGGGGGGAGTTGAATGCCTCCTTTCAGCAAATGTGTTTGTTCACAAATAATGCTAGCTCTGGCTTGAAGCTGTTACTGTGTGCTAGGTTGAACCACTGGGGCTACATTAACACTGAATTTTTATTACAGTCAGTCTTGAGCTTCCTAGCACAGTGTCCTGCTCCTTCCTATTTAAGGACCTAATCAGGAGCCTTCTGTCTTTCTGAGAACTTCTTGCTTATTTTGAGTTAATTGCAGTTCCTGTGTCTCAGTTCAGCCCTTCAATGCCAGCTGATCAGCTGTTAGCCTTTTTCATGTTTAAAAATGTGACTTCTGATCCCGGCACAACTCAACCTTTTGTCTTTCCAGGAACAGAACTGGTCTGATTGACTTCTGGTGCCAGTGGGGTGGGGGCACGTTTGCAAACAACGAGCAGAGGTACTACTGCCAGGTGGGAAAACGCTCATTCTTACTCCAGACCAGTGGAGGGGGTATGCCAAGGCAGAAGGCAGGGAGCTAGGAATTTCACTTTGTGGCTGGGATTTGCAGATCTTCTACTGACTTTCTGTGTTAGCATCTTTGTTCTCCAAAATCACAAGGTTTATTTAACAATTGCAAGGTTTAAGTACTACCAGTGAGGCTTCTTGCAGCCTTAGTTTTTACACTTTCCAAAGGATTCGGATACTGAGGGCAGACTCGATTTTGCTTTTCCTTGTCCTGATTTCCAGGATGTCCTTGCCTTTCTCCTGAATCCTGGAGTGACGGCGTGAATAGGGGAAAGTGCTTATCCCTGGACTGGCTGCTTAAACAGATGAATTGCTCACAGTGCAGATGTAGTCTGAAACCCTGGATGATTTCAGTATCCAAGATGGATAGAAAGGGAGCTTTGTGGCTGGCTTTTCACCACTAGATGGCACGGGCCTTCAAGCTTTGTGGGGAGATGTCCACCTCAGAGGAGAAATGTTGAGCATCCATCAGGACTGACGCTGTTGAGCAACTTTGCTGTCGTCGTTTTTTGTAATTCTGTTAGGGTTTAGCAGGACCGGGAAAGACAAAGGCCGCTCCTTGCAGGGGCTGAGTCTGCTTCTTGTTTGGCTGTATGCTTCGTGCCAAAAAAACCTGCGGGACACGTGGAGTCCTGTGTCTGGGGGGGGCTTGCATACTGCTCTGTGGCACAGGACACTGGATTTTGCTTTGTAAGGGAAAGCAACCTCAACAATTATCTGCCCCAAGAAGGGAGGTCTCAAAAGTGCCAAGAGGGATCTGCTTTTCTTACCTGTCACCTTATTTAAGAGAGAAAAAAAAAACCACAAACAACCCAAAAACCAAAAAAACCCACACCACAGCAGCATAAAGAAATGGTTTGGGTGTTTGGAGCTTTTCCCCAGTCTAATCGCAAGGGCAACCTGCCTGCTGTCCAGATCTCTTCAAAACCAGTTCACAGCTGTGTGTCCTCATGTGTTTCATGGTTTCGCTGCAGAGATGTGAGCTGAAATGCCACCGCACCAGAGCTGGTCTAATTCATGCTGGTTACTGAGCAGGTAAAACAAAGGCTTAAGATCAGCTTACTTTAAAATGTTTCCCCCATTATTAATAGTAGACTTGGGAACAGAGAGCCTGCGTCATGTTTTCTTTGCAGTACAAGACTGTAAATCCTTGAGAAGAGCAATGAGATAAAGATACGGTGGGAGCCTTGTTGAGTTACCCTGCTGATGAATCTGGGTATTCAGGCTAAGGGAGAAGGAGGGAGTGCTTAGTTGCACAAGGCTTTGGAGAAACCTGCTTTCCCTTTATGAACCCCTCATTTATTACCTAAGAGTAAGAGCGAGTCCCCATTAGCAGATCTAACGCATACACTTAGAGAGCTGCTAGCATTTTATTTTTAAATTCTTTTTTTCAGTCCATGTGGCTTGCCGGGAAAACGAAGCTTATCCCATCTGTGTGTGGGGTGCCTGAAGAGTCCTTTATCTGCTGCTTGGGTCTGGAGGGCTCCTGCTCTTGTGTTAATGATCCTCAGCACTTGGTGAGACTGTCTGACTCAAAACTGAGAGTAAACACGTTAGGATTAAAAAGTAGGCTGCCTGTAATCTGGTCCTAAACCCAACAGTGCTTCTGTTTTTCTCTTGTCCGGACTCCACCCCAGGGCTGACTAGCCAGGATCCATCCATCACATCAGGGAACACCACAATCACATCGGATTTTCTTCCCTCTCCACTACCCTTACTCTCAGTTCATGTTAGGTGAGATGTGCTCATCACCCACACTTCAACCAGGACTGGAGCATGCTTCAAAAGTAATTGCGAGGGACAGCAGGGTGAGCCTGTCCTAGGGAAAGCCCGTCCTCCTGAAAGGAGGAGAGTGTGGGGCTGGTGGGCTTTGGTCTGCCCTTCCTGCTCTGGGAAGGGGACACAACAGACCGAGGATGCTGTTTCAAGGTGCAGGTATGTGACAAAAGCCGTGGTTTTTCTGGGAACGCCAAGTACTTCAGTGGTGGCTACAGCAGCAGGTTTCTTGAGATGTCCCATGTGTAGATAAACAAATGCACTTCATACAGTAGGTAATGCAAGCCTGCAACCTGCTGCTACAGCGTATCATGAAGGTACGTTTGTGAACCTGCAGGTACAGGCTAATGGAGACTCCCACGGGCACATCCCAAGTTCACAGGATAACGAGAGGTATAGGCAGGGCTGTGTTTCCTAACACGTCCCTGGTCCAATGATTGTGAGCATTAGGGAGAGTCAGGTTTGTGAGTGTGCCCTGAACGTACCCATCTGCCCCTGTTAGAGCACAGGGCTACGTGCACCATGGCCTGATCCAACAGGGCACTTCTTACCTGCTTAAACAGTGGGAGGCTGGCAGCTAGAGGTGCTCAGAGAACGAAACCAACTGAACATTGCACACACATGTCCCCCCAACTAAAAAAGTCTCTGAAGTCCAGAATGAAAAAAAGAATCCTTTGTTTTACAAATAGCCATCGTGTTTACTGCTGCAAATGAACAGCAAGAGACCAGCATTCAGTGCGACGCATGGAACGAGATCGCAGCCTTTCCTGCCTGCCTGTTCCCACAGCCAGGGATGCTCTGCGTGCTGAGCAGAGCCCACGGAGCTCAAAGCCGGGCTCTGCTTTTGGGCTTTGTGCTGCTGTCAGAAGGTGTGAGACTGTCCCATCCTCCCTGTGGTTGATTTCACTTGTGTAAGGAAGCTGTGAAAAGCTAATTAGTTCCTACTTGTGCAAAAGATAGGGTTTAGAAAGCCTTCCTTAAAAAAAAAAAAAAAAAAAAGTTCTTTACCTAAAGTGCAAGGGCTAGAGACAAATCAGGCCTGGAGGACTTGCTGCTGTGTGCATGGAATGAGCTTTAAAAACAGATGCATCTCAGCTGGTGATGGAGCCCCAGCTGTGGCTTTTCTGTGCATAAGGCTTGTGCCTTCAGCTTTGCATCTGCAGAAAAGCAGCATTGCTGAGGAATGGAAAGGGGAAACTGCTGAAGAGCTCTCCTGGCTCTTTGTCATACAGCTTCCTCCTGGGAAGCCATGGGTGTATTCAGGTAGAAAACACTGTATTTCACTTTTCTACTCAATTGTTTTTTTTAAAGGACGGGAAACTGAGCAATGTTCACAGGGTGCAGAGATGTTATTCTCCGTTGCCTTGCCTGGAAGCGGAGGTTGGTATTTTCTGCTGAAGTTATTCCTTGTAAAGTGGGTTGGATGGGTTGCCCCAAAGATGTTGGTTTGCTGTCGAAGAGATGGCACAGGCTCCTGTGCTACTGCTCTGAGCAGAAACAGTTATCTGTATGCAGCCCCTCTGATAAGTAGCTGATGAGATGTAACGGCTCCCTATGAAATATGTGAATTGTGGGATTACCCTCTATGCTAGCACAGCCTGAGGCAGGTTCATCTGCTGGAGAGCTAGTCAGCTGCAGGAGTCTGGATTGCACGGTAACAGCCGTGGGATCTCGTGCTGGCCTCCAGGTCGGTGCTTGTGTTTCCCCCCATAGCAGTGGTGTTGGTTTGTGGGACGGGAGCAGCTTGTGGGTGTCTTGATGCTTCCCTGTCTTGTTAGCTGGGTGTTTATTCCTGTGCTGCCAGCTGCCCCAGCAGTTCCTTGCACAGGCGGTTTCTTGCTGATACAAGGCTTTGCTTGTGCCATTAGATAAAGCATTGAGAACAAGCTCTTTGAGAGTGGGTTCCTAAATACTGCGAAGAGAAAAACAAAAATGTGCAAACACTATAGAAGGGAAAACTCACTCAGCTGGATGTGTGTACTGACCGTTTAGGGTACATATTGTTTGCAGTTGTGTCATACTCATCCTCATATGAGGAAAAACCAGACCAAAATGAGATGAGGCTTATGTGTGCAGGTAGAGGAGAAGCAATCAGAGTAAATGAAAAAGAACTTTCACAAAACATTTCTGACTAGTAAAAGAAAGCAAACTCACTTTGTCAGAAAATTTTGAAACCCACACTTCAAAATTAACTGCTGTTCAATTCATGGAGCTCCTTCAGCCTTCCTTAGCGATCCAGCCCTTCCTGTGCCAAAGGACACCTGCTCCAGATGTGCGGCTACTTAGCTCCACGCCTGGCATACGCTCTCCCTGGAAATGAGTGTCTGAAACTGTGTGTTACCCTTTTCCAGCCAGTCAGGGATGCATGCAGGATTGCTTATCGAAGGGGAGCTAAACATCACCTAAACAACCATCTCTGTGACCCTGAGAACACCTGCCTGATTTTCCTGTCCTGACCCCTGTGTTTCTCTGCCCCAGTATGAGGAAGAGCAACCCAACCCAGGAATGCCTTCAGGCTGGGAGCTCCAAAGCAAGCCCTCCTTGCGCTCCTACGAGCCCAGAGCTGGCAAGAAAACTGCTGGGAGAGTGAAGGCGCAGAGGTGTGAGCTACCTACATGTCCAGCTTTTCCCTCACCTCACGCAGAGCACGTTTTGGTCGACAGGACTTTAGAGTCAGGGCTGATCCCAAAGCCTGGAGGCTGCCCGAGCACAGGGGGAGGTGGCAGGATTGGCGGGGGACAGCTCGGATGTGGGTTGTGACATTTGTAGGCTCAGGATCCAGGATTGCTCTGACCTGCTGAACCCTCAGGACCAACGCTTTGATCGTACCAATACCAGCCTCAGGCTTGATGGGCTGGGGGGACTCCATGACTTTCTAAGGTGTCTTAGCGTTCAGGTTGTGATTTGAGCTGTGTATGTGGCCACACCAAGTTTCAGGAGGCAGGTGTAGTGTCTGTGGGTAGGATTCATCACCCTCAAAATTTAGAAGCCTATGATATGGTCATTTGCAGCTGAGCCACTTGTCTCGGCTGCCCTTGAAAATCTAAGGAGACCTAATCATTGGAGCCTGGAGAGGGTTTATCTCATCCTAAAGTAGATTTAATGGTATGGCTTGGTCTCTGCTCAGTTTAAAGGGGACTCTGATGATAGCTCACATGCAAATGTATTCAGGTAGGCAAGATGAATCGCATCTGGGGTGTCTCTCACTGGGAGCAGAGATGGGCTAATCCAAATTGGGGCACTTCTGAGCATCACTGTCCTCATGGAGAAGAAAGGAGGGAGCGAGAAAGAGGCTTTCTCATTTGTGTATCTCGGTGTCTTCAGCAGCTTTACTCCTCGGATGGAGCTGGTGGTTCTATGTACTGCTGTATTCGTGGGACGCGCGGATTTCCTCCGTAACTCCTCAGTGTGCAGAGGCAGCTCCACCTGCTGCTGCTGCTGCAGGATGCAAATGGTGGATCCTTCCTCCACCTCCCGTGCGTGTGCACAGGGCAATGAGGTGTCCTGTGCTGTGCAGCCCTGCTCTAGGAACGTCCTTTTGGTCATCGTAGCAATTCCTGTGAAAGTGATGTAAGTTGTCAGCAGGGCTGTGTTCATTCCTTGAGTAAATATGCCAAGTGGACAACCAAAAGCCATGTCTTGAGCAGTGAGGCCTGAAAATAACTGCAGGTCAAGCACTGCAGAACGCACATGCTCCTTCTCATTTATCAAAAATTAATTTCTCTTTGAAATGCAGCATGAAGAAAAGCCAAGTAAGTTACTTCTCCCCTTCTGGAATGCAAGTTAATTACAGGTACCTGTTTCCAGCTCAAATCACCTCCCGAGATAAAAGGCTTTTGGGTGGGCTGCTCCTACCGTCCTTCATAAAAACAAAGCACGTGGTGACAAAACAGTGAAAGTCCATTTTTTCTTTTTCGTGTTTGCAGCCGCTCACCCTTGTGGCTTTTTCTCTTTGAGCATAACTGAAAATAAAGGCAGACTTGAATCACTGCATGGGGAAATGCCCTGCAGCCTTCTACATGCACAAAAAGTTTCAACATAGGCTTTGATTCTTTCCTGCAAGACAATCTAAAGCCAGAGCAGGCTTTTTTCTCCCCCCCCCCCTTCTTCTCTGCTCTCCTTTTTCAGATTTTTTTGCTTGTCCTTCACTGTAACCTTCATTTAACCATGCTTAAGTCTGCCTTCATATAAATAGCAGATGCTTCTGGGACGTTGTTATTGCGCCTTCCTGGTTGGCAATGGTTTGGGTAGCCCTGGCTGCAGTGTTGAGCAAGATAAAGCTAGCTAAGTCGGAAGCTATGAAGAGACTCTTGGATTTGGTTTCCTGCAGCTTTGCATCAAGGAAAGAGTTCTGATCATTTTTTCTTGTAATTAATGGAGATTACAGGGAAGGAGGAAAAAAAAAAAAAATCCCCCTGATCTCAAGGGACAACCTCTGTTCCCCCCAGCAGCAAGATTTTTACATCCCTCCCTTGGCTGACGGCAGCTGATACCCTGTGGGCGTGAGCGTGCACGGAACCAGGGAATCGTGATTTTTTTTTTTTTGGGGGGGGGGGCCTATGGTATCTGTAACCTTTCGGAAGCCCGCTGCGGGCGGAGGCAGCTGCTGCTGCTTGTGCTGCAAAGCCGAGGCAGCGTGCTGCAGATGAGATGAGCTTTATATATCTTCTGTAGACCCGATACTTTGTGCTCCCCCGTTCTGTTTTTGCTGTAGTCAGCCCGATCTATCAAGTTGCTGCTTGTACAGAAAAAGATACCGTGCCTCTTGGTGTTCAGCAGAGAAAAAGAACCCCCTGCCAGGGAGGGATGCACGCTGTGTCTGTTGCAGCTGCGGCAGTTCTCCTCGGGCGCAGGTTTTCCCAGGGGCTGGGCTTTGCCCTCGACAGGGACTCGGAGGACTCATGGAGATGGAGAGGTCAACAGCAACAAGGCAGGCTCCTGTGAGGAACATTGACTTGATGGACTTTGCTTGTGGGGGTGCAGGACCAAAAGTTAAATGCAGAGAGATGTAGAAGGAAGGAAAGCAAGCTGCAGATCCGTTCTGGGTTGAGCCTTGCCTGATACTGTCTGCTGCAAAGACAGAATTGAAGCACAGACTCCTGTGAGGAGGTTACTGTTGCAAATTAATCCCCAGGAGAGGTGGGAAAGTCAGGTTCCACTCAGCATTGCCTCTCCCTTGGAGCATTTCAGCTTCTCCTGCTCAGAAATCTGCAGCAACTGTGAGCCACGACCACGTCGCTGTAAATACGTGGGTTTATCAGGAGGCCCAAGGAGCTTTTGTCTCCTTGCTTCTTGCCACGGAACTGCCAACTCCTGATTTTCTGCTGCCCGGCGAGGCTGAAGAGGAGGGCTCTGCAACAGCCAGCGGCGTGCGTGCCCAGCCATGCCCCGACGGTTTGACCTGAAACTGTCCTCGTTGGCCCTTTGCTCCAGGAGGCCACCCCTATGTGGTCCTAGCTGCTGACCTGGAAGGTGATGGGATGAAGAGCACCCCGCTCTGAACCCAGCAGCTCCCCAGAGGCACAAAGCAATGCCCTGGGAAGGTGTCTCCTCTGAGGTCAGGCAGGCACCGGAGTAAATATTTGGGTTTTTTGAATGGAGAATGATGTACTTGCATTTCCTAAGTGATTCCAACGGCCAGCAGCACGTCCAGCATGATCAGGCCTTGCTAATGATGCAACCTGCACTCCAAATTTAGGTCTAATTTAATCACAGTAAAATTGCCTCTGGGCAGTTCATTGGAGGGAAACCGGGGTGGTACCCTGTGCTAGCCCCCATGCTAGGTCCCAGGGGGTTAAGTCTCATGTCACTCCTGCTCTCTCTGCAGTCAGCAGGTTTATGATAAGGCTGGATGAGATGTTTCGCCTGTTGCCGTTCACTTTATCCAGGATCTCTCAAGCCTGGATTCAGCATCCTCTGAGTCAGAAGAACTTCTGGGAGGACTTTGCAGCGCTAGATGTAACTGTAGATTAACTCTGATGCTGAAAAGCCGCACAGCTATATCCAGGGCTCCTCACACAAAGCTGCTGTCGTAAATGGAATTTGGGTGCAAATAGCAAAAAGAAATTATTTTATTAAAAAAAAATCCACATTATGTGGACAGTCCATCTCTGACAGGGAAAAATCTAGTAGAAAAAGGGCTCTGCTGATTTAGAGTGAAGTGTGTATGTTGCTTTTGAAACTGCCAGCATAACAGGTTAAGAAGAAGTTAATAGGCACATTTCTGAGTTGGGGGGAACGCTCTGTGGCGTCCTTGAGACTGGTAAGACCCTGTCTTTGCCCTGGAAATGTTCCTTTCTAAATGTGGACTAATGCCGTGAACGTTGTGAGAGGAGAAAGGGGCACGGGAGGGTTAAGAGCTACCTTTGGAGTAAATCCTACAAGCAGGCAGCCTGGAAGTGGGGTCCAGCAGGGAAAAGCTGGATTTGGAGCAGAACAGCTACAGACGCTTGGCTCGTGGGCAGAAGGAAGGTGTTACTGGTGTAGGAATACTGAGGAGCGCTGGCAGTAAGATGTGGGACGTTTCTGAAATGTAGCCCAGATGCGCATGTTGGACAGTGCCAAAACCTCTCGGGTGTAGGAGTTACGGGGGACGTGAAGATGCTGGGGTGTAACCTAGCCACTGGTGACGCTCTGGGAACGTCGGTTTCCTTCACCTGGGTCGCCTTTGCTGGAACAGCAATCGGTGGGTTCCCCAGGGTTGCAGCGACGCACAGCTCACGCAAACGTAGCAGCTGCGCAGCCCGGGCTTGCGAGGAACGGCGGAGGGTAGCGGCATGGGGCACAGTGACGGATGTCCCGTGGGCTCTGCTGAAATGTGCGTATAACTGTCTGACAGAACTGATAATTTCTCTCTGACTTGCCCATTTCAAGGGGGGATTTTGTCTCTCCTCTTTCTCCCTCACCTATCATCCTGGAAGAGAAGGGAAGCATTTTACTAATTAATATGAATTAATATTTACTTAATATCTGGATTAAGGAGCCAAGTGTGTTCTGCGTTTGCCACTAGTGTGAAGCTGACTTTTTTTTCCTTCGCTGGACATCAGTCAGTCATTTCACACCGGCCATCAACTTGGTTGCCAAACAGCAGCAGTTTTTTGGCAACTGCGTGGGGACACTGTGGCTCAGGGAGGGAGAGCAAAGAGGCTGTGGTTTCTATTCTGAACCATTTTGGTTGTCCAGTCCCTCCTTTGATGTTAGTTGACCTTTTTAAATTTAGCAGAGGAACAAAACGGAGCACTTTTGGGAAGCAACCCTGCATCACCGGCTGTCCCCTTGCAAGGACACGACGAGCCAGACGAGCGCTTTGCTCCCGAGGCTTTCGCTGCACTTAACGCTCCCCAGCAGGAACGTCTTTCGCTGGCAGCTGAGAACTGGCGGCAGCACAGAGCCAGTCCCAGGCTTTTTCTCTCCTCCTTGTGCTCCCAGGGCGTTTGACAGGAGGTAGGGCAGTGCTTCGGCAGCTGTGAAACTGGAAAGTAACTTTTGGGAGAGGCTCCGTGATCCTTAAAGCCAAGTGGTTGTTTCAGATGGAGCCCACGCCTGGATAATGCTCAACTTGGCGTGTAGTAGAAGAGGGGTGCTCTTACCGTCGGGTTGGGGTGGGGAGGAGGGATGGCTACACTGAGCGAAGCTGCTCTTCCAGTTCCTGCACGGATCGTGGCTTCACCAGTAAATGCTGGAGAGGGGGAGCAGGCCAGAATGGCTGGACAGTCCCATCCGTGCCCTGCCACCCCACCTTAACGCGGGATTGTGTGCAGAGGCACTCCCCCGCTCACCCCAAGGACCAGCGCCTCTGCTGTGATGGGCTGGTTCGGGATGCAGCTCACGCTGCAGGAACAGACACCGGGACTGGGGCGGGAGCGTGGCCCCGTGCGCTGTACACCCTGATGGTTATAGTTTGGATTTGATGCCTTGTGTAGCCAAGTTGTGTAAATGCTGCTGGACAGGCGGAGAAACTGTCTGTCCCTTCCTCGTACACCCTCACGTTCTCACTTCACGCTGACCAGTTAAAAGATGGAAAGTGACTGCCTCATTTTAGAATGGCTTTGATAGTATTAGCAAGCAGCAATGTTTCCTTTTATGCTTAGAGAACTCTGAAAACAAGAAAAAAAAAAAAAGACCAAGTGTTGCCTTTTTTATATAAAAAAGCTAGTAATTTAATAATTTTTAAATGACTCTACAAGATAACAGACTGTAATACAGGCTTGCAATAAAGGTTCTCCTTTTGAAAGCACAAACTATCAACGTAACCACTAAGCTTCAAAACACCTTTTCTCTTTCTAAGAATATACGGTGAAAAAAATGGAGAAGGAGGTCCAAAAGAATCCCGAACAATGCTAGTACAAAACAGGTTCACATGGATTGCTCTTTGGCAACTGGCTATTGGTTACAAAAGCATAACTGCCCTTTCTGGAAGTAACGCCAGAGCCAAGCCCTGGAGCCGATTCCGGGCCGGTGGAAGTTGTGCCGGCTCCCGCTGCCTTTCCAGGAACATTCCTGCAGGCTCTGGAAGCGGCGTTATGCTGACGGCGGTCTTCACTCTGAGATGATACATTAAGGCTGCAAGATTTCATGCGCTGCTGAAATGGTTTTGTTATTGAAGACAACAAATCCCATTTCAATAAGGCACATACTCGGATACAAACTGGGAAAGCAAAAAGTTAGGCAGAAGTGCCTGTTTTCTAGGTGCTACCGATCTCGCAACTGCGTATTTACCGGTGATCTGCTTGCTGATGTAAATGCTCAGAACGCGTCGATGTGGGACTACCTTGAATTATGCAAGGACAGTACTGCTTCTGCTTTAAAAACGCCAGAATTACCTGGAATTTAGCTGAGCTGTTGCTCATTTTGAAGCACGGCTTTCATCCTGAGGACCGCAGGCAAATGACGCTCCGTGACTTATTTTTAGGGGGTTCACAAAAGGCTACAAAGACAAATAAGCTTATATGTGTTTTGGAGCAGCCAGCATATGTGAAATTTCTAAAGGAGTCCACCACTCTGCTAACAATTTTTAAGGATCTAAATTGAAAATTACGGGGTGGGATTGTGTGTACTTACTGATGGAATGGCCCCATTAAAACAGGAGGTCATTTTTGGCAACAGTGTAGTGCAGAAGGACCAGCACCTATGCAACAGAATTTGGAAAAAAAGCCCAATAGTTGAATGGAAGTCAGAATTGCAAAAGATACAATTAATTCCCAAGAATATGTCCTAGAAAAATAAGTGCTATTTCTCCATTAAATTGTGTATATGCTATAGAAATGTTTAAGTATCCGTTATTTCAAATTAAGCTGCTTTCTTTCCTTACAAATTACAATTTGTATGTTAGTCCCTCTGGAAGGGACAGGTATTTAGAGACATCGCTCATCTGCAGCCTCAAAGATGCGTCCAATGGATCCTGGGATGCTCTCAGGATAACTCTGAGCCCACGAACAGTAAGGCTTTCAAGCCTGACTTAAATTTAATTGCCAATGCAAGGACATACAAGGTAAACATGTATGAATTTACATTGCTGGGAATCCATCCACATTTTGAGATCCCATGTTGCACGGTTATTAGAAATAGCGGAATTTGAATGCCGTTAAGATATTAAATCCATATGATTCTGCCTTCCTCCTTAGAAGGTTCTGTTTCTTATATGGCCTACAAATGCTTTTCTCCAAAAGTGCTGTACGCCTTGCTTGATGTGTTGCCTGTTGCAGTGGTGCATATATGCTAGTCAGAATGATGGAATGCTACACGTAACAAAGTAACATCAAGAGGAGAGTTAAATGTCATGGAATTAACCTATAGAAAGTAATTTCTAAGAAGGGAATGGAGTTCTATGAGAACCATTACACTTGCTTCATGGATTGCTACAAGTAGGTTTCACAACCAAGTCCATGTGCCAAAATCAAGATGGAATGAAACAAGAGTGCAGCAACCAGTTAACAAATATACTGAGGAAACAGGCAGTATATACAAAAGATACGCACTGCTTACCCAACACATCATTTTTAAGGTGCTTAATTGATGTTCTAGGGAATGTAGCAACATATACATATATGCAGTGTATACAAATCTAAATGTGTATTAGAAACATAATACAGAACCAGATATATTCCCAGATCCCTGATTTCATTAGATTCTCTAATGCATACAAATGTATTTAAAATACTTCATAAAAAATATCTAAAAAAAATAAATGGTAACATTTACATAAAAAAAGCTCCAGTTTCTTTGTTTATCTGTTTTGCCTCTCAGGAATTGGATTCCACTGGCTTTCATGAGGACACCATTTGGACCAGTGAGAGTTTGAACAACTGTGCGTGATGAGACAGCTCTGTTACTCGGTCCACCATCTTCTGTAGGGCGGCGATGCTGGGGTAATGCAAGGCAGCCATCTTGGTAGCCAGAACAATGCTCTTCAGCAGTTCGCACAACTGGTTGCTGGAGTTCATCACTCTGTTGCGTATGTCCTGAGTCGTCACTTGCCTCGTGAGCATGTCCCCGATGAACACAAGTTTGTGAGCGCTCAAAATGACAAATTTGCTGTGAGCCACGAAGATCCGGGGGGGTTGAGAAGCGTTGACGCAACTGAAGAAGGCATCGATGGCATTTAGGAGGGAGTTGAAGTGAGTCTCGCATTGGTCAGAATAGAATAAAAGCAGCTGGCTGTCATGGGACGTGGCAGTGCTGTTTGCCGTCTGGAGAGCTTGAGGCGGCTTCCATTTTGAGATGTCGTTCTCTACCGGCTTTGTGATCTCTTGCTCCAGGCGTTGAAACTGATTGATCTGAAAGGCAAATAAAAAGGCTCTCTTCAAAGAATATTCTCAGAAGATGTTGTTATGTATTACGCTTTATGCCTCAAGACATCCCTGGCTATCCTAGATTGGCCTTACGCCAAATAAAAACCACTATATGTGTTTTCCAAGATCTTTTATTTTGGAGAGTGAGGGCTAATCAAGTGCTTTGGTTGCCATATATCCAGATACACAGAGTTCAGAAGAGAAAAACATCTAAAATACTTTATTTGCATTTAAAGAAAAACCTCCTGAATTTACAGGCTGTTGCTCATTTGGAATATTCTGAAATCACAAGCAAGAGAGATGGATCCAAGTGGCAATGACTCCTACACAATCTTTAAAAAGCTGCCATCTCTGTGGAATTTTGAGATGACAAACCTTTAACTCTCACCTCCGCATTGCTTGTACAATTTTCTGCCATACGATATGGCAACAACATATTGAAGAATTAATACGAGGGCAAAGTGACAGCCCTCAATCTTATATGACCTGGGTTTTTTAGCATTTAAAGTGATGTTAAGCACAGCATTTAACTTAATGGTATTGATGTTCACTGAACAGATGTGCAGGCGGCACATGTATTCAGTGCGGTCCAATGATTCAGGCACTGGATCGCAGGTCAGGAAAGCCAAGTTCTCAAGCTGGTTTTGTGACTGACCCACTGTGAGACACTGCAGAAGTCTGTTTCTCCTCTATGGTAAACTTTTGGAGACGGAGACTGTTTTTTATTATATGTATGAACTGGGCCCACCGCAATGGTGCACTGTATAAAAAAATACTTGTTTCTTAAATTGAGATGGTTGGAAATTGTTTTCAAGGGAAAGGCTTATTCCTGCCACAAGAGATGTCATTCCAAACACTGAGAGCTGTGGCTGTGCTTCCACTCAGCTACCAAGTGGCAACGAGGAAATGAACAGGGCAGAGATGCTGATTGTCAGAATAACTACTCTGCAGTAAATAACTTCAGCTGTCTTTGACACAAGCAATCGCTGATGCAGATGCACAGGGCCAGAAAGGTGCTACAACCTTGATGCTCACCATTTCCCGTTTGGAGCAGGACAGTGCCTGTCCTCGTCCTTCGCATTGATACATCTGTTAATGGTGGAGCCTGACTGGCACACATCCCACTTGGAAAGAAACTAACCTGGAGCCGCGGTTTAGCCAAGACCTAATACCTGCCGTCATCACCACCTAGCATCTAGGACTCTCCAACTGTGTACGCTGCTTTTCGTGCACACCTCACAGCCACGATGCTAGCAGTTGCATGCTGCTAAGGGAAGGGCCCCTCCTGCTTTATTTGACCAGTACTCCTTATGTGCAAGAAACGCTGCGTTTCAGCGTGATTATTGCACCTGAGCGAACATACCTGATGGTGCTCTAGCTCCATTTTGCTCTGCTTGATGATATTTTCTTTTTCCAGCAGCTCCTTCTGTTGCCTTTCAAACTCTTCTTTCCCCTGTTTTGCAGAACATAGGACACTGTGTTAAATCAAAACTGCTCCTGAGCTAAATGACAGCTCATAGGTCAAATATTCTTGATATTGGCTTTTTAACTGGTAGCGCACCACTAAGAGTACGGAGAAGAAAAAGGACAGTGTGGCAGAGCAAAAGGCTATTGCTATTATGTATGCAACCGTCCTATTTGAGAACAAGCAATAATGTGTATTAGCATGACAATCTGATTGCTACCTTCCTGCAAACAGCTTTTGCAAACAGAAGCATCGACAACAACTACTTGGCCTTGTGCAGACAAAGGTGTTGGATTTACCTACCTGCAGGTGAACATAATCGTAGTCATCCATCCAGCTCTTTTCTGAGCTCTCGCTGGTGGTGGTGTGAGGGTGTTGACCTTTACTCAGGAGCGGAGGAAGGGGATTGCAGTGGTTCTGTGCTTTTTCTCCGTGACGCTGCATATGAGGATTGTCATATACATAGTCAGCAGCGTTCATGATATTCTCTGGTATGTTGTTTTTGAAACGTGAGCTGCTCAACACCTGCTGGAAGAGCACCTCTGCGTTGACACTGATGGTAGTGGTCAGTTGCTTGGCATCATCCGGGACTGTCCTTGCCACCATAACAAACCGATCCAGGTCATCACACTTGTTCTGCAGTCTGTTGACAGCTAGAACATTCAAAGACCAGTTGTAGCTGTTCAAGTCATGACTGGTTTGGGTAAGGATCTGGTGAGAGTCCTCCAGCCTTTGCACCTCCCTCCTCATTTTGTTAAGGAGGCTGAACTCGGACAGGCAGGAAGCGTTGGCTGCTGATCCTTTCGCAAAGTGGAGGTACTCCAGCAGCGACTGCTCCACCTTATCCACAGCAGTGTGAATTTCATTGATGTGTTTCTCCATATATCCATAAGACCGCCAGTCTGCTGTAATGAAGGCCATGAGGTTATTGACAGCTGTCTCCACCATCTGCTGGAGGTGATAAAGCCTCTCTATAGCAGTGTCTGGATCAAGGATTAGTCTTTTGTCCTGTGCCGTTGATGCTGAGAAAGAAGAGTCTTTTGATGTTGTTGAAGATGTGGACATGTTACTCCTTGTGCTTCCTGTGCTGGAGAAAGACAACCTATTTATCCCATCAGTCACATCCTGTAAGCCTTTAGTGTCTTGGAGGACTGGTGGTGGTACATCATATACCCCTTCTCTTCCTTCTGGGATGAGACTTTCACCGAATCCTGTCTGTTGTCCTGGGAATGCAATTCCCCTTGGGGTATCATAAACATCTTTCTGACGTGCAATTTGCTGTCCAAGGAAATGGTTTTGATGGTTAATAGGGATGTCATAAACATTCTGTTTCTGTGGCACTCCATCCAGCAATAAAAGGCTCTCGGGAGAAAATTTATTAAGTTCTTTCCCAGTTGCTTTGGTGATGGGAGGAGGAATATCATATACTCCTTCTGGTCTTATGCTGTGGCCCACTGGAGACGAAAAATCTTGCAAATTTTCCCTCAGGCCTGTATCATCTCTGCATGCAGATGGAGGCGTAGCATAGACCTGAATCACAGAAAGCAAACCATGAAACCTTTGGCTAGAATAGCAAAATCTTTTACATTTTCCATGTGGCCTATAAAATGCTGGGATGGAAGATCTGCCATTGACAGCCACTTATCTTGAGTTTGAGCATCAGTTTTAATATCTCACTTTTTAACTTTCATCTTGATGCAAACTCTCATAAGCAGCGAAATCCAAAAAGGCAGCATGCTGCCACAAAGATAACGTAGGTCTAATTATCAATTCACATTCTATAACATTAATAATTTTGATGCAGTGCTTCACTTTACCTGTTTTAACAGTTTAAAAACCTAAGGAAATCTTTAAAGTATTGAATGTCCTTTTCCTTCAGGATCATACATGAACTCTTGTTTAAACATGTCTTTGGTCTGATGTGAAAATACAGGATCTGGTGGAAACAGCGTAAAACTTACCCCTTTGGCAGGTGGTATGTCATAGACTCCTAAAGCTTTTGCTTCTCCCATAGGAACTGGAAGTACAGGCCCCTTAACCGATGTGGGGGGAATGTCATATATCTAAAGAAAGAATAAATTGGTTACAGAAACAAGTCACCTCAGGAAAGCTCTGATCTCAGATGAGTTTTCTTGGTTTCCATGTTTCCTCTCTAGCAGCCTGAAGATGATCAGAGCTCTTCAACTTTGTTTCATACGAGAGAGCTGCTTGGATTTGCCTGGTATTGTGGACAGTTAGGAGGAAATGCACTTTGCTAGGTCCCCTCTGGGCAACTGTGTGGACAGCAGGCTGGAGAGATGAAGTCATGTCTGACTTCCATCCCAAGAGTTAAATCAAGGCCAGTCTGCTACACATATCTGTTGGGGTAAACAGGGGAGCAGTATATTCATGTGACCAGAACTGATCACACCTTTACTGATAGACATTAGAAGGACTGAGGAATAAGCTTGTACTAGTACACGCTAAACTCTGTGAAACTAAGGCTGCCCCTGTCAACATCTCCTATCTGCTTTATTGGGTATGGTGTGAGCTGTCTTACTAGCAGAGAGTACAGCTGTCAGATGTTTCAAGTATCCCACTCGGTGGCATGTCCCAGTGGGTTCTGCATGTGGCCTAAGGCCACTATCTGAATGTCTCTTAACCCAGACGTCCCAACAGTTCCAGCCATTTGGTGTCAGACTGTGTTATGTACTATCGGGCTTCCATGTTGTTCCCCAGAGGAGCTGCTCTGTCAAAAAGCCATGGAGAGATGCAGGGTTCTTGAATTACAGGTCCTGCAAGCATCTACTCTAGATGTCTCTGGTCTTGGGGATTGATTGCTAAGATATATATGAACAAAGATATATTTCAAGTTCAGCGACATGGTGCGGTGGATATGTGGTGAAAACAATTCCCTGCATAGTAGCTGTTCATCTAGGCGATAATTTTACCCTTAGTGAGTGAATTACTGTCAACTGTGCAACAACAAAGTAAGGGGAAAAAAACGTTCCCACGCAGCAAGTTTATTCTGTTTAGATATACTCTTTGATCAAAACACAGAAAACAAATGGGACTTTTGCGTTTGGTGTGCTGCCAAATCTTAGTCAACATCAAATACAACTTTGAAATACTTCTGCACTCTGTGAATAAGCCGCAGCTTATAATTAAAACATATTTTCTCTCTGAAATGAGAGAATGAACTTGCTTTGCTCGTAAACCTCTGCTAGAAATTCATCACCCTTTGTACTCTGTCAGTGCTGTTGGCAGTTTTATTGGTACCTACCCCTTGGAGAGGGCGAACGGGGGGGATATCGTAGATGTCCTTCTGGTATTTGGAAGGGAATTCATAAACATAACCTTGTCCTGACCTGACGGGAGTTATTACCTGTGGGATAAAAGAAAAAGAGGAAACATAAGTCTTTGAGGATCTTGGCATGTTCTCTCTGTGACTGCACAGGGTATAAATGATTAACATTCACGCTTTATGTGGCAATGTTAGTAACACAAGTCTACATATACTTCTGATAACTGAACATTGCAAAATCACTATTAGTAGCAACAATGCACCATCCTTCCCTTCTAAACCAGTTCTGACACAGCTGTTTGCTAGTGCTACTGTGTCTTCTACATGTCAAGCACAGATTCTGCAGCAGGTCCCTTCTTCCCGTTGACTGTCCATTAGCACAGACCACACGATGCAATGGTTACACGACCCACTCACTGAGATCAGGGCTATGTCCACTCTGCCCCTCCCACTGAGGTGCTGAGTGTCCTCACTTCCTGACAGAGGCTTAAAATACTACGTTCAGGCTCTGGGAGTCTTCCTCCTTTGCTTGTGGAGGTATTTCCCACCTACTCTGGCAGGACGTCTTGTGTTACTGTGCTCCACAGCACAACATCCAGGATGACAGAGTGAGCCCTGGCTTTGGAAATTCTTTACATAGAAAAGCTACGCTTAAACTTTCCAAAGCAGCACATTAAATTATGCTGTCTCCATTTGGTTTGTCTATATTAGTGGCTAAGAGATAGGAAATGTTAAGCCATTCTTCAAGTATATAATGCAAGAACAGCCTCTGGGGAAAAAAAAAAAAAGCTTAGGATTTACATTTTTTGACATTTTCTAAACCATTAACTACCACAATGACTTCAAATAAAAATCGGTGAAAAATAAATGCCTTGCGTCTTGGACAGCATCTGCATGGCAGAACTTCAGTATAGTGTGGTATAAAAGAAATGTTACCTAACCGTCAGAAAGAGCTGGGTTTATAGTGGAAATGCTGACATCTTAACCTCTGCTGGTGCTATTTAGCTATAACAAAAGAAAATATAAATACTGTAACCCAAAGGCATAAAATGACAAATTACATAGGCCCATACAAGATGTGGCTCTGTGCTCAGCTGGGGAGAGTTCTGTACCAGAGCTACCTAACTGTCTTTAGAAAGGGAGGCAAGATGTACAACAGAGTTTCTGTCCAAGCGCTCAGTAAAGATCCCATAACAGTTTTTGCTGTGAGGAATCCTCGCATCCTGGCCAAATTTCACAGTGAGTTTTACTTGACTGAGGTCTGCAGGGGAAGTCCCTGATGCTAACCTGCTACCTCCTCTCTGCTACGTTAACCACACAGGCTTTTCGTTTTACTTGCTGCCCAAGTATTGCTGAGTAATCTCTGGCCCGTGTACCATCAAACAGTCACTGGATTTTCCCCCTGAGGTGACTGCCATACCAGTGCACAGGTCTGGTTCAGTGTGAGAAGCCCAAGGCAGTGCGCCTGGGAGCGCCAGCCACTGCAATGGCTGCGTGTGCCTTAGGTGAGGGAGGAACATCCAGGCCTGGCAGGGAAGGGAAGACAGCAGTTTTTGCAGCTGCTTTTCCTTGAATAAGTATCAGAGGACAGGAACTGGAAGCGATGAGGCCTCCAGAGCGCTGGGTCAGTTCGCTGCCCACAAGTAAACTCCTGTTGAATTGGATGTGGGGTTAATAGGGCTTACATATGTAAGAGTTTTTTTAAAAAGAATCTAAAATTGTATTGAATTTATGACAGACCATTCCTCTCCCCCGGAGTCATCTACTGCATTGTAAATGGTATCTACAGACAAAACTTTTAAGAAAGTTTTCCTTTAAGTTACTGGAAGCTTCCCATAATGGATCACTCCAGACATTATCCCTCCCAGGCCACTCTCATGTAATACTGGGATTATTTTGTTTGCCTGAGAAACTTCTAACTTGTATCAGCATCGCTTCCTCATGCTTTTTCTGCCAGTGAGGGCTAGTCATCAGACCAGTACAGTTTGCTGTGTGGTTTTTGCATCTCTTTTTTTTTTTTCAGTTGAGTGCTGCCAGTCAAATGCTTTCCACCCAAGTCAGGAACAGAAGGATTTGCTTTTAAGCAATGTTTACTCAGAGTTTCCTTCCAGAGGCTTCAAAATTACAACCACGGCGTTACTTCAATAATGAGTCACCGAGTGTTTAAAAATGATCCTCTGGGAGAACAGACAATACATAGTAAAAACAAAGGGCTGTTTCCTGGGTCACCCGTTTCCACAAACCCTTCTGCTACTGTGAACACTGTGGCACCCTTGGTTGCTTACCAACATGCTGGGAAACTGCTCAACCATCCTAAAGCAAAAACACCCCAGACTGCTCGTGGTGGGCAGCTGTAAGGCCCACGCCAGCCCTGGAAGCGGGGAGGACCAGTGCACTGCTGCAGTTCGGCTCTGCTTTACCTGCTGGCTGTTGCCTAGCAGGACGAGGCTGGGAGCCAGGCTGCGTCAGGCTCCAAAATGGCAGATATCCGTCCCTCAGTCTGAAATTTTTATAACCTCTTGCTCAGCTGCGGTCTACTCCAGAAGCTGAACTCTATCCTCGGTCCAGGTGAGGAGTCAAATTTGACCAGATCTTCTCCAGACCTCAGATGTGCGATGCTCCTTACAGTCCTGCCCATGGAGGAGATGTACAGCACCTCTGTAGAAGCTTTATGGCACCTCAGTTCTCCAAGGTTTGCACGACACTTCCGAGAAGCCCCTTTACGCAGGCTCATGTAACTGTCCTACCCATCTCACGCCTAAAGTCACTCAGGATACATTGACACCGCTACTCTCTCCTTGCTCAGAGAATGAATTTCCATGAGCAAACTCAAAGAGAAGTCACAGGCCTCTAATATAAAAAAGGGAGCTGATGCAAGCAGCACAGGTAATAAGGCATGTGCAAGTAAAACCACTCGCTCTTGTTGTCATAGGTAAACATGATACTTTGCTTTTGAAAAATAGAAGCCCCAGTGGCAAAGCAGATGATACCCTTACACCACCAAGCCTGGAACGTACGCGGAAGAGAAGCTGTGCTGGTGCCTAGTATTCACAGAGAGATCGTCCCTCGCTCTGCACACAGGAGGATCATGCAGCTGCAGTCATCCTTGTAGCTCATCCTTAGAGACTCTTCCTGTTTTTCAGAAAAGGCTGACATACCAGATGCTATACAAAAAGCTTACACTACTACAAAGCTGCTGTTTTTACTTACTGTGCTGTGATACAATCTTAAATAACTACATTAAAGCTAGACCGGTCAGATGAAGGAAGCTGGTTTCACTCAGGGCTGCAAGACTTTTTTTATCACGTATTTTGACACTTTCACTCTTTCCCAGGCTTGCCTGACCCAACATAGTGGTCAAGCAGGGTCACTCCTTTTTTGGGGGGTGAAACAAACACCTCCTCTGGGTGCTACCTGCTGTTGTCAAAGGAAGTGAGAGGTTAACCCACCAAGTGCCTGATTCTGGGTATTGATGAGGACAGCCTGCCTACACGGGTGACTGTGGGCAGAAGACCTGAGCTACCTGCAGGCCTGTGCTCAGCAGTGCACTCTAATTAAGGTGGCATTTATTTTCCAAATAAAAATGCATCAGAGGCTTTTCTGTCTGCTCCTTTTTAGGCTTCTGAAATAGCTATATGAAAGACAGAAAATATGACTTTAAGAAATCCAGCAACACCCAGCAACAGCCAAGGTTTGTTGATAACATGAAAGACAACTTTTTTTCCTCCCAGTGACTCAGGTATATTTTCCTGTGTGGAGGATTATTATCCAGTAACAACATGCTTTGAGCGATTTCATCATAAAATCCTCCTCAAGAGCTGATCTGGTCTGCACCGAGTACAAGAACGTTTCCTGTTGTACCTCCACTCCTCTTCCCTTCCAACGCTTTTCATTAGGTTTAATGTGCCTCTGGACTGCTTGTTCCTAGTCAATTCAGAACAGAAGCAGCTCGTCACCAAAACACATCTTGAGCAAACGCTTTGTAACAGTAATTAAGAGAATACCCACGCTACTTGACAAAGTGAAAATGTGGAGCATTTGTTCTGACTCTCGTGTCCTCAAGACATGACCTCAGGTGGGAAGCCAGGACATGTGGTCGCACTGCTGCTTCTATATGAGGGAGAGGGAGGTAGCTGGGTAGGTGAAGTAAGAAACCTACCAAACCCAGTATTTTTAGAAGTAACTTTTCATTTCAGGTATTCACCCATAAATTTATTAATTGAATTTGCTGCTTCTGAGTGGAATGCTCAGCTCTTTCAACACATGGTTGAACCATTTTTTGTGGGGTTGAATGTCTGATGGCAGTTTAGTTTTGAAGATGGACTTCAGAAGGAAGGAGGTGGCTGCAAAAGAAAAGTTCCCTTTCTGGAACAGGGAGAGCAGCCCCCTCTGGTACTTAAGAATTTATTTCACTGAACTTCTGCCCTCATAAGGATTCTTTTTCCTTTTACCTCTTCTTTTTTAAGAATGCCTGTGGTCATCTGAGTTTAAATAATCCTGCATTTCAAACCACCAATTTTCTTTGTTTACACGTTAAAGGAAACAGATGGTGTTCCCACAAACTATCTAGCCCAGCATTCTCAAAACATTGTTAACCACTTAATCCATGCAGAACAACTAACGGGGACCAGGTTTGGCTCTGGTGAAATATGTAATGAGCCTACTTCAAACTTTCAGCACTGCAAAACAAAGACAATTGAGCAGAAAGTTTGTTCTGTTCTTGCTGAAGACCATGCTCTTCCAAAAGCAATTACTTGGGTCTTTTCTATGCCACTGGCATGTTCCTAACCAGGAAAAGGAGCTGAATGTGCATGTACTTTGCAAAATATTCAGTCCTGTGGTTCATTAAATCCCTCTTCCTTAAATATAAGGGGAAAAAATCCATTCTATTTCTTCTAGGATTAAAATGGATGTTACGCTGCAACAGAGAACATTCCTAACTAAGGCAGCAACAAGACAGTTTTTGTGCTTATGGCAGATGCACAACACTGTGTTTTACATTGTTTAACAAGGACAAAGGGTGAATCAACCTACCGATTTAATTACTTTAAATTCACAGCAGTAGTGTGGAAGGCAGAATTCAGCCTGTTCCCATGAACAGCAATGCCTGATAAGCAGCATGATGTGAAACAAGCTTCACCAAGTTTTACAGGTGAGAGAACTGCAGCAGAGGTACGTTCCACTTCTGCAACACCTTGCCTCAGGACATAGGCAGGAGAGCTGAAAAGGGCAGTCTGCTATTTCCCAGTAGGGCCTCTTAACCCCACTGACTGCTTCTAAAATAGATCAGTGCTTTTCAGAGGTAGAAAAGAAGAGGCATGTGAAGTAAATTTTATATATTTATTTTAAATATGGATGAAGAATGGTATTAAAATATGTTCCCTCCCATGATGCTCTCCACCCCATGGGTAAGTCTCAGCAGTTGATGAGCTACTGCCATCAACTGCTGCTAATCTCAGCTGTCAGTTCTCTGTCTATTAAAATCAGCTGCAGAGCCTAGGCAGAGTCTTGCTTTGGAAGAGGCTAAGTGGTGGTGCATAAAATGGGGCTGTTATAAAGCTTGGATAGAGGAAAAATGAATCATAAATGTAAGTAAAAAAGCATGTTTGTTTTCTGTCATAAAGTATTTCTGTAAATTTAATACAAAACTCTAGTTGTTAAAATTCCTCTTAGGTGTATATGTAACAGCTACCTGGGCTCCCTTAGGCTTGTAAGGAGAATAAAATAGCCAAAAAGAACATGGGGAAATTGTAAGAGAGAGAATTAGGGGAAAATCCCTAATCCCTCCTCTCTTGAACTCCTAGTCCTTTGGAAGTCAGTGGCAGGAGCCATTGAACCATGCTGGATCAGGCAATGAGCTGTCTCTTAGCCCTTCTTTCTGTTCTGCTGCATGTACTTAAGGAAGCCAGGTGTGTCTCCTTAAATGTTGTTTGTTTGGTTGTTTTCCCTTGGGAAGGGTTCTGTGGCTAAGTTGAACTGCAAGAAGGTTGTATTAAAGAAAAGAGTCTCTAAAGTAATCTGGGTATTTGAAAAAACCTGGCTAAAACTCTGCCCTTTTTATGGAAAGTACATAGTGTTTCCTCGCCTGTCTCTTGTAAACTGCATCAGGATTTCCAGTGACTGATAATTAATTTCCTGACAGTAATACCCATTGTATCACTCAATACTGTCTGCTGCAAAAAGAGCAAAAGTGGTTTTTATGAAGCAATAGCCCTGACTTACTTATTTGCTATATACAATGATATACAAGGTGTTTCCTAGCTGTCAGTGAGTAAAGGTTGGGGTTTCATTCTCACATGTGCTAAGGATACTTGCTCTTAATAAATGTTTGGTTTTGTAAGTTGCTATAGGCCTTAGGATTATAAAATCATAATATTTTGTTTTAAAATAAATAATGTATGAACACTGGGTCACTATAAAATGTTCTAGTAGAGTATTTTCTGCCAAGACTGAACCATTGGGGAGCTTTTGATCAAAGCTCACAAGCTGAAAGAGGGGAGGAAGACTATAGAAGCATTTCTTCTAATACACCAGGCTTGTGCTGCAACTATGAGTTGGTTTCTCAGTGCTATAAGCCCCAAGGTTTCTGGAAGGTAAAAGAAAATCAACAGAAATGACTGTATTTTTTTCCTGGGCTGAGCGAGTTATCAGTTCTAGCTACTGTGTAGCGGAAAGAAATGTGGTATTAACACACATAGTGATACTGCTGCTTGTCTTGATGAGGTGTTCCCCCGTGAATTTTCTGAGAAGTAAGATTCAGATCTGTGAAGATAAGAATACATGACAAATACTACCCTAATACAGACTGATTTATTTCTTGATGTTGCTTCCATCTTCAAAATACCTGTTTATTTTCTCATACGCTTTACGTCCATTTGCTGTTCAAGACCAATACCTATGAAGATCTGCTTTTTTGCTCTAACTGTATATGTAGTCAGGGCTAAAGCATGCCAGATGTCACTCACTTACAGTGTGTTAAATTAAAAATGCTTAACTTTGCAGGCTAAGGGATTTAAGCAGAAACTTTTAAGTGTGGCTATGAAGTGCCTCACCAGTAGATGCTCAGTCTTAAAAAATGCCCCAATGGTATTGTAATGCAAATAACGACTAGTAATGAAAATGGGTGTTACTCTTCTCCTTCTGAGGTCATATTATTTCAGTCAAATTTATGCAAGTTTTAGGTTGTGAGTTTTGAAGATGTAGAGCAGAAGTTGTGAAACCAATTTAAAATAAAAAGTGTGAAATGATGTGCTGGCCTTGATTCAAACCGTCAACTGTTGGTGATACAGGTGTAGCCAACTGCTTTCAAACTAGCCTAATCCTGACTTTTTAACTTCTGGTGTGACTTTTTGCTATTAACCAGCACACAAAAGCAAGTTCATTACACTATTTTTCAGTTTTTTGTTTTTCCTAAACCTGAAGTGCAGGCTTATTTTCTTTCCAAACAACTTTTTTTTTTTTTAATCTATGGAGTTACATAAATGACCTAAGCTCGGATTAGCATACAATTACAGGGCTGTATCAGGTGTAGTGGAATGGTGTTGACTTGCAACAGCTGTAGCTTTGGATTATGGTGTTGAATTTTTGCTTGCTGCTGGTGTTCATGATCACAAACTAAATGCAGATACAAAGGTCTGTCTCTCTCCAGACCTTACTGAATGAGCGCTACAAGGCACAAAAAAAAGCTCCGGCTGTCTCTTGTGTCAACTCTAGAGTTTTCTGCCAGTTATGTTATGAGCAACTTTTCTGCTTGCCTCAGTGGAACAGGCTTAGTGCTGGCTGGCCTTGAGTTGCAAAGCTAACTGGGAAGGGGTATTTCCTAGCTTCCGATGGAGTCATTCTTGCTTACAAAAATGTGATTAAAAAGAGTCAAGCCATCACTTTTGAGGATGTCCCATTTTTGGGAGGAAGAGAATGAGACAGATGAGCAAAACATACCTGTTGTTATTAAATTCTCAGCATTTTTAAGAGAAGCATGAAAGAGGATACTTGTCATGGGATGGCACTGGTAAAACTCATAGTGAGAGTATTGGACAATTACTCATTTTTAGACAGATAGTGACATCACTGTTTTGGCATGTGTTGGCCAAGAGGGCTAAAGACTTACTGCGTTACAGTACTGGTGATAGAACAGGCGTGCATTCTGAAATAAATGTCTGTGGATGGATCTTATGGAGAAACAAAATCCCCAAATTATCGTGTGATAAATACTTCTAGTGGAGAAATACACGTATCTGATAAAGCTTTCTGTGGAACCCTGTGATTAAATTTGAGCTAGAGTTTTGATTAATGAGAAGAGTGTGGTGAAACTCAGCACCTTAGCATTTTGGTATCTTGCTCATGATAAATACTTAAATCAGTATTACCACTGCTAATTAAAAAAGAAAAATGGAAATGTTTCATGCCAGACTTCTGGAATGATGATATTCTGATGCAAGTCAGTTTTCCTCCAAAACAAAACATCTACAAAATCATCAAATGCCTGTAAAGCCTTTAGATATCAATAGAACTATGTTTTCTGACTGTCAGCAACCCGTCTTCATCTATCTATTTCCTATCTCCAGAAACCACACTTCCTCCTTATCATGAGATTCACCTTTTGAATAATCAGTTTTTCACTTGCCATTTTGTAAAATGCTCTGCTGCTGTGCTTAGATTTTAGTACTTACAGGGAAATTTAGATTACCCAAAATTAGTGTTTGATTACATCTGAAAACACACTAATCAAAGGTCCAGTTGGGGCTCCTTCTTGGTGTTTAGAAACCTTAAGCTTTCATTTTTCTTTTTATTATTATTTTAGCTAAGATTTGATTCTGCACTTCTGCCTGTCTAGGCAAATTTGTGTCCCTGGGGACCTCAGTTGTTGGATGAGATTGCAGGACTGGCCTTTCTTTCTGATACTATAGGGAAAAAATGCATGCCTCTAGTCTACAAATAGAACTGATTAAAGAGAGCCCTGTGCTTAGGGAGAAACAAGGAGTAATGTTGAGGTCATATGTTTGCTCAGCCTAATAAAATGCAGTCTTTTTCTTAAAATACTTCTCTACAAATCACATCGGTGACTAACTACTGCTTACTCTGACTTGCGGATGAGGGTTTCTTCACTACGTGGTTTTCATGGAGACCGCTGAGGATAGATTAACTGCACAGGCTTTATATTGGTAAAATGGCTTTTCTCCTATTAATGTCACATGGAAAGTTACAAGCGAAACTCCTGAGTCTGAGGAAAAGGCTGCATGCTGTTTTTAACTGCTGAGTTTTCATTTAATTTGAGGGAATGTCATCCTTTAAAGTGTGCCTCATGAAACAGAGCACTGAGTGTTGAGGTATGTGTTACCATTGCTGCTGCACTCAGCGCGTTTGCTGTGCGTTCAGCACTCTTAATACTGAAGCAATGTTTTGTTACAAAGGATACAAATTCCCAAAGTAGAATTTTTCATGTGAAAGCAGAAGGAAAGAGAGACTATAAGATGACTGCTTAGGCTACTTAAGTAAATGATATCATAGGAAGCTGTGGCATTTCAGACTTGAGGGTAAATGGGGACATTGTTCTACCTTGGAATGTAAATACATTTTGCCAACAACCTATGAAATACTAGATATGCTCCCATTCTTTTTTGATGACAAAATGTATCTGCCACGCAACTCTTTACTATGTTTAATGTATGTCTCTCCTTATTTCATAAATGTGAAAATAGGCAAGAAAAAAGATAATAATGCAAAGGCAGGCTTATTTCATAGAATGGTTTGTGTTGGAAGGGACCTTAAAGATCATCTAGTTCCAAACCCCCGCCATAGGCAGGGATGCCCTCCACTAGACCGGGTCGCTCAAAGCAACAAACACTGTATGCAGCCGCTTGTTTCTTCCCAGCTAAGACAGTACTTGTTATGACGTTTCTCCTTCCAATTAAACATGGTTAACTGGCTTCTGCTACTGAAGTCTGTGCCAGAACTGTCAGGGTGGTGCTGCTTGTGGGGTGGTGTTTCTACTTTCTCATGGATTCAACCAACATGACTCTAACGTAAGTAAAGATCAGGGAACAACGTCCATTCCCGTAGCAGGAGGTTTGGGTAAGCCACAGCTAAAGGCAGTGAACTCTTGAAAAAGGTGGAGATTGCAGGACGACGGGGCATGAAACCCTTGATCTGTCAAGGGCATGTTTATACTTGGAAATAGGCCAGGGATGTTCTTGTGTGAATATGAGTTCCTTCCCTATTCTGCTTTATCCATTTTTAAAAGATAGATAAATCCGAGTGTTTCCTGAACTGTAAAGTTCTAGTTCAAACAGATCAACAAACAAAAAAGCTGACATGTTCCAAGTTGGCATCAATCTCTATTTGCCTGAGTTAGTCCGCGCCTTGTGGGAGCTGTAGTTCAGGGCTGGCAACCCCTGCAGTGCAGCCTCTTCCCTTGTTGAACAGCTGTGGTGCATCAGCCTCATATTCTGTTTTGTGCTGATTTCCCTTGATCAAAAATTCTCCTGAAAGCTACTGGTTCCTACAGAAAGCTTTCAGAATTTGTCAAAACTGTTTTCCAACAAGGAAACGTTTCCCTTAAATTTTTTAGCCAATGCTATTTTCAGGATGGCAGGAATGGCACAACAGATCCATTAGGGGAAACACTGAACCAGAAAAAGAGTATTTAAATTATGGTGGTGAGTTGTTTTTACATGCTGCTTTCCCTAGTTTAAAACTCATGTGTGAACTAATGATTAATCACAGAGGGAAAAGAGACTTTGTGCTTTGATAGCACCTTTCCCAAAGGATGTTTTCTCAAAGCAGCCTGCACAGGATGAGTTCCCTCATAACTACCCCCACATATTTTGCAGATGAGATTGCTGAAGGGCAAAAACACCACTCAAGACTATGCAGAAGTCTGTGGCAAGGATAAACCTCAGGCTTCCTGAATGTCAGATTTGTCTGAAGATTCCTTCTCTTTGCTGGTTGCAGCGAAAGAGAGTAAATTTGAAGGCAGAGCACAGAAAGAAGGAATAAATTCTAAGATACAGCTTTTGTATCTTTATGTTCCTCAGATACTTTTCACACTTAAGGGTGTAACCATTTTGTGACTAAACTTGCAGCACAGTTATAAAAGCTTGGGGCTAACCAAGGCTAATTTTAAACCATCCCTCATTATCTCTGTTACTTGTAGGGTGAGTTTTAGAAGGTGGTATTTTTATTTGATAGAAGGAGCCGATACAGCTCAGTTGTCAACAACTAGCTTGGCCAGGATCATTAAATTTATCATTAAAATTACCTGCCTCAGGACTCCTTTTTAACTTGCTTTGCTTTTCTGGCTAACGAGATGCGTTACCTCAGCACAGCTTTATAACATGCCTGCTGTTGATTTACTGTTGCTTGAGGCTAGACAATTCCTGCCTGACAGCGGTTCCTAAGCTTTGCCTGTAAAACTTGTACAGCAGCCAAACCACACATTTGCACAAAGAAAATGGGCAAATGTGCACAGAAATGGATAGGATAGAAGCTGCTGCTGGTCCTGCTTAGAATGGTGTCTAGAGGACATGGTCTTCTCTTGCTACCCACCAGTTTCTGCTGATGGAAGAAGGCAGTGGCTCACTTATGACGTCTGCCCCAATGGCTTAAGTCAGAGAAAAGAGATTCATCATTTTGGAAGTTGGAGCAAAGATTGTTTCAAAATCAAATGCTCAAGATTTCCAGCTTTCCTTAATACTAAGGATTGTTGTTATTGATCCCTAGAGGAGGAGGAGGATTTGGAGGACAACCCATTTCCTTAGACAAAGGAGAAGTGCTGAAGTGCTTCCACTTAATTACGCTTTTCTTTCACAAAGGCATTGGGAGATAGTTGCAGCTGTAGCAGTAAAAAAGCAGTTTTGCAAGGTTAGGGTGCTAAAGAATAGAGTAGGTTTCACCTCGGGCTCATCCCTTACTAAATACCCTACAGTTCTCTCTCGTCTGCCACGGTTCCAATCCCAATGGGCTCTTTTTAGTGTAGAACTGAGCAATTCCAAGGGACTAGAGACGTGTCTGCCTCTGATCAAAGCATGAGGTTTGCAATCCCATAAGCCTGCCACTAACACACAGTAAATACTGAGTCTCGGGGGTCTTAGGCTAAATAAATTTAAAGTCAGGATTAAAGTGATCCTTTCCTAAGTAAGAAGAATTGGTTAGCGCTAAGGAGGTTGGTAGCTACTTTGCTGAGGGTAAAATGCTTTATAAATGCGTGTTTAGTTTATTCTACAGTCGGCAGCATAGCCACTTGTTCTTATGCAGTGTAACTGACCTTTGATAGGTTGCAAGAAATTAAGTGAGACAAATTAGAAGTCAGCCAAATAAATGGTCTTAATTTGCTAAAGAAGGTGACTCGAATTCAGAAAAATGCATGTTCAAACTTGCTGAAAAATTTCTAGGCAGAAACTTGGAGAAAACGGGTGCTTTAGCACCTCTGATTTTTGCATTTCAACAAGAAGTTTGCATTTAACTGAAATCTTTGTTTTAATTTTCTCAGTGTATCTAGGATTTTAACACAGTCCCTGCAGAACGTCCTATTAGTTTCAGTGGAGCTGGAGAGGGCAGGAGGAGGGAGAAGAGACTTTGCATGCAGTTGGAGAATTTTTCTTCCTTTCAGGCAGAACACACGCGTTTGCATTACGCTAAGTAAACTATACTAATAGTCCTTTAGGCAGGTCAGGTCCTAAAATTAAAGTACACAGCACTAATTCTAAGCTAATACCTTGGGCTTCCCAACAGACTTCAGTGCAGCTCTGGAGTATGGTGCATCTCCTGTGGCCCAAGCTGGCCAGCTGAGGCGTCTCTGCATAATGCTGCAATGTTTCATGCAGACACACACTAAAATGTGATCTCTCCTGTGCTGTCCCATCAATAGGCTATTTACCAGGTGATCACCAACTACTTTGGAGGGTATCTAAATGCTACTGTGTATAGGTAAACTATACTGCCCCAAAAAAGATTTCACTATATCTAGTTTATAGGGAAAGAAGGAAAGGAAAGAAAAGATGTGAGATTTCTCAAGAAAACTCACATAATTGCTCCAGCAAAGATCCTATCACTACCTGTGCAGCAAGTACAATTTTCTCATTTTATCTTCCTGCATACCCTACAAAGCATAATTGTGGAAAAGCTGAGCAAACAAACCTCTTTATAACTTGACTTGGAAGGATTTCACAGATATTTTTCTCTTGCTCAGAAGGAAAAAATCCATTTATTCTTATCAAGGAAAATTAAATTATAACAAGGAAATAAAAGCATTAGACTATGTCTTCCAAAGGCCTGATATGAAGGCTGAGTTGGGGGTGATGCAGGGGGGAAAAACCCAGAACTTGTGAATTTAAATTAGGAGATGAAAGTTTAAACCAGTCAGAAACTTCCTGACAGACATCATCTGCTCACATAACTCCGATATAAATGCCATGCTTTAAGCTCTAAAGGGAGGGAGGATGCTAATAGCTGGATCTGTTGAGCTGGGAATGGAGGGACTGTAGGAACGTCTCTGGCTTGGCAGTAATGGGTCTGAAGGCCAGGAGACTCTCCTTCCTCCCTCAGGTACTGTCCCTAACCCTTTTCAGCCACCAAGGTGCTGTGTGCCACCAGGGTGCCTGGCAAGTACCCTGTGAAGGTAAAATGAGGGAGTGTCAGGAGCTGGGGAGAGCTTGAGGGTGACAGCAGGAATAAGGGGGGAACCCACATAATGCAACACCTCTCACTGGAGCTTTGAGAGATCTCAGCTGCTGCAGTAATGACTGTGTCACGGAGCTGTTGCAGCTCCCACTTTCAATCAAGAAATTTAGCTGTAGATAAACATCAAGTGCACCCTTATAAACTCTAGGTTGGGCATTAAAATATCCCTCATTATCATCATCCTCCTGCCCCTCGCTCTTCCAAGTATGGGCCTTGTCTCATTAATCATTGCTTTCTCTTTGTAGTTTAGACCCATTGGGACTTCTGCAGCAAGGCAGTACATCATTTTTAATTAAACAAAAATTACTTGGGTAGATGATGTAACTGTTCATTAATTTGTGGGAGAGTTAATCTTACCGCAGCAGCTCTCTTTTGAGCGTGTAATGCAAGAGTGCCATAGGCCAGATGTGCTGCAGCCTCCCTGGGGAGACTGTGAGGACACAAGATCACATACTTCCCCCCACTTCTAGCAGCTGTGGTAGCGCAGCTCCAAAGTGCTCTACTGTGTATCTCAGTAGCGAATTAAGCAAGCTGTTAAGAACTGGCCCTTTCCTTTCCTCCTGCAGCAGTAAAGTTACTGCTGTAACTTTACATAGTTAAGATATAGGAAAGGTAAATATATATATAAGTCCACAGGCTATCACTAGACATTAACCGCTTCATTGGTGGTCAGCACAAGTGACCTGCTTTGGAGCTATGACATGAAAGCAAACACACACACCTTGTTAATCAAAGCTGGACCGTCAATACTTCTCTGCATGGAGGGTGGCACCTGGTAAATATCTTGTCCCACCAGACCGTGACCAGTGGGTATTTGGTAAATTCCCTGATTCAGATGGGAAGGTGGCACTTGGTAGACAGGGTCCCGTGCTGAGGCATGAGAGCTTGGCACTTGGTAGATCTTTTGCTGGTTGAAGGATTGATGCATCAATCCTGAATTGGACATATCCTGGCCAGAGGGATTGTCATGTACCACTGGACCTATCAGGAGTTTCACACGGTTGCCTGGAACGATGCCTTGCCGGCCATGTAAGGAGCAGAGCCACCATCCTTCAAGACCTTTGGTGTTCTGTTCTATCACCGTCAAGATGTCTCCTTTGCGGAAGGCCAACTCTTCTGCGCATTCAGGGACGTTATCATACAGGGCTCTTGCCATAAGATTCTGTAGAGAAAGAAGGGCAAGAAAAACAAATGAACAAACAAGCCAGAATTTTTCTAAAACTTCAAGCACGTTCTGGGTGGAGAGAAATAAGAACTGAATTTGAAAAAGTGTGCAGGAAATCAAAATAACAGAAAATAATGTAGCACAGGATTCCTCTGTCCCACTTTGGAGAAATGAGAGCGTTGTGCATTAGCAACACTGCCAGTGAGAACTTTTCCAGTAATAGTAGGTCAGATAGAAGCTCCTTATGTGGTCTAGTCACCTGGACAGAAGTCAGGAGAGTTCTGCTCTTGGCATTGAGATGCTCTTCATGTGACTGGGGGCTTGTACCTTCATCTCTTGATGTTGATTTCCCTATTAATGTGTTCTGTGTACTGCTACAGCTAGCTAGTTGACGTTTAAAATAAAATTTGAACAAGACTTAGGGACATAATCCAGAGCAGTTCTAAAAGCGTTTGAAAATATTTGCAGAGTCCCAAAAGACTTTCCAGTAGAGGTGCAGATCCCATTAGTGTAAAGATAGAGGGCTGGCTTTTCTTAGCTGCCAACTGCAGGCTCTTTAGTCAGGTATTTGTAGACCACTTGGTGAGGAAAAACTGGCCTCAAATACAAATTGACAAAATGTCACTGTTTCTAGACTATGATGCTTGTGTTTGTACATAGCTCTGTGTCTCTGTGGTGGTACAGCACAGCATAGCACTAGCTTAATAGGTACAAAGCTTCTTTCCCTCCCTGCTGCTCCAAAGCCCAAAACCAACAATAACAAAACAAAACACACACCAAAAAAAACCCACCCCACCAATCACAAAGAAACCAAAGGACAAGGTTAGTCAGAGTCCTATTCTCTGTAGAAAGCTCTTGAAGATATTATTATTATTTTAAAATAATGTGCCCAGTGACCCCAGCTAGAGTCATGCCTTTGCCATTGGGAAAGCTATACCAATCTACATGTCCTTAGGTCAAAGAGCGTAAGAATTTAGGTACCAAATATTACCATAGAGTGTGTCCATATGTAACTTGGGAGGAGTCTAAGGGCAGTCAAGGAGTGTCTTTGACCTGTGTCAACATAATTTAAGCATTCTCGTATGCATTTTGTTTGATTATGTCAAGTGGAGCAGTAATGCTAACATAAGGAACTTTACACAGGACTACTCACAAGCATTTGCGTAGTGTTCCAGGCAGCTTGCCCTGACCTCCATTTTTGTTGTGGCTGTGCTATCAGCAGTACCTCTGCTAAGAAGTTTTAAGTCAACGCCGAGTCAATGTAAGATTGTGGTCTGTGAGGTACAGATGCATTACTAACAAGTGCTGTCTCCTCTCATGGATTGAACCAGCTCCCTTCCCTCTTTCTTTGCAGGCCTGTACAGCACATCCAGTTCTGAATAATCGGCCAAGCTTAAGTATTCAGTGGAAAGTAGGCAGGCTGTCTGCAGACATTCTTGGACCCCCTCACAAAGGCCGTGAACATTTAATTTCTTGGCTCTGGTGATGTTTCCAAATGCGTTGGCAACAATTGTTCATGCCTGCCTGCTTTTTGGTGAAGGCAGTCAGCAGAGACGGTTATAAACTAATTGTAAGCACTTGAAAAAATATAGGGAGCCCTGGACCTGGAGTGTTCTAGCTAAAGTATTTGGATGGAGTACACAAACTGAAATGGTGCTAATCCTCTATAAGATAGGATATGCAGCTGCTGCGAAGATCTACCTTCCCTCTGTTAAAGGGACAGTGTCAAGTACAATTTAGTGGTTTTATCTGTCTCATTTATCCTCCTCCTTGGACATATCAAAACTTTTCTTAATCTCCCACTTGTTATATCTTTTCCCATTGACACACATCGACACTTTCCCATCATCTCTGTGCTTCATCAAGACAGTAGACTTCCATTTAACCTTGCTCAGTTCAACTCTTCTTAAGTGTAGCATGCGGCCAGGAGGTTGATGAAGGGCTGACTGGTGGATGGAGATACAGAGAAGCTCAGATGTCACGTAAGAGGTAGATGAATATGCTTTTCCCAAGACATGGTGTTGAAATGGGATGCATGACATCAGTTTTCTCTTCTCTGAATGGGGGATCAGTTCTCAAATGTATGAGAAACACTGGCTTTGCCTTTCATCAGCATCATTAGTGAGGTCAGTATAAACTAAGCTTTGGCTTGGAAAAGCAGGACTGCCATTTTGAACTCCCATGTAAACAGCAGCACTGGGGCCCACCATTCTCTGATGTACGTCTACTCAGCTCATCAGTCAATAACATGAAGAAATGTGAAGAGAGATAAAGCAGGGAGCAATTTCATCCGTGCCTTGGCAGAACTGTAAAACTGTTCTTTAGCATGGTGAAAACCAGGGGTGTCTTCTTGCACACTACATCTATGCTCTTGCCATGTTGACCTGGCTGCTCAGCTGAGCCCAAGCAGCTCAGAAAAGAAAAACTCCCGTCTAGTCTGAATATTCCTGTTAATCTCTTTCTGTATTTCTTCCTAATGTGTCTTTCACAGGCAAAATCTACTAACATGACTAGCTCAGCCCGTGCAACTGACTCTTTAAAGGAGGCTTTAGCAGAGAATGTTGTTTAAAGAAGGAAGATTACAGGGAGGGGGCAAAAACAAGCAGGCTAAATCAATGATAAATGCTTATTCTCTTATATTTTGGTGATTAGAAGTTTTTTAAAAGCCTGATTAGCTTCTACAGCACAGCAATTTTCAGAACAAAGCTGGGATGGTGGTAGAATTAGAACAGATAAAAGTTCTCATGTGAGTTTTTTCCAGTTGCTCATTATCTCTGTCCCAGTGACCTTCTCACCACCTGGTGTGCAGCACGTTAATACTTTCTGGATGTGCTTCAAGAACTTTGCTGCAAACAGCTTCAGATTCTCGTTGTCAGTGTTAACTCAGGCACCAGCATGTGAACTATACTAATGGGTTGCCACTTGTTTCACAGCAACTTCCCCAAGGCCTTTTAAATAGCCCAGAGCCATGCCACCAGCATCAGTCACTGATGGAGAAGCGAAGCAAGCAAAATATTCCTCCAAACAAGCACTGGGACCAGAAACACTAAACCTGTTGCTTGTTACCAGCGCCATAGGCACTGTTCCTGCTAAGCAAACCTGTTGTTTTGAGCATTTCCCTGACTCCAGTCTTCCTTCACAGGATTTCTTAATATGAGCTTTGTTCCCTCAGCCGCTCCTCATAAGACTTGCTCTCTAGACCCTTCACCAGCTTCGTTGCCCTTCTCTGGACATGCTCCAGCACCTCAATGTCCTTCTCGTAGTGAGGGGCTCAAAACTGAACACAGTATTTGAGGTGTGGCCTCACCAGTGCCGAGTACAGGGGGATGATCACTCCCCTAATCCTGCTGGCCACACCATTCCTGATACAAGCCAGGATGCTGTCGGCCATCTTGGCCACCCGGGCACACTGCTGACTTGTGTTCACCCAGCTGTTGACCAACACCCCCAGGTCCTTTTCCTCCAGGCAGCTTTCCAGCCACTCTTCCCCAAGCCTGTAGCACTGCATGGGGCTGTTGTGACCCAAGCGCAGGACCCAGCACTGAGCCTTGTTGAACCTCATACAGTTGACCTCGGCCCATCGCTCCAGCCTGTCCACATCCCTCTGTAGATCAAAGATACTCATCAACGCTTGTGGGCCTTATCTCAATTGATATGACAAACTCAAATAAACTTTGGATCCTGTGGGCATCATGCCTCACATCTCACAACACTCCCTCTCATTGGTGTCATGAGCTCGGAGACTGGGGAGGGTTATCTGGAATTAATTGGACTTACTTTTAGAGGCATGGATCTGTCCCTCATCTGTCTGTGAAACAGGCACCAAAGCAGCACTAACATCTGATATCAGAAGGCAAAGGCACAGCAGTGACCTTTTTTTTGTGACTAAGTACTAAAAAGACCTTGGCCATTTCCTAAATAAATTGGCAATAGAGAAAGGGCTGATGAGAAACTTATCCTGGAACTTGTTTTGGCAACTGACAAGTTGCACAGAAATCCCTTTATATTTCTAATACAAAGAGAAAAAAGGAGGGCAACGGATTCAGAACTACAAATTCAGGTTCTGTAATGGCAGGGGAGAAATGAGCTGGTCCTAGACAGGGGGAAAAAAATTTGGTTTGCCATAGAAATCAACTGTGCTTTGTAAAATGAATATACTGGCAGCTACTATGTTCTCTTAATAAGATTAAGGACAGAAGTCTCTGTTGCTCTCCTTTAGTCCAATTAAATTAACTGCATGATAGGTGCAGTGGTGCTCTCCTCAAAATCTGTAAGTACCTATCGTCTATATATAGCTCCATTCTCCTGAGCCCTCTGTGTTACAGCAGCTGTACTTTGAGTGCTTCTCTACAAGTAATCATTGAATGGAAAGATTCAGTTCAGCATTTGTATCCTCAAGCCTTGCTAGTAATATTGGGATATTTGGAGGTCGAAGCCAGGGTCAGGCCTCCACTTTGTTAATACTCTGCACAGGCAAAACAAACAAACAAAAAAAAAGCATTTGTTCTCAAGATGCTTAAATTCCTCTTAACCTTGGACTCTTGCATGCAGTGGAAAGCATCTGTAAAATCATTGGGGGGAAAAAAAAAGATAAGTTTTTCCGTCTCCTGTTAAATAAAGTGCTACCCCAGTCATCAGCAGGTCAAAGTGAAAGGGAGCCTGACCCTAATGACCGCTGCCTGGGGATTTCAGCTGGAACGTGCTGCAGGAAAAGACTCAGCAGACTTTGATGCCTTGTGTCAGAAACTCTAAAAGAACTAAAATGGAAATGGATACTCTCAGATTAAATGCAGATTACAGTGCCTGTGGTCCTAACTTTCTACATTGGTTGAGACAGAAGTAAAGCTTTCAAGCTCTCTCTAGGTAAAGTGAACCTGGGATTTGAACCTTGTATCTGAATTTTCCTTTAATGCCAGCTTCAAGTCCATTAGATATAACCCAGAAAGGTGTAATTCATATTTTCTGCACACCTTGGTTTTTTGTCTTTCTTGCATCCAGGATGCATGCCCTAGTAAAACCTGACTAAGAGCAAAAGATGCTGCCCTGAAAGCTGTCAGCTGTTCTATCTGGAGACCCTGAAGCAAAAACAAAAAAAAAAAAAAAAAGACTATGTAAACTATTTTTCTTCTCAGATGATGAAGGGAGTACAGGACAGATAGACCTCATTTATGGATTTCAATAACGGAACAGTCGAAGGTGTCTCCTCTCTCCTTAACCAACTGTAATTGATGGTTAACATGCCTGTAGCTGAATAAAGATGCATGGAAATACTTTGAAAAATATGATGTTTTGGCTGGCCTTCCCTGCTGTGAAGGGAACTGATAGAAAACTGTAATTTGTGGCTTGGAGGATGAAAAGGCTGTTTGTTGATGAGGCTGAGTGGTAGAAGAGGGAAGATGCAAGACTTAGAGTGGTGGAAACCTCTAGTCTTTCTGCTAGAGTAAACACATCCAGTGACGTGGTTAACAAGAGCATGCGAGGTGCCCACAGCCATGGAAGCAAACACAGGAATAATAAATGACATGCTATGAGATTAAATACAATGGACTCTTTAAGGGCTGAGTGTCGTGGCGCCAAACTCCTAGTGCAGGGCTGCCGACTTGACTCCTCAGCCAGCTCTGTGATGAATGAACACTCAAGGAAAAGGTTCAACCAACCATAAATTCAAAGAATTTCAGTCGCCACCCTCAGAGGTGCAATACGAGGATGCTGCAGAGCACACAGGCTTGTGGATACCGATCCCAGCTCTGTGCTTGGCTGGTGGGGCATGTTGTTTTGTTCTGCTTTTGTCTTGTTTTTAAATATTGCTTCCTATGTGTAGAGTTTATGTGAAAACAGAACCAGAGAAATCACCTCTGCCCTTAAACTGAAAAAGGGTGGGACCCTTTTTTCTATTATTGGACGAACTGTTTCTTAAAATGCAAAATGGCTTCTCTTCTATGTTTAGCTTAGGAGAAGGAAGGAAGAGAGGAACAAAGGAAGGAAAGGTGGTGGGAGACACCCCAAAGGAGCATATATGCACAAACCAGTAGCTTCACTCTGGTTGGATTTAATTATCCATCGCATATTTTTAATAGAGATTTCCCTCTTTCCTTTTGGTTTTCATTACCCCTTGTTTCTGCTTTAGGTTTCTTTGCAATAGCAGTGATTCATTTTGAAGTAAACTTAAGCATTTACATACCCTTGTGGTTGTAATAGTAATGATTTGCCTGTGAGATTCAAGAACTGATCTGAAAATCCAGTAAAGAGTTGAGTTTTATTTTAACAGAAATAGTTTTGACTACAAGCAGGTACTGGTAGAAGAAAGGGAAGTTCAGGCTTTGTTGTGCCTTCTGACACAAGGGCTTCAGTGCAAGAGTCATTGGACAGTTTAACACCGGTGCTTTATAGCTTCCATCTTCTTCTCTGTTTCTCACTGTCACTGCCCCTGAAATAGCAAATTTATTGTGCATGTGTTTGCAAGGAAAGAAACTATCGAGGCAGAGTAGGTAACAGGACTATCTATAATAAGCAACTTTTTATGAAGGCTACTTAATACAAGTTGACAGAGGTCACTGAATAAGACATTCAGCCTTGAAGAAAAATGTCTGTTGCTGATCTCCTCAAACCTGGAAGAAGGCAGTGCGAACAGCAAACGCAGTGTTTAGCACACACAAAGCTGCATTGCCATGTTCTCAGACATCGCTGTGGGCACTGATGTGGGGAACGGACTGTGAAATGCTGCCTTGCTGCTTGGCCTTAACAGCCCGCACGCGTGTGCAGACCTGTAACAGCTAATCACTAGCAACAAGCTGTGTGCAGGTGCTTACTTTTTATCTTAAGTCGATAGCTACACAGAGGAGGCAGGAAGTGCTACAGCAACATGTATGAAAGAGCTCACTGTGCTACCAGGGTGTTGCAGTTACCACAACTTCAGCAAGATGACTCTGAAAGGCCCTCAGCATCTAGTTCAGATCTCAGGTCTGCCTGCTGGCTCTGGCAGCTGTGAACTTCCTTAGGTCACAGCTCATGACAAAAGAGGGAGCCTGGTTGCAAATGCTCAGCATAGTAATGTTTCAGTTGACTCTTACAAGCAGAGTCCACAACTCTACTTTTTTAGGCACTCTTGCTTGCTTCCACCAAAAAAATAAATTTTCTGTTAGTGCAGGTGCTTTTCTGGTCAAGTGCTGCTAGTGCAAATAATTACAAGTCCTGCTGGATGGAAATTAAGGCAGTTTTCCCTGTACAGATTTGGAAGGCTGATTTACAGCTAATGAGAGAGTAAGCTGTGAGGTAACAGTCTAAGCAAAGCCCTAAGGAGGACAGGTCTTCATCCACCCTAAGTATCCTTGTGGTCTAGCCCCAAGCATCTCTGGAACAGGGGCTGTCAGTTATGCTCAAGTATGCCAAGCCATCTGGAGGTTGTGATGTGGAAATCCTTGGGTCTGCAGGGGAGAAAGGCAAGTGTCTTATTTCAGTGTTCCACCAAGCTGTCCCAGCCCCTCTGTCTGGCCTGAGAGGCCTAAGCTGCAGAGTTTGTTCTGCATGTTTGGGTGGGTTTTTTTGTAGTGTGACCAGTTATGCAGAAATTAAGGATGAAAAATGGGAATGTCCCCTCCTTACTCGTTCACGCTTGGGTAAGCCAAAGTAGGCATTATGGCCGTCATGCTCTGGATGTATTCACCCTCGGTTTTTGCAGGCACAATACCCTACCCATCAGGGGTGGCAGGCAGACAGCGAGCAGACCAACTAGGGCCCAGGCACTTCATGCTCCTGTTCAAGATGCTGATGTGGTCCATCAGTTCACCCAAGACTGGGATTCAAATGTAATGTAAACGCATGAGAGACTGAAGGCTCTGTGGTCTGAGAACATTTTTCGTTTCAGCATAGCTGTTCCAGTTTAAGCAAATAGGAAATATCTGTTTATCCATTTTTTTTTTGTAGGCAGCCTGGAAAGTACTTTGTGAAACTGAGGCACGGTGGTGAACATGCAACTTGGGAAGGAATCCAAATGTATGAATCCAAAAGAAGGAATTAGGAGGGTAGAAAGGTGTGGGGGAAGTAAAAAAGGGACAATGTGAAAATGAAGGTTAGAGCAAGAGATTCTAACTGAAGCTTTGGCCTGTGTTAATAAAATACTTCATTGTTCCGCACTGAGTGCATCAGCTTATTGCTGTGCCTGACACTTCAAACAAGTGAATTGAAAAGAAAGTTTTCTGGCTCTGTATCTATTAAGAGCAATGAAATAATAACTTTACACTGGCTAGAAGGACAATAAGCTAGGCTTTGTTTGGTTGTTTGGATGATATTCTTTTGTGTCTCACTTGAGTTCTGGTTTTTGGCTTGGCCGGTTTTATTGTATTTTAGTTAGAGGGGATGTGAGGTGTGGGGGTGCTGCTCTGCTTTCCTGGGCATTACAAATGTAATCACAGAAATATAATTTGAGGTCAGATGTTAAATAAGGAGTTGATTTACCCTTTCTGTTTCTGATACAGTGAAGGATGGATGTATTGTGTCACAAACACCATTTAAATAGCACAAAACCTTTGATGTGCTCGGTGAGCTTGTAGGGGGAGGTTAACAGAAGTGGCACCTCCCTTTTACTACATAGCAACCTTCTGTTTGGAGTCTGTGCAGTGAGATGCAACAGGTCATAGCTATGCTAAAAAAAGGGTGTATCTGAGGTAATGCTCTTTCGTTCAGCCCTGGGGAACACCCCTGAGATTAACTCATGCTGCTTCTGTGTTGTCAGACCACCCACCCCACTTTGGAGCTATCACAGAAGGCTCACAGGGTTTGTGACAGTAATATTTACAGTGAAGTAGAATAGTGATCCACTGATGATATATTCTGATCTTATTCCCCTGCCCTCTGTGTTTCTGGAGTTTTACAGGAGTGCTGAAATACCATTTTCTTTGCTCTTTCTGGGAATGCAAACCACATCCCCTGACCTACCTTCAAGACCTAGTAATATTTAGGGAAATTCCACCACACCTAACTCACAAAAGTTTCTGTATATGTTTTACCCTCGTAACTAGTTTCCTTTCCCCCCACCCAAGGAAGGGTGTGATCTAGTTCCATGACTTTAAAAGGTCTTTTCAAATCTGTCTGACGGCTGTTTGCCTTCTGTGACATCAACAGGGGGAAAAAAAAAAGGGAAAAAATAAAGCATGCAAACAATAGCCTTAAAGTAAATATGATCTCACTGTGATTAAACCGCAGTACATCAAAATCAAAAAAGCAGATGGAAAACCCAACCTCTTTCCCTCAGGCAAGCAATTAGAAACTTAATGAAAGAAGATCGGATGTTGAATGCTTAAGAATTGAAGAAGCAGAGCAGAAGGAGAAAAAAAAAAAAAGGATGGAAAGAAAGAAAGAATCCTGAAACGTGTGTTTTGAGTGCTCAGTTTTCCGTTTTCTGGCATTTGCGAGCAGTCTTCTCTCAGAGTTATCCTTAAAAGAACCCCCTCCTCACAAATTTAATGCTTTTCTGTACAGCTCTGGGGAAACAATCACAACTCAACTGTCAAGAAAACATAGCTGTGTAGACATAGGACCTCAATATTGTCACCAACTTATTTCTGTCTGATGTCTTCAGCTTTGGAAAGTATGATTTTTTTTTTTTATTTTTTAAATCTAGAACTTAGCTGAATTGGGACATGTTCTTATTCCCCCTAAAAATTCTCCATAGAAGGGAAAGCCACCCTCCTCTGTCACTTCAGTGTCACCCATCTGGGATACTACACAGCAGCCGCAATGTGGGATGCCCTGAGAATCCAGCTTGCTGAGGAACTCCTGTTTCCAGGTTCCTGCCAGCCCTCAGGAGGCTAGCAAGGGGACAGGCAGCAAGCTGCCTGCAAATTCAATGTGCTTCCAGGACAGCAGGCCCTTGGCTATCAGATGAGGCTTGCCAGGTCTGGTCAGGGTCTTCCCTATAACACAGGGCACTGGGCAAAGGTCAACAAGCCTCCCAAAACAGCTTGATTTTTGGCAAGCTGACATTTTCTAGGGAAGCCTTCCCCTGGAGAAGGGAGAGGGTGACTGTGTTGGGTGCATTTTAACCAGTTATAGTCGCTATGCATATTCTCAGATTGAAACATAACTTTAACTGTGTTCTTGATCGTGTGAGAGATTTGGTTTGTGTAGTTCCGGGCTGCAAACCAGATAAAGCCATATAGGCAGAGAGAGAGGAAAAAAAAAAAGATATCTGCTTGTAAACTAGGCCCTTCTATAACAGTAAAGATTGGTTTATTACTCTAAGCATTTTAACTGGATGTAAAGCCATAGGACAAGGGCATTCATGACCCTACCTATGGCAGGCTGTATGTTAAACAGAGCACACACTTCCAGTTGTCTTGTACTTAACCCTCTGCATCAAAAAATTCCTTTGAAAGGAATAATTGAGTTTTCATGGTCTGTATTTTCCTCCCCTTGCCCTCCAAATAAGCAGGATGTTCATTGGAGGAATTGAGATTTACTCCCAGGATTCTTCAGTGTTTCCTAAGATTTGTTGTCACTAAATGATTCGCAGTATTGCTCCTGCTAAAAATTTCAACCTTGCTGTGAATGAGGCCTGCTTAAGAAAGGGCTTCTGATGTACTGACTGCATTCCTGTAGAGTAAATCCATTATTACTCTTCCTTTTCCGGGCAGGCTAATTCACTCTGACTGTGAATGAAGTGTTTTTAAAACAAACACAAAAACAGAAAGGTGAGAATGGGCCTCATCCCTATAGAGGAAAAAAAATACACAATTTTTGTCATGCTATGCACTTGTGTTTCTAGGACTGCAAACTATAGCTTTAGCAGTCCTGTTTCTTGTCAAACGCAAGCTACATCCAAATCTGCTGTGGAAAAATGAGCTCCTTAAAATTAAGACAGTTTCCACTACTGTAATGTCTAGACCAAGAGGCAAAAGAAGAAGGTCACTTGCCAAGAGCAGCCTGTGATAGACAGGCAGCAATATTCAAGGGCTGTACTCTTAGCTGCTATAAAGTGACCCAGCTTCACTGATACGAAGAGCTGCAGCCATTTACAGGCAGCAAGAAGTACCTCTAAACGCAGCTTTACTTGGCTGTAGCCTAGCTTAACAAATATTGTTGAATGCATGCCATAAATATTCTTTGGTAGTACAGTCCCAGAGGAGACTCTGATCAATCCTACTGAAGACCTAGCATAAAGCATCTTTCAGGGGTCACAGTACTGTTGTAACAGATAAATGTCCATTGCTTTCATGGATGCTCAGAGAGCACCTACTACATTAAAAAAAAAAAAAAGGTATCTTCAGAAGTGACTTGAACATTTACAATTCCAAATGTCACTGAACGTTGGGCTCCTACACAGGTCTGTGGACTTAAGTGTCTCAAGAAGTTCAGCTACTTGTCTCCATCAAGGGCAGCCAGAAATGGGAACAATAGAAGATAAGGGTTCTCCACAATTGCTGCAGCTAAGGCAGACACCTGTGCACGCTCCTCTTAAGTGCTTATGTAGCTTTAAAAATGAAATTAAACTCTAGATCTTGGAGACAGGCAGGTTGCTAACTCCTGTTGGTATGAATGGGGTTTAGGTACTTAAATGTCTGTGATTAAGCTGGTCCAAGGAAAATAAGCAAAAGAAATGTGACTTTAGCTAGGTGCCTCTAAGTGTCCTAAACCCATCTACAGTATGCAGAAGTCATTTCCGTGCCTCTAACATCTTTGATAAGGAGGAAGCCCTATGCTCCAGTCATGGTTTTCTGCTCTTTGTATGCACAGACACAAGGCTGTTTGCTATTTCCAAATATTAAGGGATCATCCTTTTCTCCTGCACTTCTGTGCAAGAGCAGGACCTCATGGTTGGCTGAGGACTACGATGAGTGCAAGCCCTTTGCAAGGAGACAAATAGGCTTCTTCTCTCCTATCATGTCTAAAGCTGGCCAAAGTAGCTAGTAGGTACACCCATTCCAGTAGTGGTGCATGGAGGTATGTGTGATTCAGGAGGATTGCCTCATTCGAACTTTTAGTCGGGTCACTAGACGTACCTGGCCTTGCTTACAATGACTCTGATATTTGTAATAGAGCACAGGCAGTTCAATAATATAAACTTCTCATGAGCCACCACATGTAAGAGTTCAATGTTCATTGATAAGATATCAGTGAAAGTATAGTCTTTTCTAACCCTGTCTGTTGCTGTGCTTGTGATCATAAGATTCCAAAGGTGAATCTGTACATAGTCTTACAAATTGTGGTCCAACACTTAACAAGTTCATAATAATGCTTCATGAGACTTCTCCAAAGTCTGGCCTGTATTCTGCACAATGGTGGTTATCGGCTTAGAAGGGTACAGAACTCTCCTGAAATGTACTTGAACTTTTTCTTTGCGGAAGATGTTTCCATGAAGTCTTACTATTAAGCAATTTTACCTGCTCTCTGATCTGGTAGGGCCCCCTCTGATGTGGTCTTTTCATAGTATGGCACTGTTTGGATTGACTAATGTTGGGTCGAGGTACCTCAAGGTAAAGTAATAGTTTAATGTGACTGCAACCTCTGGCCAGATCTTAAAAGCACAAGCAAAATCCCCAGATCAGTATCCAATGGCTCTTGTACTATCTAGGGTCAAACTGAATCGGAACTACCAAAAATATAAGGAAGAGTGTTCATGTGGCAGTTCTGCTTCCCCATGATATACTAGGAACTACTGGACAGAGATTAGAGTACTACTTTCTTGATGAAATAGACTTACAGCTACATTACTCATGAGCAGTCGTTAGGATAAAGCCAGTCCTACTACTACATCTCACTGGTGCTGCTGCTGATTTAGGCCTGACCCTGCTAGACTTCTGCCACTCTCTTCCATACGTACACTGAGGAGAGAAAACTCATGAAACTTCCATTGCAAATACACAACGGTAACAGAGATGGCACAAACTTGGACAATTTTCCCCTTTGTTGGTTTGCTCCTCTAGCGTTACCTTTTACAAGGTTTCACGGTTCCTATTTACTTCTAAGTTTGATTGTTACCCTGTGATTGCTGAGATACCAAAAAAAAAAAAAAAGAAAACAAAGACGACTGTGAAGAATAAATGAAACAGAGAGCATTTGGTTAGTGAAGTACAGGCAGTTCTTTTCCCTTTACATGGCCCGACACCCAAAGCCTTTCATTGCCAGGGTTACAAGCAGCTTTTCACAAGCATTTCTGGTTGGGGATATAGTATTTCTTCCTGGTGACACTATTTTGTTTGTCTTGGCGTGCAGGCATTATAATCAAGTCTATATATTACAGGACTGTGCCTCAGCACAAATGGCAGGCATTTCAAACCCTATTTACTTAGGTTTCTTCCTTGCCCAACAAATTATCTAAAAATAGATAATCAAGACCTCATATTTTACATCTACGTCATTCCTTTTGGCTTAAATGAGGTAAGGAATGTAGCTGTTCTTTTCCTCTCCTCTTTCACTAACTGGATGTTTTAGTAAACAGATAAGTCCCTCTTTCTCCTTCCCCTTCTTTTTGTCCTGCTTGTGAACAGCCAACAAGCTACAAAAGCCTTGTTATGATAATGTCTTCTCCCTTTTGCTTCTGTCACACTTCTATTGACTGAGATAAGGATATTGGAATTGCTGGCCAGATATATCCTCTCCCATCCCTGTTCTTCTCTCATCATGGTAACCCACTGGTATTTTCACTCCTACATAGTACGCTTTAGCTGTAAGGGCTTCATCCTTGGTATCACAATCTTGGTTTGTTTTCAGAAAGGGTGGATCCTGCCTTCTGGATTAGAGAATACTGGAATGGCATCTTGTGAGAACTTGATGGGGTGCAGTTTTGTGGTACATAGAGACTTAGCACAAAAGGATGCTGTTGTCATCAAATGAAGAACTGCGGTGGTGCCATAATACAACTGCACCCTACAGGAATTAGTTTCTGAAAGCATCTTTTAGATAAGCAGAATTAAGAAATGCTCACAAACAACATATAAGTATTTGTTGTGCTTAACATTTCCTATCTTTCCATGCCTCAGTTAGAATAACCTTGTGTTCTCCAAGATTTAACTAGTGTGTGAATGGTACAACAGGATCTAACTTGGCATCAAGTTTGTCTTTGCTTCAAACAATCACATCTTCACTGAATTGCACATGGTGTGCAAAAGATAGACAGAAGTGTAGAGACATATATAAGGTAAAATTCTGAACTTGCTGAAATCTACAGGGATTTTCCCAGTGGCTTTCAGAGAATTCAGACTTGAGAGTTATGTTGGAAGAATGTTTAAAGAGTGGGATGGACAATAAAAGAAGCTTAGGTGAAAGAAGAAAGGGAACAAGTTTTCAAAACGCTTATGAGTGAAAAAAGGGTAGACTGAATAGCAGAGAGGATTTCTAGACCAGAAATGACCTTGGGTTTAGTCACATTGAAAGCGAAGCCATGAGTAATGGAGAGATGTACTCAGGGTCTCACATGAGTGAGTTCCTGTTCTATCCAACTGTTACTATTCTACCTAAACTACAATAAGTATCTCATTCATTTCATTAAATGAGGCCTTATCTTATGGACTACCAGAATGAAAGTAAAGAATGACAGGCCCCACTATAATACCAGGAACAGTTAAATAGACCCAACTCTGCATCTGGAAGTTAAGCCACCTCCGAAGTGATGGTATGTCCCCAAGCAGGCCACGAGCATGCTCTGTTCCTCTATTTTCTGTATACAATAAAAACTACAGGACTTTCTATAGAAAAATAAAAGAAGGAAAGAAAATACATAAAACAAGAGACTGCATGACCAGGTATTTTCTTTGTACGTTACTCCAGGGATAAGAAACAGATCTAAGGATGTTTGTCCTAGTTAAACAATGTAAGTAACTACTTCACATTTCCCAGGGAAAGTAAACACCCTAGTCTGACAAGAAGGTTTTTGAGGCCAAAACTCTCAGTAATTTTTTTTTTAAATGGCTTGTTCTTTGTCTAGCTTTCTCTGTCTAGAATTACGTAATTACAAACCAAAATGCTCATTCCAACCAGACAGGGCAAAGGAAACATTACAGAGCCAGGGAAGCCTTCCCCCTGTCGAGCCACCTTACTGGTCCCTATTCTTACAGTGCCCCTGAGCTACACATGAAGCATGATCTCCTTGCAGCAGAGGAAGGACAGATGGTGACAGGAGAAGTCAGGAAGCTGTATAACTATACAGGATCATTATTTTGCCACTGGGATACAAATGTGGCTTAGCCATGGGCAGTTGGAAAGCAGTTCATGAGCTCTGGGACACTGCTCTTTTACCCCCAAGTGCCTGATGTTTTGTGGTAAGAGTCACAGCTTTTCTAAGCAGGTATACAGTCTACCTGAACTGATTTGAGGTGGGGTAGAAAGGGATAGCAGATTAATTTGATCTCAGACTCTAAATCAGTCAGTTGCTTGAGACAGAGTTTAAAAAAAAAAAATCCATATAAAAATTTTCAGTCATGGAGTATCTTTGTCTGTCTATATCTCACACAATTTCTTTTTCCTAGTTATTCTTAACCACCATGAGATGTAGAAACTAGCAGCAGCTTTCAAAACTTAACTCCGAACTTTCCCAAAGTTTGGTTATCAGAGATCCTAAAAACTTGGGCTGAGCTCAGAGATATATGGAAAAGTATGAAAATCTGTGTATATTTACCTAGGTATCAGTCCCACATCTCATTCTGCCCATTTTTATAAGCCTTATACAATGTTACAGCATCAGGGCTCTTTTACGCTACACTGCCTAAATTCAGTAAGAAGATGGACTTCACTTCCAAAGCAAGTTAGTCTCCAAGTAAGTATATAATGTGTGACATTTCCAAATCACCTTTTTATTGATGTTGAAGTTATTTTTGGCAGAGGAAGGAAAGTTTTTCCTTCCCTCCCCCTTTTTTCCAATCACATAAGATTACGGTATGTCTGTACAGTAATCTAATGCCCTGTGGGCAATTCAGTACCTTGCCCAGACGTTTTTAAGTAGAGTAATATTACGATGAAAGCCTCCATATTTGTGTCTTCTGAAAAAAAAAAACCCCAAACCCCTCTGGTAAAAGGTTAAACTAAATCACTTATTTTATTTAACATGGAAAAGGGGTATAGGCTATATATTATTTTAAATATACGGTGGTGGTTGTTTTTTTTCTTGTCGTGACCCACCAAACAGACCACCTTGCAAAACTGCACAGTGATAACGAGCCATTCACGAAGCGCTGGAAAAAGGGTGAATTACATCGCGGGGAGAAGCAGCAGCGATACCTGTCCCAAACCGATGCCGGGCATCACCCTTCCCGAGGTACCGGACTCGCACCGTTAGCCAGCGCCGCCGTACGCGGGAGAGGGGCCGAGCCCCCGGCTGGGCACCCGCAGCGCTCGGGTGGGAGAAGAGCCCCTTCGCCCCCCACCGCCAGCACCCCGGGGGTCTCCTCCAGCTTGCCCCCCTTCGCTGCCCCATTTTTCCCCCGGCTACCTTCCTTGAGGCTCCGTGCCTGGAGCCAGCGCAGAGCAGCAGGCGAGGGGAGGCTTGGCCACCCCCTCGGGCTGTACCCGCTTGCCCTGGGGGGGTGCCGAGGGGAGCCCCCAACCAGCCGCCGCCCGCCTTCTGTCAAGGCTGCGGCCCCTCAGCGAGGGCCGCCCGGCTGCCGCGAGGGAAGCCGCTGACAAGCCCGTGAGACTTTGAACGCCCACCCCGGCCGTCGCCGCCGCTGCCGCTGCCGCCGCCTCACCTTGTACTTCATGGCTGCGGAGCGCTGTGGGGGCTCGCCGCGCCGCTACTCCGCCTCCCGCCGCATCGCCGCCGCCTCTCTGCGCTCCGCCGCCCGCCCCGCCGCCAGGCTACCCCGCTCATTTGCATAGCGCTCCCCCATTGGCCACGCTCAGGGACAAGGTGGACCCTCCTCGGCCCCGCCTCCTGCCCTCTCCTCCGTCGCCGGTCGCCGGTGGCGGGCGCGGGGGCCGTTGGCGCGGGGGCGGTGAGGGGAGCGGTTGGGGTGCGCTGCTCCCCGCCATGCAGCGGGAGAGAGAGCCCCGCACAGAGCCAGGGTGGCAGCCCTGCTTCCTGCGACCCAGCGACCCCGCCCGTGCTGTTTCAAAGCCGCTGGCCTCGAGTTCTCCGAGTGAAACGGACACTGGGAACAAAAGGCCTTCTGTCTGCCGCCTTCTGTCCTGGGGGATTTCTGGGCCTGTCAGGGTTCAGGGCTCCCAGGCTGTCGGTGAAGGCAGCCCTGGGAAGAGTGGCTCTCCAGTGACAAAGTGGCGAAGCACTAAAAATGCTGCTCGCAGCCTGGCCGGGTCTGGGGCCGGGGCCTGCGCTGCTAGCCAGCCCGCGGGGAGCTGTGGTGCTGCGAAACTCCGTCTGTCCATCCATCCCTTCCGTAATCGCCTTTTTCTTGTACAGCTTTTGGAGGTGTTGAGTGCTTCGTGCTGCTCCGTTCCTGTCTGTGCAATCGATTTTTGTTCTTGTATGTCCCCAAAAGATGATCTACTACCTCTCAAATCAAAACTCTCAAGTGTTTGCTTTGCCTGGGAAGGCCTGCTATTTAAACGCTGATTAGATACCAGAGGCCAAGATGGCTTTAATGATCTGGAGATGCCCATTATAAAGAGTGACCGTGGCAAATAAGGATTATATGGAAGAGAGTAATAATTAACTCTGGTATCTTGGGGGCAGGAAAGAAAGGGGAAAAGAAATACGTAGTGATCCTCCATGCTTTTTAAGTCAGACCCCTTAATCAGGCGTGATTAATACAGCACACATAATAGGAATCTTTGTGTATGGGACATAGTCCAGCTTGTTCAGATGAACAGGAAATAAATGTTCTCGTATTTGCCCAAGTTGGATCTCACCCAACGTTTCTAGGTCACAGATGGACTCAAGACTATTTCTAGTGGCCTAAGGAAAACCAGCAAAGAATAATCTTGTACTACCAGATTACAAACATAACTTCATTCCATAGTACAGTGATATCCTTAAATTCTCATGTGACATCCTCTAGAGAGAGATCCTATTGCTAAAATGGCTTCATGGCTTCTAAACAATGTCACACTTTTATCTGCGATCTCCGTTCTCTAGTTCCAGCATAAAATATGCAGTTGTACTATACAAATTTATGCAAAAATACTGTTTTTTCTAAATTGTCTCCTTGACTGTGCATGCCCTAATTGTTTATCGGTATGAGGCCCTGTCGGTATGAAAGATGTCTCAGTTATTAGTTAGAAAAGTGAGCTTCTGCTTTCTGCAGTGCAGCCCACGCTGTTGTGACTGGGCTGCCTATGCAGTGCTATAGCTTCACTGGCTATAACTCCTCGCGGGGGGTTTTTTCTGGGTTTTTCTTTCTGTTTTTGTTGTTGCTGTTTATTCCTCTAATTTTCCAACAAGATACTTGATAATATTTTATATGTGCTGAATTTGGGACAGCGTTGTTTTAAGTGTAAGATCAAAATAAATTTGGATAGTTTCAAGAGAATAAAGCTTGTTTGTATGCTGTGTCCTTGGACACTTTATTTAAGAAAAGAATTCTTCCAGTGATTATGCATAACCAGCTTACTATTAGGGGAGTGCAAATCTCTTTGGAGTGTTTTTTTACTGTAGAGTTTGACCTTTGATTTTCTTTTGCGTGTTTTTGCCCTTTATACTGCAAGGATAAAACTTTTCTCCTGGGAGGAGGAAGAAATTTCTCCTAAGTACAGAGGATGCAGTGGCTAAGGTGTTAGCATGCTATCAGACTAGCATCCAAATTCTGTTCCCTCAATAAATTCTGTATAATCTCTTTATTTGGCACCATTGCCATGAAGATAAATGCATAAAATATTGTAAAACCACATTAATAAGAACTGGATAAGTATCAGAGACAAAAATAAAAGCAGAATCATATTTCTGACTTCACCTATATTTAAATGCAGAGTGCATCTGGTTTCCAGTCATCCCACCAATAGTGATACTTTTCATGTAATTGGTGGGTTTCCTTTTTCGGAATGCTTTACAATCACATTACGAAACCTAAGCAGATTTGAAAAGCTGCGCCTTCTGCTTTTGTTTTAGCTTGCATTGCTTTCAATGTATGTAAAACGTCCCTGACTGATCTTGATATGAGGTAATAGATGTGTTCATGTAAAATTCTAGTTGGGTTATTCCCTTGTATATATTGTTTTCCCTTCTTTGCTCTCCATAACTCATATTAAGAACTTTTAATTAGATGCCACTGGAATGACACTTTGGGCATGAAAAAACAGTCTACCGATGTTGATAGCTATACTTTACAATTCTGAAGAAGCAGATACAAGAATTGGTATTTTACAGGGAGGAAAAAAAAGAGATTGCCACACTACCTCCTCAGTGAAGTCCCACTGCTCATTTTATTCATGCACCCTCCCTCCCCCTCTCTCACCTACTTCATTTACCGTCTTAGGTTTTCTTTGCACTTTGAGGGGGTTTTTAATTTCCCCAAGGGTGAAACACTCCTGCTTAGTGCAACACTTCTAGCAGAGCTAGCAGCATGGCGGAGCTCCCCAATCTATCATGAACATCAGGAATTAGATATACCTTGAAAGAGAGATTTGTAAATACGATCCTCTAACCTTGACACGTTACTAAAAGAAGTCGGGATTGTGGCAAGCACGCATTTGTGGTCAGTGCAAGCACTTTGCTTTTCTTGATGACCTTGTCGACTGCCGTGCCTTTACTATGTAATGTTATATTTCAGGCGTAGTCTAGGAAGGTTTTGAGTTGGTTGCCTTGGATAATCAGCTCAATTATACAATGGAACATGCTGATGAGGAAGCCAAGACTTGGCATTACCAATGTCTGTGTTGTAGAGGCAACTTGAGCTGTATTGCCAGGATTTATAACTGCAGGGTCCTATTGAAGTTCTCAGGAGGGTAATTAATGTAATGTGTCTTTTTGCTTTGCAGCACAGCAATGGCTTGATTCATCGCCTCATATTTTATGCCGCCGCAATTCTAGCAGAGTAGCAAATGGGTTCTGTGACTTCGTCTCGTGCCCGCATCAATGGCTTTTGCTTGTTTCTTTGCTTTTGCCGAGGGCAATTAATACTACTCTCTGCTCATTTGGGCAACCTACTGCTTGTCTCCTACTGTCATACACCATCCTGGTGAGCTTATCGCTTGCTTTATTTCTCACTGCCACCACTGGTCTGTGTCTTCCCGGTGCCCTCCTGACTGCCACTTGGGGTTCTGGGGTATTTGGGGGGTGGCAGCAGGTGCAATGGTAGGGCAGCCAAAGGGACTGCTTGTCAGCCAGGCTCTGTGGCTCACCCGCCACCACCCGCAGCACACAACGTGAAACGGAGCTGTCAGCCGGGCTGGGAAGGGAATACCCGTTGAAGCAAATCAGCCAGCTATCACGCTGTCACAATTGATAGGAGAAGAACACGAGACAGATATCCTGCTCTGAAAGGTTACTCAAACAAAAATCCCTTGTTCCTGTTTCCCCATGGCACAACCTGAGCGAAGAGAGACACAGCAGAGCGTCTCCCTCACAGTTGAGAGAGTCTTTTCAGGAAGGGTCTGTGAGCTCTGTGTTTGGGAAACACTGAGCTGTCTTTTTTCCTTTCCTTTTTTTTTTTTTCTTTTCTTCTTTTTTCCTGCACAAAGCCCTAACTATCCTTTGGATAATGTTGTGCGGCATCTGCATCACTTCTTGCTGTGATGCTTGGCCGGGGGATTGGGATTAAAATTGATTTAGTTATAGTGCCACTGCTCTTTATGAGCAAAGTAGTCGTGGTTATTAGCCTTGGTCCTGCTGCCTCTATAACGCTACCTGGGCTGGTTCAGTGGCTATGCAGTGGATGGAATTTCTTCAGTATAGAATGGTTTTATGCACTCTCAGAGTGGTGGAATGTGCTTGCTTGGACAAATCTGTTAAAAAAGATGAAACGCTGTTGTTTCCTGAAGAGAACCTTAACAAAAATTCGCCACTGATATGGGCAGGCTTCTGTGTCTGTCTGCACAGAAGGGCCCCTTCTCCCACCTCACTAGGAGATAATGAGAAAAAGATTTCATTCTCACCCAAAGAAGGGAATATTTTGCATTTCAGCAAACCAAAACAAAGTCTGTTCTGTTTTTCTTTGACCAGTGATGGAAATCTTTTCAAGCAAGTAGTCTATTCCATTTAACAGTAACAGAAGCCTGTCCTGGCAGACAGAGCGGGGGGGTAGCAATCGCTGTAGTGGTCAGGTTTAAATGCAAGGGTCAAATTGTGAGAATAAAAATTGTTAATAGAAGTATCTTTTTAAATTTGACTGTCCTTTGCCGTTTTACCTAAGATGCCTTTTAATCACAGAGCTAGTTCACTTGCCTTGCTCTAAAATTCTACATTTCCTTTAATATACACGAACTAATCTTACAGGCATCCCACCTCCTTTCACAATAAAGCATAAAAGCTGTTCACATTCTGAAGAAGGGCATTTTATGCAGTGTTTCTTCAGGAATCGCTCAGTTAACTTTGTAAGTCAACCATCAAGGCCCTGTTTAGTGACCTTCCTTCAGATAAAGGGAATAAATGCAGCTCCCTCTGTCCTCTCTGTTTTGCTTCAAATGCCAGCCAGAATGAAACACACTGGTGTCCTCCCACCCAAAAGGTTTTGAAAGTGAATCCAGCCTTTGTTAGCTAGGAGGCAGTTGGAGTTTAGATATTCTAGCACTGGCTATCACTGAGCCGTTGGCCTGATCCAGTGAATAGTACCACTACAATTTTCACTTGTTCTGAGAAGCAGGCGGTCACCTTCTCAAGGGGAAATGGACATGGGAAAGGGAAACAGTGGTATCACTATTAAAAGAGCATGAAGGACCCATCTCACCCTGGAGAAAGGAAAAGAGAGAACATAAAGTCAAAATGAAGTAAATTTATCTCTGGTCTGATACCGAGTACTAACTGCAGATGAGGATGGAAAAGAATAGCTTTTCCAGGTCTGTGCAGCACAGCAGCTCCCCAGCCACCTGGCTGGTGTAGAGCACGTGGGTCAGGGGGACTTGATGTTCTCAGCAATGTTGGAAGGAGTTTGTAGAAGACGGCAGCAATCGTAGCTGAGCTGCCACGCACGCTTTGCAAAGCCAAGGCAAGTAAGAGCTCTGCGAACCTTGATGCGTGCACTAGTGCAGATAACATTGGTGCATTGGGTAGGAGAGATGGCAGAAGCTGGTGACTTCAAGATGGGTGCAGGGCTGTGGCAGACTGAGTCCCCAGTACTTGCCTGCCCATGAACCGGTGGTGTTGGGAGGACAAGAAGAATGTAAGGTATGTGGGGAAGACTGGAGAGGGAAAAGAATGTCAGGATGGAGCACGCACTGGCCTATTCCTTCCAGAGATATGTCAAAGGCTTATTCATTTCCCAAACAAACAAACCAGTCTAACAGTCGTGCTCACAGAATACACTCCTTTATTTTCCTCTCTGGCACTGAATATTTTTAATACATGGGTTAAAAAACACAGGCTTGCTTCCAGACGTGTGGCGTGCATGCCATTCAACATACTGATGCCAAAAGAGGGGGGGTTTTTTGTTGCTTTTCTTAAGAAAAGCTGAGAAATAGCACAACTATGGAGACTGCAAAAGGCTTCTGTTCTCTCTGGTTCAGAATTGTGCAGATGAAATATGATAAATGTAATACAGGGAGGTTGCTCAAGAGGAAATGTATGTTTAGACATCACAGCTCATTTAAGATGAAAGGAATCCAGAATTGGAACCGGAACGAGAAACTTAGGCACAAAGCTTAGGCACATTAGCTTTTCATGCAGTCATAAGAAGTCATAGTCCTGGCACCCACAAGCTCAGATCTTTACCTGAACTTTCTACTTGAACTTTCCCCAGTTTGGGTGAAACTCTGGAGCTGAGATTTTATCCACATGGATCATGTTATATTATTCCACCAGGTATCAAAATTGTTAAAATAGGAGTGAATTGAGTAAGGGTTTTTTTTTCTTTTTGTTTTTGGGTTAAGTTTTGGGGGTTTTTTTGGTGGAGGCCAGCCAGCCCACAACAGCATTATGATCCCAGTTTGGAAAGACCCAAGGCTCTTCTAAATGCATGCATCAGGCTTACTAGGTTTGTGGGAATGAAGTCCTGACTCAAATAGCACATAACCTGCCCACAAAGGAGTCCTTCACGAAAGCAGGAGTGTGGACAATTAAGTAGGAAACGGTGGTCTGGAGTAAAAACGTTCACTTTCCTGTGATACCCTGTTTGATACCTGGGAAGGTGAGGTTTTGTAGAGTAGCATCACTAAGTCTTTTTCTCAGCAGGTGCAGTCTCTTTTGCCTCCACACGTGCACACACAGAGCAATATGCAGCACTTCCTATCCCTGGAAGCTTTGTCTTGAATGTGGTAGCGCATGGCTCTGCTCTTTCCAGTCTCTGGTGCCCTGCCCCTGCCTGCTCTTCCTACCCGCCTCTCCTTCCCCACCTCCTGCCTTCCCAGTCCTGCCGTCGACAGTGTGGAGAGCCCCACTTCCAAACACACGTGCCAGCACTTTCCTCTGAATTTGTATGGAAGGAGATTGTACGGAAATGTGTGGCTACAAAATGGCACATGAAGAGGGGTGTGCGCTGAAGTCCTTACACATCTATTAGATTTAAAATACAAAATCCTTGAAATCCCATAAATCCTCTGTGCAGAGCATTTCTGCATCTTAGCCCCATCTCAGGCAGCCAGGACCAAGGAAACCCTTGTCTAAATACTCTCTCTTTCCCCCCTGATTTGCAAAATGCACACTAACTTGGCAAAAACTCAAAACTGACCCCAAAATACAATCTCTCCTGACTGTAAATTGTCCGTCAGTTTTACACATCATCCAAGGAATCATCCTGTGACTTGACTAGCCAACTGTGTCCATTTTGCTTGCAAAGCCTGTTATTTTTGTTTTCTCTGGTTTTAGGAACCTTTTGTGGCATATCTCCCACGCTTCTTTTAGCAAAGGTAATCTGCTGTTGTTATATCCTCATGTTTTCCCTCTCCCCATCTCTCACCAGCAACTCTTTCATAGCACTGAAAGCATTTCTCTCTGCTAGGGCCAGCAGCTCAGTGGTTGTCCACTAGCCAGCAACCAGTTCTTTCCAGTGGGAGGAGGGGAGGAAAAAAATGAAAATTTAATAAAATGGAAATTAGGGATTTTAAAAAAAATCAAAGGGGAAACTCCTGTTTTGCCTTTACCACCAAACTTCCCATGAAGTCTCAGCCTGGAGGTGTTTTGAGACTTGAGGAATTTCAGGGAAATTTGCTTCTTTTGGAGGTGTTTGGAGGGAGGATATCCGATAGGAGAGTGGTCATCTTTTCTCTCTTTCACCTCAAGCAGATCTGTGGAGGTCAGTCGATATCCATAACGACAGAGAACAGCACGTGAAATGTCTCACACTGTCTGACTTTCTTTTCTTTGGGTGTTGATGTTTAAGCTCTCATCTTGTACTCAGTGTAAATTTGCATCTCCACAAAACTGCCAAAAATGGTTATCTTTGCTGCCATCTAAATCTGTTTATGGTCTACTCTCCCAAAATAATTCTTTAAAGGAAAATGACTGATTTCCAAACCCCTCCTCCTCTTCTGTTATTTTTAACAAGCAATTCAGTCCGATGTTGTTTGAAGAGATCATTGCATTACTGCATGTTGCAGGACTCTCAGGAAACAATACTAGAAGAGAAGGAACGTGGGAACTCTGTTCCCTCTCTTTTCCATCGCTATCATTTGCAAACTCTGAATGCTTCCAGCATTGGGGTAGCCAAAGATGAGGTGAAAAGGACAGAGCATGTTCCCATTGGCAAAGCTTCCCTCGACTTCACTGGGACCAGGATTTGGCCCACACCACGTAGCATCCCGAGCCTTGGCTTTGACATAATTGGCTCCTCATAGTAGACTGTCTCTGCTGAGGGAGGCAGTGCCTGCAGATAACTCAGGTCTCATGAGTATCCACCACAGTTATTCTTCTACTTGCTTGAATCTGGATACGTACAGTTGCACAGCTGATAGAAGCACCGATCTTGGGATCACATGAAAGGAAGGCTGCACACAACTCTTTGCTAGTCTCTCCTTCAACAGCTACATTCTCTTCTCTGTCTGCCCTTTCCCTCACATCCCAATTGACTCACAGTGTTTGCTCATGAAGTCTGATGAGGGCTTGAGTCATAAGGGTTGACACAAGGATTTGATTCCTCACCTCCTCAGAGTTCAGCCCTGTCTGGGAGCTGTAAATATCTGTCTCCACGTGTACTCATGGCTTTTGAGGAGGAGCTTAGCTCATTTATTGTGCCATAAGGTCCTGGAGAATGTACAACTGGAAGCTGTTGCTAAAAATCCCTGGGAGTGTCAGGGTACTGGAGAGGCTCTCCTTTAAAGTTTTGAGATAGAGTGTGTTGGCTCTGGCTCACTAGAGAGTAAGTAGGCACTGTAAGAGGACCTCAGTCATGCTTTCCAAAGTAAGGCACTATAGCATGCTGCAGTGACTGCAGCTGTGGTGGGATAGGTCCGCAGTAGCTAATCAGGAAGTTGTTGCTTCCAGTGAAAGACCATGGTATGGATGAGCATTTGCCCCAAAAGACAACCATGAAGGCCATACGTATGCAATCCCCTCTCCCCAGAACCTAAGCAGTGGTCTGACATGACTGTCTAGTGGTGTAAACACTGGCTCAGAAACACGAAAGTCAAAGATGTGCTGGGAGAGCAGGTTTCAGGTATACCTGAGTAGCTAGGGTCCAAAGGTTTGGACTTAAGCTGGTGGAATAGGCTCCTTAGACTGGTCTTACAGTTTGATCTTCCTTATTTCTCAGAGATAGATCTTCTGGAGCAGAGATCAAAAGTGAGAAAGCATAAGAAATGAAAGGTCCCAAATGTTGACTCCTGACCTAAGTACACGGGTGAAAGAAAAGTCTGTCGGACCAAGTTGCGTTTGTAGGAGTTGTAACCACCATGGGGAGGAGAGGGAGACATTTCTTTGAATTTGTGGGAAAAGGGAAAGAGGGCAAGAAAAGGAAGATGGATAGAGAAATAGACTATTATTAATCAAAATAACAAGAGAGAAACAGTCAGGGGCATTAGGGATACAAAGCACCCCACACCTTATGTGGATCAGTACAGATTATAGCCTCTTCTGTCTTTTGAGAAATCTGTTCCCCTCCTTCCTTTGATATTTAAAACATTCTGCACTTGATAAATAAAAAAAAATATGGTTCTTAAAGACTGAACCACATTCTGGTAGCAGCCAAGATAACTTTATGAAGACAAACAAACTTGTGTTAAATTAAAATACATATATATCACGCTAGAAAGTTATGTAAGATTCTATTTTAAAATCATCTGGTCCTAATTTACTAAATTTACTGCCTCAGAGCTAATGCCAAACTGCTACATTTGATTTATAGAAATACTTTAGCACATTTTTCCATCAGGCTATTGTAGAGTATATTTACTGCCCTTTTATTATTGTTAAAAATGCAGACTTCTTTAAAGGGAAGGAACATTTTTGAAGACCTTATTGATAGTTTCTCACAGGATGCCAGGAGACATGCAAATAGTAAACAATGCTGCAAGCTTAGGAACATTCCACTCGATTTTCAACTCCTTCACCATCATTTTTTTTTTTCTTTGTTCAATTACAAAGTGATCCATCTGGTAAATGGATGTTTGAAAATGTCCAGTTTGTGCCAAACCACTTTTCTTAAGCACAGACTACATATTTTTCAGGCAAATATTTAAACAGCAGCCGCACTGTGATGCATTGCTAACCATTAAAAAAACACACACAAAACCCAGACAGCGGGCAGAGGGGAGTTGGGGTGGAAGAAAGCTTAACAAATATTCCATTAAAAATCTATCTACAAATATCATGCTAAACAACCCTCCTTCTTCCCCCTTCTCTCCCTGACAAGGGTTTCCAAATGGGAAATGACTGCTAGGGAGTAGAACCTATGCCCTGTGTTCAGCAGGGTGATTAAACCTGTGCTTAACTTTATGCACGTGCTCAAGTCCTTCCTTACTGATGTGTGTGCTTCACTGAAAGGGGTCCTTGATAAATCTTCGTCCACTTGTGCAACAAAACTGTGTTCCAGAAGAGTTACGTTTTTCAAGATCTTGAGAAGTTGTCGTAGCTTTTTTCTCCTGCGTCCATCTCCCGTGGAACTTATCCACAAAGTTTGTGCCATATGCAATGAGTTCTCAAATTTATGGCTATTGGATGGAGCTCTGTTTCAGGCCTTTCCCTAATTTTGATTCATCTCTGTGTACTGACCTTCTGAACCAAAAAGTGCCAAAATACCACAGTCAGAGGGATTTTTTTCTGGTATTTCCAGCTTGAGCAGAAGTAGGTGGTATTAGACATCCCCTCTTCTTCTGTAGTAAACTCATACTGATTCAGATCTAATCTAGCAGTCATACCAATACCTCTTCTCCAAAAGTCCCTATGCAGTTACCTGAAACTTGTATTGCCTACTTTCATTTTGGTACCTCTCTTTCCTCATCCATCTCTACAACTGCTGTCTGCTGAGTCTTAGATTCAATTCAGTCTCCTGAAGTCACACAACCAACTAATCAACTTCAAGTACTTTAACTTCAGCCCTGTTTTGACTCCATGAAATTCCTCCCATTTTAAAGCCCAAATGTCTGAGTAGTTTTGAAGCTCAGGGGATTGATTTTTTTGCCTTGATGCAGCAAGACATCAGACTCTTAATGCCAGCTTCAGAAAAAGCCATCAATGCTTTTAAAGTGTCTGGTCTCAGCAGCAGTACTTCCAGTTGAGTTGGGTTTGCACCACTGAAGAAGCTGTTACTTCAGTAAAAGACTGAGAGGGTGCAGTACCAGTCCTAGCAAAGCTGACTCAAGTGTGGCTGTGACTCCATGGTATCATCTGTTTAGTCTCAAGATAGAGAAGACTTAGTTATCCTAGCCTTACAGTGCCAAGGCAAAATTGATGTCTATTTTGTATCTGTGAACGCCTTGCCACTGTGTCTGCTTGTACCTTCCCAAGATTTTAGGGCATTTCAGTTTTGTGAAACAGGTTACTAGGCTCCTGTGGCTTTTGTAGTTGTTGGAGCAGGACTGTCAGAGAAGGGAAATTGTGTTTGTTGCCCACCATAAAAGGCTCCCAGCTGAAAAAATGTCCCTGCAGCTCATCAAGTACAAATCCACTGCATCTTCTCAAATGCTTCTGTGATACAGATGCATGAGAGCCACTCATGAAGAAATGGACTGACATGAAAGGCAAGGAGCATAAAAAGGTCGCAGCTGGGAAAAGAAATGATTCTGCACTAGTTTTTGCAGGCTGGCATTTGTGTTTGCAGGTCAAAGTCAGTGTAAAGTTGTAAATGCTCTTCTGTGTGCTGCTCTGGAAAGGAGATAACGGCACAAGCAAGCAAAGCGCTAAAGTCTAAATTTAATTTGACACACCATGAAAATGAGACAATTGTGTGCTAGCTGGTTGAGGTCCAGAGATGTCACCTCCCATTACTATCATTTGTTGAGTGGTTGCCAACATTTGTCCGTTTTCACAGCCCCATCGATGTTGTAGAAGACTATTTCTGGGACTCCTCGGCAGCCTGAGGAAGAGTGGAGCTTTGTTTTTCAGGCACTAATCCCCTTAAACCACTTCCTCTTCCCATTGGAGTGAGGTTTTCTTAATGCCTTTCTGTGTGTTTTGTTTTGTTTTGTGTTAATGACCAGTGCTCTTGGGGCTGTTTCCAGGTCTCCCTGAAAGGTCAGGTCTGCTTTTCTCTTTGCTTGCCATTCATATGGTGAGTAGCAAGTGCTCCTCCTGCCCCCTTCCCTCAGGCTTTGAGGCTGCTGGGTTTGCTAACCTCAATTCCCTTCTTTGAGGTTGACAGTGGTTATTTTGTTATTTCACTCTTTAGAAAAATAAAAGCGTTCCTTAAAAACTTGTGAATTTATATCCCTTTTTGCTATTTATCACTACTTCACCCTAATATCTGGGTAAATAAAAAAGTGCATCTGCATCTTTCAGCCTTTTCTTTGCACAGAGATACAATGACAGACACCTGATGCAGAGAGGAATTTTCCCACCTGCAGCTCTGGACAGCTTTCAGCTCTGCTTTAATGTTGGTCTTTGTTCTTTTCTCTCACAGGGATTGTTCTGCATTTCAGAAAACAAAAACAAGCACGCATGTGACATGTTGATATAGTCACGGTTCTAGACTTCAGATGTATTGTGTGTAAGCAGGTGTCCCCAGATAATCTAAAATATATCAGGCATGCCATTTTTATTGATATAGATAACCACTTAATTAAACTAGCCATACATCCTAAAGACTGCCTCTGTCTTTGATTCGTTGAAGGTTTTGGTGGTGTTGAGAACCTGCAAGCTATACTGAAGCTGCTCAGTTTTATGTGTGATTACTGCCTCTTGGGAACAGTCCAACTGATAAAGCTTGTGTTGATGTAGATGACGGTTGCATTTGTATGCACAGAGTAGTAATTCTTACTCACTACATAATTTGTATGAAGTCACCTATAATTCTGAATGCTCACCATGAATAATGTAGTCACATACAGAAAAATCTGTCGGGGTATGAGAAGATTTAACTTAAGTGAGTCCAGCCTTCAAAGCAGCAACTACCTCCTCTCTAATCAAGGACCTGTCTTTTTATAACAGTATTAATTTCCAAAGTTCAGAGCGAGATAGCTAATATGAGCTGGATGAATTTTGCTCCTTCTCCCTCCTTTACTTTTTTATTAACAATTTGTGCTATTTCTCAGGTTGGCTCATCCAAAACACAGCACTATAGCAGCTTCTAGGAAGAAAATTACCTTTATCCCAGCCAAACCCAGGACACTTTTCAAAATAATTTGGGACTTTTTTGCTCACATCATGGCTCCATTTCATTAGAAAAATAATCTCTTGATTTTTTTTCCTGCTATTTATGACTCTATGATCCATTCCCCTTCAGGGTTTCAAAAGTGAATTGACTGCAGAGAATGCCACTTTTGGACGAGATGAGATTAGAAAACAAGTGCTGAGATGTTAATATGAACCCATCTCTGGACCACAACCGCAACTGACATGAGAAAAGGAGCACTGGAGAAGAAGCTGGTTTGTTTAGCTGTGTTCTTTAGCAGAGGAAAATAAGGGAAGGATTACGTACACTATTATCTCTCAATGGTTTATTGACCACACTGTGGTTGAATTTTGGTTAAAAGAACATCTTCCAGTGTTTAAATGTATATTGACCTAGAACTGTATATCGCAGAGTTGTAATACGCCTGTTTGATCACGTAATCCCTCGCATTTGAGAACATTTATAGCATCCTCTGCTACAGGTTTTTCCCTAGTGTATGTAGTAGGTCAACAATCTCTGAACTGCTGGCTGTTCTTTGAGATAGAGTAGTAGTATCATAAGTATTTCGCAGGAGGGAAGACTGAGGCACTTGGTGATTTGCTGACGACCGCACAAGAAGTACAAAACGGCTGAGGTACAGGCAGCCATGAGCTGAATGGCGGGGAGAATTGGCTACTCGGCTGTGACAACATTGCTTAATAGGGGCGCACAGACATTGCTCGATGGGGCTGCTATATCTTCACTGAATCTCCCCCACTATATCCTTGTCTGTGTTGTAATGCTACAAATAGCACCTAGCTGGATTTCCCTTGCTCTTGGGCCTGTGTCATCCTTCTCCTCAAAAATCAAAGTGGTTTGGAGATTTGGTTCACTTAGGCATGTGAATGTTTGAGGGCTAGACTTTGAAAAGTAAACGTGGGTCCGTCAGGGATGGGACTGAGTTGCCTGAGCATGGAGTCTATGGACAGGTCTAGACATATAGCTGCAACTCCAGGAAGGCAGCGATATCCAATAGGTCCCATTGCATTATACCCACCCTCGCATGGATGGTTGGGTGCCTGAGCCTTTTGATTCCAACCCCTGAATGTTTGTTGGGATCATGGCCAAGATATCCAAACATCCTGGCTCAGCAAAGCTGAACTGGATTTTGAGACCTGCATCTCTCCTGTCCACAAATGCCTTTCTTCTGGCAGAAACCAGACATGCAGAGGAGAAAACACATAAAATAATACTAATCACATCTTCAAAATATGTTTGAGCTGTTTCCAGGTAAAAATTTGGTCCAGGAATCCTGGGAGCAGGAGAGATTTGTTAGAGTAATAGTAGTAGAAAAATCTGGGCCGGTTTCCGGTCCCTAAGGGTCAGCCAAGTGAAAATTCATCCATTATGAAATCGTCACAGCCTGCTTGCTTAGGTGGCCATGACCTCTGCCACTTTTATCCTGTAAATACAAAGTGGCCTCTTCCCTGGTCCAGCAAGCAACGGAAAATGATTCATTGCAGTCAAGCATCTCAGTGCTCAAAGTAGCCAGTAAGTTTTTCCCAGGACTTCTGAAAAGCCTGTTCATTTGATGGCACGCACACAGAAGGCAAAGATACGGTAGAGAGAAACTGCTGTTTTCAGTCACATTCTGTTTCTACAAATTTGTGCCGTACTTAAAAACAAAAGACCCCCTAAATCCATCATTGATTCAGCAACCTCTGCATCAGCATCCTCCTCTCTGCACCAGCAATCTAACTACCTTGCTAGCTGCAGAAACAAAATGTGTCGCGCTCTTAGAGTGAAATAACACCTCAACACTGGGCATTTCTGGATCATATGCTTATAGTTGTAAAGGATGTGGGTTTTCTGTTATGTAGGTTGCAACAGAGCTGCACCAAACTGGACGCTCAGCTTGCTGTGTAGTACCAGCTGTGTCAAATGCTTCACCATTGTTATTCACAAAAGGATGAAACCCACTGCTTTAGTCTCCTGAACTGCAGCTAGCTCGCTGGGAAGGCTAGACTCAGGTTTAACTTGCACGCTGGGCACAGTAGGACGGTAGGACAATAACTAGAAGGACAGAGGGACAAACAGAGACATGCAGTGCAATGATTGTCACCCCAGTGCTTAGTAAAACCAGCCCTTTCTCACTCTTTGCTTTGGCTTCTGCTCATGTTGAAGGTGCCACCACAATAAATCTTGACTCTCTCATCCTCCATGGCAGGTACCTAAGTGGAATTTGCCTCCTGGCTTGACTCCATACCCACAAAGTCGCAGTATACAAGAAATCCTTATATACTGCCTTTTTGCTTGCTAACATCTGCAAAGTCCTGGTCAGTGCTTAGGAGGTCTAGTCTGAGCCCTCTGGCTTTGGAGTCTGCCAAGGGCCTCACGGTGCTCGCAGGAGCTGCTTTCTGCAACCAATTCTCATTTGGTTACCAGAGGCCTAGCAGACTTTCCAGGACTATGGAAGAAACGTAGGTGGGGACATCTGCCCCTTAAACCGAATGATGGGGAAAAGCAGATGCAATGGTTCTTCTGAAGGTCCTTCCAAGAGGGCTACACATTTCTAGGAACACAGGGCTTGCTGGGCAGAGACTAGCTATGTCGCTGAAGAAGCTTTATTCAGTCACTGAATCCAATCCTGCTAAATGTCTTGACACAGAAGATTATCCTTCCTTTTGGCCAGCAGCAGTCATGGTTTGTCATCAGTGCATTTATATCTTCAGGGAGGGATACGCTCTTTTCTGCTGGGAACTCATCAGCCTGTGGGTCTTTATGCATAAGGACCAAGGGTTTTTGTCCTCCTTCCTGACAGATTTGCTAATAAGTTGAGAAGAAAAAGGGCTTACCACATTAATGACATTCCTCCACTCACTGGCAAGCAGTGGACACCTCTTGTGCTAGGCGTTGAGGATAGCCCTGATGTGTCTGGATGTGTACAGCTGTGCAGTTAAAACATCCACCCACATCCTAGGAGCATTTGCCATACTCACTGCTGTTGGCCAGAGGGTCAATGCCTGCTAATACTCCTTGGTCAATCTGCAGCTGCACCACATTTGACAGAACGGGAACTGCTGGACATACTCAACATGGAGTTCTTTACTGCTAGCACTGAAATCATGTCTCCATCTTTCTTCTTCTTTAAAGAAAAAAAAAAAAGCTTTATAATCTAAAATCCCTCAAAATCATAGTTCTAAACTGCTACCAAAAAGAAGTTTTAAGGAAATATTTGGACAACCAATTAGTAAACTGATCTTTAAGGACAACCTCTTGAAATTATTGCATAATTCCGGGTCTCCAACCCCATAATGAAAAAAGTGACCCTTCCCTAAAACCACAACCTGGCTACAAATCATTATTTCATTTCAAGGAAAAGTTGATATTAAAATAACTATACCAATTATATGCATTACATTTTAATAATCTTCCAGACCATCACATTTATGCTGAAGTGGCTTCTCATTTTCTCAAAGAAAATGTTTGGAACATCATCATAGATAGGTTGGGTTCTTTTCCCCATAAATCTGGTTTGAGTGTGAAACATGGGCTTCACAACGATTTGCTTTCGGTCTTGTTTTCATCTGGGTTTTTAATGGGATAAACAACTATGTCAAAGTGGCTTCTGACCTAAACAGCTCATCGTTCTCCTGGTAGGGCTGGAGACCACATGCGATGACTTAAGAGACAGTAATTGCTGGTGGATCTTGGGTATCTTTTTACCCTTCTAACAGAAGGTAATATTTTTCATCGAGATGTTACTGCCAAATTTCAGCCCATACTGAAAAAAATAAAGTGGAGTCAAGATTGACGTCGTAGTGTGGGGACTGCAAAAGCAAAGGGCTAGCGCAGGGCATGTTTGCATTAACCCGGAGGAGCTAGATATGTTCTCCAGCTCTTTTTATTTATTCAAACATAGCCTCAGGTCTGCCAAACTGTTCGTAACATTCAGCAATGGAAAGTTTCTAAAATCTTGCATAAGTTGAATTTTCACAGTGCATCTTCCAAAACTACCCATGGCAGTATGCGATATTTATATCTAAGCTAATATGTACAGCCCCGTTCTGCAACTGTGCAGCTTCTTCCTGGAACAGTGAAAGAGCTTCAGGGGGGCTCCCACTCATGGGTAGATCTTGTGGTTAATGTGCCAGGCCCCCAGTTCAACAGCGAGGCACTTTGATGTGCTAGCACGCAAGCATCTCTTCTCTCTCAAATATATTTCTCTAAGTTCTAAGAATACCAAGCACAGACAAAAACGTCCCTGACCTTTCCACCAAGCCAGCGGGTTTGTTCCATTTTTGCACTCTAGTAAGCGCTTCTAACGGTTTGAAGCCCACCCGATTCTACATACATTTAGCAATGTTCTGTTCTGCTAATTGCGTAATTTATTTCATGTGGAGCAAAGGCTGCCTGGGGAACTGGCTGCTCTTCCCCTTGAGCGGCACTCTCAGGAGCTGCTCCCAGGTCACTCTTGTCTCTGGATATTTTCTGAACGCTTACATTTCAAATTGTTCCTACCAGTCGTGCATGCAAATATCTAAGTGGTGATGCACACAGCAGCTCTTATAGAAGTCTTACATAGGCCAGATTATTAAAACTCTCTCTAGGGGGTATTCTACTTTATTTGTGAAGTATCATAACTCATTTCAGTGATGCTACTCATCAATTGAGGTGTTTTCAGTCAGAATAACAAAATACTGGATTCTGTACCTTCTAAAAAAGGATTCCTGCTTTCGGTAACCTACTTTCTATTTGATAACTAATGTTAAAATGGCTGCATGTGGGCAAATTTTGTAAAGATAGTAATTTTACAGTTTACCCTGTTTACAACTAATACGGTAAAACATCGCCCTGCTTTTTACATCCAATAAATGTACCTTAACACAGTCAGTAAGTAATGACCGCATGCTTCATTCAAAAGACTGGTATTTCCTTTCTTTACTCATGTTGGGTAATAACAATGCATCTTACATTGTCTGTCTTTTGCAAGTCCAGCTGAGAAGTAAATACTCTGGTTGAGACAGAGTATCCAAGCACCTGTGTTGATTAACATGGTATGTAATTTTGCAGCAAGCACCTCAAAGAAAAAGGATGTGAAATCAATTTGACACATTTATTTCCCATTTTATGCCATATTACATTAATTATTGAAAGGTTGAGTTGGAGATGCCAACTTAAAAGGTATCCTGCTGAGTAAGGAAAAGAAATGGCTAAAAATTCTTGGTTTTTTTTTTTTTTTTTAACAATAACCCTTAAAACTTGATTTATCTGAAATGTAAATAAAACCCCACTTGGTGTCAAGTGCAGACTGAAGGGTGAGCATAAAAATTTGAGGCTTGTCATTTGCCTTAGTGCAAATCATCCTTCTTCCACTGATTTGAATAAATCGACACACATCTTCACTAACCAAGGATCTGGCCTTTAGAAATGTCTGTGCGAAATGGGCTCTACGTTCACAGTATCGATGCCTGACTATTCTGTTCATTTGACCTGCATTAAGGTCCAGTGTCTTTCTACTAGATTGCAATAGATACCAGACCTCTAGTGTACCCTGCTTTCACCTTTCGATTGCCTCTACTTAGAGATTCAAGAAAAAACCCCTTCTCTTTCTTTTCCCTTCTATGTCCATTTAGATCTTTGGCTTCTGCAGTTGTTGGTCCTCTGCAAAAGGACAAAAATCAGATGGAGTTTACACAGCTGTTTCTGGTCAGAAGCCGTCCCTAGTCCCTGATGGGATGGGCTTCTGGGTGGCTACTGAGAAAAAAAAATAACCCCCCCTTGCCCCCTTTCTGAAAGTTGCACCCATGAATCGTTCCATCTTTCTAGTTCAGCATTTAAAAAACAGTAAATGGATGTGGAGAGATTTAATTGATCCTCTTCTGGGTGACAGAAGAAAGGAAGATCTGGAAAAGTCAAGATGGTCACCATTTTCCCTCTGTAGGTTTTCTTTAAAGCTAAGGATTTATTTGCTGCAAGTCATTGTTCCCTACCTTCTCATGCTTCTTCAAAAAGTGTTTTAGAATTGCAATTCACCAAGCAAAAAAATGAGTATTAAGGAACTTGGGAATTTCCCCTGGCCTCTGCAGGTGTTTTTAGAATGGTAAGCCTTCATTTCGCCTGGAATAGGAACCACTCATATCCAACCACTACCTAGTTTTGGGAATATATCTATATTGTGTTGTTCCTCTCTGCAGATTTATAAATGGATGCTACTTTAGGACACAAAACTGGTTTATCTTGTATATCTTAAGATACATATCTGTGAGCTAAATTAATCTTATACAAATTACCTATTTCCTACTGCACTATTGAAGGAAGCCTTTAAGACAATGGAGAAAAATATTTCCTCTCTTCCTTCTGCTCCATGCCATATCTATGAATATTGTATTTCCTACTAATGTTGTCCCTTTATATTGAAAAAGCAGGCAGAAAGGATGGGAAATAGCATTCGCATAGCTCCTTACGAGAGCCTAGCTAGCGACTGCAACGTCTCAGATTTTTGATATACGAAATCAACTGAACATAGTGTCCTGAGGCTAGTGATACAATGGCAAATAAGTTCTGTGTATTCAAAATGATCTGGGTACTGCAGGTAACAATACTGAGGCAGACTGAAAAAAACAAACCATGCTTTTCTATGTGAAATTGTTCAAGATTTGCTGGCAGAGATTTTAAAACAAAGCCAGATGAACTCTATTTCAATGTAATTATTTAGTTTCTGGGAAGAGAAACAACATGCTTTTATCTTGGAGTATTTCTACCTGATTTCTCTTTTTTCTCTCACACGCAGAAGGAGGGTGAAACTCTGGGGTTTCTATGTCTGAGGAAGTACCCCATTCCCAGTTGTGAAAAGAATACAGATGTGTGGAAGTGTTTTATTCACTTTGTCATCTAAGATTTTAAATATATTTTCCTGCATTTTTAAATGATACAGAATAAAACCTTTATAATAGCTGGGGGTTTTCTTTTCTTTCCTTTCCTTTTCCTTTTCCTTTTCCTTTTCCTTTTCCTTTTCCTTTTCCTTTTCCTTTTCCTTTTCCTTTTCTTTTTCTTTTTCTTTTTCTTTTTCTTTTTCTAAACCTGTAAAGAAATTTAAGTTCTTGATCTATTTCTCTCTCTTCCAGGGAGTGCTTGGACTCCTGGCACCTCTCATTCCTCTGGGCCAATCTTTTTATGAGTGTCCATCGCTGTAAACACTAGAAGACTAAAGTCTTCATATTTATTACTCATAGCTTTGCTAACAGCTGAAGCAGTGTATTAATTCACATTAGCAAAATAAGATTAAGGCTCTGTCCCACTTCGTAGCAGAACAATTCTTGCTCTCTCAAGTAGTGCTGTAAAGGACCTATGCCTGTTGTGAATAAGACCTTGTCTAAAATCCAGGCTGCCATAAAGGAGGTAGCTAGAAGCATTTGCAGGACACCATAATATCTGGAACTCATCCACAGAAATGCAATAAAATATTTTTAAATACATATGAATCTTCCAAATCTTTGGAAATCTGAGCAGTTTGCTTTGAGAATGCCCATAAATTAAATATCTCCCAGACCTGCAAACCACATCTGTTGCCAGAGTTTAATCCCAAATACCAAAAGCGCAGAAGGAAGCTGGCTCATAAAGTGTGCGGGGGTACTCCTATGTGCGGATAGATCATCTCCTTTTGCAAAGTCCCCAACATCTTCTATATGCAAAATCAACTTGCAGCTGCATAACTGCTACAAAGGGGATTTCTGCATTGCGAAGAGATGTTTTTCGTGGTGGTATTGCTTCATGTACAGCAAGGACTTCACAGGCAATTTGGAATTTCATCTCACTGGGCTAAACTCTGGATGAGCTACCAGGCTTGGCTCCCTGGAAGTCAAGAATCGTGAGTTTCCTAAGTTCAGATAAATGGTCATCCACGCACATGGTGAAGTTTCCTAAGAAATACATACATGTACATGCACAGAGCGTTATCCCATAAGCGTTCATTGCCTTAGGGAGCCAGGCACACTCACACACACCCCCCCCCAGATGCACACACGTACAGATAGACATTTTGTAGATCGATCTCAGAATCAGTTTGGCAAGTTTACCAAACCGTACTGGTTCTTGAAATGCTATTTTGTCCTGTTGCACATTTACATAGGCCGCACTGGTGGCTGACTTTCGGAACTAAATGCAAGGGAATATGTGTGCTTGCTGTAATGCTGTCAACATACATGTCATTGCAAACCTCTACTTCTCTACACGTTAACCAGACTTGTGGCTTTGGTAGCGCTTTTGCATCACTTCTATTTGTGCAGCTGAAAATCTCTCCTCTTCCTGCCTTATTTCTGACCATTAGAATCAGAACCCAGCAAAAAGGGTCAGCATTTAACAATCATCCATTCCATAAAATATCCACGTGTTGTTTCCTGTTGCCTCCCTAGATAACTGGGATGGATTTTTAGGTACTTTTCGGCTGACAGTTAACACATGTTCATCGTATAGTTTGTGTCTGTATTGAAGTATTGTGAATCTCAGCTTGATTGCTTTTATGTGATTTCTTCTGTGTAAGGAAATGAGGGTCAGACTTTTCCATCAGCTTCTCAAGCAGCAGCTCGTTCTTCTGTTGCTGATGGTGTACGTGACTATTTATGCTGCGCTGAGGTAGGACCGAGTTAGACTGTTCAACTAATGTTTAGTTCCTTGGATCCTTGCAGCAAGCGAGATGTGCAATTCTGCAACTATTCAGTAGGATAACATTATGAAATCTTTTTTTTTTTTTTTTTTTTTACCAGCCAGCGGATAAAATGACAGCTCCCCCTGTGCTCTGGAATGTCATTGTGGTGGCCTCTTTTACAAGTTTTGTCAGCTTAAGTAAAACAAATACCCTACTCATTTGCTTCAGGTTACAAAGTAACGACTAGGCATTTACTGTTGTTACAGGGAACCATAATTATTATCAATTACTAAGTATGAAAACATATTTTGTATGCTCGATGGATTTAGACCTATTTTCATTCCAGTCTAATTAGAAAGCTACATGGTAATCTCCAGCCTCAGGCTTTTCCTACCCATCCTTGAGTGACTGCTTAACTTATCCCTTCAAAATAAACAAAGAGCTGCCACATCCACAGCAAAGCTCCAAAAGGAGGCCCCGTACACAGTGAGGGACACAGCATTAAGAGATAAATTTTTTTTAGCCATTCCCTTTTATTTTCCTTTGCAAAATTGTCTACTAACTGCTAGCTTCAATAGAAGGATTTAACTTTGAAATTAAGTTTCAGTATTTCTAGACCAAGTTAACATTTCCTTTCATACATGCTGAGAGAGGAAGAAAACAAATTTGAAGCAAAGATTAGTTAGTTGACTATAAGATAAAAAACAAATTCTGGGGGTATAAAGTACTGAAGCAAGTATCTGAATGAGGTTATGGGCTCTCCTTTCTTGCATGCTTTCCAGAGCATGTTAGGTAAAAGTGTTGGAGTTAGCCTAGGGATAACAGACCCTGCCTCTGAGCAAAAAATTATATTAGATGATCTCATGAGGTCTCTTTCAGCCCTAGTTTTCTAAGATTAAATTCAAATTAGACAAGAGGCTGAGCTGTGCAAGTCACTGAACTTAATCCACTACTGTTAAAAAACGGGATGCCCACCATACGCCCTGGCAGGTAAGAGCAGACCCTCCATTTGAGAACTGTGCCGCTGCAGGAGGAGGTAGAGATGGAGATGAGGGGAGCCTGGCAGTACGTCCCCAGGATGGAGGCTGTGAGCAACGCCCGTCACAGTGGGTCACTCCCCTGGCCTCTGAGGGTGGCAAGGTATTCGAGGAAGCGTTCAAAGGAAGTCTGCCCACTCTTCCCTAGGGAAGACAAAGAACTGGCTGAAAGAAGAAGGGTCATAAGGGTTGGGCCTCTTACTCCCTGCTGGAATTTGGTGGGCATCTATGATGTAATTGAATGTTTGCTAGAAGGCAGCTTGATGCCCAGCTTCCACGTCCCAGGTGAGCATCCAGTTTGCTGGGTTACTGATCCACCCGCTCACCTCCTGCGGCATGTCCGCCCCAGTAAACTGGGGTGAGGGAGCAGAGTGGAATAAGTCCATTTGGTGAGACAGTGGGAGGACCACTCCAAGATAACGTGCAACATAGTGGCTAAGGTGGCCTCCTAGGAGTTTGATAAACCATTGTCAAGCGTCTGTTTCACATCAGGCAAAGAAAGGTTTCAGCTTTCACTTCTGGTGTCCCAGAATTAAGATTTAGCCATTGGGCTTCTTGATAAAAGGCATAGTCCTCGTAGCCTCCTGGAGAGGGACTGTTTATCAGGGATTGTAGTGACAGGACAAGGGGTAATGGGTTTAAGCTGAAGGAGGGTCAATTTAGAGTAGATGTTAGGAAGAAATTCTTCTCTATGAGGGTGGTGAGGCACTGGAACAGGTTGCCCAGAGGAGCTGTGGATGCCCCCTCCCTGGAAGTGTTCAAGACCAGGTTGGATGGGGCTTTGGGCAACGTGGTCTAGTGGAGGGTGTCCCTGCCCGTGGCAGGGGCTTGGAACTAGATGATCTTTAAGGTCCCTTCCAACCCAAACCATTCTATGATTCTACGATTCCTCTTGGGCATGGGTTTTGGTGGTTGTCATGAACAAGCCTGCTGCAGGACCAGTATTTAACATGTATTAGGCACAAAGCAGTTTGGAGCTGAATGAAAGAGAAAATGAGGTTCGGTGTCTGGAGGCCGAGGTCTGGGTTCTCAGGGTGAAAACCACAGGCTTTGTGCAGAACATGGCAATTAGGCACCTAAACCACCCACGCAAATCTCATCCCATCAATCTGTGGTGTTTGTTTATGTTTATAATTATGGTTATATTTATATTTGTATTTTAGAGGGAAACACAAACAAACGTCTTTACCAAAAGAAGATAGCTCATTGCATAAACAACAATTCTGTCAGGAAAAAGGGACCTCGTATGATAGAGATGGTCACACCACCTGATGTGCATCCAGGAGGTGTTTGATACCACAGCAATGATGCTTCCATGAGAATTTGGGTAGTTTAGAACGGAAGTTTCAAGCTTCAGCAAAGGGCAGGTGGGCACATATATCCTCATGTTCATTGTTGTGTGTGTGACAGCACGCGGATTTTAGCTGCAGGATGGATATGTTCTTTGATCATAGGAGCAGCCAGAGCTGCTCCTGTCAATTTACAAGGTTAGGCAGCCTGACTCTGGCAAACAATCGGACTCTATTTCTCTGTATCATGTTAATATTTCCACTCTGGGATATATAGTGGCTTTAGGACCTCAGGAAGAGCTGTTTGTGCAAATTACCAAGCAAATCAATGGTATGTGCATTCCAAGGACTCATAACTCAGGCAGAAAGAAAAAAAAAATCATCAAATTGCTCAAAGGAACTTGTTTAGGGTGGCAGTTTCCTTGCCATATTTCAGCGCTCTGTCTCCAGCTATTCAGGCTGTGTAAAATAAATCACGGTCTTTTTTTTTGTCTTTTTTTCCTGAACAATGGGGGAAGTGTGATCAGTTTGTTTGTGCTAAGTCTTTTTTTTTTTTTTTTAATTCTCCTTTTCCATAAAAGCAGACAAAACCTGTGACTGTTTCAGCTGACAGCTCTACCCTAAGACCTAAACATGCAAAAACTTTCAACAGGCTTAAAGTAGTATTTTAACCAGGAGAAGTCTAAATAGCTTAGCTGTTTTACCCACCACTGGAATGTAATGCAAGCTATGTACACAAACCAGACCTCATATATTAAAAACATCAATAAGAAGTAAGATCCATTCCCTCCTTTAGGAGCTACGGATTTCATGCTACGTGGGAAGGATGCTGAGTCCAGAGTCCTGTTAGGTGGCCTCATCCCAGACAGTGGCGAGTCCATATAAAATCACAACCAGTTGTGGTTTGGTTTTTTTTTTTTGCCAAAGCCGAATATATTTCCCTTTGAAGTACTGTTGGTGAGGAGCATGTTTTATTACACATGGTGTTAACACCAGTTCAAAATTGTAACTCCTTTTTCGTATTAAAATAAGAAATCGCGTCCATGAGAGCTTGAGACTGGCTTTTTAACTACAAGCTGCAACTCTTTTTTTCCTCAAATGAAATAGAGGCACTGCTTGGGAGCGGGAGACCAAAAGGATGTTTCTGAGCTAAAAGGCAGGCAGAATAAGCTTGGCTTGTCACCAAGTTGCACTGGATTTGACAAATGAAATTTCATTAGAAGTGCAGGAGCGGTTGTGAAACTGCCAGTAAATAACTGTCTCCCCAGAGTCTCACACTTTTTCCAGCGTCTATTTTCTCTTTGGACTCCATTCTGCCAGGGACAGTATTTTAAAAGCAAAAACCAGAGCTAAGCGTCAGAGTTAGAAGTTAGTAGATAATAAAGGTCAAATGTATTTTTTCCAGGAGCTACTGGAATTGATGCCATTATTTTATCTTTTCTTCCTCCCTTGCGCTTTCTCTCACAGTTGTTACCGCTAAAGGGTCGAAGCCAAGGCCATCAATCTAGACAAATTTGGGGATGGTTCCAGAGCCAAGTTGTGTAGTTGACCATTTTCTCTGCAATAACGCGAAGCAAAACCCAAGCCCCATCCCCCTGACCCCATGCTCTGAAAAAGCTTGGAATTGTTTCAGACCTGGATCTGAACTTCATGGCTCATGACCCTCATCATCCATCAGTAATTCAAAATATAAATTAAATGCACATCATCATTCATCCCACCAAACCACATCTATGCATGAAGCTACTTTTGCTCTCTCAGGGCATTACAAACCCATGAAGTATGTCTCTTCCTGCCTGTTAATGAACAAAGAAAAATGGATCTTTGTCTTGTTTCTTGCTGCTTCTGTAAGGAAGGTTTTCTACTCTTTCTGGCTTGGGGATGTAAGAACGCTTCCATTTCCAGACAGGAGGTTCTATCAGTGTGCTTTGTGTTTTCTGTAAGGATTAGCTGTTGAATTGACTCTTCTGACCACTCCTTGCTGCTCTTCAGCTGGAATGTGGGCTGGAGTGGCCCTGACAATGCAGCTGCTTCTGCTCTGAAGCCAAGGCGGGAGGTCCAGTGATGGTCCGAAGTGTGGGAATGGAGCTTTCCTGCACGGACACCATCACTTGTGTTTGACGGAGACTGGCTCGAGGGAGCACCCGAGCTCTTTTCACAGGAGGCTTCCCCCTCAGTGACAAAGTCTGTATCTCTTCTTACAAGTGGCACTCTGAAGGACACCTGCTTCTGAAAAGACGTGTATCTGCATCCCTGTTGTTAGACGCAATTTTGATCATGCGTAGAGAAGTTTCCTTCCCTGGCACGCAGGGAAAGAGCTAGCTTTTCTTGGTACCAGGCGTATGGAACACGGGTTTCTGAAGTGCACAGCAGTTTCTCCAAATAGGAAAGAGATGGAAAAGGAGGTGCCCTCAGACGCATTCTCTAGTTTTCTTTTTAAAAACTTGAGACCATGTATTTTGGGCAAAATTCATGCCTGCTGCCATCAGAAGAGCAGAGTTGCAATTTCAGCTCCCTAATTTGGTTGATAGTTTAATTTGCTGCAAAACAAGTCCCACGTATCACGTGCTTCAGCTGATAAAACCAGCAGGACTTTACTACCTTCCCTCATCAGGCCATGTTCCTGATGTAAATGGAAGTCATTACACCGATAGTTTATGGGAAGAAGATTTAGGTTAGAGAGAAAATAGAGCCCCAGTCTTTGCTCCTCCTAGTTTCCTAAAGCCATAAATGCTCACGGAACTAATATGAAGAGCATATTTCCGGTGTAGATGAAGTGGGAGGACTCAGTTTCTTGGTACAATTTCTGTTTTCTAGAACCATAATCACTGATAACCCAGGTATCTTGCCATTGCTCTCAGTAGAAAGTAATCCTAGATGACGTTCCACAAATCCCTTTTAATTAGCCCCTCTCCCAGAGTGGGCCATGCCAGCAGATGATTAATACATTAATCTTACTGTATTTGCACCTGATTCTTTATTCTTTCTCTACAGAGGGAATTTTATTTTGAGGCCCCATGAAGTTTTAGGTTGCAGTCATCTACTGTAAAATCTATTCTCACCCTTAGAGAATCTAGTCACATTTTTGGTGGGGAATGATCTAAAATAAAGTCTTGCAGATGATATTGCACAAAACACTGCACACAATTGCACACAACAACATACACAATGCTGTCAGCAGTCCTGCTGCTTAAGAACAAAAACTCTCTCTCATGAAATCTGAATTTGCAAGTTGATTGTAATGCTGTTGAACAAGCTAACAAATGCCATACCATTGCACAAGCTCACACTGGAAGCAGTACTAACACATTTTTTAATGGTACCAAATTGTGTAGACTGTGACATCAGATAAACTTTTTAGTCTTGAGAAAGAAGAATTTATTTATGCTGTTTATTATTGAGAAATCATACAGAATCATTGATATGAGAAAAAATTCCTGTTATGGCATCATTGTACTGGATAGAAAATAGCCACATAAAAGAAAAATCTGGGGGATTTAGTTGGGCTAACTAGATTTGCTGGAAAACATGTCCTGCCTATCACCTGCTGCAGATTTGATCTGAATTTGGGTCATCAGTCAGATGTTAGACTGAAATGTCACATAACATTGGGGAGGGTCAGCAGAACACTGAGCTTTGTGTTCAAAATATTACAATCTGCACCAGGCATTAACTACATCAGCTGCTACATATGGCACTATGGAAAGCCTTTTGCAACTGGACTCAGTAACTCTCTGAAAACATTTTCCCTGAAACTTTCTGTTTGAGGAAAAAAGGTGAAGAAATAGGTAAGTGCACTTTTGCCATCTCGGGCTTTATGAAGGTATGACTTCATGGATGGTCATGGGGAGCAAAGATGGCAAGGTTCAGGGTAGCGGTTGGTCACATGGACCATGGGAAGTCTGGAAGGAGGATCTATCAATCTGCTTCTGTTCGGTTCATCTGTCCCAGTGGTAATCTGGCTACCAGCAGGTATTTGATGGCTTTATGGTAGGTGTGGGTTAGAAGCCAGTGGAAGGGCTCTAAATTTTCAGACTTGAGGCATGAACTGAGCTGTAAGCGATGGAGGTTAGGGACAAGCTTCCACTTTGGGGAAACTGCTGGGTTATTTGTACCTTAGCAAGGCAGCTGGTTTTACATTCAAACCAGCACATGGATTAGATGGACAGTTAATCGTGTCAAATACGGTGGTTCCTGTGTACTGCAGCTGTTGGGCTGGGTAGGGAGGCTCTGTCAGATGGTGAAAGCGCACTGTAAAAGAGATCTGCCAGTAACTTCTTGCAATAGTTGTATATGTACCGTATAGTTAAATGCTGAGAATCGGGTCCTACAGGACCCCACCAGCGCTGTCATTTGCTGAAGTCCTTGTAAATGGAGGGTATGCCATACCTTGCAGAATGGACACCTGGGGCACTTGTCATTTGAGTAGCAAAGGGGAGAAGCCAGAGAATAGGGAAATCTGATGGTGAAAAAGTCTGAGAGACATGCTCCAGAGCAGGCTTTCAGCAGTGGTTATTTTGCACTGTTTCCCACTATGTTCTGGGAGCCAGTAAAGATTTCTGAAGATATTTGCTTGATAGAACACCCACTGCTTGTTTTAATTAAAATTAGCTTGGTCTTATTTTTAATAGGCACCAGATGAAAATTTTGAGTGGGATCTTGCATGCATTTCAGTATTAATGCAGAAAGTTGGGCCTGACAGAGTTTGAGCTTGCATCCCAGTTATTGCCGGTGTAGTTCCATAGGTCGAGTCTGGCACAGCACAGGGGGAGCAGCAAGACCCAGCTGAATTAAACTTTGCAGGTTGGGGCTATCTTTTGCATTTCACTTGAAAGTGTTAAAACATATAAAGGCCATTTGGGTTCCTTTTTGCTCATCCCTGTTCAAGCCTGCTGAGGTCTTCTGTTGAAAGCAACTAACGATTGCTTGTGGTGGATAGCTTTTCTATTAAGAGATAGTTAAGCATGCCGGCAATCTTTGGCTCATAGCAAACAACCCAAGCTGCTCTCCCGTTCCCTCACACGGAGCCTTTAAGCCTTGCTGACATGCCCGGAGTTGAAAAAGCCAACGATGAGCTGTGATAACAGCTTGTGAACACAGAGCACAGCCACACCTTGCAGCGTTTACAGCCTAAGGGAACAGATCTGCCAACCTGTATCTGCCCTTAAATGCCAGGAAACAAATCATTGGTAAGAAAACACAATGGCTGTTCTCCATCTGCAATCAATTTCTGTTTAACTAATGATGTTAAGTAGAAAATAGCCACAGACATCTCTCATTAGGTTCTTGAATAAACAATGGCTGTAGCTCAAATGTTTCATTAATGGGGAGGGAAGCAGGCACCGGTTCTTTTTCCAGGTGTCCGTAGCTGCTAGCGTTTTGGTAGCTGTGGGCAGGCAGGAACAGCCAACGTTACTGCCATCGTCCTTTGCTTGTGCGACAGAGAAGCGTGTCTCTGTTTGCCGCACGGCCTGGATAAGTACGGTGTGCTCGTAACAGCCACGCAAGCTCTGCAACCCAGTGAAAAAGAGTAAGTCTTTCTCCTGGTTGCAAATGGCTTTGGGCTCAATCATGAAAAAAAGTCAAGCAGGGTCTGGGAGAAGTTCTGGGTGTCTGGGGGGAAATTACAGAGCTGGGTCTGTCTCTAGTCTCTCAAATAGAGAGCCTGAGACAAGCCACCTTACGTGTTTCCTATCTCCCCTTGAGCAGGCTTGGGGTGCGACTGCTGGTGGCATTGCAGTCCCCTCGAGCTGCGTATAGTAAAGATGGTTTTTTCAGGGTCAACAGCAGAGAGAGGTTCAAGATGTAATGTTGGGATGGGGGTCAAGTGCAAAAGTTGTCAAAAGCTGGAGGTGATGATGACGTGACTTTCATTTCACTCGTCAAAAGCCATGCACAATAACACCTCTCAACTTTTCTAGGCTTAAGGTTATTTACTCTAGTTAGTTTTTGTGCCATCTATAAATTACAAAGCCCATCTCTTAAAGTGGAAATTCTGTGCTATGTATGTACATAGGGCTTGGCTGTTCTCTTGCAACAAAATGCCATGCCAAATAAATAATCACGAGCATAAGGAAATGTCATGAATGAGAGAAGGGAGAAAAAGAATAAAATGAAATGAGGCTCCTTAAAAATATTCTGGGAAATGAGCAGACATTATGAGCAAGCAAAGACATTATTGTTTGTTGGCAAACTAGTGAATCTGTATTCTTCATTCTAATGCTGCTGATAAGAAATGCATGTATTCGTGGGACGTAAGTAGATGCTAGATCCTCTTGCTTTAGGATTAAAGGAAATAAAGCTTTTTGGAGAGCCCCTTCACTTCTAGCCTGCTCTTTGTTAGTTTAAAAAAAAAACAAACCAAAACCAAAAAAAACCCCAAGCCCCCCCAAAAAACCCAAACCAGAAGAATTCCTAGAGGAAAATATTTATGTTCATTTGGGGCAACCCAAAGCCTTTCATTTGTTTTTGTTTTGAAAGGCACATGTTTACCCTGAGCCTAGCCTGCAGGTGTTGTGGCTGGCCCTATTAACCTGCACGAGCCTGCCCTGCACGCAGGGTGGCCTGCCTTGCTGCGCTCAGCTTCTTTCTCTGCTGGGCCTGTTATAGACCAGGCTTTCTTGTGAAAAATCTGAGTATTTCTGGAATGGATTAGGTTGGAGAAACTCTGAAAGGAAGGGGGTTTGTTCTGTTCTGGTTTTCCCTTCATGCTATTCAACACTAATGGCTTTAGCCAGATCAAAATCAGGAAAAGCAAAAGGGATTTCTCCCTGACTTCCCTGCAGTGTCTGCCTGCTTCTGGCCCTGAAAAAGTTGGTTCTGAGCATTAAATATTAGCACTTATCTATTCCAACCCTTTTGTATATATCTGCATTTAGCTTGCTCTTCTGGGTCTACCCTTCTCCAACAGAACAGTAACAGTGATAATGCATTTCAGTAGTGGTTTATGTAAAATGGCCATCCAAAGAATGCTACATATTACTACAAAGAGCATTTAACTTTGGCCGCTTCTGCCGTAAGTGCTGCTTACATGAATCATAGTGATCCACATGCATGCTGTGGTAACCCTACGCAACAGTGAAACATAACAACTAGAGGCTGTCTTTAACTGGACAAGGTAACGTTAAACACTTGTGCGAGGAGTCAGAACAGCCTAGCCCTTACACACCTGGTTACTCATCGACTGATGAACTTGGCATCTGGATCCTTGGGCTCACCCTTCTGCAGTCATCCTCATGACCCAGTGATACCTGTCTGGTCGGGGATGCATTAATCTGTAATTCAAACTTCAGCTAAATATCACCTTGAGCCGTATCCTTGGTTCTTGTTACTCTCCAGTAGGGTAGAGCTTGAGATATGCCTCACTTGCACCTTCTCATACTTGGAAAGGAGAGAGGACTAAGCTGGCTTTAAACTTGTATCTGGATGCGGTCTAGGAGTTACTCAGTTGGATGCAGGCATAAAACAGAGCGGGCTTAGGCTTTTTTCCGTGCTTTGTTTTGTCTGCCAGCATCCCCTCAGGACTACTGTATTGCCTGAGGATTGTCAGGGGATGGACTTCCCACTTAGGAGTTTTCCCTGAGGCCTTACTCCTGCATTGAAGAACAGCAAATGCAGGAGCCGCTCCCAAGACCAGGCTTCCTTGGAGGATTCCTTTAGATAAACAGTGGCCAATGTGTGTTGATGAACTACTTGCACAGCAGATGGGGGGAAGAAACATGGAAAGCAGACACAACCACCTTCTATTCACAGTAGAAGGTTGCACGTTTTCTGCCTCCACTTCTAATCCAGTCTAAAGCGGGTTTTTTATTCTCTTAAAAAAATTTAAAAATCCAAACACTTGGTATTTTTCTTCGTGATCCATTATGAGGTACTCTGTTTTTCTTGCTGCTTCACTGGACACTAACCCCAAATTTCTCCACGGTAACTTTTAATGACTTAAAGCTCTGTATGCAACATTTCTGTAATTGGGTATGTTTCAGGCAGTTGCTACTTCAGGCCTTCATCTTGCTGTATTTCAGTGGAGAGGAAAATAAACAATGTCAACTGGAGGTAGAGGTTATAGATGGAAAACTATGGCTCCATGAATGAAAGTATTATTCATAGAGTGAGATGTAATCCCCAAAATCCAGGCTGGGAGAACTGCTGCTCAGCTGAGGCCACTTTTAAAACCTATAAGGTAACTTGCTTTCCTTGTAAACTAAGGAATTGGGTATAAATGCATTTTACTGCACCTTTAAAGTACCAAACAGATGGTTGAAAGGTACTGTGCTCTCTTGTCAGCTCTCACCCTCTTTGCGTGGACTTCTTCCAGCCCTCCCAGACTTTCTTTGTGGGTTTTAATACAGTTATTAATCCCAGTTTCCCTTTCCCCCTTGACAAGGGGCCTTTCCCCTTGCCAGTCTTTGGTCAGACAATACTACTGAAGCCTGATTCAGAACCTGCCGATGATGACGCTAAACTTGCGATTAGCTGTTGTTTGGAAACCCTAACAATTAGGCAGGGCGTATATGTTCAGCTGGAAGCTAACAATCGTGTGCAGGAGGTCAGGGAACAGGGGTGATTTGCTGGAGAAGTGTCACAGAGCTGCTCAGCTTACTGTAGTGTAAAGCATCAGGGGATGTGCAGTGAAAATCCACGATGACGCATTGGGAGAGGACATCCTCAGGAAGGGCATGTTGTGCTGCAGCTGCCTGCACAGACCAGGTGGGTCGGCTTTGTTGCCTGAACTGCAGAAGCAGATAAAGCAGAGGGCTGAGGGGGGGGGGGGGCGGGGGGAAGCTTTCTCTAAACAAAAAATAATTGAATGCTGGGATTCTTGCGAAATCTGGAAGCTGGCAGGGCACTGTAGAAACTAGCATGTATTCTTAGTCTTGTGCTCCAGAAAATGTATCATGAGCTGGCAGTGCAGGACAATGGAAGGCTCATAAGGATAAAATACTAATGCTGTGTGCTTTAAGGTGCTTCACATCAAGAGGGAGGTACTTGATTCAAATATAACTTGCTTGGGGGCCATCTGAGCCTGCAGACTTGTTTCAGCTTGTTACTAACAGCTGTGCCTCTCTTCTGCTATCTACCTCCAAATGAGCAACTAAGGGGACAATTTAATTTAGTTACGCAGCTCCCCTGAATCCAGACATGGGCATGGCTGTGCCAAATGGGTTACGCTGTGCACAGAGGGTAAAATGTTGCCCTTGCCCCATTACCGTGCAAGCGCTAAGATGTGTGGGCAGAGCTGGGAAGGTGCTAGTGGTAGGTACAAATTATATTTATCAGGGCAGGAAGGCTGAAATTTACCCTGCCTAGCTGAGATGCTGAGAGCTAGGTATCTCCAGGGCTTATTTAGTCTAATACTAGTTTCTATGGACTGTGGAGAGGACAACCTAGGCTAGTTGGTGAGCCAGATGCTAATGGCCCAGAGCCTTGGGTGCAGGGCTGGCTGGAGAAATAAAACACTGTGGTACTAGCAAGATAGCCAAGGACCAACACTTCCTTCTGTAAATCTCAGCTATGGGGTTGGGGGATATAGTGGGAGGGGATGTCTGCGTGGGCAGAGACAAATGTGATTGCTCCCTTTCCATTGACTAATTGAGGATGGAGTGATCCTGTTCCTCAATTTGGTGGGCTATGAGACATGTACTTCACCTCTGCCGGGCAGCGCTGCATGATTTCCCTTCTGTCTTCTAGCTGGGCACTCTGGCCCAAGGGCATGGTGGTGGTTTTGGTCAGTTCCTGAGAGTACCTGAATCCTGCTGTCTCTTCCCAGGCACGCTCCAGATGCAAGCAAGCCTAGGTTTCTTATTTGACCTCAATTTATACTTTCCTAGAGAGAAATGAGGAGGGTCTGCAACTGAGGGTCCTGGACTGGAAGAAAGCAAAGTCTGCCATGAGCATCTGTCTACCTGTCTTAGTAGCAGGAGAGAAGGGAAAGTTTCTGCTTCGTGGAAGAAAGAGAGTGCAGCTAAAAACTTACTAAACATAGGGAGTCACTTGCTACCTTTCAGCTCCTGCTTACTCCCTGTGATTTGGCAAGGCTCCATTCTGCCCACACAATTTCTTCAGTGTGACTGGGCTTTGCAAAAACCTCCTAATCCAACAACAGAAAGGTTTTATGTGATTCCAGCCCAGTCCTATTTCACTTGATTTAAATGAGAAAGTTAAATCTCAGTCTAGACGGAGCGCGCTCTAGCTCCTGTGAATCTTGCACCCGGGGAGATGTATCATCTATGAGTATGTTTCTCATTTTCCAGACGAGCCCAGGGGATCTGCACCCCCTCAATAAAATTCCTGTCTGTGCTAAATTGCTTTTTAGTCCTGATTTATACCTCAATAAAACACATCATGAGAAGGAGAAAATGTTTAATTGTATAACTGACATGACTTACCCCAAGCACATTTCTAGTGGTTATTCATGTACTTATCTTCTTTTAAAGGGGTATGAAGACCCATGACTTTCATTTACAGTGGGAACCGTAAAAGGTGAGGAAAATAAATGCAGTGAAGGGCAAGAAGTAAATCTTAAACGCGTATGGCTTCTGGAAAAGGACCTCTGTTAAAAGAATCACCAAAAAATATGAAGAAGTACAAGTGGGATTTGTGATCTTAAGGGGTTCCAAGAAAAAGTTTGAGATTCCTCCTGTCTCCTATCAAACCAAGCCAGAAAACAACCGTACATTGGGGCTGTTGATGTTGAAAGTTGGAAAATGATTCTGTTCTCAAAGCAGTAACAAGTGAAGAAATCTTCTTTTATGTTGCTTACGAAATCACTGATTCTGAATTCTTTCAAAACTGCGCTGTGGTTTTCTTTTAAAATAATTTTCTCAAGGGTGAATGTGGTGCTAGAGACCAAGAGACAGATAGGCAAGCCTGTCTTCAAGTTTCTGCTGCGAAGTTTCTACTGGCAACCTTGTCCTACCAATGACAGGCATCCTGGCAGCACCTTAAACAAGGATTCAAGCGGTGCATGCAAGATAAGAAGACTCCAGGATAATTAGAAATGGGTTCATTACTGGGAGGCCGGCATGATTTACTTAATTACATCGTAAATGTGCTTCCTTATCTTTTTTTATCACCTGTGTAAGGATGTAGCTTCTAAGACTGCTCTTTGGGGGTGAAAGCTAAGAGGCAAAGTTAAGCTGCTTGTTCAGCTCCAATTTGGTCTCATTACTGATAAAATGTTTATTATGGCATGGAGTTAGTGTTGACATGCGCTTTGTTCTGCATGACGTGACTCTTGCCTCGAGGGCCATCTAGACTTCAAACACTGGAGGGTAGGTGCGTGGTAGTGCACGGGCATGCCTATATATTTGCATATCAGTCAGGCTGATAGAGAGAAGAAATACTTCATAAATATGTAGGTCAGCAGCATTCTTATCTCCTTGTCTTTCACTGTCTCAGCCCTGAGCCTACTTGCCTTACCTGTGGTGCTGTTCTCTGCATGGGAACTCGGCTGCTATGGTGCTGCAGACCAGCAATGGGGAGCGTGAAGACAGGAATTTGTGAAGGTTTTGGAGTGGTGGGGTGCAAGGCCTCCTAAAATGTCTTAGTCTGTCTATAAGAGATGCTGAATTCTCCCTGTTGACATGTAGAAATGTCCCTTAAATATGAGAAGCGATCAGCGCAATCTTCAGAAGTTCCCCTCTGATGGAGAGATGGATGAAGTCGCTCACATCTTCATACTTAGGTGCTGTACCCCAATGGGCTGAACCAATCCCCTCAGACATCATTTACTAGAGACAAGCCTCTCCCTTCTTCACAGGAGAAAATCCTCCTGGCAATATGTTCAGTAAAGATGCATTTACTACCAAGACTTGCAGCGTTATCCCTACCCAGGATAGCAGCTCTTGCTAGCTTTGGCACTAAGACTGGGTGCGACCAAGCCTAACAAGGAGTGCTCTGCCTGACTTCTGAACAATGTGGGTGTTCGGTCAGCCTCTGAGAAAGAGAGTATTTTCTTGCTGAACTTCATAAGAAGAAAGGCAGTTATGCTTCTATTAAAATGGCTTTTGACTTTGTAGAAAGTGAAACTTACCATTATCCAGTGTTCTGGGCTTCCACCTACAGTATGTTAATCGAAGGAACACAGGAGCTTTGTGCATCGACAATGGTTATCTCCGTAGGAAATCCAGCATTGTGGTTACGCCGGCTGTTTTTTTGCCTTTCCCAATTGAAGGACTTCTTTTCACTTGCAGGATTTCCTCGTGCCAAATATTTCTTCGTAGACCCAAGCACGCTTTTTTTTTTTTAACTCCTCTGAAAGAAAAAGTCAATGAAACAGAGATGAACAAAGGAGGAAAATGTCTTTCCATTTACTTACCGTCCTGCCAGTTCAAACAGTTCTGCGCTGTGCAAGGTTTCCCTGCACCCCTCTCCTGATGATGCACAAGTCTGACCTCAGGGAAAAACTCTGATTCTTTCTGAAATAAGATTAAATAACTTTGCCACTGTCAGCAAGGTAATTTTTTAATCAGCAGCATGACCTTTTTTTTTCTTTATATCCCTGTTAAGGGCTAAGGAATTTTGGCAGGTCTCATAAACTGATGCCTGCTGCATGGTCTTACTTTACTGCTCTCATTGCATTTATTGGGCAGGCTGATATCCAGAGTTGTTCAATAGCTCTGGAATGCTTGTTCCAGCAGTTCCTTCACTTGCAAATCTGCAACCTAATGTTACAGCTTTGTGCTGGAGAACCAAAAGGTCAAACAGACCCCATCCCAGGGTAAAATCAGCTACTTGGTGGCCTTCACTGAAGGAGCTTTGAGAGAAATGCAGCTGGTAAACCAAAGCACAACCAATCCATAATTCTGCATTGAAAATATAATATTTTATTAGTTTGAATAGGCTAGCCTTTTTAAAAATATTTTTGTTGCTCTTCATATTGGGACAGTGCCTAGAGCCAAGACCTCCATATGGATTATGCAAACATCAACCAAAGGTTTGATCTCTATACTGGCGATCATTAATCTAGCTTTAAAATGACTTGCCATGCTTTCAGAGGTCATTTTTGTCGTTTCTTTTTTTAAAACCTGCTTGTTGTCTTGAGTAACCCAAACAAAACGTTGCTGAGGCCCTGCCCTTTTTCTGATAAGGGACACAAAAACTGCTGTCGTGCATGGAATTTGCCTCCTGAGCATTCAGGTGTGTAAATGACTGCCCACTGATAACCACTTCCTCCGCACGAATTTTCTGAGCAAGCTTGTGAGAAAATTGTGAGTTAAAGGAGTATGTGGAAGGTTTATGCCATGCGTGGAGGGTGAGAGGTTTTAGACGGGCTCAGGGTACGGCTGCAGTAAGCCATAACGTAATCCTTCTAGCATGCGATACACATGATGAGCTGGAGGTTGAGTAGAGTTACTTGGCTTTGGGATCTTTTCTGTTTGCCAGGAGAGTCAGTCTGAAGGAAACCTTGGAAACAGAGCACACTTAGTTTTTTTGAAGAGCTCAGTAACTTTCACTATTTGTACTTCCAAACCCAGAAAAGTGGATGTCACAAATGACTCTGTTTCTCTTGACTTGTCAGGGGAGTCTCTGAGGTGTCACCGTGGCTCCTGAACTTCAAAATGCTTGCGCTGTCCTGTTTGCGGCATGCGGAGAACCCAGGAGGCATGACTTCTGCCCACCCCCACCCTCCCGGCATTTTTCTAGACAACATTAACATCTTTTCCAATAATTATGGAGGTCACAACTGCACAAAATGCGGCAGAAGTGACTGCCTTCTTAAAATATGCTTGCATCATGGCACTAACATGTTCTCCTCCTTGCCCCCAAACAAAATAGGTTTACAATAAAGTCACTGAGTAAGCTGTAGGTTCCTTCAGCTGACAGCGAGACTGCTGGTAGAGGTTGCACAGCAGTCTCCTTTCTCTGCTCCCAATAAATGAGGAAAACTGATGTCCTGGCAAGGATTTTTCCTGTCTGTCTGGGTCTTAAGCACAGAAGCAGAACTTCCCAGGGAAGAAAAAGAAATTATATTTTTGTGTGCAAATAGCAGCCAGCTGCTGGTCGTGGGTTTTGTTGTTTATTCCCCTGCCCCCCCGACTTCTAAAACGTGTTCAGCATGTAGTACCCAATTTCTCACCCCTCATCCAACCTGCAGTAGATTTAAAGAACAGGATCAACAGGATTCTCCTATGTCAAATCCATCAAGTGTCCTGAGGGATGAAAGGGCCAGAGGCAACTTGTTGCACCCAGCTGAGTGTGTTAACTCAATATGCATCCAGAACTGTGATCAGACATTGGGCCAAAGACTTTCTCCAGGTGGGAGACAACTTCAGGGGGACCCTTCATGAAAGCAGCGTGTGCTGCCTTGCTGCAGGACCGCTGGTGTTGGCGTTACTTAGTCCGTGTCTCTGGACTCCGTTCCGTAGAAGCTTTAGCAATCGCTTTGGCTCTCCTCATCCTCCTCCCCAGCCCCTGTGGTGTGAGCCATGCGCTGCTTGTGGTCCCTCCTCTCAGAGCGGAGGGCAGAAATGTTATTTCCCTCTCTGTCTTCCCACCAGGCCAACTTTTCTTCTGCAAGGTGCAACTTTGAGGAACGACAGTACGCGCCTTTGTCGTCTCCCGTCAGGGAAGTGACGGGGTCAGACAGCTCATGCGGGCTTTCATGTTCCTGCTGAACGTGCGTCTCTCCTGTGACCTGGGAGATGTGCTGACGCTGCTGGTGTTTGTTGAGGTGTGGGGAATCTGACAGGTATAGCTGTAGGGTGCTGTGATGCCGTTGCAGTAATGTTTGAGCTATTTCTAAAGCGATAACTTTTGAGTACGGCGGGACAGGCAAGGCATTTGATCCAAGCAAGGCCCTGCTTTCCCGAGATGCGTCACCGACCTGCTGTTGCGTGCTCAGCCCAGGAAGGACCGTATAGCTGGGGGATCCCTAGAACAGAGTAAAGCAGGGTGACCTTTTGATAAGGGCATCATGTAAGAGTCTGAAGTCCATTGGCATGTTATGTCATCTGTTGGTGTGGCAGTTTTTTCCACTGCGCAAGAGTGAGGTGTGAAACCTGCCTATGACTTGCCTGCAGCGTTCATCCCTCTTGCTTACTTAAGAGAATCTCAAAGGGAGTTGCATTACTTGCTTTCATGTTAGGCAGCGGTAACCTCGTGCTAAATCCCATGAACCAAAGGCTGCAGGATATTTGAACTTTCAGCCAGCACTTGACTTCATAGCTTAGGCAACCAAAGAGCACTCCAGAAATAAAACAGGGTTTCTCAGATGAGTGTTTTGGGATTATTACCCTTACGTTTCAATTAATACCTTCATTCCTGCAGCGCAGTCTGAGGCATACAGAAAACATTTGTTTTGCCAAATGGTACCAAGAGCAAAATTACCCTTCTATGATCCATGTGGTTTACCAGGGTAAATCATAGCACTAAAACATGATGGAAAGACAGATCCAATTAAAATCCTTTTTTTAAATAAAAACACTAAAGAGATCCTTGTCAGCTGTGTTTAAGGAAGAAAGGCAAACATAAAATCTTAAGCCCCTCTCCTCTAAAGAAGGACAGTATTGTACTGTAAAGGGCTAACTGCTGCTCTGTGTACTGCACGATTTTACTTTGTACCCTTTCATAGCACTGAGGAAAGAAAACAAGGTACAACCCACATGCCTTCCAGATCTGCCATAAGGCATTTTTTTCCCCTTCTTGCTCCATAATGAACAGACGCTCTGTGCCTTTGCTTCACAAACAGATTATTTATTGCTTGACACTGAATTCCCCTTTTATTTGCTGTGTTATTTTCACCAATGTATTTTGAAAGTTGCTTTTTCAGGTATCTGCTCTTCTAGCACTGACAAATGCTCCTCTATGCTGAATGAAGTGCTACAGGAAGTTATTAGTTTCTAATTAGGAGAACAGCCTGAGGGACAGGCAGTCCTTGCAAGCTGAGCAGGTAACAGTGAGAGAGCGAGCACTGGTATGAGGACCTGAAGTGACTTGTACAAGATCTGGGCAGAAGATGGGTGGTGGTGTTGGGACCAGAGTCCGTGTTTTCTCCATCACAGGAGGGTCTCATCTTTGACAATTCTGGATGGCAAGATTTTTGAGACCCCAGAAAACAATCACTGTTGTAAGCTGGAAATAACCGTCTAACCTGCTCACGGGAGCACTGGTCAGAAGAGTTCTGGCCAGATGCAGAAGTGGAGAGGAAAGCGGTAGTAGGTAGGGGTGAAGAAAGCCGTGAGAAGTTGGCAAAGAGCAGAGATAGATGGCTGGGGCATAAACCTTGATTAATGGGTGTTTGCTTTCACTGTTCAGAAAGCATGCAGAAGCTGAGAGGTGCATTCAAATTGAACTACAGGAACGTGCCTGAATTTCCAAGGCAGCCATAGTGTAACCTGCAGTGAGAATCATTTGGTGCTTCTCACTGGGAACATCTTGCTTGAAGGTGTTCACTGTCAAACTTTGACCAGGTGGGTCAGTGTTTTTGGGGTCAAACCACAGGCACAGATCCTGTAGTTGGCCCCAGTTCTGGAACCAAGAGCCGCTCCTGCCGTGGCTGCGTGGGATGCACCTCACCTGATGGCTGCTACTCAACTGCAACTTTAACCACTGCACTTAAACCATAAATACCTCTCAATCTATTAAGCAAGCTGGAGGATAAATGGTTGAAGAGCATTACCCCAGAGGGTATTCACCTTCAGGGCTTGGAGCGGGGGACTGGGCTGCGTTTCCTTTCCCTGCAATAGGCTGCAAACGTGCTGGAAGCTGTCTATCTCGCCTTCTGGGAAGAGGACCATAAAGGGAATAATGACAGGTTATTGCACTAGCTCTAGTAAAGGGGTGTAAATGTTGCTCACAAAAGCCCGTTTCACGAGTGAAAGTCTCTTGTTCCAGCATATATCTTGTAAAACATTAGGAAAGTGATGTTAGAAACATCTCATTAAGGCTGAGTGGGTTTTTTGGATTATACTATTGGTACTTTGAAAAAATGAATCAATACCAAAGTCAAGGTCACCTGTATGACCTTTACTTGAGGTTAAATTGCTTAAATCATAAATCTCATCACTCGGTGTAGCAACTCCCTTTCTGTTTTCTTTACACGCTGTATGGCCCCATGCGTTATCTGGTATATACTGTATGTCCTCCTCAGCCCTGAACTACATAGTTCGGCTGTTGGGTAGTGCTATTGTTGTAGATGTCCATACAGTCTTTATCTGCCTAGTGCTGAAAGGTGATATTCTGGAAGGAACAGAGAAGCACAGAAAGTTAATTCAGCATCATCCAGGGCAGGATGTGCTGCACCTGCCATCAGGCACCTCATCTGAGCCACTTCTCAATGGATGGGGAAAGACATTTCTAAAACACTTTTCAGCTGAAGTCTACTTCTTTCATAATTATTTGGGGGGGAGGGGGGAGGACGGTATTGCTTTTCATTTCTGTTTCAAACATACTTTTTATATTAAACTTTAGATACCTGTGTTCTTAAACAGTTTTGGTTTGGAAAATAGTACAGCCAAATGTTTGAATGTCTGATAATACCTGCTGACAACTATTTTCTGACTCTGACCCAACTTTGCTCATGGGCTTAGTTAACTGAAAACTAGATTTGTTTTCAGGTCAAAATGAACTGTGAAATTGAGAGGAAAAAATCCCAAACCCTTCTTAATTGTACATAACATTTTTCTTACGCAACTTGATTAATTTAACTATAGCCCTCTGCTTTTGGTTGCTGTTGTGCATGCTTACCGTTCCAGCAAAGCAAGCCAAAAATGTTTCAGTGTAATTAATTGGAAGTAGATGAATATGAAGTATCTATTTTCAAACCCTGGGGTTAAATAAGGTAATAGGCATTTTGTAGGAACTGTGCAACTGTTATGGATGCAATCTGAGCCTATGGAGACTTTTTTTTTGTACAAGAGACCATGATTTTTCTTTCAACAACTTCAGCAATATGTTATGACTTTACAACAAATAAAGCAGGGGCCTTCTAGGATACTTACTAGGGCACAGCCCCTGATTACCAAGGTATTGGCAACAAATGAGGCTGAGGATTTATGGAAAAATAGTATGTGATAAAATGCATATGGCTGAAGACTAAAGCTAAGAAATGCAAGTATAAAGGCTGTTTGTGCAGTCTTGATCCAGAGTATTTAGCTTTGTAGCTATAGTATTCTTTTAATCTGTAATCATTTTTGATGCTAGGAGGGCTGGACTGAGATGTGGCAGGGAGGTTCGGAGTATGTGTGTGCATATACATATATATACACACACACACACACACACACATATTTAAAACATATTGGTCTAAAACCCACGCTCAATTGTTCTTCCAACCTGTGTTCTGTCTGCGTGGGGAGAATTGAGGGAGTGGGGATCTGGACCTTCTCGGTCTTCCTCAGAGGTACAAGCGAGCAGGCTGATGCAGATCCCTGCAGCACCAGCTGCGTGTGGCACACATGATGGCAGACCAGTTACTCGGCTCAGTAGGACTTCCCTTGCAGTGGAGCCTTGCTTACTCAGACAAGGGAGAAGAGCGGTTTTGGTGTCTCCCTGTTTATTTAGCCTCATTAATTCACAAAAGAAACCCAGCGGGCAGCAGGTATGCAAGGCATTCATTTCTGGTGACAGGTTGCACCATGATGGTAACTGCCTTGCCTGAGGTGAGCAAGAGGAAGGAAATGGAAACCAAAGATTAATTTTTCTAGCCTTTTGCTCCTGGAGGTGGATGAAATTTGTTTGTGTTTCCACGTCAGACAAGCGTGGATGTTGCAGCCTCACTCCACATGTCTTGCGGCACAGCAATCGCTGCCAGCGCTCTGTAAACAGCATGCTCTGTGGCGCCCAGGCTGAGCTCTGTCCGCTCCCTGGGCGAACCATGCCGGGCCTGTTGTTAAATCGCGCTAGTTCAGTGCTCAGAAAAAGCAATCTAGGCTAAGTCTTGGGAGCACTTGGCAGCTTATTTCCTGCCTGTCACAGAGCAGCAGGTGTTTTTTACAACCGATGGGTGCAAGCTCTGAAATACACTTGGTTACTTTGCTTTTTCCTGAAGTTTTAGATATAAGCTCTTGCTTTGGGCCCCTCTCAAAATATTTGGAAATAGTGAGCAATGTTAAAGAGATGGAGAGGGGATCAAATACTGCACCAGTAAGTGCTCGGTATGCACTGGGCCATGCCACTGTCTCTGTTCAGGCACATCACTTTGGGAGGTACAACCTGGTAGTGGAAAAGCTGGAGGCGAGCCTCATCGCTAGGGTTCCAACCTGTACCCTTGCTCAATGAGTTGCCTAGGGAAGATTATTACACCTGTACACGTACTTGCTCCTGGGCAAATCTACAGGCTCACGTTATCCCATCTGTAATGCTGTAAGCATGATGTTTGCCACCCACCGAGTCTTTAACTGTGCATGGGGGGTAGGAGGAGGTAAGTCATACGAAACAGGAGGTAATAAAGAGCCTAATGAACAGCAGGCAAAGCAGACATGAGATAATGTAAAAGCACAGTAAGTAGTGTAGTTAAAAGCCAAAGGAAAATAAAGCTTTGGCTGTCCCGTTGGAAGTGCATGTATCAGCAGGAGTCCCAGTGTTCTAATTTAAGTGAAGAATTAATCACAGGCGGCACAGCGGACCCAAGGAAAGGAGAAACAACGCCCGTAGCTGCCTCCCAGAGCCCCGCTCTCGCCATGAGCATGCCAGGAGCCCCCATGGTGTCTGCCAGCAGGCACACAGGCATCAGCCTGTATCCCTCTGCAGTCTCTGGCTTGCAAGCTCAATTTATCAGGGACCAGCTTGGTCCCAGGAAATAAATGAGCAATTAAAGGTTGATGATGTGGCAGCAGAGAGGAGCTGCAGGCACTCGGGTTCTGCCCAGGCAGCTGTTAGGAGGATGGTGTTCCACCCGGTGCGAGCCCACGTGTTTGTGAGGGGGGTGGGAACGCTGACTGGCACCTGTGGCGTAGGGACGGGACCCTTGAGGAATTCATCGTCACAAACTGCTCTTGCCTATGTGAACGTAACCCAGAACTGCAGCTGTCATCCTCCGCCTCACCGTACGCTGGCGCAAGCTTGCTCTGTGCCACGCCAAGGGCGAGAGAGAAGGTTACAGGTCAGTAGCTCTGTTTGGCTTCAAAGCTGATGCTAGGAAGAAGTGACTTTTCCCACCCACCCCCCTCTTTGAGTTAACCATTCTGAATAAGCCATTCTGAGGTAAGGCAAGACAAACATCAAACACTTAAATTTACACGCACGCCCCTCCCAAGTTTAAGACATGGCTTGCAGTTCCTCTCAGGTCTAGTTGCTGCAGCAGCAGCTGATGATGTTACTACCTGTGCTGGTGTGCACGACGCCTCTGCCACCGTGGCAGAGGTGACGAGAGAAGCGGTGTGCTCCCCTCTTGCCGAGGCCATTGCAGCCTCAGACGCCAGCTGAGGTCAGTGCCGGCGTGAGGGGGGATGCTGGGCTGAGAGCCATGCTTCAGATGTTTCTGTTGTAGCAGTAGGAGCTGAAGTTGCCCCTGACAAGTCAGGAAGAAGTTTTTAGTCCATAGGGATTGCAAATGGCTTCTGACCTTGCCTGATTTACCTCACCAGTTTTGTATTGTGGGAGGTAAAATAATTGCTACGCAGACCTTTTCTGCAGCTCTGAGGCACCCACTTTGTTGTCCCCGCTCAGCAGTCATGTGTTAGGGGGTATCACTGAGCTCCAGTCCCTCATCCTGCCTTAAAACCTTTATGTTCTTAAACTCCTGTGGACCTCCTGGTCCATTTATTTCCTATGTTACGACTTCACCTCTTCCCAGTTCCTGGTTTTGTTTGTCTTCTCCCACTTCCTTGGGATTTCTTGGCTGCCTAAGTCCATACTCTAAACAAAGCATATAAGAAAAAGAGAGCAAAACCACAGCAGAGCATCCAAGCTTAAAAGTTATAGTGGCTTCAGATGAGTAATTAATTAGCAATTGCATTGCTTCAAGAACTATTTTTACAATTGACATTGAGAGGTCATTTCAATTTCTTTTTTGGCAATGATGCGTCAGCTTATTGAATTAGTAGTTGTAAATGTCACTTGGACTTGACAGGAGGAGGACAAATAATCTAGTTAGTTTGATTGCAAGATGCTGGGGTGGGTAGTGGTCTGGTCTAATGTGAACTTTCTAAGGGAAGGAGCATGAAATTAGAACTATAAGGAGATGTAGAAACTGCCATAGCTGGCAGGATAATGATTAATCTCATCACTTGGCTAATTGATGGGTTTTAAATTTGGTGCCTACATTCCCTCCACTACGTGAGGTGAACTGGGAACCTCAGCATGGCTCTCCTGGTTCTGCACTGTGTCAGCGATGACTTGCTCTGTGACTCTGGGCTGAGCACTGGGGCACTGTTGGATCAAGAGGCTAGACTTACAGCCAGTTAATATTGACGAGCTGAAAGCAGACCAGATGAGTACTCCTTCCTCCTTTTCCCACAAGACTTTACAACTAGGTGGTTTAAATATGTTCACAAGAGTTGAGGCATGGGTGATCAAGTGAGACAGAGGAACAGAATTAAACATAAGTTTCCTTGTGTCATAGCTGAGCTGTAGGGTACAAGGAGAACTACAACCTCCTCCAGTTTTGTTTTATGCAAACCTGTGAGTAATCGCTCTACTTCTCGACTAAACTGGGCCTCTTGGACAAAGTAGGCAAATGAAGTCTTAGTCTGTGGATCCCCTCTAAATCTGAGCTTGAGCAAGCCAGCTGGTTGTTCAGCTCTAACGTTGGCCGCGACATTTGCCACCCCTGCTTTGCACAGAAACCCCTGCCATGGTGACAGAGCGTGTTGTACAAGGTGGACAAGGGTCTTGGCCAGCAAAGTCCATCTTCTAAACATCGTGTGTTACGGCGGGGTAGCTGCCTTGGACAAAATGCTGCTATACCCACAGGCTGGCAAAGGTATTCTGGTTCCCTCTGCTGCTGTGAATGATTTTCCATACGAGCTTAAGAGACTTTCTGGACTATCTGAAGAACCATAACATTAGTGGAAGAGGCTTGCATCCAAGGTGATATTAGTTTTAGTGATGAGATGAGTGACCGCTAATGAAGTAAATCATGGTTTGAGCTGTCAGGATAGTAACTGCAAAAAAAAGGACTAGTTTGGATTATCATGTGTTTAAAAAAAAAAAAAAATCCTAACCATACCTTTTTATTGAAACCAAATGTGTTTATGTGAAAGGTGGGAGTTACCTAAGAAAGATACATATTTAAATGTGCATAGTCAAGTGTCAGTTGTCAGCAACTCATTTGAAGCCCTATAAATAGTACCTCATCTGTTTTGGTGTGATGAGATGTGCATATGATATTCAGAGGTTATCTTGGATATGCTTCCCTATCAGCACCAATCCGGTTCTGTTTCAGGGATATCAGTTCATTCTCTTTCATGCTTATTTTTCCCTGGCTTGCTTGCAGCACTATCAAATAATCAGAATTGAAAGTTTTCCGAAGGGATTCTTTTCAGCATTGGGATAAATCTGAAAACACTACTTGTGACATTTTAAGCCATTCATTTTTGTTGTGTGTTTTTGTTTTTGTAGGTTTTTTCTTCCCCCAATCACAGCGAGCTACATTCCTGGATAAACGTCTCACTAGCATACCAGTTAGACGGTCATCCAAGCCCAAATGTGTCTGTTGGGTTTGCTGACAAAAAGAAGGGCATACCACTTGGCAGCAAATGCTTCTCAGAGTTCAGCAAGCCTCTGACATGAATTTTTATATATATAAGGGGATTTTGGTGGGGTTTTTTCCCAAAGTTCTGGAAACCATTTTCCTTTAACAATAATGAAAAACACTTGTTTGCAGCGAGGGCCTGTGCTGTTGCATGGGAGGCTCGCCTGGAATTCGCTGGCTCGGGGGTCGGATGAGCTCACGGCAAGGACAGGGAGGCGAGCGGGAGGCGGCGTGGCACCCAGACCCAAAGCCCACCAGCAAGCCAGTGGGGCTGCCCGCGCCATGAGGAAACGTGGCGTGTCGGGCGGCTCAACAGCGTGGGCAAGTAACCCTGGTACTCACAGCTTTCTCACGTACAAAAGCAACTCTCGAGACTTTCACGGTCCAGCAGCTCCGCTGCAGAGTGTACCACCTCTGGGAGGTGGTATGAGGAACTAACACCCGACCTTGACTTGGGCTTGCTCCAGGGGAATTCAGCTCATGAGAGCCCTGGCCGCGGTGCAGCGTGGGGCCGGGACTGCTCTCCCCCACAGCGGTCCAAGTCTGTAATCACTCAGAAAGTCTGATAATCAAATGAAGAGTATTTTCTTTGCCAGGTCAATAAGCCTACGTCGTGTTTACGCTGGTGCCTGGCAGAATCTGGTCTTAAAGGCTCAGTCCAGTGGTATGCCACACAGCTCTGGCCGGGAGCTGGATGTCTTCTGCTCCTCTTGTGGGGAAGGACCGGCCCTTTCGCCTGGTGTGTTCAGGACCACACACAGCCATGTTATTTCAGGAGCGGGAATAAGAGCTGTTGTACCTGTTGCTCTGATCTCTGGGCCAGCCAGACTCAATTTGAACAGTAATTTGTGCGTGGAAGGGTTATTTCACGCACTGTGGTTGATGGCTACAGATAAATCTGATAATTGGTCACTTCAGTTCGTTGCAATATAGTTGTGGAGAACTAATCTGGGCAGAACCTCAAACAAGGTGTCAAGTCTTCATTGCAAATAGTTCAGTGGAGGAGAAAGTGACCGAGAGAACGCTGCGGAGAGTTGTGGTTTCCTTCCTCCAGAGACTGCCTCTGGAAACCATGGGTTCAGCCGCAGCTGAGGCTGGTTGCAAAGAAAAAACTCAGTAGCAAAAGAAAAGGAAAGGTGGCGATCTGTTTACTTTTCTCAGCTGCCCTGGCTGCACGTGTATAAATGTGTGATTGCTCTTATAGGCAACAAATGGGAAGTGGGTTTAAAACACCACTTCACAATTTTTCCCTGAACCAACCCCCCGGTTCTGTAGGGACCATCAGCCTCAAGAGGAGTGAATCCCATGCCTTTTGCCAGCTCTGTCAAATCTCGCAGTGGATTCACACCTTGGGAGACAGGACACGAATTTGCCATTCATCAGATGAATCACACAGTGATTAACACCGGGCAAGATTGGGATCCGTAACCTTCTGGTGGCCCTGGTAGTGCTCTGAGATGCGTGCAGGGACAACCAGAAAGCAGTTTCAGTATTTCTGTTCCAGTTTGCCAGAGGTCACCAACTCTGTTTCATACAATTTTTTTTTTTTTTTTTTTTTTTGTTGGATGGATGATGGAGGAGGAGATTGTGCATTCAGAGGAGTATTACAACAGGTCATTTTTTTTGGTGGCACTGGAACGTGCTTTTCTAAGCATGGAAGTTGTGGAGGTCAGAGGAGTCTCTTCCTGCTTTTGCAATAGCACTAAGTTTCAGTTTACAAAACAGTTTCCCTGGGACATGAACACAAGGCATTTGACAGCCTTGTTAGAGATAAGTTGCTTGTGAATGTTTTTCTCCAGATCATTTTTGTAACAAACCAAAATCCTACTTTGTCTAAAGCTAACCCTTTTGATGAGAATTAATAATTATAAGAGACTTAGCTGTAGAAATCTCAGATTATTTTTTTAAATGCTCTGTTTTGATATTTTTGGGTAGAAAAACTAAGTCAAAACTAAAACTCTAGCTCAAAATTACCTTCATTTTAACACTTAATTATAAGAACCCTGAAACAAGAAAAAAAAATATTTCTAAGTGCTCGAAGTTTAAAAAATAACCACAATGGGGGAAAGAAGAAATAAGTGGATTTTAGATTTTCAGTTTTTGTAAATCTGGATTTTTCTTTAGAATAATTCCTTCAAAGCCTCAAATATTTGTCCCCACATAGGAGGATGCTTTATAGTCCAGTTTATTATGGATTCAGTAATATAGCTGTGTCTTCCACAATAGATAACCTTACAAATACTGTGTTTGAGGAGGGAAGGAAATCTGACCCAGTCAGTCTCTTAGTGGAATTACTCAAACCAGAGGCCCTTCCTGCATGATGTTATGGGTACCTGCTTTCTCTCTGATGCTTTCCAGACAGCAGCCCTAAACAAAAAAAGGGACAACGTCTCTGAAGAGAGGGCTATGGGGAAGTGAGGGCTGTGTGGAGGAGTGCTGTTGAACTCTCATAAAGTCCTACACAAGCATGTACCCGGAGGCTGGGCAAAATGAAAACTGAGTTTTATTGAGCTCCACCCCAATCCTACCTCCACTGCTCTCTTCTAGTGGCTCTTTCCCCCTCCGTCCTTTTCAGAAATCCTCACTCTACAGGAAGGGAGAAGAGACCTCCCTGGAGGAACCAGGGGTCCAGCCATGATAGCTATGCCCACACCCTCTTGTGCCACGCTGAGGAGCAGGGTGAAACAACTGGAGGAGTTTCCCATATGCACTACAAAATATGCATATCTTGGAGATCTGTGATGGCCGTAAGGCTTTTCAAATACACTGTAGTGCCAGCGGTGTTCCACATTTAAGGGTTTTCCATCAATCCAGGATCGCCAAGTGGGACTGAAATCATTCACCTTCCCTGCCCGCTGCCTGTCCCACAGCCACCAGTAACGCTGCATGGTCTGCAGGGCTGCTGGCACCACTGGGGCTTGTGAATCATCCTGACAAGGTCCTGGCTTCATGGTGCTGTGACCATTTGTTTGCTGATGGGGAGGGAAGTGGTGGAGGCTGACCTACTCCTCTGCTGTGCCACCTCCCGCAGGAGTTTATTTCAAGAATTCTTCTCTCTGTTCATTTGCTTTGGTGCTTTATTCCCCTCTGTTTTCCTCCTTCAGAGCTTTATTGTTACCATTTTTATACCCCCTGCTTTCTGCTGCTTTTGTGTTTTGAGACCCAATGGTGAGAACAGAGCCTGAGCAAATCCATCCATTGCTGTAATCATGGGGGGGTTATTATTTGTTTGTTCTGTATTGAAATTTTTAAATTTCCAACGTAAAGTTTTGGAGGAGTATGTCAGATGTGGAAGGCTGGCACTAGAGCTGCTGGGGAAGTCGCAGAGTGCTTACTCTGAGAAGACAGCATGGACTGAGTTGAAAGACGCTTTATGTAATGATGCTCCTCCAGCCTTCCCTGACATTTCAGATGAGCGGTCCTTGCCCTTTCCTGAATTAAAAAAAGGCTGACCGAAGACGTCTCTTCCAGCAGGTCAGCGTGCCTGCTGTTTCTTGATAATCATGCTTTATGTCAAACAACTTAGCTCAGTGCAAGTTTTCCCTGCCCCCGAGCTGCTCTCCTGTTGCGATAGTGGTTGCTGCCCTTCCTGCTGGGAGTGAGCGTGTTCGTCAAGGGGAAAATGCTGGGGCAGGTTGTGGGAGAGGAAGCATATCCCTGACAAAAAGGAAGAAGAAGGTGGAGACCAAGACTTTACCCAAGGCCCCCTCCCAAAAGCCCCTTAATCATCTTATGTCACACGCCTGTTGCCTCCTGTATAATTCCAGGAAGTCCTTAACTCTTACCTAGTTTCCCAAGTATTGCCATTAGCAAGAAAATGCTGCTTAAACCAAGCGCTCCCGGGGACTCTGGAAGCCTTGAGTTGACCTTTGCTGGCTTGACTCCGGAGCCAGCCAAGGCATAGTGGATCACGTCTTGAAGGTTGGCCATCCCCAGAGTAGACCCGTAAACTAAACCCAATGAGCAAATCGGCGTGGAATGGCTCCATGCTGTAAAGGCTGTTTTGTGTTGTTTTAAACTCAAAAGCTGAAAAATTCAGAGCCAGCACTAAATATTTGTTCTGCTTTCAAAGCTGAGCATCAGGGAGCCATTCCTTAAATAGCGGATGTCTGTTCTCTGAGCCCAGATGTGTTTATAGCGTGGGTCTTGCCTGCGTTTTCCCTTCTTCGTGCTTCCTACACGAATGCGCATGTAGCTTTCTAGCCATCCGTCTTTACCCTTTAAAGTTGGTGTGAGGGGTAGCAGCTGTTCCTTCTTCAATACAGGTGGCAATAACATTGCACAAATTCTTTTCAGCCTTAATCAGTAAAGCTTGCAACACAAGTGATCCTGTTTCTTGCCAGAAGTGATAAATCGGACACAATTTTGGAGCAGATGAAATGTTAGACAAAATACATTAGTCAAAGACACTTCAGAGTATCAGTTACTTTCCCGTGGTATGTAAGTAATAATTCAGTTCTTAAAACCTTCCACCTGGATTTGGAAGGCCACCTGAGCTCCTGTTGCAGGCATTTAGCAGCGAGTTAGTGTGAGGTAGCAGTGCTAACCGGTATGTGAATTGATAGATAGCATTGTGTTACCATTTCTGTAACTAGAAACAGCAGCAGACTTCAGCCTGGAATTTGGGATACTGGTCTTTACTAATCCATCTTACTGGGCCCAGGCTGGGACATTCCTGTCACTCGCTATCATTTTACACAGGCAGCTGACCTCGAAAGCTTATCACAGCTTTATACCCTCTTTAAATAGAGCGAGCTGGGTGGACCCAGGGTAGTGACAATGCACAGAGATGCACCAAGCACAAACGGACACCTCCTAAAGGTCAGTCGTCCCTTCCTCCCACCTTCAGCGGCTGCCTTTGCCTGGTGCGTGGAACAGAGAGGTTATCCTGAGTGAACCAGAGGAATCAAGAGCCGAGATGCTCAGAGGGGGGAGCTTTTTCTTTCCATAATGCTTCTGCCACCATTCCTTGCCCTGAGTAAACCTGTTGCTGCTCTCAGGGAAAGAAGGTGCTGAAGGAGGGCAGTGGGGTTACCCTCTTGTTACGGGCTGGTGAACAGGGATCCGCCAGACTGGGCTTTGTCCTAGGCGCAGCACAAAGCTTAACAAACGATGTGGTTTGCTGTGATGGAGTTGTGTCACTTCAAGTAAACTCAGTAACGGGTCAATGTGAGAAGGGATAGATTCCACCTGCACCTCTTACAGCAGGTTCCTTCCCCTGACCAAAAGAAGGGAAAAGGTGAAAGTTTTGAGAGTTTTACCAGATTTTCTACTTCTTTTTTTTTTTAAAGCAACCATGCCTGTGTGTAGAAATTTTATTTCTAACCCAGCAGAGGGAACAACGTGTAGAGGAAGTCAGAGTGGTCAAGACAAAATCACAATTTTTCTCTACTGTTGATTGAGGATAAAGTGTGTTCTCATTTACTGCACTGATACTCCATCATATTTCAGCACCAAGGATTGGAAAATAATGAAGTCGTTTGTCAAGACATTGAAACCAAAACCAGCCAGCTGAGTCAAGTAAGGAAAAGATGGGAGCAATGACTCAAATAGTTGAGGAGCAGGTGGTAACCTGATAAGTTCTGGGGCAAATCACAGGAAGGATGATATGCAGTTGAAGTTAGGGATTAGAAGAAGGTAACAAAATTCATGGTAATCAGTGTAGTTTTATGAGAACTGTCTTGTCAAATAACTGCAATGTAATTTTTGTAAGATGCCACCTGTTTGGTTGGTAGAGGTAATGGTTTCGATATCTACTTAAACATACATCTATTGAAATTTCTATAAGGCATATGATTGTGTTCCACATGATGTTCTGAGTAAAAACCAAAACTATAAATATATGACTAATCAAAGACATTAAATGAATTGCAATCTGGCTAATAGTCACACTTTCTAAAGTAATTACACATGAGAAAGCATTCAGAACAGACGTTCCTGACAGATATACCAAAGGACTCATTCTTAGGCTCAGAGCTATTCAGTCACATGACTTGAGAGCACATGTCATATTTCATTAGGCAATGAGAATGATGATGATGCAACCGTTGATGAAGTAATAAAGTACAATGTCAAAGACAGAACTGTTCTTCAGGGTCTACTGTATTGTCTTGTAAACTAACCTCATCCAAAAAAATGTGTATTTAAATCTTCAGTCAAATTCAAGGTGCTTACAGACCAAAAATGTACTTTTAGAGCCATGCCATTTGACTGGGAGATTGTGTTTTGGAAACCAGTGACTCAGGCTCATTGTTATAATGGATTACCAGCAAAGCATGCGCTCCCTGTGTGATACGGTATACCTGAAAGCAAATGCTACTGTCTTGGATTAGAGCAGATTGCTGAGTAAAGGTCAAGGAGGTGATATTTCCATGTGTACAGCATTAATGAGACCATTACTGAAATACTGAGTCCGCTCCTGGTGTTTACACTTTTAAAAGGATGTTGACAGATGGGCAGAGAACAGAGAATGGCCAAACAGCACGAGCATGGGTTGAATCGTGCCGTCTAAAGAGAGGCAAGAGAAGCTGAGTCATTTATTTTGATGAAGATGAGATTTTATATTCTTCCACTAACACCTGAAAGCAAAGAGATAATGAATAATCAAAAACTATCTCTGGATATAGCAAGATCTAATGGTTCGGTGCCGAAGGTGGACAAATTCAGCTTAGAAAACAGGCAACTAAAAATGACTTTTGCTTTCGGTGTCAGCAGCTAACCACTTAACTCAGGATGTGGGGCTCGCCTGTTACATGAAGTCTAAGCAAGCACTGAATCTTTTTCAAAGAGATAGGATGCTGGTAAACAAGGGTTTGTGTGAGGCACAAGTGTTGTGATAGAAATACTGTGGCCATTATAGTTCAAGCAGGTCAGGCTACATGAATTTACTAGTTTCAGTGGCTGTAGAGAGAAAGAACTGATTTCTCCCACATAATTTTAGCAATTTGGAGTAAAAACACTGAATGCTAGGAGACGATCAACTGTTTCATTGTTGTGGGCAGTGGTGTAGGGAAACTTGGTTTGATCTGAGCATCCTGGGTAGCAGTGCGAAGCTGCTCGAGGATGCTGCTACTAACCACCACCAAGCCACTCAGTACTCCGTGTTTAGCTTAGCTCTCTTGCTAACTCAGTGCTGCTCCTGGTGCGCATTAAAGCAGGCAGGGTACCCCCTTGTCTCCTTAACTTAGGGCTGCTTTCCCTCGGTCCCTTGAGGAAGGGCGTCCCGTGCTTGGGAGCTGTAATGCGTGAGAAGGCCCAGCAGAAGGGTCGCTGGAGTGGTGCTGCGGTAGCAGCGTGGGAGCCTTAAGGGAGGAAAGTCTGGCCCTGCGGGTGCTTTATGCTGTTCTAGTGAGTGAATTCCCTGGAGAAGAGGGTAAGCCAGGCTTTGGGTCAGTACCTCAAATCTGTTCAGAACACAAATAAGGATGAACTCAGGATCTAATAATCCCTTTCACCTCATGGCTGCCAATTATTTATATGGTTCCACACCTGGGATGTTACTGTGGTTTGTTGTACTTCTGCAAATACTGAGAAAAGGTGAAGCTTTTTCACTGTAGTTTTTGAGCTGAAGACAGCCTTTCAAGAGGGCAGTGAAAGGACAAAGTTCTTAATACGAAGTATCAGGATAGCTCTTTTGTGGGTCCATGAGGCACTGAATATTTATGTCAACTTACAGCTGGTTTTTGAATTTGGTATATCATCAGAATATAAATCATGTAGAACACAGTATTAGGCAAACTGTGCATAAATACATTAACGACTGAGAAGTAACAGATGTACTGAACGTATACACATAGGAAGATCTAGATCAGGATTAAATTCTTGGTCGACTGTGGAATCTGAATCCTTTTTGGGACAGCAGGAACCTGTCAGTGACTGAAAGTACTGGCTTATATGCATGCGAAGTAAGACTCACCATCACCAACCTTCCCCCATAGGTGCAGTAGGACCAGAAACGTTAGACGTTTGGCTATGCATGCATACAATAGGAAGCATTTTATGTTAGGTAGCATATGCAGCCTCAAAATTCATTCCTTGCTAACTTAGGGGACTGAAAAGAGTAGGCTAGCAGGCACACCTATCTTCGTGATATGGTTTATATGAAGTAAATGCACTCTGGAAGTGTGATGTGTGGTGGGGGTAAAGTAGGAGTGAGGGGCAGGGGTTCGCTAACCTCTCAGATAGGGAGACAGGACATGAATGAGAGAGGCATAGAAGGTCATTATTCAATGTAGAGATAACTGGCTTTCTCATAAATGATCTGCCTTCACCACGACAGAGGTCAGCATTGGCAATTTGTGAACCTTGTCTGGCATGTGTGAGCTGCAATGGTGCAGTAAAATGTGTGTGTGAGTATCCATCCTGTACGCGCCTGCTTTGTATCTGGACAACCCTGCTTAAGGTGCCATGGGCCAGGGATAAGTGCCTGCAGCACAAATATGCTCAAAAAGCCTCTTGCTTCCTTCTGTAAGGCCGCCTTCTTACTTCCAGCACAAACACTGCAGAGCAGTGAGTAACACATCTCATGTTTGTTTGATGTACTTTGACTTCTTGGGAGGCTAGAAGAACCTTGACTTTACATCCATTTGTAGCTCAGATTAATTTCCCAAATAGAATAAACTTTACCAGCAGAAGAAGGTGTTAGTATGATTGTGTCTATGCTGGGGCTTTTGCTATGATCAAAATTTTTGATGGGGTCATGTCCTGGTTTTGGCTCAGATAGAGTTCATTCTCTTTCTAGTAGCTGGTATAGCACTGTGTTTTTGCTGTAGGATGAGAATAATGTTGATAACACTCTGATGGTTTTAGTTGTTGCTGGGTAGTTGTAGTGTCTACACTAAGTGAAGGACTTTTCAGCTTCTCACGCCCTGCCAGGTGCACCAGAAGCTGGGAGAGCACAGCCAGGACATCTGACCCAGACTGGCCAAAGGGATATTGCCTGCCATATAGCATCATGCTCCATATAGAACTGGGGAAGTGAGCCAGGAGGTGGAATCACTGCTCAGAAACAGACTGGGCATCGGGGTTGGGGTTTTTTCCTTCTGTTGTGGTGAGCAATTGCATTTGTGCATCAGTTGGGTTTTTTATTATTGTTGTTGTTGTTGCTATTACTATTTTTATTATTATTCTCTTCCTTTGTTATCCTATTAAACTGTCTTTATCTCAGCCCACAAGTTTTTCCCATTCTCTTCCCCATCCCCTTGGCGGGGAGGGGTGAGCGAGCAGCTGCGTGGTGCTCAGTTACCAACTGGGGCTAAACCATGACAGGTGATTTTTTTTTTTAATGTATTCATTTTCACAGCTATGCTAGAGCCAAAGTATAGAGTAGGTTTAAGGACTGGGGTCCTACATGTCTTTCTTTCATAGCAGTGGTGTTGCCCACGTGTTTGTTTTGCTTCATGGGACAGATTTAGAAAAGCTTGTTGTGATAAACTGCTTGCTTGCTTGGCTTGGCATTCCCAAACACTGTGTCAGCTTTCCACAGAGCCGTCTCGTTTGGGTCGGTCAGGGAATTCAGCCTGCTGCTGGGCAGCACTCAGCCAACAAGTGGCATGACTCAAGGAGAAGATAATTTGGTGGTTGGTTTGGGTTTTTTTCTGAGTAATTACACAAGAATTGCAAAGCTACTTTCCAAAAGTGGGAAGAGAGGGTCTGAAATGAATCTGAATTTTCTGCTGGGTGTTTGGGAGTTGAGAGCCACATTAGGCAGTGGCTAATGATGGTAATTGTAATACTTCCCTTTGGGTGCGGGCTGTTTCTAGATGTGCTACGTCTGCAGCACAAGCCACAGTTTCTTGTGTGGCTGCTGCCAGTTACTTTGAGAGCAAGTGTCGGGGAGTCTGCTCTCATACCAGCGGGAGGAGAGGGGGAAAACATGCAGGGAGAAGGCTAGAGGTGAGACCTGAACACTGAGGGACCAATCCATATTGAAGGATTTTTGAAGTGTCTTGGCTGCATGGAGGACCGTTATGGCTCATGCCATCCGTCCTGATCATCTCTCTCCCATTTTAACACTTTATCTCATGAGCTCCGTTACGTAGATACAGAGGTGGTGGGTGCCTGGAGGTGGCTTAGTAAACATAGGAAGAATGGAGTGATCAGCCACTATAGAACTAAGTAAAATAAAATTAAAACATGAATGGTGCGAGCTGGAAACTAAAGAACACTGAAAAGAGAGGGAAGACTGATGGGGTAGTCCACAATTTCTAGTAGGCTGGCATATTTGCTAAGAGAAAACAAGTAAGATTTGGACAGGCAGCATTTCTTCAGACCAGTGTACTTGAAAGTCTGTCTGTTGTTTAATTTCAGTTTGCCTAATACAAGCTATTGCTTCTCTGAGACCTGTTTGTCATTTGCATCCTTATACTACTGTGGCTCTGCCTCTCACTAGAATGCCAACAGAGAAGAGGTTTTGCAGAGAATGCTGACAGTGAGTGGATGCTGAAGGGATTCTGGTCTGGGCGTTGTTTTATTTGGATCGAGAGCAGCCCTGAGGAGAAGGACTTGAGGGTGTTGATTGATGAGAAGCTCAACATGAGCCGGCAGTGTGCGCTTGCAGCCCAGAAAGCCAACCGTGTCCTGGGCTGCATCAAAAGAGGTGTGACCAGCAGGTCGAGGGAGGTGATCCTGCCCCTCTACTCTGCTCTTGTGAGACCCCACCTGGAGTACTGCATCCAGCTCTGGGGGCCCCAGTACAGGAGAGACATGGAGCTGTTGGAGCGAGTCCAGAGGAGGGCCACAGAGATGATCAGAGGGCTGGAGCACCTCTGCTATGAGGACAGGCTGAGAGAGTTGGGGTTGTTCAGCCTGGAGAAGGGAAGGCTCCAGGGAGACCTTACAGCAGCCTTCCGGTACCTAAAGGGGGCCTGCACGAAAAATGGAGAGGGACTGTTTACAAGGGCATGTTGCAATAGGACAAGGTCTTTAACTGAACTTTAAACTGAAAGAGATTTAGATTAGATGTTAGGAAGAAATTCTTTACTGTGAGGGTGGTGAGGCACTAGAACAGATTTCCCAGAGAAGCTGTGGATGCCCCCTCCCTGGAAGTGTTCAAGGCCAGGTTGGATGAGGCTTTGGGCAATGTGGTCTAGTGGAGGGTGTCCCTGCCCGTGGCAGGGGGGTTGGAACTAGACAATCTTTAAGGTCCCTTCCAACCCAAACCATTCTATGATTTGTGGAGGCAAACATGCTGAAGACTGAAGAAAATAAGTGAAATGAAGAGGAAATGAAATTTCCAACCTAAATGTATTACTGACCAGGATAAACACGTTTTCAGGGTGTGGGAACTACACTGTCTTTCACCTTTGGTCACTCACTCTTTTCTGCCATGTTTCCCAACTGGGTGTGTTTTCAGGCAACAGTCAAACCCTGCTCCACCTTCCCTCGCCCAGGCTCAGCTCCTCAGCTTGCTGGGTTTCCACCACAGCAGGTCCCAGCCAGTGTGAGTTGGTGGCTTCCGAGAGCAGTGGTCCCACCCTTCATCCTGCTCCCATTGGGGCCACTGCCACCACCTGGGCATTCACCCAGCTGAGAGCAGAGCTGGCCACTGCCCTCCTCTCCTCATCCTTCAACCACCCTCCCCTCCCACGCTGTTATTTTTAACCCGGATCGGCGTCTTGAGTCACTTCACCCTGTGGCCTCCTGTTTCTGCCAACAGAAACAGGCTGTGAAACTGCAGAGTTAACCCCAACTTCTTCAAGCTCCCCGCAGCCCTTCTCACCCTGGGGAGCTCATCCCCATCTGCTGGAAGCATCTCCCCTGGTAACGTGGAAGCTAGCACCAGCCTTTTCCACTGCTGAGGACAGGCTCGTATGGCCTTTGTTGCGGACTCGAGAAGGAGCCTGGCACAACGTACGTAGGCTTCAGTGAAGAGTTATTGGATCCTGCGGTACATTCATAGCTTGTAAGATGTGCTACTACAGTCGGGTATTTTTCTCCTCTGCTTTCCTCATGTTTTTCACTATGAAATTTCACCCAGTCTCTTCTTACAGTCCTCAAGACTGTTCTGCCTATGATAGTCAAGAAGGAAAATATCTCCCCAAGAAGTAACCGTTACAATTACAATGTTGTGGGAATAAAACTCTAAATTGGACAATGCACCAGAAATGTATTTCCATGTGGCGTTTGTATATTTTACTTCTGAGCCTGACTGTGCTGACCTTGATAGGCTCCAAGCATAATCTACCCCCTCCCTGCTGGAATCAATACGGGTAGGATCCACCTTTACAGGTGTGCACTATACGTAGCTATATCTGGAGTAGTCAGACACCCATTGTAGTCAGGGGAGAGTAAATATGTTCTGGCACTAATCAGTCTGACCTATTTTAGCTTTCTGCCTAAGCATGTGGACTTAGGTCTTTTCGCAGAGAGTAATTCAGTTGCAAATAATGAGTTCAAGTTTGGATATCTATATCTCAAGTCAGCTGATGTGTACCCTCAAACTTTCCAGTTACTTCACTTGGCTCCAGACCAGGTCTTGGCAGATCAGTGTTTAGTCATGACCACTCACATAGTTATAATGATGACAACCTTTGTGTTCTTGCCTCAAATCTTTAAATGGATGTGATGCTATTGGAGAGAAGGTCCATGGGTTATTATAGTTTAACTGCCCTGTGTGCTCTCAAGAGCTATCCAGTGATGACTGACAATGTTTTTATACCTTAAATGACAAATGACGGTTTACAGTATGAGAATCTCAGAATAATTCAGGTAGGAAAGGGACCTCTTGAGCTCACCTAGCCCAACCTCCTGCTCAAAGCAGGACCAGCTATGGGATCAGCCCAGCTCACTCAGGGCTTTGTCCAGTTGGTCTTGAAAACCTCCAAGGATGGAGACTTCATGGTCTGTCTGGGCAACCTGCTCTGCTGCTTGGCTGTCCTCATGGGGAAAATTACTACCCCTGCACCAAGTCAGAAGCTCTTCTGTTTCGATGTACAACTTTTGCGTCTCATCCTTCTGCCACGCAGCTCTGAAGAGCCTGGCTCAGTCTTGATCATAACCTTCTCGTAGGTATGGTAGGGATGCTGATAGATCACCCCAAAGCCATCGCTTCTCCAGGCTGAACGAGCCCTGCTCCCTCAGCCTCTCTTCACAGGTTAGGTGCTCCAGCCGTGACCGTCATGGTGGCCTTACGCTGAACTCACCCTCGGTTATCAGTGTCTTTCCTGTATTGGGGGGTGGGTGAAACTGGATGCAGTGTCTAGATATGTACTAATGAGCACAGAGTGAAGGGGAATAACCATTTCCCCGTATGTGCTGGCCGTCCTTGTGCCGGTGCAGCCCAGTGCTCTGCTAGCTTTCATTGCTGCCTGTGTGTGCTGCTGGCACGTGTGTAACCGACTGTCTGCCAGGGATCCCGCGTCCCTTGCAGCAGTCACTTGCTCCCCAACCTGTACTATTTGATTAGTAGGATTTTGGCAGAAGTTTCGTAGCAATTGAGAACTGTGCTAAGAAATAGCAGTCGCTCTTATTAATTATTGTTAAGCCATGCATTTAGAATAGCTTCAAAAAATCAAAAGTCCATTGGTATTTATTGGGAATACTTCCCAAAGCAAAATCCTTACTGGGATTCATTAGTTAGCTGAATCGTGATACAAAATAGAAGTAAGAATCTGATGTGGGAACTCTCAACAGCTCAAATAAAAAGAACAGTTAATTATATTTCTGGGAGATGTTGGTGCTGTCTGGAGTGAAAGCCGTGAAGTGCTGAGGTGCGCAGGCTGGCTGTATGCAGGCTTTTTATTTTCTTTTCAGCTCTTGGTAGTGCACGATGTGCACCCAACTGTTGCGTTCAACCTTGTGACTCCCTTGCGAAGGAGGAATGAGTTACACTCGCTATTTAAAAGGGAGAAGCCACAGTGCAGAAACCCAGACACTTCTGACCTAATTTTAATTGTTGGAAAGTTGGACGTGCAGTCCCAAGCTAGCAATCCACAATCCTTCTAGAAAGGGAGAAACGGGTCCCTCCGGAGGTTCCTGGGTTTCATCTCTTCCCTGCTTGTTTCAGGGTGAGAAATGGCCTGTCTGTCTTCACTGACGCTGGCAGAACCTGGACAGTCAGTCTAAATTATTAGTCTTTAACTGAGACTCAGAGCTAAATTCCTAGTTAAAGCTAAGCCTTGGCATTACCATTTAAGTGCCTCTCCCCCAGACTAGTCACGGAGAACTGTGAGTGCTTCTAGGTTTTCCTCCAAATTAAACAAGGCCTCCAGACCATCCCTCATGTTTCCTGAGGGATGCCATGGAGATGTGGGGGGCCAAGGGAGATGGTGAGCAAGCTCTTTTCCTCCTCTTCCTCCCTCGCTCCCACCTTTGGCAGGACGTTTGCCCTCCATCGGTGTTGGCATGGGTTCGTTGCCTCTGGGGAGGTGAACAGGGGGTTGTACTCGATGTTTCCGTTCCTTTCTCCTTGATTCTGTGAATGACGCTGGCAATGGGGATAGAAACCGCCCTCTCCTCCTGTTGAAAAGGGACCTAACCTATTTCTCTGGGGAAAATATTGCCATTTAGCTGCCAGGGAGCTTGGAGGTATCCCAAGTTATTTCAGTAGAAATGGCACTAAAATATCCCTAATTTTCTCCCCCATGTCAGGATCTTTACTACTAATTTCAGTGACATAGTCATCACAGCTGAAACGCTTGTTTTCTTCAACATCTCTGCAGACACCTAGATGAAATGCAACTGCTGGTGAGTTTTGCTGGAGGATGGAAGATTTTTGGTTTTGTTTTGTAGAGCTCTCTCTCGAGAAGCTGAACTCTCACCTTGCGGGGGGCGGGGGGGGAGAAGTGACCCACGTGTGTGCAGTGCAAAGCAAAATGACAGCACCCTGGGACACAAACCACCAGTTTTACTTCCAGTCTGTGGGAATCCTGGCTGGGTTACATTGTTCACAGGTTGGATTAGGAGAGCACTTCAAACAAAGAAACTTTAATACTGAAAAGAAACTTTGATTGCTTTTTCCTAAGCGTTGAAGAGCTCTCTTGCACGACCAGCTCACAGCAATGTGAACTGCTAAGGGTCCCTGTCCCAGTCCTTCCTCAAAGCTGCCCTGATGCTTTGGTTAGAAGAGTCGTGCGGTAACCTAAATGACAGCAAGTCTCAATTAAGATTTAGTTTGGAGGCTAAAAGCTATCCAATGATTTAGTCTCAGGGATTAAGGAAAACAAAACCTTACCGACGGCTGGATAAAATTCACATTCCTTTCAATTGTGATCATCCTACATCAAGGAAATGTTTGAAATGTTGGCAGTCTCCTACGATATGCCTGCGAAAGTTATTATATTGCTTTAAGTAATTTAAGAAAAAGGAACCAAGAGCTATAGCACAAATATGTTATATAAATCTTCATGGCAATCACTGTTGTTTTTACAAAAATAGTTTGATTGATGTCGGGTCCCAGTGGGTGACCTTTAAAAGAGACCACATCAAATGGAGGGGCAGAGCTGCAGCTCTCCACCCCCACACTGGCTCTTGTCCTCCTCGCTTCTCCTCACCACGGTGTCTCTAGACAGCTATGTCATCTGTAGCCATAAAATAAATTGAAGAATGTCTGTCTCGTTAAACACAAAAAAGGAGCCCTTTTCTCATCTCTGTCGAAGTGGGCCACGTCCCTAGCTGGGCTGCAAAGTGAGCTGTGTACCTGCATGGGGGCTTAAATGACAGTAAAATCTCCTCCTCCTTCTCCGTCACCTCAGATCCTGGGTTAAGGGGGATGTTTTTAAGGGGCCTGGGCAGGCAGTGATAGGACTCCTAGCTCTGTGCCACCTTTAATTTGCTGTTTAATTAGTGTGGGAACAGCATAATTTGCTACTCATGTCTATCAACATCAAACTGTTAATGCTAGAGGAAGGACAAAGTTTGATTTTCCAGAGGGGCTTTCTGAAGCGCAGCTCCTCCTAGGAAATACATATGTGAAAGTTCATTGTCAGTGATGCTTCTTACCCTGAGTACTTTTGCTCAAAAGAAGAGTTCAGCACAGCATTGAGGGTGTGCAGCTCACAAGATCACTTGTCCGATATGTGAACCAGGCTGCAAAGGTCAAAACTCACCAATTACTGTGGTAGAAAATCTGCTTAGGCATTGTCTTTCCCTTTTTTTTTTTTTTTTTAGATAGTCTGTTTGGTCGCAGCTTAGAGAAAGAAAATCTTTTTTGTACCCCTTTGAATCAGAAAGGTGAGTAGAAACAATCAGTGCTATCGTTACACAAGGGTGTCTTTTTTTGAGAAAGCCATACAAGAGTAATATAAGGCAAAATAAAGTCCTGCTGAGGTGCCCTGTGAGAGACATTTAGAAATGCTGTATTGGCAAACAAGAGTTCATCTACTCAGATAAAAATGGCACGGGTGAACAAACCATTACTCAGAGGGAGGTGAAGTGTTAGTGAAAGCAGATTTGTTTCCTTGTGGCCTGGGGGTAAAGGAAGGGATAGGGATGTGGGCTCTTCATGGCCACCTACTCCCCGATGGCCACGTTCCTGCACCAGGCCATCATGTGCTTGCGTGTCTCAACACATCATGTGAAACTCGTGACGAAATGCCACACTGGTGCCCAGCTAACCAAGGCAGCCTCTCTCAAACTATGAATCATGGTAATGGAGGTCCTTTCTTGCAGTTCAGATGATTTTATAAAATAAGATTCCTTTCCCCTTCTTTAATTCTTTCCATGACCACATGAACAAATATCCTTTCCTCAGATGTTTCAGTCCCTAATAATCCTTGTCACCCTCTAGAAGAACCCTTTGGTCCCTCTCTAGTAGCAGACAACCAGCAGGAGGAAGCCAACAGGTTTAGAAGCTACCTTAGAGAAGGGGAAAATGTTGCAGAGCTTTGACCAGCTTTGGTTTAAGCATCCCTAAAGGCCACAAAATCCTTTGGAACTTTCCCTGCTTATGCTGAGTGAATGGATGTTGGACTTTGGAAGGAGGCTAGATAAACAGTTTAGTGCTTTAAGGGGTGGTAGTGCAGCAATCAGTTACATTTTTATGTAATAGCCCCTTCAGGTTTGTGCTCTATGTGGGAAACCATGCAGATCAAAGTGCATGGTGTAGTAGTAAGGAGAAAATTTGCTTTTTGGGAAAGAGTAGGCAGGATGACTGGCAGAAGGAGCTCATGGGGACTGTTATGAGGGTGATGGAGAATGCCATCCCTTCCCCAAACTACTTCACTCTTCCTCATCCCTCTTCCCCCTTGAAACACCAGACTCCTCCTTCCCTATTTGCACTGCCCTCCTCTGTCACAGGCCTGAATTTCGAATGCTCCTGCTGTGAGACGTTGTGTCTCACCAACCTTCAAAGCCTGGTCCCAACACGTTCATTTACCTCTGCTATCAGGTGCAGGCTAGCCCTCTCAACCACAGTGGGCCCCTGGCTCTGAAGGAGAGTCAAAACTCTTTCCAAGGGACAGCGTGGCTTGTCTGATGAAACACAAGTTGCTATTATCAGCCTTGTTTTGTTTTCCTGAGAAGCAGACAAAAAATTTCATGTTCCAGACACTTGGCCTCAGCGCAACACTCCCATGCCCATCCTTGGTTAAGCTTTGCCTACTGTTTATACGATGCTTTTACCAGCATAGATAACTTTTTTAACTGACCCTGTGAAGCAACGTTGCTTCAGAGGAAGCCTTGGTATGGAGGTGGATTTTGTCTCTGTTATTTCCTGGCTCAGAGAGGGCTGTCTTATCTGCAGCTGGTAAATATAGAATTCAGCGACTTACAGAGGGGTTGCTGAAGGTTGCTTTTAGTGAGGTTTGGCTGCTACACAGGTGTCTTCAGCCTTTCCTTATCCTCCTGGCTGAATACGGACAGGTCTCAAAAGGAGGAGTACAGGGGAACTGTTCAGTGGGGTAGAAGCAATAGTCCCCCTTTAAAAATTCACAGGGTGTTGCAAATTACGTAGCTGAATTTAGTCTACAAGCATTTTATCCAAGTGTATTTTTTAGCCCAGGAAATTATTCCTTCAAATAGGCCAAAACAGGACAGAACAATTAATTTTCTGCTTACAATACACAATATGACCCAAATCATATCCTTTTGTCATATCCTATCGCACCCTGAATGGTGTATCCTGAAAAGGCTGGACTGCCTGGTGCAGGTCACCATGTAATATTTCCTGATTATTCATGCTTGGTCTCTGTGCAATCACAGATCAGTTGTGAACAGCTGCAGAAAGTGAAAGAGAGGGGCATGTACTGCTGACACAGCTTTGTGGTCGTTATTCAAATAATGTTCGCAGATGCTTTCTTGCTGAGAAATCAAATGCCACCAGCATTAGAAAACAGCTTGCCCACCACCACAAACTAGCAAAATAGCAATCATTATGTTCCACCATCACTATGAATTGCCTACATAAAGCAAAAATATTGTGATGTAAACTCAACCATGTGAAAATCTATAGGCTAGAAAGCCTAGGAATGAATAGGAATGACTGAGGCAGACCTATGGTGAAATCTGCACTTGCAAACATTGATATCTTTTTGTCTTTAAAACTCTATTTTAAAATTATCTTTGGGCTTTCTCACATCCTAAACTCTCTGTTTAGAGAACTACCAGTATGTCCTGATGCATCCAGGACTGACCGAAGCAGATTTTACTGTATATTCAACACTAAAAAGGAAAATAGAAACTTCCTGTCTGATAAATATAATTGATGATATAATTAAGAGCTGACAATCTGTTTGCTAATGCATAGCTTAGGGTAAGGATGGGCTTTCACCAGAAGAGTTTATAATGTGCTTCCTCTCAGCAAACGGCGGGTACATGGGTTTTGGCCCCTTCTCAAGCAGGAATGGCAACTCTACAAATAAACTCACTGCTGCCAGCCAACTTCCTGATTTGCCTTTGGAAATGAGGTAGGACTTCTCATGAAACACATCTTCATTAAAGAACTTGTCAGCATCCAAATAGTCAGAGGATGTAAATTGCAATGGTCAGTAGTCACACAGAAAATATTATTTAAAAAAAAAACCAAAACATAAACCAAAAAGCATCCTTTGAGAGTAAACCAGCAGTTAATTTAGCCTTTAACAAGCACAGAGTTCAAATTAATTGGTAGGGTTGTTCCAAAAAAATCAAGACAGTCGCTGCATATCTAAGTGAAGAGGGACCAGAGTGTTTATAGACTTGCAGGTTAAGGCTCAGCTATTAGACAGCACCGCCTCTCCGAAACACCAGCAATCGCAACGGAGGGGTTTTGCCGGGCGGCACTTACCTTGCCAGGGACGCTGCTCCTAATGCCCTCCGCCAACCCTTCTCATCCAGTTTCTCGCATCCTCGGTAAGGTTAACGTAGCCCAAGGAAACCATGTCTGCCCGTTGGCTCGTTAGGGAAAGCTTAGTTGTAGGAATACATTTTTATTCCATCTTCCCTCTTTCTTGTAAAAGAGAGAAACCACAAGTGTTTTTCTTCCGGTTTTAGTCATTTCCCCTCCGCTTGGCAAACCTTGTTTTTTGACAGGATCTCTCAGATACTCAGGCTGAGCGCTCCTTGAATAAGAGAGCCCACGGGGAGAGTTCAGTGGTCATCTGTGGCGGTCTTGTAGGCACCAAATTCAGTGGAGCTATGCCGAGTAATAATTTCATTTTATTATGATGATTTACTTGGCAGTTCCAATTCCTGAGGATATTTCTAACCTTGCTTCGGTGCTAAAAAAGAGTTTTGTAGCTCCAGAAAGTCAGATCGCAGGCTTCAAGCTTTCCATGCTGCAGCCCAGCAGTGCCGTGCATGGTGAGATGGCTGATGGCTCCCACAGCTCAGCACCTCCGTGGATTATGGTCACGGGCAATAAGAAATGCCTTCGTGCTTCAGGACCCTCGCTCTTACTATCACGAGTGATTAAGAAGCCAAGAGCCTGAGCTGCTTTTAAAAAAAGGAGTTAAGGAATAGTGGGGTTGCTGCAGACAGGGGTTTCCTTCCCATGCAGAGAGGGATCGGGAGCGATGGAGGTTTGGCATGCACCCCTTCATCGGTATGGAGCTGGGACAAGGCCAGGCTGTTCATCTAAAACTACAAAGTAGGAAAGTACGATTGGGTGTATTACCCCTTTCTCCAATGGCAAAATTCCCATCGGTCATAAAGCAAAGAACATCTAATGGAGGAGGGAGTGTGAGGGAAGCTCCCGTGTCCTATAAGGCATGGCTGCAGGTGTTTTGGTTGTCCTGACCATGGGTGCCAGTAATTTCTAGAGAAGCAACAGATGTAATGCGATGCTGATAGCAGGCTTTTCAGTGGCTGTTTGCAGCGCCTGAAGGGAGCAAGCTGTCAAGCAGGGGCCACACAACAACCGTGCTGCCCTTCTACCAGCCTGGCCAAACAGGCAGGGGAAAATCTAATTAACTCAGGAGAAAGGCACTAATGCCTGTCATGCAAACAATACTGAGAAACTGATCTCTCCGTATTGAAATATCGGTCAGTACTGAGGAGTCTCTAAACTCCCCTCATTGCGTGATGAAGTATGGCTGAAGAGGGAGAGAGGGTGGTATGGAAAGAGATAAAGTGATGGTGTGAAACAGTAAAAAAGAAGTTATACAAAGACAAGAGCTTGTCAAGACAAGATCTAAAGAGCTCTGCCAGTGAGTGGGAAAATTGAGCCGGACCTCTGAGGTCAAAAGTGGTGGGCAGGGGGGAAGTGGGAAGCACCAGGGTCTGAGGGGCTGTTGGCAAAAACGCTGGAGTTGGCAAGAGGAGAGATGAGAAAGAGAGAATGGCTAATTCATTGCACTGCAGCTGCTTCGTCTCAGTGCACAGGACTTCAGAGTGGGGTACTTGCTGAAGCCCTTCCTGAGGGAAGGTAGTACAAAAAGGTAAACTTACTAATTTCTCTGTGCGTCACAACTACAAAGAAGCCTCTCAGTCTGTCCTCAGGTCTATTCTGCTCCAAAAGGCATAAGCAACCAAAGCTGATTGATCAATCACCTTATGAAGCAAGCACTGTTTACATTTTTATCCTTATCTAAACTGCCTGTTAGTCCTAGCTTTTTCCACCCATAACACATTTTTAACATTGTCAAATGTTTCTGATCTCCAGACTAATCAGCTGCTCGCCTACGTAAACACGGTTGTGGAACATTTTGCCAAAGACTGGTCTTTGTATCTGAGATAGGAGGACACAGACCAAGCTCTGTGCTTGCTATTAGCCAGCAGCCAGTTATGCCGGTCTCCTTCCTGAAGTTGCGTTTCCCTTGTACTTCGCGAGCCAAGCTGGCTGCAGCTCCTAGCTCCATGGGTGCTAGCTTCTGCTGATTTATTTTGAGGTGGCACGATCAGGATTTCAGGTTCAGGTCCACAAAAATGGATTGCCTGCCTTGCCCTGGTCCAGAGGTTATCACCTCTGCAGATGCAGCAGCCTGGCTAACCTATCTACTCCTACGTTTCCAGGTATGACCACATGTACCAAAGTGACTTGTGTCAGCTTCACCCTCGCTGCAGAGCACGTTAGCTGAGCTTTCTGGGTTGCGATCCCTGCTGCGCTGGGCTGCTGCAGCTGAAGCAGGGGCAGACGCCAAGCTCTAGCAACAAGGACTCCTCCAGCTTTTGCACCTTTTCCTCCTCGGACAGTGAACCAGAGCCTGCAGGCACCTCAGTGCCTCTGTGGGCCGCGTTTGGAAAGGCTGCTTCCTGCAGAAACAAACCTTCCTTAAAAAGGAGTTGCAGCTGGGTATTAGTGCTGTGGGTGCACGTTACCTCCAAAAGGACAGGGCAGGTAGAAGGCAAAGAGGGTCCTCAGCATTTGGAAACCCTAGAAAATCCAATTAGTTAGACTACATCAGACCTGAACAGGCTGGAGTTGTTATTCTGATGAGGTATGAATATTATTTTCTTAACCTGCACAGTCCTCAGGGCAAACTGTAACATATTCACAAAAGATGCCTCTTATTGGTGAAAACCAGTCATCTTTTTGTATGCATGTGTGAGCCTTTTCATATTAATTTCTGTTGCACTGGGAAGGTTGCTGTTTTCTGTGTCAGTGGAGAGGTGAAGCATTTACCTGATCCCCAGAAGTCTCATCATAGGCTTCTAAACTGTTTGCAGTAATTTCAAATAGGAAATCCCAACTGGGATGTGGATAAATGCTCCTGGTGAAGTCAAATAATAGACACCTTACAGTAAACCCAAGGAAACATATCTGAGGACCCTCCTTCATCCAGAAATGAAAGGTTAAATTTAGATGAAAGGAGAGAACCAAATGCTTTTGCTGCAGTGTGTTAAGCACATCAAAATAATTAGTTGGGTTTTCCCATCTCTTTCAAGTCAAGGTCTTTGTTCCCACCTTCTCATTTTCCTCAGCTGGACAGACAGATGCTGTGTGTCCAGGTTGGTGCTCCTCCCCTTTTTGAGTATGACAGCTGTGTGTCTTGTTATTTGGAATGGACATGTAAATCAATTTGTCCTTCAATATGTGAAACCCATTATTTTCTGCAATTTTTGGTTGAATAATAGTTCCAGGCTTACTTATCCCAAAAAGAAATTTAGCAGTCCTTCCTGATGGTCACCGAATTGGTGAAAAATGGCAACAAAGTGTTGCTCAAACACCAAAAGAAAACAAACTCCTCCTTTCAGGCAGCTTCAGTGCGTCTCGGAATGCATCCACATTACAAACATCAGCCACTGTCGCATTTTGGCTGGCAGAACCTTCTCCTCCCAGAGGGATTCCTGGTATAAATGCCAGTGGGTTCACTATTGAACAATTTGCTGTCTGTTAATTCTTTTAGTCTCTTACAGCCTACAGTGCAGCTTGGCAAAAGTTGTTTCCAGAGGTATTCCACCTTTAGAAGAAATCCTTTCCCTATTCAACACTGGTCCAATGGGTCTATTTATGCTCCCAGATAGTAGCTTGTAGCCCTGCTGTAGTCATCTGTAATCATTTTCCCTAAGTCCAGTGGCCATCTCTTTCTCTTTTGCTAAGGATACTTCTCTCACCAAATCATTTTCCAACAGCCCCATGAATCTGTATGTTTATAGCCCCCTTTGAGGTAATTACTGCCTTGCAATGTTTAGACTCACCAAGTTTTGTCTGAGCTTCAGCCCCCAGAGCTATCTACATATCTGCACCCCAGTTCCTCAGGAAAAGGATGTTTTGCATAAATTGCTTTTACATAGTACAGTTGTTGCATGAAACGTGACATGAAACAAACGTTGCACAAAATGATGCAGCGGGCTTGAGGACTTTTGCATCTTGCTCCTTTCCCATTTTCGCTGTCTCTGGCATGTGGCCATCATGGCAGGTGGTCCTATTTGGCCCCGCGCTCCTCTGAGCTGAGGTCTGCAGATCCTGAGCTGCTCCTGGAGCACCTAGCTAATTAAGCTTAACAGAGCAAGCCTCTGGTTGTGGCTCGTTTGTGTTTGTATTCTTCCTCCAGGAGTTGCTTTGGCATAAATTCACCTGCGATGAATCTTGCAAGCAGGACGAATACTCAGGGAGAGGTGGATGTGCCACCCCAGTGTAAGCAAGGTGGTATAGCTGGGTAAGGCAGTGGACTGAAAGCCAAAAGGCTTGAGGCTCTTTTCCCAGCTCTGCCATGGAATGTGGTAAGATCTTCTGGCACCCTGTTAATACCTTCTTTCTCCTCTTCTCCTTGGCAATATCAACTGCAGAGTCCCTTTGTGTCAGGATTGACTTTTGGCTTATATTTTTTTTCAGTGCCATTAAAAATCTGCTTCCTCTCCCTCTGGTGTGTACATTAGATGGAGACATTTAAAGTGATCCTCAGTACAAACCTTGAATAATGACAGCAATAAAGAAGAAGGAACTAGAGAGAATTGGTCCGAAGAGACATGAATTGCACTTCATGAGTGTCTGCATTTGCGTCAGTGTGTATCAGTGAGCTCTTGGGGACAGCTTCCTTTGCTTTTCCTGAAAAACATTTGTTTCAGACAGATCTGTTTCAGGTTTTTGGGTCTGACCCCCACCAAACACTCCAAAAAGCCCTTTCCTCTTTCATTGGAACAAAAATCTACCTTGAAAGAATACCAAATGTGGAGATATTGAAACCAGGTCAAACTGTCTGCCTTGGGTCTCTCTCTCATTTCAACTCACGGAGTTCATTTCTCCGCTGACAGAATGAAACTGTCTTGAAGCATCAGCAGATACTAAAAAGTAAAACCATCCACTGAGTTTCAGCTGGGTTTATGTCAAAATTTTGTGAAATGATAAGTTTCACTGGGTTTATGAGTGAGGCTATAATAAGTGTTCAAAATTATGCTCAAGGCTCAAGAAGGAGCCTTTTACTGTAAATCTGGTCCCACATCTGGTTTGACATTGCAGCCGGAAAATGGGTATGATTTAAAGAGGTTTGTGTCTTGCCAGGAAGGCTGTAGCACAAAGCACTTGGTATATTTTTCACCCAGTGGAAACAGAATAGCCCAGGCTTTGGTTGGTTTGGATGCTGACTAAAGTGATGGCTCTGAGAGAAAAGGCAACAGTGGCTTCTGGGTGTTTTTTACAAAAACTGAAGCTATGCGTCCAAGAGGCAGGTTCTGGGCATGGTCTAAGCAGCCGTGTTGAATGACACACTGCTGGGTTATGAAAGCGTAAGCAGAGTCCTTTCTGACGCACCTCAGTGCCAGGGTGAATTAAACACAGGAGCAGTTTGCCTGAAGCATTGCGAACGGTGCAGAGCAGTCTGAGCTCCACGGGGCTGCTGCTGTGCTTGGCAAATGAGATGGGGCTGGGACCAGTGGGGAGAGAAGGTGTAGCACAAGCCAAGCTGTTGCAACTGGCCTGAGAGATCCATTCCAGTTACGCTCAGGGTCCTGATTCACCTCCCACCCTCAGGATGCTTGCACTCAAAAGAAATAATAGAAATAAGTTACTATAAAATGGGAGACTGGGATCAGCTTCATAATTTATAGTCAGCTGCACTTTAAATTCCTTTTTTACTGCTTTTCTAACTGAAAGCTTCTGAAGCACAACTTTCTCTGAGGGCAAATAGATTATTGCACTAAAATTTCTCTGGTATAATTTGTTTATCTGTGCTAAGGTTAGATTGCTCAACACACACTGAAGTAAATAACATAAAACCCAAGGACTATCTTTAGCTACTGCAAAATGTTTTCCCTAAAATAACAAAGCATGTAACTGGCATTGCTTAAGCAAGAGTTTATTATATTATTTCAGTATTTTTTAGTGTAGTAGGAAGAGGGCAGAGCAGTAGCAAATATCTGGGGGTAAAGCATTTGTCCTTTTCCTCGGTACTAGGCAAAGCAGCCAAGGCTGGCCTGAGGCAGTAGCAAACCTGACTTGGCGATGACTGAGCGCAGAAGATGATGTGTGTACATTGTTCTGACAAGACAGGGGTGAGCAGGGTGGGTGGGAAGCCTGTTTTGGGGAAAGTGTCAGGTAATAGTGTGCATGGAAGAGAAAACGGGGAAAAACGTAGATGTGGCCCACATTAAGGTCTGTGGGTTGTTGCCAACTGGGAGGTGCTCACGGGCAAAGATTTGTTTGGGGTGGAATATCCTACATCCCTTCAGAGCTGTATTTCTGGGCCAAGGCTGGCATAAGGGGTCGGGGGAGCTTTAGAGGTAGGAATTGGTGGGGCAGCCTGAACGTGACTTGTGCAATCTCCATGCTTGGTTTTCGTACACAGGGAAAGGAAAGACGCGAGTACGCTAGTTGTGTACTAGTTGATTGCAAGATCACCCTGAGTCACTAGCATGACTTGCCCTTAAAGAAAGGGAAATGTGATCTCAACATGAATCGCCAGGAGGGGCACAGAAATATCAACGCTATGTTGTAAACCACCAACGAGACGTCATCTGGAAGTCTAGTCACCTACTTCCAAGAAAAATCAATTCATAAGTTCATACTGGGACAGATGCAGAGACAGATCATTACGTTCATTAAGGAAATGATTAGGGTTCGGTTTTTTGTTAGGGAAAGGTATTGAAAACCTGCTGGTTGGTTTAGCTTAGCAAAACAAAATCTACAAGGGGATACAATTGCTGTCTATAGATACTTCAGCAAATACATACCAGAAAAAGGAGCGAGCTGTTTAAGCTAAAGGAGAGCTCTGACAGAAGACCAAATGAACCTCAAGTGCTCTTGCCAGCCCTGAAAGGCGAGACCTCTACCCTTGGGAGAAGCAAGAAGGGAGTATTAGCGTGATAAAACCAAACCTCATCTGAAGGTGCAGATGTATAACCTGGGACAGGGAAGTCCTTTCCAATCTTTGTCCCCGTTTGCTGCAGGGTTTACAATATCTGGTGGTGAGAACAGAATCTGTTTAGTTGGCAGGCAGTTTAACATGGGAAGTACTTAAGATCTTCCCTCGTGTTTCCAGTGCCTTGTGCTTGCACAGTTTTGTGCTCCTGTGCGAAGAGCTGTAGAGTGCCATTGTTCTGACTTACCTTTGCTTTGGGTTTATTTGGACAAGGCTAAAAGTCTGCATCAAGACTGAGCTATCAGTTCATATGGAGACCAGCTGTGAAGAAATGGAGAACTTCTGTGAAAGGCTGAAGTATGTGCGAGGGCACTTGCAGCAGTTCTGTGGGTTGCGTGTCTTGTTAGTCTTTGCTGTTTATTACCCTGTTGTTTAAAATTAATGGGAGTTGTATGTGTCTTGTAAATGAACGTATAGGAACATTTCCAAAGTCTCTATGCCTTTATTTCTCTCCTAAGTAGAAACTAATGAGATCTGCAGAAATTGTTCATTGTAAATAAACTCCTTGACAAATATTCAAATGTTTTTGTTTTATAAGTTAGTTGTAAATATTTTTGTAATCATTCAATTGTTACCAGAAATAACTCAGTCCTGGAATTCGCTCCCTGATAATATGTTACATCTTCCTGGAATAACTACATTCCAGAGGTCGCATTCTGCGAATAGCTTTCCTAACTTAAATTACTAGCCAAATAGTCTGAAGGGCCCTATATGACTGCTATTGCGAAACCCGGCTTTCCTGGTAGCCATCTGCATTTAATCACTTTCAGGGAAATAAGTTATGCGCAGTGCTTTTAGACCCACGCTTTTCTTTCGAGAGTGCATACCTGCAAGTATCTTCATTACTCACATTTAATGTTCGTGTGTAGGGTGTTCATACCTCCCGTTCCCAAAAAACACAGTGGGGCTCTGCTAATAATGACCATTCTTCAGTGTCAAGTTATACTTTGGCAATAGCTTCAATATTATCGCTATGGTGCTATAAAGAAATGAGGAATATGCGTTTGGGCTTTGTTTAGAACAGAGCGCTGCAGTTTTCATATATGTTCTCATTTCTGTAACTTAAGAACTTCCAGGCTCAGTAAAAGTCTGGATATGGCACAGGTAACAAAAGGAACAGTTATTCCCTAGTTCAAACTAAAGTTATTACTATCCCTAGGGCAGGACTCAACTGGCAGGGAGAAGGATGAGGGGTAAAAAGAGATGGATGGGGAGCACAGATGGAGTGATGTTCTTCAGGGGACATCACCTGGAGTTAAGAGAACCATTTCACCTCATCTCTTCAGCATGAAAGATATTCAGCTTGCTAAAAGAAAACTTTACAGGACTAAGGACCAACCCCCCTTTCTCAGTTATGCCACCTAATTCCCGCAGCTCTGTGAAGTTAGCAAGGAAACTGGAAAGCAGAAAGTAAGGGCTTTGGCACAGGGGCAGATGTGGCCCCTGAGAACGGAGCACCATGGAAAGGCATCGAGCGGAGTAGGGCATTGCTAGTGGAAAAATACAGGAAATTCTTCCTGCAGTCTCCAGGGCAAAAGGTTTATTTTGAGATCAAAAGAAAGCAATTATCTCTATTTTTTTTTCCAGGTTAAAAAAAAAAAAAGCGCCCAAACAATTACACAATCGTATATCTTCCTTTTTCTTCAAAGTATGATTTATCAAGAATGTACAAGCAGAAAAAAGGCTGATTTTGAACAGCCTACATAACTTTTTTGTTTCCCTGCTAACAGTAAAACGATGGTATGATCCTGACCATTTCATGAGAAAACGGGAAGGTGGAGGGTCCCTCTAGAACAGACGCTACTTCTTTTTTTAACTTTTTGCCTGGAAAACACTGAGTTGGGCAGCATATCAAAACCTGCAGTATTTTGGCTGAACTTTTTTGAGTTCAGGAGCAATTGGGGTTTTTTTTTTTGCCCAAATGGTAATATTTTACTCTCTATTAGATGTATGTGATGGATAATTTCATTTAACCAAAACCCTGATTTTTCCATAGGAAACCGTTCGCAGTGGAAAAAGGTTTTGTTTCAGCTCAAAGAGCAGGGGATGGGCTGCACAGCAAGAGGACCAGGTACCTAACGCGGCTTCAGCCACAGCGGCACGGCTTATGGGGGTGATATGTTTTCCTCGTAAGCTTTTTTATAACCTCAGCAGCATTTCTAACAGCAAGTAAGTAGCTACCAGGACTCAAACAGCTCTCTGGTGACCGTCATGTTCCTGAGGCTCCGCTTGACAGCGGCACGACTTTATATAGCGATTTATTCCTTAATAGCTACAGGGATCGACCACATGGAACAGCATCCTCGGAGCCGGTGCTGTGCTGGCTCTGAGCCTGTGAGGCCCTCTAATTTCTGCTGTTACATCCTGAGGCTGCTCTTTTTGGAAAGCCCAGACCTGCCCTGCCGAGCTCGGTGGGATCGGTTATAGGGCAGCCGCTGCCAAACAGCTTCGTGGGGCTGCTCAGGAAATAGTCTCTGAGCCGGTGAGGTTTGGCTTTTCTAGCAGAGGAGTGGTGAGGGACCGGTGCTGGACTGCGCCCCCGGGAACGCACAATGGACCGTGACATAAGGAGAGGTTTCTTGGTGGTAAGCTGAGGTTTATATTGAGCACCAGTATTGCAGGGTGATATACATCAGGCTTTTGGTACACCCTGGGGGGTCAGGAGTTAAACCTTCAAGTGGTGTCCTCAGGATCCCATTTACAGGGGTCTCAGGCATCTGTCTCCACCTGATGGGGGGCAGTTGGCTGAAACACCAAGCCATGGCCTGGCGTAAGAAAGAGTTTTTTGTTTGGTGGGCATGCAAGCATCTGATGACCGGTCATCACGCTTTCCCCTCCTGTAATCACTGTGCAGAGGTGCGGCGTGCAGTGACGGGCAGCACTGCTAAACCTGCTGAGACCCTGGACCGCCCAACGCCATGGCTTGTTGTTGCAAGACTTATGCGGAGCGGTCACTCATCAGTACGTACTTGATCCCCGCCAGGGATGGACACACAGTAATATTTGGATGTGATGGGTGGGCCAGGTCCTGCTAAGTTAGCCTGAACTTGCAGTACAGGGTTTATCCTTATTTCATGGTCTTATGGTGGCTTTGTACTGATGGCAAGGTCTGTTCCAGCACGAATCGTGCCAATGCAAGATTAACCATCAACGCTTTTTAACCAGCTTGAGCGAGCAGAATGAATTTATATCGGATCAGCTGTTGCATCACATGGTCATGCAGTTTCATATACAGGACTGACAGTATCTGAATGCACTGTTTCTCCTAAACGATGCCCTGCCTGAAAAAAGCAGCTCTGCTATCACCTGGACTTGCAGAAAGGATGGAGAGGAGGAGGGAGAGAACGAGAGGATGGGTTTGCCTGCTGGGGACTGAGGCACCCAGTGGTCCTAGGAGAGAGTTAACCCTGGAGCTCAGCCCTGGCTCTCCCTGTGGGGCTCTCCTTTGCTTTCAGAGGAGCTAGTCACCCCTGGATGGAAGCGTGTCTGTAAAGGATGGGGGAGCGCAGGGGGAAGCTTTTATTTAAGGAACGTTTCCAGAAAAAGCTGCCTGTGAGATTATTCTTTCACTGTTCAATAACCCACAGTGCAAAAGAGAGGGACTACAATATTCTCCAGATTAGGGAAGAGGACTTTCTGTGTTTTGAACTGTTTCAGAGAGGCCCCTCACAAAGACTTCAGAACAAAACTATAAATAGCTTACTGCATTAATACCAAGGAAACACTTTTTTTGCCAAGAAACCGCAATCCTATTTTTTATGCCTACTGATTTTAGAAGGCAGACTTATAAGTCCCTTTGTGCTGGGCCTCTTTCTGAGTAAAGAGCATTAGGAAGATCAAGGTTGCTTTGTACTTTGTTTGAAGAGCTATCAAGTAGCAGTATCAGATAATGTGGATTATAATCTTTTAGCTCTCTCTAGTTTTATGCATTTTAATTACTTGTACAGAAAGAGTTCTGTGGGACATCTGAGGCTTAGAAACAGACACTAATTAAACAAGCAAGGAGTGCTGAGATCTTTGTTTCCCTGAACTGTATCAATAACAAAATTCTCTAACAGGTCAACACAAACTTCCTCCTCCCCCTCTCATCTGAGCTGCGGGTACTGAACAGTGTAATGTTTTCATAATCATCTGATTTATGTAACAGCAGATAAACTCAAAGCACAGAAAGAAATTGGGCCAGGAAATCCACAGTGGCCATTCCAGTAGCTTTCCAGAATCCCTGACAAACCTCACGTCAAATCCCCAGCTGCAGCTTCACACAAAGAAAGCCCATTTTTCCCTGTGGATCAATGTTGTTACGAAAAAAGTTATTAAATCATAGATAGAAAGGGTGATCTGTTCAGGACAGTGTAGAAACCTATCCAAGCTCAGCCTGGTCCCACTTGGTCTTCCCTCCAGTAGGTAGGTGCTGGGAGGAGCATTAGTGCAAGCTGAGCTTGAAAGACAGACTTGAAGATCATTGACCACTTGCCTAAAGAAATGAGGAAACCCAACAGCTGGCCCTGGAGGGGTGGAAAAGGGACACTAAATCATGAGCAAGAATATGCCAAGATTATAAGAATATGGGTAAAGGGTTGGCGATTTCTTCCGACGACCTTGCTCTTCTGTCAAAACGATGATATTTTAGCTCCTGCCTGGACTGCTGGCTCTGGGCTGGTGAACAGGGTTGTTTTTATTGGCCATTTTCAGTTGAAAATGCACACCGATTGTAGAAACTCAAGCGCTAAATACAGTTGCTGAACCCTCAGCATCCCTTGTCTTGTTCATTCCCTTCCTTAACAGAGCCGAGTCCTTGGGGTCAGTTGCACGCTATTGCAGTGGGTATTTAACAATAATTGATGTGACACAGAATACTGCAGTATTTCCAGGAGGAGAGCTCTCCGAGGCAGGCGGTTTCCAGTGTGAACGTATATGCCTGCATTTGTGTGCGTGCTGGCTATACTGTTCTCCGAAGCAGGGAGATAAGAATGGGATTATCCTGTATCTGCCAGCTACAGGCTTCTCAGACCTTTCTCTGAAGCATCTGGTGCTGGCTAGCATCAGAAACAGGATATTGACCCTTGTGTCTAAGCAAGTCTGGTAATTCCCATATTTCCAGGCACTGGATAGAAACAGACTGTTTTCTAGTAGAGGGTGGCTCATATTTCTTGCCAATGCTGACAGTCAAATGCCGCTTTCACATTCTCTCTTACTCCTAATACACAACCTCAGGCTGGAGGTCAAAGGGTAGATCCTGGATGTGCCCATGCAAGGAAAATCAATTTAGATTCACAAAAGACAGAGCAGTCAGTGCAGAAGGTCACTGCACGGTCTTAGTTGCTCTTCGGGTTTAGAAATTTGAACGGAGAGGAAGGAGGGGGATGAACAAGGATGAATTGACGGAGCAGGATTGCTTGCAGACTGGCAGAACAAGAGTTTGAGACGAGGCATAGACAGAAGGGCCATCTGCAGTAGAGATTGACCCATGCCACTGTGCCAGGACCTGGACTATTCCAAAATCTCATCAGTAGTTGTACTTTGGCCTCAGTTCATCCCATTGTGAAGCAAGATGTCCACCGAGTTTGGATTTCAGATCCAACCTGAGACTTTTTACTTTATTTTATGGAGTAATTTGATACCGGATAGTTTGTTTTGAATCAAGCAGGGGACTCAGACAAACAGAGAGTGACCTGATTCCTCGCACAAGGATAAAGATGTTTTTGAGCTTAAAACACCAGGGTAAAACTACAAGTCTGCTTTCCTGGTGTAGCAGGAAAATCTGCTCAGCCTATAACAAACATTTTGACCCCATAGGAAATTAGAGCTGAGAAACAATCTCCAAGGGGTTTTGGGGGGGGATTCTTTGCCTTATAAAGATGCTCATTTTCCCTGAAAGGACATTAGCAAGAGTCAAATAGTTTTTGGAGGGGCCAGGGCAGAAGACTTTGAATGAAAGGCAGCGGGGAAAGCAACGCTCAGGGCAATAACGCAGTGCATGTCTCCCCTGGCGCACAGCATGTGGAGGAGGTGTTGGTCCTCTCCACCTCTGCCCCCCACCTGCCTTTCTTCTTTCAGGCTGGTGAGTACATCGAATGGAGCCGCACTCCATATGTCTCACCAGGAAGTGCTTATAGTTCATATTTACTCATCATTGCATCATATTTAAGCTAAGTTTCACAAAGGGAAACAGACTATTGCTTCTCTGAGAGGCTAACGTCGTCATTTGGTAAAAAATCACCTGACGAGTGAATTCCGCCTTCCGCCTCATTATGCTTTTGAGCACTGCTCAGTAATAACACCACGCATAGCTTCAAATTTAAGCACCAAGATCCTTACAGACATGGGCTGTTTTGCGGCTTTCATGTATATGGCAGAGCACAACACCTCCCCAGGGGCCAGACCAGGGCTGCCGTTTTCATCTGGAGACAGATTCCTGCTGCAGAGCCTAATGCCCCATTGAATTCAGTGGGGTTACATCAGAAGTAGAATATGAATCAGGATCTTAGTTTGTCATTTGGCTTTTAGTTCATATTTGGTGTTGCTATAAATAGGTCATTTGGCTGCGATTCTTATTTCCAGATTTATTTATTTTTTTTAACCCCAGCTACACTTTTTTAGACCAAGAGCGTGTGATGAGTCTCAAAATGTCAGTCTTGGATTTGGAAAGGGCAGATGTCTGAGGCATGGCTCGCTCCTGTCCCAGGCTGCTCGCTGCCTTCCCACTGTGGGCAGAAAAGGGCCAAATGATCGGTCTTGGCGCAGTCACCAAGGGTGGTTTTGAGTTCCTAGGAATTTGACCCTATGACTTTGACCTTTGGCAAGAACACTTAATTATTTCCAGCTCTCCAGCCAGGTCATAAACTGTCCCTTTAAAAAAGTTTCCTGCTTTCCATGAAAGAGAGCTCTCGGCTCCTGTCATAGCAGAGTTTACATTCTTTGAATGGAGGGGTTTCTTGAATCAGCGGGATGCTGGGGCTGGGTTAAAGAGTTCAGCATTTGGTTTTGTTTTTAACACTACTTGAAACTGTGTTCTAAAATGTCATCCTGTGTCCAGATTTTGTATCATCTCCCAAAATTTTCCTTTTGTTTTTTGTTTCCTCACATTCTGGAATTTGAGATTGTTCCATTATAAAACCAGAATTTGTCTGCAAAATCAGAATAAAAACTATTCTGCCCTTTTCTTATCTGCAGAGTCGCACTTTAATAATAATCAATACATTTATTTATCCAAATACCCAGCAGTGACTGCCTTGTGCTCCTGAATCTTTACGTTTTCATAACACCTTACGAGTGTATCTCTTCCCTTGGCTGACATATCAAGCTGCATATGGTACATTTTCCATGTGAGGGAAGAGAAATTTTTCTTTTCACTTTTTTCTGTAATGCTCTTCGTGCATTCTGGTTTGTCAGGGGGACATTTCTCCCTCAGTCAAACAATAATAAGTGCAAAACGTTGGTTATGCCAGACTATACAGTAAATTGGAAGGCAAGAGCCCAGCTGCAGCACGTCGTGCCTTCACGAAGAACTATTTCATCCCACGCTTTCTCTGATTTAGGTAAACACGCAGACCTAAACAACCACAGCACGCCAGGGAGTAAAGAGACTGCCTGGCAGCCTCGCAAGGCTCCTGCCTTTTAGCAGCCCAAAGATGGGCACGTGGGGTGCGCGCTGACCTTGCCCCACTCCACACGCATTTTTGAAACCATCAAAGCCTCGCTTAAATGACAGTAAGGTTTAACGGAGAGTGTAATTCTGCCTTCCCACTTAACAGCTTTACCAGTAAGTTGCTGCTTTTTCCTTACATGGGGATGTGGTTGATGGGGACATTCTTTTAAAATGAAAAGGCAGTTCTTGCTACCAAAAAACCACTTGCCCACATTTCTAGCGTGCTGCACTGTAAGGCAGCAAAACAGAGCTGAAAAACAAACTTTTACTGAAACACCTATTTTTACACTGATTTCCCAGCTTTTGCAGCCCCAGGCTCTGCCTCCCGGATCTGAGGCAGCGCCCAGTGCCCCCCCCCGAGGGCACAGCAGCTGGAGCTGGCCTGAAGCAGGCAGCCCTGCTCCAAATCCGCCTTTGCTTCAGCCCGCGTGTGCAGCCTTGGGTCGGACCGGGGTGAGGAATCGCTGCTAATGCCTGTACCCCGTGAGGCTTTGGCCAAGCTTGAGCTGCAACCGGAAACTCCCCTGGTGCCCCCAAAAGCCTTCACCTCCAGGTTTGGGGTCACCGAGATGCCACAAGCGACATGCTGGCGAAGCCTCAGAGAAGTCAGCGAGGGGAGAAATGAACAGCACCCTTTCCTTGCCTCATTGCGGGGAGAGGGGAATGGAAATACACGCATTCAAGATCACCAGCGGTAGCAGTGATTGTGTTTCTTGCTCTGCAGAGCATGAATCAGTTTAGACAGCGACGTTATTAAACTCGTCTTGGAGAACAGAAAGCGGATGTAAGCATCTTTCCTGCTCGGAGGTAGTGCCTCATGCCTCGCAGAATACTGGATTCCTGAGTGTGACCTGGGAAATTCCAGCCCTTCCCTTGCCTCTGGGGGGCTGCCAGCTTCCACCTTAGTTATACATGGGAACGCAGCCATTGCCAGGCAAAGGGAAAAATAAAAAAATTAAAAAACAGGCAGAAAGCTTTACAGGCCACAAGCCCTCAGGAAAAGTGCTGCATTTCAAGATAAATCCATTTAGCTCTAAACACAAATGGCATGTTTGTAAAATGGTGCAGAATCTCAGTTACTGAAAACAAAACAGGGATTAGCAGTGATGCTGAGGTATGTGTCTTGAAGGGTTGGTCTTTTTTTATACTTTTGTCCCTTTATAATCTCCTGCCTGTACGCAATGTCCTGGAAATGCCTTCTGCCACCTTACCCTCACCAACAGCGTTTTGCCGCAGATGAATTGCATTTTCGTGTGTCCTTTCCTGTAAGTTTTTTCTTCAGTTCCAGCCTGCAAATGATTGTCTTTTTGAATTGCAATTCCATGCTGCCTACATCAAATTCTCACCCAGAGGCTTCTTTATACCACTCCAGCAATGCTAAACTGCCAGCGTGGTATAAAAGACCTGGACATTAAAAACATCCTCTTGTGTCTCTGGAATATTTTCCATACTCTACAGAAGTATCAAGTACTTCTGTTTTCTCAAAAGAAAAAAAAAAAAGCAGCAAACTCACCCATTTAATATTCCTACTCCCCATATATACCATATGGTATTTAAAATACCATCTTTCAGGGCCCTTCTTTTTTAAAAGTAAAGAAGTTTTATGGCATAAATATTTTCCCTGTGAGGTTAGGAAACCAATGTGTCAGACACTATGTTTTTTAATAGTTATGGTATATTAGATCATGGTCTTTTGTGGTTAGGTATGACATCAGGTTGCCGCAAAGCCATACCAGGAGAATCACATGGAGGAAAACATGTCAACTTAATAGCTTTCAGCGTTCAGGGGAATTTGGAAAAGCCAAAACCTGGGTATGTGGAATGATCGGTTGTTATTCCAACAAAGCTAACCTGAGGTGACTTGCAGCATGCATACTTAGAAGAAGTTTAGAGGAAGAGATAAGGTGAAAAGAATTACTATTTGGATACTGCAATTTCAGTGGAAAAAGTCAGTGAGGCAGACAGACCGGTCAGTGCCCCCACTTGCCCTCCAGTAAATCCCTGGTAATTCACCCGTGGTCTGAAGCTTTTGGTACCAGCTTTCCTAAATGAGAGAGGCAGCCCAAACTGCGCACAGGCCCGGCTCATGAGCTGGTGCACCTGGCCTGCCACTTTGGCAATGCTTTTATTTATCCATTCCACCTATCTGTTTTTTTGTTTTTTCTTAATACAGCAATGGCAATTCTTAGACCTTCCGGCCATCATCGTGAGAAAACACACAAGAAGAGCAGCTTTTCTCAGAAGACAGACCCGCAAGAGAGCAAGTGCCAAAATGCTGGTGGGCAGCTGGAGCAGAGCGATGCCTCAGGCAGGCTGCGGGTGATTTAGGTGGGGAGGGAGCTGGGGACCCGGCCCCGGGTGGATATAACCTGCCTTGTAGGATTTCCCACTTTTGGGCTGGGTTGTAGAGCTGCCCTGACTTGTCACCGGTGCGGAGGGATTAGTTCCTGCCTTGTGCTGCGCCCATCCTCCTGCGGCTCACACCACGACTGCTCTCCCACCCAGAGCAGCTGGGGAGCCTGGTTTTGCTCTCACTGCCTCTGCGGCCGCAGTCAGCGATTGCTGCGGAGCAAGGGCTTCCCCAAGACACGTAGCTCACAGCTCTGGAGGGAAGCAGATCTCGGCGAGGTCTGCCCCTACGGCAGGCGAGCGACTATCTACAGAGATTTGCATCAGCTGCTGAGGAGAAGTCGTTGCCTCCGTGGAGCTCACATCCCAGGGTTGGAGATTTTTATTTTTGTTTGGCTGGTTTTTTTGCAGAGCAAATGCCCACAACTTGCTTTGGAATTTGCTCTTTCTGGTTTTGACCCATGAAAGGACTTGTCTGCCTGGAGGTTTTCTCCTTTTTCTAATTATACTAATTGGGCTAATAAAAATATTTCTTCCACCTGTAAGCTTTATCTGGGCTAGGACTTGCTTCATCCCTTTCCCAGCAGATAGCAAAGTGTGGTTCCCACTGCTGGCCTTCTGTGTTGAAGGATAGAGGCAACACACAAGATCTCCTGTATCTCCGATAAGCCTCGGAGAACTTGAGTTACAAGCAGTCTCGTGTTGATGTGTGTATGTGCCTGCATACATTAGAGGAGCTATCTCAAATTGCAAAGGCAATTTCCCTATTGGCATTTCTTAACTTTTAAGTCCTCGGCTTTGTAAGCTAAATAATGCCCTATTAGCCTAGATTTGCATTTAGGCATGCAATGAAATGCCTTCAAATGCTGACACCACCAGTTATTTTATATGATTCAGATTTATTGATACGACGGGTGCATTTTTTTCTCCCTGAAATGGAAAGGGTAAGAGGGACTTCAGATTCAGGTGTATTTTATATTCTGATGTTATGAACCTCTGCTACTCCTGCCCTATGGTCTGCTGTCACTGCTGTTCCTGTCCCTGCCACAGCAGAGAAGCAACGTCAGACGCAGCGGTAGGAGCTGTTTCAGCCCCAGCAGCAGGGGATGCAGTTGGTACCAAGTTTCTCTAATTTCCCTTTTTGAGGAGGGACACGTCTTCTACAGCAGTGTGTCCTGGGCACTGGAAAGGACATTAGTTGCTGGGACTGCTGATGCATGCAAGATCCTCCTGGGTGGTAATCCATTGATACTGATTTCCATTATAGCATATAATGATTTGATGTCTATAATCAACCAAGTTAGCAGTAGTTTTTTTTAACTGAAAAAGTGTCCTATGACTATTTTATTAATTTTTCACCCTTGCAATTTTTTAATAGCTATTAAGACCTCCTATTGTTAATGGGGCTTTCCTTTGCAATGTGCAGCTGAGATGTATAAACAAAAATTATTCAGAAACAATGTCATGTGATCCATCAGGCCATTCAGACTTAACCAGTCTGCCCTGTACTTTGAATACTGGCTATTCATGGCAATGTGATTACAAAGGATATACAGCTCAAGGATTCCTGTTAGAAATTGTTAGGGAAATAATTCTGAATAAAGAACTCACTCAGATTTATTATTTTTTCAGCTGTTTACAGACAGTCTACAGACTCAGTGAGAGAATAAGTTTGTGGACTGCATTCCATGAAATTGTAGCAATTGTTAAGCCGAATCTAAGCAAAGTGGACTGGATTCTGACTTCTCCTCCTGACATTGTCCTTACTAAATGACTTGTAGAAAAGCACCAATAGCAAATTTCACACACAGTGTTTCTTATCAGCCCTTTCACAGAGAGATGAAAAGAGGAGATTTCTAATAACATTTGAAGTTATTCTTTTTTTTAGATTCTAACTTGTTCACAACAGCACAGAAAAGGAAATCAGTTCTTCTGACTCTGCACGTGGGACAAACCCCCAAGAGCCAATTCATTTGCTTTGCTCACAGCGAGTTGCTGCTCTCCACTTTTGACTTCATAACAGCTTGACGCTAGCATAAATATTATCCTTTTTAACTCGCTTTAATGTGCTCAGGGATATTTTTTTGTTGGCTGGTTTTGTTTTGGACAGGGGTTTGGAGGACTTTTGCAGTCAAAAGCTCTGACGCAGGGCTAAACCCATGCATCGCTCCCTTTCCTCACAGCCTGGGGGGAGATTGGCTGAACCCAGCCTGCCCTGCTGCTCTCCTGAGTGAACACTCACAGAGGGGAACTGGGGCCCAAGGAGATGTGAGGCTTGATAAAACAGAGAGATCCCATTTTCTTTGCAAAATGACAGAAATACGGCAGGCCAAGCTCCTTGGTATGTCCTTGGGTGCTGTGTGAAATGCTGGCCTCCTGTAGCTTGCCTCTAGATTTTTAAGGCAGTTTCCTGAGTGGGGCTGTGGACTTCATAAACACCTCAAAGCTACATCACGCTGCACCCTTGTCTTGCATTAACCTCATCTGTAACAGCCCATAGCTTGTGGAGAGGCAAACGGAGCCTCGTCAGAAATGCGTGTATCATTAGACCCTCCAACAAGGGCAAGACTTAGCATTTGCTCTGTATTGCATTGGGTTGGGCATGCCTATCCTTCTGAGCCCTTAAGGACAGGGAAATGTTTCTTCCTTGCCCTGGGTTGTTGCAAACCACAATTTTTAATGGTCGACAGGTATTTATCGGAGAGTAATGAGGAACTTCCTTATTCTTTTCAGGGAAACATTTATTATACCTTTTCTAAACAACTACCTAATGATTATGCCCATGGTTTTCAAAGAAACCCCTCTGCTGGGCACTGAAAAGAGACATGGTTCGCACAGGCTGGCAGCACCACACAGCTGCCCTTGCAGCTGTGGGGAATTAGCACAGGGAGCAGCAAAGCAAAGCAGCCAGCAGGGAGGCAGCTTTGTATGTTATCTGCTGGGATCTTGGGAATAACACTGCCCTGGCATAGCCTAAAGGAAGAATTTGTCCCAATCACAGCAGAACCTTTGGAAATTAGTGGAGTGATAAGGTTCCTTGTCAATCTGGCAGCAAAATCCTCTCCCTCCTGGGTCCTGTGACAAAAACAGAGAATAAATATTCCGGGCTGGGAGTTGTACAAAAGGAGCCCTTAGAAGTTCTGCAGTCCCTGGTTTCAGGCCCTTAGCGAGGGATTGCGTCAAGCTGTGTAAAAAAGGAGTTTAAATATTCCCTAGTTAACCTTTTTTCTTTGTTCAGAGTCTTCCGATGTCTCCAGCTACCGTATTCGTGTGCCTCCCCAGCTGAAAGGGAGCCAGGCACAGGGCAACCGAGTCTGTAAGCTCAGACTCGCTCTCTTACGGTGTTTGGAGAGCAGAGTGAAAGCATTAAAAAAAAGCAGTGGTGGCTCTTCCCTGTGCTGTTTTCCATCCTTTAGGTATGCTCTTACCCTAAAAGCTGATAATTACTAGCATAAGAATTGCCATGTCGGTGGTTTTCCATTCCTAGTGGAAGGCTAAAGTTTCTGTTTCTGACCGGTGTAGTTCATCACAACTATCAATAAAAGCAACAGATGAAGGTGAAGTCCTTGAACTCTACGTTGGCTGGAGTCTGAGACTTGCATCTACTTATACTGGTGTGCTACAATATATTATAAACCTCTGATTGTAAGCAGATAGAGGTTAGATAAATACTGCTGAGAAAACTAATAATGGCCATGGGGGGAAAAAACCATCACAGTTATTTGTTGCTAGGCTGGCACTTGTATTTTAGAGGAGGAAGTGTTCTCTTTTTTCTGATGCTGACAACTTTCCCTGGCAGAACAGCCAGCCTTTCTAAGAGGAGAAATGTGACTGTCGCTGTATAAAACCTGTGCCTCTCCTACTTTTATATATTAAACTGTGTATAAAAGACCACTCATTCATATACTGGATAAATATGCTCACCCCTTTGAAGCTGGGTTGGAAGTTGGATTGGAAGGATTTTACTTATTTTTCAGGCAGATCTTGGCTAGTTCTGGATGCACAAAACATACAGAGTCCACAAGACCCTTCCTCCTCTTTCTTGCTTGTGAGGAAGATGGACTTGATCTTGCAGAAGAGCATATTTTCATGCTGTAAGCAATCTGCGGTGCTGTTCACACCAATATGGTTTAGAAAAGCAAGTTTCATTCACTCTTTTTGATGGCTTTTATTCAGAGGGAGTCATGGACTTCAATTTTCCATTTAAAACCCACCCTGTTTCTCTTACTTTTTGTAATGGAAGGAATCGCATAACGAACTTAATGCTGGACTAGACGTTGTTGATACTCCTTCTCAGGAAACTCAAAGTAAAACCATTCATAAGGCTGATGGCCCAAGTCAGAAGCTGAACTGGAGGCAGGACAGTGGGCTTCTTCCATTTGTATAATCGATGCTTGATGGACAATTTGTCTAATGTGGTAAGAATCTGGACTGGAAGAGATGGAAACAGTAAACTAAAAATAGGCAACTTCGGGCATCACCGAAGTAGCACTTGTTGCAGTACCAACGGTGCTCCAGGGATAGACTTATTTAAAAGGAGTATGGAGAAATGGAGTATCTTGATCATATAGTGCCATCCACCATCACCACCGTGAGCTTCTGTAATATGTACTTAGTGAAACAAAGCAGTCACTGTTACAAATTTTGCCAGCAGATGTCATGGAGTTACTTTAATTATTCTGTTCCTGCTCTCAGCAGCCGAGGAGGACAAATATGGTAGACCCATCCTTCACCTCTGTCCTTCACCTCTCAAGCATTTTGCCTGATTGCACTTCTCTCCATTTTCCTTAGTGACAGTCATCTTGGAGGAGTGTGCCTCAAAGAAGAGGTCTGGGTGGGAGAAGAGGAGTCACCGTTATGATGCACTGCGTAGGGTATTCTTTGCAGCCGAAGATGTGATAATTTGCCCTGTCCCTGCTCCTGCCTTCTCCCCCATAGCTCTGCTGTAGGTTGTTGTACTTCCATCGCCACGTAAGGTCGCAAACCAGCCTCTCGCTGGGGAATGGCAACAGGCGGACTCTTCCAGTGTCTCCTCCGGCCTCTGCAAGGTCTCTGCGTCCTATGACAATTCTGTTGTGGTGTACAGCAGTAGGATCATACGAAGTTGTTTATGGTCTGTTTTCATAATACTGATAAGAGGGAGGACGGGGTCACTTAAACATTAACTGTTGGCTACCTGCCTAATGGACCTAAGGACTAATTACAGCAGGTGTGATTGGTTTTGGTTTAAACAAACAGATTCCCTCATGAAGTTTTTTTTTAAATACATATTTGATAAGGGAAAAAACTTTTAAATTTGAATAATTGAATCAATTAAGTTCAAACCATATTAAATTCAAAGCACAAATCTGAAGTTGAAACAACCTCCTTCCCTCCCCACCCCAACGAAGGACAGTATCTGGATTTTTAGACTGGAAGGCTACTGGCGGGCGACAAAGACCACCTTTGTTCTGCTCTTGGCCACACTTCTGGCTTGCAGGCTGACCTTCTTCAGGCCAGCCTCTCTCACCTCGCTTAAAAAGGGAGTGTAATGATATCAACCTATTTGGCAAAGTGCTTTGAAATCTAGCTGTGATCACCCCCTCAGATGGGGGTGAGTTGCCTTTGCAAACTTTGAATGTTTCACGCTACTTCAGCTCGGAAACTATTACTTCCTAAATTTGGACAGGTTTTAGTGTTTGTGATTCATTCAAAGGGAATTGCTGACTTCTTTAAGCTCTCCCCTCACTTGTAGGTATTCGCTGCCTAGTTTACTAAATGGGCTGCTCTGAGGCTGTTTGCTACACTTGACATCACTTATCCTCTGTGCAACTGAGTCACGCACCATCAGGTCTTACACTAGTGCGTGGCAATTAAGATAAGGTAGACGGAAGCAAAAAACCCAGCCTTGAGCGCAACCTGCAGCCAGGCACGGTGGGGTTGGTGGGTGGGACGGGTGAGTTGGCAGCTCCGCTTTTCCCTGCCTGGAATCTGTTGGTGTGTGACTCACGGCTGGCTGAGCAGGCAGCAGTGGGACTTCTGGCAGGTCAGAGGCTTGATAACAGCGGAGGACAAAGAAGACTTGTTATCTAGTGTGCATGCAGAAGTACTCTCAGTGCAGACAGGGTTTTTGGCACGTAAAATCATGAGCTAAGCACTAGAAGCAAAAGGTAACTGTAATAGAAGTATGCTGAGCACATTTTGTTCATGGTTACTTCCTTGACAAAATAACCTGCAAACTGCGACAGCTTTTTCCTTTAGTAACTTTTCTTTCTCCCATAGCTCCTATTTTAAGAATATTCCTATTCCGTATTCTGGAAAAAGTGCCTCATTATTTTGAAACCCCCTGCAGGGGACAAAGCCGCAGTTACAACCTGCTCATGCTTTCTCATAAATTGATTAAAAACCTTGTACGTGGACACACTGATCTGAACTGATACTCAGACTGATGTCTTCAGCTGTCCCTTAATAGGAGATTAGTGATTCAATAAGATGTCTTTTTATTATTGTTGTTGTTTTCTCACTAATGAAACAGGCTTGTGCTGTGTGTTATCAATTTTATTACGAATCACGTAATGTAACAAATTGGTACTTTTTTCTTTTTTTTTTCTTTTCTTTTTTTTCAGAAAGTGTAGCTCAAAGTTTTATTCAGTTTGGTTATTTCATGACTTCAGAATTTTTTGTCCGAGTCTCTAGTTACTACAACTGTAGATAAAGTCTTGAAAATCTGAATCTCTTAAAGCTCAGGAACATGCCAGAAAATACCCCCCCATAAGGTCACTCACACAGTTTCTGTGGGAGAAGAGGAGGTAAGGAGGAGATAAAAGAGCTGGCATGGGATATTTGCAGCAAACACTGCTGTCAGTGGGGCTGCTGGTACCGTGTGGCCCTTGGGGCTCTTTGGAAAGTTTTCGCTGTTTAGCCTCTGAGTCTGAATTCTTCCAGCCTTGTTTAGTCTTTCTGGGCTCCCTTAAAGGTCAGCTGAGAGAAAACATGAATTGGCTCTTCCAGAGGGAGCTGCTGCTTCTCTCTCTCTGTTTGGCAACACAGGGAGAGCGTCTGAAGCATGGTGGTGTGAGAGAAATGACCTCCTTTTGCTTTCTCCCTTCCCCTGTAGTAAATTTTGTTCCCTGAATGGCTGAGCCAGACTTAGTACCAATTTCATTCCCAACAGTCCTTGATACGCAACTTAAAAAAAACCCTCAAAACCCACACATATCTCTTGTAGCCCACAGCTTTTTCTAGAGCTGATGAAAAACAGAGCTGATGTCATGGGCTATTTTTATACAGTGATGTCTAAAATACTAGGTTTTTATAATAGTGAATGACTGCACTATACTTGTAAGTAAATTATTTCAATTTTATTGTCTCCATTTATGTAAATTGACAAATACCACAGATGAACTCAGATGGAGGGAGTGTTTGTTTGTGGTGTCTTGTTTTTTGGGGTTTTTTTTTGCAAATTACTTTCAAGTTCTTAAGCCCCACTTCCACCCCGTCCTCTTCTCCCAAGTCTCCTTCAACAGCAAACACCAAGGTAACACCTGCCAGGGATGGGCCGAGCTCTCGAGACAGTGGTCTTTGGTCTCAAAATAAGAGCAGATGAGTAACTGCACGCTTACGCCCCCAGACAGGAGCGGCGAGTGCTGCAGTGGAGGTGGCACATTCATTCGCAGTCCCTGGAGGCAGATGCCATGGTCCTCTCGTCCCCGCTTCCTCGTGCTGTCCTAGTGATCCCTTATCCATTGTGATAAGCCACCAAAGCCTCACAGAGAAGTGGCAGTGACCTGGTCCCTGAGTTGGTGGCAAAGAGAGTGAGTACCCAAATGTCCAACTTTGATGTATGATGAACAGTTGTCATTGGCCAGGTCAGATATAGGCTGGGGAGTTTTCCAGTTTCTGGTTTTCTTCTTCGATACCACTGAAGTGTTTGGGCAGCCAGTCTGTTCCCTGTCAACTCCAACTATTACTTTTTTCCCTCAAAGTAGTATTAGAAGTGCTTAGGTGGGGTTTTTTCTGTTTGTTTGTTTGTTGGGGTTTTTTTTCCAGTATCAGAGTAGCTCAGCGTGCAGAGTCTTACCTGCTGGGTTTAAATTTCTGCCAGCAAAGACAGCTCCCGTCATGCACTTGACACCCTCTTGCTGCTCACTAGCAACCCAGGTGGGCACAGCACAGCCTTTGCCTCAGAGCTGTCCGTTAAAGTGTGTTTTTTGGCAATTCCAGCAATTGCTAATCTGCAAAATTGAAAAATAGTTCACTAAATGGACCACAGGATGCTGCTGAATGCAGAACTGTTTTAAAAAAAGAAACTGTTTAATGAAAGCAGTACAGGTTCTCCCCATCTTTGCTTTCTAAAAATCAAATCAAGGAAATTAAAATGGTTCGGGTTTTATTCGGGCCCTACTTTAGCAGCATCTGCCTTTCCTGGGGGAAACAGGTGTGATGAAGGTGATAGGCAAAGAGCTCTTTTCCAAAAGGATTCAGAAACCTGATGTCCGTTTGAGATGCTTCTGTCTAAATACGGATCCCCAAAACCTCTTTGCTGTCCTAGGGGACCTGAAAACCTAACTCCAGGCCTCAGCAATTATATCCGAGCTCTGCATGAAATGGTGGTGGCTGCTTTTTATCCGTTCATTTTTGAAAGGGGAGTTAAAAACATTCATATCTCTTTATCACCCAAGGACATTTGAATTCGTGTATCTCACTTCCTCAGAGAAAGTCCTAAGCAGCTAACTGCAGAGCATCCTGAAGTGGAGCTCTCTTCCTGGCTAAAAGTAATTACATGTATAATTATGAAGGTATAGACACACACGAAAGACTCACTCTGCCTGTGTGGTGGTTAAATACTCATTGTAGGCCCCAGTTCTTATTCCGAGGATGTTAAGGTTTATTTATACATTTATTTATATAAGTCTAGTATTCAGTGAATTGTTCCATTCAGAAAAGAACAAAGCTTATTGAATCCTTGTATTAGCTTGTATTAATTCAAATCCAGCATTTGGGTCCATTACACGTACGTAAACACGGATTCTAAAGGCCAAACTCCATATTTAACTGAGCAAAACATTTTGCAGACAGCCGTGTTCCACTGCAAAGCAAGCGCTGAAAATAGAAAGGAAATACTCTTGTTGCCTGCCCATAAGCAGGTGCAGCATCAGACTGGGATGTTTTCATAAACACAGTGTCATACTTCTCTGTTACATCTGCGTCATTTAAAGAAAAATAAAAGGATAATCTTCTCATTGCCATCTTCTCTGCATCCAGCTGTCTGAATTATTTTCACTGATTTCATGGCAGGAGAAGCTGATCCTATGTTGTGATATGTAGCCCAGGCTGGAATAGTAATTCCATCTTAAATACTCAAGGTAAAAAACATATTCCATTAACTTCTTGTTGCCTAAAGGGTCATGTTAATCAGCTTTTCATCAGTATCTTCTTCAAAGCTTTCTCAAATTGGTATTAGGTAGTATATGCTTTTCCACTGTTTCTTCAGTATCATTTTGTCTGACCACTATTGCACCATCAGCCTCTGGAGGACAAATAATTACCCCAAACCTGCACTGTTCTTGCATATCTGTGGAAAAGCAGTCACTGAAAGCAGCTGCTGAAACCCTTGGCCACCAAGACAAGTGTGCTGGTCTTGCTTCAGACCAGACTGGGGAGACTGCCTCCATCCCCCAGCTGCTGTGGGCCAGGGAAGGGGGAATCCAGTTTGGGAGAAAGGGAAACATCCTCAGAGGGTTTAAACAGTTTTGTCCACTGAGGCTGAAGGAAGAGAGAGATGCATCAGTGACTGTCAGAGAGCAGGCCCATCTGCATCAACAAGAGGGGTCTGCAGACCCAAGGTTTATGTTACTTACGCAATCTGTCACGCATCCCATGTACATTGCAAAACACTATTCAGAAGCAGCAGTCTGAAGTTGCTGGATTTTGATCTTGACAACATCTTAGACCCTAGAAAGGTGGCTTTTGCATTTTTAGTTGGACCTGCTAAGAAAATACAGTCCATCAGACAGGTGGTTGTAACCTGAAGAGCCAGGACAAGCACAGGGTAAGTTGTGCAATTTCAGCCCAGTGGAATTTCACTATGGATTTACTAAGACAGTTACTTCCCTCTCAGGAGTTTGTCCTTTTGAATGCCCAAACACACCCTCAAAATTTCTGTCCTTCACAGGCACCTTGCAGCTGAGATCTGCCTCCTCTGTATCTGTTGTTTTGATGGAGCTGAGCATAAACCTGCACGATGTGGCTGCCCTTATTTCTCTCTCCCTTTGAGATTCAGCAGCTGTTTTTATAAAATGCCAACCTTTCCTTTTTTCCAAGTCTGGCCATTCTGCCTTGGAGAAGTGCCCTCTCCTCAGAGCCATGCCACCTTCCTCAGAGTGTTTATGTCCTCTCCCCAGGAAAGGATTACAAATTATGGCATGAATGCATTTTTTAAAACACACAACCTCTTATTAGAGAGTGTTTTTAAGTAAAACAGCAGGTGAGCTTGTTAACTCCATCTGCCACTCTTCTCATGGAGTATATGTTTTTTAAACAAACTTTAATATCCTCTACTAAATTAAAGAAGTGTTGTTTTCAACAGGAATACCCTGAGTATAATGGTGATATACGTATGTGCCCTTTTTATAAAGAAAACCAATAACTACCATCTGCCACTTTCTTAGTAAACATTATGATATTATGTCATGAACTCAGTTACGCAGATCACTGGGGTGTGGACAACCGGTTGCCGCTTTTTAAAAATAAGTGTTGAAATAAAGCTTTTCTTTAGGTTGCAGCAAATCCATTACTGAATGTTCGTCAAAGAGAACGGGCTCATTTCAGCCATCTGTGCATGTTCCCTTACGTCAGCAGGAAACTGCCTGGGCACAACTAGCTTGTTTCTTATTGACTCGTGTAATTATAGGCAGGGTTAATAACTGGCACCGGTTACTGCAAAGGCTACTCCAAACCCTTATTCTATGTTCTGCTGACTGTCTTTGGCCAAGCCTGTTGAGAAGCGGTGCTATCTTTCACCAGATCCACTTTTTGGACAAATGTTCTCTGTGGCAGGGGAAGCATACCATGGGGTTTGGTTTTAGAAATACATTCATTTATTTAGAAAAACACCAGCCAGAAGGGCTGAGGCACTGCTAGGACAGGGGAGAAAGAGGTGGCAAAAGAGAATTTTGTTCACATGAGGAGAAAATTTGGTGACCTCCTTGAAATCTGAGGTTGGAAGCTGCTGGGGAAAAATCAGAAGGAAAGTGGGACACAGAATTGGTGGAAAAGTGCTTAAATTCACTGAGCAAAGGCATTGGACAGAGATAGAGAGAGCGCATGAGAAGGCAGGCAGAAAAATGGCAAAAAGATTCAACGAGCATTTAAGGAATAGAGTGGGGGTCCCTCCTGCCTCTCCCCCAGCTCCTAAGAAATCACAGTTTATTCATTAAAGAAATGGTGGAAGCTTGAAAGCTAAGAACTCCAAGTTTAAGGGATGCTTGTTTTAATTTGAGCCTTTTTAGATATAAACAATTAGAAACAGTTCTTAATTGTATACTAGGTGTGATCATACAGTCAGCAACATCTGCTATTAGAATGAGGAAAACATCTTTAAGGAAAGGAAACAAGTTATGAGTCTATATAATGCAAATCATAGAGGACAATCAGGGTTATGATTCCTAATTTATTGCTTATGGGGCATTGAGTCATCTTCCCTGGAAAACCTACAGAAATCTACTGTGTTACACCAGGTATTATTCAGAAACAAATCTCATCCTTTTTCAAATTATTACTGGCATCAGTTTCAGCCTGACGGTTCAGCAATCTTTAAATATCTACGTACTTGGTTTATTTTACGTTCACAGAACAAATGGGTCAGACTCTTATCATCCGGCTTTGTTATTAGTTGTAAATTGATGTTAGGTTGATACACCTGAAATGACTCCTGGGAAGTTTTAATACCTTCTTTCTCTCTTTTCATTTTGGTCTGTCTTCTTTCTCCTCCCTGCCCAAACTGACCTGCTGTCTCATACCAATATTTTGAGCAGCTGATGTGGGGGGAAGGAAACCCCTCTGTGACAGTAGGAGCTAAACTGCTTTAATGCACACAGCAAAACTCCTACTGACTTTAATGGAAGAAGGATCAGTCCAGAGCCTGTCTCTCTTCTTTCTGCAATTTGGTTAGGGTGGGGGTTTTTATTGGTTTGGGGTTTCTTTTTGGCCAAAATGCAATAACGTGCTGTGGATATGTGTCTACTGTATTCAGTAAGATACAGATAGAGAGCTTTGTAAGGTTCCCATGACCTGTTCGTTATTCAGGTGTCTGTGTTTAATGTGGCGAGCACACTGTGCCTGATTTGTTACACCTGTTTGGTTCTCAGCCGAAATCCAGTGGTGCAAAACTGCAGCCCATTGTGTTAAGCAGAACGGTCTCTTGGCAGGTTCATTGTGAGTAAATGATATGTATCCCTCTGGCTGAGTAAGACCTTGATGAACTTGTATCAAAGGATTTTCTGAACTCTTTTTAGGAGCGTGATGTGAATTATATGGAGCAGGTGTGAGTGCCAGAGGAAGGCGGAGGTTGGTGTCACACTTCACAGCTGAAAGCCACCCACCATCAAGGCTGCTTTTCATGTGCTCTGCCAACATGAACCCTACTGGAAACAGAAGGCCCTCTGAGGGTGTATAGTAAGCCTGAAGGGACAGAGCAGGCTTTTGAGGGAGGAAATGAAAAACATTGGAAAAATTCCTGCTTTGGATCAAGGTAATTTTTAATGACTTATAAGTCAAGACTAGACTGAAGAAAAAACATCATGCTTTACAGAAATCCTCTCCCTTGCCTTCAAAGTAAGTAGGACACTTTCCAGGTCAAATCAGTTGTATCACTCCATTGCAGCAAAACAGAAGATGACTTTGTAGAGGGAGCCGGTTACAATTCTAGCATTGTGGTGCAACCTTCTGTTAGGAGGGGGTGTGTGGTTTTGTGTCAGATTGTACCATGTTACAGGCAGTGAGAGAGAGTCCTTTAGGGTGGTAATTAATTGCCTTGGCTGGGAAACAGGACCGTGCTGCGTGCCCTCTTTTTTCCTTGAGGAAACAGCAATGTTTGGATTTGACCCTTTTTGTGCTCTAGGTGTTGGGTTAGAGCTACCCAACACCTGGGCTCTTTCCTCCTGGACACACAATGTTTGATGATGCCCTAAGGCTACAAGTAGAATGCGTCAAAAGAGACAGCCTGTGGCTTTGCTTCCAGCAAAATTCATGAGTTGCTACAAATGACAGAGCTTTTGTAGGGTTGGGGAAAGAAGCGTGTAAGGGTTGATGAAACTTTCTTTTAACAAAGCAATTTTGGATGGCTCCTAGTGGTTAGGGAATGCTTATATTGTACGCATACAATCATACCAACTGGTGAGTTATTCTTGTGTGTTATTCTGTGTTTCCTGAGGCACTGATTTCTTAACTGTTGTTCTTCTGACAATGCCCTTGTGTATCCAGTGTTAGATGCTGCAGAAGACACCTAAGCCTACAGTAGAAATTCCAGTGCGCTTGATGAGGTCCACTGTGGTCCAGTGTGGGATAAACCTGAATCATGAAGTAACAGAGCTTTGAGCACTCGTCCTGGTTTCAGCTGGGAGAGTTAATTTTCTTCATAGTAGCTAGTATGGGGCTATATTTTGGATTTGTGCTGGAAACAGTGTTAATATGGAGGCGTTTTTGTAATATGGAGGCGTTTTTGTTGTTGTTGAGCAGTGCTTACACAGAGCCAAGGCTTTTTCTGCTTCTCATGCTACCAGTGGGATGGCTGGGGGTGCACAAGAATTTGGGAGGGGGCACAGCCAGGACAGCTGACCCAAACCAACCAAAGGGATATTCCATACCATATGATGTCATGCTCAGTTTATAAGGAGCTTGGGGAAGAGGAAGGTGGGGGCAGTGGTGGTGTCTGGAGTGATGGTGTTTGTCTTCCCAAGTAACTGTTACATGTGATGGAGCCCTGCTTTCCTGGAGATGGCTGAACACCTGCCTGCTCATGGGAAGGGGTGAATGAATTCCTTGTTCTGCTTTGCTTGTGTGCGCGGCTTTTGTTTTACTTATTAAACTGTCTTTATCTCAACTCATGACTCTTTTCATTTTCACTCTTTCAATTCTCTCCCCTATCCCGATGGGGAGGAGTGAGCAAGCAGCTGCGTGGTGCTCAGCTGCCAACTGGGGTGAAACCATGACAGCACTGATGTTCTATGAGCTGCTCTAGTTAAGTATTTGGATTTTGTATTGATTTGTTTGCTGGTTTTTCAAACTGAATTAGCCCTTCTGTATTGATCCTCCTTTGAGGAAAGGAAGCCCCAGGAAAATACTGCCATGGAAAGTTTCTCCACTTAGTCCCACCAAATTAAAAAGGAGGCCCTTCACCATGAAAATGTGCCTCCAGGAAGAAGTTTCGCTAGTTAAATCTGACCATTTGCAGCATGTTTTGCAAGGTGTGCAGTTCTTTACCCTCTGCCTTGAAGGGAGTTGGGAATGAGGGATGGCTGCAGTGGTTTGGACATAATGTTTTGTTCTCAGCAATTGTAATTGGGATTGGGGGAAACAAACAGAAAAATAACAATAGTGGGAATACAGTGTTACTAAGAGTGGCAAAAGGAGTCTGAAAGACTGCTACGCAAAGCAGACTTCCTGAAAAGCTAGATAATTTCTTCACTATGTTAGCACATATCTGAAAAATTTTGTAAGCTTTCCTATATATTTCTGATTACTTAAAAAATTGGGGAAGATGGATTGCAGTGTTACCCAATATCACCACACTTTATGTAATTCTAAGGCAGTAAAGTTACAAAATTTAGACGCAGTTTGATTTTATTTGTTTAGAAGATTTTAAACAGTACAATGTGTAATAATAGTTGCTGCCTATAAAGGTGGAAGAACATTTTCTGCCAGCTCTTAAATTGAGGGTGATGTTTACAGAAGTGACCTTGGTTAATGCATTGCATTTCAAAGCTATAATCTTCTGAAGTCACATTCCTAATAGAGTTAGGTTCTGTTGGTGTAAACTGTGATGCCTACATGCGCAGCCTCACACACAACTGTTAATGTTTGAACAAAGCTTCTGGCTGGATTGAAACCTCTCGCAATTAGCAAGTCATTAAAAAAAAAAAAATCCTGTTTCTCAAAACCAGCATAAAACCCCCAAACCCTTATTGCTTAATAATGCAAGAGAAAATGTCAGGTAATGCATTGACAACTGCAACATGGTGGACTTTGTAGTGTTAGGTTTACGGTTGAACTTGATGATATTAAACGTCTTTTCCAACCTAAATGATTCTATGAACATCTGCAAACCAGACTTAATTAATCCATATAATACACTTTGAGAAATAATCTTCTTTACCACTTCTTGGTGAGTGGGGCTGCGAATAACACCAGGTCCCAGTGGGAAGAGCAGGGCTAGCCCACAATCAGGGAGTACGCTAGCAGCATGGCAGGACAACAAGTAGAGCTGTGTAAACCAAAACTGCTGTTACACTTCTCTCTAGTCTTGATTTGGCAGCTTGCTTTACCCTTTGACCAGAGTCCATTGTATCATGCATCGTCCTCTCACTTACGCTTTGCAGTCTGGGAATATAACAAATAATATGCTTACTCCTCTGATTAAAATCCTCCCAGCAGGGCTAATTTAAAAGAATATAATGTCACAATGCACTCCAGTCAAAAAACTAGAGTTAGCCAAGCAGAAGGGGTAACAGAATAGCAAGGTCATAGCCATGTAACTGGCTATTACTTGGTATTACTACCAGTAATAGTCTTGGGATAGTAAGAATGATGACTCCAGTTCTCCTGGTATTTTATTGTGGAGTTAAGGACAGGGCAGCAGAAAGGACTTCAGGCTGTTACAAGGAAGAGGTGAAAACTAATACTTTTCCAGGTTAGCATTTGCCAACCAAATGATCTACACAGGATTTGTAAGACCGTAGGTGAGTGCAAAAGACACTTTGAAAGTAAATGCCTGAGAGAGGGTTAGATGTAAAAAAAAAAAAAAAAAAAAAAAAAAAAGCAGGGACAACAGGCTCTCCTTCATTTTTCCTTCTCCTGAGTATGTGTGATGTGCCAACTCCACCATCAAATGGGCTTTGTATTTGTTTGTGTAATTTTCTACTAGCTCCATCTCCTCCTATGCGAAGGTTTTTGGCTGTGCATTTCCACTTTAATGGCAGGAGTAAGGACTGTGTCAGAGGAGAAAACTTTTCTTAACCAGTCTGCTGCACTCTGAAGTTTTTTTAATCTCATGGTAGCCTGGTTACCTCCCTGCTTTCTTTTCCCTTTAAACATTGAGTGATGTTGTCTATGATGGAAGTCACAGATGTAGATTGGTTTAACATCCCCTCCCTCCCTCCCTCCCTCCCTCCTGCCTCCACCCCTCCTGCCTCCACCCATGTTTTACGGTTACTTTAGTTAGGTTGTTTTGCCTGTCAATATAACAGGTGGTAGGTGCTGATGGCCTAGGCTAAGGAAGTGTAATGTAGCTTTAATCTACCTATTTAATTCTAGCTATTCCTTAGGTTAGCAAAGGATATTCCCTCTTGCATTAACCTAAAAAAATAGTTGAAAAGTGCAGCTATAAATATCCATCAATCAGAAGAAAAGCCTGGGAAAACTAAACCCAGTAATTTGATGTTTTCATGCTTTGTCCTCAAATAAGCTTACTTTTCAGCCGGACATTTCAGGTGTACTTACTTAGATTCCTCCTCTCGAGCAGGTTTTACTCATCATAAATCCTGTGTTGAAAGTAGTTCCAGTGCAGCTAAGGCATTCATTGACAATGGGCACATAGAAAGACACTGCTTGAAACAAATATGCCTGACAGAAGCAAGATCTGCTGTATCTGGAGTAAGTGCGTCAACGTGCGTCTTGTTGATATTTTAACAGTGACTAAGTCAAGGCATTGGGTGGGTGAATACAAGCCAGTACACTGTCACAGAGCCTGCCTCTCCTGAGCATATAACAGAGTCCCCTTCACCCTTTCAACCTCCTTTGAATTCAGCTGGATTAAAGCAGTGAACAAATACTGCATAATTGTTTGATAGGAGTATGACGATCTGTGACAATTATAGTATAGGTGAAACATGCCGAAATGCCCAATAGCCTCCTCACCAGACAGCAATTATGGTGTTACAGCAGAGAGCATGACTGAAATGCTGGTTAATAAAATTGTTAATGAGGTAATTCTAAAACTTTTTTCCTACTCTTCTGCTGGGCAGTATGAGAGGTTCCTAACCATCGTTGGCATGGAGGGGGCTTTACACATGGAGGAAGTCTACAGAAAGGTATCTAGACATCTGAGCATGGAGTCTTCCCTTGAACATAATTAAAGGTTGTTTTGTTTTGCTTTCTTTTTCCTTTTCTTTCCTAGAAATGTGAAAGCTTTAGGATGTAGTTACCAGAAGCGTTTTCTCTATCGGCAAGTCTCATCTAAGGAGACTACTGACCTCTTGATCCTATGACTGTGCTGCTATATGCCAGCCTCTCAGTGCAGCCATCTGTGGTGCTGCATGCTGAATAGTTTCCCCTGCCAAAGGACATGGAAAGCCACTGACCACCTCCCTGTGCAGCAGCAGATGCTATGTTGAAGAGCTTGACAGGCTTTTCTGGATACAGTCACACAAAACTAGCAGCTGATGATGCAGTGATAGGCCATTCAAAAAAGCTGGAAGCACTTCATGGAACTCGGAGTAGAAGCCCTTAGGAGGGTATGGTGCTCTGATTTCTGCTTACAGCTAGGTTATGGATTTTGGAAATATTACTTCCCGAAACACATTCCAGGAGACTATTCTGGTCTTTCTTACCACATTTTCAGAAGTGCAAAATAGCACATTGGGATATCCAAAGTCTCCTCTTCCTGCCTTCCCACTAAGATCCCTATGAATCATGCTTGTCCTTTCTCTTGCCCTTTTTCAAGAGGTAGAAGCTGTAAATGTGAATGAAAGGCTAGACATGCAACTATTCAACAAACTTCAATTGCCCTGCAGGAAGAAAACCTGCCTGACTGTCCTTAATTCCTAGTTTCTGTGCACAGACTAGTCTTTCACAACTTCAACATGCTTGTCATAGTTACTATGTTGATTAAATGACACCTGTTTGCTAATAAATACTCTAATTGTTCCAAAGTATAAATCAGGGAGGGGGGAGAATTGCAGATCATACCTTGCAGCACTGTCAAAGGATATGCTAACTATTTGATGGCCTACTGAATAATGTAAGGTATACCTGCATTTTAATTAGAGTAACGATCTACTCCTGAGCAAGACAGAAAGCAATTTGTGCCATAATCAAAGGTATGTGACAGAAGTTTATGTTCTTAGAAAGCAACAGTAAGCAGTGCCAGCGATATCCGGTAGATCAAATGTTTCTAGGATCTCATGTTACTTGTCTGTGAAATCAAATTGAACCATTGGCTCCTCAGGAAGTTATAATGTGAGTAACATTCCCAGCTAAAATACTGCTTTGTAAATTGAGCAGCACTAAATGCATATGACATCTCTTTCATCGCTACTGCTAGGCATCCCAGCATGCAATTGTTAATTCCAGTTGCACTTACTAGTGGGCTTTTAGGTAATGAAACATTAATTCTCCAATGTCATTTGCTATGCCAGCTGCAAAGTCAATGCAGAATTATTATCAATGTTTGGTTACTCTACCCAAAGAGATTCTCTTGAACTCAATACCCTTGTTGTCTTTACTAACTAAATAAAAAAGCAAAGTAAAATTGTCTTTTAGTCAAAGTCTACGCTGGCATATGGAAGATCTCTTCCTTCCGACTAGTAATATAGGATGCATAAGGAAGAGCATGTATGTTTCTGGACCTGCTGTACAGCTCCAACTCAAGGTGTGTAAATACATATAGCCTTGACTTTTGCTTCCAGTTCATTTGTGGTATGTGGTCAAGTCAGCAGAGGAGTCAAAATGAGTTGCAGCTGGAGGTATGGAGGTTAGAGTAAAGGCAGTAAATGGTTGTGCCCAGTGGTATAGTATGAGAAACAGAAAGGAATTAAGAGTAAACTCAGGACATTGGCATTAAAACATCAAAAGTTACAGGTTATAGGCACTAACTAGAAAACAGACTTTTGTTAAGTTTGTAGAATTATTATGTTAGTAATATGAAGACATGTTTTGGACTATGGACAGTGTATTAGTGATAATAATTGAGCTCTTTAGAGAATTAACATCACATTATTCACCCTTGATGCACATCTGGCATCATCTCAAAGGTAACTTTGTAACTTCCTACAGAGATCTGTGTGACCCTGAGCTTATTGAAACCAAGGTTGGTTGATGTAATATGCAATAGGCTCTGTAACAGAAAAACATGGAATCAATGTGATAAATAGAGCCATTTCAGAACTGTACTTTTTTGTTTTGTTTCTGTTTTCATGAAGGATGGCATTTCAGCCTTACAAGAACCTGACTAAAGGCTAGGCAACGCTTATGTGCCATCTCAGCCCTAGCCCTTTGGCTTATTGGAACCACTATCAGACCAGTGCGGTTTTGGACTACTCTGGTGCTATATTTCACCCTTTGGGTTTATATTATCTATCATAGTTTGTGGCAAAAACCTGGTGAAAACTGAGTCTGAATACGACTACACTCTCCAAGTATGGCTCCCTGAAGCTGACCTCTTTGCCTTTCTTATCTGGTTACATTTAAAGCTGCTGACACTTTTATGTAAAATTTAGTCACATATCTATATCTGAAAGAAAAGACTGAATCTAGCTGTGTTCTGCAGTAAACAAACACAGCTTCTGTGCCTTATTTGCCCAGGTGGTCATACAACAGCCCATGATATGTTAGTTGTTGAGCTTTTCCAATTAGCTTCCTAGAACAAAAAGTTTATACTGAAATATGTGTTCAAGCACTGAATATCAGTCTCCTATTCAATGCCTTGGCAGGGGACCGTCCACTGGGCAATCTCTTATTTCACAAATAGCATCACTGTCAATACTGGAGCCTGTGACAGTGCGAAGTAATTGGGGTGTCAGAAACTGGCCTTCTGCCACACAGATTCTATATTTCTTTTGGATTCTTATTGTATTTATGGTTCAGCCTGTGAAGATCAGAGTAGAGCAGAGGTAATAGTGACATTGCAAACCTTCAGATCAGATATCAGAATAACTTCCTGCTTAGCAAAAAGAGCATAGGGATTCACTCCTGTGGAGTGTAGAACCGAAGGGATTATCTGCTCTGCTAAATCATGTCCCCTGCAGTCAACTGACCAAACCAAGCTGATCTCATGCACCAGGGCCTACAAAACATCTCCCAGCACCTTGTAGCAACTGTAAGGTCTGTAGTGACAGATAAAACATAGCATAACATACACCAGCTGAGGACCTGTCCCCTTCTCCCTGCCTGCCTCTCTTTTCTGGGTCTTAAGATCTAGTGAATGTTTTGTTCTTACTGAGTCTGGATATAATTAGCTTTTGCCACATCGTGGTACCAGTGCCCAAAGTAGCAATAGTCTATGCTGCACACTGAAAAACATTGTGAAATAAACTAAGCTTAAATATATCTGAATAAAATGCCAATGCAAAATAATCATCTTCTATAAAGTACTAACCATAAACAGGGTAATATTGGCCTTGATCCAAAAGTCATAAGGTGCTTTAATTACACTGCTAAATGTTCCTGCTGAATTTTCTACATCAGACATTTGTATGGCAGTGTTAGGTCAACCAACCTAAGGTTGTTATTCTAAGTACAGGGTGAAATAACTAACCATGACCTGGATTATAAAATGTTGACATTAAAGGTCTGCTGCTCCTTGTAAAGAGCATGGTTTTGTAATTTAAAGAAATCCGATCTCCTGAAAGTGCCCTGCTGGGCCTGCAGCTGACATCATGTTTGTCTGAGTTTTAACAGATTCAACAGGACTAGTATGATTAAAGCAACTTTCAGCTCCCTGTATTTTTGGAACAGAGCTGTGGAAAAGACACTTGGAGTTAAAGATGACAGCTCCCTGGAGATCTTGACTTCACCAGCTTCATTAGAAATTAAACTACGAAACTTAAAACTATAGCTGAAAAGGATCCAGAGTTTATTTGTGATTCCTTGGTTACACGTGAAAAATCAGTTATTTTTCAGCTGTGCTCATTTAGGATCAGTGTGAAAGGTATGTGCCCAAGAGCAAGTTACCACAAGGTGAACTAAGATTGCATTCATAGCCTCTAATTTAACCTGCCGTAACTGGCTGTGCATGCATTCTTACCCAGCAATAAATGCATGGCAGCTACCTCTTGGCAACAAATTCATGGCGAAGCAGGGTAATAAGACATTGTCCTTGCTCTGTACTGATTAAATAAAGAGCAGACTTTCAACTCTGTAACTGCGCTGTTGACATTTTATCACAGCCCTCATCGAGGAGACTGTCTTGGAAGGTCCAGAGGGAAACGAGTGCATGTAATTACCACATATGCAAATAGAACAATTGTATGTATCAATGAGATAATCCTTATCTAAAAAGGTCAGCAGGCAGGTGCCAGCTGGACTACATTTGTACACAGAATGTTATCTGTAATGTGGACAGGTATATTTCTGCACACAGACCTTGAGTCCTATTTTAAAACAATTTTCTTTTTTTTGCGTTCTTTTAACAATATTGTTTTTCAATTATGTTAGGGGATTTCTGTGTATCTGCTTTTTGCTGCAACTGCTTATCTTGATCTGCTTGAACTTATCTTGATCATCACAGCTGCCATCACTACCATTATGTTTTGTCAGGAAACCATTCCAGAAAACTACTCTGTTACCTTACAAAAGAGCAATGGATGTAATTCACCACTGTGAGGCATCCGGTCTTGCCAATGTTATTCACCAATGAGATCTCAGTCTGAAAATTTGAGTGATGTTCTAACCTTGCACTGTTCTCTTAATTTAGCAGTGAATTTCTCTTCTTAGAAAACCCTTCAAAACTGTAAAACAGAAGTTATAGTATCATCAGCAAGCCCCTGGTGTAAAACCCAGACTGTACTTGCAGAAGTCAAAATAGAAGTAATACAGCCAAAAAGACACTATGACCAAAGCACTATCCGCTATAAACCTTTAAGAATAGACTAAATTTCCAACTAAAAGATGCTTGAACTTACTCTACACTTTAAGATCCTCCACATGCTTTCAGATGCGGGAGGAGGCAGTGGGTTGCCTCTAAACATTTAGAAGCAGAAGATCTGAAAGTGATAGAGAGGTTCAAAAAGTGTTCTGCATGGCTATGGAGAATTGCAGGGAGGGCTCCATCCAAAAGGAAGGCAAGCAGCAACATTAAGGTACATCTTCAGCGCACACCTTAGCCTGGGCAAGCCTTGCAGTTATCAAGTTTTCAGTACTGTGTTGTGCAGACTGGAAAGAAGGGTGGGTGAAGGTGGGGCAGCTATAAGTCTTGGGCAGCCCTCCAGAAGAGCCCTGGCAGGAGTGGCTGCTGGTAGATGGTGTTGAATCATTGCACCCTGGTGGCACAGCTCTCTTCAGCTAGCACCATCCGGATTCCGAGCAGCGCTGGTTTCCTTTGGTAGCTCTGGCTGCGGGGAGGTTGCAGCCACTTGCTCCAACTTCCTCCCCAGACAGACAGACTGTCTGGAAGGCTCTGTGCCAGGGTTCATGCTGGCACAGGGGTTCAGCCCTTAGTTAGGAGGATTTTGTTACTAACTGTATTATTATTTGTAATACTGGTTATATTGGTACTTACAGTACTGTCATGCTTTTTATGGAAGCTGTATTTGTTTGCTCCTACGTGAACAGGTAGAAACAGAAAGGGTATTTTTTTCATGTTATGTAGTGAGAAGTGGAAACCAACGCTTAAAACCTTTTCCCTAACGTCCTGACCCACTGGGCTGCTTTACCCATAGAGGCTGACAGAAACAGAGAACTTGGACCAGCGTGGGTTTCTCCTCATTTTGCAGACTGACCAAGTTCCTCTTTCCAATGCAAAGTAGTACATGTATACACATTGTAAGACCAAACTGTTAACTAATCCTCTGTTCTGGAATCTGTCTGACAAAGGGGTAGAGTAGTGAGACATTTTCCTTTTGTAATCTGTTTAAGTAAATGAAATTAAATCTCTTCTTGGCCAGTTTTAAAGATCAAGTCATAAAAGCCTGGAATAGTTCTGTTGTATACATTTCCCTTGGAAAGTATCTGCTTCAGCTTTTCTCTGTTAATCAGGTCTGAGACCTCCATTAGAGAATAGTTTATTCTCAGCTTTAGTTAATATTTTTCAGATGTGCTGTATTTGTATACATTAATTCCTGCTCTCTTAGCTCTCAAAGATTATCTGAGGACAGGACAGCTAATGTCTACCTGAAACCTGTCAGATTTTTTCCTTATGTGAAAGTAGGGACAGGAAAATTATCTGTAGAAAATAACTTATTAAATTAGTTGTGGTCCTTTCCCTTTTGTAAGACTATTCTTGATTTTGTGGTTTGGTTGGGTTTTGGTTTTTTTTTTTTTTGAATAGTGGATTGTTTAAAAGTGGGTTCGTTATTCAGTGCACATTGCAAGCAAACCTGTTTAAATTCTGATGTCTTTGGGAAGGCTGTTCACCTTATGTATTAATTTTTTTAATAATTTCTATGATGACTTCCACCTGGATGCCCTAATTCTACTGTACTGTTTCTGTTCCTTGCCAAGCAAGCAGGAGGAAAATGTTTGTGAGATGGTCTTTGTCATCTTATCAGGACTTGAATTATTTATAGGGTAGGGCCATAGCAACTGGTGCAGTTAAAGCTAACATTGTGTAAGCTGGGAGTATTGCCATTGCATTCTTGGCCACTTTGGGTCAGATCCTGCCTTTCCTAGTAGGGGTAAGTTTGTATTAGCTACTTTTTCTTCCACTATTGCCACACAAAGCAAGGACTTAGGACAGACATACTTGTGTATAGATCTGTCTACACATGTCTTAAAGGAATGCTGCCACCTTGATGACTTGTTCCCTCCCTTTCCTACAGATAAATTACTTTTCAGACCACTCAGCTTACTACTCTGGTCTTAGTGCACAGCCTTGCTAGCGCTGGCTTGGAGGGGGGACCTGAAGGAAGAGTGTGAGACTGTCATTTTCGGTGTCAGCACAGCCTTAGGCATATTTAAACTGATTGCGAAACTGCACCTTTAATTAGGGCTTTGGACAGAGACCCTGGCCATGAATGAGGAAATTTGCTTGCAAAATACCCCTGACCCAAGGCATTTCCATACAAGCAGGTGCAGATTACTTTCATGCAGTTCAGCCTGTGCTAATCCTTGAACCGATAGTACAGGAGAATGAAATGCAGAAGACAGAGCTGCTCCTCTCGGGCACAGCCTCGTGCAAATGTGGCCACACACTACTGCTTCCCAACCAAGGGTAACAAGAGGGTGTTGCACTGTGTGGCCTTCTCAATTCAAGTCCCTATGGGCTGGGTGGTCTGTACAACCAAATGGCAAAATTTTCCCCTCATCAAAGGAGAAGGAGATTTCTTATAGCAGATCACAGAGGGAGGCTGAGCTCAGATATAGTCACTAAGGCCATCCCTTGAGTAGGAAAGCACTTCCTTTCCTCACCTGACTCTTTCTCCCTGTTGTTGAGACCATTGAGTACCATGACAACCCCTGGACAGGATGCTAAATACTGGTTCAATCAAGCACTTCATTTTTTAATATATTTTTTTCGCACTTAGGTGTTTTAATCAGCCAGAGTTTACAAACCTAGTAAATCAAATATTTCTCCTACTGGTGGTATTGAATTGCATGCAAAGTGCTGTGAGCAGGTAGCCAGAACAATAACAAAGGCACCTTGAAAGTATTTATCTTCGGCAATACTTTATACTTCTCATTGCTGTCTATCTGAATCTTTCCGTGTATTTTAACCTGTCGGTGAATTAAACCTCGCAAGCAAGGTTATCACTCTTTTCCAGCTGGAGAAACTAAAAACCAAAGGGGTTACAAGTAGAATTTGGAGACCCCTTTGTGTGTTGAGTACTACCCGAGCCCTGGGACACGCTGATGACAAGAGGGCTATTCACAGAGCATGATACAGTCTAATGCGAATCTGGCCATGCAGCTTACCTGTCAACATGAGGTTAGTCTAGAAAGAGATGCTGTGTCTCCTGATTATTGGTTTTGCACTTCCGTTACGCATCTGGCTTTTTTTCCCTCCCTTTAGAAGTCATATTATTGAAAAGTCAGGTAGTAGTAGTAGTAGTATTGAAGACATCACAAACAAGCCCTCAGAAGTAGCACTTTGGGGTGTGATTGGATGATACACGCAGAATTGTCTGAAGCATCAAGGCCTGATGCAACAGTTACAACTACCCGCAGTTCCACAGGACTTTGGTTTTGTTTTCCTCAGAACAGTGGGATCCCCTTGCTGTCTAGGTATCTGCTGATTTTTTTTTTTTTTAATTTTTTGTCTCCCCTGAGTCATTTTGCTCAGCAGTGCAAAAGTGGGTACTTTTGGAAAGCATAGTTGTGTGGCATAATTATATGATCAGCTTGAACTATGGACTAGGAGAGGGGAAATCTGATGGGGATGGCAGGAATTCAAAGACTTGTTAAAACAGCATAAAAATTCCAGAAATGCGCATGGGAACCTCACAATGGTCTGAGCTCACATATGCTTGTGGGGGTGCCAAAATTTTCAAATTAATCAGTAAATTAAAATCAAGACAGGAGTCAGATTTTGAATTTAGTGTGGTTGTGGTAGTGCTGGAGGAACCAGGGGAGATAAAAAATGATGACAACACAGTTGTACTTTTTAAAAAAAGGGGAAGGACATGCCTCAAAGATATTATCTACAGTAGACTATTGATAAAATGGACAATTAGGTTACGTAAATCAGCACTGCAAACGTTGGGGTAATCAAGAACTGGGTAAGACTAGACACAACTGGCCTATACTATAGAGGAACAAAAATACCTACCAGTGCCCCTTACAGACAGAAAGGAACTGTTTGTTCCCTGAGGCAACTGAATCTCTATAAACACCTGTAACAGTTGTACTAAACATAATTACAGTTGTCAGATGAAAAGAAGATATGATAAGATCAGACAATTCCACCATTCAGAACTGAATGTGAGGTCCACTGAAATCAATTAGATATTTCCTGGTGACTTCAATGGATGCCGGGTCAGTGGGGCAAGAACCTGCTTAGGAACTGACTGTGTCATTGCAAAGCACAGAAATTATTTGTGCATAGCAGAGCTGCCTGAAGGGAAGAACTAGGAGTTTTGAGGAAATGTCCTGCTTTGTGGTGCTGATGCATCACCTCCTGTCTGCTCAGGAGTGCATTGATTGAGGAGCAAATAAGAGGAGAGATGGAGCTCAGTGTAAGGGCGCTACAGATCGTAAATACATACATGCAGGTATTGCTTTAACTGTGCAGGTCAAAGTTACAGGTATTCAACAAAATTTAGATATTTTGAAGCTGATTTTTACTGAATTCTGAATCATAAAGGAAATGCAAATATGTGTCACAAATCAGATATCCCAGTGCTTAAGATTGTATGTACAAGATATGCATAAAAGTCTATATACTGTCTGGACAGTAACATGCTTATGTGAGGGTTAAATAAAAATTAGTTTACCAGAGGAACAGATTTCTCTGCCAAACATCCAGTCACTTCAAAACAAAGAAACAAAAAAAATAGAATATTTCAAAACTAATAACTTGACAAAGTCCTTGCTAGCTAATGACCTAAGCACATGAGAAACCTGATGCGGCTATCGTGCATCAAGTTTTTGACATGGATCTTGATAGTCCAGTACATTATTGAAAAAATAATTGGGGGTATGTAAGACATTTCTTTTAGAATAGTCCCCTCCCCCCCAATTATTTGTGGCTTGGTCTTTTAAGCAGTGCAGACTTAAATGCTAAAAAACAAATTTAGATCCCAGTTTAGGCCAGAGCATATTTAAGACAGTACTTCACAAGTCTTTTTAGAGTAGTCAGTGGGACTTTTATATGTATTTCATGATGGGCCCAATCTTTAAGGCTTTTTAATGCATGCAAACTACTGGCTAAAAGTCAATGTCTTTTGCAAAGGGGTATTCTGACACATCTAAGCAGACTTTTTCTTTCAAAGCTTTAATTAAAAAAAAAAAAAAAATCTAACTGCAGATTCTAAGTATCCACAGGTATTGTGTTGAAATAACATTGCAAATAAAGCCATGGCAGCATGTGGGAAATGCTACCCTTTGCTGAAGAAGTCCTGTTTGCAGGGTGTAGCTGGCTGTGCGGAAATCTTCAGTACCACCGCGCTCCATCTACCGGTGCATGGGAGAAGTCTCCTGTGCACCACCACCTCCCTCTGCAGCCTTGGAAGCCGGCTCGGAATGATTTTTTTTTTTTTTTTTTTTTTTTTGGTGGCTTAGATCAACCTGTGAGGCTGCTTTTCATGCTGGGGAGAGTTGCGATATTTAGCCTGTGATATCACCTTACTTCCTTCCTCTCCTGCATCGCTGTCAAGGCATCTTCATCCATCATCAAGGCTAGGGGCTGAGATCGCATTTCAGCCTTTTAAGAGCTAGGATTATGAGCCCAAGGATCTCTGAATGACCCAGTTCTCAAACCACAACTAGCTGTGGCTGCCAATTCTTCTGATTGAGTAGTAACTGCTGTGCGTAAAATGGTGGTCTAGAAGGGGGGCAAGTACACAAACATCTATTGCTAACGCCTAAGGTATTAATTTGTTATCTGCACTTGGTAATGTCTTGTCAGCAACTTGAATCATAGGCTAAAAAAAACCCCTAAACAACTTTGAAGTGGGGGGAAAAACTTCTGGATATCTGAACAATGCTGGGGTTATCCATTCAGTAAAAACAGATCTCAAACAGATCTTTAACTGCAGTGCTAATCTGCATGGCTAGCACTGGTTAGAAAAACTCGAGTGGAAATTTTTTTTTCTACTTTCAAGAGGACCAAAATATGTTGTTTGGATTTTGATTTTTTTTTTTACTATGACAAAAAGCTGATTTCATGATGGAAAATTAAATATTTGTTTCAAAATGTGACAATATGGGATGCTTAGTGTTGGTCTTTTCCCTAAAAAGACATGTCTTAAGAAATTGGAAAGGTAATGCTGTTCAAAATGAACCAAGTGGAAAATGATTCAGCCAAGGGCTTTCTAATCAAATTTATCATTATTTCTTCAGCTTCTGAAAGCAATACCAAAAGTTAATAACAGCTTATGTAGACATATCCTAATCTTCTGCGGGCAGAGAAACTAAGCTGACCCTACTTTTCCACCTGTAAAACTAATTTTCCTTCGACCAAAGTAGGGGTTTACGGCCGGCTCCTTGAGGTGCTTCGCATTCATGCAGCTTGGGGAAGCTTCCAAATCTGCCAGCTACCGCGAGGGGAAACGGGGAGTTACGCTGGAAAGTAAGCGAGATCGTCTGGGATAAAGATTAGTCCATGTATAAGTTTCCAGGCGTTCCTCACGGACTTTTTCATCGGTGTGTTCGTACTTGTAAAGGCGGCCCGGAGTCTTTAAGGCTTCAATTATGGCTCGGGGCTGGTTGTCAGACAGCCCGTGTTTGCCTTGGCCCCCTGTGCCGCCGGCCGTGAGGCGAGGCGGCCGTTGGCTGCCGCGCGCGGCGGCCGTTGGTGGCCAGCAGAGGGCGCGGGGGCGCGCGCGGCGCGGGCTGCCTGTGGCGGGGCCCGGGCCGAGGGGTGTCCTGCCTCTTTCGGGGCGGGGGGGGGGCGACGGGACGGGACGGGACCTCGGCTGCCGTGACGACCGCGATTCCTGCCGCCGCCTTCCGTGACCTGAAATACCGCACTGGCGTGGAAACGGAGTGTTTGTGGGTGCCAGTCACACCCCCCCGCCTGGCAGCCGTCCTGCCACGCTACCAGCAAGCCCGCCGAGCCGCCTGGTAGGCAGCCGCCTTCCCTGGTCTGTCCCCGCGTCCTCGGCTGTGCCCATCCTCCTGCTCCGCATCACAAGGTACCACAGGGTATGAAGTGGTCTCACCAGGCCCTTACAAAAGGGCTACTTCTCTTTTTTAACCTTTAATACTTTAAGGAACTGCCTTATCCGATTAAATCCTAAGAACATGTTCTTTTTTTTTTTTTTTCCTTGTTTTTTTCCTCTGCGTTATCTACCAGGGCAGCTCTGCCCCTTGTGATTTCTCATCCTTGAAGTCTTTCCAGCCATCACTGTCTTTGCTTGCCTTGCCCAAGCGTCCCTGGCTGCTTCTTCTCCAGGGTCACAGCTTCAGCAGCGACCTAAGCTGAGCTGCCTCAGTCCCTTGACGTCATTGCTATTGCTCTCTACGTTGCTCCTACAGAGCTCATAATAATCCCTGCAGGGAGCTAATACTGTCAGGTCTTCTGTGGCAACCCCTCCCAGGTGAGAGGTCTCGCTGAGAACAAAATGCTTGCCACAAGTCCCTGCTCGTGTGAAGTCACAGTTTGGAGGAGTGAATTTTGGTTGTTTCTGCCGCTTCATTCAAGGCGCTCTGTTCTTCCAGCGTGGTCCTCCCAGCATTCCGCTACTGGGAAACGTCATTGCCATGCACCACATTTTTTTTTTTTTTTTTTTTTTTGCTTTACAGTCAATACTTTAACAATATTTTCCTTGATGATCCTGTTAGCCTTGTCCTCACATGACAAAAAGTGCGTTTCAAATTTGTATCCAGCTCACCCGCTGGATGATGGACTGAGGACTAAGTTGAATAAAAAATGAATTACAGCTCCTTGTAAGATGAGTCTCTGCCCGTTTATCACTTCTGCACGCTCAGCAGAGCTTCTCCAAGTGTGTCAGTGGCAGTTGATCAGAAAATGTTCAATTAAGATGGTGCATGCCTGAGGTTTGACAACCATTTTTAGCATTTTAGGTGGAGTTTCAGTGGAAGCTGGCCTGCGGTTTTGGTGGATTGCTCTGAGGAGGCAAGCCAGTTTGTTCTCCCTGGATTTAGAGAGGATTCATTCTAACTGGGAGTTTCTCTGATTACAGCACAGTGTTCTGTGGAACGTGCTTTTTCCTGGGGCTTTGGTCTACAATACAAACAGATTTGGGGTTGGGGGTTTTTTAAGCACATTGAAAAATGTTTGCTTTCTCAAAGTTCAGCATGCAGAAGTTAAAAAGAATAAAGTGGAACAACTGTTTCTAAACACTTCATTGTACGTTTTGCATTCAAACATAAATGATATGCTATTTTCTCAGTGAGCCCTACTCAAAGTATGGAATAATTCTACCTTAAAAATTATTCACTACTGTGTAATGAAGGGAATTGTTTTCTTTGAGGCCTGAATTATACAACTGGAAGTTGCTGTGGTGGTGAGATTGCAGGAAGAGGGAGGAAGAACCTTCCCCTGATCACAGAAGGGAGACCTGGCTCTGCAGCTGGGTTCTTTCTCCATTGCAGTGATCCTGTGCTTAATCAGTCAAACCCAGAGCCCTCCAGGGAGCTGTTTGCTGTAAGTTTCTCATTGCCTGGCTTGATACCCATTTGCAGAAATGCCAAGCATTGTCAATTGCAAACAAAAGGCTTTGGGAGCGGCCTGCTGAACCAAACATCCTGCGATGGTCATTGGCATCAAGCTGGATATTAGTTGATTTATCTGTTGTGGCTCTTGATCTATAAATTGCAAGTTATATTGCAAATTACTTTACCTCTCCAACCCCTCACATCAAAGGATGCTGACATAAAATGATGTTTATGAAGTACTATAGCAAGCGCTGTTGAAGAAAGGCTAGTGAGGAAATGTGTGCGCTAAATATGGCCTAGGGCCACATATTTAAGAATTTGGGGGTGGGAATTGCTAGCTTTTAAATCAGTGAGCACCATGCATCCTATGCTTTGAAAGAGGCAGTGTTCATCTTAGACTGCTTTTTTTTAAAATTATATATACGCATAAAGCAAAGGAACGGGGGACTGAAGCATGGTTACAGAATTAAGATTTGTGCAAGCTTTCTCATGTTTTCTAACTTTTGAGGGCTTTATTCTGCAGCAGCATCGATTGTAGAGCTCTTCGGTTCAAAGGAACAGACAGGAACGTTACACGCGGCGTTGCCTGGATGTTGCCTCAGGATGACAGCTCCTCTGCTGCACACCCCACTGCCACCTGAGCTCAGGCAGCACCGGCCTTCCCAAGCAAAATTCACCTTGTAAGCATAATCTGCCAGCCTTGCCCCGTCCCCCCCGCGCTCATCGCTCGGCGCCGTTTCCTCAGCTCGCCGTCTCCTCACCCCTCCTCAGCAGGGAGCCTGAGGCCCCGCCGTGCCAGCCGCGCAGCTATGAACGCCCGCGCCCTGTGGGGCTTTGTATTTTAACGCTGCGTGGAAAAAAAAAAAAAAAAAAAAAGCCGCTGCCGTTTCTGCTCCTGGTACCAACCCCGGTCACGGCATCCCGGGCGCGGATCAGTCCCTCCCGGCAGGTGAGGAAGCACAGGGCGGCTTCTCCGCCGCGCAACGGCGGGAAGGGCACGAGCCCCCCTCCCGGGGAGGGGTGGTGCTACGGGCACGTGGGGTGAGCCCGTCCCTATGGCGAGGGCCAATCAGAGCGAGGTGCGCAGCTCGTGCGCTACTTAACGGTCACTGGGACCCTGCCCCTTCCACACGCGCTCGGGAGAGTCGCCGCGCCCCCACCCTCCCGCTCCTCGCACTGCGCCTGCGCGGGGCCACCGGCCCCTCCCTCCTCTCCCACTCCCACCCCTCCGGCAGCAGCTGGCGTCTCGCGCCGGGGGCCGCGGGCGGCACGCGCTGCCTTCGTACGCGCGCGGCTTCCCTCTCCCGCGGGCGGGGCCGCTGCTGCATGGAGCTACCCGTGTGAGGGAGGGGGAGGAGTCTCACGGCCGCCCCGCCCCCGCTCCAGGTGATGCCAGGGACCGGGGTGACGATGCCGCTGGCGAGGCGGTGGCCGTTACTGCTAGAGAAGGAGGCAGCGGTGGGGTCCGCGCGGGCCTTGTCGCCCGTCCCCTCGCACCTCAGGGCCACCCTGCCCTGCCCCTGAGCCGCGGGGAAGCGCCAGCGGCCGGCCCGATCGCCCGGCTCCCCCCCCCGTCGCCATCTCCCCCTCCGTCCTCGATGTCTCCCCCGCGGCGCGGAGGCCCCTTCGCCGCCTCCCCGCCCTCTTGCTCCTCGCCGCCGCAGCCCTCCCGTCCCGCGGTCCGGCGGCGAGAGGCGTCCGGCCTCCCAGTCGTCAGGCCGTCGTTGCCGCCCGTCCCCCCTGGCTGAGGAGCGGCGGAGGAGAGGTCGCTGGACCACCTGGCACGATGAAGGTGGAAGCGGGAGACAACTCCATGATCAACCTGTCGGTGCAGCAAGTGCTGAGTCTGTGGGCTCATGGCACCGTCCTCCGCAACCTCACCGGTAACTGGGCGGCGGCTGGGCGTGGGTATGCAGGGAGGAGGGTGGGCTGGCTCTGACACACGCGTGGGGGCCGAGCGGGGCTGGAGCGCGGAGAGTCGCGTGGGTACGCGTGTTCGCTCCTGTGTGTGTAGGTGGGCAAGTAGTGCCGTCAGTGTGGGAGCCGGGGGAAGCCGCTCCGTGGCTGGAGAGCAAACCCCGTGGTACACAATGGAGGGCGTGGGTGTCGGACCGGTGTGTAGGGCGGGGGGTGTCCTCCCTGTCTGTTGCACGTAGGGAGAGCTAGTGTCTGTGTTCCTGAGTCTGCACGCGTGTGTGTGTGTGTATGCGTGCTTGTTCTGCGACTGTGCATGTAATATGTGTGTGTGCTTGGAGGGTTTGGGTGTAGGGTTGCTATGTCCAGGGAAACGAGAGGGATCTGTGTGTTACGTGTTGGGAGGACTGGTGTGTCCGTCTGAGATCTGGTATGACTGCACGACTAAAGGAGCCGAGGATGTGAAAGTGTTCATTCACTTTTGTGTGTGATACGTACAAAGTATATAATAAAAGGCTAGTGGTATAGGGTATGTGTATATGGGCGACTTGATGCGTACCTGCGTGTGAGTAAAGGGTTGTAGAAAGCCTGTGTGAATGTATAAATATGTATGGAAGGCTGGAGTATGTTTGGGGGAGTGTTTTTTGTGGATATATGCTCATTGGCATTTGACAGAGAGCTCTAAAAAACAGAGAAATGAATGTGAGGAGCAGGGACTTTCCCCCACCCTGAGTACAACCCTGGACAATGAGAGCTGTGGAAGTTAATGGGGTGGCAGACGTTTCCTGACAAATAGACATAATCTTAAGTATCAGAGATTTTTAAAGACTGAACTGTTCTGAAACAGTTCTGTGAACCAAAGTAGAGTCAGGTTCTCATCCTCTGTTAGGAGAGGGGAGATTTAGCTAGCTTTGGCAAGAACTGGCCTTCTTTTTTTTTGCTCAGTTGCATGCTGAAAAATGGATATTGACTACTGTGAGACCCAAGGCATATAGCGGAGAGGTGAATTTCCTGATTTCCTATTTTTTCAGGTGTAAAGAAAAGTATAAGCTTCCAGTTCTGAATAAACAGGGATTTGGTGTCAAGAGCAGAGATGTTACTGCATGAATTCTTTCTACTTTGTATAGAGCTATATTAGGTGGTGACAGATTAGTGGAAAATGTTGACTAAAGTGGATATGTTTTGAATATTTATGAAAATATTCTAATATTTATGAAAGAATATTATGCTCTTTTCCTCCCTTTATATTAATTATTGATATATTATTTTATTTTTATATCTACTCAAGGTGGAAGAGGATAGAGATGTAGCCGAAGTTGAAGCTGTAGCAAATAGAAAGTGATTGTCTTAGGCTTTATTATCTTTCTTGTTCTTTTAACTTCCAGAATACTTTTTAATGTAATGAAAAGGTTAGAGTTGTGTAATTTTTTTTCTTTATTTAATCTATGATTTTTTTTAATATGTGTGTCTGATGATTAAAATTGCCAGGTATTGGTGTGGTGACACACCAATACCACTCATTTTGTGAATAGTTAATTTTGCATACTTATTATACAAACAAATCTTGTACTCTTAAAGGAAAAAGTTAACAATGGATTTACTTTTCTTTATGCCAGACATCCTCTATAAAGTTTTTCTTATCAGAGCATTATGCAATATAGGCTTTTCTATGAAATTCAGTTCTGAGTGTTAAGTAAGCAAAACAGTTTGTTTCTTGATGCTTTTGCAATTCAACGAGGGGTTGCACAAGGTATTTTTAAGGTGGAATGGTTTTTCTTTTTAAATTAAAGAATATGAAAAATAATTATCTGCCATAGTATTGTTGGAGAATGTCAGTGTCAGTTGTAGTTATGCTACAGCTGCTGAATGGGTTCTTAAAAGCAGGTTGTCCTTATAGCCATAACCTGTTGTGCTGAATGTTCTTAAGGACTGTCAACAGTTAATACCTTTCACGGGATTTAAAATCTTCTATAGAAGATATACTGTTCCTGATTAGATCTTAGGAGATTGTTTTAATATAATAATAATTACTGAATAGCTGTTATTAAACATGCATAAACCCTTCCTAAAATACATTACCAATGTAGATGTAAACTTTGTTTAAAAACAGAAGTTCTAGTTTTCCATGCTAAGAAAACATGTGTGAATGAGTTTGTTTTGTTTGACTACTTAATTCCTTTTTGCACCTCTGTAAAGTATAAGGAGAAACTTCTTCAGAGTACTGGCAAAATAAATTTATAAATATACAGTGTTCCATGAATATTCTTTAGGACTGTTTTGTGTTTATTTTTGGACTTAAATTTGTGGTCTGGACTTGGCTTTTAAGTTGCGTAAGTAAAGACTTATCTTCTTTAGATAGACAATGTTGGTTATGTTTGTGTAAAGTTGTGAAATTTCATCAACCAACTCGTATCCTTCTTAAAGATATATTAATTTTCAAGAACTTTCAGGAGGGACCTGATATGAACTCCAGCCTAAACCAGGAAGTGCTTCAAACCCTAATGGTTTAATTTTGGTGTTTGTTTTTTTCCCCTTAATGAGAAGCTGAACTATTATTTTTATACTATATAACCGATTTAGGTTCAATATAAAAAAAGAAATCCTGTCTTTCATATATGGCCCAAAATACCCAGGAGACCACAGACAATATGTTTCCTGCTACATACACTTCACACCCTGTGATAGCTGAAGCTGCAAGAACCGATCTTTGTAGCTGAAACCTTGGCTCACCAACAGGATATACTTTGCTTCATATCTTCCTGCCTTCACTCGGGAGGAAGAGGAGTGTTACTGTAAGTCATGGAGGTAAGAGTCTAGTAACCGTGGGAGAGGAGGCTTTTACTTTGTCTGTTTTACCTTCTCCTGCAAATCCCAAGAACCTCTCATTTAAATGGACTGGTTGCATTTAGATTAGTGGTAGATCAGGGTTTACTAGAACAAGTCAGATAACAGCTGAATCTGAACTGAAAAAAAAAAAACCCCTAGCCCAAAAAACCCCACCCAGTTTTAGTGTCCATTTAAAATAAATACTTATGATTAAAGACTACCTCCACATTAAAGAACTTAGCAATATTTCTGTTCTTCTTGTAACAAATGTAGGTGTTAACTTTACATCTAGTTATTGCATGTTCCAAAGGTGTAAGCTTCTGGTCTGAGTGGGGTTTGTATTGGCCACTAAGGAGGTGGGGGGAGAGTGTTGTCTTCTCTGTGCCACTGCATGCAGAGGAGTTTACAAAAAGCAGCTTATGTTGTACTGTATGACTTCTAAAGTCAGAGCCGCCATCCTCCTCCTCCCCACACCCCAGTGTCCGAAGATGATCAGCTGAAAACTCCACAACTGTTTTGATACACTTTGAAATAAAAGTCTATAATTTTAATGTGCTGGACAGTAATAACTCCTAAATTTGTTGAAAGTGAACATTTATAAGAGATTATGGGTGTGGCATAGTATATGCTCCTTGTCTGTTACTTTTTTTTTTTCCTAAGCTTCATCCTGTAATCATATGTCCCTGATTGTCTGGATTATGTCTTTGTCCCCTATCCTGTAACTTGAGAGGGCTAGTCTGTAACTTATGATTTAAATGCTCTTCAGCAATTGTTTCTCTTCCAGTTAATGCAGCAAAAACATTAGCATCTCCAAACAACAGTTTGACTGTATAGCCCTGTTAACTTTGAAAGTACCAGTTAATACAATAATTAAGGAAAGGACCCAGTGGTGATGATGAAAACACTGTAACACGTAAAAAACTGAGTTATGTTTGCAGGTATAATATACTGGTATTTCTTAATCTGAGTGCTTCAAGTTCGTAAATCTACAGGAATATAACATTATTATATGTTTTCTTAAGTCAGATTTCAACATGTGCTACCTTGTTGACTTAAATTTTTATCTTTGTATTCACAGCACAGATAGTTATTGTTTGACTTAACTCTGTAGCTAATAGTGGTAGGCTGGGGTAGATTAGAATCCCGGAGATATACTTCACAGAATCACGGAATGGTTTGGGTTGGAAGGGACCTCAAAGATCACCTAGTTCCAACCCCCCTGCCATGGACAGGGACACCCTCCACTAGACCAAGTTTCCCAAAGCCCCATTACTTTCTTTTGCAGTAATCAGTCTTGATTCATGAAATGTTACAAGCAATCATTATTCATCTGGGAAAAAGAAGCTAAAGACTAGTGGAAAACAGAACTGCTGAAGAGGAAGGACTAAGGAAGTATTCTATGTTTACTGAAGCTGAGCGATAGTAGGACAGTATGTTCATATATATGTAATATTTGAAAATGTTAGCATTTACATACTTTGTGTGTTGACTTTGCATTTTTATTTGCCCAAGATAAAGCTGTTGGAGTGCAACTTCAGGTTTTGATAAATTGGAAGTGATATGAATGTTATTCTAAATTGTAGCATGCTTTAAAAACTCTTTTTCTAATCTCAAATCTAATCTGTAAGGTTGTGTATGTCTACACCAATATGATATGTATAATATCTGTATGTAGTACATAAGAATAATGTATGTATGATATGTATATGTGATATATATAGATACCTAAAGTAACAAAGAAGTTATCTAAAACTGGAGTGATAGGGCATGAATTACAAGTTATTTGAGCCTTGCAGCTTTTCTGCTAGAAAAAATCCCCACCCAAGTAAAACCAGTGGAAAGGAACACAAACTGAAGACAAGACTTAAGGTAGTAGTAAAGTGCTAAGAATTTTATATAAACCTGAAAGATGGATCTCAGTTGTCATTAGAAAAGCTGTGACTTCTATGTGTTTGTAAACTAGTAAGTACTGGATCTTTCATAGTTCCCCATCAGCGCATTCCTTTGGCAAGGGTGGAGTTTTGATACAAAGAAGTTGTGTTTTGGCTACTTAAAGTAATTTGGATACACTGAAAGTAAACCCTGAAACTTTCTTAGGGTCGAGCAAAGGAAGCTGCAAGGTTTTTCTAAAGTTGTGTTTTATTCATGGCTCTTCAGAGTAGCCCTATGAGGACATCAGCTCTCTGTCAGGTAAAGCTAACTCATTATTACCATACCAGCAAGGTACTCCATATCTACAGTTCATCATCAAAAGAGCAAGCTAATTAGTATAGCTATGCAAAGACTGAAATTTTTTGACAGCATCCTTTTTTATCAAGGTAGCAATGATGATCATGTAGTAAGTTTAAACCTCTTAAAGTACGAATTTGTATATAGACATAATTAGTTGTTTTACGAGCATGTTCTTAAGACACTTCAGTTTCACTTCACTTATAGGTATTGTGAATTTTTCAACTAGGTTATTTTTGAACAAGCGAAGTCTTGACTGTTTGTGTCCAGAGGTCCACATTCTCTTTCTCTATTTCCTAGTGGCATCTCTGTTACCCCCAACCCATTCTTTGCTTACTTCAAGTGTTACTCTAGCATGCTCTTTTTTTTTTTTTTTTTTTTTTTGAGGGTCATATCTCATCATGATTTTGGAGTTAGATGATACTGATTTTTAGTGAATCTCAAACTCTTACACTCAGAAGTTCATGTGCACTAAGTTCTTTTCCCTCAACCTGTCAGGTTAAAAATGACTAAGTTGTCCTCTAGGTTTATGGAACTTGAATCCGCCTCTAGTATACTTAAAAGGATGGCTGTCCTCCTTACCCTGTCCATCCATGCTAAAAAGCTCAGTCATCTTCATCGCTGGCCTAATTAGTGAGCAGGAGTAAATAAGTAAGTGTGGTGAACAACCAGGCATAAAAAGGATAAATAAAAGAGGGTGAGAAAGTATGACTCTTCCTGCCTTTCCTATGGAAGGTGCTCAAAAGAGATTTGTCCTGTTTCAGCTTCTAGGACTGAGGTGATGGTTTAATGAAGTGGAAGTGGTGGCTTAATAAATTGTGTGATGCCTACTCAGGAATCTAAAGAAATTTTTGTATTCAGAATAATTGCTGATAAATATACAGTCTCTTACTAAATGTACAGTCTGTAGCTGAGGAACAGGAAACACTTATGTGAAATAGTGAATTGATATTCTCTGAATTACAGACCTTTCAGGTTTTTTAACAGCTACTTTACCATGACAAAGATGACTGTGATGAAAGGTTCATAAATTATGATTATAAGTTACTCCAATCTTGTATGTTGTGTAAGTTTTCTGGAAAATATGTTGCTATGTTTCATTGAATCCATCACTAGAAAAGTCAGCTTTGCAGGAGAAATGTATGATACAGCTGCATTTGTGTGGAACAAGAAATATTTCTGCATGTTCTCTACCTTTTGAATACATTCAATGTACGCGTTCCGTTTAAGGAGTAGGAGAAGAAAACATGTACCAAACAACTCAAGCTTTTATTACTTTGTCCAACAGGACATTCAGGGCTGGTTCTATTCTCATGTCTCCTGCCCTAAATATAAAGTGAAGGGGGATGCTAATTTTCCATGAGCCTTATTTGGAATGTAAATAAGACTGAAGATAGTTGCTTGCGATGTAGTTATTTTGTTGTGTAAGGGTCTGTAAATATTTTTGGTTTCTTAGTTACCAGGGAGTAGTCAGTCTTTCCTTTTCTTCTGAAAATACAGTCATCCTAATAAGTCTTTCTAAGACTGGAAATCAATTCCATTTTCTACCTGGTGAGGGTCAACAATGACAACAAACACTGATTTTCTAAAAGGTAAAGCAGTGCCTAGTAAAACCTGTGGAAATTACAGGGAATGACAGTGTCCAAGTCAGATTACAACAGACTTTCTTCATCCAGTTTCAAGCTTTTCAACTGCAATGGAGTTTTAAGAGAGAATCAAAGTGCAGCTTTCAGGGTTGTGGAACTGTCCCTCAGATGTATTTGCAGAGAGACAATATCAAGAGCTTTGCTTCTCCTCCCCAGAGCATATCTGTGTATTGGCTGTTCACTTCAGAATAACTGGCTGCTGAACAGGCTGCCATAATCACAGGCCCCTTTTCACCTGAAATAACTGAGTCTTCTGTTCTTGGGCTTCATGTTAAATAGGGACAAGTTTGTCTCATTCTGATGCAGTTTTATGAAATCAGTTGATACCTGCCTGAATTCAGTATCCACAACAGCACACCTTCCAGAAGTTTGTTTTTTGGACTGTAGAAGAAATGATGGGATAATACTAATCAATACACCATTGGTGTAGTTATGGAGTGTTTGGCTATCTTGGAAGCCTGCAGTTGTCATGTAACTTTACATAAGAACCAAGTGTTTTCTTCAACTGTGAATTTGAAATATGTGTTCTCATAGTCCCTCACTGGGATATCTTTACTGTAGTAATATTACAAGAGGTCCTCACTTTTTCTTGGTAGCTGATGTTTCATCTCTTGCATCCATCTTAGTCAAGAGAAATGAAAATTTGGATCAAGAACATTGTCAGCACTCTGTCCTGATGATCCAGGCCTCCCTTTTACTGAGTATTTTGCATATCAGTATAACCTGAGTGGTATGAAAATCATGTAACAGACTTAATTGCAGGGGAGGGTGCTGTGTCCAGAAAATCAGTAGCATCTCCACTACAGTCTTTATTGGCAAACAAGGCAAATCATCCTCTTTGTGTAAGAACAAATTATCTTTTGAAATAGTACATTCAGCATTACATACACCTGCCAGCAGTTTAGTTTTGTGTTTCTCTGAATAATCTGGGAGATGGGCTCAACCATATTACTGTGGAGAACTAAAATGGAAAATCTAAGATATGCACATAATATCTTCTAGGATTTAAGATCTTCAGAGATCAACATCTGTGAGCAACAAAATGCTTGCTCTTGCCTACTAGATACATTATTTCCCATATTAGAGTTCTTTTCTCTAACTTTTGTTCTTCATGGTTGTTCATATCATAAAGTGGAACATAGATCTCGTGTGTTTTCACTGCCAATGTTGACAAAGCAATTTAGACTTGAGGACTTGTTCAGTCTATTGCTGAACTATAGTCTACTCAGTCCATACCTCTAAAATTTAAGTATTGGCTAACGGTTTACTTGGTGCTCAAGAAAATGATCCCTTGTGGGACAGGAGCTTAGTTTTTGTCATTTTGATATAATAGTGTTTTGAGCTGTTAGGAATCTGGTTTTGTGACAGTTTTCCATGAAAGGGTCTTCCCTGGTAGCCTTTCTGATGTACACTAGAAGAATGAAAGGGTTCCTTCCAGACAGGGTTTTCCTGCCCAGAGTTGTATGTGATTTACATTTTCAGGAAAGTAAACTGCCCCCCCCCCCCCCCCCCCCGCCATCTCCTAAGGTTTATTTACCTATGGTCAAACTGTAGGTCTAGCAGGGCTGGCAGGTTCTATATTGATAATCTAAGGCTAATCTCACTTATTTGCTTCCACTAGAAAAAACAATGGGAACACTCAAGCTGTACTAGTAACAGACAAGGCCTGTTAGGACTGCAGGAGAACCTCCCCTCCCAAACTATCTATGACTGTGGAAGATTAGATCAGCAATCAGTCAGTGTTAGTGAGGGGGTTTGTCAGGTATTTGTAGAGTAACTACTTGGCACTGTCACAGTGACTTCTGGGAAGGAGGAGACAGAACAGTAGTAGAACAGTATTGTGGCCATTATCCTTTTGCAAAGATTTTTGAGACCCAACTTGGGGCCAGGGGTAAAGGGACAGAGCATCTGAGTTGCTCGGAGCCACCCTCAATATATATATGCATATATCCAAGCACTCAGAGAAGTTACATCTTGAACTAAAGCTGTTAGATTAACTGAATGTATATTTACCACCCACCTTCCTTGCTGCTCTCCTAAGAGAGCCTTTTGGTTACCATAACTTAGAGGAGTTTTAAGTCCTATGACAGAGTTTTACCTTTTATGGCTGTATGACAGGGGAAGGGTTGTGTCTACTTTCAAAGTACTACTAAAGGAAAAATCTTAAACTATGTTTGTGCTATGGGTGTACATATAATATTGACATTGGACTTAAAGGACTGTGGTTATTGTCTAGCAATCGTTCTTTCTCAGCATCCTTTCACAGTATGTTTTGTTTGAGCTGCTAATTATTTTAAAGTTAGCTAATTGGGTCATATTTCTGCTCAAATGACTGATGTGTGTCAAGCTGCAATAATACCGGCTCACCTCAGAAGGTGTAATATTTTTTGAGGGGGAACTGCAGCAAAAACTCTGAATTAATGACAGTTTCATGGGATTATGTCAATCAGGAAAACGTGCCCAAATTTGCTGAAATCTGTGATGATATATACCTGCTGTAGTTAACTAAAAAAAAAACCACCAAAGAAAACCCCCATCTTTTGGTGCATTTCCCCACCCTTTTGAGTTATAGTAAATGTTTTTTGAACATTACCGCCAAATGAGAAAGGTTCTTTAATTCTTATGTAGCTTCATTGATGGTTCCTGCTCTTTTATTTTAAGGTAATGATCATGGCTGGTATTCTTCAGAGAAATGTTTGTACTTCACACATTCTCATGATCTCTTGTCCTTGCTTTGTAACTTAAATAATAGTGACTACCTGTCTCTATGAAGTTCTGTGCTAAGCAATTAGAAGCAAGTAGTTAGACATGTTAAAAGTTCTTGTTAAAATTGTAGCATTTTTATTTTTGCCTTTGAAGCTAATTTGATAGAGCACTCTATTACAGCTCCTGGGTAGATAAACAGAAGTCTTTAATCTCAGTTTTCTCATTTGATGTTACAAATGAGCTGTTGCTTCTTGTAAAAAAAAAACAAACCCAAAACCCCCTGAAATAATTCTTGACTCTGTCTTGGTTCAGTCTTTGTTTCAGAGAATATTTCTTTCTGTGGGAGTAGTAAAAATATCTAGTAAGAAATTGCAATTAACATCATTTAAAGAAACTATTAAAAGACTGATGGACCTCTTGTAATAATACATCTGAAATAAGAATTGTGCCAGAATCCTTTTTATAATTTTTTGATCATAATAGAGTTATTCCTTTATGATAGACTGCTGAAAGGGGGAAAGTATCTTGAGCATATGCTGGTGTTGTCGCATTGATTCTTTTTAAGATGGAAATCAGTATTGCTTTTCTCTTACTGTTGATTATATGCAATGTTTTAAAGTTTCTTACTTATAAAGTTATTGTCTCAGAATTATTAACCCTTTATTTGACTGCTTTCTTTCAGAGATGTGGTACTGGGTTTTCCTCTGGGCTCTTTTCTCCTCTCTCTTTGTCCATGGTGCTGTGGGAGTATTAATGTTTGTGATGCTGCAGAGGCATAGGCAGGGGAGGCTGATCTCTGTCATTGTGGTCAGCATTGGATTTCTGGGTTCTATAACTGGAGCAATGATAACCAGTAAGTCTGTCTTTTGTGGTTTTTTCCTTTCTTATTTTACATCTACCTTCTAAAAAGAAAAAAAAAACAAAACAAAACAAATTGGTGATTTGTTAATTGTTTATTTTGGATTTTGCCTTAGTTATATAGCTATCCTAATGATACTGACAGCTGAGTTGCTCTTCTATTGTGTAAAGATAAAACTACTATAAATCATCAGACAAGTGCAGAAATCATCCCACTCTCTCACTTTGGAAACATTGGGTACTAAGCTATTCAAAAGGTGTATGCTCAGCAGGTAATATCCTTTTGGGGATAAGGAAGAGCAGTCCTGTCCTACCATACTTGTTGCAGATTTTTGTCAAAGGTTTCTGGTAAACATTACCTCTTAGTACCCTTAAAGTCACAAGTTTCTCTTGGAAATGAAGTTCTGATTCCATTGGTTGCAAGGCTGAATTCCTGCTTGTTTCCTTGGACCTGCTGGAGGTTTTTTAAATTGCACCTGGATAGGATGTTGCTCTTCTGAAAGAAATAAAGGTGCAATGTAGGTAGTGATTTACAGCAAAGAAAATTTGTTTGTTTGGAGAAGTTACACTTTGCTCATGGATTTGAAAGAACTTTCCAGTCTTGCCTTGGCCATAATGTTACTTTCTAGTTTATTTGTGACAGGGAGGAAATACTTACCGCCCACCCACCCACCCCACCCCCTGCCTCTTCTCCTTTCTCCAAAAAAAAATTAAGCTGTGCTGCTGTTCTAGGTGAAACACTCTTTGGCATGAACATCTGTTACAGAGTTTCTTATGGTGTTAGTCTAATGCCTACCACTTAATATACTTTTTAGACATTTTTTATTTCTTGAAATTGTATCCACAGATAAGATGCTAACTATTTTTTCTGTTAAAGCAGCATGCTGAAAGGTTCACAAAGCTATAATTAAAACCTATACTCATCATTAAAACATTGCAGAAAGCAGTATTTTACATAGTAAAGTGCAGAACTGTTACACCTGACCAAATATGACACACAAGTGATGTTGCCAAGAATGTTTTGAGGAAATGCTGCTTTGCTGTTTTCTTCTAGAGTTATTAGTATAAGATACTGTTTTCCCTGTTTCCTAAGAAATTCTGTTGTTGTGTGTCAATACTAACATATATGCCATAAGATCAGTAGGACACTTTATTCAGTCTGTGACTTGATCATATTTATACATTTACCTAGCAAATAGACTACAGTAGATTTCCCAAGCAAATAGGAGCATGCTGAGTTTTCTGTGGGGGGGAGGGGGAGAGAGAAGGGGGAGGGAAATAGTAAATATTATTTTTATAGAAAAGAAGCTTGTGCTTTGTTTTCTGAAACAATGCTGGTAAGGAGTTCTCAACATTAAAATCAATGGATTGGATGGGTCTTACCTTAACCTGAGCAGTAGCTTCTGCCCAAAGATCTTCAGTGTTGTTGCCAAGATGGTCTAACTTGAAAGGCCTTTGAGGGTAAAGGAACTGTAAATCTAGCAACGATCATGTAGTCTGTAGGCAAGCCTTTCTGTCTTTGATTCCCATTTTTCTGTGTACTGCCCAGATCATCAGAATAGTAGTAACATTTCAGCTTTGAACACATTCATGGTTGATTTGTGACAGATTATTTCTTATTGCTATTGAAAGTCCTTTTCATGCCTGTTGGTTTTCAAGGGTAAATAAAAATGCAAATTTCATGATAAATTTTGTTAAGACTTTCCTCAAAAAGTTATTTTAATTACTATATAATTCTCAGCCTAGAATTTCCATCACTTAACACAGTATAGTTCAACATAACTCTACTTTTTTCTTCCCCCCCCCCCCCCCCCCCCCCCAAGGGGAGGTCAAACCAGTTGAGTGCCTTAAATTATATGTTATGCTGACTTTTGTCCCATGATTAAAATGGCAGTGGCCCTGTTACAAGGTCAATAGTGTATGAGCATTTCTGAAGAACTGAAGATACAAAATGTGATGCTGGAATATCCAAGCAGAGATTTTTACAGTATTCTGTGGTGGGGAAGGTTCAGGTTCAGTGTTTCCCAAAAGAAAGTACTTTGTCTCTTTTATCTATGCATAAAAAGAGGAGCAACACAGTTGTATTTTCGGCATCCAATTTTGCAGATCAAAACATTTAACAAGTAAGCAGAACTGTTTATGTGTAAATTCACCTGATAATTTCTCCCAAGCTTAGGCTGTAGACTTGTTATGCTGTTCCCCAAGGTTTTGCACAGAGCATTGCAACTTGGTTAGCCAAATACTTTTACTTTCAGGTGTTTTTGTTTCTGGACAGCGCTGAGTTGTATCCTAGTGAAAGAAATTCTGTGGGGAGCTTTTGAAAACAAATTATGGTGATAAAATACTAAAGAGAGGATTTTTAATAGCTATTGTGCTGCAAACTGTGATGCAAGTTGAAGTATTTAGTTGTTTGGGTATGTCTGGTCCAGTGCTTAAGAAACTGAAATAGCAAACTGACTTCAATTTCCATTGTGCATTTCCAGTCCTGTGCATTGTTTGTGTAGATGAATGAATGAATGCAGTATAGATTATTAAATAATGCAACTTTAATTTTGCTCAGGTAGATCTTTCAAACTCTCTGGCCTCCTGGGATCTTTTTACCAGCATATAGAAAAGCAGGAAACCCCTCAGATTCTAGGCTTTGAAAATTCACGGAACTTAATGGTTATTAAAAAAGGTATAAAATATTTACTAAATAACAATAGTTACTGTAAAAGAAACCCAACAAAACAAAACCCACCCAAACCGATAAAGATCAGATAAATGTCAGGCAGTTTGAGGCAAAGATTTTAGCTGTATTTCATCCAGAAGGGTCTCCTCTTCCTCTTCTCTGCAAGTACACCCCTGTTTTGGTGAGCTAATCTCACTTCCTTCATTGGCAGCCTATTGTAGTATACTTTGGCTCTGTACCAATTGTGCTGGGTTATGCATTACAGGTTGTTTTTCACACTGTTATTTAATGAATATAAATACATAATTATCAAACTACCAATTTTTTAAGTTTTTATTGTTGATATTTTCCAAAATATCTCAGTGTTTTCTCAAGAAGTCAAAAATGTCTGTTGTTGGTTAACTAATAGCATCAAATTCTTGTATGCTAATTTGACTGATTTGAATTCACTTTGAGAGTTCAATCACCAAAATAATTTTAATGTCAGCACTGGGCTCAGTCTAAAGGATGTCTTTCAGTTTTTGACAACAGATAGTCAAGGAGCAAATGGAAAAACTTATGCAGGGTAGCTGAGTGAAATACCATGAGGCTAGCCTTCTGGTGAGGTAGTTCTGACAAAATATACTTTACAGAACGTGATTTTAAAAAAAACCCAAACAAACACCACAACAGAACAAAACAAAAACTTACTTAACAGTCTGATTATAGTGTTTGTAAATACTGATATGGCCTCAATGATTAGTGAATTATCTTTCTAATTTTTTTTTTTTTTAAAATGAGGTGTTACTTTTTTAAGATGTCAGATGATTCAGATACAGATTGTACTTTCAGGAAGTCTGTTGGGACTTAATGTATTTCCATGTCACTAATGGTTTTTTGATCACTTCAGCAGACTATTCCTGTTAGTGACTGTGCAAAACCAAGAAAATTCAAATTTTATTAATTCTTGCCTATTATTAAAAAATAATGTGGTGGCTTTTCTTTGAGCCTGAAAAAGCCTCTGTGATGTCTAAAAACCATTTAATTATGATTAGATAGCATCTGAGACCATACATAGTGAAGGTCTATAATTAAATTTTGGGGTTTGGTCTTCAGAGAAAATAAAGGACAATAAATTTAATGTTTGTTCTTTAGGTAAGGCAAGCAAGGACTGTATAGAAAATACTAGCTCAGAAAGTAGTAAATGAAAGCTTCATTCCAGGTGAAATCTTGAAGGTTTGGATTGAGTAAATTTTTTACCTGTGGATACACCTCTATACAAGCCTGTATTTCTTTTTTTTTTTGAATGAACATTTTAGTACCCTTAAAAGGCTCAGAATTCATTTGAGCAGAAAATGTTATTTGTCATTAGCATGTTATTTTTTTTTGACTGATTGACACAAAGACTTATCTTTTTCTCAGGCATTTGCTCCAAGACACCACAGCTATATGTTTTCTCTGTGACTTTTGCTCTTCAAATGCATGTGATAAATTCAGTATGCGAAAGACAATAGAAGGGAGTTAGTAGCACCTGGCTCTGTTTACAGCGCAGTATTTTGTTTCTGGTTTATCCTGGCCATTTGATGTGTGCAAATTCCCATTTAAAGTATAATGACTGTACAAGAAAAAATATTTCTTAATTTTTAATGTGTTATAGCTCTAAATCTAATCATTTTGCCTAGAAAGTTACTCTCATATGTATTCATGGATAACAATGCAATACTTTGATCTTTTTCATGTTTTGCTTGATTTGTTAAACAAATGTTAACAGTTTAATAGTTGAAGTCAAAACTAAACTGACACAATATGACCAGGTTATTCAACTGAAATATTAAATGAAGCTAATAGATGTGTAAATGTTTACAGTTATTTTGTAGACACTAGCAGTATTACTGTTGTTGTCTTTTCCCTGCCTATACAAGCACTATTAAACCACACTTTGAACTCGGTCAATTTTTAGAGGATTTTTTTTTGTTACCTTTTCAAATTGGCAAAAGGCAAAAATGTGAAAAAAGATTTTAAGATGTCTGCAGGGAAATGGCAAGGTTCAATTTTTCTTAAATCAAACTGATGTTGAAAAAGTTAATCTGGTTCAGTTGGGAAAATCATTCCTGAAGGACTTGCATAAGTAGAAAATACTAACAAGGCTAATAATTTTATAATGCCATGAAGTAATACAGTGTTTGGTTATGTTCTGTAAGTAGTTGATGCATAGACACCGTAAATAACTTGTCATCTATTTCAGCCTTGGCTTTTTCTGTGATTTGATCATTGTTTTTCTTATGATTCTTAGGTGCTGCAGTAGCTGGAATTTACAGAGTAGCAGGAAAGAATATGGCTCCCTTAGAAGCTCTTGTCTTTGGTGTTGGACAGACAGTACTGACGTTAATTATCTCGTTTTCAAGAATTCTTGCAACGCTTTGAGACTTACATAGGAGAGGAAAATAAATCAACTAGTTTAAAGAAATCTTTAATCTGAAGAGAAGCTTCCTGAAAGTGGATTCATCAGCTTATGAACTTGGAGTGCAAGAGGAAGGAAGCTATGTGGAACATGCACTACAAATCTAGAGGTTCAGTCAAATGAACAGACTGTCCTCTAGTGTCTGAACTGTTGTACTTCTGCACTGCGCCTTACGTGCCTCAGTTACAGGCAAGGTGCGATCCCATGTGTGCGGAGTTGAGATAAAGCACCTTGAATAGCTGCCGGTCAGGTTAATGCTTGGTGATGGGATCATCGTTCTTAATAGTGTTGTAATAAAATAAAAGGATGCTCCTGAAAATTGCCATATGTGCCAAACTTGGAGTTTAATTCTTAATTGTTGGCTGGGTAAGCTTTGACATTGTAATTACAGAAGAATGCTGTGAGCATACACTCGAATTCAGGTAAAACAGCAAGATAACTGACTTGTGTATTAGCAGCATCTCTTTGCTGTTAGGTCTATTTCAAAGTATAGATGAATTTTGATGGGGTTTAAGAACCACAGCTTTAGCAACCCTGATGTAATTAGCACTATGTGTGGAATGACTCATGGCAGATTTCTGAAGCTCAGCACATCATTTCTTCGTGGTTTTAGCTTGTCAGAAATCAGTAGTTTAAGGAGGCTGTAGGAGGGTTACTAAGTACAATCTGTTACGTATGCACAAACAAATCTTAAACTGATGCTTTCCTTGAAATTATTTTTGTCTAAAACATACAGATGGTCACCGACCCTTCTGAAAACCTCGGAAAGGCTACCGGTTGCAAATAAGCTCTCTATATTTTATTTAAGCACTGATAGGACTCTTAACCCTACACGTATTCTTTAAAGAACACGCAAATATAACAGACTGTAAGAGAATACGCCTATGAGGAAAACAGAAAGGGATAAAAATACGATATACTAGTTTTCTACCAAACAAAAATGTTAAGTTTAACAAAATAGTCACTATACTCCAAACGTTAGGAAGTGGGGCGGCACCAATGTATTTACTACCTTGTTTCTGAACACTTTGTATCTTTGGAAAGACTAAAATATCTGGAACTTTCAAATACTTAGCTTTCAGTAGAGTTTGTGCTTTTCTAGTTTAAAAGGGACAGTAGTGTTGTGCATGTGAAGTGTCTTAAATATGAATGTTTTGGAGTGAATAGAAATTTTAAGTCTAATTACTAACTATTTATGAAATGCAGAATTTAAAGGGCACAAATTTCTGTGTGAGGAATAAGGATTTTTTTTTTTATATCTTTCCTCAGCTGAATGCTTTTCAGCAGTCAGCTTTTAATGCTGACAGGAAAAGTAAATTGCTCAAAGCTTTTGCTGTAAAGATGTCAGAAAGATTTTCAGGAGTCTTGAAACCACTGGCACCTACAGCACAGCTTAAGAATATGGTTAAAATATAACTTACAGTCCAGTCATATTGCTTAGTGCTTCAAAACATTATATTGAATTAACCTGTCTGCCTTTATTTTACTCCACATAAACTGTTGGGTTGATGGGGTTTTTTAAGTGCTAAGGATGGTAATATTATTTCTTTTCTTTAAAAGTATTTAAATCTTGTTTGGAAAATGTACAAAGTTATGGGCTTTGCAGAGAACAATGTAAAACATAGGTTTACAAGCCTTTTCAGTGTTATATTTTTGGCTTTGAATTGCTTTAAAATGTGGCTGAATATAAAATATATTCTCATTATTTTGAATGTCTTCAAAAAATTATTTTTCATAGTCTGGGTTTTTTGTCTTGTGGCTTTTACTTTCTGCTGATCCTTTTTGGCATAACAATCATTGCATTTTAGTAGACAATGAAATTATTACATCTGTAAAAGGCAATTTAAACTTCTCCCCATTGTCTTAAATTATGAGAAAACTCATTTCAGGTATTTAAGTCAAATTGAATAATAAAATAAATGAAGATATTTCTCCTAATGTGCCTTGTTACGTATATATTTTTAGGGGAGAGGATTTAAAAAAAAACAATTTACCACTATCTTCATTCTTATTCTATTTTTGCTCTTTTGAATTAATTTGGTTATTTGATATAATGTCTTACTCAACGGACATGAAAACATTTCTGTTTGACAACCTGGAAATGCTTGTCTGGATCAAAACCAACCGTTTCATGAAGCGCTGTATTCAGTAATTTAGATTGTGTCATTACCTCACACTGAAACTTCTTCCCAGTTTCCAAATTTCCTTAAGCATCGTGATTCTTATTTATGGCATGAGGCTATTATGCTACCACTGATCAATGGCTTGCTGTCTTTCACTAAATTAAACTATAACAGACTACTGCTAGCTTATAAAATGCATATGCAAAGCTTTTGTTGATGAACTTCATTCTTTGTTTTAATTGCAGTGCCAATGAAATTGTTGTCATTGTAACTTTACTCCTTTGACAAGGAGGTATCTTTGCAGACATTAAGTTACTTTCCTTCAAGTAATTTTTATTGCATAGATCATGTAATCACTTTTAAAACATTGTTAGGTGCTTAGTTGTCTCTGCTTTGTATGGCATTATTGCCTGATAACAATGAATAGGCAGATAACATAATGCTTAAGTGGCTTAACAGAGACAAAGTTAAGTATTTGATAGAAAATTGTTTTTAACTATTTTTTGTGAGGGATGTATGAGGACAAATAGTTTGTCTATGAAGTATTCTTTGACCATAGCATGAACTTACTGCATAATAACTCCAGCTATGAAAGGAAGGGTGAGTAAGTGGCCTTATGTCTGTGAAACTTTGAAGTTTCATTCCATGTCCTTAGGAACAGCATTATTAAACATAAGGTGCTCTAGTTAAAATGCAGTGTATGCATATATGTGTGTGTGTGTATTTATGTACAAGTAATGGTTTTGGGTGTGTTCTATACCTTACACGCACTAACAATTGAAATAACTTGTCTAAGAAAAAGAAAATTACTTCACATAACTCTTTTTTCCCTTCCCTCTTGCTATCAGGCTACAAAGTTATCTTGTGTGTGAATGGCACTGATGGTACTCTGGTTCCCTTTGGACAATACAGTGTTGTGCAGATGTCCACACAGGATCTTTTAGCGCTATCTTCAAATAGCTCTGCCTGTCTCTGAGTTGTATCACTAGGCACATTCTATGCATTGTTAATGATTAATTTCTTAGTTAAGAACAAATAATGCATCAACACAATTTAATCTTTAGAGGAGGGGAGGAATACTGAATATACTACTGAATTTGAAGAAGCTTCTGCTGCTTTGTTAGAAGCTGCTGTGGTTTAAGATTTAAACATTCCACACACTTCCAATTTATCAACATGATCAAAAAAAAAAAAATTGGTTTGACTCAACATCCTAGCTATATTGAAGGAAAAATTTCGTCCAAATAATTGTCTTTCATTTCATGGGTAATTCTGAGTTTATGAAACTAATCTGTGTACAATGACTAACGATATAATTTGAAGTTTTCTGTTGACTTTTTTAAAGAAACCAATAATTTAGCCAGATTTGAACATTCAACATGGACCAAAGAGAGAGTACTCCTGATTTTGTGTAATGTAGCTTTCTGTTTTTGAAGTACACCATTTTTATTACTCTAAAGGAAGTAGTATTCCCTCTTCAACATATTGCACACTGATATTTATTTTGGTTAGACTTTCTATTTGAATTCAGTTGGTGGGGAGGCACATATAATGTTATTTGAGCAGAAGCTGTAATGGAGTCTAAGCTCTAATAACTGTAAGAACTGATTTAATTGTTATTTTCTGGTTTAATTCATGTATTTCACGCACTAAGTGTATTCTAATAATGCCTTTCCTGCATTGAATCTGAATATTGTATCATGAGCATATTGAGCTGCATGGTTTTGTATATAGCCATTCAACATCACACATGTATAATTCCACATAAGCAATTAATTTTCTTTTTCAGACACAATATTCCTAGGTGTATAAAAGTATGGGTGAATCAGGGCCAAAAAAAAAAAAGGATAGGACTCTAATAAGGCTTAGAAAACCAATTGTGAACATGACAATTTTTTCAGTTACTCTTCTGTTTCTGGCAATATGCTTTTTTAATCATACATGTATTTCAGTTAAGGGGAAAAATGTGGAGATTGGTTGTTAGGATGATGACTGCAACCTAATTTAATTCTAAGCAATTTGAGATAAAATGAAATTCTGAATTTTGTTCATAAATTATAATGGATTGCTACATATATATATGTGCTAGAACTTAACTTAGAGTGTTGCCAGAGTTTAACATGTAACTGCATCAGCATATTGACAGAATATCTTTTGAAACTTTTATTTTTTTTTTTCCAACCTCTAGATTGGGAGCAGCTCAAGGTGAAAAGACTGTTTAAATCCTCAGCTGTAGCTTCAGAAGGAATAGGTGTTCTTTGTGTACAGGTGAATTTAACACAGCTGAAAACCCAGCATTGGGTTAAAAGTCCTATTTTTGGTCACACCTTGGTCATACCACCACAGCACTTAAGGTCAGTGGGGAAAGTATTCTGTACTCTGTTACGGTAAGGAATCTTCAGCTGGGCTGCACTAGTTTGTGTACTTAACTGCACAACCTTTGGTGAAAATGAAATTGTCCTAGAAGACAGACTTTAACTTGCGTGCATTCCGTTTGATACCTTGTAAGTAAGAAAGATTGTGTCCTGACAGCTGTTCCCCACGCTCATGCCTAGAATTATACTTGAAATCAGTTTCTGCATTAAGTTTAAATGTAATCACAGAGATATCTCAAAGTCCTCAAAGATATGTTACTGCTTAGGGTATTGTCCCAGTGTAGCAGGTGTAAAAACAATTATAGTCTAAAGTAATGATCTAAAGAAGTATTTTCTTTCAGGAACACACATTTTTTCCATTTCTAATTGTTCATCTTGTAGTTGCTGAAAGCTTCAAGAAGTTACTGCATGAATACTAGTAAGATTTGTCAGTTGTTAAAGGGAATGGATAGTATGTCCTTTTGTGCTGCTTTTGTTATTAAAAAAACCCCAAAACCCTATAAGGCAAAGTAAATACTGAAGAGATATTTTCAGTAAAATAAGTAATGCTTGATTGAGATAAATGGCATTCCTTTTGATTTGAGATCTAACTTTTAAAGTTTAATTCAGGTATTTGATATCAGCATTGTAAAATCTATTTCTGGATTATGCATCAATATAAGGTATATTGATGAGGCCATCAGAGCTATAAATCCTTTTAAAATTACTAGCTGGAGGTTTTTACTTGTTTGAAATATGCTTAACTTTTATATAAATAATGAAGTTTTGAAGGCCCTTAATATTTTTGGTGTTTAGAGGATAATCAGGTATTTGTGTAACTAAACTTTTGACTGTGGCAATATATAGAATAGCACATAACTCATCAGAAATGCTTGCAGAAACCACTAAAGACAGATATCTATTTTACAGTTAGAAAAAGGCTACAGTATTTGACACCCGTATTGATAACTGCAACAGCCGTACTATAAGCTTTACGGCATGATAACCAGTTGGATTTGGCTGAGAAAATGAGGAGAGAATTTGAAAATCTTTAAAAATGAAAAAGGCAAAATTGGTACCTATCAGTCCACTGACAATTGTGCCCCTCCAATACTGTTTTTCATCAAGGATGACTTAATAGATCATACACAATGCAGCATAATATCTCTCCGTAAAGTGTTGTGTGGATAGAACACCTTCTGCAAATTTGTATTAGAAACAAATGTTCATATTGTCACGTGACGAAGTTACCTAAGCTGAAGGATCATGACCTAGGCATTGTTATGAAGTTCAAAGATAGCAAGAACAGTGATGGAGAAGAGTGATTTAACATATAGTTGATTTATGCTTTCTACAGGGCTATATTATGCTGTGAAAAAGGTATTCACTTTGAGTTGCGGATGTACTGCATGTTCATGTAACATTTTAGCTCCAATTAAAAAAAAAAAGACTTTAATAGATAACACTTAAGCTGTAAATACTGTACACTATTATCTTTCATTTTTTAAGCAACTTTTTTATTTCCCTGTTTGTGTACAGTTCTCTATGTACATATTTAAAAAAAAAACAAAAACAAAACAAAACAAACCCACAACATTTTGAGAAACTTTTGTAGTTACCTTTTGCATTTCAATTGCAGTAATGATCTAAATACATCCATTCAGCTGTTTGTTTAGTTCTAAGTTCTCATTGTACGCTTTCAGGTTCTTTGAAAAGCAGCAATAACAGTTGGACATTTATTTAAAGTAAAACTTTTTTCTGCACAATTTCCACTTCTATGCTTTAGAATGGAGGTGCAGTGGAACAGTTGTTCAATTGTAAGGTTTCAAGAGCCTGTAAGTAGTTTTTATATTTTATGTGTGTGTGTGATAGGAAATGTTTTGTAGTAGCTCATATAGAGAATTTAAAGTCAAACACAATTTTTCACGCTCATTTATTTGATTAAAAGTTTCTGTTAAAATACTTTCATAAACTTTCCATAGCTTATTGCATGTGCTTATAAATAAATAATCATAAAGCTATACGTCGACCTCTGTATGAAATACTCTGATAACAAATGTTTTGCATTTTGTGAACCTGATTGAAATGTACAAATGTACACACAAAATAAAGCTAAAATGAATTATGAAGTGATGCACTTTCTTCTAGACTGTAATGGTGTGTTCCTGCAAGAGTCGTATTTCTGCTTTATAGATAGGAAAAAGAAAAAAACCCTCAGTGGGACCTGTGATAGCACAAGACAAAAGTGCGTTGTGGGTGAGACTTCCATTCTTCATTTTTTTCACACATGGTTTTAATACCTATGGCCTCTGTTTCTGACAGTTGAATTCCAGCATGTGAGAAAAATGCCTGAGCAAATGAAACATCTGTGAATGGCTAGTTACAACAGGTAACTGAGGCTCCTGCTTTAGTGGTTATAGTAAGGATTTGTTTATGCAACTGGATATGCAAATTGGTTGCAGAAATGGAAACTATATTGATGTAGTTCATCACTAGATTAAGCCAGCTCACAATGGAACGCTGTTTAGGGAAAAATATGCTTAGTCAACATGATGGAAATGCTTTTATCTAGGGGGTTTTTGTTGTTGTTATTGTTGACTTGCTGAAGTAGGTAGATGTTATTTTATTCCTGCTTTTGTCAAATATGCTTTGTTTTTAAGGAAGTCTAAATCACCGTGAGTGTATTACTCTCTACCTCTTGCAGATGCCATTTTAGCAAAGTATAAGCTTTGTGTCACTTATTTGAAATAAAAGGTACAGTTTTACTTGCTTTATATTAAATCAGTCTGAGAACACTCACGAGTAAATCTGTATCTCTTCCACGCAGATTGGAAGTATTGCTTTTAGAGATGGCATCACAATAGCTAAGCTCTCATGAAGAGCTTAAGGGGCTTTAAAGAGTATAAAAACAGGTTGCTATGTCTTGATGTAGTGGTGGTGGGGTTTTATTTGTTTTGTGGGTTGTTTTAATTTGTAAGTTAAAGTTGCTTTCAGGATGAGCTTTTATTGTAAGTGGTGAAGGCATAAGAAGGAAATTGATCTGGAGGAAAAGATTCAAAATAACTGAATCTTCTTATTATAAACTATGGAGGAACTTTTGTAAGGTGCAATGGAATATTGTGCAGAAGTATAAGCTTTCAGGGTAAGTGCCAGAAGCAAGCATAGCTACTTTAATTGTCTACCCTGCATGGGCCAGCTGCCCCTGCAGAGCAGCTGGGTACCTTTTGGGATCCGCCTCTGACCCCGGCAGGGATGCCTTGCTGCCACGGTGCTTTGTGCCCTGCACCCCTGCAACATCATCGCAGCTCATTCCTGAGCTGTGACTGCATCAGGAACCGGGGGGGGCAGCAGGAGCTGAAAGCGCTGGAGCTGCTCCAAGGTAAGTTATCCCCACTCACAAGCTGGAGCCCTCTTTCTGGGAGGGATGGTGGTCCTTTCTAGTGTGCCAAAACAGCTAATTCAGAACCAGTTTGGGCACTTGTTTTCCTTCTTGAAAAATGTGTTTGTTTTTAGAGATATTTCCTTCTGAAGAACAGACTTTCTTGCTTTCTGAGAAGCTTAATTTTGGCCAATGGTGTTAAGCTGTTGCATCTTACGTTGCTTCACAGAAGGATTTTAAAATCAGTTTTGTTTTCTGACACAAGAGAAAAATAGTTTCCTCTCTTCAATACCAAAACTAATTAGCCTGGTGAGGTGGATGTCACCAGAATAAAACTCCGCATTAATGTGTTTTATATATTATAAAACTTAAAATGTGTCTACATACATATATGTAGATATAAATATAGATGTATAGTACAGAATTTCATATGTATGTCCATGTTTAGTTGAACTTCTCACACTGGCTATACTTGTGTAAATAATGGTGGTTTTTTACCCTTTCTTTTAAAAATAATACCTGTTATTCCTCCTTTTTTAAGGTATTGCTAGTAAGCTTGGACACAGAAGTATAGTGTAGGTGGAGCTTGTTCAACTGTAAAATAGGATACGTGTTTAAATTATTCACGGAGCATGAAGACTTGATTTTTATTTCAAATATGTTTCTTTTGTCCCAGTTAATTATGGCATGTTATCAGCCCAAGTGCATTGACAGATTATGGAACACCACTGATTAAAGACATTCCAGGCATGATAGATATTGGCAGTAGCAGGGTTTTTTTTAAATTGTTAAAAGCTGAATGAAAATATTATTGTAGAATAGCAGCTTGAAATTTTATCAGTAGAAGTATTCAGAGTAATCAGTTGTCTGAGCACATAGCTTCCTATTTAACATGTAGTGTATTTTAACACAACTATACCAAAACCAGACGAAGCTATCCCTTTGCACAGTGCCCAGCTATCAGCTGAGCAGTACCTTTGTATAGTAGCTGTGTTTTACCTTAGAACTGTCTAAACTGTTCCTGGTGCTGTTTAAAAAAAAAAAATTAAAAAAAAAAATGCCTTAAAGAATGTTTTTAATGCCCGCACTATTTGTTCTTAGTGCGGTAGGAGTTGCAGCTAATGCATGCCTTTCTGTTTCAAAAGCTTACTGGGGGTAGCTCCTGCTTTTAGTACAATTTGTAGTACCCTCCCTCCCTGTAGGATTTAGACATTATTTGTTGTCCACTAAATACTCTGCATGAGCCACTACTACATTTTTTTGTTCAGCCACTACGTGGGAGAGGTGTGCAGCCCTGTTCCTAGGGCCGAGTAGCCTAGAACTTTACTCTCTGACTGTGCCCCTGTTGTGCTAGCATGCATGCACAGGACCTACCCCAAAGAGGCTGCAACTAAGTGTAAGAGCGTAGAAAACAATCATCTAAAGACAGAATGGGAAGTACAAGGTTATATACAGCATTGTTTGGCATGCTAAAATGATAGGGTTTAAATAATTACTCTTTAAAAAGCCATAATTAATCCTGTTATCACAAAGCTAAGTAACTTGAGTGGTTAAGGATAAAGCATAAGTGTTTGAGAAGTTAATGACTGCTGGACAGTGACATGACAGGCTCATTGGATGTGGGTGAAAATACTTAGATAATGTATAAAATGGCTTGAGTGGCACCTTGAATGAAATACCTTGAAATCAGAGCGTGGAACTTAGATGGCATGGAGAAGCAGAGCAAGGGATGGGGCGGCCAAGACCTAGGATGCGCTGGGTTACAACAAGGATCTTTGTAGTGTGTGAAAGGAAGGGAGCAAGTGAAGGTGTATTTCTCAGGGCTGGGGGAAAAAAGGGACTGCAATAACAAGAGAGTAGATGGCATGAGCTTCATCTGAAAGGCTAGTTTTCAACATGCTTGTCCTATCTGTAGGAGAGATTTATTATTCCGAACATAAAAACGTAGATATCCACATCAAAGATCATGCCTTGGGTCTCCGATTTTGAATAATGGCAGTGTTGTCCAGGGAGGGAAAGATAGTAGTGAGATAGAAAAGAATAATGTATTCTGCTGGAATAATTAAAGACAGATTCTAGGGAATCTTCACACTTTGCACTCCTTCAGAGTCAGGTGCTGCACAAAGGTATGCATCTGGGGCTGTTGCCTTCATGTAGGAGGGGTGCTTCCTCTTTCGTAGAGTTCTTCTGGGGTTTTTCAGGGTCCCACCAGTGCAGAGAACTCCTGCCCCTGTTGAGTAATGCCAAAATAACTAATTTAAAAAACTGTTCAGGTTCAAATGATATTTAACTTATTAGTTATCTAAATTGTTAGTTAGGGAATATTAGAACAGGTGCTTTGCCAAATTAACCTTCCACAAATTCAAGAAAATATTTTTTCTTGTTTTTAAAACAAGCAAAAAGAACCAACAAAGTATTAAGTACCTTACTGCACCAGATCATATGCTCTGAATTTTTTCCTAATCCCGAAGGAATATATAATCCTTACACTAGAGGATTGTTTTTGTAAAAGGAATGGATGGTTTGTTTCTCTGGCCCAATAACTTTCCTAATAATGTAAGTGACCCGCCTGCAAAGCGAAAGTTCTGTCACTAGATGGTGATCTCGGCCCGTGCATGCTTCCTCGTCTGCCTGCTCTCCTCCTTTCCCCTGACGCTGCACTTCCGGATAACGACCAAAGCGATAATCCTCACCTTCAGTTCTAAGTGCTGCTTCTGAATGTTGTGTCTACAAAGGTAAAAAGTCTTAGCTGTTAAAGGCCTAGGGCAAACAAACCATTCATCCTCGTCTTTTTCTTCTCAACTTTATCTTGGCTTATAATGTCCGATACTGAAGTCATTATTTATTATTTATGTCTGGTAGCATGCTTAGCGTTGTGCTATATAACACGAATATTTCTAAAAGTCAAAATAAAAACTACAGGAGCATATGAGAAAATCCAAAGCTGGAACACTTAAATGTTAAGTAAGTCTTTACCTGACAAGCAGAAAAAATAGATTTATTTATTTTAATAAAGGAATGGAGCAGTAGTGTGTTGGTTAGGGAATCCAGGGCAGAAACTTTTGCCTGGTGACAGGTAGTAAGGAAACGGTAAAAGTGGGAGTGGGCAACAAACTGGGACAGAAGGGAATCTCTCCTTGAGTCTTTACTTCTATTTGACTTGCTACAGTGGCTGCTTTCTTTGGTACCCCTTTTTTCCATGCAGCACAGCTCTAACTCGGCACCTTTTACAGGCATCCAGTGACAAACTGGGAATTTTTCAGGAATTTACTAGATGCTATGGTTTTGTCTTCTGTGTTTGCTAGCGCCAGTCGGGATTCAGACTTGCGTAGCCCGACTTCAGGCTCACCTCTGTCAGTGCATGGCCATTGCATTAAAACTTGCTATCATTCCATGGTGTGTTTTGGAAAGTGAAGTCCCCTTTGGCTTTCTAATTGGTCAGGTTCCTCTGCTTCTAAATATGAAACATGTTTTCAAAGCCGAAATTTTTGAGGTATTAAAATGTGAACAAAGCTCAAATTCTAGTTCTTCACTCTTGTGTCGATACCAATGGCCATTTTGCTGCACAAGAAGACATTGTGAACAAAAAGGAAAAAAAGTCTAGAAACAAAGGAAACTTTCAAGCTGCAGCTCTGACCCTTTCCTCTTACTGTTCTTTGAACACTTTTGTTTTAATGAATTCCCTTCTTGAGTCACAGGTACCCAACTTTACCAAGTTGGCGTCTTTGTCTACCAGAACAACTGATATACAAAGGTTTTCGTATAGTTTTCTTCTCCCCGGCTCTAGGATGGGGAAATAGAATAGAGCTAATCACTCTTCAACTTGTTATTGCATCCTGTTGTAGTAAAGAAACACCTTTTTAATGTTATCCTGCTTTTCTGCCATTCTGTAGATAGCAATAGCGATTAGTTTGTGTTATGTTAAACAGATTGTCCATTTGATTGAAGGGAAAAAAACACCACCTCCACCAAAAAACCCCCAAACCTCCAAAAAACCTGACAAACACAGGGTGTGTGGGTGGTGGTGTGTGATTGTGGGTTTTTATGTGAGTTATAGACTTGTGTATCTCATTCCTCCCTCCTCCAGAATTTTGAGGTTCCAGTTTCAGATAGGAGATACATGAGGAAGAAACACTTCAGTGCCAAGACAGGGTCTTGCATTTTAATCTTTGCAAAGGTCTAACCATGTGTTTGGCAGTCAAAGTAATTTCTTTGCAGACAAGAGAGGATTTTGGTTAACTAATGGGAGAGATGCCAAACAGTCCTGTAGTGAATTTCAACTCCACTAGCTGTTACAGTGGAGACGGAAAGTGCCTGGAATTCCTGGTATAAGCATTAAACCCCCATACTTTCACTTATCTGCCTAAACAGTCACATAATCTCAGTGATTGCATATGTCCAGGGCTGAGCCGCTCATTTTCGTATTTAAGATTTATGATTTCAAGCCTGACTCCACCTCCTAGAAGACCTCTTAAAAATAGGTATTTGAACCATTCAGTTAGTCTGACTTGGACTTGATGATCATCACTTTTCTGCTTGGTGTTTTCCAGACTGGGTGATCCCTTTGGCAGATTGATTTTCAGACACACGGAGTGATTTGAGGATGCAGTGTTGTAGAATATATTTTCTTTATAGATAATTAAACCTCAACCCTATTATGGAGCAGGAAGATGAATGCTAGGTCACTGATTGCAGAAAAGGCTTTCCTCAAACAATTTTTTTTAATGTGAAATCCCAGTCTTTATTGAAACTTTTTGCCACTATCACCATAGAAATAACAGCACTTACAGTGCCTTCTGTATCTGGCAGTTTATATCTTGACTGAGAAGTATGCTGTGGTATAGTATTAACACACGCAGCAGTCAAGTTTGTTCATGCTATTTTTATTTGTTTTGTAATGGTGTATTATCCTGTAATGAATTGGGGGGGGGGGGGGGGAAGGACTTCAACCTTTTGTGGTCCTTTGCACTTAAAGTGAACTCCTTTTTGGATCAGTAAGATAGTCATTCCTTGTTGTGGTTTAATCCAGCAGCCAGCCAAAAACCATGCAGCTGCTTGCTCACTCTCCCCCCGCCTTGTTCCTGAGCAGCAATCGCACCCACCCCAGCCACCTTCCTCTAGTTATATACAGAGCATGACATCATATGGTATGGAATAGCCCTTAGGCCAGTTTGGGTCAGCTGTCCTGGCTATGCTCCCTCCCAGCTTCTTGTGCACCCCCTCACTGGCAGAGCATGGGAAGCTGAAAAGTCCTTGACTTATAGTAAGTATTACTTAGCAACAACTAAAACATCAGTGTGTTATCAACATTATTCTCATACTAAATCCAAAACACAGCACCATACTAGCTACTAGGAAGAAAATTAACTCTATCCCAGCTGAAACCAGGACATTCATTTGTATTTAACTTTGTTGTCTTCTGAGTACAGATTTCAAGTGGTTAATAATATAAAAAAAAGACTTCAGATTTCTGAATTTAAAAGGTGTTGGGTTTGGGGGGATGTGTGTGTGGGTGGGGTTTGTTTTTTTTTTTTCCACCAGGCTAAACAGTCTTTAGAGTGCTTCTGCTAACTGAGGTCATCCAACTAATTATTTCAACAGGGTGAAATCTGTTAAATCAAAGCTATAAACATCTTTGAGATACCTTGTGGAAATTTCAGGTTGAAAAAAATATATTATGAGTCCCTGTTGTAACCTTTCAACAATGCCAATAACAGCAATATTCTGCCCTTTACCATAGATCGGAGGAGTGAATTTGCTAGGAAGTTAGCAATGCAATAGTTGAATGCCCTTGCTTTTGCTGAGGGGCCTCTGAGCATGAGCAATGTGGTGTGTGGATCATGTTTGAAGGGTACTTTAAATAAACTGTAAGGGAGAGATTTATTACTCCAATTATTAAACAGAAAGAGTAAAGCAAGCATTTATTAAATGCCAGAGATTGCATGATGGGCCATTGTTCCTGCTGTCAAAATACTAAGAAGTGGTAGAAGATTCATTTAATAAGTTCAAACGGTTGCAATTTTGAACCTGAAAGTTGTAGAGCTGTGAATTTTGAAGAAATAATGCCTTCACTTAAAAACAAAACAAAGAAAAGTCTAAATAGCCCGACCAGTTGCAAAACAAGTCTGTACCTAAAGGTCAAACTGAATTCTGGAAGTGCAGGAGGAACGAGTGCTGATAGCCATCTTCTGAGACCAAACAGTATGGCATACCCTTCTGAAAACCCAGGACCCATCAGCACCGCGATCAGCATGAAAATGTGCAGCTGTGACTGCTCAAGAGATTGTTGTCCCTGACTTTGGATGCCCACATGAGAGAAGGGGATGATCTCCTTTAGAGAAGTCTCAGTGTCAGCTAAAGGATGAACCCTATCTGACTGTAAAAATGTGCATTTGGGGCTTTAAAGAGTACATTAGTTGTTTGATAAAGTGGCTATTACAAATCTTAACCCAAATGTCTGCAAGGTACAGCCTAGTATTAGCTAGCTTCTAGCTTCTTCAATTTTCCTTTCTGCTGATCTTCCTCCAAGTTTTTGATACTGGTCTCCCTTGGTTCATAAAGGTTCGACTTATTAATTTCACCCTAAACTTAAATTAGGGACTTAGGACTGAACATCTAATAACCCCATGCCAAAAAGAGCAGAAGCAGATGGTGCTGCACCTGTGTGAAAGTATTAGTGATTGTAACACTATCTGCCCAATTACTTCCTCTGAATAATAGATTGGTCATGACCAGGTTATATCAATTGATCTTTCCAGCTTCTCTTCTGTAATTGTCAGGAAATTTCCCTTTCCAGGCTCAGTTTCACAAACACGTAATTTAATAGGGACATGGTTGAATTGCTTGGCTTGTATGGGTATATGGAAAAAAAAAAAGGCCAAGAGCTCAAGATCATGAGCATGCACAGTCTGGGGATGGAGGGTCATAACGCTTATTGCTAGTCCGTAGTGAAAAAGAGCCCTGCAAAAAGTGTGCTTGCTGTTAGTTCTGGGTGCTCCTTTCTATGGCAGTGAATACTCTGTGAAACCTCCCCAGTGCCTGCATAGTCTCTGCCTTTGTATAAACACCACAGGGAGTGATAGTGTGTCCTAAAAGACCGACCCAAGTTTAGGTGTGAACAGCTTTAAGGCTAGCTTGCTTCTCAATGCTTCCAATCCACTAGTAGCTGCTACTCTATTGTCTTCTCGGTCACGGGTTCTTGATGTGATTTTTGCAGCAGCACTCTTCTGAACGGCCGTTACCTACCTGCACCCGTCCCTGCTGCCTTCTGCTTCCCCTGGCCTCCTGTAACTCACTCCCCACAGTGAGCATGAGATTAAGTAAAAATATGGGACATCTTTTTTCATTACTGTAGTCAGCTGAGGTATTTTGATACAAAGCAAAAATCCTCTAGGTATGGTCGGTCTCATATATACGTATATTAGGATAACGCAAGCTGGAGTGAAGGAATAATTCCTGGTGCGTACCAGTCCTGCCACACACCCAATGCTATCTGAATGCTCTTAACAGGTTTTTAAGAGTTTCTCAATTTCAGTTGCCTGCCAGGTCATATTTGTGCTGTATGTTTGCTGGCACCTATGCAGACTATATGCCTCAATTTCAGTGAGGATAATTTTCTTTCAAATAGCTTTTAATTCCTGCTGGAGGTTTTTCTCTGACTTCCCATTTTTTAATTAAGATGACACTTTTTTTTAATGGTTTGATTTATGTTCTGATATGAAATTACAGCCGCTTTTGCATATCTCTGCTTCTTCACCCCCTCCTCTGCCAGTTCCAATAGAGCTTGCCTCAAAATATCCAAAATTATTTGTCTTGAACTGCCTGGGACAGTTGATATTACATATATGATGTTATGCATAAGCTCTATCAAATATTTCTCTTCTCCAAAATTTGCTTTTGGTTGCATCTTATTGATTGGATTCTTTAAATGGAAAAGAGAATTCTTCCTTCACGCAGCTTGAGACAGAAATTAAGCAGCCTAAAAATACTTTTTAAAACAAAATATATTAAAAATATAAATTAAAGGAAAAAAAAAAACCACTATTATACTAGGGGCAAGCAAAATTATTGTTTGCTCCCTATCCATGGGACCCTTTTTCCAGGTGCTCTAAGGACATGCAGTAGCTGTCTGACTGAATGCATTTATGACTCCTTTTATCTATATAAGCGAAAAGCGATAACTGACTTATGCCAGGCAGGAGGACATCAGTACAGAGAATGCGGTTCTTGGGTTTTTTAGGAGCAAGAGGAATCATATGGGCATATGACAATAAAATCTCCTCTCCTCTTTGTTCCTTGGTACTCTAGGAAAGGCATTCTGCTAGGGAGCAGTAGAGAAATTCAAGCCGAAGATGCGCAAGGTTTTTGCAAGGATGTCTGCAGGATGTTGTTGTTGTTTTGCTTTTCTGCCATGAGGACTTTGTGTTGCAGCTAGAGTGGAGAAAGGGGAAAAGATGTATTGGTCTAGTTTCATCTTTTATTCTGAGACCTGGGGTTATTTTAGAAAAGAGCAATTCTAAGATAATAGCTTAAGTTAACAGTATTCTTCAGCTAGATGAGTACTACCGCAGCTTTAGTTAGTGAATATACAGTGTTTAAAATTTACTTTTGATGAGATGCATATCCTAAAATCCCTGGTACATTTTTCCTAAGCCAAAAGACACTGGGGGGGGGGGGGGAAGGAAAAAAACAAAAAACAAAACAGGCACTCATGCAATTTCAAAACTTTTCAATGATCCAGGATGTATCTTGAAATATACTGATGATTTCATCCTTTGCAGATGACTGTTCATATTGCAAATGCCACCAGAACAAGCGATTAGTGTGTTCTGAAAGATGACACGTATTGAACGGGCTCGGCAGTAGAACGATTTTCTTCCTCTAAGTCCTCATCATCTTCCCGGGGCAGTGGTGTCATGAGAGAAGGGCTGAAGGGGTAGGGAAGGAGAGTATGAAGACGTTCTGTTGCTATTTTCCGTAGCATCTGTGATTTACGGGTAGAGAGAGCGTTCCCTGTCTCAGTACTGAATAGCATTTGTAAGGTCTTCAGGAGAATTACTGTTATTTTAAACATTCTCTGATCTATTTTCATAGAAAAACTTTGGATAGATGTTTTATGCCACTGACTTTTGTAAGTAAGCATTCCATGTTTTGCTGAAGAAGCAGTAAAAGCAAACTATACATTAGTAAATGCATTTCACCCATAATTCTTTGTTGCTGCACACTTCATGGGTGCATCGATCCAATGTCAAAAGAAGGGGTCGATTCAGTTTTAAATCCTTACTCTTGTGATAGCTGTTCAGGCTCTGATGAAGGGTAAACCATACCATGTGCAATGGCTACATAAACAAATTGCATGTGGGCAGGCACAATCTCGAACACCTCAAAAAACCAGAGAGGTTTGCGAGGTAAGGCGTGTAGGGCCTGGCTTCCTATGGATGTTTTCCATAATATGAAATCAGGGTGAAAAAAGTAATTAATTCTGAAGTAAGAGGGCCCACATACACAGTTAGGTGGGAGTAGTTAACCTAGATTATGTGTAGACGAGTGTTGCTAAAACCAGCCTCTAAAATTGATGTGTTAAAGGTCAGCATGTGGAAGACTGAATTGATGGTTCCTACATGGTGCTGACAGAAATATCTAAAGACCCAGATGACTTCCAAAAAGTGTTTGACCACACTAATTACTGGCTAAAGCAGCGACAACAAAGTCCTAAAACTTTTCACCTTTTTATTTTTTTAACCCCACAACCACAATGTTTAAAGAATCCAGTGAAAATGGTTAGTAGTTGCTCAGCATCCTACCTACCTGTGCCTGCAGCGCGGTGGCACGTTGCACACCCCTACTCCCCTTCGCCTGCGTGAAGCAGCACCTTCTGTTCCTCCAGGAGTGACTTCTGCTGTCAACAGTAGTATGCTATGTCGATAATCTGGAGAGAAAAAAGCTCAATGCATCCATTAGGATATGTTTTCTTCTGGGCAAATGAACAACTGGTGAGAGAAAATGCCCGGTGGAAAAAGTTGTTGAGTGATGTAGGACAGTGAAAGGAAGCAAACGAGCAGTTGGTGATTTGGAGAGAGAGCAAGAAAGATGTTACAGGTTAGTTCTGGCAGTGAGAAACAAGGTATTTCGAGCTAATTAGCTGAAAAAAAAAAATCAGGCATGTTTTAATTTCCTGAACATTTAGGACAAGTACAAATGCCTTCTGCTTTCTTTGGAAAACATTTTTTAAAGCACATCATGTTAGGAAAAGAATTAAGGATCTGCAATAACAGAAATGGGAAGTCTAATAATCAGCTAATTAAACCTAGACAATAGATCCAGCCCTCATAAATAAGGTGACTGTCTGTCTTCTGGTTGGCACTGAATGAAATCAAACCTTTTGCAAAACATGTTTTGAATGAAGGCTAGTTCACTTCCACATAGTGGCCGCTTATTTTCTTGGAAAAAAAAAAATATAATAAAGCATCGAGGCATTGATTTTGTGAGCTGCAAAGGGAAGAGCAAAATTTCAACAGTGAAATTTTTACAGAGTGCCAATGAGCTTTGGGGGAGCAGATCTCCAGTTAGTAGAAATAATCAAAGCTTTATTATTCAGCTTCGTTTTGTAGGTGGCTTTACAGAAGCTGTAGGTTGCCCCTGGGCAGCCTAGCTGCCTAGTCAAATTGTTTCACAAATTGTACAAATGGAGAAATTCTTTAGCTGTGCGGTGAGGCTATGTGGGAGGGAAGCATCGCTTCTGTTCATGATCGAGTGGCTCACCCCCCTTTTTATTCTCACACCCCACAGCGTCCTCGTGGCAACCTCATTATTACTTGCCTGGAAGTTAATCGTAAGTGTAAGTGCATATTTTTAACTTTCTTGAACGTGATCAGCGTTCCGTACTTGCAGGACGGTCGGCTCTATCGCTGTAGAGCAAGCGGACAGAAGGGCGATGCCGTGTCAGACCTTCCAGCCCTGGGCTGCTTCACTCTTCTGTAAATTAACCATTTTAGGTTAAGGTTTGCCAGAGTGAGTTCCCAGGATAAATATTGTGTTTCACCTTTGAACAATAACAGAACTGGCGCACTACCAGGAAGGGCAGTAGCTGGGGAGCGTAGGAAGGAAAGAATCATATAGGAAATAATTGTGTAGGAGGTTTTTGACTATGAGGAAGTAAAAACTAAGAGTTAGGTCTGTAACAGGTTTCAGCTATAAGCAGTATCTACATAGAAAACTGATCTCTTCTTTGTTTGCAGCCTTTGTATCACCATTCTAATGTGCTATTCTTGTTTTTCCCAAATGTATTAATCTCTGCTGGTGCGTCTGAACTGGAAAATTAAATCTGAGCATCTCTGAATGCTGGGGAAAATCCAGGCTGCAAATCCAAACGCAGAATTCATACTCATCTCCAGTGCCCGTGACGCTCCGGGAGACAGAATCACCTGGAGACTCGAGCTTTAGTGGAAAACGGTCCGACTGTCCAGGAGTTGTGGAGTGGGCACGGGATGGAGGAAAGGCGACCCGTGATTCTGGCGCAGCTCAGGTACTCGCAAGGACTGCGTTTTCTCAAGTAACAGAAAAAACAAAATGTCCTGAGTTCCCAAACCCTGTAGCGCTCATAACTGTCCTTTGGACCTCTGTGGAAGTGAATGACTCATATTGCAACTTTTCTTTATTTCTGTGGCTCTGCATTTCTTCAGAAGCACAGATGGGGGGGGGGGGGCAGAGGAGAAGGGGAAAGCTTTGTAAGTAAGTGTATTACCAGTGAAGCGAAGGGTTGATTGTCTTAAATGCACTTCTGAAAACAGAAAGTAAAATTAATGGCAACCTTTGAGTTTTTCTTCAGGAGACAGGCAGGCAAATTGCGGTTGTTAAATAGCTTTTTAGCACTTTCTCTGATCAGGTTGACACTTTCTGTATTCTTAATTAGACGCTGCTGGAGTGCTTGAGGATAATTTTCAATCCCTGAAAGATGAGAAGGGCTTGTAACTTGTTCATCTTTATTTAATTTTTAAAATACGGTGGTCTAAACAGTGCCCTCTGAGGTCTGTGAGAGGTTGCCATGCAACTGGAGTTGGGAGCAAAGCACTGCACAAACAGCAATACTGACGGTCAGGCGAAAAGGTGCCTTAAGGAATGGTGCCAGAAATTGAAGTTATTGTACAGGTCACATATCTGTATTTGATGGTTTTCTGGTCATATGGTGTTACACCCTTGCACAGCAGATCCTTTTCTAGACGTTCTCTTGGTAGCTGCTTTCTGCTGTGGATGTGTGTTTCGTACTCAGGCGTGCATAAATTCTGGACGCCTTTGAGAAATAAGGAGGCAGTGCCTCCCTTAGCCTTAACAGCTCCACTAATTCTCAGGAGTCCCTGTGAAAAACGCAGGTTCGAGACAGATAGCTCAGCTGTTGTTTTGGTAGTGTTCTGAGCACTTTCTTTTTTGGTATACTGCTTTTCCTACCTGGAATGGAATAATTTGGGTGCTTTTTTCCAAACTGTTTTTTTCTGCTCTTATGCTCTGCTTTATTTGTTGTTGTTTTGTTTGCTGCAATTCAGCTAATCATCTCCAGCTTCAGGCTTTGGCACGAAGGTCTTTATCCCGCTGTCGAAGTGGTGTGTTGTGAGGTGCACTGTGATACTGTGATACTCTGCTAGCGAGACGTGATCTTTGATGATATCAAAGAGTTTTTACAAAGCAACACCACAAAGATCTGTGGTGTTTGTACTGCTATTGGCAGGAATATCTGGAACAAAGAAGCAAATGAGCTCTTGGGTGCTTCAGATCTGAAAGAAGAGCAGCAAACCTCAAGGTCGAAAGCAGGGTGAGGTGGTAAGCCTGATCTGATTTGCAGAAGTGCAGTGTAGTTACTTTCTGAATTCTGGGGCACTCTTGATCTTTCCTTCCTCGGTTGTCACAAGGTCACCGTGAGTTATGCTTCTCCTGTCAAATCTCACGCTGCATCACAAATTCCGTACGTGCGTGGCAGAATTTCACCTGTCACCTTAGCCAAGGGTGTTTTGTTCAGTCTCCCATTCCTTCCCCACCTCTCCTGCAGCCTATGGGACCTGGCCAGTCAGTCAGCATCGATAATTAACAGCGAATAACAAGTACCTGCTCCAGTCGTTTCACGGTCTATTCGTTTGCACAGACTAGTCACTGAACAATGGCAAATAATAGAAGAAGGAGTAGGTATCTTGGACTGTTTATGCTCAATTTATGAGCAGTAATGAAGTGACTACTTATCTATCAAAGTCGTAGAATGCCTAAATGAAAAGGGTAAGAAAGCCAATTTAAAGAGATGGGTGTAATCTTCCTGACTGATGGTTAACGCTACGTTCAGATAAGTAGTTATTTGTAATATGCAATGGAAATATCGGTTTACTATCTCCTTATTGTGGCACTTTATTTTCAATACATTGTGGGTACACAAGCATATTTAATTTTTTAACCTGTTAAAGGTTCTTACAACTACCTTCTGCTGTCATTTACTTAGCGGTTTTGAGAAGGACTAACCCTAAACTGTTCTGTTTTGTTTTCAGGAAATAGCCAGAAGTGACAAAACTGGCCAAATCTTTTCATTTCCTTGAAAGCGCAGATGTCTAAGGGAGCGCTGCTTTGCAAGGACTTCTGCAACCTTTGTTTTTTGACTCCTCTGGAATGTGACACATTGTTATCGCAGTTGCCCAAGAAGGCTTTAGTTGCAGGTTTATCATATACTCCAGGCTCATGAGCTATTTCCCCGGGGACCACGCCGCATTCTTGATTTGCATGGCGTCTCGCGGCCAGCCAGCACCATTCAATTCCTGTCCTCTTGGCATCCTGTCTTAGAAAATGACCTTCTGTTCTCCCTCAGTAACTCCAAGGTGCTATTGAAAAAGTGCCTGCTGTTCAGGAAGACCCACAGGGGTGTCTGGCAAGAGAAAACAGCGCCTGAGTCTAGGAAGCTTCAGTGATGCAAGTGTGCGCGCGCGCGCGCGCACACACACACACGCACAGACAGTCATCTCAGGAAAAGCAGAGATGTTTATGTTCCTGCCTTTGAAATGATAAAGAATACAGAAAAATTCCAAATATGTACAGTATGAAACAGGTGTAGAAGAGCCCAGCGGCACACAAAGGGTGACGTGTAAAACCCCAGCTTCCAAAACACGGGCTGGAAGTGCGAATTCATCATTTATTTCCAGCATACAGTTGGACAGATGCCAGGTGGGGGGGTTTTTGCATGCCTTTTTATTTTAGTTTATTAAAGAACACGGTTTTGAGAGGAAGAAAATAAATCATGCCTCTTTAAGAATTCATTGCCAAACTGTCAAGGCATCTTGCAGTTCTTGAATCATAATGCTGTAGACATTAAGACATTTGTAGGCTTGGCAAGATCCCTATAAAACAACATTTTTAATCCAATATGCACTTAATTGTCTTAATTGAGGACACAAGTAAAGCCATGTTACACTTTTGGGAACAGGCGCCCACTATCTCTTTTACATAGAGGAATGACCCTCTGAAAATCACATTCTGCTGATAGGAAAACCTCTTATTTCCTTAACCATCTCAGACAAAAAGTCAATTGTAACTTTTTTTTTAATCCATGAGAATTTTCATAATGGCACAGAAAAATAGTTCCTTCGTCTTAAGTTCATTAAACTGTCATTCCAAACTTTACGCATTCCCAATTGAGAAAGTGGAACAATAAGTTCCTTGCAAATCTTACACTTCCCAATTTAGCAAGATGCCTAACTGCATATATTCATCTGCACACGTGGCGTTTTCAGTGAGTTAAAGGTGGGGTACATACTTAAATTGCTTGCTGATATGTGTCCATCTCGTGCAATCTTATCAGTTTGATATTTTTAAGAAACACGGTCTAGCTACATTTTAGAAGAGCTGGAGTGCCCTGCCTGCGTTCAGCTGCAAATATGTATATCTCCCCCAAGTGTGGTTCAGCCTTATTAAGGAGTGTTGCACCGAAGCTAACAGTATATGTTGCTTCTTTTTAATTTTTAAAAAAAAAAAAAAAAAAAAAGGTAAGTTAACAAACAATTATTTTTGAAGTGTTTTCCAGAATGTTGAAAAAAACCAGCTAAGAACAGTGCCCTAGGAAACCTTGGCTCGCTACCCAAGCATTTTTCACTCATGTTTCGGTTTCAAAAATAGCTCTTGTTGTTAAGGCTAATCTCAAGACAATAACAAAGTAATGATGATGATAAAAAATCTCAGCCTCCCTCAGAGATTGGGTAGAAGTTCATATCCTGATCTTTCTTTCAAATGTAGCCTTTCCCCATCATAGATTTTAAGGCAATTTGAATGTTATTAGTGACTTAAAAACTCATATCACTGTGGAGCACCAAGCAGAAGTTGTTGGGTTTGGTTTGGGTTTTTTTTCCCTTAATGCTTTAACACAAGAAAAATCCCACACTGTAAATTTTGTTCTCTTCAGATATTTATCTTCAGCACTGACCAAGCTGTTACCAAGAGCCAGAGGCTTACGTCCCCAGGTATGTGCTCTTCTAGTCCTCTCAGGCTCAGCACGTTTTAGGGCTGAATGCCACCTTGATGGTGGTGGGCAGGTTTTGGGGTGGGAAAGACCTTAAAACTACAAAATCTTTCCCTGGTTTCCGAATTAGAGGGCATCATGCTTGCTGCTCCGTGTCTAGCTGAGGCCAGGGAGGCTTCCTCACCTTTCTCAGTAACTCTCGATATTATTCCCAGGTCTTTCTCTTGGGTACGAAAACCCAGCGATGTCGTGTGCCCACAGTCTGATGTGGTCATGCGCTCCCGTGCTGATTTTTATGTTAATCCTTTGATTTGGTTTAACCACGTAGTTTTACATTGATTATACAATAAGCTCTTCAGGTAGCACCGCTGAATCTAATTGCAATTAACTGTCACCACTTTAGTACTTAGTAATGTTTGTTCTGACAATTCCTCAGAACTTGCTATTGAAACAAAGCACTTGTGCTTTCCCTTTACGAAAAATAAAACAATAAAAATGTCAGTAATTCCTTTTCCCTCTCAGGAAATGTTTAGTGGATGTGGTTTGAAGTTTGTTGTTGTTTTTTAAAGCTCCTATGACATTTTTATGTGCCTGTTGAATAGAAAGCTGTAAACAAAAAACTTAAATATAAAGTTGCTGAAAACCTTTGCTAACATTTTTATATTTTTAACATTCTTTATTATTTGAAAACTAAGCAAAAACAGAAATATTTTTTCCAAAAGCTTTTTTGCAGCTAAAAACTTTCCAGCAGACAGCATATAAATATTTATAATGTTGCTTGATTTTTTTTTTTTAATTTAAGTACTGTTAACAATAGGACTTCAATCAGCCCTAATTATTCCTACAGACATTGATTTTTGGAGGGCAGGCATACTCAGTGAAGAGAATATTTGAAATATGCTGCAATTTCTTCCCCAAAAAAACTTTTGCTTATCTGGTAGTGATACAAATTTTTGAAATCTTATAAAATACTGCGGAATTAAACTGTTAATCTGAACTTTAAAAAGATTTGAAGTCTCGGAGGTTCATTGCTAACTGGGATAGAAAACCTTGTTGAAATCAATCACCTGGATTACACTGGGAGACTGCTTATGGTAATTTAAAAAAAAAAAAAAAAAAAAAAGAAAAAAAAAAGAGAAACAAGAAATTGCTCAACTGGCCTAATACTGGCTCTGTGTATGATATCTTTTCATTCCTGACTAGTTAGATGATATTTCTTTGCTGGAGCAATTATGCATTCATCTCCCCAGGGACCCATGTCCTCATGGAAGTGTTAACACACATTCCTCTCTAAAAGTTTTTGGGCATGTCCAGCTGAGGTCATGGTAATTAGAGATAAAAAAGACCCTTTGGATCACCACGTCTTTCCCCCTGCCAATGCAATTCTGCTTTTTTTAGGAGGTGTATTTACAATTGCTTTAACAAAGCTTTGGGAAAGTGACTCAAGATGAGGCAAATGCTCTTCGTTACGGAGACTGTTCCACATCAAATCGACAATAAGAATAGGGGGTTTTTTTGGTGATGTTTTCTTATATTTTCCTTTGCTGCAATTATTTTTTCATCTGATAGGCACCTGAGAATCCCCAGTAACAATTCAATTTGGAGGTTGTCTGTCATTAGCAATTTCCTACTTCATCTTCTTGTGCATTAGCTCACTCCCTGAGTAGACATTTGGTTTTAGAGCTCAGCACATGATGTAGCCTTTCTTAGCTTTTTATTACTCTGTTGTTGAGCCATTTTCTTTCCTGGGAACTCTTCAGCTCTCCTGGGCTTAAAGTCAAGTTTGCTACATGCGAACAACAGCACCTCAAACAAAGTCAGGCCCGCAAGTAAAGATTTTGGTTTGAGGGAGGTCTGGGTGAGAAATGTTTTTCTGAGTTCTGCTGCTGCTACTTGTTCGTAATACTGTCTCAGTTAAACTGTAATTACTGGTCAACGCTACCTCTCCCCAACACCTCTTTTGACTAGATTTAAAAGATTGATTATGAGCTCACTTAATCTGGGCTTACGTCATTGTAATTCCACATGGTAAAACCATAACTCCGTTGAAGGCAATAGCGGTTTTTACATGTTTTCCCTGGAGTTAACTGGTACGAATCAGATGTCGCCATTTCCGTTGTCGCCATATGTCCCTTCTCGTATGTGCTAATGTATCTATTTACCAAGACAGGTTTTTCTTTCCCTGCTTTCTTCACTGGGTACTGGATGATGGGAAAGCTTCATGTCCTGTCATCTTTAAATTAATGCCCTTGCATCTTTTCTTCTTTTTCTCCCTCCTCTTAAAGTACAATTGTTTTCAAAAGCTTCAGGAGGCTGCTTTCTAGTTGTAAGTGGTGTTTAATATATAAACAAAAAGAATTGGGAGATTTGTTTTTTAAAACCCCTGTGTTCGTAGCTGCCTCTGCTTTAGCAGGAGGTTGGGCTGGATGATCTCCTTGGGGTCCTTCCAAGCTGGGTTAACCTGTGATCCTATGAGCCTGTGCTTGAGGTGACAATGAATAATCTAGATACGTTGCTTGAGGAAATCTCGGTAAAAAAATGATTCAGTAGAAGTTCATTCTCTGCTTCTCTCTTGCATAGCTGTGTTTTCACAAAGAGCCACAGGATTTTAGAATTAGGGTATTTCATAATTCTCAGAATTTATCTCCATGTTTTCTTTGCTCTTTTCTGGTATCAGACACTGTAAGAGCCCACAATTTTGTCACTGGCAAGCTAAATTGCCTGCCAAGCTCTGCTTTACAGTCAAACTGTTACTTCTACAGAGAGCATAAAAGCTTAAAAAAAAAAAAATCACACAAAACCACAGCAACTTTCAAATAGCGTGCAGGCAGCAGGGTGCCTTATAGACATCCATGCTTACGCAGTCGCCTTTTGAAACACCAGCAGTTATACTGCATGAGGCACTATTGCTACTCGTGTGCCAGTTGTTCACCGTTAAGATGACTATTAGTTGTATTTCCTACCCGTGAGACACTACGAAGCTGCTTAGCGTTTTGACCAACCATGTTTCCTAAAACACGTATCCCTTTAAAAAAACTCAGCCACACGCCCAAACAGCTTGGCACCTTTAGGTGGCATAGAAGATTCATGGCGTAAATAAAAGCTCACTTACCGCTGCAGGCGAGGGCTGCTCTGCTCTCCGTACCGCCGCTGCAACCTCACCACTGGAAGAGTACCACGAATATGTACGACGTGCAGGAGATCGTAAGGGAAGAACGCAAAAGCAAGTTGTGCAATAAAAAGTAAGTCTACATCACCAGCACCAGTGTTAAAATATTTCTGTATCCATTATGCAGAGTTCTGATTCCTGTCCCTATACCACGGCGGGGCGGGGGTGTCAAGCACTTTTTAACACTTCTAATAAGAAATGCTCTTTTAGGTTAATTGAACTCTTTCACACAAAGAGAAAGCAAAGAATTGAAAAGCCGAATCAAAGGCCGTGAAGCAATGTTGTGCTTTCTAGATGCTTCTTTGTCCTCATGTTGGTCTCGCCATATGCTCATAGAAGTTGGGAATGCGGAGATGGATTTAGCAGAAGAGGTTGGTTTGCAGGAACTTCCAAATCTCTCTCCATTGTACTGCTTTCCTACTCTGTGCCTGGCATTAAAGAGAGAGGTGGAGAAACGGAATGGCAGCAGCAGAGAGTGCTGTTCTTGGGAGCCGGGGGAGGGGGGGGAACGAAATCAACCAAACAAAAGACCTTTCCAAAATATCAGCCAAGGCTTTAAATTGTTGTCCCAAAATGAACAGGAGCTGGTCTCACAAGGGTCATCGGCAGCAGAGGCAGAAGGTAGATGTGATCTTTTATCGTCTGTATTTCAGCTGTAGAGTATCCTTGCGCTAACTAGCCTTGCAATGGCCGGATGCCTCATGTGAGGACAGACTGAACCAGAGTCTGGATTCATTAAATAAATGGTACTCGTGCAATAACATACTCTGGTCGCTGTTACTGAGAAGCAAAAGAAGCCTGAAATGGAAGTATCTGCTGTTCCGGCCCTTCTCAGGAGCTCTGTGTTGCGCGAGCCTAATATTAAGTAATTTCTCGTGTCTGTCAAATTTAATTACGAGCCTTTTCAGAGCACAGGAATGAAATAGCTGGTGAAAAGTCTCAAGTGCAAAACTAATCTATGCCACTCATTTTTCATTGTGATACGAATTTGATACAGTGACAGACAAATTGTATTACAAATCAGGCTCAGTGAGTAGCACTCATTTCTTTCCGTTAGTGGCACCAGTTTTAACAAAATGCAAACTGTTCCGAGCTCTAAAAGAAACACAAAAGGTTGCTTAGGGCAGGCAAACTAGGTGTCTCTCTCACACGGTGTCAAATGAAATATGGTTGATATTTACCACTGTAACGTAGTTTGCAATGTACTTTGTGTCTCCATTAACTGCCTGGTTTAGATACCTACAGCCTTTATTAGTATGAAAGTCAGGGAGGGAATTTAAAAATAGGTATAATAAAAGGCGTATTTAAATTTGGTTTCATTAAGAATAAATAATATTTTTTCATTTCTGAACTGTTAAAATCCAGGTATAAGTCACCATATGGTTTGATACCTACTGCTCTAAAATGATATTGCTGCTTATTTGCATTTGAGGAGGAAAAATCTTCATCATTACGGGTGAGTAGTCAGAGGAAAACTTGCATTAAATCAAAGCTAATCAATACTGTGCTGAAATATACATTGCCTAGGAAAGCAAAACAGATGCTTGAGAAGAGGGATACTAATTACCATTCTGTTTCTGAAGTAAGTTAGTTCTTGCACAATTTTTTTGAGGAATCCTGAACAAATTGTGGCCCTTATTTTTTGAGAAAGAGCAAACGGACAATTTTTGTTCTATCAGATCTGACCTCTGATCTCTTATCAGGGAATTGCCTACATCTTTTTCCATAATGTTTTGGTTTGGGGTTTTTTGGGTGGTTGCTTTTTTTTTTTTTCAGATTCCAAGAATAGTTGTCTCCAAGGACTTGGCTTCATTTGTTACAAGATCTAGAAAAGTCTGGTTTTGCCACCGTATTTGAAACCCCTTAATTCTTGAGAAAATGATAAATCCTACCATTTAATTAAACTAAATATGATTTTTTTTTGTGGTGGCATTTATGGAAAAGAAGGTAACGGCTCCGCTACAGGCACGGAGTGTTTTGCTAACAATAGACCTCTGTGGCCCATGAATAAACGTCGCATTAAGCAGGTTTTGATGGAGGGATCACCGCTGGGTTTGAGGATAGCTGCCATCCTTCTCTCTCAAGTTAAAGAGCTCAAAAAGAGCTACTTAAGGCTCCTTCTGTATGGAGAAGCTGTTGAGGAATAAACTAGTGGGGGAAGTCAAAGAACAAAAGCTGGTCTCTGGGAAGAGGCTATTGTCCCAGGAAGACACCAGTACTCTGTGTAGCACCTTTGGGTCACCTGGTTTGATTCCCCTCCAGAGATGCTCAAGAGCTTTAACAACTGCCGTGTGTCGCCAGAATACCTAACCACACGCGTAGCCCTAGCCTGCCACTAAACTAAGGTCAAATGTGGGCTTACGCATCCTTGACTGTGCAAGCATGAGAGCTGATCGTGGGATGCGTGCCAGGCTGGTTTTATGTACGTACAATAGCTGTGTTGCAAGCCCCCACTTTCTTCAGCCGTGAATCATGGTGGCAGCTTGGTTTAGGCTCCACTGTTCTAGTGTCACTGAATTATGAGTAAACCTGATTTTTCATAAATAGAGAACAAAAGGCAGAAAAAGAGATTCTAGTCTTTATTTTGCTTCTGAGAAAAGCATAGGAGTTAAGGGGTCGCTGGGCAGAACACAAACAAAAAGAACCCCAGTTGAAGTACTCTTAATGTCATGGGTTGTCAACATGGCATTTAAAGACGGTGAAAAGCAGAGTGGGGTGGCTATGCTTATCAGTAAGCTGAGTCTCTAGAAGGCATAATTAAAACGAACCAAGCAAGGCTTAAATACGTAAGACTATCCATATAAGAGTTTCCAGGCATTGAATTAAATCAATTAATAAGCCATTTTAAGCTAACTTGTTGTTAATTTTGAATATCAGCATTCATCGCAGTGATCCAGACATAACTACCTTGCGCTGATTCCTAAGAACCGAAAAATGGCGAGCTGAATTTAAAAGTAAAATGGACTTGCTCAATGACATGGTCCAAGATGGGTGAAATGTAAATAAGAAAACAGCCATACGGAGTGATGTATCAGGTCATAATCACTTTATGTAGATTATCAGGCATAACTTTTTTTACCAGTAAAAGATGAAAGTTCTGTTAAATTGTAGGGGCCAATATTTTGACGTAGTTTACATGTGACCATTGACAGTGCAACTACGAACAGAATTTTTTCCACAACTTCAGTCTTCTGTTTGCCCTTTTATTTCAAAATACCCGATTGCGTGCGTGTGCGATGAAGCTGTTTGTTTCTTTAGAGTCTGGGTGAGAGTGAAAGGGGAAGAATGTCCAAATCTCTTTCTATGTCTCATTATTATTTTGGCACAGGAAGAACTCTCAATCAATTATGGTATTTGAATCCACTGGCTAAGAGCAGCCCGGCTTGAGGTTGAACTCAATGCAGCACAGCTACAAACAATGTGCTTTGTCCATTCCAACGGTGTCTCTTTGCTGTAACATCATTTACTGCCACGTCGTTGCCAAGGCACGCCCGTGTCGCCCCTGTCAAAATGTCAGTTTAGATCGGTACAGCGATAGGATTTAATTCAGCTGTCTACATGATGCAGGGTCGCTGCTCACAACAAAGCAACAAGAAACTGCTCCAAGCTGGTAAGCTGGCGGTAGGGCTTGGGAGAAGGGAGAGCAGGAGAGGAAGGTGAGTGTGTGTGAATAAAACAAATAGGGAGCCATAATTGCAACAAATGTGCTTAGCTTGATTACTTGATAACCTCGGGTTTCGGCTCAGTGTGGCCATGCGAACTTTGTGGCCAAAACTTTACTGAAACAATAGATATAGCTATGTAACTTTTTCTAATTAAAACCATAATAATAGCATGTGACTGTATGGGAATGTGTAGTTGAGTGGATGGCCAAAGATAAAGCCCAGTGCAGAGGAAACAGTTTTTGCATGTATTGATCCAAAGCCCAGTGAAGACAAAGGGAATGAAATTAGGGTCTTGCGCGGGGAGCCCGAAGACCTAGTTCCTCTTCTGGTAAGTCTGGAGTGTTCTGGCCAGGCCTTTTAGCTTTGCGTGTTTTAAAAGTAGCTTTTGGTTTATGTGCTTTTCTATTTGAGGGTAATCCAGCATGAGACCCCTATGACCTGGCTATCAAAAGTACTGTCAGGCAACCAATTCCGCTGAGTGCTGTTGTGCTGAGCCGTACCAAAAATCCAGTCCAGATGCATTTTCACACGCACCCATCCAGAAGCAGTAGATACCGTGGATTACTTGGGTCTTGTCTTCTCGAGACTCTTCCCTGCTTGTAAATGTGGTATTAAAGTATTTATCCTATTTTTAGGCTTAATCAATATTTTTAGGGATATTTAGATTTTCTTAGGGGAAAGAGCTTCAATGCAGAATTACGTTATGCCAGGTCAGCGACTCCAGCTGACGTGATCCCACTAACTTCAGGTAGAGCTACGCTGACACCCAGCTGAAGTTCCTACCCAAAGTATCCAGAGATCTGTTCAAACAAAAGATAGCTTAATATGCTCTTAGGAGGAAGGTCAATCTGCTGAAACAGAATTTCTGAGTATTATCCTCTGATATTCACTCTTGCTTAAAGCTACAAGGAAGCTTGACCAGCAGTCATCCTCGGGGTGGCTACACCCATCAAATCTCAAGGCAAAGACCACCCAGATGTGTTCTTGCGGGATGGAACTAGACCATCATCTGAGATGTCAGAGGCTTAGTGGCAGTGAAATCTTATGAAAATCATCCCATGGAGATTAAAAAGGCGGGGGGGGGGCGGGGAGAAGGAAAAAAGAATCAGCTCTCCTGCAAAGAGAGTTTGCAAAAAGAGAGTTTCTCACAGGCAGAAACCAAGACCGGTGCTTGCACAGGGGAATGCTGTGCAAAATCAATATGAAGTATGTGCAGAAATAAAATGCGCATGCAAGCATGACAAGGCATTATGGCAGACTGATAGCTGTAGGAAAGTACAATGCATTTCAGGCTTGAAAATTTGAAATAACAACAGACTTTTCCTAAAGCACAGGGCATAAATCGCACCTACTAAATTTCTTTTGCAAGCAAGTGCAAGCCGGGTGAAGAACTGCATCCTTCATGTTATTTCTTTCCCCTTTAGCACCTGAGGTGCACAGATCCGCTCCCCATCACATGGGTGAGCTGTTGTTCCTCAAAGCCGCGTGCGAGCCAGAAGTCCGGAGCGTAGCAGCACGCTTGCGTCGCTTTGGCAGGGATGGAGCAAACCGCTCTCCTTCCACCCCCGCCCCCCCAACTCCATCCTCTCCTCGCACAGGAATACCCTAATCAGGGAAGTATGCACGGGCTGTTTAGCAGAGGGGTCAAATCCATTTGGATGAAATTCCAGGGCGGCAAGGATAACAATGGCAGGAAGCGAGGTCCTTGAGCTGGCCCACGCTGCCCGCCCGTAGCAGCACGCTGTTGGCAGCTATGGCTTGCTGCCGGCTGCCCCGTCCTGCCCGCCCTTGGAAAGCCCTGGCTGCTCCCGACACCACGGAGAACCGAAAGCTCGCCGCAAGCGGCGTTAAATGACAGGAACCCCTCCGTTAATTATGAAATTATTCTGTGGCCACGCCGCTTGCGCAAACCTAAATCTCCTCTTGAACCCTCTGGGATTTTTAGGTGTTTCGTGAGATGGCATGTCAGCAAGCGGTGAATTCCCTTGTGCCCCTTGCTTCTTTCCCACAGGAAAGCCCTCCCGTACGAACCCCAGCGTGAGCATGCTTTGCATTACAAACCGGGGCCTCAGACATTTTCAGTCTGTCTGAGAGAAATCAGGCTTTACTGATTGCTCCTCAAAGCCTACGAGGCAATACACAAATAAGATTCCACGCGTTTCGTGAGCTTGTTACTGATGTTTGATACAATGGTTTATTTTTCATTCTTTCAACTACTGATTTTTCTGCTTTGTTGAAACTCCCCCTCAGTTAAGGTAGGTGTGTAAATGGACCAAACCCAGGGCACGAGGCCGCATCCGACACTCGCTACGGCAATGGCAGTGCTGTAGCCTGGGAGATGTTTCTCTGACCCTGAGACGAGGAGGAGGAGGAGGAGGAACTGGAGAGCTCGGCCAAGTTAAAAAGAGTGTAAGCACATTTTTTCATTTCTAACATGCCATGCAGTGCTCCGATTGCCTGATAGCGACTGTATGGGAAAATTCCATCTTATCAATTTGTTAAAAAAGTCTTTCTCATCAGGGAATAGGAGACGGCACTCATGCACAGAGAATGTAGGAGTGCTTCGAGTGCTCTGATAATCAGGAAACTCCAAACCCCAGTAGCTAAGCAAAACAAATGAGAAACTCCTAAAAGACGGCACCACCACTAAAAGGAACTGCATTTTTTCTGTCAGCGTAATGTCCAGATCAACCTCATTTCCGTTGTGACTGTTTTGTTTGGGGTTTTTGTTTTGTGTTTTCCCAGCTGATGACAACGGTGCGCTGGTGGAACGACATCCCGCACCGTTTCCTCCAGGTTGTTTCCTTTCCTTCAGCTCTGAAAGAAGTTTGCAGCACGTGGACTCGGGTGGTCAGACCTGGACCCACGTGCTTGTTTCTCTAGATGTATAGATGCCAGCTCCCCCGAGGAGGAAGTCGCTGCAGCTGTACGTTCAACAGAACATACTTTTATAATGAGCACATATAGACACGCCGCTAGGGACAGAGCTTGGAGGATGCGTCTGAATGGCACGGGCTTTGCCTACAGACCGTGCTTTACATTGGTAATGGTTTTCTCCCTTATAAGGGATGCTCATATTTAAAGAGAGCATAACTGAGTCTCTCCCACAGTCTGGTCTCGGCTGGCCACTTGGGGTTTGGGGTTTTGGGGGGCTTTTTTTCTTTCTTTCTTCCGCCCCCGTGTTTCTCTACTAGTCTTCTGTGACCTCCTAACACTGCAGATCATTTATCAAATAGCCAGTAATGGCTAAACAGAGGCCCATTATAGCAGGGATTTGCAACATTTTGTCAGCAATAAATATGCTGTGGTCAGTAAATATGTTGTAATTGGAGAGCATTACATGGAAACATGAGTTTCAGTATTTGCCAGAATTTCAAACTGGGAAAAAAAAAAAAAAAGAAAAATTAGCTTTCATCTGAAATAGTCGAGGTGACTTTTCTTAGCCCGTTTTAGTTTTCCTGCACCTATGATTCAGGACTTGGGTCAAAGCTTAGCTCTAAATTTAAGGATCTAGAACTGAGACTTGGGGTGACTAAGATGACTGATGACTAGAAGTGGAAATATGGAAGAAAACTCAAAAGTCAAACTCTCACACAATGTACAGTGTGCATGTGGGCCTTTCTTTATCGGTAAGATAAATGTCTTACTGATGGAAGATGAACAATCTTTAGTTTACATCAGAAAATGTATGCACAGACAGCAGCAATACGAAGTTCCACTGATTAACCAAGATGCCTCTGCTGTGGCCTGGACTATTGATAGCAGAAAAGGTAAGCTTCGCTGGTATTATTTTGAACTACAGGTAGGAAATAAATTCAGTAACTAAGGAGGCACTATGGAACAAGTCTTCCCCCCCCCCTTTTTTTTTCCTCCCCTGTATGCCTTTCTGCAGTTTTGAATTCAGTACAGACTGCCCATAAGCCGCAGGCTGTGTATATTTAGCTGTGTGTTTGTGATCCCTATGATTTCCAGATATTTCATCTTCAAATAACATTTTTCCCCAACCACTAGGGATAGCCATCTTATGTTCCCTCACAAATAGTCATTCAAAATTATGTTTGTGTCTTGAGAAACATCGCCAGCAAAGTTGTAGTAAAAGTTGAAGAAAGGGGGGAAAAGCTAAGAGAGAAAACTACTGCAACCTTCTGTATCTTTTTCTCTCTTTGCAACTCATTTCCTTTCTAAAATCAGTGCCACATAAAAGCACCAGCTAAGGTGCCAGTGCCCAACTACCCTGCTCAAGAATAATACACAAGTCTTAATGACTTGAGCGCATAGAGTACTCAAATATTTATTTTATTTTCACCTACACAGCAACATAAAACCAGCTGCCTAACTTAAACACTTCACTGTCTTTTAATATAAACTCATAATGGTTTTATTCCCTTCCATCCCCTACCGCTTTCTTATTCCTACCCCACCCACTTCCAATGTTACTACATGCTTTTCAAGCTGTTCTGCTCCTTTTTGTTTTATTTGTGCTATGTACCATCCGTAAAGTCATCTCTGGAAATCATAAGCACTTTTGCAAAGACAACAGTGGGAAGGCAGTTGCACATCGTGTTATTTTTGGCGAGATCCTACAGGAACAATGACTATTGTTTGGCAGATAGCAACAAGGAGGCTACTTTAGCGATGTAATGGTTTAGAGCCTGGGGGTTGTTCCTCAAAAAGCTGTGATCCCGTTTAAGGTATGTGCGATTCAAGGTCAAAACTATTTGGCAACATCTGGTTAAAAACAAACAAACAAAAAAAAATCCACCAAAAAACCACCAACCCCAAACCTGAGGCTATAGATAAAAATAACGTGCTCTCTTAACTTTTGTTTCTCTCCTCTAGTATGTGAGTCTCACATACGTTCAGCAAAATAACCGACTTTCTATTTATTCTCCCTGTGATTTTGACTTGAGTGTTACAGCGTTGGTTGGTTGCGAGGTGATGCAGCGCGACAGAGCGTGGATTTTCTTTTGGGCTGGCGCTGGTTTGGACTCACAGATGTGCGAGTGAAGTAACGCCTGTGCCAGAAGTCTCCACCCGTACCTGAAGAGCCGAACACTGGCGCATCCGTGGCAAATTCAGGTGCTCTGTCTTGTGATGAAATATTAATTAACGCCGCTTATAATGTTGAAGCGACCCCCGGTTGCAGCATCCCTGAACATCATTAGGTAATGCTGAAATAACCCACAACGGCAGCTTTTCCGCAAATACGTGTAACGGACCTGCAAGGGGCGGGAGGGGGGACACGACACCTTTCCGGACTGAGACCCGGCCCCTCTTGGCGCGTGCGGGCTCGGGTTTGCCTGGGACACCCCCCCCCCCCCCCCCACGTCCGCGCGCGCGCCCTTCCGCGCCGCTCCGCGGGGACGTGGGCAGGCGGCGGTGCCAGCGCGCCCCACCAGGTGGCGCTGTGACGCCTCGGGAGCGCCGGGGCCGGGGCTGCACCCCCCCCACCCCCCCCGCACCCCCCACCACCCCCCCCCGGGCCTCTGGCAATTAAACAATTACAGTAATCAGAATGTCAGAACCTTCCATGCAGCGAAGGTGCTGAATTTTTGGTCCGTTTTTCTGAGGCGCGAGACCCCGGCGGTAGCGATACCCCCACTTTAAAGGGGGTTTCCTCCCTTAGGAAGGCACGCTCCCAAAATCGTCCTCCTCTGTCAGCATCTGGAGAAGCCTAATGGGAACAAATGCTTAAGCGTGGAGCTCCTCTTCCTATTTACACCTGTCCTCACTTCCCGCTTGGGCACGCCGAACCCTGCTGCGGCCGTGCCACGGTGCGCGTAGCCGTCGCGTAACCACGTAGCTCTGACTCCGGAGATGAGACTGTTCTCGTGATTTTGGGGGTTCCCACCGCTGGCCAAGGTGATTCGTTGGCCTGGACAGGAACAACCCGAGTCCTTGCAAAGCTCCGGGTGAGAGCTCCGCCAGTGAGGCCGGGAGGTGTGCTGCCCGCTCAGTTGCCTCTGCGGTGGGAACGGTGACCTCCGAGCCGGTAAGGCAGGCGCCTGGAGACGTCACACCTCTCTGCAATACAGCGTTTGTAAACTGGGGGCCCGAACTCTTTGCAGACGGACCCTTTCCCCATGTACCTACGTACCGTGCAGCGCGCCCCTCTGCTGTCTCAGAGCCAGGGGATGCTGCCACCGGAGCTTTTGATGCTGATGTGGAAGAAAAGCAGTAGATGGAAAAACCGGTGTTTCCAAACACAGGCAGAAGTGGCGGTGTGTTGTAGCAGGGGAACTCTTAGTAGACTGAGTGACAAACCTGTCTTTCACCTGCCAGCTGGCGATGGCATCGTTGCTAGGTGGTTTCACACCACAAACCTGAATGAATGTCTCAAAATGAAAAGCAGGTGCGTGTTGGTATATGTAGGTTTCCGTCTCTTCTCCTCGAGGAACGTGGTCCTTACAGCAAAACCGGATTGTCCTACGTACTCAAAGGAGGTGGTTCTGCTTGTCTCAGGTGTAGAAAAAGGCATTATTTTCTTATACATGTGCTGGTCTCTGGTTACTGAGCGAAATTACCTTCTCAAAGTGAAAGGACCTTGAAGGTTTGCTAAATGTTTTGAGAGTGTTTGATAGCAGGTGACATTGAAAAACTGAGTATTGTTATTAAATTTAATAGCTCTGACCTATTATTGGGCTATATCCTAGAGGTTTTACTCGAATGCATGTTTTCAAACACAAATGTGCAGAGGTTAAACTGAAGCATATTGACTTTAAACACCTTAGGTATTAGGCTTGCTTTTCAGAAATGTTGAACTCCTTGCAGGGTAGGGCCTCTAGAGACCTTAAAAAGGCAAAAATTTCACTTTAGGAGCTTTTGACTACTGGTCACAAGGTCTGGCCTATCGTAATTGTACTTGGGTTTTACCTGCTGTTTTTTCCCAAACAATTAATTCAATCACAAACTTCTAAGCTGTAAGCAGTAACTTTAGTTCAAGAGCAGAACTTGATGTTGGGGTTATTCATATGAATCTACATAGCCAATAACCTCTTCCTCTGAGGTAACCAGATAATCAGTCGGGTTACATATTAACAAAAATTATTATGAACCCATATATGAACACAATGATTTTTTTCCCAATATTTACTGAATAACTTGCCTGGGAAATAGGTCTTAGTTTGGCTCTCATGGTTGATTCTAAGCCTCTTCTTACCAATACCCCTGAGACTCTCTGGTTAATTTTGTGGCACAAAATATTTAATTATGCGCTCTGCCAAGTGAATACAAGGTCTCAAATTGAATTTCAGCCTCCCTGGGCAACTATTTTAGATGCTTTGGTAGAACGTAAATGCATATTTTCGGTATGCCAGATCCCCAGCCTCGTATCCATGAAAGTAAATCTTCAGTAGTTCCACTGAAGGCTTGGAGCAATCCTAAGTTATGTTTTTGAGGTCAAATTGTGACCCTGAAGCTCTGGCAGAGACCCAAACCAAGAAATCTGTGTGGGAAATTGGGGAGGGAATGAATTAGCACTTGCCTATGCTTTTTTTGTGGGAGTAAACTGTTACAAAGGTGTGAGCTAAGATGAGAGCTCCTGATCGTGGTGGATGTTGCTTTCCAGCTGTTTCTGCTGGAAATAGCTCGCTCTGTGTGTGTATGGGATGGGTCCTTATTTTCTGATGGTGCTCTGTCTCAAATAACAACTTTTACTTCCCCTGACTGCCCACATCCCCCTTACCCCCTTCCAGAGAAAAAAAATCACTTAATCTTGTAAAAAGAAAGTCCAGGGGTAGGTTCTAGTTTGGGATTATTTTTTTTTCTCTGGTGAACTTAAACCTTAATTTTTCTCTCTACCAAACAAAAGTGGCAGGTCTAAATAGCATTAGGTAATTGTGGTTGTCATACTGCACATTGTACTGTGGAAAAAATTAATTATTGCTGGTTTTTTGCCTGAGGGTTTAAGCAGCGGTCCCTCGGTGTGACTGGGAGCGTGTCATTTTCCTCCCGCTTGAGACTGTGCGTACCATCGAGCAGTATGAAAGGATTCCTGTACAGCTGCACTGGGTGAGTGGGCGGGCATCTCATTCAGTAATAACATCTAATTTATACACCCATGAAAATCTACGGCTATAAATAAACAGTTCTGACTGACTTTGCATACTTAACTTGAAATAAAATGAGAGAGAAACAGGGTGGAAAGAGAAATCTAGTGTAAATGTCGTAAAGGCCGGATCCTTACGCAGTGTACCTCAGTACAGCCTTTTTAGAAATCACAGGGAAAATGTTGTTTTGTGATCAACGATGTAAGCTTTCTTCCTTACAGGGCTTCACGCTCAGAGGAGCAAAGCAAACCCGAGATCCCAGCAGTCGTGTTTGGGAACAGGCGTTCCTGATCCCTTTCCCAAAGCGCATGACTCAGACCCAGCCTCTCTGTGCAGGACGTAGCAGAGAAAAGTGCCTTAAAAAGAAAAAAAAAAAAAAACAAAAACACCCCATCCACAATTATCGTCGATGCCCTGTAGCCCAGCAGGACAGTCACCGTGCCGGATCCCGCAGGTTATCCTGGCGCGAGCGGGAGCCAAGGGCGAGATCTGCCATCAGCTGCCCTGGCTGGACGCGGAAAGAACAGCCCTTCCGCCTCAGGGCCCAGGCTTTGTTCTGAGTTTCTGACATTTAAGCTGTTTGCACTGAACTACCAGTACGAAATAAAATAATAATAAAATAAAAAAAAAAGACAGAGAGAAAAATACCCAGCAAACCTGTACAAGGAGTCTCCTGAACTTTCTCCTCTTTCTAATTCCCTTTGAGGTTCGTTTGTTGTTGGTTTTTTTTTCTGTCCGCCTCTCTGAAATACTTCCTTTGACCAGCATCTTTCAGCTGAATTCTTTCCATGTTCTTCTTTAGCCTCAACAGGAAAGGAGGCGTGTGTGTGCACGCACGCGTATGTAATTGCTTACATTCCCCTTGCAAAGTTAGCTGGAGCAAATTATCTAGATAAGCTGGGAATCATTGAACGTGCGCACGTCTTTCATTGAGTTAACTTAGTTTACAGTCTAGCCCTGGTATGTTAACTTCCCAGACTAGAATTTTATCAGGTGCTTAGCATGTGAGAAGAACAACCTTATGTAGACACGTTATTTTTATTTTTTTTTTATTGCTCACAGGCAGCTTACAATGTGTTTCGTTTTCACTAAGCTCCAGCAGCATTCGAAAGATGAAAATAACACCCCGGTGAACTGCGTGCGCAGTAGCTCTAAGCTAGGGGTTTTGGCAGTGAAGATGAAATCAGGCATTTAAGTGCTGCAGCTAGTTTCAAATCCTCATTTAAACGCAACGCTAATAACAGAGATCCTTCTTTTTCACGTTGACCATTAAGGAACGCTTGCGCTACTGTCAGTTTTGCCTGTTTATTGGAGTTTGCAAAGCAGATCTCCAGTGTTTGAGATGTTAACAAGATGTTGAGGCTAATAACAGAAATCAACTATATTGAGCAAGATTAGTAAACATGTGAATGGAGTGTAATTATATGGCAGGCAGCTTTATGTTAAACAGTGCTTTAAATTAACATGCTTTCTGTCAAAGCAATCATGCAGTCAGTATAATTAGGTTACTTTCGCTGCAAGAAAAAGGAAGAAAGTGTCGCATTCAGGATTCCTGTTAAAATGGAGGGGAGATATTTTGCATATTAATATTCCAGAACACTTCTCATTAGAAGAACTTGGCTTCATGCTGAACTTTCTGAGCAGACATTCCTAATTACAGTCCTTGTTAGCCCAATTTGTTATCTATCTAGCTTGGAAGTCACAGCACTGTTAAAATTATCCCTCCTCTTAATTTTTTCCAGACTTGATGAAGGGCAATCCAAACAAGAGCTGGCTTGCATTCACAGGTCTTTTACAGAGTGGTGCCAAGCTCATGAGGGAGTTCATTTACCAGTGATGAGTTTTAACCATGGACACATCCTCACGTACATTGTGCAAGAGATGGGAAATCTGTGTAAACAGATGAACGCAATTTTCTTACTCATAGCAGTTGCAGAGTTATCATGTAGGAGGCAAACATTTCATATTTTCTACCAGTTTTCCATATGCCTGATGACATAATGGCTTCACCAGAAGCTGCAATGCATTGGAGAAAGGATTTATCACAGCTGCATTTATTTTCCTCTACTTTGTGGCTTCAGCGTTCATGGAGAGATTGTTTGGCCAGAAGAGGAGGATTCACTTGCCTTTCCGCCTGTAGTCCAGTACTACTATCGAATCTCCTGTTCAGAGGCAGAGGAGAAGAGATTATTGGGGGTAAAAAAAAAAGGCACAACAGAGAAGTCCTCTCACAGATCAAGCACGCTGCCGGGAGGAGGATGTGAACCTGGCTCCAGCCTCCCAACGTCCCTGGGGAACCGAACCCATCTGGGTGTAGGAGCAAGCTACGAGTGCGTGGCTTGGAGCAGCTGCTGATGCCAAAGTGCTGCAGAAGTCGAATGAGCCTGGGATATCCCTAGCAAGTAAGGGATTACTCGACTGCTGAGGAATGATTTGAAATCTACCGTGGTCCACATCCCTTGAAAATAATGGTGCTTTGCTAGGGTGTGTGGGGGAAAGTATCTGCCACCAAATAAGCCTAGCTTGGTGGAAAAATACGTGCAAAGCTTTAAAAATAAAGCTCGTCTGAAAAGGCAGCAGATGGTTAATCCTGCAGCTAAGATATCTGGAGCATCCTCATGTGTCTGGCCAGGATGGCAGAGGACCTACCAAAGACCCACAGCTTTCTGAAGTACCAGCTAAAGACCAGATGTGCTACCGTCGGACACCAAGTGTGGCAATAACCAAATGTATTTGGCTACCCTTATCTAAAGCACTGTATCAGCCTCTCTCCTTCCCTGCTGATGATCATTTACTCCCAGGGAACCTCTTTTAAAGGTGCTTCGCTTGTCCATAGACCTCAGAGGCTCTGAAACGCTAATTGCTGTATTTTATTTATCTCCAGCCTGCACAGCATTTGGCAATTGACCTGATGCGGAACAAAATCCTGGCGTTTCTTCCTTCCCAAATGATCTTGTAAGTATTTTGTGCTGACCAAATAAATATTTTAAAGATGGGGGAGAAAAAATTCCACACAAAAAATAAAAATAAAATAAAAAAATTAGCTTATTAGGCCAGGGACAGCATATTAGCAAGCACCTGTTAATGCCTGGCCTCCGGTGATGAAATCGTAAGCCCTGGGTTGCCAGAGCTTCTGATCCTGTCTCCCTCCAGTGGATCATCAGATAAACTTGTCAGCAAGAGTAGGGCGTGTGACAGATGGTGCAGGTTTCCTTTAAATAGCTAGACTCCTGTTCCCAAGGGGTACTCTGCAGCTTGGGGGAGTGACAAATATGAAGGATATAAATATGCCATCACAGGTTTGTGGCACAACTAGGATGAATGGATGAGACGAAAGTAAATATTTGTATCTACTTTGCAAACTCAGGGCTGTAAATCCTCTTAAATTTGAGTTCCATTTGTCACTGGCAATATAGTGAAATTGTAGATATAAACATTGTTCATTCACTGAAAGAAATAGATAAACCCTGGACTCTTATTCTTTGCTCTTAAAGGCATGATAGAACAAATGAAGATATCTTCTAGAAAGGAGGCTCAGTTCAAGTATCTCTGCCAGACAGTACAGAAGCAAGAGGGCTGTAATAACCAAGGGTGGAACCCGTGTCTGGATCCATAATTACCTGCAGAACATGAGCAGTTTAACACTCATACAAAAACTGCTGTGCATAAGCCTGTACCAGAACGGTGGTAGAACGACTTTGTACCCTGCACGGATGCCCTTTGCATCCCTTCGTGTCCCACTCTGGTTTCTGCAGTCTCAACATCTGCTCAGGAGGATGAGAGCATCGAGACTGCAATCGTATTATAGTATTGCTTCGTACCGCGCAGATTGACGCGCTGGCGCATAGGCTGGGTGTCCCAGTCGCTGAGTACAGGGCATTAAGGGAGCTTGGTTTCTCAAGCACGTAAATGCAAAAATAAAACCCAGGGAAAACAATCGGTTCCTAAAACATGCTATATGCTTCTGGAAAATGCATTTCATGTGAAAGTACTTAATAAAAAAGAAGAAAAATATTAAAGAAGATTGCCTTCTAGCTTTAGCTCAGCCGTAGGCGAATATGTTTCAGCGATGTCTTTGCAAGGTACTCAAGAGCTCGTAGAAGATCTGGAGGGGCACATCCATCCATGCCCTGGGCACGAGGAAGTTACTCCATGGTAAGTTTCTTCTTTTTCCTGACAGCAATGGTTCTTATTCTTGCTGTATTGCCTTATTCCTTGCTTGACAATATCTTTACTGTTGGCTTTGTTCCCCCGGTGTTCCTCAGCCAGCTGCTGGCCAAAGCTTTCACTCCTGGAGCGCAGTGAGCGTCCAGGCATGGGTCTGTTGGAGCTGCTGCCCGCTCCGACAGCCAGCCTCCCTTTCTGCCCCGTTTCTCTCCCAAAGGACAGTCCCACCACCAGTGGGGGGGGTGCGTGTGTGCGTGTGCAGCGAGCATTTCTCTGGACTTGGCAGAGGCTTTGTGGCTGTAAAATCTCTCAAGTGGTTTGCCCAGTGTCCCTCAGCAGGCATTTCAATCGCTGGTGGAGCAGGTAGCTGTTGCTAGCTATAGCTCCCACCTGCATTTCAAAGTATTGAAATGAAGCAGCTGCTGAATGTTGTTTTGGGCTTTTTTTTTCAGGTCTGCTAGATGGAAGACAAATGAATCTGCTGCATCTTCAAATGCTGGTGCCAGAGAAGAGACCTCAGCTGAAATGTTGCTCTGTCTGATGTGGAGAACTTTGATCTGAATTTGTCCTGAGGATCTGGTTGTCTCACCAGAAGCAAAACCCGAGGGAAAACTGCTTGCCTTTATTTTTGAAGGGTTCCAGTTTGGTCAAAGTAATGTGAGATCAGTTGCCTGCATGATGTTTTCTACCCATTGGGAATGGGAGAAGCTATCACATGGTTCATCTTTGGTGCTCGGACCCTGCAGCCAAATTCTTGGCTGAGGTAAATTTATGTCAGTAAAAGAATCAGCCCATTGTTTCCAATTATCCTCTTTGGAGTTTCTGTATTGCTCAACATTGTCTAGTACTCTAGAAACTCTGGGATTTAAAACAAACAAACAAAAAAAAGTCATTACTGGTACTATTTTCTGTGCCTCTCAGGCTGTGCAGCTGGGTTGCCTTAGTTACCACCAATCCAACTGTGCAAGGGGAGAGGCACATGAGAGATAATACATTTTTAAAACCTCCAATACTGTATGAAACAGTTTGTCTATAAATAATAAAACAGATTTAGGGTCTGGCATCTTTTGGTTGTTCTGAAAAGGAAAAACAAGGTTATATTATTTGACAGCTTGGGTTATCCAGCTCTCAGAAATGATACTGCATCTTTTTGGTCAAGCACAGGATGTAGCTTTAAAAATTACTAGCTCAGAGCTGAAAGCTGCCATCCATGGACTTTGGAATAATTTGAAGCTAAATACAGCTTTAAGGGTGAAAAAGAGTAAGTTTTTACATAGCCAGTTTTAGAAAAAGTGATAGTGGCCTGAAGGTATAAAGGAACACGGAAGAGAGCCCGTATGAAGCATGGTGAGCTGTGGGACAAGCTTCATTTGCAGCCTGCAGCCTGCCACGGGATGTAAGCCCAGAAGGAAACCAGGCTTGCCACCCTCGTGGAGCCATTTGTTAAATCACTTCTTGCACCTTCAGATAAACACAACTTATCTGGGCGCAAATTCAGCAAGCTTCCTTCCTTCAAGTTGGGAAGGAAAGAAAAAGTAGTAGCTGCCCCGGATCCTTTCCCTTTGGGGCGATGCCCGGTCGCAGCAGCCCAGGCAGGGCTCTCTGCCCTGGCAGATGCCACCAGCATCAGGTCTAATTGCTCGGTTGGTAGACGTGTGATCGGAGAAGGTGCTTCCAGGCGTGCCTATAGGAACCTAGAGGACAATTGCATTACTCTGTAACTCAAACCGTGCCTTTGGGGGATTGAGCAGGAAGCAAAAGAGAGGGCAGAAGTGCCCTTCCATGTACCGTTTCTTTTGGAGGAGGGAGGAGGTGGGAAGGGCGGAGGGTACAGAGAGACGAAGAGCTCTGTCCTCTACCACCACAGATTGTTTTGCCTTGTGTGTGTGTTTTTTCTTGCAGGGTTATTTTAACTGCATCATCTCCCTTATTGTGATGAGAAGGTGAGACAGGAAAGGGTAGGATGGAAAAAAAAAAAGTACACGGAGCCATTTTTGCTGTGAGAAGAAAGGTATGTTGGAATTGCGGCTTCATTCGGTTTGCAGCTGTTTTTACTCTGGCAATGCAGAGCCAAAGATTTGTCTCGGTCAGGAACATATTAAGACTCTGGCACACTGTAATTTGGAATAGCTTCCCTCTGGCTGTGTTTCAATGCTTATTGGGATCTTGTTATCAATACCAGCTTAAGGAAGTCCTGCCCTTCTCTTGGGTGGACGCAGCTGGGAAATGGATTGGGGAAAATGATCCTAGTTGAAAATAACCCCTGCTCGCAAGAAACGCGTGTGCGGTGAATAGGAAAAAGTGGGGGAGGTGGGCAGGAGCTTATTGAGAAGTTATTGCTGCCAAAGCCCCCGTATTATCGAACCGCGGCCTCAGATACGGCAGAGTGGCCAGCTGTTGGGGTGCAGCGCGCAGCTGCTTTTATCGGTGTACAGCGAACCCAGGGAACGCTGCCAGTCCTGGAGGTGAAAAGCTGAGGATACACGTGAAGTAAGAAGGGTTTCCACAAACAGGGGGAACTTGTGACTCGGGGGGAGTGTCCTGCATGTGAGTGAAAACACCGTGTAATTGTTAAGGCCGTGATTTTGTGGCTCCTTTGAAAAATATGAAGTGTCCATGGAGAGGCAGACCCACTGTGCACAGGGGGCCTCCATGGATTGCAAGAGGACACCAGACATCATTGGAGGATATCGTGTATGCCGTGTTTATATATATTCTCTGAAGTTACATTCATGCTATCACAACTGGGGGTGCTTTTCAGCCTTTCTGCGTGCACAGAAAACAAAGTTGGGTGCTTGCCCCGGTTTCTTAGAAGTCACTTGAATTAACATCTCTTTAAATGAGGGTATTTAGTCAGCTGTTCAAAATGCATCTGATTTTTGCAGTTAATTTGATCTCTGCTTGGCAAGACCTTTTGTCCTATCAATTAACACCTTGGAAATCAAATTATTGTAATTCTGATTATCTCCAACATATGCATCAGGCATACTCTAGGTATGAAATTACCAATACGTACTCAGTGATGAAAAAATATGATACCTAGATGAATCAGATATCAGATCTCATATAAAGACCTATATACTGTCTTGTAGTGATGATATGGTCTTTGATTAGTAATAGTTAACTATTTACATGATGCCTCTTAAACCAGAGCTAGCGCATAAAGGCTGCAGATCTGTTTTCATTTACCAGCAGTCCTCATCTTGTATCATGTTTATGCAAGAATAGAATTCAGCCAAAATTTCCAAACATGGACATGTAGAGCAAGCATCTTATTTGCAGAAGTATCAAGCGGTGAAGTTGGTTATTCAGCACATTTGAAAGCCTGTCTGCTGCTTTTAGGTAGCTGAGTACGGATGGTGAGAGACTAGCTACAGACACTCTACTTTGGCTTGACAGGCATGTGAGACTTCACAAAATGGATCAGGCATCAAATGTTCCCTGAGAACAGAGGGAGGTTGTCTTATTTATTTTCAGAGGTGTTTTTGCAGCATTTTCTCTTTCATCAGAAAGCTAGCTTAAGAAATTGCAAATGTTCACACATTTGTCCTAAATAAAATACACACGTTTTCCTGACAGAAACACTTTCATCCTCAAAAACTTCATCTTGAATGAAAGAGAGAGGAAACCAGAAGGGAAAATAATAATAACAATTACAATAATATCCCATGCCAAACCCTCAAAGCTGCTTCATCAGTTCGTTCTTTCTTCTACCTGTTGAATGTGTCCTCCTAAACTATTTTTTTTTTCCTAACTGCCCATTTGTCCAAGGAAGCTGCCTTTCATTTTCTTTAAATCACTATTGATTATACCACTACCAAAGCAGAAGGGAGATATTCTCAACAGTTTGTAAAACTTTCTGAAGTGCTGTTCTACTGATGGAGCTGCTGCGATGCTTTCACTTGGAAACACTAATGCCTTCCTATAAATTTTCAGTGACTGGTACCCTTCCCTAGTCGGACAAACACCACGTGATGCAGATGTAAGAGTTTTAGCCAGAGAGATTTGGCTTCTCTGAACCCTTGCTTGAGAAGGATTTCAAAATCCAGTCGTTATGCTGGTAAGAGGTGCTTCTCAAGACACATTAGGGAAACCTGGCCCAGCCTTTTATCTGGTAGGGCTGGGATTCCTGCTCTGATTTGTTCTCTGTTTATTAGTAACCACTTAGGACCTGTCAATCTCTATCAGACACCCAAATGCCACCCTCCACCCACCAGTGTACAAGGGCCCCCTCCTCCCCGCCCGCCTAGGCAATCACAAGAATTCATTTTAGATAAACTTTTTTTTTTCATATGGATAGAAGTGAAAAACAAAACTTAGACTGACCCCATATCATACGGTTGAGGAACTCCCCGAAGTTGTAGAAAGAGACGATGATGGCAAGGCTACAGGCAAAAAAGGCTACTAGCCCAGCTGGGCTGAACAAAGCGAACAGAGGATATACCCACTCTCCCGTTACAGAATAAATCCACAGGACCCTGGGCAAGGAGAGAAACGACCTTCGGTTAGGACCATTCAATTAGAAGAACCACTTCATGATTTCTAACTCCTGAAGGGCCAAGTTATCAAAACAATCTTGATACAGAGGAAATTAGCTCAGCTGTCGATACATCTCCTTGGCATTTGGGCTATTTGCTGTGAAGCACACTTGAGCTGCTGCTAAATTAGATGGTTTTCAGCGCAGGTTGAAATGCACACAATGTTCTGCTGGATTGCTGGTGGCATTGGTTATCAGCCGCAGTAGAATAACAGTAAAACATTAAAATGCTCAGAAATAGGGATGTGCACTTGGCTATGCTAAGTGAAGCTTATTCAAATAAGCTCTCACATATGCATTTGCTCTTCAGTTACAGGAGTTTTTCAGCCCCTATCCAGTTCTTCAGGTTCTGTGGGGACAGAAAGTGCTGGTCCCCACTGTCCCTGTCCTGCTGCTGTTGACCACTATTTTTGGAGTAGAAAGAAGTTTTCAGGAGGCAAGAGGGCAAGGGGGATTCTCCAGCACTTTTTCTCTTGGCCTACAAGAGGGAGGAGAGGAGGAGCAGGTAGGTAGGAAGCAGTGGTGTAGCTGCTTTGCTCCTTTGTTCCAGAACCATTTGCAAAGCAGTGTTTGGGAACAGGAAAGAAGAGAAAGGAAGATGATGATTATGTCGGCTTTATAGGGCTTCTTTTCTTCTACTTAAGCCCTCTCTTTCTGCCTTTTTCTTCTCTCAAAAATGTCTTGTAGTGGCTATCAGTTCACTGGTATTATTTTCGTTGTTTACAGCTCGTAAGAGTGGCTGGTAGCAAATACCTGGACTTAATATAAAAATGGTCTTTATATATTAAATGTAGGGGGGGGGAAAAAACATTTTTATGGATAAAATTATATATATTTTCATTGACTACGTAAAAAATATAAAAAAAAAAAAAATAGGTCAGGTTTCCAGTGATTGTTATGAGGATGTGCCATGGATGGGCAGCACTTCCCTAAAAAGAACCTTTGGGTCCAAAGAGTCCTAAAAGTTTTAATTCTTCATTAAAACAGAATGCGTCTAAGGGGTTTGCCATATTTTCCACCACAAGTGTTAACGTGGGAATGCAATCCTGCTCTCTCTGAATGCACCCAGCCTGCCACCTTGCACTGACCGTCAAAGAGAAGTGACAAACAGGCTGCCCCACCAGCCTGAGATTGTGTCGTGAAACTGAGGAATGGGAGAGTGCTAAGAGAAAAAAAAAAAAAAAATTGGAAAAGATTATTTTTCATTTCTCTAGTTAGAGCAGAAGGGGGTCTGGCATAAAAAAAGGAGGGGGTTTACCGTGCCTGTGAAGAGGCATTCGCTAATCCCCACCTAAGGGGTAGATTGGCCAAATGAGGGGGTTGGTAGTGGAGGTGTCGGGGCTGAGCACAGGAATGTTAAATGTACAGACTCATGTTTGTGATTTAAGATAGGTTCTTTCATCAAACAATTACTTAGCTGTAGCACAGCTAAGTGGTTTAAAATGACAAAAATTTAAAAAGCCTGCACAAAGGGCCACAGAGAAGCTGAGGAGAACTCCTGAAGGCTGGGTGCTAACAGGAGCCCATGCAAGCATCAGCAAGCATTCTTCACTGCGTACGGCTACTATTTTCTTAATGTGCCTGGAACAGTAAAACAGAGGACAACTGTCTGTATTTTATACAATGAGGAACTAGATTATCTTGATCCAATTTGGCCAGCTGACGTGCCTGATGTGAAGCACTTCAGCCCATATTTTTGAACCTAAACAAATAACTATGCAGAAGCGCTAAAGTGCTTTCAGCTTTCTGACTTGGTGGGAGCTGTGTGTTGCCAGTTTTTTTATCTTGGGGCATACTTCCAGATTCCTGAGCTTGCTTAATTTGATCACAGAACAGCTGACAGTTTTCGGTTTTAGGTTTTGGGGGGGTTTTGTTGTTTGTTTTTGTTTTTTTTTTTTTAATTTTCCCCCTAGGGATTTCATAAAATGTACCCCACAACTTGCAAATGCATATTGCTCATTTATCATGGGTGATCACCTGCTAAATATACATGCAGGATGCAGGGGCTTATTATTCTGAAGATTTCATTTCACTAGACTTCAATTTTTACCAAGATTTTACCTTGGATATCAGTGAGTGAGTCAGAAGCAGACAATGTCCAGAATTATGGGGAGGATAGTTTGAGGTAACAGCGAAAGTTGCCAAACTGCTATCGGATAGAGAACAGCAAATAGATACCAGCGAGAGGCGATGGGCTGTCATAGTACAGCTGGATGCAACTAGGGGATTTATCCCATCCTCTCATTATCTGTCCATTAATGTTAATGGGTCCACCACATTCACTGAAGGGGAAAAAAAGGTATCTCTGGGGAATTAGTAAATGGGAAGATCCAGAAAGGAGAAAAGAACATATTGGCCACATATGAGCTCCCTGAGACTGGTTAGTTCAAAATTAAAAGGTCGTGAACTGAAAATTAGCATGCAGTGAAGGAAAAATATTTTGATTCCTAACAGAGGTGGAATGTGGACATGCTACAAGAAAGCCATCAGTCTCTATATTTAATTTGGTTTGGGGTTTTTTTTTGTATTTTAGTTTTGTATACAGAGTGCAATCTATAATGATTTATATTCCCTTGCAAAGGTAGTTTGAGCTTTTCTCCAAAACACATGCAAAATTGTGAAGATTAAGATTTCTTTTACACTGATCTATTACCACTGAAATGGGAAAGAGCATTCTACTGTTATTTCCTTTTTAATATTTAAAGTTTAAAATGCCAATTCTAAAATTTATACATTCTACACTGTTTTCAGTGTGATAACTCCAGGAGTAAGGGATTACTTAACGCAACCAGGAGATGCAAGATCCATCCTTGCAAGAACTAACAAGCCTAAGGGTTCTCTTAGCCCTGGTGTCCTGCAACTGAAAGCCACCTTTCCTTTTTCAACACGATGGGCGTTCAAAGCTGTAGGAAGCCCTGCTCAGAGGCAGGACCCTCATGCAAGGCGTCGCCGGCCGCTCGGTTTCTCGCTGCCTTGCAGGGACCAGTCAGTTCTCAGCGCATCGACACCGGGGAACGGGAAGCATGGTGATGGCAGTGACGGTTCAAGGAGAGGCTTTTACGAAGGACTTTGTGTTGCTTGTGAAACGTAAGGTGCCCAAATGGGGGTATTAAATCACCAGGTTGCAGCACCGACAGTAAAATGCATGCACGTGTTAAGATGTCAGTGCATGGGCTAAAAAATTTTTCTGTTAGTAGAAAGCTGTTGTCTGTGGTTGCAGGGAACCAAGACAAGGAGGCAAAAAGAAAGCAGAGAGGAGGTGCCTTGCTGCCTCAGGAGGAGAGAAAGAAACAGTATTGAAATCCTAATATAGTTTATCCAGTTATCAGGGCCCTGGGACACGGGACGAGTGCTCTAAGGGACCACTTTCCACTCAGGACTGCGGCAGCACCATGCAACATCAACGTAAAGAAGATACTGTGAGGCCTCAAATGCGCTGATCCTCATCCTTTGATGGAGATCGAGGCCCTGGCATGAGCCGTGTCTCCTGTGGGGTGAAATTGCTCAGGTGATAGGGGCTTTAGGGGAAAGCATGGCACATGTGACTGCAGTAGTCACCCAGAAAGCCATCTGGTCTCAAAGACAGTAAAAACCAAAAGCTGTCAGAAGACAAGCAAAACAAAGCGGGCGTTAAGCAACTGGGTGAACCAGAACATAGAAAACGAATTTAGGAAGCCGTCATCGTAATCCTATCAGGCTCTGGGCTGGATTAGGATAAATGGTTCGTAACTTGGTTACATAATGTAGCAGCGAAGTCCATTGCTTCCACAGCCACTCTGATGGCTTTTCAAGTCACAACAGCGTTTCATCTGTGCAGTTTATTTTCTATTCCAGATTTTCATTCAGTGGGCTGACACTGTCAGCTCTAGCTGATAGTAAGAACTGGTGGGTAGGAATGGGAAGGATGGGCTCCCTCACAGTCCCAGTGACTTCTCAGAAAGCTTTGCATGAGGACAAGTCCCCTCCTTGCTGACCAGTTGTTCTGTACCCCCCACCCCAGGGCCCGGGTGTTTCTTGAGCCCTGGAAAGCGTCTGATGTCACAGCATACCCTAAACCTATATGGACCTGCTCCTGAGCTAAGTCTCAACATAAGGCACCCCCCAAAGTGGTCCGAAGTGTTGGCAGCTGCCCATAGCTAAGATGGAGCGGGCAGCGTCTCCAGACCCCAGCACCGCAGCCGGGATGAGATGAGCAGGAGTGGATGCAAACCCAGCTCCAGGGGTGCGTAACACCCACAGGAGGCGGGTGGAGGGCTATGGGCAGAGGGGGGGGCCTGGGTTAGATATAGTTCATTCTCTTAGGATCGCCCTCCAACCCACTGGAGATCAACTGTGGCACATTGCTGGACACGTAGGCGGTGTCCGCTGGTGGAGTGGGAGGTGGTAGTGGGGCAGATGCCTCCTTGCTACGCATCAGTTTGCACCTGGCTCTGAGTATCGTTTTCTGTCTCAAGTTTCTAACCCCAGTCATGTGTCCCTGCCAAATACCAAACTGAGTTTTACTCCTCTTTTGCTCCTGTGACCCTCAGACCTTTGAGGTTTGGTGGTTTTGCAGTGAGCAAGACAGCAAGCAGAGGTAAACCTGATGGTACTGGTCGAAATGAAAGGAGAACTCTAGCCCAGCAGAAATAACTCGAAGTACTCCAGAGTTTATGGCAATTTATTTGCCTTTCTGTAAGAGGCCCTAGAGGAGCAGGAGATACCATGTGTGGTCTCGGGAGCTGTATCGTGTTTGAAGAAATCTGCTCTGCCTCTGCCTGGAAACAGTTTTCATGGGTCTCAGCTGAAGTTTAAATGACTTCTCCCCAGAACAGACTGCAGTCTCCCACGTGCCTGGGAGGGACCTTAATCTAAGTACGGAGTTTGGCCTTGTTTTACAAAGTAGATCACTTGAAGAAAATGTTTTAAAGTATGTAATTCTTACCAACTGATATACAGAAAAGCGACAAATCCTAATAGGATCAATCCCTTCTGTTTCGCTGGGTAACGGTGCGGCGTGGCAAGGATTTCCAGGACAGCAAATGGCAACACAGCCGTGTGCTGCGGAGAAAAGAGAGCCTGTCACTGACCGGTCACAGTGCTTTGCCTCTGGTCGTAAGGGCCTGCCTGCCCATGAGCAAAGGCTTATTTAACAATAAATACTGAATGTAATTGTATACAAATGCATATACTTAATTTTTTTTTTTTAATAGTGACAAAGTACCCCTGCAGTAATGAGAACAGAAATTTTCTTGTTAGCATGTTGTAAAAAGTACTGGAACGAGGTCCACCATTCAAATGATCTGCTTTCCTTTTCCTTTTTATAATGCAATAAATTTTTTGGTAATTCCCATTAGAGTACAAAAGATATTGAATTCTATTGTTATATGTGTTTGAGGATGACAAAAGTCTCCTCTTTGAACTCATTAAGCAACTGCTGAATTGTCTTCATGTTTTCTTCAGGTTATTATTGTATTTTATATATTGTTATTTACTCCAGTTCAAATGTAGTGTGTTGTGCTTCTCTTTGTAAACTGGAAAACGTGGTGGTAAACATACAGAGGACTTAAGTTAGCTGCGATTCAGGATGATGAAGGAACTTCAAATAAGCTTAACGAAGAGCTAGTAAAGAGTTAGCTTGCTGGGGTATCTTTTTTTTTTCCTTTTTTCTTTTTTCTTTTTTTTTTTTTTTTTTGACCAAGAGTTTGAATTGTGTTAAACAGCTTCAGTTTCAAGGGCTTTTATGATGACAACTGTCTGGACATGGAGGATTTTCAGCGCAGGGCAGGCAGCTTGGTGGCACCGACTGTTTTGTGGTGGGGAGGTGCCTCCAGGAGGGATGCTCGTCACCTGTGCACCCGCGGGGAGGTTGGGAGCACGGCAGAACTCCTCCTGGGCTCCCATGTTAAACAGACAATGCAGGGCTCTTGGGGTGCCAAAGCCTTATCTTGCTGGCAACTTCAGAAAATAATTTGTTGGGGTGAAATTTCCTCACTAGGAGTTTTCTAATATTCCCTGTGCAAGCAAACGGTAGTTTTAAGTTGCAATACGTAGAACAGAAAGCCTAAACAATGCTGGCGAGCAACACAGCAAAAGCAGTCAATGAGGTGCAGCGGGAGAAAACTATAGCAACAACTGCAGCTGACAAGTTGGTTAAATTCCCAACAATGAAGCAAATAGATTCACAGGTAAATGGGGAAGGGGGGAAGAGGGACGTGGCAGCAGAGAAAGGTAGACTGACTTAAAAAAAAAGAAGAAAAAAAAGAAAAAATAAGAAAGAAAAAAAACCCCACTAAACTTAATGATTCCCCCCCCCCCAAAGGCACAACCTGCTGGGTGTATGGTGTAAAGCTTCCTCTTGCCCAAAGGAATTGGTTCTGGTACCTTCAATGCACACAATTGTCAGAAGCTGTTCTGAGTATCTGGTATGGTAGTACACATCAAAGTTTTATTGACATGTATTTATAGTATAAGCTGCCACAAAGACATGTTAAATTCTTTAAATGCACATTGAACTACATCCAACATGCATTAAAACATTCTGTACCTGGTTGTTTAAGAGGCAGACATCCATTTTTGTCTGCCGCTGCCAAGTGACAGCTCACTGGAAGCTACGTGTCCTCATTCAGCCCCCCCACCCTCCCCAGCGCACCCCCAGGAGTTGCTATTCATACCTGGCTGTTCTACTACCAAAATAACCCTTCCATCTCAGTTATCATTTTTCAGAGGAAGGAGATAGAAAAGATTTATTTGATGTTCCAGTTCCTCTCACTCATTGGCACTGAGATTTTTCTCTGTTCTGTTTCACAGAGATACTCTTCAGCTCTGCAGCCTGCTTGGTTGATATCAGAGGTCAAGTTGTATCAGTACAAGTGATTCCTGGATTAATTTAATGAGAAAAATGTGTTTGGTGAACACAGTTTTCATATATAATCTATGTAAATGTTTTCTAGTCAGAAATCTGTGTTAAGCTGCTTTTAGAATTATTTAAAAAAAAAAAAAGTTTATTTTTCCATAGATGGTCTATAGTTTGAATAAAAACAAAATGCCCGTGCAAGACAGCAATGATAGAAAACTTGTGCTTTGTCCTCACTATCAGGTTTCAGCCTTTCGCAGTGGATTTGTCCATTATGCAAAGTGGATATAAGTCCTGGTTTTCATCTGACATCCAATGGGCTACAAAATTCCTTTGGGATACATGAAATGTCCTTGCTAGTCAATTAATTTAAACACTTTTAACAACTCTAAGCTGGTTGTTCAAGCTGTATTATTGCTGTGGTGAGGGATTGTGAGGGATTTAGTAGGAGCGACCTGGTGAAATAATTCTTTGTTGAAGTGAACAGTTTTTAGGTGGGGGTTATTGTATATACTTATTTCCTTAGTTTGGGGCTTTTTGTTCTCAGAGTGTTAAATAAGTACAAGTCAGCAGTCTGATGCTGCTTTAATAGAAAAAGTGTGTGGCGCACTGGGATGGTATTAACAGGAATACTGCGTATGGGAAAGACATGGAAAGTATCTATTCTGCTCTGCTTGAATAGATGAGGTTTTGGCTGCCAGTCTGTCTCTGATTTAGGACACTCCATTTTGAAAGGTGCGGATAATTTGAAGTACGTCCAGAAAAGGACAGCACAAAGAGCACAAAAGTATGAACAGGAAAGCAGTCCAAAGGCAGGAGTAATTTAGAACAGAATAGACTATTTCAGTTGGAAGGGACCTACAGCAATCACCCAGTCCAACTGCCTGATCACTTCAGGGCTTACCAAAAGTTAAAGCATGGTATTGAGGGCATTGTCCAAATGCCTCTTAAACACTGACAGGCTCGGGGCATTGACCACCTCTCTAGAAAGCCTCTTCCAGGGTTTGACTATCCTCTTGGTAAAGAAATGTTTCCTCATGTCCAGTCTGAACCTCCCCTGGTGCAGCTTTGAACCATTTCCATGCATCCTGCCACTGGATCCCAGGGAGAAGAGCTCAGCACCTCCCTCTGCACTTCCCCTCCTCGGGACGCTGGAGAGAGCAATGAGGCCACCCCTCAGTCTCCTTCTCTCCAAACTAGACAAGCCTCAGCCGCTCCTCCTTCCAGCCCTGTCACCAGCTTTGTTGCCCTCCTTTGGCACATTCAAGGACCTTCACATCCTTCTTAAATGGTGGGGCCCAGAACTGCACACAGTTCTCCAGGTGAGGCCACACCAAGGCTGAATACAGCGAGACAATCGCCTCTTTTGACCAGCTGGTTACGCTGTGTTTGATGCACCCCAGGATGGGGTTTGCCCTCCTGGCTGCCAGGGCACACTGCTGGCTCACACTGAGCTGCTGCTGATCAGCACCCCCACACCCCTTTCTGCAGGGCTGCTCTCCTGCCACTCCTCTCCCAATTTATACTTGTGTCCAGTGTTACTCTATCCCACGTGCAGAATCTGGCATTTGTTCTCATTCAATGTCATGCTACTGCTGATTGCCCAATGCTCCAATCTATTTAGATCCCTCTGCAAGGCCTCTTGTCCCTCGAGAGAGTCAACAGCAGCTCCCAGTTTGGTATCATCAGAAAACTTGCTAATGGTGCATTCAACTCCTGCCTCCACATCATTAATAATGTGGCCCTAGAACTGAGCTCTGAAGACCACCACTGGTCACCAGCCAGATGCAGCCCCATTCACTACAACCCTTTGAGCTCTGCCCTTCAGCCTGTTCTTCACGCAGCATGCTGTCCACCTGTTCATCCCACAGTTGGACAACTTGTCCAGAAGGATGCTGTGAGGTACAGTATCAAAAACCTTACTAAAATCCAGAAGAAAACATCCTCTGCCTTCCCTTCCTCCACTAGGCAGGTGACCTTATCGTAGAAGGGTATCAAATTAATTAAACAGAACTTTGCCTTTGTGAATTCATGTTGACTGTGCCTGATGATTGCATTACTCTTTAAAGGCCTTTCAGTAGTACCCAGTATGATCTTCTCCATAATTTTTCCAGCTACTGAGGTTAGACTAACCTTTCTGTAGTTTCCCGGGTCTTCCCTCACTCCCTTCTTGTAAACTGGAATAACATTGGCTAGCATTCTGTCAGCAGGGACCTCCCTGGACTCCCAAGACCTTTGGCAGATGATTGAGAGGGGTCCTGCTGTAACATCTGCTAGCTCCTTCAGTACTCTGGGATGAATCCCATCAGGCCCCACAGACTTGTGAACATTCAGCTGATGCAGCTGGTCCCTTACTATTGCAGTGTCCACAAATGGAAAGTCACTGTTCCCACAACACTGTTCAACTCAAGGGACTGGGCAGCCCCTGAAAATCATGTGTTGTTGCATCTACAGAGAAAAAGAAAATGAGAGAGGTTTCAAAGGCTTGAGAGGTTGATACAACAATGACTGTAATGGGTGAGTTGTCCATGTCTGTTGTGGGTAGGACCAAGGGCGATTGCCTCAGTTTTCCTCAAGAGAGATTTGGCTTTATACTGGGAAATCTGTCGCGAGGGCAAGCAGGGAAGTGAGCACCTAGGGGAGCTGGGCAAGCCCTTTACGGGAGAAGCTAGGCAAGAAGTTGAGTGTGATTCTGCCAAGCACCCTCTGGCCGTCTCTGACCCAGCCTCCATTTTCCTCTGACTCAATGAGCTGAACCAGCTACCAAGGGCCGTGCAGACTCCAGAGCTGGTGCAAGTGCATGCATCCAGAAGCAGAGGATGAAAGCATGGAGAAATGGGGGCTCTCTTCTTATTACGGAAGCAAGGTATCATGACTAAGACCACCAATGTTTCCACTCGCTTAGCCAACTTCTCTTTCTCAGTTCATACATCTTTGCGCTGCCTAACGGTACATGGATCCTACAGAAAAGGGGGAAAAGGAGAGAAAAGCAGAGCTTTGCATCTCATTTACAATTGCTCATTTGCCTCATGGAAGTGAGTGGCACCGTGCTGGATGATGGCTGGAGGCACCCTGCAGCAGCACGTTAACAACGTGAGGATGGCATGATGCGGTCACAGGGAGCAACAAGATGGGGTGGTGAGGGGGCGCCCACTACTCTAACGCATGCATTGATATTGTGGGTGAGTAGGAAACTGGTAGTGGTTCTGAAAGACAGTTGGGAGCTCTTCTTATTTTGCGTTGACTTAGAAAATTCTGATTTGCTTAACTAGTCATTTTTTGGTGGGCTCTTCCTGTTATGGAGGAGTTAGAGAAAATACTCAGGGGACCATAAATCAAAAGAAGCTTGAAAGTCACTGGCAAAGCTGAAAATTTGGCTGTTTTTAGAAAGAACCAGGAGTTTAGTGGAAGGGGTAGGTTTAAATGTCTGCTCTGCCTGATTCGCAGGGGCTTGAAACCGAGCTTCCCACTCCCTGGAACAGTGCTTCCACCTCCAAGAGCAGCGAAAACATTCAGGAGTGGGGCTATCTGCCTCTTGTTTTGTGAACAGGTTCCTAAAGCTCTTGGATCTATCCTGATTTAGAAAAAGAAGAAAAGATTTAAAAGAAAAAAAAAATTGTTGTGGCATAGGAAAGCTGCTTTCTTCTCAAGTCCAATGATGACATTGGCACGTGACTTAAAGTGCGTGCTGTGTCTTCTGTACAAATAATTGTATCTTCTAAAAAGTATTTTGCCATATATTAATCCAATGTTATTTATTAAAAGATTATTACCCTTTTCTTAGTTAAAGAGAATCACTGTATATATTAACTGGACATGCTTTTTGTAGGGCCATTTAAACTTGCCATGAAAATGGCTTCTTGAGACAGATTTCTACAACAGCTCTCAGTTACACCCCCAGGCTGAAATTTTTTTGGTTCAGCATTTTTTCCTTTGTAGCTATAAAGCTTCTTTTTTCTTCCCCCCACTTCTTTCTCATGTACACATACACCCCAGGCCAAATAAACACATGGGAAATTTTTCCCTTGCACTTCTGCTATCCCAGAATCTGCTGGTGACTTCATGTATTTCTACCAAGCCCAGTTTGTCCGTTAATGGTAAAATAATGGTGGAATTTCTACGGAATAACCGAGCATGTTTACAAGAGCAGATGCATATTTATACAGCAGACACCAGAGGAATGCGTGGTGGGCTACGGGGTGCAAAGCCTGCCCTTTGCCTACGACACACAGTTGGCTTTCCAAATGATTTCCCTCTCACAGCTGATAGACATTGACTTTGGCAGCGTTGTTAGTGATAGACTGTATGCATCATGGTTAATCATATCTGCTGAAAGGCTTTAAAGACTTCTCATATCCTTCTCAAAAAAAAAAAAAAAAAGGATGTATTTTCTCATTTGAGTTATTTTTACCATAGGTCTCTAGTGCATGGTCATTAAATATACTTTCAACCCTGTTTAGCTGAGCTTTATATCCTTAAACTGACGTACGTCTGAAGAGTGCAGTATTTCTATGGGGCCAAATTCAAATATACAGGTTTGCCTCTTGCTTTAAAGAAAACTTAATAATTAAGCTCAGATTGACACTGATCAAAACATTGGCAAAAATTGCTGGAAACAGTGACTCACTTTTTATTTCAATTAACAGTTTCTCATTTTCACATATAAACAGTGAAACTGTCAAAAATAATTATCACAGAGGGAGGAGAAAACCCTATTTCACTCCAAGGTAAGGAAAATGGGCTAAAACAATAGCTGTATGTACTGATCAGGCTATCAATGAACCGAATTGAATCAGAGAGCTTTTTTTTTCTTTTGGCAGGGATCCTGTTAGTACTTATTTTTATGTTCTTTGAAATATTAATATATTTACTTGTCTAATAAATTCTGTGGAGGAAAGCTTTCAGCTTACAAATTTTGTAAGGACAGAAGTATTTTAAATGCCTTTTTTTAAAATTTATTTGTACAGTGGAAAGATAAAAGTTATGGGACTTTCAAAACTATCAGAGACATTTTGTTGACTAATCACACTTATAATCAGAATTCTGATTCCAAACATTTGATTTAAAAATCCTCTGTGGCTCTTTTTAGCACTTATTATGATTTTTAACTTGGGTTTGGTTTCTTTGCTTTTTTCCCTGACAAACTCAGGTGAATCTAAACTAGTTATAAAATTGCAAAATTCTTTTTGTTGCTTATAAACTCTGGCATCTGAATGCAGGGGGAAGAAAGTTTCTTAAATGTAGGCTGAACTTTATCTGAAATATTGGCATGTTAACTCACCTCCTGTGGAGAAGAATGAAATTATAAAATTCTGCTGCTGCTTTATTTTTTGTTTCCTACTCTGTGTTGTATGTTTCCCAGGATACATTTCAGGTTCATGAGTTTAAACTGAGATTAAATAGTCCTCTCTGGGTATTATTTCCACTGTTTGGTAAGACCACATGGAATTTTTACTTCCCGTATTTCGAGTAATTTTTGTATTTATTCAATGTTATGTCCTCCTTTTGCTGTTGAGAATATAAGTAAAAGCAAGTTTCCTGGGGCTGAGAAGACAGGGTTGGGTAGAGTTTGTGTTCAGCTGCGGGCTCCAGCCTAGGCTGAGCTTTAAGCCCATGAATAATCTCCCCAGGGCTTCTGAGATCACTCGTACGCCTGACGCGTGCGTCGCAGTTTGACTCGGTTTGACCCTGTTTGACTCCAGAGCGAAGGAAATGATGCCTCGGCTGACCATAGCTGTTTGTTACCAATTCGTCTGCATTTACATACCCTCCGTGTCTGCTTTCCATTAACATGCGAGACTCTAGCGGGGAATTTTTCACAAACAGTTACCATGGGCCAAACTAAACTCCACTGGGTACAGTTGGACACCATCAAGCGCTTTTGAAAAACTGCCCGTGTTTCTCCTTTCAGACAAATTCCCCGCAGAGCTCGCGTGCTGACAACCACTCGTGGCCGATACTCAAGCTCGATTCTTCTCCGTCGGTACGTGACTGCAAAGAAAAAGTAAAAATCCACTTCGGTGCTGTCTTATGAGGCTCATGAAGCCGGTGTTCATTGGTTGACACTTGAGGTGTTTATTCAGTTATTCAGCTCTTTGCTGGGAAATCTCCTCTTGTCTATGGAAATTTCCTTGGGTCGGATGCTTTCCTAAACAATTATGGCCTGTGTTATCTAAGCATAATAAAACTAAAAGGCTTCCTGTCACCATAACCTCTATTTAGTTTTACATTCCTCGTAATTTTCTGAATCTCTGTATGCCCTCTCCTTTCTTGGCTTCATTTTGGAACAAATTCCCTCTTAGGATTCATTTTGCTATGATACTGTCTTCATTCAAATGCCTCCTTTAAAATTTTCTTTTGTAATCTGTCCTTACACATTTTTCTTCCTCTTTTAACCTCTCTTTGTTTTTCAGGGTGGGAGGGGCTTAAGCATTACTGTTCATTTTATTTCTTTAACTAGTACATTGACATATTTAGTTAAATAAATAATTCCCTCTTAGAGTTACTACCTGTCTTTTATATTCTCAGCCATCAGTGCATTTTCAGGGAACCACGGATTTATTTTATGGATGGAGCGGGAGGCACGAGGGGTCCTGTTACTGAGCAGGTGTGGTGACAAATTAGTCAGGAAGCTATTGCTCAATTTAACTCCAGCAGCACTCCTCTCTGAACTGTCAGCTGCTCTCTGTTTCTGCTCTTCCCAGGTCCGTTCATGCTCATCTGAAAAGCAACATTTTATTTTTGCTTGCCTTTTCTGAGACATATAGGTAGTTTGGGAGCGTTATTGTGAAAAATGGATGGAACGTCAGACCAATTGTATGATCAAAGGTAAAAGAGCTTCAGAGATAACATTTCCTGCAAGCACGCATGCATTTTTTGGAAGTAAGGCCCTGGCTGAATATCCTATTGCTTACTAGCAAATGTTTTGTCTCCGTGTCACTGCCAGAATTTTAATTGCATTTCTCCCTGATATTAGATACCTAGTCTAAGAAACTGATGTTGCACTGCAGCTGGAAGCTGACATGAGACTGAAGTGACACATCCTTTGCTATGGAATATTTGTCTCCAGCTGTTCCTTCATGGGGTGGGTTACGGAGACTGTACCTGTGCACACTGGGGTAGCAGCAGCCCGGGAGGATTCCCTGCCATAACATTTGTCTGTGAAACACATACTTTTTCCCTGAGGAAATGGGCTTATGTCAACAAAAATGGAAATTTAAAAAAAAAAAAAAAAGGTAGTGCTGGGAAAAGCTAAGCATCTTTGCTCCTAAATGTGTGGGGTGATTAATTTCACGTGCCATATCCCTCACACACACATTCTTCTTCTTTGCCAAAAGCTGAATATAATTGGAAGCCTACGAATGTCCATAGCTGCCAAACAGCTTAAAATTGAGACACTGTGAAATACAAACAAATTTAAATGTTTCTCTCTTGTGTAATTGTGCAAGAATTATGAAGTATTAAATACCAATTGCAAGGAGAATCGTCTGAGATGGTCAAAGATGAACCTGAGATGGTTCTTGTGTACACAGGTGGAGCAGGAGTCCAGTTAGAGTGGCCTGGACAAGCAGGTTCTGCTCCAGTCATTGATTTTTGCACCCCCTTGGTTGGTTAGTGTTGCAGCAGCTTCCTAAAATAGCTGTAGGAAGATATAATCCTTCACATAAATGTCCCTGCATAAGAGTAATTTGTATTCATATAACTTGTTTTCTTTTCCAGGTGGAAGTAAATCATGCTGATCAAAAAATAACATTTCTGTTGATGTAGTTGTGTCCATACTAGGGAGGTAATGGTTTAGCTAGGTGGGTATAACACAAACAGCTTGTAGATATCAAGAAGCTCCAAGATGAGAGGGGACATGGCGAGTCTTGCTGCCATTCTTATTGTCAGGGTATGGTGGCTTGCTTCAGTTTACATGATCTTCAGAACATGCACGGTTCATAGCTGTGTGTCAGTAAAGTGCCTAGGATGCTAAAATGATGATTTTTGTCAAGGCGAGAGGGTAACGTGGCTACAGAATAAATTGGGAAAAGAAATGGCTAAACTACACTTAGCACAACCTGAAAATAAAGAAAATTGTGCTTTTTACAAGAAAATTTGCAATTTAGAAGAATTGTTCCTTACAGACCAAGATCATGAACTCCTTTACAAAAAGGCAACTGTACCATTACAATTTTTGTAGGCATCTGGCCAATGTTGACGTGTTTCTTTTCTTTTGTTATAGATTAAAACAGTTTTGAGTGATCTCTTCTGACCCACCATTGCCCCTTTTTGTTTAGCATTCAATTCTGTCAGCCCCTTCAAAATGTAGTATTCCCCTATACTGCCATTAAGTTGAATAATAGATGCGTATGATTTAATCCAAGCTGTCCCCAGCAGTTAGTCGCCTTCTGGAGAGTATCCAGATGTTGCTTGAAAAGAGATGACTGGGAAAGAAATAAACAATTTCACTTGACGAATTGGCCAGTGTATCTTTTGTCTCAGCCATCTTCCACTTCAAAAATCTTATTCAAATACAATAATTGTTCTTGAGACGTAAGTAGTTTGTTTGGGTTTTTTCATCCATGAAGCTCAAAGCTTTGTATAGGGATGGTAAAACACAATTATCTCAAACGAATAGAAGTGGAGGCTGCTGAGGCACAGCCCTTGGGTTAAACTCAGTAGAAAAGCAAAGAGAGAAACCCAGGTAGTCTGGACTATTTGGCCTCCTTCAAATATTAGCAAGATTCCTTTCTGCATTAGCTATTCTTTCTTCAAAACAGAAAATGTTTCAGCTCACAGTGCAAAAACATGCCTAAAATGTAATGCTCTCTGTATGGCTCTGGGCTACCAGGTGGGCAATGACACTTTCCCACTGTAAGAGCAGTAAATGTGAGAAAAATAAATGGCTAGTTCATTTTTGCAAGAAAGGTGCTGCAGCAGCATCACTGCAAACTCAAGGAGCTTGGTATTCCTGAAGTGTTTTTGCATGATCATTTTTTTAGGTTCACTCTTCGGTTACATAACATATGCTTTCCCTATTTACAGCGTTAAAACAGACTGAGATTAAAGAAAAAAAAAATACTCCCACTGCAAATGATATGGCACTGACGTGTACTACTGATACACCGATGTCTTTTTCCACCAAAGCCGGTGAGATGCTGCCTCAATCTGCCATGAAATGTCTGTAATCTCAGGGCCATAAAGTATAGCAACGTGCAAGGAAATGAACCCAAAGAAAAAGCGTCTGCTTGGCAATCAGAACTTGGAGATTGTCCCTTAAAGTGTCAGTAGCTCCCTGGATCTTCCTAGTGTTCCCAGCGGATATTTTGGGTTGGAAGAAAGAAGTGTCCCAGCTAAGCCTGAAGGCACCTGTTGGAAGGTGTCCCAAAATGTGGGGATTGCCAATAGCGGGGATCAGTCTACTGTGGTGGCAGATGTTTTACGCTCGGTAGTGACTGGAAGGAAAACTTCCCACCCAGGAACTGTCAGACGCAAGATGTCTGCAGTGTATTAAGAGCTTTAGAAATAAAATACTAGGTTGTGATAGAGGTTTGCTTTATGTGAAGTTTCTCTCTCGTCAAAATAATTTTGAGGAAGAATTGTTTTCCTTTTTTAACACCTGTTTTTGACATTTCTGAAGTGGAAAAGCTTTTTGTTGTTGTCAGAACGACTCTGTTATGAAATGTAGATGTAGGTGAGGTAAGAAAGAAGTTATAACGAATACGTTTGAGGGATTCCTGCAAAGAGTTCTGAAATAAAAATGTACATCCTAGCACCTCTCAACCTTCCCATGTCATAAACAAATGTGGAAATGGAAAGGGCAAATTCTCAGCTGTGCGCCGGGATTAAAACAAGCAGCAGAGCCCATCTCCTCTCAGCTCCACCCTGTGCCTTCCCCTTCCCCAGCACCTCCACTACCGTGAAGAATTTGAACTTCACCCAGTTGCCCGTACCACATCCCGGACCTGAAACCGGTGTGATGCTGAGGACATGAGGAATCTTTCTTTTTGGTAGGTGATGGTTTTGAGAGAGAGTGGTGCCCGTTTGTGACCATAGGGAGGTTTGGACTGCCACGTAAGGGCCCCGGTGGAGATGGATTGGTGGGCAGAGAGCAGGTGATAAGGTTAAAAGTGCACGATGGCTGCAGTTTATCACTCGGATATCAGTAATGCGGACATGCCTCTGTGCGTTTGGATTCCCGGCACACGTATCTGAACACGCAGATCTAAATCAAGTGCCTGCTCAAAACCTTTAACAAGTGTCTTCAGCCAGAAGCCCCAAAACCTCGTGCATTTACCTTCAACTGCTGCAGTGGGTTGCAAAGCGTTGCACTTAAGAAATGAAGTCTGGAGAGAAATGAGTCTTCTGTGCGATTATTTCATACTTTCTGGCTTCTCTGATTCAGTCTAGCGCTGAACCTCTCCCTTCTCTCCCCCTTCCCACCAGCCCCATGAGGCCTCCATGACCTTACAATCCACCCACGGTTTCCATGTTACTGTCAGCCTCCTTACACTTGACTGATGAGAAATATGTGATTCTTCAACACATCATAAAAACAACCAGAGCAAATGAAGGAGAAATCTGGAAAGTATTTATAGAAAATCTGTAAACAATCATTGCAATTCAGCTATTCAAAGCTGTGCACACATTAGCTTATTAGCTGCTGAGCTGTCAGATGTTCTTTGGTTCTTTCACCTTTCTGAAGAATTAAGAACTGCTTTGTTATACTCCCAGCCATTTTGTATTTCATAGACTTTTGTTTGCAGAAACAATTTCTTTGAGCTACAATAACCGAGAAAAGATTTTTTTTTTTTCCCCTCCCTATGACTACACATCGTTTCATTGACTTCAGAGGTTTGACAAGCACCGATTCACTGACGTTCCTCGTGTGCTAAAAGGCTTCTCGAGGTGACTTCAAGCACACGCATCTGTTTGCTGTGTGCAGCTCAACATCAGATTCAGGTAAGTAGGAAAGAGGAGGTGAGGAAGAAGCAGCCGTGAAACTCTTCTGGAAAGCGACACAACGCAATGGTGGGACGCACATTGTGAAGTCTCCCTTCTCTGCCAGAGGCAGGAGCGTTTCTTACTCACCATAGCGTGATTTAACCAGAGCGGGATGACTCCATCAAGGCTTTTGGGGTAAACCAGTTCTCGGTTGTAGGTATACAGTGTCCAAAAGGATATAGACACAAACTGGAATGAAAATACAAAATGAAATAAATTTCAAAAATGAAAGACAAACATAATTGATGCGATTTGGCTAGTGCTTTCATTTCCGAGAAGGCAAAACATCTCCTACATGAAAAATGGTGATATTGCCAGATAAACTCATGTATCTCACACGTTACAACATAAAGAAAGGTATTTACTCTGAGGTGCAGTGTTCTGTGTCAATACTGTGAGAAAAAACTCCTTTATAAACTGCCAACACTGATATTTTCTGTGGAATACTAGATTAGCTTTAAACTTCTTTTCTATTTTTTTTTTTATTATTATTTTCCCATTGCAGATGGGATCTTTTGACGGTCCAGAAGTTCTCCTCGAGGGACTGGCTGTCAAGTCACAGCATTTGTCCTGCTCACTAACAAAGTAAAAACAGTTCTCGGTAAGACAGTTCAGCTACAGGGGGAGAACTTAACTGGAGGAGATGAACTTTGGTGTCGGTTACTGACACCTGGAAGCTGATTTGCACGTTTTCGGCCTGGCTTTGTATTTGAGCACACTTTGTGCCTGGGGTTGGAACTCAGGGGTGTGAGGTGCTGGAAGAAAGAGACTGCCCTGTGCCTCTGTCCTGCGGGCACGGTGAGGATGCCGGGGGTGGGATATGACAGCAGCATCGTGAATACGGTTGTGCAGGGAAGATAAATTAGCCAGTCTCTCTGTCTCCATCCCTGGCAGGACTTTTTTGGTGAGCTAGCTGGCTGAGCTGCTTGTGGACCAGATGTAAGCAGTGCTTCTCAGACCCTTGAGATTCAGCGGTGGCTGCAGACTTTGCTCACACAAAATCACACGTATAAGCAACCTGTTGGTTCCTGTCCAACCTACAGCACCAGATAAACAGCATTTTGATAAACACCATTGTCTGTGAGGGAGTAGATCTGTGGTGAATCTGATGCTGGCTATGACTATAATTATTGTCCTGTGACTCTGTTTCTCTCCAGTGCTTATTTAAAGCCACGCTGGAGTCAGAGAAGGAGATGTAAGATTTTGCTGCCTCTTAGGTACCCTCTCGTGTCCTCCTGGCCCATGCTGCCCTTTAGAGAAATGCCCTAAGTTTATTAATCCACGGCTATTTGGACTGTGAGATTAACAGAGAGGTTACACCTCATTCACCCTTTGGGGTCAATCCGTGTTTGCTCGGGGACAGCAACCCTGAAGTTTGTGCAAGAGGCTTTGCTTTCAACCAGGACAGGGTCAGCACTGTTTCTTCTTCTAAATAGTCCAAATCTATTTTCAAATGGCAAATGAAAGCCTACAGTGCTTATCTGTTTTATACATCTGCATGTTATGCTATACACCCCTAATCATTTATGCAAACATTATTTTTACATACAGAGGTTACTTACTGTGGACACCGGGAAAGCCAGGACACTGAAAAGAAGGTCTCTGCTGGAAATTACGCACTTAGCACATCGCAGTTTCTTAATTAGTCTCAACACATCAGCCAGGAAGGACACCCCATAGAAGACAGCCTGCAAAACCTAAAGTAATTACACTTAATGAGGGAAACTCATCCAGCTTTAATTAGCACGTTCCTCAATGAACTCTGTTCTTGCTCTTCAGGGAGCTGTTTTGTTCGTGGCGTGAAGGAAATAGCTGTTGGCTAAATCTTTTTTACTAACTTAAACCGATTAAATGAAGTTGTTCGGGAGATAACTTTAACAGTTTAATAGACTAAACAAGAGATGTGTGGTGTGATTCAGGTGGGAGGGGTGGGAGGAGGTGTTGAAAGCCAGCTCCTTCACACTTTGTATGTTAATTGTTATGTTCAATGTACCTGAGCAGGAGAGAACAAAATATGCCAGGAAACGTTTCCTGTAAAGCAATTGCTAGATAGTTTCTCCCATCATTTAGTCAACACAGAGTCTTCTCACCAGGGACTGGCGGTCCAGTAGATCTCAGTGTCAAGTAGCTCCAAATACTCTAAAATGAGAATTAGGTGCCCAAGTTACCAAAACCAGAACTTCTTTTGCTGAACTCCAATTCAGGAAAGGATTTTAAGCGTGTAAAAGCAGAGATCCAGACTTCAGTAACTAAAACTGAGTAAGTTAAACTATTTATGACTAATGAATTTTGGAGTTGGAGTGTGGGGGTGTTTTGTTTGGTTTTTGCTTTCTTTCAATCATTTACAAGTAACGAGGGTGGGGTTGTCTGGGGAAAGTGCGAGGAGGATTTTGTAAAGAATTAGGTAAGTGCACTGTGACAAAACAGAATTGTGCAAATTGTGTATGAAATTGTCAGAATATTGTAGTTTAAGGCAATACTGCTTTTCTGATTGTTTTCTCTCCTAATCCTACACAGCGGATCATGCTGAAGCAGATTTGTCAGACACACAAAAGCAAACCCTAACAGAAAAAATACTTCTCCCACTACCTTCCACTCGGCACTGAGTCTACTTCAGTTCTGTTAACTCATGGGGTGCCCTCTTCTTTTTAAGGCTAAGTTGTCCCAGAGTGATGTAATATGAGAAATTCAGCCTACTGCAATTGCTGGAGCAACTAGGGACACTTAAATGGAAAGAAGCTGTGTTACAGCTCTCAGGATGAGATCCTTTTGCCATGATCTTACTCTGAATCAGATATTTATTTAGAGCGAAGTGTCTGAAGTTGTGGCCGGTTACTTCATCAGTTTCTGAAGGAGCCGAGAAGGGTGGTGCTTGGGAGGGGACAGAATTAGTGCAATGCTTTTCCACCAGAAATTCCTCTATTATCAAAATATCTGAGGGAAGGAGGGGATTACGATTTCACCATGCCTGTTGTCAAACACGGGTTTCTGCAAGCTTTAGTTTGCAGAGGCTGAGTCTTCCTGAGGAGCAAAATGACCATAGTTTGCACGGCCAAAGTATCCTTGTAGTTATCCGCAACCATCCCCGTCCATTTTGTGGCTTCCCAGCAAAGGGAAAAGATACATCCTTCCTTCCCTACCCTTTCCCCAGCCCAGACGGTTGCCGCCAGGTGCCAGTGGTGGAGTGTCCCCCGTCCGCGCGCAGACCCACAGCGGTGGAGGTACGGCGGTGCTGACGCGGGCTGGGCGACTGGCCCGGGGTCACTCAGGACGAGGTATCGGAGGTCGTGCACCACCCGGTTCAGCTGCAAAGCCCCGTGTTTCCCCTCAAGAGCGTGGGGTGAACAGCCACGTTTTTACATAAAGAAACCCAAGCGGCTTCATCACAACCCACAGACGGTTTTGTTCAATTCTGAGGCACCCAAACAAGCTCTTTTAAATGTGGTTTTCTCTCTCTCCCCCCCCCCCATTATCACAATTAGCCTCTGTAACTGCAGGCACAATTTCAGTCAGTAGGGATTGAGCCCTCCGAGTCACGGATTTAGTTGAGAAGAGTCTGTAACGAGGCGCAGCGTGGTTAGACCCAAGCACATGTTCAAGCCCGAGGTCTGCGCCAGCCCTTGGCCTCACCAGGACACCAAAACCAAGTCTTTGAAGGGCTAAGAAAAGCCTGGTAATAAACAGAAGCTCTTGTTACACCCTGTAAAGTCAGCAATAACTTTCTGTAAAAAGCATGAAAAATGAACACGAGGGTGGTGACAGTCTGGTGACACATGGTGACTAATTGCCAATAAAGCAATTAGGGAGAGGCCTGGTTCCCAGAGGATGGGACTATTATTATCTTGTTCATGGTCAGCCTTACATTAATCATGGGACAGGGATAGGCTGCTTCTTTCCCCCCCCACACCCCTTCAAAATTAACTAAAACAAACATTGCTGAAAAGAAACAGTCCCAAAACAGCCACATTCCTGGTTTGGTAAATATTCTGTCATATGCAGGGGAGGACGAAGTTATCTTCTGTAGGGGAAAATGCTTATCTGAACGTGTAACCTGACCCATTTCTCTGGCTGAACATGGAGAAGAACAACTCCCCAAGAAGTCTGAACACTGTCTCAGGAGCTTGTTTTTGTGCTGCTCATAGCTCTGCCCTTGTCCATCGCGGTGGGTTCAAAAGGGTTTCAGTCAGTTTGCGATCACCCTGTATTTTCAGTAGCAATGGAAGAATATACAAGTTGTTTTCAAGCCAGGAAACTGAACCAGCTAGAACTGTTCCTAGTATTTCAGTAACGCTCAGTCTATGAGGGAGCACCGCTGGCAGACTTCAGCCAGAGCTCCAAACCCGCGCTCTTCCAGGCTTATTCCTGTAAGAAAGGTGCATCCAAACCTCGCAGCCCTTCACTAATGGGAAAATGTTAACATTAAAAGAAAAAAAAGACATGAAAACATCAAATTATTCCAGATGTCCTGTGAATTTCCCAAACAGCAGTGCTGGCGCTCACAAATGCATTGCAGCCGCTCATGGAATATAAATCCACTCGCTGTAAATAAAGAGGATCCCCTGAAGTATTCCCACACGAACAGAAGGAAGACTGGAAGCATTCAGAAAGCTAATGATTAACCCAAAGAGGACAATGTGGATATAATTATCCCTGTCGGAGAGATGCTGCTTTCCTCTCTAGACCCCACAGAGCTTCATGGTGCTGGGTTCTGTAGAAATGCTTAATTTGGCCAGATCGATTTTCCAAACTGGGGTCAGAGTGACAAAGGCAAACCTTAATTTTTATCTGCTGTAGTGATCAAAGGGGTGTTTCTGTTTAACTAACTTGACATGATTTACTTTCACGTATAAGATCTAGCCATATGTGTATATTGAAATCTCTAACTAGTACAAATAAATCGGGCTCCAAGCTCTGCCCTTAAGGGGGGATAAATCCAATATTCTGAGTAGTCTATTAGACATAACAGTCAATGGTTAGTGTAGACGCACATCCGTTCACATGATAACAACCTGGAAAATACGTATACTAAATACTGGGTCTATTTTTAAATAAATAAAAAACAGCTTTCAGGAGAACTGAAAATATTTCAATTATGAGAGACAAAAGCGTAAGGAATAAAATGGGGCAGGATTGCAATTAATAGTTTTTAAAGATACAGTGCGATCGTTGTGCAGTGACTTACTAATAGATTTACAGCAGTGAGCAGATTTTTATGAACTTGGATATTTCAGGCAACGAATGATTCAGCTTGTACTGTTTTGTGCAACAGACGAATGAATACAAAACCGTTTTTATCTGTCGTTTCTGCTTGTTCAATAATTGGTCAATGAACTCCTTTGATACAAAACCCACTTTTCTTTTCTTTTTTTTTTCTTTTCCCTACAAAAATATTTCCTTTCTGAATCCTGATTGCTATGATCATTAACTAGATAAATGAATCTGAAGTAACGTCAGAGCTGTAGCTCTCTTGGGAGAACCGCATGACTAGTGGGGAATTGAATGAAGTGCTAAGAGAGGGACATATCTAGAAGAAATTCTTTCAGCATCCCTCCAGCAGAGCTAGGAGTCAAGTTGCGTTTCCATCCCCTGGAAAATGTCACGTTTCCCAGTATTTCCATTTCAGATCAGAGCACGGCAGCTTTCCGAAGGAGGAGATTTTTGAAAGAGCTAAGAGGAATCTTTTGGGGAAAATCTCCAAGCGATTCAGCTGGCCGCTGCCAGAGGGGAGGCAGTCGCAGCCTGGCAGGAGTCAGGCAGAAGAGCTGGAGACGCGCTCTGCGTGCCCGGCTCCGGGGGAAGCCTCCACGGCACGGCCCAGCCCTGCCCAGCGCCGCAGCCCCGCTGAACCAGCACAGCCCAGCGGGAACCTTTTGCCCGCTCTTCTTCCCGGGACTGTGTCTCCCGGCATCCCGAGGAACTTCCTGGGACTACTTCCAAAAGCGCAGAAGTGTTAAGGCGTTGGGCGTGCACCTGATGGATGCCCCCCTGGTTGGCAGCCACCTCTTGTTCCTTGATGGCCCTCAGCAGCAACAGCGAGTGGTTTAACGCCAAACCATGGGACAACTGTTCTGGGTCCTGTGGAGCCCCTCAGGTTGCTGCACGCCCCCCTGGGCCATACTGTCTTCTCACCCTCTTCCTACCTCACAGAGTGGCTCAGAAAACCTTTGCCACCCAGAGATATCCACAAACACCGTCCAGATCAATGGGAGAAGGGGGGGTGAGGGCATTTCTCTCCCCGGGGCCCCTTTTCCCTCTTTGGCAATCCTCTCTTGGAAAAAAACCACATGTCTGTAGAAGAAGGACTACCGGCCATGAAGGAGTAATTTTGCACACCCTGCCCCATTGCCATATTTTCTGCGTAAGAGAGAGGCAACACCTTCAGCCTGAACCATCTCCCCGTTGGCTGACAGCTCTGTTTTGGCTTCGGGATCGGATCAATAAGTGGTTAAAAGATGGAAGACAAAGGACTGGAGAAATGGAGCGAGGGCCCCTGCTCACGGAGATTTAATGAGACCTGAGCTGTTCAGCAGATCCGTAAATGAGCTGGGGAAGGGAGTGAACACTGAGGTGGTAAAGCTTTGTAAATCTTTTTTTTTTCTTTTTTTTTTCTTTTCTTTTTTTTTTTTTCTGTCAAAGCAAAGCCTGACTGCAAAATTGCCAAAGAATCTCAGGACACTGAGTGTCTGAGAGATCAAATAGCAAGTGAAAATCTGTGTTGGTAAATACAATGCAATGCATTTCGGAAAAAAAGCAACTTCAAGTATATATTTTTCAACAGCGGGTTCTAAATAAACTATCACCATCCAGGAAAGAAATGTTTGATTTGCTGTGGATAGCTCGCTCAAACTGCTGGCTCTTTGCTCACCAGTAATGAAAAAAGACAAATAGAGAGTTAAGAATTGTTAAGAAGAAATAAACAACAGACAAGGGAACACCTTTAGGCCACTGCATAAATCCATGCCGTGCTCATAGCTCGACCACTGCAGCCTGCCCTACTTACCCCTTCCTGAAACTAGAAAAAACTACCGCAAAGGGCGACAAAGATGTTTTAATGAAAGAAGCAGCCCTTTGTGAAGAGAGATGAAAAAGGCTCGGACTCCCAGCTTGCAGAAAAGAATAACTGAGGGGAAAAATCTGGCAGAGGTCTCTAATGAGTGGCAAAGAAAAAGCGAACGGGGATGGACAATTAAATTATAACACAGAAGTAAAGGGGCATCCAATTCAGTTGTAGGAAGCAGGTTTACACCAACAAAATGAACTGCTCTTTCACACAAGGCACGCTTGTGTTGTGGCACTCGTTGCCACAGGATAGGGAAGGTATCAGAAGTATAAACAGGCATGGTTTTCCTTTAGATAGGTGAAGGGAAGACTTTGAATGGGTATAAGCTACCTCGGCTTGGATTCATTTGCTGTCTGGGTAAACAGGTATGCCATTGTGAAGGTAGAGCCGTGGACAGTTGATTTTACGCTTACACACGCTCTTGTCTTGTGCAGCCTTTTCCTGATCATCCACTGCTGGTCACTGAGGGAAGCTGGAGGCTAATTTCAATGAGCATTTCTGCATTTCAAAATATTGTGAGATGGGTTACTTGCTTTCTCCTCTTGATGTCATGTTTTAGAGCTGTGTCATATACTGGGTGATTTATCTCATAACAGTGCTAGGGGATGGAGATGCTATTTTGACTGATGGTATTGTTGGTACTTTAATGGGGCCAGCTTTACTCAAAAACTAAAGGAGAGGGCACACAGGGAGCGACATGGCCAGTGGTGTTTTAGTCTTCTGCCATATGTCCCAGCAGGACGAACTGACTATCCTTAACGTTGTTGAACCCTGACCATTCGATTGCTAGCGTTTCAGAAAAATTATTTTTTAAAAATATCACAAAAAGCCCAGTTGTACCAATACGAAGATAACGTAGCAACAAACCATACATATGCCATCCTAAATACAGCAATATACGTGCCCTCATCCTTCCACAGCCGTCTTGGCCACTGAGAAGGGTGCTGTGGCTCCCTGAAGCCCAGGCTGTCGTAGCCACCTTACGTGCCATTCACTGCCTCTTGGTTGCAAATATTTCACAAAATCACAGAATGGTGGAGGTTGGAATGGACCCAAATTTCTCAACCCTCCCCCCAGGGGTCTTCCAAGGCCCCACTTGGAGCTGGGGAGCCTTTAGGCTTCCATTGTACGCTACTGCAGGGTATCCCTTCTGAAGAGTAAAAGTAGAGATAAACGTATCCCGGGCCAGACCTCCCACAGGTATTTAACTCTGATGGTCATACCAAATGGACGAAAGGCTACAGTGGTCCTTGTGGTCATCCTTCAGACTAGCGAGGGTCCCCAAACATGTCCCTTGCAGGAACCCTCTCCACACTCCCAGTCTTTCCACCCCACGGCCACCACCACCGCGAGTCACTGATGAACCACTTGGACTGTGAACAAGCCTTCTCCCCCAGGGTATCTACCTCACGTGCTCTCATTTTGTTTTCTACCTTGTGAAACGTTAGCCTGTTAGGAGAACCAGAACACATTATGGTCTACGTTTTTCTGTGTACTTTTAGGAAATGCAGCAAGCGGTTGATAGCACTGTTAAAACACATGTAATAGTGCTAAAAGCATCTCTCTCCGCAGGCTGGAACTTCTTTCCCTCGTGCTCTAAACTGATTTTCAAACTAAGCATGTGCTCCTGACGGCTAAATTGGCACCGTGCTATGCGTTGTTTTACCTTTTCTGTAATTTACAGGACATAAAAGCCTATTAGAAAATTGAAGTCACACTCCAAGAGCATTATATATTGAATTAAGGATTAGATAACACGCATCAAACTTGAAGGTCTCCTGACTGGACATACCCTATCTTTCTGTCCGTCTCCTCACTGATAGCTTGTCTCTTTTTCAAAGAGGCAGATAGCTTCAGAGTACTTTTTGAAAGCCAAGCAGCTTGCCGGCTGATACTCTTTCTGCATAAAACCTGCGAATGCATTTCACAGCACAAGCATGGATCCCTACTTGGTTTCCTTTGGGGTATAAACCGTTGAAGAAAGCAGTTTAACAGCAGCAAATATACCAGCTGCATATGTCTTGAGGCACAGATGGCAGACAAACAAACAGACATATTGGTATCACTGTACAACACGATTTGCTTACCAGATTGAGGACTGTCAAATATTTCCACTGCCCACCGTAAAGGAACACTTCAGATGGCCGCTCTTCTGTTCTTATGTGCGTGATTGAATAGGCGACGAAAAAATACCAGACAAAAGCAAGGCAATGGTACGTTGTGAGAGTAGAGATTTCCATGCTTTAGCTAACAGCAAGCAATAATCAGTCCAAAAGCAGCTTTGCTCTTAAGGTCCTCGGTCGCTGTGCATGGGTAACGGCAGGGCAGGAGGATTTACTTCGGAGCAGACTCGGGACACGTTGCCGCTTTGCTCCCGTCGAAAGGAATATTCACAAGGCTGTGAACTTTGCTTCTGTTTGTTTCCCTTTTTGCTGTACAGATAGGCTGGAGCGGGGGACGACAAGAATAGGCTTATTCCCTGGATTTAAATGCCTTGCTCAAGATTAGTGAAGATTAGTTGCGGAGTTACATAAGTTTTTGGAGGGTTTTTTGCAAAAGTGGGGGGAGCTTTGCTGCTGATTTTGTGTAACAGGCTGTCACGCTTCGGGTAGCGAGTGAAAACAAGCAGTATTTTCCTCACTCGTAGCTATGGGTGCAGCCATGTCTCCGGCTCAGCTTGGGAAGCCTCTGCGACTGTTTTAACCTTGTGCCAAAGGAAGAAGTGGGAAACCTAACGGTCTGTGAAAGAAAAATGAGTTGATTTGTTGATAGGCTATGGAGGTGGCAAGGAAGCTGAGAGGATTTGTAGGCAAAGGTCCTTGGGGTTGAAAATCACTGCAAGCGTTGGCATTTTTTTGTGGGAAAAGGCTCTGCCGCCTTTACGCCGCTCCACGCAGCTGGGATCCTTCACAACCCTGCGCGGCAGGTCGGCCAAACCCCGCGTCGCTTTGAAGCTCTGGCAGGGATGGAGACACGGGGCAAAGGCCTTGGATGACAAAACCTGAGCACTGAGCGGGGCGTCTCGCCTACCTGCTGCTTTACTCGCTGCCGTTCCCCTTCAGACAGCCCCTGGTCCCTGCTGTGGCGTTATCGCACCATCGGGGCTGGGGTACGGGAGAGAAGAGCTGATACTCGTGCAATGATCCTAAAATGAAGCAATCCAAAAAGTTCCCATGAATATGTTCATTTTTCCCTCTCCTCCCACCTCGCCAAGCAGCCCTAATTAACACTGGAAATACGGCATTTCCTTTTTGGGCCAGAGCCCGCGTAATTGCAGTGCTATCAGCAGTAATTGCCACCTGAGTGTTTCATGGGTGCCTTGGTGGGGAGCGGGGAGCGGGGAGCAGGGAGCGGGTACCGTGCCCCAGCCTGCAGCCGGACCTTCCCCACGCAGGATGGGGAGCGAGGGTGCCCTTCTCACCCCTGCGGAGGCTGTCCCCATGGGTAAGCTGGGCTTCGGCCAAGCAGACAGCATTTTTTTTTTTCCCCCTTCTAACTGGCCTACAGACAGCATTGAGCAATCTGCTGTGTTTTGGTTTGTTTTGGGTTTTCTCTTGCATTCCCCCCCCCCCCGCCCCGCGATACCGGACGTAAGGCTCCACGTGGGATGATTTTCGATGAACTCAGACAGCAGTGTGCGTGCGTGTTGGGAAATGGCCCCTGCACTGAGACGCTTCAATATCCTCCTGCGTTTCACTGACTTCTCCCCTAATTTCGATTACCAGATTCCAGATTCCCCAGGCATTCCAGCCATCACAATCCCAACGAAATATTTCTGCCTCGCTTAGGAAAAATAAAGATTTAGATCCTTTCGTGGTTGTTTGAGGTTGGAGGAAAAAACCCCTTGCCAGGAAAGAAAAAAAGAAAAAAAAGAGGAAAAAAAGATGGGAATATGTTTTTTGGACTCTTAACAATGTCACTGGTCTTTTCCTAGAAAATCCACCAGAAAAGAGTTTTCAGTTGCCTTTACAGACTTTTAGAGGAGGGACAGGGCTGTCATGAGCTGCTTCATCTGCTCCAGCTTGTTAAGACTCATCCCTGTGACAAAAGGCAGGAACAGAAGAGGACCATGGCATGGAAGGGCCCTTATTATTAGTGATTTGCATATCAAAGGCACCAAGCAGTTAGCACTTAACAAGTTATCTTCACACCATTCTTTCTGAGGTCTTGCTATAGTGCAACTTTAAAAATGGGAAGGCATGTGCTTCTGCTCAGTAGGTGCCTGAATTCATGCAAATGAATGTAAATGTATGCAAAATAGCAAGGTATGGTTTTTTCCTTTTCTGGAGGATCTTGGCCAGTATGGCTGGGAAGGTGTCAAGTACAGTGACAGTTTTCTGATGTGGACACCTGTCCCATAGACTGAGACCATCTGCTTTGTTTTCCCATATATAAGAAGCAAGATACATATCCTTCAGCCTAGATAAGGGATGAAGTTAGGATGTAGAACTAAGAAAGCAAGGATGAGCGCCAGATAGGATCTGAAGTCTAACACCCCACAGTTCACGGAGCCTTTCTTATTTCACTGCAGTGAGTAAATACACTGGAAAGATCGTATCTTATGCCTTCTCTCCATGGGGGTTTGGGGGAACAGGAAATTCAGCCCCAAAGTTTTTGCAGGGGGTGGAGAGGAGGAAGAAAGAAGCACATCGGAGCCCAGGCAGATGTGCTGCCGCAGATCTAGCGGGATGGTTTAGGGAAATTTTCCATCTGCTTGGTACCACACCCCAGCTCACATCTGCAGCTCCCCTGGAGCTGAGCCGCATTCGTGCACTCTGCCAACGCTCCCAGCCTGCTTCAGGGGCGCATCCGATTTGAGCAGCGACAGCTGACTTTGTCCTGAGACACACCGGGAGCTCCTATTAGTCCATTAACATGGTGCAGCTGAAGAATAGTAACAAGTAACTGGAGTTGTAAATGAGCGTGTTTACACAGAACGTCCTCTGCTGATGCCCTTTTCTAGGGAAGTGAGTGAAGCCAGCTTGCATGGCTTTGCACCGAAGTGGGCTTGACTCACTCAGATTATTAGTATGGTTCAGGTACAGAGATGACAGCAAACAGCGTAAACCGGTAATATCTTAGACCAACATGTCTGTTTGTAGTGTCATTGTGTGTCTCCACTGATGGGCCCAGTATTTGCAGGCTATCGAGCAGTCTCGCCTAAGTGCATCATTACCATATAGTGCTTGGTTACCACCTCAGCCTGTCTCTAATGAGGCAACTGGTAGAAACAAATATTCCTGCTTCCTCGTGGGCTGACAAGTTGTTTAGAGACCAGTTAGGCACCTTTCAAATATTCTTCGATATTTTTGCACTGGCAAGGTTTGCTCTTTGTCAGGGCAGCATCCAGCGATGGCAGAACAAGTGAGCGCGAGGCAGGAAATCACAGGCAGGTGACAGCAGTTAAGGCCAGGTGGGAGGAAAGGATTCAAAGCCAAGCAAAGCCCTAGGAAAGGTTTGGGGGCTTAAACAGCAAAACTGGGTCTTTGTGTCTGGCTGTCTATTCTAGGCACAACATCAGAACAAGGGGCTGATACACAAATGGGGCTTGCCTCAGTCAGAGGGATTTTATAGGGTGAAGAAAACATGAGGTGCTGGGTAAGTATATTTTTGTGTCTAGTTTTCTGACACTTGTTTCTATCCTCAATGCAGTTCTATTATCTCACGTATGTTTTTTATAATTTATTTATTTTTAATTTACTGCTGTTGTAAGCTGGCTTATATTAAGGGTGGCATTCCTTGAAAGTGGGACCCGGGGCTGTTCTTGTACAACGTCCTCCATGCATTATGTGAGCGCATCCAGAGTTAACAGACCTCATCTCTGCTACCTTCTGGTTTAGTTGCAGGTAATGCAGAGCTCTGTGCAGAAGAAGCATTTTCTTTACTCTGATAAGCACTAGTCAAGAAAGCTTTTTATCATGCAGCGTGAGGCTGCCTGAGCTCTGTGACCCTGGGAACATCTGTAATAATGATTCATCCTGTCATGGTCCTGATGTACGAAATGAAACATAATTGACAAAATTGCGAGCCTGGCATAGTCTGCTCCAGGCATCCTCAAATCATGAGGCAGACTCCCCAAAATCATGTGGTTAGTGTAATTCACAAAATTTAATTCTCTCTGATTTTATTTGTCTTGGGCTTTAGTAGCTTTTTTTTTTTAACGGGTCTGAGTTTTCTAACTCCTCTTCACAGCTGTGTGAGCGACAAGTGTAAAAATGTTTTAACTGCTAATAAAAGCTGAGGGCCTTGCCCAGCAATGTAGCAGTGATAGCAACGACTAATGAAAAATGATAAAAATATGCTGAGATATTTCACAAAAAATCTGAGAATGGGCAATGCTGCAGCATCTACCTGCTGTGTATGGCAAGCAGGAAAGTTATGCAGTTGAAAGACAGCTTATGCATCCTCCTGCATGGGCCTCTCCTCTTTATCTTGTGTGATTTTTTTTTTTAATATATATTTTTAAGGAGAAGACAGCAAGTGTTTTATCTCATCTTGATATGCTTGTTCTGAATTGTTTAAAAAAAGTTGTTCCAAAATGCCACAGTCCAGAGGAGTTTTTCAGTCCCAAGGTGATGACTGGTGTATGAGCAGAAACTGGATGCAGTAGTTGGAAGTACTCACGTGGATTTCAGAGTTTCTCCCTCCCATTGAGTTTCATCGGCTCTTAAACTGTTTATTCAGACTGCTAAATGAAATGTCACTTTGATCCAGAAACAAAACTTCCTGTGTAACAATGATTTGACATTTCTGACTCTTAAATGAATGAAAATGATGACATTAATCAAAACAAAACCTTTAAGCTAACAACTTGGGTTCTAAAAGTAGGTATGTTGAAAATAAGAAACACTTGATTGGAAAAATGCTTGCTTATCTTATTATCTCCAACTCGTAGTGGAAATCAGTAATTGTTTGCCTTATCACCAAACCCCAGTAGTGTCTCCTCTCTTGGCAAAGTGAATACTGCTTAGAAATAAAAGGCATGGTTTTCATTGATTCCCAACAGCTTCCAAGAACTTACATAATTTTTGAAGAGATACATAATATTGCTTCTCAATTTTACCTTTTACTTTTTCTATCAGAAATGCACAATTAATCTTTGACCATTTAGAAAGATTATTTTGCTCTGAAATTCAGGTTGTTTGTGCACAAGCACACCACAGTGTACTAGGGAAGAGATGGCAAGGTATTTTTCAGATCTTGGATACGCAAGGTATGACTGGTTCTCGTTAGACTCCTTCCCGATAGATAATTGTGGTGTGCAAGCTAAGAAATGCATTTATGGTTTTTTTTTTTTTTCTTTGCCCTTTCTGAAGAGGAACAAGAATATACTAACTGGTCTTGCAAGAAGTGTGTTTGATGACATACTGAATACATAACTATCAAAATGCTTTATGATTTGTGTGGGGTTTCTTCACCTACCACTGAAACTCAGCAGCTTCCAGGCCAGGACACAATAACTCTGACAGAAGAGTTTCATAAAGATTTATCAGTGGATGTAGAGAGCACCTTGCTGGACTGACGGAATAAGAATTACAGGTGGCAGGGTAGTAAAGCCAGGTAAGTCACTCTTCCTTCATGACTACAAGACAACATCTCTTGTGGCTTTTTTCCACTTGCCATTCAGCAGACTAGCAGATCTAATGTATGTTACTCTTGACTTTCTGTGGTCTGTGTATAATTGTAAATAACTAATCCACATACAAGGCAATAGAGAACCACACAACACTGACCCCACCAGTCAGTGCTTGCTGAAGTGGTGTAGTTCACGTGCAAATCTACCTTGAAGAGGAGATACTGTTACAAATGGGTATTACAGAACAAAATAAAGGCATATCTAGAGCCCATATTAGTGTAATATCTAAATCTGTTGTCACAGCCTTTGGTACTTAGATTGCAACAAGTGCTGGGCAGAGGAAGGAACTGTTTCTCCCCACTGTATGCATGGAGAAGTGCAACCCAAAGCACTGAAATGGTGTGTTTGAGGTCACATTGAAAACCTCTCTTGAATCACAAATTAATGATTGTTCTCCTGAAGTCCTGATAACATCTAAAGCATGTTGGAGGAAAGGATGTAAATCTGCAAGAGATGTTGAATAAGTGCTGGTTCCCTCCCCACCACTGGTATTATCTTGGTAGATGACTCAGCAGGTTATAAAACATGCCACAACCCCAAGACCCTCCCAAATCTTGCTAGATACTGAGGACCTTGCGAGTGTGCTGGAGTGGCAAGTATGAGGATCTCCTCTCCTTGGGGACGCTAATGTCCTTTGTCCACTGAACCCACGTCCAGTTCTGCTCATCACCCAGTGCTGAAGCATAAAGGGAACTTTTCAGTCTGACAAAGGCAAGGGTAAAACAAAGATTGCAGTGTTTTAGTGATGCTAACAACGTGATGTCAACAACACAAAGAAGTTTGAACCGGTGGGTTGGTCAGACTGCCTGTCTAGCAATGGGGACGGAAAGCAGGTTTCCTGCCTAGGAGCAGTCGTGCCGTTGCAGCGGTCTTCACATGAGGTATCGGCAGGGTCTGACGCAGCTTGCGGCGTGTCAGGCGCTGGCGGTTCCTTGCGGGACAGGGGTTACTCGAAGGGCCGTGCAGGCTCCGGTGCAGCCCACAGCCCTCGGGGTGAGGCATTGCCTTGGCAATCAGGCTCTAATGGGGCACTGCCAGCAGGCAAGTGTCCCGTTTACCAAGTGAATGCCGCCCTTCGTCTCTTCCTCCTCAAACACAAAAAGCAAATCCTGCAGCAGGATCTGTGTGGGATACCAATGGTATCTCAGTGTCTTAGCTACTGTTCTTTAGCAGCAATGAACTGCTACTGTGAAGAGTTGGCTAATTGCTCCCTATTAGCCAGCCCCTTTGCCCTGGGAAGATCTCTTTAAATTCTCTTGCCTCATTGTTGAAGATGGGATGGGGAAGGGTCATGTTCAGAGCAAGCCCTGCCCTGCTTCCCCAAGCTGAAGTGGCCTACTGCCTCATCTCCGTTTTGTTTTTTTACCCTTCACCAGGACCGACCTCCACATAAAGGTGTTCCCCAACACCAGCATCTTTGTGAGGGGGTAAGTCCGCTTCCCCCAGCTTCCTCTTAGCTCTCACGTGTACACCCACGCACTGTAGTTCTTAATTTGCACAGATCTTCCTGTCTGGGTGGCTTTCCCTACCTCCTCCAAGTACTGTGGTACAGCCTGTATTATCCAAAGAGCTGTGCTAGGTGGTACCCGCTTCTGACACACATCACCGATCTGCAATCTCTGCTCTAGCAGTGCTATAGGTGATGGAGGTGGCAGTAAGAGAGCACTTTCCATCTGCTCCTCAGCCCTGCTCTCTGTTTGCAGGCTGCCCTTGGGGTGCAGCTTCAGCTCACCCCTGCAAGGGGGAGAGATGCTAAGGGGAGCCCTGCACTTCCTGCAACAGCTGTGGTTTACTTTTGCATCTGCAGCCAGGGCCTCTTTACTTGATGTAGCGTGTCACGATCTCATGGGCTGGGTTGATTTAGCGGTGGCTTCTTGCAGAGCATTTTGCTGTAGCTGTTTACAAGGCACGCTATAACAAAAAGTTATCGTTCTAAAGTTATCCTATTAGAAATGAACCTGGGTGAGGGAAGAGGAAAAAAAGAAAAAAAACCACAATGCCCCCAAACACAACCCCCAATATTATTTTTTTTTCCATCCTTCTTGACGAAATCCACCTTAACTTTCCTTCTGCCACTGTCAGTTCCATTACATGAAGCACGTTGGCACATTTCCTTTCCTTACAGCTATTTTCAGTGCTGAGGAGAAGTGCCTCTAGCTTTTGCAACACTTCATTTGGTCATTGGTCAGCTAATCAGATATATTTGTGAGGAATTTCAGTTTGGAATAAGGCCATTTGCTACAAAACTCTTGCGCTGACCCCTTCCTTCTCGCTGCCCTCTGAAAATATGTTGTGTTTAATTAACGCTAAATGCGTTTGAAGGCTCTGAACTTTCTCAGACCCGTGCTTCAGCTGCGTAGTGAAAACCTAGTTGGTTGGTAGACCTTTATATTTCTGGGATCAGCTGGTGGAGGGAGGCTGTGTTTGCTGTTAGCTTCCCATCTCAAAGGCTCGGAGTTTTCTTGCGTTCTTGCTTCCTAAAAGTGGGGGTGGAAAAGAAACCTGCCCTTGCCAAATTCAAGATGCTGGTTATCAGCTAATTCTACTGTTTGCTGTTCACACAGCTAAACAACTGCTTGTGTTTGGCAGCGAGCTCGAGTTCATCTGCAGCGTGCAGGACAGAGCTGACTGCTTGTTTTCATCGCAAGCTTTCTGCTGTTGTTTAATTGTAACGCTCGGTGGTGATCTGCACTGCTGCTTTCCGCTTGCACATTGCAAAACACTTTAAAGAGGGAGGGTATAGTCACCCTTGCTTTGAAGAAGAAAACCTGAGCTTCTAGACAAGCTGTGCACGGGTGCTGCTCCCAATACATTAGATGGAAGTTGGTGAAAAGATAAAGAACGGTTAGGAGTTCAGAGAAGGCTGTTTCTTCCCAAATTGTCCCCCACAATACTGGTGTTGCCCACGCTAACGTGCACTGGTGCCACTGCAGGTGGCTGGGGGGGGGGGTGTGGAGTCTGACTTGCAACAACAACTTTTGGTGCTGGTGATCAAGGCAGGAAAATATCATGGGGGGAGAAAGGGCAAGAGTGGAAAAATAATCAAAAGGACCCCAAGACCCCTGTTCCTGGGTGCCATCAGCACCAGCCTCGTGTAAGCTGGAGTTTTGCTGGGATGCTGAGGCTGAAGCTTTTCTTGCACCCGGGGCTGGGTAGCGCTGCCTTCCAGCAGAGCCACTGGCATGCAGAGGGGTGCTGGTGCCACCTAATGAGGTGCCAGCGCCACCTCTCTCTGCACCCTGGGCTGCCAAGAGGAAATATCGGCCTCTGCGTCATTAGCGACAGCTTCACGTTGTTGAACTAGTCTTTGATCTCTTCCTCCTCTGCAAAACTGCGCAGTGGGTGGTAAATTAATCCCTGGAGTTCGGCCCAGCACGTATGCAGAAAGCACAGGGGAAAAAGTAGATGATCCTGTGCTGATGCTAGGAGCCCAGAGCTTGCCTGTGCTCTAAGTTTTAGCCTGGTGTTATTGCACTGACTTCAGTGGCAGAAGCTCTCATTTGCATCAATGTACATGACCACAGTCCATGTTTCTCTCCTCATGTCTGCAGATGGGGTCATTCAATAAGCATGAATCCAGATGCCACTGCTCTTTTAATTAACTGCGTAGTCACTGCGGAATAAAATGACCTGGTTCAGTGTACCATGCCTGCAAGGAAAGGTGATGATGTCAGCTAAGTGGGCTTAGGGTTTTGAAACCAGACAGTATTTTGTGTGCTTCATGATGCAACCAGGAGCAAAACAGAGAAGAATCCAGGCTGTCTGTATTAATGAATGAAAAATAAGGAATAACCAAATAGCAAATGTAGTTAGTTAAAGGAAGGGACCTAAAGTTCACAGCAGAATGGGAGGGACGGACAGACTGCCACGTTAAAAGGATGATTGTTCCCAGCTTCACTTATTTTGCTTCCTTATCCTTTGCTCCCTCTCCATTGGGATGTAAATTTCCAAGCTCAAAAGCTAACCTTATTTTGGTACACTTAAGGGGGAAAGAAGTTTTGCTTTGTATGGGACTGGGAAACAGAAAAATATACTCTTACCATATAAAAGGCTGCAAGTTTTGTGATCTGCTAGCTAGCTTGGTGTTAAGAGCTGCAGTGTGCTGATGCTGTGCTAGACAAAAGGCTGTGCTGAGAATCCCAGTGATTGGAGCAAACTACTGTCTGCTGAAAATGTCTAGTTCAATCCCCCGAGCTGTAGCTAGGATGCAGCACGTGACTGCAGCACATGCAGAGGATGCTTTGAACTGTCTTTTTTCTTTTTTTTTTTTAAATTGAGCTGTAAAGCATGCAGTTCAGGGAGGGCAAGTATCATGTGTGAATATTGCTGACTGCACAGCAAAGGTCTGTGCAGAATGAAGCTGGGTCTCTGTGAGTCTTTGCAGATATTTAGTAACAAGCTCGAGCAGAGCATCTTTGCTTTCCACAACAGTTCTTCTAGTTCAGCAAACACGTATTTCTCTCAAAGAGCAATCTCTATACCCTGGCAGCTATTTTCAAGTAAAGCTGTATTTCACTTATTAAAGCATAAACGTTAGGCTGCGTACATTCAAGCCAGAATAGCTACTCTAAAGACGGCGCCATGGGGTAATGACTTCCAGACTGTCCAAAGCTGCATTCCTTCAAGCTTCTCCACCAGTGCAATAATAAAGACTCTGCGAGCCACCTGGGCTGCATCTGTACTGTGTGGGAGGTGGAAAGTGTGTGCGCCCCACAGCCCTGCTCCCCTAGCTATCCAGATGAGGCTTGCTGTTGAGCTTCCCTCCTGCCGCACGCCCGAGTCTCCTTCCAGCGGAGCCGGGAAATGTAGCGTGATGGTGTTTGTGCACACGCATGCAAAACCCACAGAAAACCCGTGGAGGTAGCAAGTGCTGGATCATGCAGGCGATGGTTTCCATGAGCACAGCAAAAGTCAATTAGGAGAGGTCCTGCAAAGGACCAGAAGGGCTCCTGCCCAGGACAGCTTGCAGGTTTAGGACCCAAAACTGGCAGCGGGATTTACTAGCTCAGCCTTGCGTTGCTTTGCTGGAAGCCTGTTGCAGAGGAGATCTTCTTGAGCAGAGTGAAATTAATGTGTAAAATATTGAGCAGATCTGACTTGCACCAAAGATGACTTGCACCTTCATGAGACAGGAGCTTGTTTCTCAACAACAGAAAAGCCAGGGCACGTGAGGGCTTTGCTATAGATTATTGAAAACATTATCTGTAGGGAGTAATCAGTTAATTTAAAACAACAAAAAACCCCACACCAAGCTGCATGGCATTACAATCTCAAATCTGTGTGGGTTTTTTTTCCACAAAACTAGTTTTTGTGGCTCCCAGGTGACTCCACAGAATTCATGGCTATGCTAGACTTGCAGAATACTGACTCCAGCTTACAGGAGAGAGAAGATAACAGATTTTATCAGCAAGCCTCTCAGAGTGGGGAGAAGTAGTCAAGCTCTGAGAACAAAAGCCCTTCTTTAGATCTGCAACAGGAGCCTTGCACTTCAATGTACAGGGACTTTGAATACATACAGTCAACAGTAAATGGGATATCTTGTTTACTCTTTGGTCTTTTGTTCTAGATATACAGTGAAAATATGAAATAATGCCAGAAACACCATGTGGAAACATGTAAGAGAATATAGATTTAAGTGAGCGCTTTGAACTGACTCAGTAGTGCAGTGGTCTGGGCATCTTTAAATGATGGGTTTGAGGATTGCCGTTGCAAATCTGAAACTGGCTACATAATTCTGTGGGACACGTATGGACTCTTAAAAATTTATTTGAAGTGTATTTCTGCACTAGAGAAAAAAGCCCTCTGTTCTGTGCAATTGGTCTCACTGAGTGCACCTTCTCTTTCAACGAGCCTTAATGTTTAGCTTTGCATTTAGGCCATGGAGAGAACTTTGGCAGGCAAAAAAGATGAAGTCAAGGAATGAAAAATATCCTGACAATTACAGGAAGAAAGTAGGAAGGCAAGGGAGAAAACAGTATAAAGGAATGGAAAGAGGAAACAGCAAACAGTCTCCAGGAAGCTAGAGTATAATTTTTTCAAACTGTTTTGCTTTCCCAATGTAGATGATCACCAGTGCAAGTGGGTAGCTATGTTGGGAGCAGCAGTTCGGAGTGGCCTTATTACCTTTTGGGTATTGTTTCCTTAAAGAAGGATGTACTGCTAAGGCTGATTCAGAATCAAAAAATGGTTTGGTGAAGCAGGGAGGGGGATTCTGTCTTCTGGATTCCCTGTATTATATAGATATATGTGTGTGCATGCATATATTTATAAAATGAATGTGACAACATGCTGAACCCTTACATGGGTTGCTTCATTTCTATCGGAACAGCGCTATGATGGAAGGAGGAGCCTCTCTGGATTGGACTTCTGTATGAGACCGTGGTGTTAACACTCTTCAGTCAGAAGTCACATTTAACTTGTAGATTTTTTTATTCTGTGATTAAACCTCTACCTAAAGCAGGGTGAATTGAAAGCTTGAGCAAGTCCAGTATATTTCCAGTGTGCTGCTCAGTATCTGTAGCTGTAACTGGTAACTCTGAGACGTGAACGAGAATAACAAAGCGTACCCCTATTGGCCTCATCCCCAAACCCAAGGCCCTAGGTGACATCAGCAACTGGTTTAAACTAAGGTGGAGGCATGCAGAACGAGCAGAGAAGCAATGCACAAGAACTGGGGTTGCAGTTGCCCATGTTGAGTTTCTGCTGCTCCTGGCACATTCATACAGAAGAAGCTGAAAGTCCCTGCAGAGGCTGTAGACCTCTTGTAGTTGGGGACATGCATTAAATGAACATGTTCTTGTTTGCACAAAGTTCCATCCTTCTCCGAGGGGGATACGCTAGCCTCATGGAAAATCAGTCTTCATCACCCAGCCCTCCCCCCCTCTAGTCCTTTTCTTCCCCTCGCAGCCTGCCGTGGGCTCCGCGCCCAGCCAAGCACGGTCATTTCTGCCCATTTTATCCCTTTCCCTGGGGCTGCACCTCAGCTGTGGCCTGGAGAGGGCCATCGCCAGAAGGTGCCAGGCTGTGGCTGGGCTTGGGCTGAGATCTCCAGTTCGCCTCTAGCACCCTATGGCCCGTTGCTGCCACCTGGTAGAGGAAACTCCTGGGGTTGCCCGGGGGTGGAACAGGCCTGCACAGCCCCGCTGGGTTGGCATTGAGATCACTCAGCAGCCTCAGAGCTACTTAAAAAGGAGATTTCTTGTGTTTTGGTTTTTGTTCCCCACCCCTTAGCCCTTAAATACCTCTTTCTTTACCCACTTCCAATGTTTCAGCGGCCAGAGTTCATATAACCATGTGCACATGTGGTCAGCAAACACAGTTTTATCTGAAGGGGATAACTGTTGGGTTTGACAGCTTTTAACAATTACAGATGCGTTACGCTTGTTCAATGGAAGCAGTGCGGCGTTTTGCCCTTTCTCTGGTAGTTCAGCTTTTTGGCATTACGCAATTCTTGCAGAAATGGCATGCTTCAAGGAAACTAGTGGACGAGACTGATTTCACACAGACCTTCTCCGCTGGCGCACAACGCGTCCTCTGCAGTTGGCTGTCTGACCACTACCGGTGCGGGCCGTGTTGTCAAAAAGTCACTGGGGATCATTAGCAGACCTTCTCCCTCTTCTCATCTTGTTCATTCTCCACACAGTTAGTTTTTTGGGTTAGGAGGAGGAGGAAGTTTCCAATGCTGGTTGTCTCCTGTAAAGGAATAGATGTATAGGCCAGCAACCTGAATTTAAAGTGAAACTCTAGAAGGAAAGGCTCTGGGTTGTGTAGGGATGCCATACGGTATAAAGGTCTGCCATGCAAACCACTAAATTGCCCTGTTACCTCCTGACCTGCCCCCCAAAATCAGGCAATCCTAGTAGCTGCCTGTGTTGACTCTTGCTCTCCGTTAAGGTGTTTATTCCTCCTCTGTTGCTGATGGTGGTTTTGCCCCAGGGTCCTCATGGGAAGCTAGCTCTCCTGGTGCTACTCCCTGGGACCTGCTAAGGTCTGTGTGCCCTTAACAGCAAAACTGACTCATTTCCCTTCTTGTCACTCAGCTGAGGAGGTGAAATAGCAGCTAATGGTAATCAAACTCTTCTTTTCTCTTAATAGAAATAACTTTTTTTTTTCTTCCCCTGAGGAAGGAAGCTTTGTTCTCTCCATGTTATCCTATCTCTCTTCCACTTCTGGTGGAATCTTCCACTGGGGACAAACCAGTTTTATTTCTGTAATGCGGAGCGGGGGAGCAGAAAGTAGGCATGCTTTTTCACATTTGCTTTGTTTCTGTTTTGGTAAGCCTTGTTTGAAAGTCACTTGAAGCTCACTGGCCCAATGTGTTTATTTTGGAAAGAATATGTTCCCTGTTAAGCTGCAGTGGTAATTGTATGTGACATTTATTTTCTGAAGTGGGTAAGTTATCCACAAGTCCCAGATGATGATATGTCTTGCAAAGAAGATGCTGGAGTGGACCAAGATTGCCTTACAAAGTGAGAAAGTGTCATCAGAAAGCGAACAAAATGGAAATGTTTGCTCAGGGGAAAGAAGCAACCATCTGACCTTGCATTCATGTACCTCCTCTTCCTGTAGCTTTAAGCCTTTCTTGAGTGCTTATTACAGGCTTCCTTCTGAGACCTGAATGGATTTATTTGCTCTGTTTGTGGTGGGGAGAGCGAGGGAAGGGTGAAGTGATGTAACCTGCGTGCAGCAGAGCTGGTGCCTCACCTGCAACCTCCGTCCGCCCATGTCCCAACTGCGCAGAGGTGCCGCCCCACCTCTTGGGCTCTTCTGGAATGATTGAGTTTGGGATGCTCAAGTGATGGTGTCAGACTGAAACGCGTGGGGAGAGGAGATGTGCTTGGATATGTTGCTGGCGTAAGGTGCTAAGTGCTTGCTGCACGGGGCTGTGCAGCTCCTGAAGGCAATGACTGCTGCTGCCATGTTGGGAAAGTGGTCTTTAAAATGGAGATGGCTAGGCAGGGCTTTTCCTAGTTTTGCGTTTGGTGGGTTTTTGTTGTTTTTCTTTAAAATAAAGAATTATGAATTTTTGAAAGTCTGCATCTGCCTGGAGTCTCTTCAAGCCATCATTTCTTGGGAGTTACCATTTTTATTCTGGGAATGATTGCTGCTGTTTTAATCCTGTTTCTCATCCCTTCCCAACCTCCTTGGTTTTTTGGGCTCTGTTGCATCCATCCGCACCGTCTCTTTACCCCTTTCAGACAAACTGCAGTACAGCTCGCCTCAGTTCAGAAAAATCTGGCTAGACAGGATTGGGCAAGGCTCCTGACTTGTTGCATCAAGGGTGGTGAGGAGGAAACGTGGCTACAGCTGAGTCTATTTTGGAAACAGCCTGCTGGTGCCCTGCCCTTTGCCCAGGCCCTGCCACAGGCTCCAGCTGTGCTGGGGAGAAGGGCAGTGTCAAGGGGCTGGTCCTCACGGAGGAAGGAAGAGCCTGGAAATCCCCAATGAGAAAGAGCAAACGCATTATTTTATTTCAACCTGGGAAATGCAAGCTCTGTGCTTTTTTTTTTTTTTCTTCCCCCTTTTCCTTCTCTATTTTTTATTTAGAGCAGAAGAAAATCTCCAGACCCAATTAAAAAAAAAAAACAACAACCAAACATTTGCATTCCTTTCATTTTCACACATATGTCATGATTTGGATATTCCTGCCATTCTAAAAGAGTGGTCTTGAATGTGCACAAGCTGAGGAAAGCCACTAACAACTGAGACGGTTCAGTGGGAGGACCGGGTTTCCCAGAGCTGTGCCCTCCTCCAGGCTTTGCTTTTTCCCTTGCCCTTCCCTCGGCGCTGCGAAGGGGCCGAAGCCTCCGAAGGTCGATGGTCTTGCGCGACAGCTGCAAATCATCTCGTATATCCATCCTTGGGGCAGTGAACTCTGGGACGGAGCGGAGGGGAGCGCGTGGCTTGGGTTTGGTTTTTTGTTTTGTTTTGTTTTCCCCAAGCGTTGCACAGGCTGCGGTCTGCTGGCCGAGGCGCAGAGCCCCAGCAGATTGTGACTCAGGGCGAGGGTGATGCTTGAGGGCTGGAGGAGGGCTGGGGAACCACGCTCCTACGTAGGCGCCGGGCTGGGGATGTTCCTCCCACCACAGAGGAGCCGGGAAGCTCCCTGTCACCACTGACAGCGGTTAAGCACAAGGCATACGTATTTACAAGGTCTTTGGGAATACAGCTGAAAAACAAACTGCCTTCCCTTTTTCTCTTTTTTTTTTTTTTCTTCTCCTGCAACACTTAAAAGTCCCCTGGTGCTTCACCCTCCTTCATAACACTCCCACGGCTCTTCTGCCAGCATCTCCCTTAAAACCACAGCCGAGCAATTACTGCCGCTGCTCCCAGAGGACGGTCCCGGCGAGGGGTCCCGGGGAGACCTCCCCGCTTGCCTGCCAGTTTGGTTTAGCGAGGATGCTACGCCGGGGAAGCCCCACGTGGCTCCTCTACAGGGGTAAAGCAGCCAGGCGCTCTGTCAGCCTTTGACTGAAAGGCGCTATATGCTGTGTGTGTGTATATATATATGTCTCTGCATGTATAGAAAAGATATTATTTAGTGGCGTAAGCCCTCATTAATGGCAACAGGATTTGCGTGGCTTACAGCCCCCAGGAAGCTATTTGATAGCTTACTCCTAATTTGCAAATCTTTGAAGCCAATTGCTGTACCTGGTGATTAAGGTTTTTTTAGCAATAATCTGGTGCGGTGAAAACAGAGGCCTCTCGATGGCTTGCATGAAAAGGCTTCTGAGTGAGTCCTGTGATTCACGGGCCAAAAATAACGTGCTGCGTTTAAACAACGTTAGCTCTGTGATACAAACTGACAAAAGCCAGTGAAATTTAAAGGGATCCTGTCAAAGTGGGTCTAAAAATAACTCCAGCCAGCTGTGTTTTGGTGAGTGGGCGCATGTGCTCACGTGGTGCGCTCCCTTTGGTCTGCCAGTTTTGTCTTGGGTTGTTTTTTTTTCTTTTTTTCCCCCCCCCCCCCCCCCCCCCCCCAAACAGGCTAGCACAACATTTGAGCTTTGCCATCTGGTTGCTTAGTGTATGAAGTAGCCCTGTCCTGGGAGAGAGGGTCTGGCTTTGGCGTGGGAAAGAGCCCCTCATCCCCATCCCTGGCTACAGCATAGCTCCCTCCCTTGTCTCCAACGGAGGTGAAAAGTCACCAGTTTGGGATTTAGCATCCTAAACTGCGTTGCAGCAGCGCTGCTGAGCACTGTCCTTTAATGCAGCGCGACGGTGGCCGTGCTGGGTCCCATCCGTGCCCGCTCATGCTGGATGGGTTCTCCTCGTGTTTCTAAGTAAGGGAGGTCTCCGATGGCCGGGGAGTGTTGGGGTGTTTCTGTGGGGCTGGGAGAAGGCAGGAATTGGGGCGGCTCGGTGCACCATACCGTGTCACCAGAGACTCCCAAGTGGCTGTCGTCTGTGGTGGACCACAGCCCGTGTGCCTGCAGGCATGCCGCGTGAGTGCAGCATTTGTTAGGAAGCCTAAAGATGGAGCTGACCACCCCCCTCTTCTCCTCCCACCACCCTGGGTTTTCGAAGTATTTCTCTTTCCCAGGGAGCGGTGTGATTTCCCCCTTCCCTACAAGCGCCAGTGAGATAAGGTTCCTCGTCATAAGACAGCTCCCGTTTATAGGACAAGGCTCACTTTGAAACTGGGATTCCCCCTTGGAGCTGCCAAAAATACCCTGCAGCGTAAACAGGCACAGCTCTGCCAGCTTGCACCTTGTCTGACCTTGCCTTGCTCTTCTCTGGGAAACAAATCCAGGCTTTATGTCTCTGTAAATGGAATCGCTCCCTTCGCCCTCTCCACCTCCTGGACATGTTAAAAGATGCATATAAAGCATGTGTGTGCGTGAGATGCAGCTGCTTTATAGAGCAGAAGCAGGCTTTGCTTAGCTTCCTCATCTGAAGCAGAAATGGGAGATGGAGAGTTGGGTATTTCTTAGTGCCATTTACCCATGTACTGAATTTCCCCAAGTCCTGTTTTTTTCAGTCGGAAATGGTAATAAATAGCTGCTGGGGAATTCCCTCCTGCAGAAACCTCAGTAAAACACCTTTGCCCTATCCCCAGAAGCAGCTGCCCTGTTTGCCCTTCCCTCTCCCACACGGCCGCCAACTTTCCTGCTACCATTTCTGCCCTCTTGAGGTTTCCATCGCGGAAGTCCCTGCCCCGAGGTTGCTCCGTCACTGGCAGTAGGAGGTTGGGCATTTCCCTTCCCCCTTGGGCAGAAGCTGCAAACCCCAAAAGATCCTTAGACCTTCCCTGCCAGGAAAAGGAAAGAGCTTGGACATGTGCAGCATCTAAAAAACTGTCCCCCTTGCTGCCATGCCAGGAGCTGGGGGCAGGATAGAAGTGCTCTTTCACCATCGCTTCTGAATTTTTTTCCAGGTGTGAGTTCATGCTGATTCAAAATAACATCCCTGATTTGCACTATTCTTGACCAAAATAATTGCAATAATAAAAATGACCCCAAATCCTCCTCCCAGCATGCTTCAGCGTAACTGAAGCGTTTCCATCCCGCTCTTTTTCTTGAGAGTATAGGTAGGGATTGTACCTGACTGATTGACTGAAAACTTGAAGCAAAGGTGGTTTTGAAACTAAAAGTTAAACATCTTCATTTTAGTACACTGAAACTGTAAATACTACTATATCAGATGCCTTTTTAGTTATTGACAACATTTACTTTTTTATGTCATTTCCAAAAGAAAATGTCAGTGACACTCGAAGTCTTGGCATGACTTTGTGCTTCTCTGATTTTGCTAGAATGCTGTTTTCTGAGGGAACTCGTGCTCTTCCCATGAGGGTTTTCTTTTACTGGATACTTAACGCTTCAGTTGTCTCTCACGTGTAGGTGATTTGTGTATTTTGCTGCAACTATATAATAGAGTTGATTACAAACCCCGTTAGTAATAGGGTTTTTATACTGATGTTTGCATTCTAGTAGTTGGGTTATTTTGTTCTAGAGCATTCTTTCTTGGCTCTGGGCTTATAAGTGTAGTAAAGGGCAGCAGAGTCCAAGGATGAAGAGAACATATGCCACGAGAGGCTATATCAGATAGCCTCTGATATTTTTCCAGGTGTACACTGAGGGGGTGAAATAAGAAACCATTTTCATCTCATTACTGGCGCTGAAGTGACAATGGAGTTCAAAAGGACTTTTCATCTTAAGAAGGAGAAAGAAAACTTTCAAGATGTTCCTCTGAAAATAGTTAAATGGAAGACCCCCAGTCTATGGTCCTTCACATCTATTGATCTGATCCCAGGCAAGAAAGACAGAGCAGGAGGAAGAAAATAATTCTAAAGCACTCTGACTTTGTGTCAGTAATTGTCCACTGTTCATCAGCATGAATTCATTATTTGCCTGAAAAATCAATGGTCGGAGCAAGTGTTGCAGAAAACTTTTGTAAAAGTAAATTCCAAATTTCTACCAGAACTCCTGGAATACATCCACCTTTTCTATTTACTTTCTGCAGATGGGTTTACTGGTGAGAGTGCTGTGGAATTAAAAAAGAAAAAGGGGGGGGGGGGGCAAAAAACCCAAGCAAATTTCAGACTAGTCGCAAAAAAGCAGATTTGAGTTAATCATAAACGTGTTTTTTTCCCCCCACAAAAAATGGAGTTAATCATTCAAATACAGCAAGACACTGGCTGATTTGTGTGTTCAATCAAGACTAATCACCACGGCTTGAATTTTGAATATTAAATGCTTGTGGAGCCTGCTTACAAATTATCTGCATAATTTTTGTCATGTAGATTAAGTTATTTGATGAATTATGTCAGACAACACATACGTCTAAAAGTTGGGATACTCTGGTGGACAATCTGCAATCAGAGGAAGAGACGGGTGTGAAGGAATGCAGGATGTAATTTCCTATGAATAGTTGATTCGTTTCTGAGTTTGATTCCAAGATCTACAGGTTTCAGTTTTTCAGCAGTATCCGTTGATGTACGACTGAGGTTTTTACTGGGTAACATTTACGGGGGAGCCATCTCCCTTCAAAGTTAAGGCGTCAGAAGCTGGTATCTGCTGCTACGTTGCAGAGCTCCTTCCTAGGAGCTGCGTACCTCCGGCCTATTTGGTCTGCTCGTGCCTTGCGTCTCCTTCTCGTGCTGCTGCCAACTGCAGCCCGGCGAGGTAGGCAGAGCAAGTAAAAATGTCATTGGCATCTTGAACCTACAAGAATGAAACAAACAGCCTTAACTATATAACGCTGATGGGTTAATCAAGTGGAACTAGGAATTAGAAGCCGGCTCGCTGAATCAGAGAGAAGCAATGGCCTGATTAAAGAAATCAAAGTGAGTTGGTAGATGAGAGCCAGTAAAATTCAGGACTTCATCAGCATGTGAAACCAAATCAATTAAGTAGCAAATGAATATGGAAAGCACTGTGTAAGTCCTTGGGGGGGGGGGGGGGGGGGGGGGGGGGGAAGGATGCAAACAGCATGGTGTTGCACCCAGGGCATGGGTGGGTTGGGTTGAGGCACTTTTTTTTTTTTTAAAGCATGGCTGAGATGCTCTGGCTGCGTTGTGCAGAGCGAGCTGTGCTCTAACAGAGCCTGGCTGGCTGCTGCCCTTCCCTGGGGTGTCCTGGCCTCTCCTTGGAGCAAAGCATTTTAGCACCCCTGAGATATGCTTGTAGATAACGGTGCTTGTTGTTCCCAGCAGAGGCAGGCAAATTCCCTGCCCGTCTCCTATTGCGACTCCCTTCTTGTTTAGGGCGCGTGGCTGTCACCTTGCTTGCTCGCGCCCCTTGGCTGGGTGGCATCGCGCAGGAGGGATGTCTTGTAGATGATACCAATGTATCCCAGCCCAAGCCCACCTAGGGCGTGAGCTAATCTGAAACATGTGAATTCAGACTTTCTAATGCGTTTTATAGGGTTAAGGACAAGAGTAATGCTGTGTTTTGGACTTGGATTGCTTACACAATAGACTGCACAGTTAATTGAGAATTTCATATTTTGGCACAGTTTGTGTTTGCGGAAAAAGCCTGAAAACAACCTGACAGAGCAATCAAATGTATATGGTAGGAATGATAACATACACAGTATCTTTGCCAAAATATTAATTTGAAGTAGTTTTTTCAAATTAAATTTCACCCTAGATTTCTGTTAAGGACAAATCCTAAAAGCACTAGAAATCTCTTTGCAGGGGGACCCCACTGCCATTGACTTCCCGTGACCTCCAGAACAATGAGGGTCTTCTAACACTGTCATCATCTGCATCCGTAGGAATGTGTTTGTGATTTGCCACAAATTAGGCAATGATAGGCGAAGAAATGCAGAAAATGTCTCATTTTTTAAAAAAAATATTCCTGTGTCAACAGCTGGTTTTCATACAGGCCTCTGTCCCCTCCCTGTTTCAGCCTTTGCAATTGAATCCACCAGTGAAACTTAACTGTAAATAAAATGAAATTAACTGGATTATCCAATCTGAGATAAAAAAAAGTACAAGCTGACACAAGCCAAATGGATCATGCTTTTTTTTTCTTTTAATAGGATTTTCAATTATCAACCCGAGCAAGTACATTTATTATTAGCCCATTTATTTGGGCTGTTAAAGTCACACCATCCTTCTAATGAAGAATTAAGTATGGTAACAACTGGGATAAACAAACCTGTAATACAAGACAAGATTGTTTAAAAAGGGGAGGCACTGCAGTGCCACAGTACTAGATCTCCCTGCTACTCGAGGTAAGAGCAGGAGGCTTCCATCCTGCAAGAGAAACTTGCAATTTCAGCCTCCTGCTGCCCCAGTCACCTTCTCGAATAAGACTTGCTCGCACCGCAGGGCAGCTCATTGTGGTACGCTTTTACAAAAGCCTCACACAGTAAATTGGAGGCTTCGTTCTCAGCCTGTTGAAGCCCAGGGAGATGGCTTCTAATTATTTCAACTGGTGCTGGAGCAGGGATATTACTGCACCCAACGAGAACGTTCTGGGGAATCTGTGCTAGCTTCCAAAAAGTACATTGTTGTGCATATGGTGAAGAAGGTTTGCTACATGAGGGACAATTGCAAAGCTTGTTAGCACCATGAGTCAGCAAAGTCCCAAAGTTAGTAGGCTTTGATATAAAAAAAAAACACCCACAAAACCCGCCAAACAAACGAATAAACAAAAAACCCCTCAACCAAACACCAAAACCCCCATCACCCCCAAAAAACCAGCCACAGGGTAGTTACCTGGATAACAAGAATATGCATAACTGCACTAGTGTGTGTTAGCAAAATTCAGACATGCATGCATCGGTGGCTGAAGGAATCTCCAAATATTGGAGACTGGCGAGAGATCTGGTCAGATAACCCCATATTTAACCTCTTCTTAATTCATACGTGAGAATTTTATTTCCCCAGGGAAAGAACGGTCAAGCTAGTTGAACTGAAACTTGCTTACTTGCTCCTTTGTCCACAGAACTACCCATCTGGGCTGTGTAAGAGGTTTCCAGGTTTGTCATCCCTACTGCCCCTCGTGATGGGATAAGGTGATCAGAGAGTTGGCTATGCAGTTCTTGGGTGTCTCAGAAAAAGGATCTTTCCATCTCAGTAATCCCCTTTGAAGGCCTAGTGCCACAGGCAAAGTGTGTGGGGGTGAAGTGGCAAAAAGAAAAAGGGCCAGAGGAAGGAGAAAGTGGAATTATCAGTTTCTCACATAAGCAGTAAAAGGATTGGTTGGTTTCATGGGAGAAATTAATGCCCACCTTGACCATGCAGTACCTGCAGGCTTGCTTGATGTTCCCTTACACTGGGACCAATCCATCATCTATGGTATTTATTTCTCGTGGAAGGATGGTTTGGGTAAAATAAGGCACTTAATGCATTTACACGAGGAAAACAAATGCTTTTAAGGGCATAATCTCTGTCTTTAGTGATACTCAAAAGTCTTCTGGACACGGTCCTGGGCAACCACCTCTAAGTGACCCTGCTTGAGCAGAGGGGGTTGACCAGATGATCCCCACAGGTCCCTTCCCACCTCAACCACGCTGACGTGGTCCACCTCCAGTGTTTTCACTGAGAGCTTGCAAAGAGTCCACGTCTTCGTTAGGAAACAGTGGGTGCCGGTTTCCAATGCGGGAGAGAGAATAATAATGAAGCAAAGAATGGCAGAGCCTTTTCAACGCCTCAGGGCAACGAAAAGTGAAGTCCCTTTGTTTCAGACCATGCTGTAGTAATTGTGCATGGGCTTTCCCTATTGATAAATGTCTCCCTAACTCTGGCCGCAACTTCTCATAACAGGAATATCAGGGAAAAAGATTAAATACATGTCTAGCAACACAGCTAAACTAACAAATAAAACCCACCCTCGATGCAGCCTTTTCCAACCCAAAGCTTGGAAAACAAAAGGGGAAAATGTGCCAGAATCCACTTCATTCCTCTAAAAGCTGTCCTTTTTCTACAATTTCACCCGCTCCGGATCAACTACAGGAAAAACAGGATTTTGACTTTTTAAAGCTCTTTTTCAATGTCAGGTACCGTCTGCCTAGGCTTTCTCTGACCCTTGCAACGCACACTGTGCTCATTAAGTTAGAGAAAGATGTGGTCGGCCCCCTTACATCTGACAAGAGCGATGGCTGAGGTGGGTAATTAACGGGTACCTGTTGGTAGCAGCTTCTTCTGTCTTTGCTGCTGAAGGCCCAGGAGATGTTAGAATGGGCTTTGCCAAAGACAATGTGGGGTAGTCATTTCATTTTGGAGAGAAGTGGTACAGTAAGCCAAGGACTAGTTGGGGGAAATATTTGAAGCCAGGCTGAAAAAATTGAAACCCCACTAAAAGCAAAGCGTTCTTGGTTCTCACAGTTTTGGAAAGTGTTTTTGCACAAGTCTAGAACTGCAACATCCCAAACTCTTCTGTAACCCTATACATGGCCCGTTTCCTCCTCCTTCGCGGGGGGGGGAAGAAAAAAATTTTTAATCTATCACTTAAGGGTAGTGGGGAGTTTGGTGGCATCTTTGCTTTTTTGCTGGGGAAGTATGAGATGTGGCAACAGGGAACAATGTTGTGGAGTGACTAATGGAAAGGGAGGTACTGTAATCTGGCATCTTCTGTGGCACATGAGCAGTCGTTTTAGAGATGTTTTTTCCATAGGGATGAATGTCAGCGTTGCTAGCAGTGTTTTCTTCTCTGGTTGTAATCAGCACTGCGAACAAGACCCAAAACTGTATTCACGAGTGACTATACGTATAAGCAAGCATACAATAGATGTGCAGCTTGAAAATGAAATTCAAAGAACAAATCGTCTTTGTGATTGTTCTTGTTATAAAACAATCTTATGATGATTCCAGTATTTTACTGAAAGGATGATGTGTTGTTTCCCAAGCTGAAAAAAACCCAACAAACTCCTCTGTCGCTGTTTTCATTTCCCCTGGAAATGAAATGTAGAGTTTTCCACCTGGCAGATCAATAGCTTTTCAACATCTTCCTTTTTCTTGCGTTTCCCAAATGAATGCCTGTTATTTGGAAGCATAACAGAAATAAGACAGAAAATGACTGCAGGAAAATTTGAAGCAAAGGCTTTCATTTAAGCAACTGTAATACAGGAAGAAGCGATGAAATCTGATTTTTTTTTTTCTTTGCAGTGAACAATGCTGTATTACTGCACAACACTGCACTGATTTGTGGATGTTTGGCTGAGCAGGCCCTTTTCTAATGGCAGGCAAATAGCCGGAGTCAGTGTCTGTGAGGAGCATGCTCCACAGTGGCATTTCCAGCACATTTAACAGAGATGTCCCCAGCTTTTGCTAGGTGCCTGGCACTGAATGCTTCGGGTAGGTTTTGGTAGTGTTTTTATATGGACACTCGAGTGCATGCAAAGAGATCCCAGTAATGCTTAAGCATTGCCAAAAAAATAGGATTTACCCATGGCTGCAGAGAAGTCTCCAGGAAACTCTGAGTTTTGCTCAGAGGGAGGAAAAGAATCTGGCCAAGTTGCTCAAGCAATAATGCAAGAGCATTTGTTATTTTAAAACTGCAAAACCTGTCGGCGAACTTCATCCTTTTGGAGGGAGCAGAGCTATCTGCATGTTTTTTCTTTTTCTTCTTCATACTTACTTACCATGCTGCACCTCTAACCTGATACATTCGTCTCCCGCAGCCTCCATGCTCACACGCAACCCTGCTTTGCCAGAGCTGCTCAGAAACGCACTGCTGCTACCCGAACAGCCTTGCACAAAAGCGGCGTGGTGTTCTCGGTGAGTTAACAAAGCAACGTGGATGTGCGGTTTGAACGGCAGCTGTTAGGGATCACCTAACGGGGCTACAGAGAGCTAGAAACAAATTTAGAGGTGTGGCCAAGCCCAATACTCCTGCCCTACCAGGTCTTAGAGTGGCTTTACCAGGGTGGTTGCTTTGCTGAGCAGATGGGTGGGCGAGAGGGAGGCTGTTGGATGCTCCGAAAGTAGGTTTCTGGAGGGAGGGGGTGACTGCCCAGCCTCACCTGATGGCTAAGGAGGAGACGCCAGCAGAGCACTCACGGTCCCGGTGGTTGCATGCACATCAGGTCACCCTGCCCCACCACCCACTGTGCGTTCGGTAGAGGAGTGTTTGCAAGGAAGAGCGATCTGGTCATCAAAGTGTACGTGGTGCAAGGGTGGCACCTCAGCACTGCTTGTTTCCTGGGGCAAGGACTTTGTTTCTGTGTGCAAGCGGGAACTCACGTCTAAGACAGGGCTGCAGAAAGCTGCCAGCTGCCTGGAAACCCCTGAGATCGTCAGGAAAGCTGGGTCTGTCCCTGATGCCATGGGGCAGAGAATGGCCATCGTATTTTTTGCTCTCAGCCCCTCTCTTTGGGAGAAGGGAGCTGCTACTGCATAGCATCACGGGCTGCCTTAATGTTCATGGTGCGAGTTAAGAGAGAGGACCTGAGGAGAAGACCTGGATAAGTGACCAAGGGCCAGCTGTGGCAGGCAACTGCAGCCCCCCCCGGCCAAATCCGGCAGAGCCACTGCAGAAAGGTGCTGGTCCTGGAGGATGTCCCTGGTGCAGGAGCAAAAGGAGCCATTCCCCAGGAAGCACAGCTCTGCAGCCGGTTGCCTGGATGCAGTTTGCTTAGGGAAGCACGTGCCGCCAGGAATGCCAGGGGTATTTTTACATGGCCTTTCCCCAGCACCTGCTCTCTGCTGGCTCCACTGTCCGGGGGCGGGGGGGAAGGAAAACAAAAGAATCAGGGGCTGGAATGGGGAATGCGCGAGGATGGTGTAGAAATCTGGAAAGGATGAGGAGCTTGGGTGAGCACCGCGAGCACAGATGGGCTGTGGCAGCATCCTCCGGTGGGTAGGGACCTCTCGCAGGGCCAGGTGAGACTGGTCGGGGGGGTGAGCAGGACTGCTCCACACAGACCCCACTGACCCCTCAGGCTCATTCCGTAAGCTCTTCCCCTTAACCTTTCCTCAAGGAATGGTGGTATCTGCTCGACCCTGGGGCAGAGGAGGGCTCAGATCATGCCTCAGTGCACTTATCGTCAGCTTATGGCCACAGTCAGCTACTATATATTTGGTATTTGCACCCCTCTCTGATTTTATCTTATTTATTTTTAAAAACCTCTGAGGAACAACAAGTTTTGCCTGTCTCTGGTGGGTATGCTCCCAAAGGCGGGTGAGGAGACTGTTTGGGGGGGGGCAAAGCAATGAGTCTAGGTTTGAAAAACATCTGGTGGGTGGTTTTGAGGACCCATAGGGAGGTGATTTAAGGAGCAATGGTTTTCAGCAGACTCTAGGCCACTTTGACTATATAAGGCTCATCAGGCAAGACTTGAAGCACTCCAAATCACAAAAGTTTGTATTTCCAGTCTTGGCTATGTTTTATACTAGCCATCACCCTGGATGAATGTCACCTTTTATTCAGGACAAGTTGTCTTTTCAGCAGTGTTTAAATGTATTCTTAATGTGAATTATCATGTTTTATGGTACAGCCTCTGAAAAAGAAAGAAAGGCTTTAAGAAAGCTTTTTGCTGGCAGTAAATTAGATCCAAGTTTCTGTGATAAGCTGTAAAAGCTCTTCAGAGCAGATGTGTTTTATCAATTTAAGAACACAGACTGAGAAAACATGTACTGCGTTCAGGCTTTTAAAAATGTATTTTCATGTATCTATGTACACAGTCAACAATAAATCTATAGAAGCTATTATTGTCTTTCAGTTAAACATGATGCAGCTTGCACTGTGTCTGTTATTTACGTATAGGATGACAGAGGCACTTTTCAAGCCACATGTTGCTTTTTACAGCAAAGCCGGGTACTGGTGGAAAACAACGGGCTATTGGCCCAGGTTTGGTCAAGGGAAAAGGCACCCTCCAAGGCAGATAACCCACCCGCATGCTGTTTTATAGACCCACAGTACATGGGAGAAACCTCTCACGGTTATCTGCAGCCCAGTTTCCTGGCAGGGCAGCCTTCTCAGCTGCTGCGGTTGCTGCTGCACATGGCGTGGGACATGTCACTGACACTGCCTTCCTCCTTCTCCTCCTCCTCCCAAATGTCTGTGCTCCCAGCCCCCAGGGAGGGAGGCGGCATTAGCTGCCAGCTTGGGCTGTGCTGGACCCGCAGCCATGTCCCTCACGCCATCGGTGTACGTATGTGCATCTTGTCTCGCTCAGGGATGGCTCTGAGCGGCGATAAGGCTGTATGTAGGGGGTATGGGAAATGCCAGCTAGGTTGTCCAGCCCTGTAACGCCAGTTCCCTGAAAAGTCAGTGTAGTCCCGGTCTCCCAGGTTCTTCTGTGGCAGCACATGTTTGTCTGAGGTTCTTTGGAAGAAGCATGTTCCCCCTCTTCTCAGTGTTATATGGTATGTATGGAACACGACCCTCTCCCTTGCCTTGTTGTCTTCCTCTCTTTCACAAGTGTCAGTCTGTAAGTGAGGTTTTTGCTCACCCCAGCTATATAGGTTGATGAACACTGCCAACCAATATTTTTCTTGATTTTTTTATTTTTTTTTTCTTGAGAAGAGAGTATTTTGAAGAGAGGGTGCTCAGTTTTGCACAAATTTGTATCTTTTTTTCAACCGGTCTGTGAAAATAGTCAACAGAATATTCATTACTTATTCTCATCAAAAGAAGCAGACAAATGGGGAAAGGTTTTGCTAACAGGAGGATTGATTTCTGCACCCCTGTAGAACAAAGGGCACCTGTAAATTGAGACAGATGTCTTGAATCCTTAGGACCTTGCTAGTACAGCTTGAGTGACTTTTGTGAATGAAATGTTTTCCAGTCCTCTTGGCAACCTAGTTTGTGAGAATTAGAGAATTAAGAGAACAGAAAAGCAGCTACTTCAATGTTATTGTTTTCTAGCATGGTTTTCCTAAGGAAGCAAATCTTATGCAATCGTGTTGGCTGCCTTGCTCGGACCTCTCAATGTTTGAATCCTTTGGTCATTTTTAAGTACATTTTTTTCAGAAGGGAAAAGGTCTAAAACATTACTAAATTCCATCAGTCGTGTGAAAATTAGATCCCCCATAAAATAAAAAGACAAGATGTGTGCCCCCAGTTCAGGCGGCATCTGCAACATGCTCACATATGGTGTTAACTGCTCGAGCACCCACATGAGAGAGAGACTTTATGAATGCCCCAACCACAGGAAAAGCTTCCCTGGGATTTTGAAATCAATCACAAGACACAGATCTGCAAGGAGCCAGATTATGTTAGGTTGGGATGCATGAGGGAGTAGTTTTCAAATGTCTACGTTTCTCCATGCCAGCCCTATATCACTTGCTTTGCTCTGCAGCCCTGAGAAATTTGGCCCGATCTTGAACATCTGAGAGTTTTCCCCAAGTGAGGTAATGGATGCCAATAGATGTGCACATTCAGAGCACGCAAGGAATTTTTCAGAAACTCTGCTGAGCTGAGGTCAAGTGGAGCGAGTAGACAGTTTCTCTTTCTTTGTTGCCTCATTCAGTCTTCTCCCATCCACAGGCTGGCAGACTTGGCTCATGAGGCTTCCAGGCCAGCTCCACTGATGTAAAATTACACTGGCCATGTCGTTTCCTACCTTAATCACATTTGTTTCCGTTTCACTCTGCGGTTGGACGGAGACGGGTTGCCCAGGGTTTGGGCTTTCCCCTTCAGTTCCTTCTTTCAGTGTGGAGGAAATTTGCAACTTCTCCTTATGGCCTGATGTGATATGGATCGCAACTATCTTCACGAAAACACTTTTCTACTCCTACTCCACCTTAAGCTTCATGAGAGCAACCAAACCAGATCTGTTCACACTTAATTATTTGCACAGAGTGGAACAGCTCCAACTGGAAATACCGACTCAAGGCAGAATAGCCAGCAGCCCTGTGGTTCAGGCATCGCTGGGGAAAGCCCACGTTAAAATCCCCCATCTGCCTGATTTGGAGAGGGAGCTTGAAACGTGTCTGTCTGCTGGGGTGCCCTTTGCTGCCAGGGTGAGGGCTGCTGTCCTCTGTGTTGAGGATGGGAAGCTTTAGAGCAGGCTTGGGTCAAGACCAGAGAAGCTGGTACATGCCCATATAATGTGTAGGAGGAGAGGCCATGCCAAAGAAAGCCACAGAAAATATAGCTTCACTCTACCTTGCCCCTGCTCCATCCATGTCTGATCTGGCCACTCTTTGGGTGGTGGGCTGAGTCATCCTGGGCACGTTTCCTCACCAAACTGGGCTTATCATTTTTTTTTTTCTCTCCATTTAGGCTCTGATGCTCCTCAGTCCAAGTGAGGACTCTTATGGGTTTCTTAGGGCCTGCCACCACAAGCACTGCTGTGAGACCTCTTAACTTTATTCTAAAATGCAGAATAACAGCCGTCACGGAGTCTGTTAGTTGCCTGTAGAGGCTCAGCGGGTGTCTCAATAGGCTTGGGAGGAGATATTGTAGGAGTTGCAGAAAAATCTGCTTGCTTCTTCCTGGGCCTTCTGGGTGGCCGGGAGCTTTGTTGGCAGGAAAATGTGACATTTGCCTTTTTTTCTTTACTGGATTTGGCCCCAAGAGGCAAGAGCCAGATGCTGTGGTTTCTGCAGTTGGTGATTAGTTTCTGAAATCACTGTCCCTGGCAGACAGGTGTATCTACATATTTAGTCTGAAATGTGGTGATGGGGTTCTGCTCCGTCAAGGTGCTCTCATGGAATAAAGATTCACAAAATTCAATTTTTCATTTGACTCTAAGTTTAGAGCAGGAATTTAATTTTCCTTTAGATGCAATCCCCATTTAAAACAAAATTTCCATGTACAAAACAAAATCCTGACTTTGGTTTCCGGGGGGGCGGGGGGGGGGGAAGGTATAGTCACATAGTCATAGTAGTACAACACCATTAACTCTATTTTCTGCAACAGCTGAAACTTTCCAAGAGACAGCAGTTGCAGAGCTCAGCCAGATAAAGCTTCTTGTTCTCAAGCGTTAGATATCTTCTACACATGCTAGAAAGAAAATAGAGTTCAGAGGCATAACTCTGTGATTCGAGAGGAAAAGAATTAGAACAGCTAAACGTCATACATCACTACGCATCCCCTCTGCCAGAGAAGGATGTTTGCTTATTAAATACCTTCACCATCGAGGGTGTTACTGTTGCTACTAAACGGTTGAGACTTGCGTCAGAGTTTGCATATAAACCTTGACTAGAGCAAGTGAAATGGTAGATTCAAAATGGCCAAACAAAATTCTTGGCAAAGCCACAGGATATTATTTTGTTTGGGAAAATTCAAGGACACGCGTCCTCAGGGTGAGGGAAGCCAGAATCCTTCTTAGAGAAACGGGCAGACCTCTAAAAGCTCCTGTCACAAACATGGACAGCAGATGACTGAGCATCAAACAGAGCAGACATAGTTTTCTGAACATCTTTCTATTCACAAGCTTTCCCATGATTTATTTATATTTTTTCAACTGAAAATCCCCTGAAAAAACTGGATTACTTTCCAGTGCTCAGCCGAAAACTGCTCTCCACCTCTACATACGACACGTTTGACTTTGCGAAATCGCAGCTTTGCGCAGGCGAGCTCTCTGTCCCACCAGCGCTCTGCACGCAGCCGATGGAGGAGCCCTGGCCGCTGCTGAGTCACCACCGTTGCACAAACAGGTTCTCTGTTCTCACGGGTGGGAAAATACTCGTCCTGGTGGTGTTTGAGCTTTCTGTAGCTCCAAGGACGCTCGCGGCGTTATAAATAGCAGCGGTGGGGCTACTAAAGAGCCTAAGGCTGTGACTAATGCTCTGTTTGAATAGCGCGCTCTCTGCGGCAGATTTATGGTTTTTCTTTCCAGCGTACGTCCAGCATTTATAATCTTCCCTTCCCAGAGTTCACGATGAATTTGCGATGAAGATTTGCTTTCTCGTTTCGTGAACTGGAACGATGCTGGTATGTCGGGCCTGTATGGGTCTCTGCCCGAACGCATGCCACGGTGTACTTCATCCTTCTCCTTTTTTTCTTGGTTGCTTTAAAACGTGCATTCCACCAGGCTAGCCTGAGTGCTAATTCTCTGCTGACTGTCTCTGATTCTCGCCCTCCTATGTGTCATCCCTGACAGCATATGGAGGAGTCTCCCCCTCTGGAGGGCTGGGAAAGAGGGAAGCTGAAGGGGAGAAAACTTCTGCCTGAGGCTGTGGGAACGGCTACGGTTAAAGCGGGAGGCTTCTGAGCGGCAACACGCGGCAGGTCGCGCTCGAGCACGGGAAGGTCTGAACTTGACGTAGGACGTGGTGAAGCTGCTTGGTGTCTCTACATCTGGCAGGGTGCAGGCACAGATAGCATTGCTCGCAACCGGGAGCCCTCCCTGTGGAGGCGTGCGGGGCCGCCGTGGGAGAGGCAGCGGAGGAGAAGGAAGTGAAATCCAGGATTTCCCCGGCACAGCCAGGCACGCCGGGGGAGGCTGCGGCCTGTCAGCGGGCAACATCAGCACCAGGCTGATACTGAAGAGGTGAAGCACCAGGGACATGCCAGCTCTCTCCCTCCGTGCGTGGCTAATGCCCAAGGTATCTCTTTTAACTGTGAGTTCGCTTGTCAAGCAAGATTGGAAAAAAACCCACCAAACCACAAAATCCAGTGCAGAGGAGCTGATGCAGATTAGACCTTAGCATTAGGTAAAATATTCAGCAAGATTACCTCCTGCTGGGTTAGCTGAAAAAAAAAAAACAAAACCACAACCAAAAAAACCCCCCAAAGAACAAAAATAAAGTGCGAAGGAAAAGTGCAGATTTCTAGAGACAGATGCATGGACTTGAAAGGCCTCTTTCTTAAAGTGAGGAGGACTCTAGGGTGACATGTAAGGACTAAAACGTAATGTGGAATATTACTCAAAAAGATATGTAGACGCTAAAGTATCTTTCAGGATTGGACTTCCAGTGTTTTTTGTAAATAAGTGGAGCTGAGAAGCCCTACTGGCACAGACCTCATCTGGCGAGAAACAGTCTAACAATTCCTCAAGATTTAGTGGCTTTTAATGAAGATCTCAAACCTCAGTAATAGGAGTGGAAATATCCATCGGAAAACATATTCTTAATTTTCTCAAACTAATGTAGAAATCCACAATTCTTAGCAGGATCAAAGCTTTGAGGAACAACTGGAAGCAAATAGGCATATTAGAAACATCTTTGGAAAAAGCCAACAACAGCATTTTTGCCCCAGCTTTTCCCATGCGTTTCAGGTAGGGACTGTTTTATTAATGCATATGAATGTTAACAATTGCACCCTAAGAAAGCATGTCCAGTCAAGCAGAAATCTAGTTTACATACCTTGCCTTCACCTCTCTGTGATTATTTTGCTCTCTATTAAATGGTTGGTTGGATTACTAATTAAAAGGCAAAAAAAAAAAAAAAAAAAAGGCTTTCCATTTACAATCATTTCAGAGCCTTAATTTCCTTGGAGGTCTAACAGTGTGTACTGTTGACACAGCTCAAACATTCACATCTCGGTTATCCTGAAAAAACACTGCAAACACGGTAATGAACTTAACACGTGTATCGACGTGAGAAGTCAGAGAGGCCGACTCCAACCTGTCGTGCTCCTCCAGCAGCAAACGGTGGAGGAACATGCCCAGTGCGGGAACATCTGTGCAAAACAAACATCGCCACAGCTATGGAGACATCCTGCCCCGCTCTGTCACAAGGGGCTGTCACCAGGTCGCATCGTGGCCCGTAGCCTTGCAGGATGCTGAGCTCTGGGGACGCGTTGTAAGGTGGCAGCTGTCTTTCCATGGACGTGGCGGGGTTGGGGAGGAAGGGAAAGCTCTGCAGTTACCCTAGTGAAACCAGCAGAAGATACTGGCAGGTGTGAGACCATCTGGTGAACATGGCACAGAGGCTTCCCATTGCATTCATCTTATTTTAAAGCACGATGGCAGATCTGCGTGTGCATGTGAGCTCACACCTGCTCGGCTCTCAGCAACCAGGCTTTGCCCAAAACACACCGTCGCTGCTGTGGGACATTTCATTTCCTTCTGCAGAGATCGTGATCCAGTGGCTGTGCCCACTCTTCAGACAAATACGAGTCAAGGGCTTGTGAAGCCTGAAAGAACTGGGCTTGCTATGGAGGTAAGAAGTGAAATGAAGTTGCAGGGGCAGGAAAGTGGAGTGCCCCAAAGGAAGTTGCTCTCTGGTAAAAAAAATCAGCGTCCTTAACTGTGCCTGTACTGTAGCTCAGTCCTGTGAGTCCTCTGCCGTCATGCAGGAGGCTCCAGGCAAGGTACGCCTGAGCTGGCCGCCCCTGAGCCAGAGGGACACCCCACCGGGGGAGGCTTGGTGGAGAGGAACAGCTGCAATTTAAAGCACTCAGCTTCTCTGCCAGGCTGCAGGTGCAGGTTGCGGGGAAGCAGGGTAGTGACCGGTAACTTTGGGGGCAGACCCTGGCACTGACCGGGATTTCTGACAGGCACCTGGTGGTCTCTGCACCCCTCATGTCTTTAAATGTTGTGAAGGGTCCTGAAGGGGATGAGGAGTCTTTGCCACTTATTGATCGCAGTCCTCCTGCCTCTTCAGTGCGACCCATGTGCGTGACCCTGATGCTGAAGGGAATAGATGTTTGCTCTCATGACACAAGACAGGTGAGATCATTGCTCGGGGATTGCCAGACAGTGCTGTAATAGTTTCACATGTTCATCTTCTGAACGTGCTAGTTTTGCTCAAGCTTCAGAAGACAACCTTGTTGTCACCTCCAAGGCGGTTTCTTTCTGGAGAAGCTGTTGCAAATGGCAATAAAATTTGCCTTTTGCTCTCTGCTTTCCAGATAAGTGATTCTCGGGTCAGGGCAGCACCCTCCGAGCAGCCAAGCGCTGCAGTGCTGGACTGTGATTTCTGGCTTGAGGGCTGCCTGCCACTGCCACCACGTCTGCCCGAGGAGGGCTGGGTAGCCCCTCAGTAACTCAGCTGCTTTCAGAAAACAACCCAAATCCAAGCTGCTCACATGCCTTCCACACTCTCCAGCTTGACAGAAGAAGTTGGAGGTGGATTATAAACAGAAAGGGAACATATTCTGCCTACCAAACTGCCAGAGCAGTGATCATGCTGCTGGCCTAGAGGTAACTGTGCAAGTGTATTCACTTTTCTTGGAGAAAAATGGGCTTGTAGTCAGTATTCCAGTTAATGTCCCAGTATCCAGGCTTCAGGGGGGAAGTGGTCACCCGGTCACTTCTAGGCTGGTGGCTGTGGCTTCTTGGTGATGCTCACTCAGGTCCCCAAGGACAGCGTGGGTGTTCAAATGCTCTAAGCCGCTGTGCAAACAGGGAGGAGCGGTGCTGCTCTGTGCAAGGCTTAAGGGATGGGAAGGAGCAGGAGAGAAGACGGGATCTGCTGAAACAGGATCTGCTGATGGAGAACAAGCCGTGAGGGACTGCAGTGCCGATGTGGCCAAGCTTAGCTCAGAGTCCAGCCCTTTGATTGGGCATCGGGAGTGAGAGATGCTCATTTGTGAGACCAGCCTCTACGGTGTGTGCTTTTATAAATGTATGTGCTGCTCCCAGGTCACGGTATTGTTTTCAACCAAGTTTCTGAGAAAGGAAAAGGTCCTAATCATGCCCGGTTTACCACACATTGCTCTAGTTCTGTTTCATAGTATTATTATAATGAGGTAAGTTCTTTCACTAGAGCACTTCTGCTTTTCCAAAAAATAAGTGTCCTGACCAGATCATACATTATTCAGCAAATATTCTCGGTTTTGTTACGTAATTTATTTAGCGCTTTTTTGTCCTACTGTTCAACTAGCTCCAAAATTTACGTCAAGGAAATTAATTTCAAGAGCTTTTTCCTCCCTACCTTTGAACTATTGAATGCCAATACAGCTGCAGATTTCTGTTTCATAAAAAGAGATTAAAGGTACCATGGAGTGTAATGTCCTTTGTGCCCAACTAGAAGGTAATGGAATTTCATTGTTTCACTCTCCTATGGTTATAAGAGCGCTGCCTTATATCGAAGTCTGCAAAAGCATAAATACGTCTGTGTATTTATACACATAGATCGTCACATAACTGTTTCAGAGGAAAGGATCTTCCAAGATTGCTCTGTCTGGGTACAGGAAAGAAATTAATGAGTAATGCTCTGTGTGATACAAAGTTAAAGAAGCAAAATAGCAATTCTAACTACACTGCTCTAAAATATTAAATGCATGCAGTGACGCAGGCAAGAAAATAGGGTTTAATCGGTATTCACTCCACTGTCTTGCAGTGGATAATGTTACAATATCTCAAAATATAATTGCTTTTGTCTCTGTAGGGATACATTTTATCATGGCACAAGTGCGAGAAAATAGTGCCGTACGAGTGATATCTTTCTTTGAATTGTCAGTAGCCAGCTTTACTGGGTACCTGTACGTATGTGACTTCTGCTGGTCCCTGGTCAGGCGAAGGGTAACCGTAAGGATAACACTGCAGTCCTTCTGTCTGAGCTGATTTACTGCACGAGTAAGTCTATCACTAATAACAGAGCGACTGAAGCCAAGGAGAACTGTAAGGCAAAACAGGGATTTACAGCAACCAGAAAGCCAGGATTGAAAGCAGCCAGGAAGAGAGATAATTGCAAGTTGCAGCATAATTAAACCTTAATGTTAGGTTCAAAGCATTAAGGAGCTAACCTAACGGCATGTGTCCACGCAGACTCGCACAAAACGCTTGCCTGTTTCTTAAGGGTTTTGTTGGCATCCACCTCAACGATCCCCAAATGCAATCTGAGCAGAGATCTATTCCAGCAAGACCCTGGACATCCCCAAGGACATACTTGGAGGTTGAGAGTTCTCAGCATCCTGCAGTGCCAATCTCCCATTTAGGATTGATTTGACTACTCAATCTTCTGCTAAAAAATGCTTTGTTAATAGATCCGTTTGGATAGATGAGGTTTATTTACTAGGCAGAGACTCCTCCTGTCATAGGCGCTTTCTTAGTTTATGCGCATAAGCCATACTGTCACGGGAGAAGACCACGCTTCGTGGAGGATTTTAAAACAGAACAGTTATTAGTAACTTGGGGGAAAAAAAAAAAAGCCATTCCAACAGCCATTTTTCTTTGAGGACTCCGCCATCGCTGCTCCCTGTTACTTAGCATCAGAAAAGGACTCTCTTTGTAACTTTTATTCTTTATTATGAGAGCTGAGTGCCGGTTTCTGATCTCTGGTATGGCACTGCTTGAGGCTGCTGTTTTTTCTGCTTTGGATGATCCACGCTTCAATTTGCTGCTGTGCTTGTAAAGAAATAGCCTTTAAACATGCCCCTTTTTCTCATCTACCTTTGGGTTTTCTCTGTTTATTAACTATACATGTATAAAAGCAATGGCTTTTAGCTTAGTTTTCTATTAAGAAACAAAAGTTGTTGAGGAGTTGTTGCTGTGCAGGAGCAATCCGACTATGACAGATTAAGGCAAATTTTAAAAATATCGATGGGCAGCCTGCCTCTGAGAAGCATTCAGACACAGAGTTTGAGAAAGATTCTGTGCTTTCAAGTCCATGCATTGTTATTCTGCTGGTTGTATTCCTTCTACCTCCTTAAAAACATTTGCTACTTTTAGCCCTAAAAAAGTTGTTAACCTGACCGCTGTGCCATGCCATATGCTGGCCTCGGAGGATGGTATGGAGGGTGATAGATGTCATGGGGAAAGATGGGACACAGGACGAGGGCTTTTGTCCCTGCTTGAATTCACTTTCTGAACTCGAGTGGGTCAGTCAAGCCTACATGTACAAACCTGCCGTGGAGTCAAGCCCCTGCAGCCCCACGAGAGAGGCTGATCTCCAGAGGTGCCGAGTCTTTGCAGCTCCGGTGGAAATCTGCTTTGTTCTGGTGCAAGGCAATCCTGTGTTTGCTCAGTGGAGCTGAAGTTACAGATTTATTTTTGTTGCTGCTTTATGTCAATTCCCTATAAACTATCTAGTAGGACAGAAAAATTTCCTTCTTGGAAAAAATACTCAGTTGCCCATTTAGATGCGTGACAGCCATAACCTAATCTCTGATCCAGCATAGTCCTGTTTTCCTAATACCAGGTCTAGTCATAAAAGCTGCTAAACTGAAACTCTTTCTTGCTTAGATGTATCAGGCCATGCATCAGCTGGTGATGCCCTAACCAAAACATATTTAAACGAGTCTCTCCATGTCTCGGAAATGATTAATTTTTTTAAATTAACCCCTCGGGCAGTACGTCATGTTAGTGTTTCTGGCCACACGGACTTTATCTAAATACATTGGCAAACTAGCACTTAAATCAATGCTTCTGTGCCAAATCGTCACCTGGGTTAAATAGACATGATTTTATCTATTCCAAAGCTATGCTATTTTACACGAGACAAAATAATGGCTCTTTCTTTCCAGCAAGCACTCCTGAAAGCTTTGTTAGATTGGACTTACCTGGGATGTACATCCCAGATGATTTTGCAAAGTCATCCATGCTATCTTAATCCAGAAGGAAGGAGTTTTACTGTTATTGTATTAAGTTCTTTTGTTTTTATCTTCTTAGAGCGATTACTTCACTTGATTATCACACAAGAATTTCATCTGACATTGAGTTTAGTTGTACCTGAATTCATTATACTGTCTAATTTGTATTTGATATAAAATGGCAATAGCTTGAAACTGTATTGACAGATCTTTATTGAAGATAATTACTCAACAGGAATCATTCTGAATGAATTAATCAGACTGAAAATTCGCTTCAATTTTACAGCACTCCAGCGATAAGAAACGTAACTATACACATTTTCTTTGCTAAATTGTAGCTATAATTTTGTTTAAAACTCTTTGAATTCTTTCAGGTAAATTTGAGCTCCCCAGAGAAGCCTGTAACACCTAAGCTCAACTTCTGAGATTTGATTAATTCACAATTCAAGATGATATTGCTACAGGCAGATGTCTCACTCATTTCCCTGGGATGGCAGGTTGTCACTTGTTTCAGGGAGATGGTTTAGTGGGAAGGGTGGGAGAAGCAACCACCTTCCCTGCCATTATCAGGAAGAGGGTTTGTTCCCCATTTGTGGAGCAGGTGGGAAAGTGGCCGCTGCCATGTGGTCCTGGTGGTGTCTCTTCCTCCCCCCAACCTCGGGGAGGAACTATAGGACCCAAGTTGCACCCCCAGCCTCTCTCCTCTGGTGATTTCAGTCACTGACCTCCATGGCACCAGCTGTAGGCTCATGTTTAAGCATCTGCATAACTTGCTTTGGGATTTCAGAGGCCTTATGCTCAAAGCGTTGCAGAATCAATCCACAGAAATAAGAAATATTGCTTGTAATTTCAGTGGCTACACACATTTTACCTCAATAGGTTGCAATAATTTATTCTCTCAATTTTGATCTCTTTCCACTAAAAAGAGTTGTCATAAGCGAAAACCTAAAATATGGCTTCTATTTTCTTAATCGATTAAAATTAATTTGGAAACACAGGTCATATGTGTGATATAATAGTCGTTCTCCATCTTGTATTCCTTGGCTGGAAACTGGTACGTATGGAACTGGCTTTCTGATAATTACCTTCTAGAGAAATTTTCTAGAAATGATGTTCAGCCAGGATATAAAACAGCAGAAAGGAGAAAAAAAAAATTAACAGTAAACCATGGCAGGGGGAGGGAAGAAAGATGAAAAATTGGCAGTGCATCTGAGGTACGGCTGTGGTGCGTTCACATAGAGAAGGCATTCAGCAGCCACAATAGCTTATATATGCTTGACCTAGTAAGTGGTGTAATTGCCACTCAGACATATTGAACTAGTATTTATTTCACATCATTTTTAAAAATGAGTTGAGTCACAAAAGTGAGAAATGAAGAATAGTGAAGACAGGAATACAGAGGTAGAAGACAGACGAAGAGGGAACGATCCTGCTGAAAAATCATATTGAGAGTGAGTGTGCTATGGATAAGTTAATTCTTTCATAGACTATTAATTAAAGGTTTATTTCCTTGTGTTGAAGCCTCATTGTCCTAATGCGTTTAGACAGAGAGGAAGGAAAGGAAAGGATGGGGTGGATGTAATTCACCATCAGGAGAGGAAAGCCACTGCATGTAATGCAGTCTCTCCTTTCACATGTTCTGTCTCTCTCTCTCTCTCTCGTCTCCCAGTAAAATGTTTTTAGATTCTCCTCAGCATCTTGGAAATCACTTATATTATTGTGCTTCAGCTGGTTTATTTGTATTCATTTTCCTCTTAGCCAAATGGGAGTGTTTATTGGGAAGCATTACAGCACGTCACTGTGAGTCTGAGTTATTTTAGTTTGGCTGTGCTTGCTTCCTGCAGGTCTCGAAGGTTGCCAGCTGCTTGTTCTAAGGGTCTGAGCCAGAAAATTACCAGTTCCCCCCTTAACGTTGACTGCTAGGACTTTATATGGCTCTTCACAGAAACGTGCACCAAAGGCTGCTGTAATATTTATATTGTTATTCATATCTACTGCACCAGCCCCGTAAGACTCTTCATGAGGGACTCTACATGCAAGGCACTATCTGTGTGCAGGAGAAAAGAAGGTGGTCATTGCCTTAGAGGCCACGCAAACACCCTTGTCCTGTTCTTCACCCCCAGGATGCTAATGGGACAGCTTCTCTGCTTCTCCTCCCTAGTTTTGGTCTGCTGGCTCAGGAGAGATTCTCCTGATTTGCTCCATTGTGAGAGACAAGAGGAACATTGGTCTTTTAAATACACACTGATACCAATCCTCCTCTTGCTAGCACCACTTGGACGGCTGTGTAATGCTATTCATTTCAGCTGAGTAAGTTGATTGATGCTGATTTAGGTGAGAAGAGAATCAATCTCATCAATCTCACTGCTGCAAAAGCTGCTAACAGATTTGCATTATCTTATGTTGCAGATTTATTTCCCTGTCCTTGTTCCCATTCCTTTCCTGATTTAACATGGCTTTGCATAATTTCCAGTAGACCCTGATAAACCGACTGAATATATTGTGCAAATTTGCTCAGTCTTTCTAGGAAAAGAAATAAAAATATTGTAAAGGATAACACAAACGAATTTTCCATACATTTAGGCTAAGCACAGGTGGAAAAGGTGGAGTCTGATGTGGGAAGCTGGCTCCCTGCTTTTGTTCACTTTCACAGCCCTAATTACAGACTGGTAAATTAGGTGCAGGGGAAGCTAGATTTCTCAATTGCGCTGATGAACTCTGCGTCACATTTTATTGCTAGTCAAGTATTTTCACACATGAGTTATTATATAAAACCACTAAACCACCTGAAGGAGAGAGCAGAAACCTCACTGGAGGAAGGCACGTGTATGCTGGCCAGCTGTTGTCCCACCAGGAACCAATTTGCTTCCAGTACCAATTCCCATTGTAAAAGCTAATTTGGAAGCTGCTGAACTTTTATCCGTGTAGATTTTGCAAATAGAAGGTGAGGGCAAATGGCGCACAGTTTAGCAGATGGACTTACTCTACTCTGTCGAAGACAGGAGCTGGTGGAGAAGTCTTAGATGTCTTAAAGAATAAAAATAGTAGTCATAGTCCATTCAAATATTTGGTATTGCACTGATACAGTGTAAGTCTGGCTTCAGCAGAACTGCTGGCCCATAAACTATTTGTATTCTAAATCTTTGGGCAAGGAAATGTATCCTGGCTTAGCCAGGTTTTTAGAATGATGATTTTTTTTTTTAAAAAAGGAGATAAAAAACAAAGAAATTTTAAAATTTTTTTAGATCCTACAGAGGGGACCGCCCCCTAAAAAACTCCCCACAAAAAAACAACCACCAAACCAACCATCCCACAACAAAACATGCAGAATAGAACCTTAGAAAGCAAGAATATCACTGAATGAAAAAGGGATCATGGACTCCGGGACATCTAGTAGGCCAGAGCCAGGAGGTTATTTCAACCAAACCATTGGAAAATGAAAATTTCACTGTATTAAGCCAATGAAAGAAATTAAACTGCATTGGGAGATACATAAGAAGGAAATAAGAAAAGCTTAAAATGGAAAAGGCAAATCGTACAGATATTTTTTGGCGGAGAAGCAAAAAAACCTGAAAAACAATAGCAAGAAATCCTCGAAGTGTATCAGGAGGACAGAACTTGGAAAAGAGTCGAATTACCAACAGTTAAAAGGATCACTTCAGAAACATGGATGTCACTGAGCCATTGAGAAGGCACCTACTTAAGAGTGATTTATTTTTCTTTTTCCTGATGATGGCTAGAGGTACTATTCAAAACTATGCAGAAGAAAAGGTGTTGAAACAAATGGAAAAACTGGAGAGTAGAAGATCTCTAGAACTCTTAAGCCTGGTGTAACATAAAAATGATGAAAGGGCTGGGTTAGTAGTAAGAGCATTCATCTGTTGTCCAAACAGGCATTATACTAGGATGCTAGAAGGTTTAAAATGTCCCTGATGTTTGAAAGGCTCTTTTGGGGAGTAAGATGACTGCGAACCACAGAGTCTTATTTTTGAACTTGGTAAGTTAAATCACAAAAGGTCAGAGAACAATTGGAAGATATGGTAATCAGATAATTTGACAAGCAAGTAATGAGATGGTATTGTAAGAGGTGTTCAACAGAAAAAAAATATAATTGGAAGTAAAATCTAGATAGGCAAAATGATGAAGAATGAGTGGAGAGAATGGATGGATTTGTTCTTCAAGAAGACCTTTGCAAAACAGTCCTCACTGTTAGGGTCTAGAAGCTAGGCTTTCCAAATTGTCTTTGTTTGTGTGTCTGCATTTAAACCTTTGCTGATCTGCCCTTGCCAACCTCGATTGGTCTGGGGCAGAGAAGGAACACGGAACTGCAGTGAAGGAATATTTGCAGAAAGGCTGCAGAAAGTCAGAACAGAGTTAAGCTGGCATTCATAGATGGTGAAATTGTGTTGGTGGCTTCCCTTGGGTTTGGCATTTGATGAAAAAAAGCTCAAGAGAACCTAGAGTACTTCAAAGGATGGAAGCAAGAGATTTGGGTTTCTTAAACAAATCTGTACTTGGAAGAGAAGATAGAGCCTGCAGTTTTCATTTTCCCTGTGTCTTGCATGTTTGTAATAAAGTGCGCTGTAGTAAGTGAACAATTTTAAAAACGAAAGTGATTTTAGAACAATGTGAGTGATGGATATGTCTTCACCTGGGACATAACATTGAATTTTAGCTATCCCTTGTCTAAAAAGATACAGCACATAAATTTCAGGGAAAGAAGAAGAAAACAGCTGAGTTTTGGCAAGAATATAGGTTTTTCTTCTCCAAGATGAGGGAACATTTGACTGCTGGAGCATTGGAAAGAAATTTCTGTAGCAAGAAGACATCCCTTAATAGTCCACCACAGAATTTCTTGTGTCCTGTGATACTACTCGTATCACGGCAATACAACTTCCAGCTAAGGAATTCTGATGGAAACTTTTAATGCTGCATGTTCCCACCGAACGATAGTTTATGCTGCAAAGCACCATGTGACAAAAAGTAGAGATTCAGATTGTACCCTTTACTTGTATTGCTCAGCCTCTTCTATAGCACTGCCCAAGTCAAATGTGCAAGATTAGGCTCCGAGTTACTCACGCTTTATGATAAATCTGAGACTAGCACCGAGGTTTAGGGCTTTCATCCTTTCACTAACATTCTTATCTTTCAAGGTCTGTGATAAATAGTTGGACTTACCCAGGGTCCCTTGCATCGCTATCTGTGTTTGAGGCAAGTCGTTCTTGGGAGTGTGGATATAGTTCTACTTGATTTCGGTATGAGTTTGCCTCTTGTTTTTATTGGAAGGAGCAATGGAATCAGCTTATGTTCTGAAACGTTTTATCTTGTAGTTGAAAAGTAGACTTTTGAATTGTATACATAGTTTTGCTTAAACTCATATCACACTGTACATGGACTCTGAACTGTTTTTGTGGGGATTCTGTAATTTACCGCTTAACTAAAAAGCTAAACCCATGAGATTCAAAATTATTTCAAGTGTTGTCTCACAGATGAGGAAGCTCATACTGATAGAATTAAAGGTAACTTGTGTGGTTTAATTCTAGAAAACTATAACTGGCAACTAAGTCACTGGCATTGATCTTATAATATGTGAGCACGCAGTATTTCTCCAGATTGGGGTGGAGGTACATTTTCTTACCTTGGCTTGTTTAGAGGTACTCCAGGAACTGGAGGGCTGAAAGTCAGATGCTGAGATCAGATAATATGAAGGACGTGTAACTACTGCACAATAATGGTCTTCATATAAAATAAAGACCTATTAAGAGAGTGAAGAAATGTGCTGGAAATGTCCTGTGATCTCATTTTGGTTCATGGTACAGCACAACTGGTTAACCTGCAGCTTTTTTCAAATGCAATTATGCCAAATTATCAAACTGAAGTATACCGTTCAGTAGCAGAAGTCAGACCATGTACTAAAGGTGTACCAGCACTAAGGAGTATAGTCCATTTGAGAAAAAAAACAACCCAAACTTCTCATGGACCATCCCCCACATTCCTTAAAGAGGTAAAATCCTTTATTTGCCCTAACTGGTGTAAGCGCAAACTGCCTAAGTAAGAAATATGGGGATGGGTCATGTATATGTTGTCAAACTCCCCCACCACCATCCTCCCTGAAATGATCCAGTATCTCAGCCCAGCTTGTCTGGTAGCAGAAACTTATGAGTCATTTTTGCAGTACTTGACCCCAACACCAGCAAATAAATCCCTTGGGCTGGAAGGGACAGTTAGAGTGAGAAGAATAAGAAAACATATGGTCAGATCAAGAGATGTGTCTGGTTTGTAATGTGAAGAAATACACCTTCAGATTTTCCCTCTTGCTCTGAGAATGCAACTCTTAATCTTCCCGCTGCCACGGAAAAGCTTGGTCACCCTTCTCAGATAAAGCAGTCTACTTATCTCATCAATTCCCACTCACCCATTATTTATTTCACAAGTTAGAAAGCTGTCAGCATTGTGTAAGAACCATCAGCATGAATATTTGATGACCACAGCTCCCATAAGCATAACAAATCTGATATACTGCTAGCAGCCATTAAATATTCTGTTTACTCCATAAATGTACGTTTTTAGAAATCTACAGAGACACACTGTCCAAGGAGATTTGAAGCTGGGTATTTATTATGAATCCTAGTTTTGAATATAAATTATGCACTTCCCTGAGAGTCTAGTCAACATTTACATCCTCAATGCATATTTCTACATTAAATGAATGCTTAGAATGCAACATCGTTTTTGCTTCTGACTACTGTGCGATGAAATGCAATGGCTTTTCAGTTTACACTCTACTGGGATGCATTTGAAAGCCACATGAGTGTTGCCTGTGTTTTAACAGGCACCAGTATTTTAAAAAGGTGGAATAATTTTAAGTTGTGTTTTATGCAATACTTGGTTGTAATTACATATTTTTGCAATTTTTAATCCTGTTAAAACTTTAGCAGCTTTGCCTTTGTGCATGAAAATCTCTTTGGATTTGTAAGCGGACTTCTTTGTGTTTCGTTATCTCTCTTTAATGCAGCAGAGATTTCATTTATCTGTGCTGAAATGTACAGCCCCGGTGACTCCAGTGAATAAGACTAGCTCTTTCTCTGAAGTTTGGAGTTACTTTTAGATGTTAAAAAAAAAAAAAAAAAAAAAAAAAAGCAACCTGATTCGGATTATATTTATTTTTATTACAGAACTCAAAAATTTGTTAATGGTTCTAACTAGAAAGCCAGTCAGGAGTGTTTTTTAGCTTGTGGGATATTTAAGTGAAGATGCCAAACTGGGGCAACAGAGAAAAGAAAGTTTGTCACTCAGTAGTTCCCTCATAGAGAAGCTGTTGAGTTTTTTGAAAACCCAACTATTTATTTTAGCACAGATGTGGGGTACTAAGTATTTGTGAAAATATTTTCATTCTGGCCCCAGAGTGAAAATAGTTTGCACAGGAGTCTGGGAAAGCAGGGGATAAAAATGGACAAGGTGCAGACGGGTGGCCAGAGCAGGCAGTGATGGTTTTCCAGGAATTACCAAAATAAGCACCACACACAAATTGGCGATTTAAAGTGATGTCCACGCATGGAAAGGGCAATAGTATTCCCTGATGCTTCTACATTTTTCCCCAAAGGCTACAAGACAGAAAGGAAAATCAATCTGGTGACACTTAGCTTGCAAGTTTTACCATAACAGATGAAAAGCTCCTTCAACCAGTGTTTTCATATTTACAGATTCCCAAAATTGCCAAATTTTCCAGAAACTTCTGTAAACTTTGTAACCACACTCAGTGTTTTGCATACTTTTACAGACTTTTGTGGCAGCATTTATGATAGACATTCTTCAGCCAATATCAGATTTTTTTGCACAGCTTTTATGTGAAGTCTGGTTTAACTAACTTGCAGTTAGATGTATATAGTTTAAAAGGCCAGAGCAATGAGCTCCTGCACCTTATTCTTAGCACTCAGCAGTAGAAATAAAAAATTCCCTGGTTCAACTATGTCTGGCAAAAAGCAGGGCAGTGGTGGCAATCTGGATCCGTTGCGCCATGTCGCCTCTGAGGAACACAAGCCTTTTCTTCTTTGCAGACAAAGACTGTGGATCTCATTTGAGCTGGATATTTCAAATCTGCATCTTAAAAAAAAAAAAAAATAAGTTGACACCAGTTTAGCAGACAGGGGAAAACAGTGCAAAACATTCAGAAATGAAAGTGAAGTATCGGTTGTACCTTTTAAAATGTTTTTTCTCCTCCTCGTCAGTGTTTCTAACATCGCTCTAGGAGTCTGAAATTAAACCATTTCCCTGTTGATTTGGGTTGGCTTTTTCCAGTTGGAAAGAAAGAAAAGAATATGCTTTCCTTTTTTCTTCTTTTCCTAGCATTGCAAAAGCCCCGCAAGGATTCCCTTCAAAGAAATCTGATCAGTGATTTAACACAGTGTAAAATGTTATGTAAAAGCACTAAGAAATATTCTCATAGAAGACATTTGGGAACAAAAAGAGACAAAAACAAATGTTTCAGCCAACATTTACAAAGGAAGATCTATCATTTTTATTATTATTATTTTTAGCTCATTTTTTTTCCTCATTCAAGCACATGAAGAATTGACTTTTTCATACGTGTCTTGTTCCAGAGCCCAAGCTGGGAACAAGGTGTCTGTCTGCTCTTCAGCATTTGATATGGTGGAGTTGAGGATCCTGATGGGAGGTAACAAGGCTAAAAGCAAGATTACAACCCTGGACTTCAGGAGAGCAGGCTTTGGCCTCTTCAGGGATCTGCTTGGAAGAATCCCACAGGAAATGTCCCTGGAGAGGAGAGGGGTCCAGGAGAGCTTGTTGATTTTTCAAGGATCACCTCCTGCCAGCTCCAGAATGGTCCATCCCAATGAGCAGAAAATCAAGCAAAGGTGACAGGAGGCCTGCATGGACTAACAAAGAGCTCTTGAGAAAACTAAAGTGTGAAAAGTGTGCAAGAGGTGGAAGTAGCGGCAGATGACCCAGGAGGAATATAGAGACACTGTCTGAGCATGCAGGGATGGGGTAAGAAAAGTCAAAGCTCAAATGAAGTTTAATCTGGTGAGAGATGTGAAGGGCAACAAGAAGATCTTCTCCATGTTTGTTAGCAGGTAAAGAAAGACTAGGGAAAATATGGGCTTGATGCTGAATGGGGCAGGAGACCTGGTGACAAAGGACATGGTAAAGGTCAAAGTTCTCAATGCGTTCTTCCCCTTGTTTTTTACTGTAAAAAACAAGGCCCCTGAGACGAGAGGGAGAGTCCAGAGCATGGAAGACTTGCCCTCTTTGGAGGAGAACTGGATTAGGAAGCACTTAAGAAAATTGAACACACTGAAGTCCATGGGTCCTGATAAGATGCACTCAGGAGCACTGAGGGGGCTGGCTGATACAATTGTGAAGCCACTTTTGATAATGTTTGAAAGGTCATGGCTTTTGGGAGAGGTTCCTTAGGACTGGAGGAAAACAAATGTCACCCCCTGTCTTCAAGAAGGAGGATCTGGGGAACTACAGGCCAGTCAGCCTCACTTTGACCCCTGGGAAGATGATGGAAAAAATCCTCCTGGAAATAATTTCCAAATGTACGAAGAACAAGAAGATGACTGGGAGTAGTCAACATGGAATTAAGAAAGGGAAACTGTGCTGGACCAACCCGGTAGCCTTCTAGAATGAAATGACTGGCTCACTGCCTTAGGTTATGTAATAAAGCTCATCTGCACACCCACAAAGGAGCTCGGGGAGACAATGGCAGCGGGGGAGCCTGAATAATATCCTGCTGGGCTACACCCAGAGCCATCAACCCACCAAAGGCCCATCTGCACAAGTCCAGAGGAGCACAGGGGCACAATGGCAGGTGGGAACCCAAACTGAGGACTCCTGAGGAACCATCATCTTGCCTGGGCCCCTCCCAGGGCTGTCCCAGAAGAGTCTCAGCCCCAGTGTCTGGGCATGAAACCCATCACCATGAGTCATCGGGAGCATCTCTCTGGGTCACCCTTCAGACTCAGGGGGTTGCTATCTAGGGGTGGGACATCTTACAAGATACAAGGGAAAAGCAGTTTCAGATCACACAGGACTTTTTATGGGATGTTTAGGGGAGGAACCAAAGGCAGGACAAGGGAGTCATTTGCATGATTTTGGGAGGAACAAGAGTGGGAAAATAGAGAGATAAAGGTGTAAAAAGGGCTGGTTGCGTGTAAACAGTTGACTGGTCAGTATGGTTGTCTGGCTGTTTGTCCTGAGAGAGCTGGGACTGTTTCATGTAGAGAAGAGAAGGTTTAAGGGGGCTCTTATTAACGTGTGTATATATATACATACATACATATATATATATATATATATGAAGGAAAGGTATGAAGAGCCAGGCCCTTTTCAGACAAGAGGCAACGGGCACAAATTTAAATACAGGAAATTCTGTTTAAGCCTATGTAAAAGCTTTTTCATTCTGAGGGTAGCTGACCACTGGGACAGGTGCCCAGGGAGGTTGTAGAGTCTCCATCCCTGGAGACATTAAAAACCCAACTGGACGTGGCTCTCAGAAACTGGCCGTAGTCGCCCCTACTTTGAGCAGGGAGGTTGGACTGGATGATCTCCACAACTCCCTACCCACCTCAACAGTTCTGCAATTCGGTGACATTGGTGTAGCTGGGGTGCAGCACAGCACAAGTTGGGAATGCAAAACGTCCTCTCCCGTACCGTCACCTACAGCTGCTCCAATTGCCAAAGGAATCTGTGAGCGCGTCGCTGGCCTCCGAAGGAAGGAGCAGAAGAGGTAAGAAGGAAGAGCTGCAGCCTGCCACCCTGCCCCAGCCCATAAGCAATGGTGGGGATGCTTCGGTTTCGCTCCCGGGGCTAGCGCTGCTCTGCGAGCGCCGGTGGGCACCTTCCTGCTGCTGCACACCTCTGCCCCTCACCCTGCCCCAGCCCTGAAGCACAGCTGCCTCTTGGCTCGCACGTGAGCGTGAACACTCTTGCTTTTGGATGGGTTAAGGCATCCAGGGGTGCTGCGATAGGAATAAGACCCGGGCGCTTTGCAGAAAGCGATGCAGCCAGGAGCGTTTCCCAGCCAGCTGCCCTTCCCTGGCCACGCTGCTTGCTCCGCAGGGGGAGGTCAGTCGTGAGGGTCCGGCTGCCCTTCCCACCCCCCTCCCACCCACAGCCTAGGCTCCTCTCTAGAGGCATCCCACTTTAGCACAGGGTAAATATTATTTAATCTAGTAAAATTCCTCTGGATAGCTCTAGACTGTTATTAAAAAAAAAAAAAACCAAACCTGCCAGCTAATTTTGGGCAGTCGTTACTGAGAGAGTTAAAACCATGGGGAATTTTATTGGCCTGCTGTGACACAAGTTAAATATAGGGGCACCAGGAATTTCCCTCCAGGCCAGATAAGTCCCACATAAAATATTTGAACTTTGCAGGCATGCACACCCCATAAGGCAATGCTGAGCATTTCATCCAAGTAATAACATAATGAGGGCCCGTTCTCCAGTGTGGCAGCAGCCCTGCGTGAGAGAGTGGCTGATTCCTTTTGTCTGTGTTTTATTCTTACACTGCTATGCATGAGGTCTGTACACCATCCTCCTTACTCCTGCCTGTGCACTCCTCTTCTTTGATCCTTCCCAGCACCTGGAACCTAATTCACACTTTCTCCTTTGTATGGAATTACTTCAATAATTTCACCTGGGTTACTCCAGCATTTTCACTGCACACCTGAGAGAGTTATCAGTTTGTTTACCTATTTTTTAAAGTTCCAGAGTTTGCTCTCTCATTCCTTACAGCTCCATGGGAGGTGCTTTTTTTGCTTGGCACTCAGTGTAAAGGTACGCTAAAATAAAATAATAAAAAATAAAAGACAAACTATAGGAGAGTAAAAGAGAAAAGAAAAAAGAATGGCTAGCTAAGTTTCCTGCTCCTAAATGAAGCAGCTAATTGGGCTGTCCTGGAGGTGCTCCTCTTTGGATAAATCACAGACCTTCATTCCCCGTGCAGACGCCTAGAAGTCCCCAGAGTAATGTTACTGCTCCAGTGTAAACCGCTACTCACATGTAAGTACTCATGGACAGCTTGCAGCCTGAAGAGGAAGGGAACAAAAGATGTCTGGTATGAAAGAGCAGGTCAATGGAATTATTCCTAGAAACTTTTCAGATGTTTTTAAAATGAGCTCACTGTGTTAATTACTGTGTGTGGGGTTTTTTGGTTTTTTGGGGTTTTTTTTTGTTTGTTTGTTTGGTTTGGGTTTTTTGGTTGTTTTTTTTTTTTTTTTTTTTAATGGCTGCGGGTGCTGGTAGGGTAGAGGAGTGTGCTACAGCCAGGCACTTGAGTTTCATGTGTCTTACAACCCTGGCCAAAGAGAAATCCTCTACTGATTTTTTTTGTAGGTTATTTTAGGGGTTTAACTGAGATCTCAGATTCCACTGAAAAGCTATGTATTGCTCCAAACAGTACCTGTCTCAGTAGCAAGATACTAAGTGGATTAAATATATAATGTTTCCTAAAGGAAAGAGTATGCATGTAACAAATATGACTCTTAAAGCCTGATATTTCTGGGGGATAAAGGAAGACAAACAGTTCCCATTAGCTTTCCTCCCTCCAACACATACATGTCACTGTGAATGAAAGTTCCCGAGTAATTAGATACCATAAGGACGAGGTGAAGTTCCCAGAGAATATTGACTTTTTTTTTTTTTTTAAGCAGTGAACATATTTTCTTGCTTACATTATTCAACAGAGATTTCCCCTTTTCTGACTGCAGAAAGCCTCACTGGAAGCATATTTTTGTTTGCCTTGGCCATATGGACGTGAGTGGGGTGACGCAGTAGAGAGGTCTATGCCTAATGCAAGTGCTCGGTTTAAGGATGGGCTGCAGGGCTGCGGCTCTCGCTGTAAAACTGCATCCGGAAAAGGAGCGTTTTGGGGGGATAGAAGGGGGGGGGTGCTGCACTACTATACACCTACAGATTAACTGATTTTAAGCAATCTGGAACATTTTGTCATTTGGTGTCTCAGGAAGAATCTTCAAAGAATCTCAGTCGTGGTGGGTTATTTCATTGAAACCTGTGGGAAATCTGTGCTGCCTGTGCTTGAGTAGCTCAGGGGAACGGATTGTGCCCCGGTTCCCTTCGATGGGGAATTTCTTCAAGGGGGACTCATTTCTGCTCTTCTTTTGGGGGAACATTGTCCACTTTGCTGTCATTGCTGGAGGCAAATGAACTAATAACTTGAACAGATAAGGAAAATTATAGCAAGCTAGCAACACCTACCACAAAACCGGTACCACATACATGTAGTTAAACTCTGGATTTCTTCCAGAAGTGAATATATGAAAAAAAACCATACAAGCCTGTTTCTTTGTTTTGGAAGCTGTTATTTTTTGAAACACATTATTTAAAGTTTATGCTTATTCTCTTTTAATCTTTCAGTAAAAAAAAAAAAAAATATTTTTAACATCTCCTTGTGCTTCCAGCTTTTGGTACTTAAAGGGAAGTGAGTTTAAAGTAATCATCTTGTACAACAAGGGAAAAGTTGTATTGTCTCAATCACGTCTGTAGGTTGTTGGGGTTTTTTTGTTTCAGAAATATTACTCTGCAGCATTCTCCTGTGCCTGCAGATATTAATAGCACTGTGTCGTTCAGATCAGACTATCAAATGAATTTATCAAACTAACTGCAAAGCAGAATTAATTGAACCTTCCTCACAGTCGAGTATCTTATCATCCATATGCAGTAGGTAAGTTGGGCAACTGCTGTTGAAACCGAAGCCACGTGCATGTGTTTAATGGTGATAAACAAGTAATTAGTGTGCGAAAACACTTGATGCAACACCCATTCATCTACAGAATTCCTCCATCCTCGGTTTATATTTCCTCTCCACCTTAAATCAGGTACTTTTACTGGTGAAAAGAAGCGAGCAAACTAGAAACGAGCCTGCTAGCCACCTTGCAGTCACCTTGCCTGCCTGCTTGCTGATTAGCGCAAGGGGACGTGTTGCAAACTTCCTGCAAGCAAAGTACGAAGCAATTGCTGCTGCTGAGCTCAGAGCAGTCACATGCTGACCAAAATTATTGTAGTACTACTGGCTGCAGTGTGAAAACCTCAGAGCCAAGAGAACCAGGTAACTGAGTGTGCGTGTTCAAGAGCAGGGGGAAAGAGACTCTCACCACGCTTTAGTTAGACCAGGTGCCCCAAAAAGGGAAGGTGCAGCATGGGAACGTGACCTCTCCAGTGACAGTGTCAGATCACCGGCAGCGCCCACCACATCGTATGATGTTTTGCTGATGCTGTGCCTGATATGTTTTCTTGCTGCCATCCTGCAAAACTGCAGACGTCAGTTGTGCGGTTAATTGCATTCTTGGAAGTGACGGACCAGGAAATTCTGATTGAAACACCCATTTAGGAGGCCCTTCTCAGTTACACACGGTCTGCATCAATCAGTAAAGCTGTGCCGTGAAAAGTCATTTCATTTCGCGGAGGATTTCGATATTGCAAAATCTGGTTTCATTCCAAAGTGGAATGAAACCTAAATTTCAACATTTTCTATGAAAGGGAAAACCCTTGGGGTCACTGCGTTTCTGGCAGGCTGCTGGAGACAGGAGGGTGCTGGAAACCCTGGGTCTCCCATCACGGGCTTTTCCACGTGACTGGCAGGACAGGGACCGGTGAGCCTGAAAACCACAGGGCCTCCCGCTTTCCCAGGGAGCTGCAAGGCTGCGAGCTGGTGATTCAGTTCTTTGTTCCCCAGCAGTCTGCACGGTGAGCGGTGGAGATCTTGGTGCTGTAGCCCTGGCTCTGCTCTCCCTCCTCTGTGTGTGAGTTGGTCCAGTCTGCTGTATCGGTTTGCTTCATAGCTTTGGATTTCTAGATGCATTCCCAAAGTGCAGACCCTCTCTCTGAGCATCCCCTTCTGAGAACTGAGACCTTAGTATCAAGCTCTGTAGGAGTTTTGGAGTGGAGGGCCAAGTTTATGTGCAAAAACATTGCAGCTGATTTGTCTTTGGTGCCAGCTCAAATCTTTGTCAGTGCTGAACTCAACCTCCACGTAAGGGTTTGCTGTCACTGATGCAGATCCTGAGACTGGTGTCAGGTCTCAGAGACTCCCTGATGGCTTAATCAAACCCTTTCCCAGAGCACCAGTTCTGCGGGTACTCTGGCAGATTGCCTCCGCAGGGACACATGATAGCTGAAGTGTATACTGCAGCTTCTGCATGAGGTTTCCAACCACATCCCAGTTCCCCCCCCTTACTGCCCCCTCGACACTATTTATTTTAGGCAGCGCAAGAGAGATACAGATCTAGGCAAAACAATAACATGTCTATGTGCCATATCATGCCTCGATTTTCTCATCATACTGGGACGTTCTTGAGTGCTTTCTGGGGCCGTGCTCTCGGGAACACAGAGCCTCTTCTCTCTGGACCTGACCCGACAGCATGGACCACAGCAGTCTTCCTTTTGTGAGCTCTAACCCCTTCTTTCTTCCAGCATTAACATCAGACAGTCAAAGTGGTGCCAAGTGGCACTATTTTTTTTAGCACGTCTATCACGCTGTCTAAACCTATTGAAAATGTCAGTGACCCATCTAGTCCCTTACCGAAGACAGACCTTCACCTCTCTTTCACATATATACGTGCACACTCCGTCCCTCCGTTGCCTAAGCACTAGCCCCGGGGAAGGTCTCTGAAAGCAAGAGGTCACATAGCAATCAACAACTGGACATTTTCTCTGATCAGAGTCTCTTCAGAGGCTTCAGTGTAGATGAGTCACCATTCTCCAATGGGCAGAAAATACTTTCTTCAGGCAGTTTCTGACCGCAGAGAACTATTAAGTGCTGTACTTGTGATTCGCTCTGAGAATGAGCATGCCAAGCTGAAGTGACTGGAAGAGGGAAAAAGGTTTCTAAGGAAGTGAAATGTTGCCACCATTCTCAATTTTAAATGAGCCTGAGGACATGAGGTGCCCCGTTAGAATATCGTGTGAATGTAGGCACACTCTATGCCTACCTCAAGAGCCAAATCATGCTTTTAAGGGCCTTGTCTGAGCATCTTCAGCTCCACCTGAAGTCAATGGGGGTTGATGGTGCTTAACATTTCTGAAAAATAGGCCTCACATGCACTGGGTTGTGTTGGTGTTTAGCCAGGAGCTTAGGAAGCATAGTCTTTCCCCTCCCTCTGCAGCTTTGGGCCAATCTTGTGTTTTCCTGCAACAACGCAGAACAGTAGTAAGAATTTATATGTTTTTTGAATGGTAGCAGACATTTGATGGAAACCTCCATATGTAGGTCTGGATACAGGTCTGCTTTTTTGGGGTTGGTTTGTTTGTTTGGTTTGTTTTGTTTGACCATCTAGAAACTTTCTATGGGAGGAGACCAGAAGAGTTTAGGTTGTTTACTTTGTCGAAATGCAGGCTGCAAGAGGTTATGGGAGTGGTGAATAAACACTGGGCAAACAGTGGAAAGATCATTGCCTCTAAAGGACAATGTTAGCTAAGAAAAGCTCAAGCTGGAAACAAGGTGTTTCTAAATGGACAGTATCTTTCTAGGGGAAATAATAGAAAGACATTTCTACCCCCTTCTTTTTAAAGTCAGAGCTTTATCATTTATTCAGATTCAGACACAGTATGTCTGCCAGCCACAGCAGGGAACAAAAATCAGACACCCAGAAAAATCTTCCCAGCTTTAAGGTCCTATAATTGTCCTTTCTGCAAAAGCCTGTGCTATTGAACTGATAGAAAGCTGCCAGAAAAGGAATGTTACTTGAGCCTAAGCCTGCTCATGGTGAATTCATTTGAAAATTCAAGCAGATGATTTCAGGGTAATTATTACTATGTTGCTTGCTTAGCTGCAGCTGTGATTTCCTTTTTGCATAGTGTAGACAGAGCTTTACAGAATGTTTCCCAGCACCTTCTGTGATAATTGACAGCTATATGTAAACCCTGCCTATTGTTTCAGATAGCACAACATGTTCTTAATTGCATGTTTCAGATTAGAAATGGATTGAAAAATGAAAAGACAAATAAAGCAATAAAATCTTCAGAATTTGTTTCACTCGTTCACTTTTTATACATATTCTTGGGTATATTCTCCTCCTGTCACATGCATGTGAACCCAACTGGTGTTTAATAGAAACTGTGAAAAAGCTGAGAAAAGACCATACTTCTCCAAAATTCAAGAGGCACTTTGATATTGGGTTGTACATGAGTATATGAGAGACTTTTTCTATCCAAAGGAATATTTTCTGTCTTATTTCCTTTGCCCTGTTATCTTTGGAGATTATTTATGTTTAAAAAGGCAATGGCATCAAAAAAATGCAGGGCTAGATTACGCTGCCTACGCAGAATGGTGTGTAGGAGTCTAATGACTCTTTTTCCTCAAAAAAAAGGTCCCTTGAGCATGCAACCTGCCCCCGGATGACCCTTGATGAAGGCTGAAGACACACGACCTCTGCAGAAGGTTTGCTGTAGGAATGATAAGGGCACGTAGTCGCTTGATACATTACACCATAGGAGATAATGAAATCATGGCCTCTAGTGAAAGAGAGAGAGACCTACATGACATAACAGCATGGGTCAAGGCTCCGCGTCCAACTCGGCTGCCTCAGCAGCAACTGCGTAAGCCTACCTCACTGCCATGGCTATTCATCACCCCAGTTAGCCACAATGAAGGCATTCCTAAGGCAGGCTTGAGGAGAACCATATAGATGCATGAAAGTAACACAGTGAAGAGACATGAGGAGCACGTGGAGATGACAGAAAGATAGATTTGGGTGCAGAGTCCCTTTCTCCATGAAGAGAATTCTTGCAAAACAGGCTTGAATGGAGGATTGAAGTACTTTTTTAAATTGGAAAACGAAACAAAATTTGAAACACCATCACTAACCCAGTAGACCAGCAATAATCAGAAAGCCAGAGAATAGTGTATGACACTGGAAAGGATTTTATGCAGATGATGTCATTCTTTCTTTGAATGAATGCTATTAATCTGCATCTGAAGCATAAAACCATGAGGTAATGGAACACATTAATTGCTGCAAGCTGCCAGTGTCTCTAGGCCAGTGGTTACCAACGTTTTTGGAGCCAGCCTCCTAGCGCTTTTCCTCCCAGCCCTTGTCCCCAGCGGATAACTTCCACCTTTGCCCACAGGTTCCCATTTCAGCTTTCCACCAGCCAGAGCCTTTGCTGCTACCTCCTCTCCTGTGTCCCAGCTCCCCACGCTCCTGCTGCCTTTTTCTTTCCACCAGCTCCAGCAAGACCCCAGACCCCAGCAGAGCTTATTCTCTTGGCCTCTGCGCTCTGCTGAGCCTCACCTTCAACGCGGACATAGCTGGCTGGTTGGGAAGTCCTAAGTTGCCTGAATTGTTCCCCTAGCAAAACTGCAGTGGTGAAAGGGAAGGTGAATGTAGAGTATCTGTGTGGCGTTTCTTCCATCACAAATTAAACAAGTGTGTGGGAGCTCTTTGGTTCAGGTGGGAGCTCATTATTGCATTGTTCCAGGTCCTCGGCTTTTGCTCAGGAGGGAACCTCAGGGAATTTTCAGAGCATTGTGTAAATGACCTTGCAGAGCAAGCTATTAGCACTCACTGAGTATGTCCAATACTAGTAACTTACGCTGAGGCAATAGCACTTCCATTCGTGTTTGTGTTGGTTTGTTGGGTTTGGTTTTTTGTTTTGGTTTGGTTTTTTTCCTAATTAGATTGTACATCCTTTGGAGCAGATTCTCCTATGTCTAATATAAGTACAGGCAGATAACTGATACTCAATACAGGTTTTATGGTAATGTATTAGAAGGATAAAGATAGTCCTGGCTATTTTTATAGTGGTGTAAGTGCCAGGTCTCTGACCCCAAGGTTTGGCCTGCAATTCCCTGGGGACCAGAGCTCAAACTCTGTATTTCAAGTTGTAAGCAAGCAAGAGAATTTTATTTGTGCAGCTGACATGCTAAGGTACTTCAGGTGTCCGAGATCAGGTTAAGATGTCTGTATGGACAGAGCCAATAACAGCTCCCACTCGGGCTGGGGGTGAAAGGGGCAAAACCGGACTGCTTCTGTAGCTCCTGCTGCAGGCTTTTTTTGACAGAGCTAATTACCAGAATCTTCAGAGCCCCCTTGTTTCCATCATTGGTAATCCATCCATGTGCTAGCAGCCAAACAGACTGGAGAGAGGAGAAGTTGTGGAAGAGGAGACTGGGAGCCAGGTTTTAAAGGATGACTGAGATAGATGAAGCTAAGAGGAGGATGACAAGCTTGATAAGGAGATGGAGCCTAGTGGAAAAGGAGGACGAGAATGGGAACTGGGAAAGGGAGGCGGGGGGTCAGAACTGGTTCACCAATGTGAGACTGATTGCAAAACCAGTCTGGCAGTGGAACAGGGGAAAGGAGTTAGGATGAAACAAGGCTGGAAGCTGAAGCTGGATGATGGGTCTACGGAGGGACTCTGGTGGGCTGAGACACTTTTTAGGAGGAGAGCTTTGGGGAAGAGCTGGGACTGTCTGGGCAAGGAGGGAGAAGGCAGAGAATCCATCTGGGGCAGGGAGACTGTACGATAAGGGAATGCTGGTGAAGAAGAAGGACTGAGGGGAGGAAGAGACTCAGTGAGGGGAAAGTGTAGTTGGGGAAGGAGCCTGGGATGGGGATTCGCAGCCCAAAGGAGGGAGGAAGGAAGGGATTCAACTGGCAAGGAGAAACGGATAGGGCTGAGGAGTGCACCGACAGAGAAGAATCAAAACAGGAACATCGTAGTGGGGTGGGACAGAGTCAATCAAGCTTGGGAAGGAAAAGGAGAAGAACACGTGCCTCTAGTAGCATGTATTTCTTTGGTTCATCCTTTCCAGCATCAGCAAATAGCACTGGAACCCAGTGGCAAAGTCTGTCTGTGTATGTGTGTCTCACATACACACACGTACACAAACAGGCACACAGATATCGATCCTGTCAGATATACAGTCAAACACTGGTGGAAGTTGTCCTTTAGCTCATGTGGCAGGTGTCTTCAAGACCATTATGTAGGTTCCTGTGTGCTGGGGTACTGACAGGCAACAGAAGCACATTTCTGGGCTTTCGATGTGCTTTTTATAAACCTAGGAAATAATGGTCATGTAATTTTGGTTTTTTTCTTTATTAACGTTTTAAAAAATTAAGTCCTTAGTCATTGGGCAATGCTAGAATTAAGGTTGCAAACTCCTCTCAGCCAAGAGGCTTATATCTTCAACTGCATCATCATACATACTTTTTCCCTCAGGACTGTTCTTTGCTGAAGGTGCAGGATGGATCTGCTGTGGGACGGATCCAGCGTTTGCAGGGTCCCCTGCTTTGTTTGATATAGAAGTTGGCAAATGTGTATTGCCTGAGAGAAATGACTGAGGAAGGAGACTAGAGATTGTCAGAGCTGTATCTTGCCCTGGGAAATAAAAATCCGTCCTTGGTTCTGCTCTGATTCCTATATGATGTTAGTTAAGCTTTGATAGTTTGACAGCTTACTTAAAAAAGCGTGTTTCTGATATTCTACATTCCATATTTCAGGTGCTGATGCTTATGTTTGCAACAAAAGTCAATGTAAGTTGTTCCCCGATCGAGTGAAGTGCTGTATAATGCTAAAGCTTCTGAAAAAAATCAAACTGGGCATTTAAAATTAATGAACAAATGGGTATTTGTGATACTATAGTGGTGGGTGTTCTAGATATTAGTAATTCTGTCTCCACCACAGGGTTTGAATGGCACCATTACTAAGGCTTTGGTACCATGCCTTGAGCAATATGGTGAAAAAGAAATATTGAACAGGAGCTCATTAACGGCGCAATCAGACACAATGTTCTGGCTGCAGCGGATCCTGTCTCAGGGGTTGCTGACCCCTCAGATCTGCTGGCAGAATAGCACATCTTGCTGTTCCTCAGTTTTGCAAAAATGATCTGGCTTAGCAGGGGCACTGTTATGCCTGCCCTTTAAAAGCATATACACCCTCCCTGCTCCCCCCTCCCTCGGAAAACAGATCATTTGACAGAATTTGAGTTAGGAAATGACTACAGATGGAGCTGTGCTGGCAGATCAGAAAGTGTGATTATATCCCTGGCAGAGAAGGGGTGATGAGTAGCTGGTGGTAGGGCCAGGGCAGTAGACTCTTACTTGGGATGAGCTGTGATCAAAACACGTCTGACCCTGCTCCTCTGGAGTCTCACCCTCAGCAGCACGCAGTGCATGGGGCGGCCTTCACCCAGAGCGAAGGAGCATGATGTTGGTCTCCAATACTCACTATACGGGACTAAAATAATGCTGCACGGGTAACCTTTTTTGTAACGTTTCTTAACTAGTGAGTGGTGAACTTTTCAGCGTTTCTGAACTACTGAGTGGTGAACTTTACAGCCTGAATAGTGTTTTCTGAGCACATTTTTGTGTATAAGTACACGCGGAAATGCGTGTTACATAAAATATATGTGTATCATGCCTATGCATGACTTTCCACAGAAAACTATATTTTGGTTACCTTTTATTTGCCGTGCACGAAGAAATACTCAAAGGGCAGATGAATCAGTCCTACGGCACAGCCAAAATCACGATGAGTCTATCAAGTGGACCTCACAGGGAACATTTAAATCCCATAGGTATTTTAGAGACACTTAGTAACTTCTGGTGCTCCTTAAATATTAACAGCTGCTCTGGACTGTTGGATGAATGATAGTTTGTAAAGCTTTCTGTGCAGATCCATGACATAACTGTGTCTCAGTTGAAGAGGAATGCTTCCTTTAATCAAATCATTGTGTAACATGTCTGATTCACCATGGAGTTGCTAAGTAGTGTGTCCTAAGTCTCTGCAGCAGATACAAGGCATAAACTGAGGTGGAAGTGGAAAAGGGAAATGTGGTTTTTTAAGCCATGCTAACACTCTGAATATTAGGCCAGAGGTGGAGAAAACCAGTTTCCTAACTTAAACTGGAGTCTGAAAGCGTCTTTGATTTGTCCCAACTGTTGGTGGCCCGAAGGACAGTTTGAAAGGAGAAGCAAGTAGGCTGAGCGCAGCAACCAAGCATCAAATGGCAGCTGGGATGTACTCATCTTAATCCTTATGCCATCCTCCGATAAGATATAAGAATGTATAAGGTACTCTGCTAACTTCATGATAGCAAGTTAGGCAAGTCCCCCAGAGTGAAGCTGGATGGCTTTCACAATGTTTTGGGCTGTCTCTGATATTCCAAAAGGCTGCAGTGCAGATATTTGGGCTGAGCTGAGACACCTGTCCCTCTGCTGTGGTGTTCCTTGAGTGATATTCGTATATAAAATGCTTCTGTTTTGATTGAGAAGGCTTTACCAATGGAAAGGAGGTTTAACATTGGCAGAACTATAATTTCCACCAACTGGTATGGCTTTCCTGCACTAAAAGAAGGATTGAGAACTAGTTGCAGCTCACAATCCATTTTATGGATGTTTAAAAGACAACAAAAGGTGCAACACTACAGTGACACAGGTGTTGTGTGCAGGTCTTGAGAGAGCTTACAAGACCAAGGGGGCCTGGGACACATTGCCAGCACCTAAACCTTCCCTGAGGGAAATAATTTTGCCTGTTGGGAGAAAAATAATCTATTCTCCTTTGAAAGAGAAAACTGTGTTTAAAAATGGAAATGGTCTCCTGATAAACAGTACCATAAAGCTGGAGAATGCTTCCTGTGGCATGCTGGATGTGATAACCTGGAATAAATGTCAGTTGGTTGAAGGGACTATCCACATGGTAACCATTCATGCTATGTACAAGTGGTGCAATTGATTTTTGTAGTCCCAGACAAAAGTAGACTCTTCTGAAGCGTTGTCAGCCTGTGAAAAGCTTCCAAAGACCAAAGCTGCTGCTGAAAATCCAACGGGGTGGCCAGCTTCCAGCTTGGCATCCACTGCTAATGTTCCATCTACCTAAAATTGCCATTATAACATAGTTAGAAAAGGCGTTTTTAATTTCCTGCTCTGCACTGATGTGTAGCGTTACTGTGTGCTGTTAGCAACTAAGTGCTGGTTTTCACTTCAGAAACAGATGCCTTTTATTGAAGGCTGGATCCTGGCAGCTCCTCCATAACTATGGAGATGGAAAAGGGTGCAAGAAGCTGCCTGGACACAAACATGCATGCATGGTGCTCTTTCCATCAACCCTGGTTTTCTTTTTCCACTCTCCTCAGCTTTAGTTTCTCAGATGTGAGGTCTCTGCCCTGATATGACCACGCTGACGTGGTGTGAAGACTAGCACTCGCTGCATCTCTCCAGCATGTGAGAGCGCTCCTGGATGCGCTTAGCTGCAGATCCTGCCCAGACCTTCTTCCTACGTGAAATTGTTGGTGTAAGAGCTATGGGCTGCTCTGTAGTATCTAAAATATTTCAGACCTCCTCTATTAAGACATGCGATGCAGCCGCCAGTCTCTACAGATCAGAGCATGATGGCCACTCACAGTGGGGGAGTTCAGTCTGAATACAGTTCATCTTCTCTGAAGCTGTTTCAGAAAATGAAACCGTCCTTGTCCTCTCCCTGGATAATCCCCTCCTGTCAGCGGTGACAAATCACCCTTGAATAACCACCATCCGTATAGATGGGCTTGAAGTTCTGTTGAGTCATCTGTGCCATCTGGGAGGGTTCGCTGTACACTAGCTCCACACCTGCGTTTTCCAGAACAACCCAGAGGAAACTGCCCTGTTCGATTGCTCGCGATATCCCGCAACACTCACATGCAGCACCGTGAGCTGTTCTTCTTTGTCACCTTCATTTCTCTTCTCAAAGCTTAACGCAGCTTCTGCAGCATTCTTGCTCTCCAGGTTTTAGTTGAGTTAGGTCATAAGCACCTGTTTACTTCGTGACTATCTCTGCCACCCCAAAATATCGGTTATTGTTCCTGTGCCAGAGGTCCCCGTTCCCACCCATCTGCCAGCAGCTGGAAATATGTTTACATAGACCATTTGCTTCTTCACAGTATTAACTCAGTTAATTGCTGAAGAAGGCAGTCTGAACTAGTCCACATGCAGCGGAGCAGCTTAGGGAGGGTCCATGCAACCCCTTCTGCTGGCAGAATGGGAGCTGTGAGCTCCGCGTGGGACACTGATGCACTCAATCACAGCTGAAAAAGTAGAGCTAGTAGAAGACATTTTTCCACAACATTAAAATCCAGCTGAATTCAACCTGGACCATTGGAGGTGATGCTAGGGCATAGATGGGATTTTAAGTATTTTAAAATTCCAGCATAAACTAAATTAAAATCTAGTTACACAAATTTGCAACAAAGAGGGAAGAATAAATGTAATATCTGAACTCTATTAAAGGATTTGCATTTGTATGGGAACATTTGCAAAATTAAATGTTTTAAAAATTGTTTCAGATGATTTGACCAGGAATAATTATGGCATAAAAACAGACTCTAAATACAGAGAAAAACAAATTAAGCTGGGACATGAGGTAAAGGAAGTTACTCATAAGAATAATTGTTTTATATTTAATATAGGTTTTTTTCCAGCAGCCCTGAAATGTCTTACTGCAGGATAATTAGAATATAACCTTGTCCCAGGAAACCCAACAGTTGCAAGCCTGATCCTCTGTGTGTGTGCGTGCATGTCTGCCTGTACATCGCCTGTAACAACCCAACCGATGGCAAGGGCAAGTCCTGGGAATGGAAATTTTTCTCAAAATTCAGGCTATTTCAGGATTTGGTGTGGGGTCCAACCTGGTGTCAGATACTCACTAGTGAGAGAGGAGAGAAGGCAAACAGCACATGAATTAATTTTTCAGTTGATTTTTAACTTAGGAAGGACTACAGGTGCCACCGAAGACCACAAATAATAGTCAGTGGTTTGGAAAGGTTACCTTTGTGGACTGGAAAATCAAAGGGAGAATCAATTTGGGGAAAATAGTCCAAAAAGTGAACATAACAGGTAGTAGCGGGAGTAGAAATTAGTAATGCTAATAAAAAGAAAGTATGTAGAAAGACTGTAGCAAAGAGGAATACTTTCTAGATTTATAATGATTTGTAACCACGCAAACTAAAAAGTCCTTGAAGAGATTTTAAAGTACCCTGGATGTAAATTTGAATGCAGGCCATGTTATTTGCAGCTTGGAGCTTTTGTTTAAAAGTACTTGCAATCCCTTTATTGCAGCTGTGGCTTGCTTTAACTTTTTAATCGTTTGCTTGCTGTGTGGCATCAGATACATTGTTAGAGTTAAGGACTATTCCAGGCCTTAGAGGATTCTAAAATCATAAGCCAGATGCTTGGAAATGAAGAGAGCAGACTTAAGAAACAGAATATCAACATGGTGACATGTATATGCCATACATACAGATACATGTATGTGTTTATATATACACAAGCGTGCTTCACAGTTTCTTTTGCTCATTCTCTCCCTCAGGTCCCTGAGAGCACTGACAGTCCTTAATGGCCCTGACCAGCCTTACCTGGGACCTTGACCCACCTTAAAAGTTCAGCTGGAGACCATCAGCTCTTGCCTGAGATGTTTAGAGGAATGCTGATCTCCAGCTCGGCCTATGGCTGGCCACAGAGTCTTTTTCTCTAGAGCTCAACAGGTGGACTGGTTTCCCAGCCTGAGACCTGGCTCTGGCTTGCCACCTAGGCCCTACCTAGACGTCACTGGACCTGACCTGTGAACTGGCTTCTTGGCTTGATCTTGGACCTGTCCTATCAACGTGCTTTTGCCTTGTGGTCTGGACCCTTGGTTGCACCTGGCTGCCATCTCTGGGCCTGTCCTGCTTGCGGCTGTAGGGCAGGCAATGGGATCACCTCAGCTCCTGGCTTGCAATCCCTTGGAGAAAAGACATGCTGTCTGATGCTCTCCTCAAGTATGTGACTGTGCAGATGTGACCTACTGTGGCCATCACTACCAAAATTACAGAGGATGGTGACTCATGTCCACACTGCACATGCATTCTAAATGAAGTCACCTTTTTGCCTGATGAAGAAGGACCTGTCTCTAATGAGCTCCTCTTCCCCTGGAGGCAGGAAAGTAGCAATGGAAGGCTGAGGTAAGGAGCAGAAGTCTGGCAGCATTGCTATAATATCTCCAACACAGGAGAAAATCTAGATAATGCTGTTATTTTCAGATGTGAAGATCTGTGGTTCAGATTTGGCTAGAGAACTTTGCCCACAAATAAAGATAATCCTCTGTTCGATGTTTCACTTCGCTGGCTTGAGCCCGCAAAGCATAGCGTGTCTGGGTAAGAAATGTGGGCTGATGTGGCTCATGTGAGTGTTTCCAGAGCTTGGTGTTTAGGTCGGACTCGCTGTTTCTTATCAGTCGGACCAATGCACTTGCATTTTATAAGTCAAGAAGACTGAGACTGTGTAGTTGACGGTATTTCTGCAGTAGGCTTCCAGAATCAGCTTTTGATCTCTTTATCACTGCATCCAGTCAACTCTGCAATATCAAGGAATGTTTCTGGTCTCAGTAGTAACAGGACTGGGCAGTGGGTCCCAAACTTTAAAGCAAGAAACAGTTGTTTGCAGCTCCATGTCTTCTCTGTGCTCCTGTTCGGAGTTGCTTAAGAGATATATGCCAAATGGTCACACGAGGGGGAGGATGATAACTCTCCTAACCTGCAACTTCTCAAAAGATGTATCCAGATTGAGGAAAATAAGGTGGAACTTACTTAATGTCTCCTCATGCAATCTGGGTAGGGAAAAGGTGCTTTGAAGCTGGGAAGGAAGAACTGGATAAAGAGGTAAAACACCCAACAGCAAGACGGGCCCTGGGAATGGGAGTAGGGAATGAAGGAGTAATTAAAAAGTGTGTGTAAGTGGAAAGGGTATTAGAAAAAAAGCTTATAGGCAGCTTGCAGGAAAAGGGGAGATGCAAAGGTGGGTACCATGAGTTTGGCTTCCATAAACCAGACTGAAATGATCATGCTTACTTCATTCTGCAGTCCGTAGCAGTGAAGTGTTTCTGTATCTCTTGGTTTGTGTGATTAAAATGTTCTTGGCATCAGCTTTCGTTTTAATGTGATTGGGTTTTAAACATAATTAGAAGGGTTTTTACAGCTTTGTGTATTTCTATTTAAGAGACAACAAAAGTAATGCACAGTTGTGTTTTTTACCAGAGAAGGATCTCTCAAGCATTACACCAGAATGGCACTACAGTCTTGATAATAAGATCATGCATGGTGGAGCATTGCAGAACTAGCTCCGAATTTTTGCAGACAATGCCTCTGACTCAACAAAAAGCACAACCTGTGGTTTGTTAGCCCTCTGATCTCGGTGCCTCGTTGTGCAAGCTGTTCACAGGATCAGATGCACAAAATGGAGCCTTAGATGGGGGGAGGAAGGGTGCAGTTATGTTTCAATTCTCTATGAACTTTTTAAATTCGGTAACGTGCACTTTCTTTTTCCATTTGAAGCTTACTGCGGAGGCTAAAGTAAGATCATCAGGGACTCTAGGCATGAGTGGTCCCACTAAGCCAAGGGGATAACTCACGTGCTCAAATGATGCCTGTAAAACTTGATACAAGAAGCCCTTAAGCATATGCTTTCTGAGAGCACGCTAGTGGGACTTAACAGACATGCAAATTCTTTCCTGAAGATAGGCACAGGAAAAATTACTCCACAAGGGAAATACCTCTCTAGAGAGGGATTCACAGCTGTGCTATGTACTCTTCCCCCTCTCTGCACGCTGGTGCCTGAAGCCTTTGGGGAGCTGAGCTGTTCTCTGCAAGCTCCTCTCCTATCTGTGCCCAGCATCTGCCTCGCGTGGCTGGGTCTCTCTATCTCAGCTGGCCTGGTTTTCTTCATGCTGGTTTTCTTCTGGTCAAGTATTGACCTGGGCTTTTGTCACCTCTGACAGACTTGGTATTTTTAAGAATGCACTCACGTGCATGCCATGTTTGGGGATTTACGGGCTGGCCAGCCACTCCTCCTGTAGGATTTCTATGGCAATAAGTATCTCAGAGGAACTATGCTAGTTTAAGCCAGTGGAGGATCTGATGTCTTAACTTTTGTTCTTTGTGTTGCCATGAGCTTATCTGCAAGCTTAATTGTGCATCGGTATCAGATTCTCCTCTCCACAAATGTACGCACATTTAATTCATCAGTATGGCTGTTCCGCAGTTTGATCAAAATAAGATATATGTCATATTTTTGTGACGCAGAAAAGACCTTAACGCTTGCTGTAAAGACAGGGCTGGGGAATGATCACCTCTGAAGGAAATAAAGTGTGCTGCTTCTGTTGTACCACTTCTTCAGCCAACAGACAAACAGCTTTGAGGCCTGCTGTTTCACCCTAGAACACGTTTTGATGTTGCCTTTCAAGACATGACAGTGTTTAAATAGAAGATTTAGCCAGTTGTGAAATATCTTATCCCTTCTTAGTGAAATGGGGCTTCAACTAGGATGTGGCGAGCCCGTGGCACAACTTCTTGGAAGGGGTGCAACGTGCAGCTGGACCTGCAGAAGAAGCCTGAGCAGAGGCTGCCAAGCCACCCTGGAGCAACAGCCCGGCCAGGTGGGAAACAGGGCTGGATGTTGGCTCTCCAGGCTGCCTACCAGCTTTTGGACAATCTGTGAAAAAACAAACCCAAAATATTTCTCTCCTTACTGCAGTGAGAAGCCAGCCTTGAAGCAGGTCTCTTACTCATGTCACTGTTGCTCTCCTCTGTCTAGTTTTCCTCTGTCTTGAACGCTATGCAGGTAATTGTTTATTGATGTGTGAAAATGGATATAGGATGCAGTCATGCTGCTGTGATAGGATTTTGGAAAATGAGATCCATGGCTTTTACAGTGTTGGCCTTGTGAAATTTTGGGACAGCTGCAAGACTGCAAGTGCTGTGTTTTCAACTTGCATTTGTTTGCTAAAGCATGTTTTGAAAATTTTCTACGTTCCTCAGCATTGGAGCCTGACACTTGTTAGCCTTAGTTTAAAAAGATAAATAGATTCAACAAAATCACTGGCCACAGCGAGAGGAAATTATTTTTTGGGAGACCCCACAAACGGGGAAGTTACATAGCAGTATTATTAATAGAAAGGCACCAAGATCACTCAGAGCAAAACCATACACTTATTGTTGTACCTATTTGGATTTAAGGAGGACTGAACATCTTTAAATGATAGAAATAGCACAGCTTACAAAAGGCGCTATATGTCTAGCTTGTGATGCACCACACAGCAAATACTCCATATATTATTTGCATGCCACTTCATAGTCAGGGGAACAAGGCTAAAGGAACTTAAAGCTTTGTTGTTGATCTGTGCCTAATGATCTGCAATATGCCTGGCAAAGTAAACATCTCAGTAATCAAAGAAATTTTATCTTGTTTGAGATTTTTCAGTAGAGTGGGGAATTCTTTCCTCTTTATGGATTTCTTGTATTCACATCTGTACCGGGAAGGAGGCAAGGGAAAACATTTTTGTGTTTCTGATGTTTTGCTTATTTCCTTTTAACTCGGCAACCTTTGAGCTGCTAAGCTAACTTAATGTGATACATACGTGTCTGTGGCAAACATCATACTAAAGTGCCATTGGATGGCAAAAACGCTTGGGGAAGGAGGCACGGGATTAAATGCTTTTTTAATAATTTAGATATGTTAAAATGTTTATGGTCAAATACAAAGAAAAAGTATACCACTGAAAGCATCTTGGCAATGTGCGCTTGTGTTAAGTGCATATGTGTCTTCTGTTTCTTTAACAGATTAAATAAAAGGCTTAGCAAAAAATGCTGGCAAACCACACCATATTTAAATGAACAGTTCAGAACCTAGAGCTACTGAGGGGGAAAAAAAAGATCAGAGTGAACTGGCAAGCTGAGGTGAAGGGGAGATGCAGTGGAAAATATGAGCAACTTCATGAAAAAGTTCAGAGATGCAAGAAACTCATCTAGCTCAGTTAAGAGTAAAAATACATGGGTGCAAGGGAGTGGAAGGGCTGTGAAAGTACAGAGCCTGCTGGCCTACAGAGAAACAGTTCTTTCTGAAAAGACAGAAGCAATTTTCAGTGGAAAGCCAAAAGCTCTGGAAGTTGCTTTTTCACGGCTACATCTATGCTAACTTCAGAGCACCGGCCCAAGCTCAAACTTGCCTCATGTTTGGACACAAGACTGTGCTCAGGGCCTTGGGTGAGCTCCATCTCGGAGAGGAGGAAGGGAGTCTGAGCTGGCTCAGCTCTTTTAATATAACCCCAATGGTATCATCCTGCACTACAGATGAGCCTTTGCCTTCTCCCAAATCCTCCGTCCCAGATCTCATAATTCTGTGTGGCAATTATCTCCCTCCCAGAAGGGCTTAATGTCACATCCCACAAAGCCCTGACAGATGTGTGGTGTGCTGAGTACAAGGCATTCATCACATGGCGGTGGTCCAGCCTGCTCCTCATCCTGCTCAACACAGGTCGGCAGCAGCGTGGGCACAGCATGTGCCTGCCACAGGGGCTGCCTTCTGGACAAAAAAGCAGCACTGGTTCAACCAATCTGGTTTTAATTTCTTTCTTTCTTTTTTTTTTCCCTGCTTAGCCATCATGGAGGGTTTGGCTGGGCAGGGAGTGTAGCTAGCCTGCAAAGTGCTGAGGATGAGTCTCTTGCTCTTGGCCTTATCATGTGTCTTGCAGGGAGGATGCCGCGCACGGTGTGGGCATGGCACTAGTCTTGCCAGAGCTTCCAATACCCAAGGAGACCTCAAAGGGACCCTGCTAGAAGGTGTTCTCCTCCTTCGCTCTGTGGCCCATCTCTTGTCCCATGACCAGGCGCGTGAGGTCTTGTGTGCTGGGAGGAAAGAAGGCCGATGTCAGGTGGTGGTTCAGGTGAGGTGAGGATAGCTTCCCCTGCCTGGAGGAGCTGTTGCTGGGAAAGCTCTCTTGTCATTACCCCTGGGGTAGCACCACAGCACTTGGGACTCTGCCAAGGAGGGTCAAGGACAAATAGCCACCAAAACGGTTTTTAGCATAACATCTTAAACACAGGTATTCTTGTCTGAGATGCTTTGATATCATTAAGATGAACATGGTATAAATAACTATATATGGCATCAGTGATCGTGAAGTTAATTGAAATGTCTGGTTAATAATACCTGGAGAAAAAGGTGAAGCTCTGTCAGTGAATTGCGCCCTATATTGCTTGACTAACCTGAAGCTGGACAGATTTGCACCTTTCCTTGACCACAGGGGGTCCACACCAGTGACCACCACACAGAGCTGCAGCGTACATATGTAAGTAAAAAGTAAGGCTTGGCCGAAATTCTTCAATGGAACATGTTTCCATTATATAATGCCAGTTTCTCCAAATCAGAAGGAACCAATTCAACTTATAGGACAACATAAAAGCAGCCCCCCCTTTAGGATATCCTGCAAGGGGAGGAGATAGAGGACAGGCAAAACGTCCCAACCTGGACCACCTCCTTGCTTGGAGCGGTGCTCAGCCAGGTCCCTGCTCTCGTTTTTTTGCCTGCCTCCAGGAACACGTCTGGCTGTTGCTGACAAGGGAGAGTTGTGAGTATCTGGGGTCACAGCTACTGCTGGAGAAAAGGGGGGAAAAAAATGACCTCCCCTCACAGCAGCGATTGCTGCCCTATCTCTCCGTCCCTGCTGCAGGAGCAACAAGCCCTGGAAATGCTCTGAGCACCCGCTTGTTCCAGGTAAGCCAAGATCCTCTGGCTTTCATCTGCGTAACGCCGAATGAGGAGCCTCAGAGCACAAGCTAATAGACAACAGTTCTTTTAGTGAAATCTTTATGTTAATTCAATACAGACTACTTACGGAATTTCCCTTCTCTGAGAAAATCTCAACTTCTATAGAGAAACAGCGCTCAGTCTTGCGTTTTCTTTTCAGAACTTCAGAAGGTCCCTCAAAAATTCCCTGAAGCCTTAATAATAAAGATTCTCAGTTGTGTGTCTGATGTAATGTACAATATCAAATTTTCACATTTGATACTCAGCATAGTTAAATTTACCACAGTGCTTCACATTCAATATATACCAAGAATTCTAGCAAAATCACATACTGTTCAACTAGAGATTTATCATGGGGTGCTTAACAATGAATTATTTAAAAGTACCTAGTGTATCATGGTTTCTTGAGAGCCTAATGTGTGTATGTGTATATATTTATACATAAAATACCTGTGAGCCATTACAGAATACCAGTTTCTGAGCGTAGGGGTTTCAAGCGTAAACCTAGAGGATGTTTAAAAATAGGTGTCCTCCTGAAAATGCAGTGGAGTTTTAGAAAGAGAAAAAGCTTTAATAATCTCCATTCAGATACACACACAGTCATTTAAAGGGAATCTGTATCCTGCAGGGCTCCTTTTAGGTGAAATTTTAAAAGCATCTAAATTCTGCCATGAAGGATTTTTTTTTTTTCAATGTGCATATTGATGTGGCATTTTAGAGATTGCTGCAAACTTTTAAAGAATTTCCCTCATTTGCGAGTTTGAGAAGATTACTACGTGCCTTCTACTAGCAATCATCCACAGTACTTTTCCCGAAGTACTTTACTGAGTGGGTACGTGCTTCCTTTTTACTGATGGAAAAAGAGAGACAGAAAAAGATGAAGTGGTCTGCCTGGGATAAACAGCCTGGTTTGCTGCTTTCTCAAAACCCTCGGGACTGTATTTTCTACCCGTCCAGGGGGGAACCTGCTGGAGTGACACTGAGCTGGGTTGGAGGCGGCTCTTCGGCCACAAGTTCTGCTCAGTTGAGGTGAGTGGGCCAAGGAGTGTCTCCAGCTCACAGCTGCCTCTTCGGCTGCTTTTCAGATGGCCCTGGGAATAACCTCATGGGGCCAGACTTTCAGTTCTGCATTTTGTCCTCTGACCTGAACTGACTTTGAGATGACTGGTTCAAGGGTGGATCAGCTGGCACCATCTAATGTGCCCCATGCCTCCCTTGGGGACCTGTCTCCTCTTGGACACCTTACTGAGTCATTGCAAAGACACTTGTGTGCGTTTGCAGAGGAAAGGCACCTATTATATTCACCTGTGTGGTGAGAGGGCTGGATTTTCATGCTGCTGGGTGAGATGCAGTTTGACTTCTTTTAGTAAAAGAACAGTCCCTTGCTGGCTCCAGGGGATTTGCTGTTGTCCTTCATTTCAACCTGCATGTTGGAGCACCTACTTTGAACTTATTCAGGTCCTCGCAAAGAGACAGGTGACCTAGGACTTCCTTCAGGAGCAGCTGTGGTGGGTCCTTTTTTTCTGAGGCATCTTGTGAGGAATGGCCAGCATCTGATGCTTCCCCCTGATGACTCTGGTGACAACCACCTGAAGCTTTCAGACAATGAGTAGAAGAGGAAGGAGCCAGATGCCATGTATCACAAAGGCCAGAGGGACAGCCGAACAGAACGTGCAGAGGTCCAGACCTGATTTCAGAGGTCACCTGATCTCAGGTTTGTGACTGGTCAGACTTGGTACACTAACTGAAGCTTACGGCACCTGCAGGATCATATTCATATTGATGGGTTCAGGCTAACGAGAATTAGCCTGAAGTCAGAGCCCTAAGTGTAAAATCCAGAGGGCGAAGACAAGTACTGTCTCTAACCAAAAAAAAAAAATCATCACTTCCTTGTCAAACTGGAGAAGTAGTAGAATGCAACGTTTCTCCTTGAAGATACTCTTTGAGGGTCTGATTTTTCCTGAATCTAATTCTGTGATGAATCCCGTCTCTCTTCCCTCAGTGCCAGGCGCTGTGAAGGCAGGTAGTCTGCTCGCTTTTCCCTTCTGTGCAGTGAATGCTTCTGTTGCTCCCAGGCAGGAGGCAGGGCAGCTTACCCACAGCAGAGAACCTGCCACCACTGTAAGCCATAACTGTTTTCAAGGTGTAATTTAAGTGAACTCAAGAGGAAAAATAGCCCGGAGACTGCCTGTGGCTGAGAGCTCAGACAGAAGTGGTCTCGTGTCTGTACACAGCTCTGCAATGAGCTACTCTGCATCCTCCTGCCTTGGTTTCTCCCCTGTGAAATGGGGATGAGAGCACTCATCTGTCTTACGAAAAGCATGATTAAGTGTGGTTTGAAAGAAGGCCTGATGAAAAACTGAAAGTCTCTGGAAACGGTGGTCATGTTCTCTTAACACAGGCCCTGGTCAGGGTCTGGTCTGGACGCTAGACTCACCAGGGAAGGATGTAGCACGGCCAAAGCGCTTACAGCTGAGCACGAAGGCTGCCAGGGGAGTGCAGGGACAACAGTGAGGTGATGCAAGAAGTATTTAATTGCGTTTATTTGCTATAGACATCACGCACTGGCTCCGAACGCAAAACCTGATGGAAAACCCAAGTGGTAATGAAAAGTTGCCAACACCCCTTTGTCAGGCAGCCGGGATAAAAATAAAACACAAAAGACCACTCCTCAGCGCCAGAAGCCCAGCCCAGGCCCCCTGCTCTCCACCTCGCCTTTTAGGGGGGAGGTACGGCGTTTCCCGGCGGCCGTGCCTCCCTGCCTCGGCTGCGGGGGGGGGGGAAGGAGAGAGCAGCCCTTACGCCGGGCGGGGTGACCCCGCACGGAGCGCACACGCAGGCTGCACACACACACACACGCACGGGCCGCACACGCACAGCTGATGCAGGAAACCCGTCGCCGCGGCACAGCCCCCACCGGCAAAACCAGCGGCCCGGGCCAAAAAAGGGGCGCCACGGCGGAGAGCACGACGCGCCTCCTCCTCGTATTTCCTCCCCCGCCCACTTCCAGCGGCGGAGGGGCTCGCTGCCGCCGGCTGCCGCCCGGGATGAAAAGTTAGCCGCGACAGGATGCGCGGCGCGGCGGTGAGTTTCCCCGGCGGCGCCGGGGCGCGGCGGGGCCGGGCGGGCGGCGGGGAAGCCCGGCAGGGCGGACGGGCGGCGGGGAGGAACCTCCGGGACCTCCGCGTCAGCCCCCGGCTCTCTGCGTCTGTGTGTGTGTGTGCGTGTGCGCGCGTGTCCGTCCGGCCGTGCCGGTGCCCCGGGGGCCGGGCCGCGGCAGGGGGGAGCGCGACGCGCACCGGCTCGGCGCCCCGAGCGGCGGGGGAGCAGCGGTAACTTTCGCCCTCGGGGGGGGAAGGCGCTGCTTCGTGCCGCTCCCGGGCGCGGTCGCCGCGCAGGACCCCCTGAGGAGACACCCCCCACCCTCCCCGGGCCGCGGCGAGGGCCCCCCCAACTCCTCCGGGGCGAGGGGCGGCCCGGGACGCCGGAGGCGGTTTCAGGCCCGGCGGCGGCTGCCGAGGGGCCGCGGGGTCCCGCCCGCGAGGCGGAGGCGGCGGGGAAGCCGGCCCGCGGCGCGTCTGTTGTGCCTCGCGCTGCGCCGCCGTCCCTCCCCCACCGGGCCGCGAGGAAACCCCCTCGGTGACCCCTCCCCCGACCCCTCCCCCACCCCCGCCTCCCCCGCCCGCCCCGGCCGGGGAAGGGGCGGGGCCGGGAGACCCGGTGACGTCACTGCTCCGGCCCCGCTTCCTGCAATAGAAAGTGAGAGAAGGTAAAACACCCCCCGCCCCCCCTCCCTCCCCCCCCCCGCGGCCCGCGCCGCCGCCTCGCGCCCCTCCCCCCGCCAGTGACCGGGGCGCCGGGGGGAGGGGCGGAGCGGGGGAGCGCGTCTCTCCCCGAGGGGAGCCCGGCGGATGCGCCGAGCCCGCCCGTGCCTGCCGGCCCTCCCCCGCCGGGCCCGCCCCGCCCTCCCGCCTGTCAGGGGAGGCTCCCTCCCCCCCCCCCCGTCCCCACGCATTGTGTGTCCCGTCCCCCCCCCATCGCCCCACAGCCGGGGTCAGGGGCCGCAGGGGGGTTCCGGGGTCGGTCGGCTCCCGTGTGGGACATGGGGGGGAAGAGGGAGGGCGCCCGGAGGAGGGGTCTGCCGCGGGGGGCGGGCGCGGCCGGGGGCCGGCCGGCACGGCGGCGGGGGGCTGCGGAGGGGGGCCGTGCCGGGGGGCGGCGCCTTGGCCGGCCCGGGGGGACGGTGCATGGAGGAGGGGTGGGTGTCGGTGCCGGGCTCTGTGTGTGTGTGCGCGGCCGGGCGCGGCGGCGGCGCTGGGTCATGTTTGTGTTTGAGGTTGTCAAGTGAAGGAGGCTCCCGGCACCCCCGCTCTTCCCCCCCTCCCCTCCTCCCACCGCCGCCGCCGCCGCGCAGGGGTCGCCGCGTTCCCCGCCGCCGCCATCAACCGCCGCCGCGCCGGCCCCTCCGCCAGGTTTGCAGCGGGCCCCGCGGGGGAACGGGAGGGGGGGCTCGGGAGGCGCCGTGGGGAAGGGGGGTGCGGGGCGGGACGGGCGCTCCCCGCCGCGGCCGGCGCCCCCCTCTGCGCGGAGCTGCGGCAGCCACAACACAATGTGTCCTCCGCCGGCGGCGGCGGGGGGGCGGGCGGGGACGGGGAGGACCGCAGGCCCCACTCCACCCTCCCCCCCTGCCGGGCCACCGCGGCCCCTCCGGGACGTGCGGGGACTCCGCACCCCGGCTGCGCCCGCCTGCGCCCTGCCCGGGGGTGCCGGCTGCACCCCCAGCCCAGGCGGGCAGCGCTCGGGAGGGCTTGTGTATGTACCCCCCCACCCTCCCCCCCGCGCTTTGCAGCCGGGGATTGGGGCGGGGGGGGTGCCGCGGAGCCCCGGCCCGGCTCCTCCTGCCCCCTGGCCCCGCCGCCGTCCCCGCTGGGTGCCGGGCTGCGGCCGCCCCCCCCGCACCCCCCCCCCGGCATGTGTGCAGCGCTTTGTTCGGTGCGGCGTTGCAGAGGGGTTTTCCCAGGCTCCTCCCTCTTTATTCATTCATGTTTTTTTTTCCTCTCTCCCTTCCCCTTCCCTTTGCAACCCTGCTCGCACATACCGACGGCTCTCCGGGCCCCGGGGCTGGCTGCCGCCCCGCTCCCTAATCTGCTTTTTTTTTTTTTTTGGGGGGGTGGGGGGGAAATGTGACCGCTGCGTTTGCAAAGGCCCGTTTCTCCTTTTTGTTCAAATTAAGGAGGGAATGACTTTTCGCGTGGGTCCTGCACGGTGTTTCAGCCGTGTCTTTCACACGGCCATCTCTTCCCCCGAAAGAATGAGTCCTGCTGGTGAGCGGGGGAAATTGGTGGGTTTAAAACGTAAATAAGATGTCATTTGTACTGCAGGGGAGCGTCGGGAGGTGCTTATGATTTACGGATACCCGGGGGATTTCAAACTCGTGCTCCAAATAACTTGCATAAAGAAGTGACGGTGTTTATAATAATCTTTTAAAAACCTCAGCCCAGCAGCACCCAGAGTACAGGGGGGGACTGGGGTTCAAGGGGTGCTTGTTGCTTCAAGCAATCCAACCGCTTCTTTGCATTTCCAGTTTGTGTCCGAGACCAAGAGAACGGACCTGTTAGCATAAGGTTGTGTTTCATTCTTATAGCTTTCTCTTATCCTTGTGGATAAAGTGTTATGAGTGAACAACTCGACAAGCTGTGTGCTCCTTTTTGGATTTTTCCTTGTTTTTCCTTTAATGTGCAGTAATACCCTAGTGAAGAACCATTAGTCAGAATAACATTTTCCAGCCTTCCTTTGTGTCAGTTGCAGTCAGTTTCTTCTCCTGTTTGGGTCCTTTTATGCAGCAACAGACAAAAGAAACATTAAAAATTAATGATTATATTTCTCAATAGTCTGTAGACTGAAGGGGTGGTTGCAAGTAGTCTGTTTTAAGTGGGTTTGAATTGTATTTTTACAAAAACATGGTTGTCTTATAAAAAACAAACCAAACTCCCTAAATTAATGCTTATAACAAATGCTAAAAATTCTACATACTTCCTCTGTCGAGTAGCTATCCTTAATCAACTTGTCTGTACTAGGGGCCATTCTGAAGTTTATCAAAAATTTTAAAATTTCTTCCTACTAAAAAAAAATATTAACATGAGGTAGTATCACTATTTAAAAAAAAAAAAAGGGAAAAGTGGTTGATTTTTTGTTTTGTTTAGCTGGAAGAGTGGAATTGCACCAGTCATTTTCTTTTTTAAGTTCTTGCGCGTAAGTAGTTTGCCATAGTTCTGTGGTAGATTTCACAGCCTGTAGGATTTCAGAAACTAAACGAAATGCTCCTTAAGCTGGAAGCAAATCATAAGAATATTTGAAAAGTCAGAAAGTTTTGTTAATATTGAAAAAGATGTAGGTTAGGGGATGCAGATTTGTGCCAATTTAGCAGCAAATCTGTTAGGCTATTAAAAGAATTCCCTGGTCTGTGGGGTTTTTCTGTACCGGGGCTTTGCTGGCTGCAGCATCCTGTAAATGCAGGGGCTGCTGCAGCCACGTAGGACCACACCAGGGCAGAAACTTGCTGTGCAACAGCTTGCAGGTGGGTCAAGAGCCAGTGTCATTCTCTGCTCTACACTGACATTTTGGCAGAAATATCCCATGGGGAGTTCTTCCGGACTTGCACGCTCCGTGTAAGGAACCCGGAGGTAGCTGGTGTTACAAATAGCATGGATTATTACTGATGCAGTGGGTGTTTGCCCTCCGCTCTGCTCTCCCTCCCACCCCGAGATGAAGATCTGTATCTTTAAGCCTCATGTCAGATTTTGTTTAGTTTTTCTGGATTTATTTGCATGGGACACGAGTTGTTGGAAGATGTTTTCTGGCTAGAAAACAGCTGACAAATGTGGAAAAGTGTCTTAGTTTTCTCATGCTTCCTGAGTAATCCCAAAAGGAGTTTCACCCTCATGTATTTTCTTAAGATACTGGAACATTTCACTCTGTAAAAGGATAGGTACAGAAATATTTCTTGCTCATCACTAATTTCCATAGCCGTTTGAGGATGAAAGGGAGCAGATAGGTATCTGTTCTCCTTATTAATGCGTATATCTCATAACTTTTCTTTCTCTTTTTTTTTAGCATATGGATTAACTGACCCCTTTGACAAGTTTATGGAGCTGCCATCTCTCTGCTTGCTGTGCTTTCCATTTCTGAGAAGAGAAAGTGGTGTATGAGATTAGAGGAAAATGCCTCGGACAAAGCAGATACATCCCAGAAATCTGAGAGGTATGTAGCTCTCCGCTGAGAAGGAAAAGCTCTTGGGAAACCTGGTTGCAGTTTCAATTACGAGGTTAAAGGAATATGTATTTAAGAAGTCTGTTTTGATCCAAAAATAGTTTGCAAGCAAGTTTTAGGAGTCATCTGCAAGACGGCTCTAATTCTGAGAGAAATAAGTGGAATCTGTTATTATCCCTGCAGTCTGTGTGCTTGACAGCGTTGTTGATATCCTCCAGCTTACAGCAATAACCAGCATGAACTTTGAAAATGCAAAGAAAGACGTAGTTTCCTTACCAGAGAATTTACAGTTGAAATATACAGGGAGGTGGGAAACGTGTAATGTAGAAGCAGCGTGATATCTGACAGCCAGTAGTTGTTTTTCTTAATAGTAGCAGTTTGGCTTGCTTTTGAGGGGATCAAGCTCTCCTCCTGTGCATGCCTCCTCACTACTTATCATCTGTCACCCACACTACCTCGGGCGTTGCTAGGTTTGACCTTGGTCTCCTTGCTCTCCTGCCTTCGCACAGCCAAATGGTAGCTCATTGGCTACAGAAAGAAGTGAGCAGGCAAGCGACCTGCTCCGCTAGCTGGCAAGCTTACATGTCCAGGCATTTCCTTGAACAAAATCCCAGTGCACTGAAGCGAGCCCAGGACTGGCAGATGAACGTGAGGAATCTGATCCTATGGTTATTTGTTACTGTCTTGGTAGAAGTGGCCCTGGAGCAATTAAACGAGGGGAAAAATACAGGTCAGTTGACGAGCAGATGTATATGTCGAGGGAAAACACGTTTCCATCCCCACCCTTGTATGCAGCTTTCAGGAGAACATGCTTCCACCTGCACCCTCACATGTAGCTGTCATCAGCTTTTTTTAATGTGAATTTTACAGTTGCAGTATGGAAGCATCCCTTCAGAGAATAAAAGCGATTACAAAACCACAAACATCAACATCAAGTTTTAGGGGCAGGAACAGCATTGGATTCTGGTTTTAACTTTTTATGCCAAAACCCAACAAACATCCGCATGTGTTTCAGTTAGTTTACAGTTGAGAGGCTCTCAAGTGCTCGTGCATACAGCTGTATCCGAGACCTCGTGCTCGCGGACTGTTATCACTGCTACCAGTAACAATCTCTGCTGGAGAAGACATTTTTGCAGTGTATTCAGGAAGTGCTGAGCGGCATTGTTTAGTGTGATGGATAAACCTCCATCACAGATCAGGAATTTCACATTTAGGTGATGCTGTTTCCCCTTCTTACTGCATGTGAAGCAATAAATTAGAGCCCAATTTTTAACATTGATGCTTACCGAGTTGCTGATGTAGCTGAGCTTATATTTTCTGACCAAATATGAGAGTGATCTAATTTTAGTACTCTGTCTGATATCTACTCTTGTATTGCTTGAAACTTAATAGGAGTTAAGCCTATTGTAAAGCTTTCTATTCACTTAAATAAATGCATTTAAAATAAATAATCTAATTAAACTCTTAATTGTGTAAGAAATTAATTGCTTTTTTTCCCTTGCGTAATTTCCCTAGTCGTTTAGCTTTTATCGCCCCCTGTAATAGCAGTTTTCATCAGTTCCTATTTTTCCACAACTAATGGAGTTCTTGAATGAATTAAGATGAGTTAAATGTTGAGAAGGGAAATAGAGGTATACAGTGAGCCAGTAATTTGAAATGATGTTGGAATGGTTAAGTGATTGTTGAAACTACACAGGTGCTGCAAACCTCAACACCTTGTGAGCATATATTGGTACTATCACGGGTTATTAGAGGTGAAGTGATTTGAAAAATTAGTTTACTTCTCATTAGTTATGCCCTATTTCCATTTTTAGTTTAGATAATGAGGAAAACTGGATTTGAGTTTCTCTAGTCATTTTATCAGTCTCTGAGAATATTGCAGAAAGTATTTGCTTAAACCCTCAGGGTTTTTTGCTGGAACTTGAGGCTGAAAGATTTCATGGTTCTGTTTTCTGACAGCTTATTTTTATGTATGCAAAGTTAGACCCATCTTAAGTTGACACTCTTAACCATTAAAACTTTAAAAACTGCCTTTCTTAACACTGTGGTTTAATCCATAGTAATTAGTACCGATGGTAACTAAATCTGCAGAAAGAGTAAATGTGGTCGAAGGTGAAACTCTGCAAACTTTAATAACTTTTGGAAGACAAAGATGTAAGATTAAGTAACCTGTGTTTTTGTGTTAAAAGGTACTTCTAAGTTGTCTAAACCTGATTGTCACTTTTGGTACTATGTATAAAGAACACCCCATGGCTTTACCTCGCTTTTCCCTCCCTTGTCCCAACTCCTCTCGTTGCCCCACAGCAATCAAATCACCAGCAGCTTTAACTGGACTTCTCCGGAGCCCATCAATGTTTAACTTTTTTGCGAGATCACTGTCGAACAACCCTTGACACTGTCTTATCCTCTTGTGCATCAGGTGAGTTACTTGGGTTGCACTTGCAGTCCAAGTCAGCCTGGAGAATAAACAACCAAGTCCAAGAACATCAAGTATTATCCCCTTAGAAAAAAACACCCCAACACAATCCCTCTCTCCTCCTCCTCCCCCCTGCCCCCCCCCAAAAAAACTCCACACAGAAAAACCCCCACCATAAACACCCCCCCCACCCACACACACACTCACTAGTTAATTTGAGGTTTGCTGCAGCACAGGAGTAAGTTTTGAAGGTTTTAATATTGCCTATGTTTACCGTAAGCAACCTTATTGTCTGGGGAAAATGAAGTAGTGTTGTTTAATAGAGGAGCTAAATTTAAGATTTTGGCAGGAAACCTTAAGGCTCTTCTTTTTGTGGCATGGCTTGATTTTACTCATTTTTGTATACTTCGGAGAGACCTGACAGCCTTTAGCAGATTAACAGTGGCCCTGAAGTATCAAAATCAGTGAAGATCAAATTTATTTTTTGTGGGTTTTTTTTGTGTGTCCTCTCCTCCCTCCCCCTTCTTGACTTTCACTGTCTGTTTATAGATGAGTCAATATAGTGCTATACTAACCTGATTTTACAGCAGGAAAAAAATCTATATCAAAAGGATAGGATATGGGAAGCATTATTTTGCAAATAATAAAAAAAAAAATTAGTTTGCCATTTATTTTCATGACTATATGTTAGTGACATAGTTTTAATGCTTGACTGTGGCAGAATGAGCATGTTTTATATGAAGGGTATCAATAAGGCATCTGCTGTGCTGCGCGTGTTCTATTATGTTGTTTTGTCACATCGCCTTCCCTGCTTCTCACTGCAAATATGTCCTTACGTGAAAAATGTTAACCATCACCAGTGCACTGTTTGGTAAGAGGAGTTGTGCGCGGTGTCAGGCTTAGTCTCCAGACTAACTTAACAGTCGTGGTCGTCCCCAGCAGTAGGGATGAGCAGCTAAAATTTGAGAGAAATTAGTTTTGCAGGTCTCAATGGGATGTGAATTGGATGCATGCAAGTTGTGGAAAATGCGTAGTAGTTTCGAAGGTGAAGGCCAAAGGCATGCGTAGGAAAAGCCTGGCATGGGTTATCTGTCAGCTCTGGGACTGGAACTAGGTTTATAAGCAGGTTCCTGATGTTCTCTTGAAGATGCCTATCATGTTGCTAATCCAAAGCATCATCACTCCCCTTCCCAAAAATGTGTGCTGCCACAGACGAAAATATCTGTCTTATTCAGACATCCAGAGGCTGTCTTTTCTTCATTTGCTTTATTTGTTGTGTGAGGTTTTAGCTCACTAAAACTAACAGAAAGACTGTGTTGCACGCGGTTACGCCCTATGTTTACGTGGCTAACTGATGCACAGGTGTAACAAAACATTTCGTAGAAGCAGTAATGTATTCCCAGAAGTACAGTTACATTAGAGAATCATGCTTTTAGCAGGGCTGAGTGGGCTTGGTTTGTTGTCAGATGGTTGTAAGACTATAGAAGGAAAAACAACTGTTTTTGTTTACTTAGAAGTACTTTGTTGCAGAGTTTAAAATCAAAATTTATTTATTATGTGTACAGTGTTTAACACAGCGTTCTGATTCACCGATACAAAACTGTAACAGAAATATTTCGAACTTTATCTCTTTCTAGATAACCTTTCTGTTATTTTTAAGAAGACAAGTTGGTTTTGTTTCTGTTTTTCCTTCTCAATCAAATATTTCCATTTGAAACAAATGATGGACAGGCCCATAAAGTTCAACAGCCGTCTCTGAATCTTTTAACACTTTGCATTTGATGAGGAAATGCAAGTATGATGTGAATAGCTTTGCTCAATAGCTTGATAGCTTTGCAGTAACCTGAAAAGCATGCTTAAGTTTGCTGGAAAGCTGGATGCATGCCGGGCCTTACGAGGTCTAGAAGAGCTAGGCATCTCCTACATCTTCAGTGTGATTTAGCAAAGGCTCTTTGAGTTGGTTTAGAATTGTTAGATGCTTTCAGTACTGAAATAGGCCTGTCTACGCTGAAAGCTGACAGGTTGGTATTTCTTATTAGTGTTTGGTCGTGTAGTCTATAAAGCTTGAGAATCGATTGGTGTGCTGTGCTTCAGTTCATGATTTGCATCAAATGACTTAAAAAAAAAAAACCACTGAGATTTCTCAAGGCTCACTTCTGTAACTTGTGCTTGCTTGGTTCAAAAGAAACGTGCAAGTGCAACGTTTGACTTTTGAGTCTTAGTATTGTTTCTGAGACAAAAATAATGCTCCACTTCAGGGTATTTCTGAGGGGCTGTTGATGCAGTATTGCAGTATGGGTACATCAGCAGCGCTAGTTGTCTGTGCTCTGTGGCATACCTGTGGACATTGGAAGGATGCTGCATATGTGTCTTGCTTAAATTTCTGGAGCATGTGCGAGACACAGGTGGAAGAAGAGTTTTGACTCAGTGACTTTTTTCTGGAAATCCTTTGATTTGGCAGCAGTTCTTGTTTCTGTATATCAGATGGTTTGGTATAATTTCTTCTACAAACCAAGTTTGAACCCAAAACCTCCCTCATGAAGGTAGAGAGAATGAATGCATGGCTCTGTTGGTGTACCTTCAGCTGGAGTACCAGCAGATCCACCTGTAACGCAATGAATAGACCAGCTCACTTGTAGACCACAGAAGTATTCTCTCTGTGCCTTGTATTTCTCATCTGGGATGTGGAATGATAGTGTTTCTCTTTCTTTGTTTTTGGTTTACTTGTTTAGAATGTAAACCATTTAGGCTGTTTCTTACAGTGTGTATGGTCCAACATCTTGCACATTAGACGTCATCTCAGCCGCAGCGCTTAAATTTTATTGTAATGTGAATAAGGTCTAAATTTACATATGAAAACCTGTCTAAACTACTCTGCAGTATAAGAAAGGCTGGATTTAAAGTGTAACTTGCCACCCTTTCCCATCACCTGTCCTCTTCCTGTCTCATTGTTCCGTGTCCCTAAATTTGATCATGTGTTTTCAACAGGGTCTAGTCCTATTCAGTGCACAAGGATGGTTGATGGCCACAGGTGATGGGCAAAAGCCTGTTGAGGGTGGATTGCGAGAGGGTAGAGAATAGTAGGGTGGATAACACTGTTCAGTGTTGCCTTGAGACAGCTGTGTTTAATTCCTGCCTCTACCACTGAGTTTCTTGCACGAGGCTGAGCGATTCTGCTACACCAAACCTTTGCAGCCAGCCACTAATGGCGTGTGCTGCATTTTGCCGGAGTTGAGATGCCCAGGTACAAATTCAGAAATACCGAGTTTTTGCAACTGCAGTTGGTCTACTATGGCTACAGTTTGGATGCAAAACACTGCGAAAGTGCGAAGTATCTTTAAAAAAAATAAATAATCAAGGTCTGCGTGACTTAAGTTGAAGATCCAAGATTAGCCAACGCTTTTGGCAAATCTTTTAATCTCTCTATGCTTCTGTTTTCTGCCTGTAAATTGGCAATACCAATACCACATTAGCTTCTAAGGGCTCAGAAGATAAAGTTGTTAGTGTTGTGAAGCAGACACTTGGTGGCTAAATAACGGAAAAGATGAGGAGGAAACTGGTAGTCAACAGAGCCGAGAAGTGAACGCAGCCCACTTTGTGCACTGGTTTAGTTTGCGTAGTTTTGCCATTCTCCGACTTCTTACTGCTTTGCTTCACAATCTTAACATTTAAAAAGTATTCTTAAAGGTTACTTCCTAGCTTTTAAAATAGCAAACTAAAAACCCAAGAAATTCCACCGTATTGAACTGCAACGCTTCTCGTATGAGTCATCGACATGTTGGGACCTCAAACCGCAACACGGGCTTTTGCTGACGTACGCCGTCTGGACCAGGCGCTGGAGAGCGGAGAAAGAAATCGCTCCTATCGGCGAGCGTTCATCATCGCGTTGCAGAGTTTCGAGCTGTTGCTGAGAAAGCCCCTGCAGCCAGGAGGGAATACTGACTGCAAGAAAAGTCTCTAGGGAGGAACGTCTTTAATGTCATCGTTTCCCAGTTGGTTTCGAGACTGGTTGAAGCCATTACCGCTGGAGGAAGCGAAGGGATCCTGCCTTCCCCCGCCTCGGATGCTTGTTCCCCGCGTTGTGTTGCCCTCCTTGCTCATGTGTTCGCTGGCCGCGCAGCAGAAGAAGTAGTGGCACATGGAGTGAGTTAACGTTAGCGTCGCGGGTGGGGGGCAATGCTTGTGCTGGGTCGGTTGGTTCCCAGATGCCACCGCCGGAGCGGGTGGTGGTGGCCGGGGAGGGACGGCGCAGAGCCAGGGTTGTCTCAAGCCTCTAGCTTGAACTCATTGGGAAACTATGTTGGAAATCTCTATTTGCCATGTGCAAGCAGCAGGCTTTTTGAGCTTCTTTAATTGTCCAAAGGCAGGTATAGATTTTCATAAGGATAACAAAAGGTGTGTTCCTTATTTCTGGTTTCTTTGCTTTTCCCTCCAGACTCCCCCTCCTTCTACTGACAAATTTAAAAACTGGGAAGCAATGGAGGTTCTTAATGGATGACTTTAAGAATTTTAGTGTACTGGTAAACCAGCAGGAAACTGAATTGGTCTCACTTGACACCTTAATTAAAAATAAAGTAAAACACTCCCTCTAAAATTTGGTGTAGAACTTTCATTCAGAATGAATGAAATTTGGCCAAGACGTAAGCAATTAAAAAGAGGTCCAGAAAGCCGAACTTGTTTCTAGCTGGCACTGTCATCCTTGAATATGTATTTATAGATTTCTGCGCATGCATGCTAAATGTTAGGACAAGAAAATGGGCATAATGCGAGGAGAGTCTACTGGATACAGATAGTGGCAAAAATAGGTGCTTTTAGAGGGAGTTACCACGCAGAATGTCGATGAAAGAAAAAGAATGGAGGAAGGAGCTTAGGTCTGTTCTCTTGATAGTAGAAAACAACAAATCGTATTTTTTATGGAATATAAAATAATTGTGGTTATAATCAGGCTCGAGCTGGAAGAAATTGGTGAAGGGTAAGGTTAAAAAAAATGGAATTAATACAGAAGTGAAAACAGCAGCGATGAACTGGGGCTTGAAAGCTATGTATAAGCCAGTTAGATTTCTTTCAGAATACAGTGAAGTGGAAACAGGGCAGATCTGTAATTCTGCCTTACCTTTACATCCTGTATCTTCTTTATTGCTAATTGAGCATGGAGTAAGAAATGCTACAGAATTTGACATCTGCTGAAGCACGAACTCCAGCGTGTTAGGAACGTCATGAAAAAAAATTGTAGTTGTGAAAAGAGAAAGTCAGATTTCAACAGTTGCTCTTTCAAACGTTTCTATTAGAGCAGGTAGTTGGCTCTGGGAGGAAACTGAATCCAGTCTTTTGAGCCCAGGAACAATTACATTTTGTAAGAGTCAAGCTTCCTTATGAACATTTAGAAGATTTTTTTTTTTTAATTATTTTTATTTTTTTTTAAATTCTGCATCTCAGAAGAGATTTTGTTTTGCTGTGGCTTTGTATGTAAGGTAACTTTCAATGTCGAGTGTGTGAACTTAAGAAACAAACAAACAGTCCCTTCTAATATATAACCATTAGAAATTAACATGTAAATAAGAAAATCCTGGCTAGGCTGGAGAAGCTTGGTTAGGAGAGCCCCCTCACAGGTTTATGGTCTTCTCCATCTTAAATAGCTGTTATGAAAAAGGTGAGGGCTTATGGTCTCACATTTTTCTTAATTGACTTTTTCCTGCTTTAAAACTCTGCAGGTTTCTCTGTTGATACTCATGTCAATATTTTCAAACTTCGAATGCACCAGTCCACCAGACTTCACAGTTGTGGGCTCTGTTACTGCACAAGTCTTATATCTAGCCCAATAAAATTCCCAAGAGCATTGCTACCATTTAAAAATACCTCATTGCAATTAATTCTCTTTAATAAGATAGTACCAAAGGAATTTTAAGGCATAGTAGTTTCCTTCAAACTGTTCACTGTGCCTGTGTTACGATGTTTGAAAGGGATTATGTGATAAATCCCTACCTGCTGCTCCAGGTGAGGATTCTTGGGCTGCTGGAAGAATTCCCAGTCCTTGCCGAGGTGGACGGATGTGCAGGACCTTGCTCAGGGAGCTCAGTAACAACACACAGTTGCCCGTGGGTTAGAGGATCGTGTCTGTTTGACCTAACGCTTTGCACGATTGCTCAAGAACTGTGTTGTTCTAACTACAGTCAGTCATTTTCACAAAAACAGTCACCTGTAGCCCAAGTTGATGTACTTGGGATGCTTGGAAGAAGACTAGTTTTCACGTTTGGAGGTCGTGTTGCTTTGTCTTGTGTTTTAATCCTGAAATTCTTCCTTTCCATGGCACGTTATTTTGAGTTTCTTCTTATGATCAGAAAATTTGATTTCAAATTGCAAACTAGTGTAACTATTTACACTGGAAAATGTAAAGGAGACGTCCTAGAGCTACACATTTTCAAAGAGCTAGTTACACCAGTATGTATTCCTAGACTTGTTCATTCTTTGGTATGTTGGACTTCTGTAGCAAGCATTTTAGTTCAGTAATGGCTTATGAGATGATGAAGAGAGACACTCAGGCTCTTAGTTGGAAAAGTAAGATTTTCCTTGCTATGTTAAAACATGTGAATAAAGTGGACTTTAAATTTACAAAATGAGTTGGGTGAAGTGCACTCTTTCCCTCCACTTGTTTAAATGTATCATAACTCAGAATATTTACATTAAGAAGGAGGCGGGGACGGGGGAACCCCTACAGCAGATGTTTGGAACCTTTGGTGACGCATTTGTGGGGGGAAGTGGGGAAGCTCTAGTTCAGTAAGCGAGACACTGCTGCTTCTTTTTATACAAAAACTTTTTAAATGCCCTTAAAGCTTCTCTCAGAAAGAGGTTGCTTGGAGAATATGCTGACTTGGCAATTCCCATATGACCTTTGGTGGCAGACTGAAGAAGAAATGTCTTTGTAACGATCCACAGGTGGTGAAAAGCAGAAGGGGGATTTTTGCGAAGGCAAAGCTGAAAAAGTGTGTGTACTTGAAAATTTCATTTTAAGATTTTGTTGATACTCGTATAATTGAATCTGGTTAATGCAGTACACAGCATCTTTGATTGCCAGCAAAAAGCAGCGAGTGGAGAACGCATGTTCATATGCTAAATAACCAGTGAACTTCCGCCCCTGCTGAGTTCCCGCGTGTTTAAAAGATAAGTTCCCACCAAGTCCCCTTCATAAGTCCCGGGGCAGACCTCTAGGGCTGAAATCGCGCAAGGTTTGGAATGAGCTGCGGGGAGGAAAAGCAGCAGTTCAGCAGGAGCCTGTGGCATAGCGTCGCTACAAAACAACCGTGTGTGTGTTCCTAGTTACCTACAAAATATGCAGCTTACGCCCTGCCAGCGGTGGTAGTCATGGAATATCCAGAGCATACCGCATGATTTCCTCTGATGTTTTGGCCTGATTTCGGAGGGTGGGAAGTAGGGTAAGCTGATGTTGAATAGCATTGGTTTTAAATACCGAGCTCTGTTGAGTCAGATGGGAGATTGCACGCCTGTTCTTACCCTAAAGGTTGCAATGCAGACACAATACAGAGCCAGGAGAAAGAAGCGTTTAGAAATGGCACTTAAAATACAATTTCCATGGTGGTTTTGCTATTCCATTACCTATAAGGAATCTCTAGGTGCTGTGCTTTTTGAAGAGGAGTGAGCATGTGTCTCTTACTCAGTAGATGTACAGATTTTACCTTTCTCCCTTGCTTCAGGAGTGCTTACAGAAAGAAGTATTTCTGTCCCAGATCCATGAAGGAAACACAATGGTGTATGTATTAATTATGTTTAAAATATTTCACTCTCTAATTTTTATTAGCAAAATGCCTAATATGCCAAAATGTTCTGCAATTCTCAGTTGTCAAGAGGCAGAGCTAAGTATGTACGTTTTAATAGTTTAATGCCTTGAATCTTAAAAAAGAATTGCCACCTTCAGTGTCAGGGTAATGCTTTTGTGGCTAAGAGGCAGACTAGGAACTCTGAAAATGCTAAACTTTATTACAGGGAGGATTTAATAATTTTCAAACAAATCTTTATATAGTGTACACAGTGGACTTGCTGAATTTGTCTGAACTGTTGCATGCATCTGTTAGGGGGGTGGGATAGTACCCTTTTTTGTGATAGCAATTTATGGAATATTTAATTATGTTTTCCCTTGGTGTTTTTTCTTTCTTTTGAACAAGTATTTTTCTGTGCCAATGAAATCTTACATACACAGTGTTCTAAAATAAATGTATGTTATGTCCAGGTATATGTGCTTTTTTCTTTTTTTTTTCTTAGAATTCTAGAATATAACCTGAAAAGGTGATGTGACTTTTGGAGATACCAGAGGAATTGCTTTTCTGGTGCAGGGTGATTTTACTTTTGTCACGCTTGTGAAATGCAGTTTGTCTTCAGCACCTCTTTGGCAAGGTTGGGCGCCAGGACTGCTGTAGAACCTGGCTGCCATCCCTGTTCGTGTATATGAAGTCCATTGCTGCAGTGGTTAAAAAAAAAAAAAAAGTCGGTTTTTGTTGTTTGGCTGCTAAATGCAGATCTGCTTCCCTGTTGAAATGGTCATCTTCCCTCTCTTAGGTTCATTAATTAGGCTTGCTCAGAAGCCCTGCGGTCCTAACAGTATGGTTTTCTGAAGCTTTCAGTTGTGTTGGTGTGTCATCCACATATGTGAGAGTACTGTCAGGGCAAACTCTGAAATTCCCTGATGGAGCAGGTTGGGATCTCCTGCTTGGGGCCTTTGCTGGAGGCATCCCGTGTCCTAAAGTGAGCGGGCACTGCAGGCAGATTGGGGCACGTCCCAGAGCTCCTGGGAAGTTTTCACAGGCATCCAGGCGGGATATGGTCTCGGTATGAAACAGGTTTTAATTATTAATGTTTTTCCAGTATCTTATGGCTGGCATCTATCATGCCTTTTCAAAAATAAATGGATAGCGCATTCCTCTTTAAGACTCTCATTTTAACAATTTTCTTCACAACTTTTTTTTGCAAGTGGTGTTTCGCTATTTTTTTTTCTTCTTGTTCTGTGTTTTTTTTCTTCTTTCATTTTTTTTCTCCAGAGTGACTTCCAATTCTCACTCTCTATGGGTATTGCTTTTCTACCATTCTGCCTGCTAGTGCAAATATAACCAACAGTCTAGTGAGCATCTAGGAAACAGGCAAATTCGTAGTGTTGTCTTATTCCTCCCTGTTTTTTCCTCCTGTTCTCAAGCCTCACAAACCTTTGATATTGCTAACATCTTACATGCTGCTTACTGGTGGAAAATAATGGCCTGAAAAAGATGTAGTGGTCAGTGTTTTCCAGAGCTCAAAGTTTCTGGTTAACCACGCATTTCTGCAAGGGCATTCAGAAATTTGAAATGCTTTAAAATGTACTGATGCGAGGAAAAGGGGCAGAGGAGACAAAGCCTGTTTTTAAGCTAACAAAGGGATAATGTAGATGCACAATTACGTACTGGTTACCTGCAAGTTAGTTTCGATCTCACATTTCTAGTAAACACTCACTTAAAACATGTCTCTTGACATTGTTGTAACGAATGGGCTTTTTCTCCAAGAGTCTTTAAAAACACAATTTTGGCAACAGTAACTAAGATGATATTTTACAAAAGAAGCCCCAGTAAATGGCAAGAAAGCTGGTAATCAGTTTTGATTAATGGATCTGAACTGAGTTATTTACATGTTTACATCTTGATTAGCATGTATGCTGTATTTAAATATGTAATTTAACTTTTGCAAAATTTGAGGTATGGAGAATGGAGCTTAATCTCTCAGATGCTAAAGGCTGGGGATGTGAGGTAAAAAACATGCAGGAGACGCACCCACCTCCCTTAGCCTTGTAAAGTGATACCTACATGACTGATGTTTTCACTTGGTTGTGGGATTATGGGGTTTCTTAATCAGATATGAGTAAAGGAAAAAGTGTGTGTGTGTGTGGGGGGGTTGGTTTTATTTGTTTTATTTTGGTTTGGGTTTTTTGCAAATTCTACTTAGTCTACAACAGACTTAAATTAAGTGAAGTGTTAAGGCTTTTGTTCATGAACTAAATGTTTCCTGCTCTCTATTTTGTTAAAGACAAAGTTGAGCGTGTTCAAAAGTTTGTGAGATTTTTCTGGATTATTTTAAGAATTGCCATTTATGATAGCATCTGCTCATTTAAAGCTGTATTTCCATTGTGATATTTGCTTCATATATGTGTGGAGAATAGTTGCTATTTCTTATGTTGCTCATAATGTGGTGGGTTTTTTATGTAAAAGCACTGATTCTGATAACAGTTGTTAGGTACCAGAATGTAGTGGTTTGCTTTGCCGACTCACTTGTGCTGCAAAGTTGAGACTTCTGGCCAAAAGAGCATGTACAGCTTTCTGGGTTGCAGATCCTGGCTTTGTGAAGAGCTGACTGATTCAACAGAAAGGTTGGCCTGCCACGTAAGCACACCATAAAAAACAAGCATCTGACAGCTCTGTGGCTTAAAGTAGTGGATCTGACACAGGCATATGGAAAATTCATGCAACGGGGATACTGTATCAAAACAGTTTCTGTAGAGAGGCCAGACTGAATCCTTTCCCTCCTTTCCTCCCTCCTTTGCTTTCCTGTGACTCTCTGTTTTTACCTTTTGCCTTTTAAATGATTAGTCTTCAAAAATTGACATCTTACACAAGGATTAAACTGTTTCTCAAAGAATTTTTGGTAGAACGATTGACCTTTGAAGGGGAACACTCACGTGGAGCTAACATCAGAAAGGTGGGATGCTTTTGCAACACCATGATTCCTCTTCCACTTAGTGTGAATGTCCAAAAGGAGAGACGATGTACTGCACTCATCTATTGGAAAGAGGATTCCTGTGAAGAATAATTTGACTCCTTTTCTTCCAAAGGAAATTCAATTTTCTTTCTGTGCCCTCTGATATCCTCTGCAAGGTTTTGTGTTACTCCTCTACCTGGGCTTGTAGAACAGAGACTTCTGTTTGCACAGAAGGGCTTCTGTTGTTGTTGTTGAGCTGGCAGAGGGTTTGAGAACTGTGAAGGGATAGAAAGTAAACACAGGCAAGCAACAAATAAAACAATTGCCTTTCTCTCATAGCAAGCTAGTCTGTAACTGATCTTGCCCATTTACTTTTCTTCACGTTTTCTTTTTTTTTCCCTCCCCTCCTGCTTTATATGTTTTTAAAACTGTTAGACATAAGCAGTACCAAACTCGAGTAATTCACAATACCCGTACTACTCGGTGCTCTGTGTTTTTGCTGTTGCATTGGTGTTGGAGTACCATTTGTGCAGCCTGCTTTCTTTTCTCTCTGGTAGAAGAAAAATGAAGAAAATAGCTGGAACTGACTTAGGCGTTCATCCTGTCGTTTTTCCTCCTTGAAGTGGCCCAAAATCAGAACAATTCAACAGTAGCATTTTTCACCAGCTGTCATTGGGGCTTCTGTATTTTTTGTTGCGCTTCTTTCAGCAGACCTTTCAAAATACAGTATTGCTGTTGCAACTACTGCAGTCAAGAAGCCGAGGCACAGGAGGGTTAAACAGCTTAACCAAGGTGTGTGGACACGTACTCTCTACTAAAGCCTGAGGAACTATTGTGCCTTGCTGGATCAGGCCCTGGAATGGTCATTTGGGGTCACGCTGGGGGATGAAACCAGGTCTTTCCTGGCTGCCGTGGGTAGCAGTGGTCACCACTGACCCGGTGTTTTCCAACAGAACCCTTTCCTAAAATTTTTTGAGCTCTGTGGCTCTCTTCACAAGACCCCCCCACCAGTCATGTATTTGTGCCTAGTGCTATGGGGTCTAGATTAATTAGATCCATCTAGATGTGTCTGTCCAGGGGCCTGTGCCTTGCTGCACCAGCGGGACACGGCTCTGCACAGCATCGCCGGTTCCGGGACCTGCCCAGTCTGCTCTTCTCATCCGAGGGAAGCTCTCTGTGATGAATGAATCATTGAAATAAAGTGCCTGAAGATACAGTTAGACTGTCAGTCATCCTGAGAAGTAATTAAGAGCTGGATGTCTGGCCGCTGAGAACTAATTTCCTTCAGTAGTGGCCAAGTCCTCCTCTGTGTCCCTGCAACTACATTTGCGCGTCTTTGGTTCAGCCGGACTGTTGCAATCAGTATGGCAGACGTACCTCTCTGGTCGGTGCGCGGCGGATTAGGGCTCGTACTCTCAGTTTCCGAAGCCCTAGCCTAGCAGGGAGAGGGGAGCCTGGCCCCACTTACCCACAGGCTGCGGATTGCTGCTCTGGCTGCGACCTCCGTGAAGCAGCGGACTTCGTGCCTGGGGAACCGCGCTTGCCTAGGAACCATGGAACAGGAATCACGGGGATTAGAGCCTCGTGGTAAGATGAAGGAAATAAACTTCTGGAGCTCTAAAGGTCGGAAGAAGCTATTCTCTGTCGCTGTTGCCGTCTTTGTGCCCAGGAGTGCTGAGGAACTTGGCATGAGGCTGCGTGGTGGAATTTGACGTGGGTTTATCCTTTATGCGTGCCCGTGTGAGAAAAGTGTGTTTGGTAAACAAATTTTAAAATGTCTGGTTTGCTCCTTCTGCTTCATATGTAAATCCCACTGTGGGAACTGCATATATGCTTCCTTAGCATCTTAAAGGTGTAGAAGGCTAATGATGCTGCAGCATGGGTGCATGAAGCCATGGTGTAGCTTTTAGTGTCGTATCACTGACCCAGGTGTGTGCACACCATCCAGGAGTCTGCTAATGGGTGGAGGAAGGGGCTGCAGTTACTCCTTTGCCCCTCTGGTAAAACTCTGATACACACATTGCTTTGCTTATTTTGATGCTCTTACAAGCTATACCTAAATAATCATTAGAATAACAACACAGACCTTTAAGTAAAAAGTCCACTGGAGAACAGCTGAATTTTTTCCGGAGACTAATCCAATCGCTCCACCTGTTTTCTGTCTTCAGAAACTGGAGCTCAGGACTTGCTACAGTGATGCTCTTCCAAGTCACGGTGCTTGCTTCATCCCCTTCCCAATAACTGTGCTCCCGTGGCGGTGACAAAGTACAGCAATGCTCCCAAGCTCAGGGTGTACAAAATGCTTCATACAGTCACAAAAAAAGTATTAGTTTGCAGTTAAGTGGATGAATATATTCCCCAAGGAAAACTTTGTCTGTACCTGTCTGTATCTGGCACTAATGTTGGAGCATGCAGCTGAGAGGAAGAAGGGGGTAAATATTCCAGCTGAGTTGTCTTTGCTTCTTCCTGATTATCCCTTTCCATTCATGCTTAATGCCCATGGAAATACTTTTTCCTTAGAGGTTATTTTATTTGCTTTTCTCTTTTTTTTTTAATCCAGAAAACTTATATACAGAATGTCTTACCTTAAAAACTAGATTAAAAGAGCATATTTGTGCAACTAAGACAAGAACTGAAAGTTAGAACAGTGGATTTGTGGCTTTTCATTCAATACTGATTCATTTTACGTGTACTCCTGTCCTGTATTGAGCTGAGGCTTTTACTTTGCAGAAAAAGAGAAGCATGTACTCATGTCAAGAGCATAATTCCTAGTTATTTTCAGCAGGTGCCTAAACACATTTGTAAATTCCAGCTTATAGCTGAGCCATTCACCCTCTACCCCCTGTATGTAAATTTATAGCGGAGGACACAATGAGGGGTTTGAGTGTATAAATGATACCTTTTTTTCAGCGTGGAATTCCCATCGAGAGGCCAGGCCTAAAAATACCAAATGTTTCCACAAACAATTCCTGCGCGCTGCATGTTGAGTAATACAGTTACAACCAAGGAGAGGGCTTCTGCTGACAAGTTCCCAAATGAATGCAGGAGTCCAAGCTGAGCTAGTTTATATATAGTTTTTCTTATTGGTCATACGCTCTTACCAGAAATCCAGATGTGCTTGAATCATGCAGCAGATTAATGACACAAAATGACCGTGGCTGCAGGATGAAGGTTTCTTTTGTGTACCATAGAGGATATGGTAACTTCCAGTTAATGACTTCAAAATATTTTACAGAATGCAAATGAGCAAGTTAAGACATGTAAACAAAAGTTGTCAGACTTCTTTTCACGGCAGGCATTTGAATTACATGCTATTGAAAAGCGTGACTTGATTTAAAGAAATAATTTTTTATCAGTGCTGTCCTTTTCCAATGGGGTGTTTCAATAAATAAATATTTTAAAAAAACAAAAACAAAAAACCAAACTCAAAACATTTTCAGTGGATAAAAGGGAAATTCAAAGTGGAAGCGCCAAAGAGCGAATTTTTGCTCACCTCAACTTCCACAGAAACCCACTTCCAAGAAAAGCGTGGTGTTTGCACCACATTCTCTGCTTCCTTTGGAAACACAGAAAAAGGAAAATGTTTTTCCTGTTAGTGACTGGTCTAATTTGTATTTCTGCCTGCATGAGAATATATCCCAAATTTATAGGGAGGGATTTGTTTTGGGGGCCTGTTAACCTGAGAACTCTTGGGGTTGTTTTATTCTTGGCAGTAGAATTACATTCACTGTTTCTCCTATTCCGAATCTAATTTCTAAACATTATGGGAACTGTAATGTAATTGTCTCCGTGAAATGTCAGGTTGCCGTTCTTAATAGACACTTTTGGGGGTTTTTGGGTTGTTTTTTTAACCGATGGCTCACCTAGGCTGAGGATGAGTGGGGCTTTTGAGCCAGAGGCGCTGGTGGCAATATTGGGGATGGTCAGGTACCCTTTAGCCTTTGATCATTGTGGTAGTTAACTGTTCTACTTAATCCTGATGAAACTTACTGAAAATAGTCAGATGTTTGTGCGTACTAGGATTAATTTTTTTTCTAAAGGTAATAAGGATGCTGATAGGCATTTCTTTGTTCCTAAGGCAAGCGTAGTATTGATAGAAAAGTGTTTTCTTTTGGGACATCAGAATTGAGTCTGGTATATGTTATTTCTTTATGCATACCTGTCCTTCTAGGCTTGTAATATTCTCTGGAACTCCTGCAGTTTTCTGCAAACAGCTTTATTATTAGATGTGTGCTTTCTGCAGTCTCCACTTAGGTTATCTTCAATATCATGAGGATACTGAGGTCAGACCTAGCAGACAGACAGCCCAGGTCATATATATGTGTGGAAAAGGAGAGGCGGACAGGGAACAGGGGAAGAAAAAGGGGTTATGGAGGCATCAGGACTGCTTAATTTACTTACTTGTACGGGTACATCTAGTTAGAAATGAAACTTTCTGAGATCTTTCCCCAAACTTGATTTTTTGTATTTGCCTGAAACAAAAATAGTGGAGAGAGACAAGACATTACCAGGGTCTGTGGAGCAGATTCTCACAGGAGTATAGATTATGCTGTTCTGCAGAAGATTATTTTTTTAAATTATTGATATGCTTGAACAGCAGCTCTGAAAATATGTGGAAGAAAAGGTAAGAACGAGAATAGATGGTTGATGCAAAAAACCACCCAACAAAATTGGATCCAGATGGAGGAAGAGGGATCTACGTTCTTGAGCTATGGAGAGGCTCTCCTGTGTTTATCCCTGTTTCCCATTATTTTCGGCACAATGTGAGGAACTCTATGCAACATTTATGTATTGGAACTGAGAGTAAGAAAGTAGTAATGAGTCTGTTGTCGGAATGTTGTGCTTTCTTTAATTTACAGCATCATCACTGTGCTGTGCTGCCATAAAGGACAGAATATAGCCTTTGTCCCCGCTCAACGTTAGCGGAACTGAGAATGATGCGTGCAGTTGGCAAAGGCTTCAACAACAGAGTCCCCATTCATTGCTGCGGAGTAGTTTGTTTTAGCTGTGTTACATAAGCCATTTGTGGTATAACTCTGGGACATTGCACAGAATAATATTGGGCATGGAATCCATCTGTTGTACTAGATATTGAGAAGGGAGAAAAAAATACCTTATGGCAGTCGGTCGCTGGGGTAGGCCTTCAAAAGCTAGTGGAATTGAAGTAGTGTGACCCTTAGCGACATCATACGGCAAGTGCTAGAAGCAGTAATGAGTGACTGCAGTAGATGTCTGACTTGCACAGAAATATTCAGGTTTACCCTTTATGAACCTAATGCCAGCTTAGGTCTTTTGTGAGTTATATGCCGACTGGACTGGTAAGAGAAAGCTTTTTCTGAAAATACTACATGAGTTACCAACCTCGTGGGGTAACGGTGGTGTTATAGTGGGGCCATAGGAACTCTATAAGGCAGACGAGATTTTTGTCACTGAGCTCTGAAAAGTGACTGCCATTAGGTATTGTGTTTCCTGAAACTAAATCCACCTGTCTTTTGTAATTAACATTCTGCCCAAGAGCGGGCAAAATATTATTAAGTAGAATGTTTTTGCTTACAATGGAAAGAAGGAAAAAGAGCAGCTGAAATACCTCAGAAGTTGGTGATACTGAAAATACTGCCTTGCCATCCTGACTGTGGTCTGACAAAGAGGTAAAATGCTCTATAAAACTCTCTTCAGTTACAGTAATGGGTCTCTGCGTTTTGGTTTGGAGGACTTTAAAAAAAAAAAAAAAGTGAAAGCCGGCGTTTCCCAGCGTCACGGATTGCCTTTGCCTTTGTTTTGTCTGCCCTTTGCCAGGGAGGCGCTGGATGTTGCCTGCTTGGCAAAACATCTTGCTGCTGCCTGGCATTTGATACCTAGTCCTCAGCGTGACCTTGCAAAGCAACTAGAGACGCCAGGGAAACTTCAAGCAAAAACTAGTTTTATTTTAGCCAGGTGATGGGTTAAGTTCTTGCTTACCAAGTTAGCACAAACAAAAAATGTAAAGCGGGACAACGACGTACAGGCTCGGAGGCTGTTGTCGTGTACTCTGTTCAACCTGTTTCTCTGGGATTGTGTCCAGGGTGTTTTATAGCTACAGAAATCTGAGGATCCAGCTCTGCGTAGGTGCTCTTTGCCTTTATAATGCTCCTTTTCTGAGGGGGAGCCTGTTCATAGAATTAAGGGAAGAAAATTTCAGATCATGTTTCTGTTGATTTGGTTTTGAAGCTCCTTTTTCCTGTTTTTTTGTCTTTAGTTATGTGGCAACTAAGATGCTGGTTGTATCATATCCTTTAAGCTTACCTGGGAGCCAATCTTGCCAATGAGGAGGAGCCTTAAAATTCCTGTATTTTACCTCTTAATAATTCAGTTACATCATGTGCTAGAAGAGTTTTATTGAATCATGTAGCACTTTGTCTTCTAGAGCTATAAAACTTTATTGCGATTATGTGTGACATTAACATGCACTGTTAGTTTTAGTTAGAGACCAAACCTGACATATTAAATTGATGACAGACTTGGCCGCCTTGGGGGGTGGTATTTCTAAATTGTCTTCAACTCCTAGCCTGTTCTACAGTTAGTCGCTTTTGGGGCTCTGGCCATCACAGTGGTGGATTCTCAAAAACAATTGGAGAGTCCATTGTAAGTACGGAATTTGGTATTCATAAATATATATGGGTGGGAAGTGCTGATAAAAACGCTAGGTCATTTTTCATGGTTTTGGGGGCTTCTTTCAGTTGGCTGTAAAATCAAAAAGACCCAGTTGAATCAGTTTGTTAGAAGGCAGAATTCATTCCTTGTATGTATGATCCAAGTTTGCTATAGTTAGGGCATGCAAAAAAGAAAACGAGGATTTTTTTTGCATTTGGAAACTAAATTGAATTGAAAGGAGGTACAAATGTAAAATTTAGGGAATGTTCCAGCTCTGTGAACAGACTTTATTCTGGGACAAAAAAAAAAGTGCTCTGTGTCTGTTGAGCTTTACCCATTTTTAAAATGGAATACTTAATCAAGAATAGCTACTAGCTGTGCGTAGCTAGGCTTTGAGTGTACAAAATTTCTGTGTGTCTTATTTGGACTCCTAAGGAGGCATTACCCAAGTAGTATTTAAGTATCGGATTTCAGGCTGAATATTTTCAGTCTGCTTGTTTTGCAAGCACCTAAAATTACTGTAACTGAGGGAAAGGAAAAAAGTGTAGTTTGTGCTTTTGATAACAATATGTATGTAATCAACACCTCCTGGTTAATGAATTAGTTGGCTGTTTCTTTCATGCGGCAATAGGAGGGAAAACTGCTGGGATAATCAGCAAGTATTGGCAGGGGGATTCAGCAACGTATATATCCATTAATATTTCCTTTAAATAGTTTTCAAGTAGACTAGATCAAAATTTTGAATATGTCCCCCTATGCGTCTCATTATTTTCCAGAAGCTGAGGCAAATTAAATATTATAAACTGTACAATATTTAATTACTTTCTTAAACCTCGAGGAAGCACACTGAATGATTTTATTTCCCTTTTACGATGCAATCGCAGTCTGCAGAATAAACTCTTAATTTTGATTTTAAAAAATTGAACATATTTGAAGGCTTTTTTTTTTTCCTCCCCAAAGAGTTCTTCTGTAATGTCAATATAAATATCCTATTAAAGATATGGTGATATGTTCTTTCTACAGATATCCGTTGCGATTGCAACGTAGTTTGGGCCCAACCGTGTGTGGAGAAGCCGTGTTACAATTTAGAGCTCCTTGCTTAGAGGCCATACAGAATCCAGGTATTTAGAGGTAGATGCATCAGCAGAGAATAAATGTATCTTTGGTGATGGCTGCTAAACCTGTGCCCTCAACAGCGTTATGTTCCAGCACCCAGACTTGTCTTTAAACGTTGTCTCTTACCAACTGGACTGAAAAACGAGCCAAAGGGGGCACGGGGCCGTTCCCTGAGCAACAGAGAGAGGACAAGGTGTGGCTGGCCACCAAGTGATGGCCACCAAGCGATGGCCACCCTTCTGCAGAGCAAGAGGCGGAGCAGTTTCAAGAGGAAAAGCAGCATACGAGAAGTTGCGGTAGAGGGGAGGTTGCGCTGCTGGCCTCGGTCCGGTGCTCGGCTCCCCAGCCCCACGATGGTCTTCAGCGTGGGTCTGCTTGTGCCTAATACCGTGTTTTCGCTCGGGGAGCTCGTGCTCCCTGAAGCAGGAGAGGGAAGCACTGGTGAGGAAGGGAAGGGAACCAGACAGCTTCTAAGACGGGCTGGACTTTAGTATTGGTGGGGGGAAGCAGCTGTCTGGAGGGGATGCATGCAGGCAATGTTTGATGTGAGCTTCCTCTTGTTATCCACATTTAGATAGATACTGCTGCTGCTGGCAGGGGTTTGGGGGTTTTCTGGGGTTTTTTGTTTGGTTTGGGTTTTTGGTTTTCTTTGTTTGTTTTGTTGTTTTTTTTTTTTTTACAGAACCAACAGAACATTTTTGTTTTTTATAAAAAAAAAAGAAAAAGCCTTAAGCTTAAGCTGCGATTCTTTCATCTTGGCTATAAAAAAGCCAAAGAGAAAACCAATAAGCCAGTCAGCTACCTTGGAGTGGGTGTGTTTCTTCCCAAATAGGAAGCCTCATCGCGAGCATATTAGCTTTGTAGAGTTTATTATTTGCCGTACATGAATGTGAGATACAGATTCCTCGCTCGGTCGTGGCAGCTGTCACCCGAGGACGCCAGCACCGGGGAGCGGAGGCTCCTCTGCCAACAGCCGGGCTTGTGCCTGAGCTGGGGTGCCCCGTCGGGAATCCGATACCTGGCCGAGCAGGGAGCCAGGGTTCATGAAGCGCAGAAGGCTTTGCCGGCTGTGGCTTTTGGGGGGGATCCAAGACCTCTGTGCCGCTCTGATGTGTGAAGGTAATTAAAATCATGACCTCGGGGATCGCTGCCCCGCTTTCTCTTGGGTGGAGAAGACCAGATCTTGGTGTGTTCTGGTGATTTGGTGTGATGGCTTTTCACAGAATCACAGAATGGTTTGGGTTGGAAGGGATCTCAAAGATCACCCAGTTCCAACCCCCCCTGCCATGGGCAGGGACACCCTCCACTAGACCAGGTTGCCCAAAGCCTCATCCAACCTGGCCTTGAACGCTTCCAGGGAGGGGGCATCCACAACCTCTCTGGGCAACCTGTTCCAGTGCCTCACCACCCTCACAGGGAAGAATTTCTTCCTAATATCTAATCTAAATCTACCCTCTTTTAGTTTAAAACCATTACCCCTCTACTTTATTGGAAAGCTGATGATAACTCATTTATTATTTTCCATTTACCAGCCATACTGTCCTTCTGTAACAAGTTTGGTAGTGATGTAGTGAATTACAACAGTATTTTTATCAAATGTCTAGTAAAAATAAGTTTCTGGAAGCACTCAGAATTGTGGGGATGTGTTTTGCAGACATCATTTCCTAGTACAATAATGCTACAGCTAGAGGAAACAATGCTATGTATTTTGTATTTAAAAAATAAGGATGGTTTAAGCTACAAATAACTGTAGAAGTTGGGGTCGCCTATACAAAAAAAAAAAAGGCCCACACAAACTACTTAAAATTTTGATTCTGATGGTGTTTGTACTCTATTCAAGTCTGAAGGCTGCCAGATTCTAGATACCGTCTTTCCTGGGAACTAACCAATGCTCTCTGGCATGATTTTTACTTCCCCTTATGTATATATTTGAAAAAGCATATGTGTAGTCCCTAAATGAATATAGTGGTTAACAAGCTACGGATTACAACCCACAAAACATATTTGCTAAAGTAAGTTTCATAATGCCTAATGGAAAACAAATACCAGAGCTACTAAAACAGGAATATTGCTATACATGCATATATTTCATATATGAGAAAAGATGAAGGAAAAAATCCCCTTCTGAGTTTTTCTTGAGCCCGCTTTTTCCTGTTGGAGTTAAGTTACGGGAACTCTGGGGACAGAACTTGGTTCTTTGGTACGTATTTATATTTTCCCTGGTAGGGCAGAACACTGCTATACTGCAGGAGCAGCCAGTTACTGTCGTTACACAAGCAGTAGTTTCATCCTTCGTAGTTCCGTCCTGAGGAAGTAAAGCCAGTGGTGTCCCCCTAAAGCAACGCTGTTCAGGAGTCGTTCTGTAGTCAGCAGCATCTCTGTTGTTCCTAAAATAAAAGAGACTGTGCAAAATTTTCAAGCCCTCTACGATGTGTGTTGTGCGCAAGCGACGGGATGTGATGCTCGAGCAGCTCTCGGTTTGGAGAAAAAACACCCCTACCTTACAACTAGTGAATCACCCCCAGGTGATGGAGGGTCTCGGGGACAAGTGGGGAGCAGACCCCGGCTGGGATAGAGCAAATTTTCCCCCCTTCTGCAATGGTGGATTACCACAGGTTCATGCAGCCTTTGCTGCTCAAGTTGGGTAGCACTGAATTTAGGAGCTAATTCAGCTAGTAACTGCTAGCTTGAACACAGCACAAAATTAAGGGTTTGATTGCAAAACGCTTATGCTTAGTAGTGTTCTTAACCTTGGGTCTTCAGTCTTGAGCCAGAGCTCCCTGAAGTTGGCTTAACCTATTAGATTTTTTTAAAAGTAAAAAGGAACTTGAAATGTATTTACTTGCCTTCTTTCATCTAGTTATTCGTGCATTCGCTTCTTCCACGTGATTGCACTGCTGTGAGGGTAAGGAACCTGAAAAGAAAAACAGATTTCTGTAGCCTTTTGCTTCCTCTATCAACCCCCCTAAGAAATTATCAAACACTGTGAAGGTTTATGATGTAATTTAAAGACTTACTAACACCTTTTATAACTGCCTAATACTCCGAGTAGAAGAAACTCGTTTGTAGCATGCTGTGTAACCAAGCACACTGACTCGCATCTTCAAAAACAGAATTTAAAGTCTGTTTTTTCAAATTAACTTTTAGATACCTGGATAAGTATGTTTAGTTCTGGTGAGATCCGTGCAAATTGTTACATGGGCAGCACTACTTCTGATCTGAACTGCACCTTTGTTTTGGCTTTTTCTTTAATTTTGGTCATTAGTTTCTCAATAGTTTGTTGATACTAGTGCACTTTGTATTTAGGAAACAGGAGGTGATTTCCATATCAGCTGCCTGGTTTTGGTAGAGCAGCTGTTGCAGAATGTCCACCCTTCTGCCCATGAAGTTCTCTATTTTGTGTTCAAAAAAACAGCTTTGTACGTCCATGCATATCTAAATATATATTTTGTTTTATTCCCCTAAGAGTAATTGTTAGTTACTGCTGTAGGAACTTTCTGTGGTTTTCTGATAACCTTTATACAAACCAGGAAGAAGTGGCCTTTCTCATTTCAAAATGAATTGAGGCATGGCTGGTAGGTACTTTCCAAGTGAGCGCAGCACGACAGCTCGCACAGCTAGCCCGTACGAACCTCGCTGAGTCCTGCTGTCGTTACCGTGTCATGCATGGCTCATGAAGCCGGAGGCCGTATCTGCCATACACTTGCATAAGGTTTTGGGTACTCCAGGGAAAATAAGGATTGCTGCAACCATTAGAAATAAAAGTATGACCGCAGCTTAACTTTCTGTTTATTTTCCTTGGAGTTTGAAGCATATATGTGTGGGATATAGATACATATAGAAACTTTCCATCAAACAAAGCCCAGTACTACAACAATCCTAATGCACCTGCACAGAACAACAAAAGGAAATAAACTTTTCAGTTAAGCAGCCTTGGTCCTGGGTGTACAACAAAAAAACCTTGAGTGTCTGCCCAGAAATGGTTCTGATAAATTGTTTGTCAAAAGCTGCTGTAGTTAAACTCAACAGTTGCTTTGCATGGGATGTGACTCCAAAAAAGTTGCTGACACTTGGTTATGCATGTGCTGTGGACAAGGCTTTGCTAAGGGAAGCGTGCATTAATAATGTAATTACTGAGGTGTTTTCTCGAAGAGCTTCGGTTCTTAAAACACTGCCACTTTCCATGTTGCTGGTAAAAGGAAAAGCCAAAGGAATGTGTATGTATGGTGGCCGAGATCTTCACCAGGACTGCAGTCCTTTCAATTTTCACAAAAAAATCTAGAATGGTTTTAACGGGATCATTGACATCTCCCAGGCTTGGAGAACGTGCTTCGGCACTGGACTCCTCTTGCAAGCCATGGGGTGGAAGTCAGGAGGAGTGTGTCAGGGAACTCCAGCCTTTAGGACATACCAGTTTGTACACGATGGTCAGCATAAAGCAGGCAGGCTGCAGGCATCCAGGTCACCTCAGGGTCCCTCCAACCCTGACAGCAGTCCAGAGGCAGGAGAACACCAAACATTTTTGAAGCCTCCCATGTTGTTCTTCGGCAAGTTGATTGGGATAAAAATCATGGTAACTTTTTACATCTGTAACGCTTCCATGGGTGCTTTTGTGTTACCCACAAGACTAGCCCCAGTTGTGTGCCTCTTTGCATCTTCAGTCAGTCCTTCAGGCTTTCTTCTTTTTTTTCCACTCCCTGTATGTGAAATATTTCTTGCTTTAGTCAACCTTGATACGAGAGCAAAATCTGATGTTGCCCTCGGTGTTTCAGTATCTGTACTGCTACTGCCGATAGATCAGTGAAGGTTGGAGACCTTCGCTTTTAAATGTCTGGAGGAGGAGGGCACCAGGAGTTGCTCCTGTTTTACTGGAGCTCAATGTGCTTGTCCTGCTGCTTTTCTTCATCTGCCTTCCACCCTGTGCTGTGGAGAAATGAGGAGCATCAGTGGAGAAGAGCAGCTAGTGAAGAACAGAAAGGGTTGGAAGGAGAGAGGAGAAGAAGAAATGGGGAAAGGACAGATAAAAAACCACCCTGGAAACTTAAAGCTGAGGGAGAACAGGGGAAAAAAAAAATCACTTCCTTAGATTGAACCCGAACTTGTAGCTGTAGCTAAATCACAGTGAGGTGGGAGATACAGCTTGTTTGTTTGGACAGCTGATGGGTGGTCAATGCTTGTAATAACTGAGAGAGACCCCTATTTTTTGAGGGACGGTGTAAATAAGTAAAATAGTTTTTACCCCAGACTACTAGTAATCTGTGTAGGCAAAATACACATAGGAGAGGGAAAAACCATGTACTTTACTTAAAAGCAGGATGCAGAGAAGCTGATGTCCGCAAATAATATGCATCGTCTGCTGGTACAGTATATAGAAGTCAAAGGTGGCACTCCAGCAGATTTTTCCCCTTTCCTATTTGTAGACCTCTTAGCATCTAACTGCAAACCCCTGCTTTTATTTTCTCTGTAGCCGACTGCATGGACTTTGGGTGTTTTTGTGCCGTTCAGGTGACTCGCAGTACTCCACACGACTGCGTCATCATTTTTATCGTTCTGCTTTAGATTTGCTGTTGAGGGCAGGCTGTACCTGACCTTTGCCCAGGGTTACCAGGGACAGCAAGACTAAAGCCTCTCTTCTCTCTGTATTTTAAAATAAAGGGACTGCTCCCCTCATGGGCCCCAGTGGGCACTTGGTGCTGGGAAAGGGGTGAGGTGGTTTCCCTGCATGCAGAATCACGGGGCTGAACTGGGTCCCCAAGAAATGGTCTAAACCGCTTGCCCTAAGACAGCATTGGCAAAGTCTTGGTCATATCTGACGGCGACTAGCCTTCTTGTATAGATATACGTTCTCATCCTACTAAAAACATTGAATATATATCATAAATATATGATGTATGTGTATACATACATATCATATGTATTCTATTCTAGCGCTTTTCTTTCTGTCAGAAAGCTTTTCTTGCTGTTATGGTAAAATCTTTCTTCTTGTAATTTGAAAATACGTTCCTTTCCTCTTTGCATCATCGTTCCGAACAATTGAAGACTGTTACCTTGTCTCCCTTCAGTTTCCTTTTGTTTAGATTAGATACTTAATCCATCCTTTCTCTACTCTTCTCTGAATATCTTCCGACTTGTCCACATGTTTCATGGAGCGCAGCAGTGAAACTTGACCAAAATGCTCCTGCTGACATCCCGGTAATGGTGACTACAGCAGAAGGCTTTCGTCATGGACCTCCATTGCTGTCTGTTTGTTCCAGCACAATGTTTGGTTTTTTGCAAGAGTACGATATCGTCGATGCATGCCTAGCTTATTGTACGCTGTAACCTCTAGCTCTGTTTCACAGAACTGCTGCTTAGCTTGGAGGGTGCAAGTTGGCCAGTCGATGAAGGATGGAAAGTTGGTTGTGAGGCTAGCATGGGATAATGAACTAGAAGAAGGGATAACAATTACTTAGAGGAAAACTGCTAAAGAAACTGTGAAAATATTTCTCAGGGAAGAAAAAAAAAAAAGACAAAACTTGGAATGTTTTTTTTTCCACAGTTACTAAATCTGATGCCAAATGGATTTTGGCAATAAATGCGCTGAAGTTTAGTTTGGGTGGTGTCAAGGTTATAACCTGATTGAGGCTAGGAGACAGCCAAATGAATCTGTTTTACTTGTATATACAAGACAGTATTGTTAGTAGTAGTAGTATTAACATGAACATTTGCTTGCGTGCGTTCGTGCATGCAGAAATCTGTCACTTTGCAGCCTGACTTGCTTTTCTGTGTGACCTTTTTATATTCTTTGTGCAAAAAAATTCAGTTCAAGTGATTTTCGTATAAAGCGTTAGATAAATTCACTTGGTTTTGTTTGTATGTATTTTCTTGTAGCAATAATAATTTTGTAAGTTTCAAGAAGTGGTACTTTAAAATTTTCCATAGTCTTTTTATCCCAGATTTTGAATGGCAGGGTTACTTGTGCAGTGTCCGGGGCAGGTACCTATGCAGAACGACTCCTGTGAGGCTTTCAGTTATTTAGGATGTGCCACACATGCACAGCGAGTTTCTTCCTTTCTGAAAAGAAGGGAAATCTGTCTCATTGAAACACTTTGTCTTCCAGATTGGTTTAAAAACTGCAGGTCTTTGTAGTGGGCTAAAATCCTGCAAAATTTCACCACTGTATTTTTTCCAGTAATCCCAAGATTGTTTGTTCAGCTGCTTTTATTCAGCGTAGCACTTAATGTGAGCATTTAAAAAAAAAAAAAAAAAGAGGTGGTTACAGCAGTGATTTTTTTTTTTTTTTAAGTTCTTTGACATATACTTGTTTCAAACTCCTTTCCATGTTCACATTGTTGATTTTGTGTGCATGTAAAGGAGTTTGCTGTGTGCATGAGCACTCCGGGAGGGATGTCAGCAATTTGTGCTCCTGAGTCAGCAGAAGTTGCTGGAAAAAGGACAGAAGTGTCGTAACTGCTGCGGCGAATGCCGCGGTTCACGTCGTGTTGTCTGATCCCGATTATGGGCCTTAAGCCCCTACTGACAGCCGCAATCCCCTTGTTTATGAATCTGTTCCTAAATGCTTTCTTTTGGAGGGTCACACAGCTATGACTGCACCCTGGTTCATTTCAACGTTTCCTCATTAGCCGTAAGGGAACTCTCTGAAAACCTGCTGCCCCACTTGCATCCTCAGCGTGGAAGGGGATGGTTTAACAGAGCTGTGCAGGGATTGGAGGCTGGGATGGATTTGAGATCAGGAGGGAAGGGCGTGCTCTTCCCAGGCATATCCAGCGAGGAAGGAAAGGTAGAAGCTGAGACTGCCTTGTTCGCTAATTGACTCCTGCCTTTATGATGAGGGAAAAATGAATTTTCTGTTGGCTCAAAATATGTATAGTCAAAGACAGGCTGTGTTAGTTTGTAATATCTGACCCAGCTATTACTGAATTGGCCAAGGACTGGGTTGAAATCATACAGGAATCTGGGGAGCTTTATTTCTCCTTTGGTCTTTCACTTCGGGCTATTTCAACACCGCATTTCAAAAACGGAATAGAAATATCTTGCATAATTTAACTTTTTTTTTCCAGTTATGCTATGGTCTGGGTTAGGGATTTGTTTGGTTTTGCCTTTTTTTTTTTTTTTAAAAGAAACAACCAGCTGAATCCACAAAGTAGTATGCTTAGTAACCCTACGATGCTTCTATCCTTGAGCAAGCGTACAGCTACAAAGGGATGGCCAGCTGTAGAATTGACCCGTGCTTCGTCTTTCAAGGCCTGCACATCGGTGGCTACGTTATTTGTTGTTTAGCGTGTTCCACGATTGGTGCTAACATTTGAGTTGCACAGTGTGCAGAAATGCTGAGTAACTGCTGTTTCCCTTTTATTTCGTTTTAAATAATTCAAAAAGATGCTTATACAAAGCTGTGGGCGCCCTACTGCATAATTAATACTACAACAAAACCACAGCAGCATTAAAATAATAAGTTCAAAAGGAGCTCTGCCTGTCTGCTACCGACAGAGAAAATTCTGCCCTACCTTCTTATCACTCTGAAAATGTAGATCCAGGTCTCTCTACAAACGGTTTAAAATAGATAGCTTTTGCTGAAGTCCCTCTGTTGAAATTTGAGGAGGAGTAAAAAGAGCAGGAGCAAAGAGCTGACATGCCCCCGGAGACCTCAAAGGAGACCACTCTGAAAGGACCGGTGGATGTGAGGGGAAATCGAGTCTTTGCTCTCTGGAAGATGGGATCTGTATCCATCGGTTTTGATAAAGGTACAGGAGGATTTGAGCCACGGGTGGAGCGGGGTGCGATAAGGCGGGTGTTGGGGTCACCCCGGCGAGTTAGACAGCCACCATCTTTTCCCGAATTGTTTGCAGAAGAACCCCATGCGAGTTCCTGATTGTGGCTGAATTGTGAACATTTTTGGATTGGTACACTAGATACTTTTGATACAGAAGTTGGAAGTTAACAATGATTCCTTTGTGTAGCAGTCCTTTTTGAAGAGCCCTGTATCTACAAGAAAACATTATGCAGAGGGATAAATTCTGCTTTTAAGTCTGTATTTTATATATGAATCTTCTTAGCACAATATGTGTTAACATGAATATTTACATATGAAAAGGAAGAAAGATTTTAAACTATTTAGTTGAATGTGTAAGTATCCCTCTCCTTGTTTGATTTTTATTTTTCCCCCCTCCACATAATCATTAGAGAACTTCAAGGCTGTGGCATTTCATTCCCTTCTCACAGTAATTTCAGTCCTTCTTGAGTGCTGATACTTGGTTCTGTCTTACCCGTTTGATACTGAAGTTTCTTAGAAAGCTCTTACATGCATATCCAAGGGTCAGAAACTGCTTGGTTGCTTTTTTGAAGTCCCCATCCTAATTTGTCTTACAACATTTCCTAAATCATTTCACATCTTGTTTTTTGGGATAGAAAACCGCTGGTCTTCTCAGCTGTGGCTGAAAACCCTGGTGCCGTAGCCAGCAGCCCCGTGGTGGTGCTGTGACCTGGTGAAAAGCTCTTCCCCAGGCTGGTTCGAGAACATCAGTAATGGTGATGGTCACCTGTCCTGAACTCAGTTTAGCACCGAGCACGAGGTAACCACCTGAGCCGTGCAAACGCAGCCGCCTCCGGCCCTTCGTGGGCTGCTTTGTCTCATGTCATGCAATACGGTTGTTGGTTATCAAAGGCATCCTCTCATGTTGGCAGCCTACCAGCCTATCTTCAAGAGAGACGTGCCTGCCTTAGCTGCATGTTGATGCTGTCAGTCAGACAGGGGTGATGTGGGCTAACAGGCTGCTCTTTATCATGTATTACGTGCCTGACCTAAGGGCCCCGGCAGATCCTAAGTTCAGGAGAGCAATGCATACGGCTGCAGCTCGGCGATGTGGTTGAAACCTCAGCCTGGTGACAGTGAGAAGAGGTACTCTTTGCTGGTGGCCCGCAGTTGGACCCATGACAGTGATACACCAAGAACTTGTAATGAATCCTATCAGTCATGCCATTCCTTTTTGGCATATTGGTTTCCTTTCCCTCTGCGCTGGGAGGGAGCCCGCGCAGAGCCCCACAGATTCCTCCCTTCTTCACCTTCCTGTGGAAAACACCTCTGTCTGGTCTAGTCAGGCAGGACACGGTGGTTGGATGAGGGAACCTTGATTTTTGACCACCAAAGGAGCAAGCAGCACAGAAACCCATCTTGGAGAACCAGCATTAGTGTAGGGTGAGCAGCCATTCCGTTGTCATCTTCCATGAGGTAATGGGAAAGTTATGTCATAAATACTTGTGGCTCTGATCGTCTCTGCAGAATACTGTGTGACAGACAGCCTTGCTTAGGGGTCTGTTATCTTTGGGATTGTGTTGAGTCATAGGGCTGATTATTCAAATGTAAATACTAATTGACACACGTTAAAATTTGCATTTCATTAGGTAGAGGTTTTTAGACTTAGGCAAATGAATTATTTTTTTTTATGTAACACTGTAACATGCTTACTAGCTTTGACAAAGAGTTTTTCTCCCCCCCCCAATACAGAGATAGCAGATAATAATAATAAGCAAGCAGACAAGGTTATGCAACAAGGGGATATTTTAATCATCTTTGTTTTGGAGAAGACAGGCCAGTGTGAGGTACCTCTTAGAAAAATCTACTTCACCGATATCTTGCTTTTACAGATTGACAGCATCTCGGAAAAGAAAATAAGTGTTTGCTATTCCTGTCGTAGACTTCTTTCAATCACTGCGACAGATGTTCCAAGCATGTTGTTCCTCTGTTAGGTTTCTTTAGTAGTAAAAATACTGTGGTCTAAATATAGTTTAAATTGATTGAGATGCTTTGTTTGAATATGATTCAAAATTGCATGACACCTGGTTTAAATCATAGTGTAACAGGACAAAACCATTGGAAAGACTATTTAAGATTGTTTCAAACCCAGGTAGCAATTTTTATTGTCATATTTAAAGCGGTTCCAAAGAAGTGCTCTCTTTTTCTGACATACCTTGCAATCTGACTTAGGATGAACATTAGATAGCATAGTGAACTCTTCTCCCCCCGTTCATTATTTGGAATTACCATCGATAAAAATGGAAAAAAATACTTAGTTTAAATAGTTCTCTCTTCCTGTATGTGCAGTGTTGTCTCTTGTGACAGCTGTATATTACATATCAGGAATATACAGATTTTGTTTTCCTTGTTTTTGAAATGGACATTAGCACTTAGGAACAGTTGAAGCGGCCGAGATTAGAGAGAGGCCCAACAGGCATATGCAATGTACCCGTTTTTCCTTTGGAGAATTTGGGAGGTGGGGAGACGACCGCCCTTAGGACCCCTCTTCCCTCTGCCAGTAAGTTCCAGTTCAAAGCTCTTCTCCGTTGTCTCTCCTGCTCGCTCGCTCCTGGAGGCGACTGGGAGAGCTAATGGGATGATGCAGGCTGAGTTCTGCTGAACGTGTTGGTGGGAAATAGCTCCTCCTTTTTATTCTTTCCCCCACTTTGTATCTAGATGACTGGTTGCTGCTCATGAGACGCACTTTTGGAGATCGGTGGGTTGGGAGCGCAGCTGCCTGCCTGGAGTCAGGTCACGGTGGTAGGACAGTAACTGCACTGGCGGCCGTCAGGATTACCGGCACGATTCCGGTCAGTGACATTGATCGGGGGAACACTCTCATTTGGATACTGGCTGGCTGAAGGGTTTCTGCTCCCTCTTTCTGACATCTGGCATCAGGACACGTATACAGATGAAGTTGCTAAATTGCAGTGTTTGGGACGAGGTGCTCTTTGTTTCCAAAAATGATAAGTAGAGCAATGCTAGGACACAGTTCAAGGTTTGTTTCGTCATTTGGACTTTCACTCCAGTGGAAGAGACTGGGATTTCAACTGTAGAAAATGGACATCGTCTGTTTGTAATCTATTTTCGTTTCATTACTAATTAATTTTTTAACAGACTGTTAAAATACTCTTCCAAGAAGGAAGGTGTAGGGAAATACAGGTGCTGTGATCTCCAGTCACAGATGACTGAAAACAGTTAGCATCCTTCATTTTGTGCCCCTTTTTGGGGGAGGAGAGAGAAGCTTGCATGGCAATCGCGTGCTGCCGGGTCCTTGCTGTGACTCAGGTGGCAATAGAAACAGTCTCTTGAAGGTCCCGCTTCTGTGGAAGAACCCACTGGTAGTTCACTTGAGCATCCAACTTTGAGCCTTCACAGGAGAGAACAGTTCACATCATTTCGTCTTGAAGCCATTTGGGCCCTGCCATGATCTCACGTAAGGAGACCTTTTCTTCCAGATTTACTTTACAAATTTAGAGTTAGGATTGTTCATAGTGATCTTTCTTTTTCTTTGGTTTCAAGCTTCTCCGCACAGAGTGACGATTGTAGTTATCTTGTTTATTTGTTTCTTCATGTTGCTTGTGTTGATTTAGTGCCCGTAGGTCTTTAAGCTGTGGGAATGGTGGGAAATACCTTACTGAAATATGCTGAATGCACTTTGATTTTTTTGCAGCGTGATCGTGACATTCTCTTAATAGTTTTTATGATTTTTTTTTTTTTTAATGAAAGAAGATCATTAATCTACCTCGTGGGTTTGTTTTCCTGTTTGAAATGGGAAACAACAAGGTTTCCAGCAAGATGATGGTCCCATTAGCTCAGGATTTAGCAGGGCAAATTACTGCAAGTGAGGAGAAGAGCTAAGGTTTCTTGGAGGAGAATAAAGATGTTCCTGCCTGCCCGTAGCATTTGGATATGGCTAACAAGAATGAGAAGCACCTGGACCTTAACAAAACCTTCTGCCCTGGTACTTTGCCATCTGTCTCAAGACCTGCAGTAGGAGATTTGACTGCCTCGCAGGCTGTCCTACCAAGGCTGTCTCCCAAAAAGGGAAACAGAAGAGTTACTTGAAAATGTTTTCCTTCAAAACTGTATGTTATAGAATTCAATGAAGACCCTGATTTTAGCTCCAGTTGAAGTCTAAAACTGGTACAAACCATTTTCCAAGGTCCATTTTAATGAGCGTATGAAGAAAGTAAATGAACCAATAGTTTAGTATGTGCAGCAGGATATTCCTAAATGACGGCTCAAGGAGAAAGGTTTTTGGAAAGAGCCACAGCTGCCGACTGACTCATTGGCCAGGCTTCTTCCTCCAACAGGGGATACAAGTTCTTTGTTGGAAATCACCAGCGGAGAGCTCTGAGGGGAGGCGGTACGCTGTGAAACAGAAACTGAAGTGGTTGCGGACGTGATACCTACCTCCCTGGTGAACGTTAATGAACTGTAACATTTAAGGTTTGTGGCTTGTTGTGTACGCTTAGCTCGTCAAAAGTTTCTCGGGGCATTAAGGGCAGGCAGTGTCATTTGTGCAATAGGCAAAGCCTGTGGATGTAACAGTGACCTTACTTGAACTGATAAATAGCTGTCTTATCCACGACCTTTAACAGCTGAAATATGTTCACCATCTACAGTGTTTTATAAGGTTTGCTTCAAAAGAGATCAGTGGATAAAGCATATAGATGTATGCATTGCTCGGTGTGATCCTTTCTGGCTTGTAACAGCACATCAAGGGAATTCCAGAGTCGTAGGAGTAGCAGAACGATCATTTTTCCGCGTGCTCGCTTTCTTCCTCATGAAAGGCGCTCATTCATAGGGATGCATGGTGTTGTGCAGCCTGTTGATCTTCAAGAAAAAATAATAACCCACGACAATGTAAAGTTGGGTTTTATCCTCTTAATGTAAAATAAGGCTTATTGTCTGTTTGCATTCTCTGGTTTAATTTGAAAGAGGACAGAGGTGATATTAAAACATAATGAGGGCAATTCATTTTGTTGGTTCACAGTGGCTCAGATTTAGAAGGAAAAAACCCACCCTTAATCAGTGTAGTACTTAAGGGCTCCCGTGTAAGAACGTTATGCTTAACCTTCAGCAAACGCTTACGGGCTGCCCTGAATAGTAATGGGTTTAAGCACATGCTTAACTGTTTTCCTGAAGGAAGGCCTAAGCATCTTGGCGAGCATTTTATTACGGCTTCATTTACCTTTATCATAAATCCCAGCACCAGGGGCAAACTTTTATTTCATCTCTTGGCAGATACCTGGTTATATAGATTATGGGTTGTTTTTTTTTTCCACCTCCGTTTGGCTTGCTTTCGACGGTTCTCTTGCTGCAATCTGATCGGCCTAGGCTGACCTTCAGCGGTGCTCCGCATGGATCCGATTGCACGATCAAAGTCCGCACCTTGCCTTTCATCTGCCAGTTCTCTGCCTTCCCGGGGTTATTAATTTGAAAAAGCGAAACGTGCAACGATTTTCCGCTGCACCCGCTTACCAGGAAGGAGGAATGGGAATTGCACTTGTGGAAAGGCTTGGCTGTAGTTGGGTTTCCGTGGTGGGAGTGGGATCGGAGCGGGTTAAATCTGTGCCAGCCGGCTGGTGGTTGGCTGTGGGAAATGCAAAACAGGAGGAAAAAAAAATTAGGAAAAAATGAGGGGAAAAAACCCCAAACAAACAAAAACCACAAAAAACCCACCCCAAAACAACCAACCAACCAACCAACCCAAGACCCGACCGCAGGCATCTTCAAACTCATCTCGGGGTAGGGCGGGCCGAGGCCGCGCTGCGGGGACCCCGGGGGCGGGGAGGCGGGGGGGGAAAGGGGGGGGGGTTGGTGGGGTCGGCGGGGGCCGTCGGGCTTTTGGCAGAGCTCGGCGCGCTCCTCTTGCGTAAGAGGCGGACCGTCTTCCCCGTAGCTGCCGTTGCCATGGCGAGATAGCGGGGGAGGATTCCTGGGATCCGTAAGCCGGGGAGAGAGATTACGTCTTAACCCGGCACTCCGCTGCGCCTAACGTGATGTGGCAGGGTCGTTCAGGTGTCCCGGGGGGGGAATGTGTGTGTGGGGAACGGGGGGTGACCCGCCGGCTGCCGGGGAACGGGAGCGAGCCAGCAGCCCCGAACTGTTGCAGGCATCGTCTTAAATAAAATAAATCTGTGCGGGGGGGGGGGAATGCGTGTGTGTGTGTGTGTAGGCTCTCCGGGTAAGAGGATCAGATGCGTTTGCATGGGGGCTACATTGAGAAAAATATCGCAAGACTTTAGGGAAGGTTGGTTTGAGGTATTGGGCTGGTTTCAATGGAAAAGGGGGGGCATACATATTTAGGAATATTTCTAGTGCGTGCCAAGAACTGGCTGTCATGTGCTAGAAGGGGATTCTTTTAATTTTCGTCGGCGTATTTTATTACCACAGTTAGCATTTTAATTGTCAGCTGTGCATATAAGCACATCCTGAAAATCCATAAGCAGTAAGCAAGCAGCAAGTCTAAATATTAGCCCTGTGCTGCTATCTAGCCTAGATCAAGTCATCAACAGATGTCTTTAACATGAATGGAAGGAATGACGGAAGAAGACATCAGTGTCTGCTTTGGTAAGTTTTCTTCTCGTTATCTTTAATAGTGTTTTATTCCATCTCTTGCTTAGTGTTGGAATGGGAGCAGTTGCCACTGGTGGGGTCTTTTTTGGCCTTTTGGGCTTTTTTTTCTACTCCTTGGCTGCTTGAATTCCTAGAAGCAGGTGAGAATTTATTGAGTCCTGTCACTGTGGTCTCTTCTTTTGTTGCTGCAAGGTTATCACTGGGCCTGGCAAAAACTTTATAAATTCTGATGTTTGGTTTTAACTTTGGAAAAGATTATGTGTTGTCTAGAAGAAAGTATGGAAAATACTATGCTGCAAAATACTATATTGTAAACATGCTGCTTAAGAGAACAAACCCTACCTGGCCCAATAATAATATTCATTGCCAGAAAACAAATGTGTGTGGGGAAAAAAAATCTAAGTAAATATAACATTCTTAAACTGTTTTACAGCAGTGGGGTGAGAAATGTGTTAGGATGTAAGAGAGTACACTACTGGGAAATGAGCTTGCATTACACCCACAGAGCATTTACTGTACGTTAGTTATAACCCTGTTGTTTTTGTTGTCTGCAATTAATTGAGTAATTTCTTCCATGACTGAAACTGCAGGTTAAGCATGTTTGCTTTGAAAGACAGTCCTCTGAATCGAGACGGCTTTTGCACTTACCATATTAACAAGCTCTTGCAAAGCACATTTTGTGCACTATGGTTATGAATTCCTGAAAGGTATCGGTGGGGGTTAATTCACTGTTACATAAACAGCCAATAACAGCATTTCATTGTACTGGAATTGCTCTAAAATAGTTATTAGCTTCCAGGCTATTACAGGGGAAAAGGCTCTGTTTGGTGTAGGTGAACAAAGACGTTTTGCTTTTGCAAATATTATTTGTGTGAAAAAGACAGAAATGGACTGCAAGAACTTCAAAGCTTTAAAGTAAGGACGCTGCTGTATAAATAGGCAATGCCTAACCTTGGGCTGTAGTGTAGCTTTAGCGTTGGATTTTACAGCAGCCACAAGCTCTTCATCTCCAAGTTGTAGAAAATCACAACTAAAACAGGTTTCTGGAAGCTGAGTATTTACTGCATGAAGACATTTCAAAAGAGCATCGTTGCTTTAATTAGCAGAGCATACCTGCTACCTGTGTGCGCGCACACAGATATTCTAAAAAAATGCAGATGTCAGAGCTGGCAACGCGTAAAGCTGAATAATACAGCCGTCCCAAAGCGTGCGAGCACAGGGAGCCAGGAGATGGGATTTATGGCAGCAGGGTTATGCAATGGTTGACCACGCTCCAGGCAGTGCAGAAAGGAGCTGAGAAACAATTTCTGAGCGGCTGCCTGCCCCGGTCGGGGAGCAGGGGTGCCTGCCTGTCACTGGAGGGTGGCAGATACGCCTGCAGCCCTTTTTAGTGGCTTCTGGTTTTGAAACATCCCGTCAGGAATTTGCTAGATGCTTTTGTTGTTGGAGTGTTTATTTAGCAAAGCAGGCCTGGTACCTGTTGAAGGAGCCTGCAAAACTGGCGCTGTCGTCTTTGGATATGAGCAACTGTTGTTTGCTCAGAGAAGTTGAAGTGTTTGGATACAAGAACTTTGCTTGCGTTTAGACATCTCGGTTGCCCCGAGACTAGCTTACAGCTATTCTTTACGGGAACTGGAAATATTGCTTCTGCTGCATTTCTAGAAGTAAAGAGTACAGCGAAGGTTTGGCCGGTGTTTGTGTGTAATTCAGCTGTCTTTTGCATATGTCTGATGTTAATATTAACAACTACTTTCCAAGAGGTAAAGTAACATGTTTTGGTTGTTTCAGCTATAGGGATTTGATTCTTGTTTATTTTGAAATGCGGTATTGTTCTGCATCACCAGCGGTTATTTATTTAGGCTTGTAAGGCAAACACATGACTTTGCATTAACCTTTCTTTCCCTCCCGTCTCCCCTGACCCCAAAGTAGTTCAGCCTGAAACTTGATAAGTTAATCGCAGTTACCTTGGCAAAATTAAAAACAAATGGAAGACGGATGAAGCTTGACCTTACAATTATTTTGGATAGGCCGGGCATATGCAGCTGAAAGCATTAATTGCTGCTGTTTTGGCAGCTCCCTTTGACAGTGTAGGGTTTCAGTAAATGCTTCCTCCTTGAAGGAAGTGAGACATGCCCTGTAGTCTGCTTCGCTTCTGGAGCCTCTCTGAAGCTCGCAGAATTTATGAGTAGTCTTAGTCAATGTTGTGTAGATATGCCTTTCAGATATTTTCACTTCCCTGCCACAGAACTAGCGTTGGTTTCTCTCTGCACCTCGGTGTATGTGTGCTTGTCACAGGGAATTAAGTGTTTGTGCTTCGGTTAAAAATGGCAGACCTTTACTACAGTCAATATTATAATGGCATTAATGACATTTTAAATTAAGACGAATTTTTGCTCATTTGTCTCTTACGTACCTTGATTTGATTATAAATCCTAGCAGTGCCGATGGCCCTGGAGATGATAGCTGACAGGAAACAGTACATACTGGAGGATCAGCTATTAATATTGGTTCATCCAGCCCTGGCTTGTATCGGGAAAAGACATTGAGAAGGCGCCTATAACTCAAACCGTGGAATTTATTTAGAGGGATGCTCTGGGAGAAAACCCAAGCACAAACCTTCACATTCATATATTTGGAAATCTTTTAGTGATATTAAATCTGATGGTGTAAGTTTGTGTAGCGTATTCTACCTAAAGTGATCCTAAACATTTGCAAGTTGTCTTTCATCTAGAAAGTGGGTAGTACAGGGAGATTGAGAAGCAGGGATAAGGCTTTTCGACCTTAACAAGGAAGATCATTCTGCTAACCCAGCTGGAGGAGAAATGTCAGGTGGGACACCGAGCTGGTTTTGAAGTAACGAGTGGGTTTCTTTTGGTGTGGTCTAAGTGTCCATTTGAGACACTGTACAGATGTACTGTGCTGTTTGAGTCTTTACTGTTTTGGTTTTGTATGTTACAAACTGCATGGGCACAAACCAGTTCATGCTGAGCACAGTAAGATTTTATTCTGAACATCCATGCATAGGTCTTTATTGTCATCGCAAGATAAATATCAGGTTTTTAATACTTATTATTAAGTTTTATCTTCAAAGATCATTTTCCAAAAGATTGAAATGGGTTGTTACCTCACCTAGGAGTTATGAGTGTGATTGTCAGGAGCACTTGGAAGTTGAGTTAGATGAACGCTGGTTTAATTGGCAGAAGTTTTACCATTGGCTTCTGTGGGAAAATTAGTTAAAATCCATCACCAACATTATAGTGCCTTTGAAAATCCTCAACTATATTATGAAGATTTTTGACTTTGGAATTAATTGCTGCAAGTTGGAAGAAGAGGCTAGTTTCTAACTACCCTAATTTTACATCGTGTGTACCATCATTATTTTATACTGTATTCAGGAGACGCATACAGAAGTCAGGAGTTTGGGCAGAAGGGTTTTAGGCAGCTAGCTTTGTGTGGGACCAGTCTGAGACAATTTAATGAGGTCTGATTTTCAGAAAGTCCCTTGCTGAAAACCCGGCTGGCTTAAGAGAACTGTGGTTGGGCGCTTTAGCTCATTAGCTGCTTTTGAAGTTGTTGGTCTAACTATGTAGTTAACCTGTCAGAATGTGGAAGGGCAGGAGGAGTCCGTGCCCCCACCTTGGATGCAGTAGGAATATGTGATGAAATAGCAACGAATCAAGCGGCCTTTAAATTTTTGTGTGCTGTTGGAAGAGGCACCAGTAAATGAGAAGATGTGCTCAGGAGGGCATCTAAGGGGTTAATTCAAGAGCATGCTCTATGTAAGTAGTTGGCAATAAACTATCTAAATATCTCTGTAAGACTTCATGTGTGCAGCAATGTTCCTTAGGAGTATAAATTATCTTTGCAATAAATCCTTGGAGCATGGAAATTTTTTGCGGACTGGAGCTAAGGCACGCAGGAAGGTTGTGGTATGCGCCCGTACCAAACTTGCATATCCCACGGCAAGTTCCTTAACCCTGAGAGCCGACTTTCCCCACCCCCCCCATAAGTAATTCCCTGAGTCGTTTCATCCTCACCTCTCCACCATTGTCCCACATATTCTCTTCTGCATTCCCATCACTGAGCCGTGTGCTCAAAAACAAGCATCCCCTTCCCTTTTCCTGCTCGCCATAAGAAAAGGGAATTTTGTGCTGCTGGTAGGCATCTTGCTACCTGTTGGGTTTTTTGTTTGGGTTTTTTTTTGTTTTGTTTTGTTTTGTTTTTTATTGCTCTGTGCCTGGACACTTTCCAAGGCAGCCAGTCCTTGCTTTCATCTACGCCCTGGGATTCCAGAGGAGCGACGAAGAAGCAAACCTTTGTGTGAGATCTGGCTGGTTTACAGAGTCGCTTGCCACAGGGGAATGGAAGTCATAACAAGGGAGTTCCCACAGATAGGTGGATGTCGTGGGGTTGTGCCAGGAAGTTCGGGTTTCCTAATAAAATTGTAAGATGAAATTCTGGTTCTCTTAAAACCCTTGGGAGCTTTATAGTCATTACAGTCTGAATTTTGGTGAAGGAGTATGGGGTTTTCTGACTTAACCCTTTTCTGATCTTTAGGCTTTCCCCTGCTCTGGAGATGTTTAAATTCAGAGGTTGGGCTCTTTATCCGATGTCCTCTGTTGGTAGCATCTTGGTGGGGGAGTCAAATGCTCAGCTGAATTTGGAGCGTGGGGTTGGGGAAGGCATTTCAGCTTCATCTAATTTATCCCGTGCAACAGAGATACTCACCTGCGTGTTCCTGCCTACCATGGTTAAAGGGCAGGTGTCTATATAACAAAAAAAAAAAGACCAGCATTTCGAGATCCTTAAGTTTGTAGCTTTACAATGGATATAGTGGTGTTTGTGCAAAAAAGCAAAACGTATCCATATTGAAATTACTTAAAACAGGAGTATTTTTCAGAATGAAATCTGGGAACAGTCATAAATTCATTCATTGTGAACAATAGGTATTAAATCCACACATAATAAGCATGTGCCAAGCCATTCCTTATAGGTATGTCAGATGGTCTTCAGAGTAGATTTGTACTCCATTCAAACATCCATAATTAAAGCTCATTGAAATTAGATTCATAGGTCATTGTTGACGTTATTTTTACAAGCGTACCCTTGTTTTCCTTTATAAACCTGTATTTAACGTGAAAAAGCAATAAAAACTGAAACGTCAGAAAACTCAAAACTTGTCACATTTCTGTAATTTTTCTGACATAAAAATGTGTATTAAATCGATTTCATTGTTATAAATTTTAAATACTTTGTTTTGAATTTGGCTTTTCGAAGTCTGAGCTGCTTTTCTTAATGTTCATTAATAAGACATCTGAAACAAAGCTTCTGGTGAGTTTTTTGGGGGGTTTGGTGGGTTGTTTTTTTTTTTTTCTTTTTTGAGAAAAGATGAAACTGACCGTTCTAGAAAATATTTAATCACGTAAAACTTGCTGAAATGCATCCTTTCCACAAACTGCTTAGATTTTGGTAATGAATTTTCTGACTCAGAAAATTTTTGGCAGATTCCCCCAGCAGCATCCTCTTGTAGGCACAGGAGCCTACAATTTTCCTGGGGAAAGTAGGCATCAGCCCAACATAGATCCTTTAAAGCTATAGAAAATTAATCAACTACTACAGCCGCATAATGCTAGCTATGCCCTTTGGTAATATTAGATTGGGAGAAAGGGGCAGTAGATCATTAAATGAAATTTAATTCAGGGTTTGAAAAGACCAGAATGTCTTAATGAGAGTCCCAGAATTGACTCTGGTGTTAATAAAGCTCTGTCTACCTTAAGCATTTCCCACCCATGATGTGTTTCAATTTATTTTGCTCTGATTTTATGGGTATGTGTTACTTGCTTTGGGGATGACAGTGAGCATAACATGCCATATAATGCATTTTACTCTCCAGTACTAACGTATAATGTCAACTTGATTTCTTAAAACCTAAGTTTTTATATGGGGAATTTCAAAGGACGGTATATGCTTTGATACGCTTCATCCAGTTCTTGTTACACAGGTTTTGCAGTATAATGCTTAAAGCCCCTTTGACAATACAGCACAGAGATTCTTCTTGGGCCTGTAAAGGTATTCCCAAAATGTGTTTACTAGCGCGGTTTACTTCAGCCTTCTGGTTTTTGTTGGCATTATGCCTTAGGGAAGCTTTACTGTTTGCACTGTTTGGTTTCAAGTTTTACTTGTAAAATGTAAATTAGACACGGTATAAAGCAAAAATTTGTAAAATTAATATGGCCGGCCATCTCAAATCTGAACTAGAAATGAAATATTACAACTAAAATTTTGGGTTGTTTTGCCTAAGCTTTGTTGAATGGTATGCGAAGGAAGGTATCGTGTCCCATTGCATATCTTCAGGGATTCCTTCGTGCTTTTAACTACTTAAGTTGCCGGTTAAAAAGGCCCATTTCTACTTATAAGTGATCAAAGATCTGTCACGCTCTGCCTGGCACAGATGCACTGGTGATGGATGTGACTGGTACCTTCACAGCAAGTTCCGCTGTGTGCCCAAAGGGAAATGTGCTTCCAGGGTTTTCGAATGGCCTTTAGCTGAAGACCTGCTCAGGAGGGAGAAGGTGTTTTAAGGAAACTGGCAAGTACAAATCCTCATAATAAGGCTCCTGTGGTCTGTGCATGGCTGCCTGGCAGATCTGTATTTGACTTTGCTGGTGGCTATTCAAATGCAGAGTCGTTTTCTAGATATTAACTGCAGTTGAGTGTGCCTTGATTGCAGGTATCTCCCCACACAATGTCCCATTGCCTTTTCATGGGCAAATACTCCCTTAATTGTTTGTATCCTGCTCTTTGCCACTGTCTTTTGCTTGTAAAATGAGTTAAAGTGGAAGTACTGGAAGTGAGAATTTGGGAAGAATGCAGTCAAATATTATGGGCAGTGAAATGGCAGAAAAGGGCGTTCGTTTCTGGTGGTGGGGCTTGCTGGCGTAGGTGGCTGTCTTGTACGGCTTTGGGAGGAATGTTCAGCAGATACTTGATGACCTGCCGTAGGAGGAAGAAGGTGCACAGGTGAAAATGGAGGAGGTTCTTGCGAATGTTGAGGTCTCTTGCAGGTCTGGAGCTCAGCCCACGTTCCTGTACATAGAGAGAGAGATGTGTGCTGCCAAGAAATGAATGTCTGCTTTTTTTGGGATACTGAGGGTCGCGGTGCACCACAGAGCGCTTCTGTGGCTTTGCTCACAGACCTAAGTTTGGGAAGAAGAAAAAAAAATGTTCCAGCTGGAAAGAAACTAATTTTTCTTTAATTAAAAAAAAAAAAAAGCCTTGGAGTGCGTTGGGTGTGTTGGGTAATTGTGTGCTCAAGACATGAAGTTACATAAGTGAGGACACTCCTGTAACCCCAGCCTGCCAGGAAGGCAGGCGCTGCAGAAAATCCACTCATCGCAGAAGAACTCCAGTAGGTCCAAAAGGGGAGGGAGAAGCTTTATCCTTTGTGCTGTATTTATTCATAAAGAGAAGTTGTCTTTGGCATGTCTGTCTGGCACCAGGGGAGTCCCGGTTTTTATCCCGTGGAGCTGCTTTTTCTTGTCGGTGTTGTTGGGTAGAAGTTTCCTTTTCCGATGTGGAAGGGGAGAGGTTGGTATTTTCCGTAGTTCATCACGAGGCTTCGCCACCGCCGGTCGAAAGAGTCCAGGTAAGCTCCTTCTGGAGACAGGACGGGAGTCAGAAGCAAAGTTCTGGGCAGCAGCTCTGGTGGCTTCCATCCCATCCATCGCTGTTTGCTATCAGAGAGGGATGTGTGTAGGACATCGGTCTGGCTTTCCCAGTACAGGAAGAAAGACCCATGCAAATCCTTAACAGTGGACAATGATGTCCAGATCTACCTTTCATGGTTACTAGTGTGCATTTATGGGAGGTTTTTTTTAAAAAAGGAGGCTTTCTGGGCAAAACTAGGCTATACTGCATTTACCAAGTATGCACTTTTTCAGTTAACATAGCTTATGGAAGGTATGAACAGGACTTAATGTTTGCTTGTGTTGTTTACGGTACAAATGTCAAATTTAAATGCATGCGAAACTTCATTTTATAAATTTATTTCAAATGTAATTTGATTTTGCTGTGAAAACATTTCATGAGTTAAATTTGGGATGTGCAGCAGAGCAGCAAAGATTTTTAATACTTTGCTTAATTTAGAAAAATGACCTTTCAGAGAAAAACACTGTGCTTGTCAAAAATATACTGATGAATTAATTTCTTATGATGCCAATGTGTTAGTTGACTTTGGAGAGCAACCTTATAGATAATGAGTTTTATTTTTATCTTAGATCTGTCTGATTGTAGTGCCTCTCACAAATGAAGTCAATTTACTGGCTTTTATGGTTATAAATACACAGCGAAATTTGGAAGCAAAAAAAAACCCAAAGAAAAAAACCAAACCAAAACGACCCAAAGCTGTCTGCCCAGTGTGGATACCTCGAATTTTAAACAATATTGGCAGTTGTAAGATCAGTACCCCCTTTCACCCCCTCCCCTCCAATCCTCCCCAAACCACCCTTGCAATACTATCTAGAAATACGGTACTTCTATTCTGATTTTAAATGGCCCTAAGAGAAACTGTCTTGCATGTGATAGGAATGTTGTCTTGCATTGGAAAATCCTAACTTTGCTTCCACAGACTAAGTCAATGACTTTCAATTTGTAAAAATCTGCAAAGCAACTTTAGTACTTCTTGTAGGTTTCTGACTGCTTAAATTGATTTATGTTTAGAACCTAATCTTGCTCACTTTGACAAAGCTGGCAACTTCAGTGGGTTTATTTGTGCAGATAGAGTGAGAAAAATTCAGCTTTTGATATAAATACTTCAGCTTTCTGGTTTCCGAGAACTATTTTCTTACAGTTAATTACACATCCTTAAAAATGTGTACATTCATACGCATATGTAGCGGGAGAGATGGCAGTTTAGTTTGCAAACTATTGAGCTTCATTTTGCCTATCAATGTTTTTAATTTTAGTTTGAGTCAGAACAATCTCCAAAATGTTAAGATAGACTCAGATCAAGAGAGTTACAAGTCAGGTCACATATATTGTCACATGTAGCATCGTGTACTGTATATAGGTGGCTATTACGGGAACATCAGCATATTCCAATATGTTGCTTTAAAAGTTATTGCTGGGTTGGTTCAGAGTGGTCCTTTGAGGTTCATTTGGGCAGGGACAGATGTCAAAACAGGAGGTTTGGGTTTTCACAGGCCGGCAGCAGCTGTCGGGATTCGGGACAGGTAGCGGGGAGAGGGCGGGAGACGGCTCAGCGTGGATGGGCTTGGGAAGCTGGAAGAGTGCAAACCAAAACTCCCTTTCCGTGCTTGAATTCTAATAATTAGGGTGGTTTTGGATGGAGCAGCGCCAACTTCAAAGCCAACAGCTCACGAGTTTAAAAGCCCGTGCTGTTTAAAAGAAACACTGAAGGGTCAGTGGTCAGGTACGCTCGTGACTAGGGCAGAAGTGTCTGTGTCAGCAAACAAGAGAGCGTGAGTTCAGTGGTCTAAAAGGTTGCAATTTGAGTGAAATGCAATAGTAAAGGTAAAATGCATGTTAAAACCACATGGTTTTGGCTTTATCATTAGATTTTAGCAGTATTTTAATGTTCTTGTGTTTAGAAGTAGCATCTTGGTGATCTGGGTTGAGTATTGCATTTGCTGAAAGTCTGGTTAGCTTCAAGTTGCTGTTGAAAATAGAAAAGCCCGTATTGCTATTTTGATTGCTGTGGTTTTGCTGGAGTCGGTGGGCAGCGAGTTACTGTCATGTTTTGGTGGTTACAGTCAGGTCACTCTGAACTACTCAGCTGAGCATTTTTGGTAATATCGCGAGCGTACTCCAACTTTGCAACAGCAAACTTACTGTAAATCTGCAGTGATCTCTTTTTGGGTGGTAGTTCCTTAGAACAGCTTTAGTTATTGTTGGAATAGTGGCAAGTTTAAAGGGTATTGCATGCCTGTAATGGTATTTCATCTCAACCAAAACAAAGGATGTCAGTTTCTAAAGCAACCAGAATTATTTTTAACTCTTTCCTCATTTCTTTAAAACAAACTCAGAGTAATTCCTCAGGACGCTGTCTCGACGTGGCCCCTGCGCAGTGTTGCAGAGGGAGAACAGCAAGTGGCTCAGTGGGCAGTTTTGCAGGACCTCATGGTGTTTTGTTGTTCTCTGGGTTTTTTTAACCTTTCATGCGGTGCAATTAGTAGCTGGGTGGTGTTCTGAAAAATCACATTTGATCTCCATCGAGAACGTTATCTGTTTGCCCTTACCAGGGTGTGTTCTTCTTAATAAAGCGAGTGTTGAGATTTCCCGGTACATGGCTTCAGTATTTCATGACAAAAGCCCAAAAGCTAGTATCTCATTGTGTTTAAGAGTTTCTCTTTAGTCTTTTCAAACAGAATTGATCAATGAATTCATTTGCAGTGAGAAAGCTAAATCTCAAACACGTGTATTTTAAGTATCTGCCTGAAAGCAGGGAGGAAATGAGAGCTGAGATAACTTGGTAAAACAAAACCAATGAGGAGTTCAGCTCCTAAGACCTACATCTTGATATTAGAAGTAAGAATTACAAGGTTTCAGTTTGGTCTTTTTTTCCAGTAGTGTTCAGTTTGACCTTCCCTAGAACATTTATTATTTTATATACCCACATTATGTCAAATATTTTCCACCTCTCTGTAAATTAAACTGCTGTAATCTTTTAGACTCTTCTCATACAGAATCATCCACAGGCTCCTAAGTATTTGTATTGCTCTTTGAACTTTTTCTATTTCTGAAATAGTTGTATTATTATTGTCTATATTTTTCCTGAAGCAACCCAACATTTTATCTGCAAATACTGCTCCCTCCCACAAAGAACTGACAAAAAAATAAATCAGCCAAGTGCCCAGCAATGAACCTTGTGCACTATGTGGTTATTTTCAGAGAATCATCGAGACCTGCAGGTCAGCTCCTCAGTGCCGCACGCCAACACGTCGTAAATTGAATGTATAAGTAGTTTAAACAGATAACAGGGATTCGACCTATTTCTTTCTTTCTGTATTTCAGTGCTTTGATCATGGCTTTTTGCCTTAGAGTGCTTGTTGTAACGCAGCCTTCCAGGTAAAAACACTTTTCCATAGGCCACAATTTAGGCTGCTAATGTACTGGTTGGGTTGCGTTGCTTTAGCTGTCCTATGTGGAGGTGACTCCTAAGGTGTCATATGGTAGACTGTAGTTAAACTGTGAGTTAAGTCAGGAACTTAAACTATTTGCATGCTCAGAACTATATCCTGTAATAATTTTAAAATGCTATCTGTTTTTCCATGTTTCAATCCCAATTTTACAAGGGTTTTCTAATGAGCGCCATTGGGTTGGTCTCTGCTTTTGTGCTAAATTTGGAGTAACAATTTCCAAATCTTTTGTTTACTGTAGCATGTGAGGTAATGAAGTTGCAGCCACCAAAATCTTCAAAATTGTCTACTAGGAGTGTGAATGTGTAAATTTTATCCAGTTGATAATTGGTAATTAAGGTCAGATTCTGTTTACTGAATCCTGTCTTGATTTGTTAATGAATAGTTGTTGAGTATTCAGTTTGAATAAAACTTAATTTCTGGAAGTTCTTAAAAATAAACTGTCACAGTTTAATACAGTTGGAAATAATTAATAAGTGGTATAAAACAAATGAGAGCTAAGATATTTAAATACCCAAACTGTAGGCTTAACATGAATGGGGGGTGTTGTTGGCTTTGGGGTGGGGTGGCTTTCGGGTTTTGTTTGTGTTTGATTTTTTTAAAGTATTATATGCTTAAAATTTATTCTGAATTATGAAGCCAGAAGCCAAATACCTGACTACCTAACAAGAAATTTGTTAATCCTGCCTCAGGATTAACCTGAGGTTATTTGGTTTGTAATTATGAGTTGTAACTAGAGAAAATGAGAAGCTGGACAGGAAGACAGCTAAAGATATGGAAGCATCAGGTCATCTGCTATATGAGTATATATTTTAATTAAATTTAGTCACCAATAAAATATTGTCCAGTGTTTATTTACAAGGGAAAAGAAATGGGAAATCATGTGTTTAGTTTTTTTCCTACTTACTGCAATTTTCCTACTCTTTGAGTAGGGTCCTCAAAGTATGAACTGAATCTATCTTCTCCTCAGGAAGGAGGAAGAAAAAGGAGAAGAAAATAGTGTCAGTGTGTCACTTCTACAGCATAGATACTGTTTATTGGCTTTGTATTTTACTTCATGATTTTCTTTTCTCCCCCCCCCACCCCCCCCCCCCCCGCCCCCATACTACCTTTTATGCTGTTTTTGTTCTTCTGTCTCCTTTCCTTCTCCCTCACCCATTTCAACGTGGAGCAAAATATTTGCCTCTCTTTTTGAGATCCAGAGAGAAAGGGAGAGAAATGCTCTCGGAGCTCTGTGCACAACCTGAGGTCTACCCCAAGTTGGAGGCATCAGAAAGAAGGCTTTGACCTACTGCGGTTCACGCGGGCAATACCAGATAGGTGCGTTTGGTTGGTGGATGCCCACCTTGTCCTACCACTCACAGCCTTAAATAATAGAACGGGGTGAATCTGGTGACAGCGGAGGGGAGCAGAAAGGTCTCGCTGACATGATTATTGGCATAGGAGGGGTTGACAAGAGAGGAAACCTGAGAAAGGTTGAGGAGCACCGAGCCCAGCCTTGCTCATGGTTTTTCTACGCTGGAAAAATCTGTTAATTCCAGCAGTTTGGCATGATGGTTTATAACAATGAACAAGGCAAATTTGGAGAAGATATAAACGTTAGGGAGAAGAATAAGTATTTGGAGAAGAACAAGTATTAGGGAAGCAGCACTTGTTCCGTGGCAGGTGATCGCTAATGATTTGTCAAGAAAAGTCCAGGGAAAGAGCACCCAAAGCGCAGAGGCAGAAGGTGCCCTGGTACCTCACTGCCGGCTGCCGCAGCTGTGTGCCTCAGCGTGGAGTCACGCACGCACCTCTGTCTTCCATCGCAGGATGCCATTAGGAGAAGGTATCAGATTGACGGCTGTGGACTGGGTTTTCCTCTTCCCCTAACGCCTTTTCCCATTCCTCATGTAATGCCCTTTTGATATATGTTAGGTTTGGGTGAAACTATCCTGGTATTTTGTAGGGCTCATACTGAGTTTTACTGAGAAGTTGGTGGAGCCTTTTACTTCAACACACCTCTAGGTGCCTAGGTCAGGGAGACTCGGTGGTCTACTAGCTGGTGTGAACCTGCTCAGAGAAGAGAAATTAAAGAGCGAGAGAGGTTGTCCAGTTGGCCTTGTTCTCCCCTCCTTCCCTTCTTTGTGCGTGCAAAGTTTCTGATGTTGTTTTTCTTCCTGTTAACCATGCACAATTTTTGTCTCGGTTACCCTTTCTCTGGCGGGAAGTGTGGAAACTTTGAGCAGAAATTTATTTTAGCTGAGCTGTTGAAAACAAAAAATAAAATTGAGAAAAATACTTCTGTAAATAGGTAAGACATATTTAAAACTGAAAAAAACAGATTAGGGTATATATGGGCAAAATGCCATTTAAAATCTTAATAGTTTTGGAAATTTGAGGCTGATCTTTAATCATTAATTTTAGTGCTACCAAGAAAATGTCCAAACAGGCGTGTTAAAAACAAAACCAAAAAGCAGTTCATAGAACCATAGAATGGTTTGGGTTGGAAGGGACCTTAAAGATCACCTAGTTCCAACCCCCCTGCCGTGGGCAGGGACACCCTCCACTAGACCAGGTTGCCCAAAGCCCCATCCAACCTGGCCTTGAACACTTCGAGGGATGGGGCATCCACAACCTCTCTGGGCAACCTGTGCCAGTGCCTCACCACTCTAACAGGAAAGAATTTCTTTCTAACATCTAATCTAAATCGACCCTCCTTCAGCTTGAACCCATTACCCCTTGTCCTGTCAGTACACTCCCTCATAAACAGTCCCTCATTCTAAGACATTATACTGGATTTGCATTTTCATTGTTTCAGTCAAGTAGCACATACTAATAATTTCTTCTCCCACTCACCATATTTTCCAGAAGTCATTGTTCCAACAAAACAAACAAACAAAATCTCATACTGCAAATGAATTAATGAAGCTGGACACAAGTCTTTCTACTCTGTTGTGCCACGGGGTCAATTTGTGTAAAATCTTTTTGTTAAAGGCCCCCCCCAAAAAAAATAATCTGTTGGAGGGCTGGAAGTCCCTGGATGCTCACTTCGGCACATCGTTATTGAAGCGAGCGAGCTCCAGGCTTAATTGTTCACTTCCAAAAGCAGGATGGATGGTGTGTGCGGCAGCTTGCTGTGGCTTTCTCCCACACGTTCCTCACCGCCCCCTCATCTTCAATCAGACGACGCAAAACGGAGCGTGAATTCTAAATAAAAAAGGAAAAAACACCCGGGTGATGTTCAGATTGCAGAGTGCCATCATTTTGTAGGTGTATAAGAAGCAGCTAGTTAATCATCTTCCTAAGCTTCCAAGTGGAGAAAGAATATTTCACCAGTTAAACTAGAAAAAGGGGGGGGAAGGTTTTGTTTTAGATTTTAATTGTTATTTTTAAAGAAATCTTAATAGTTTGCCATTCTAGGCAAGAGGAACGGTACTACTTGTGGCATGAGGTGAATGTGAGTGCATCTGTATAATTTTTTGCTTCATTTGTCAAAACACTGTTTTGCATATTAATAATGCACTTAACTATCTGTATACTACCATTTTGCTTCCTATTCTTTATTTTCTAAACAAAACCTTCTCAGTTTCTTGTAATAACAATTTTTTTGTATAAAAATTAATGAACTAATTTTGCAGTGTCAACATGCCAGGATATTTTTTTCAGGAGCTTATTTGTTGTCCAAGGATATCTTAGAAATAATTAAAAAAGGAATGTCAGTAAGATACTTCAGCCTACTTTCTTTTATTTTTGGGGGAGAAATTGATTATATTTCTTTGAGGGGGAGAGAGAGAGAGAGGGCATTTCAATTTATTAACTTCAGATTTGATGCTGATTACCACCCAGGACACACAGCAAATGTTTTAACAACACACACACACACAAAGAAAAAAGAAACAAATTTTGGTCAGGACTCTACTTTGGAGGAGTCATTAAAGATTTCACTGTGTTATTCCCTTTCTCTATAAATTCTGTGCCAGCAAAGATTTTCTGGGGCTCTATTGCAACACATTTTTGTTTGTCAACGGTGCTTATAAATCATGCTCAGTTCTTCGTCTCTGCTCCCTTTTACCGGACTTGCATGATCTCAGCAATTTTGACTTTTTGCAGCGGTCAGGGGACAGGGCAGCGGTGTCCTTTTCAGGGGAGCTGGGGTGGGTCGGGGTGCGTGCGGGTGAGACGGGGAGCAGGGATGTAGCAGCAGCCGTGTCCGTGTGTCCCCCCCCACGCCCCAGGGCCAGCCGGAGCAGGCACGGAGGAGGAGAGAGACAAGATGCGAGCTGGCTGAGCTGGAGACAGGTTTTAACAAGTGCCTTGGGACCAGCACAGCCCTGCTCCGAGCGGAAATCTTCGTTTTATGGGACTTGGGGAAGAGGACTGAGGGAGCTTGAACATGGCGTGTGCGGTTTGCAGGGTAACCAGGTGGGTGCTCAAAGCTGAGCACAGCCTTAGCGGGCTGGTGTGTGGTTGTGACCAGAAAAGAATCCCTTCATAATAACGTGGGCATTTGTCACTTGGCCTCCTGTGACAGAAAACTTCAGGTCCCCTGTTTTTCCTGAAGAAACGGATACCTGTCTAGATGGGAGGTAACTAACTGGCAGGACACGGGCTGAATCTGGCCCCCAGGATGTTTTCCTCCCCTCCATCCCTTCTCCCTGAAATTAAAAGCAGTTGTTTTGTATAACCTTGTCTTACAAGGCTTATCTGCCATTCAGCCCCTGAATAAGCAACCCAAATAGTGGGACACCTAGGTTTTTATGGCACCAGAGGGTTATGGTGTAGGACCTGTTGCTGTGTCCTGTGGGGCTCTCTGCAAGGTCAGCTTGCAATCTCTACTTCAATTAATGATTAGCGACTTAGTAACTCGTGTCTAATAGTTCTTTAAAAGTAGTAAAATAACAAAGCTGCAGCATTGCTTGTAATTTCAGCTCATCCCCGTTTGCTGGGAATGTATTGGTGAATATACGGTCCTTTTTTATTTCCTTTCAGTACAGAACATCCCCCTTACGTGCCTGCCAAATGGCCCCCTCCTTCCCAAAGTAATCCCTTGGGAAGTGCCTGGCAAATTTGCATGGTTTAGTTAGGGCAATCGACCCACAACTTCCCTGCTTTGTTTAGGGTCCGCCTAACCGGTGTGGGGTGTGCGAGGTTTCTGGAGAGGTGGTTTATCCTTGCTCCCACCGTCTGTGATGGGAACAGCTGATGGACTGGAGAACACCACGTGCTCAGTGGGATACTCGACACCTAGTTTTCGTCTCGGGTTTTGGGGAGGATGGGAGTAGGTAGAGGAGAAAAGTAAAATAAATCACTGCAGTGAGGTATTGGCTTAATAAGTATATTTTCCACCTCCAGTTTGTGTTTGCCCTGAGAAGAGAACATGAATTGCCTAGAGCTGTTTTGTTTGTAAGCCTCTTTGAATGGCTAAGCCCCAGTTCATGGCTGGAGCACGCTGTTAACAAGAAAATGTAGTATCTTTGTGCCTTTCCTGAAGTGTTGTGTTTCAGTTACACCCAGTCCTACATCAGCTTGTATTGACTAGTTTTTCAAACGCGCTTTTCTTTTTGTCAATCCTATTTCTGTTAATTTTCACTTTAAAGCTGCAGCTAGTAACATTTCACTCAGCATATAAAAAGAAATAGGACAAAAATATAAGGTTACTATGGAAAGATAAACTTGCAAAGTCCACAGGGCAAGGTTTAGCATAGCAAGTTAATTGTGGATTTTTTAGTGTTTTGAGTTTTTAGCACTAAGACCCACTGATGTAATTATGGCCGTTCGTATGTTGGTCTGTATTCACACACTTTGGCTTGTAACATTAAGACCTATTACGTTATTGGAAAAACAAGCAAGCAAAAAACCCAAGATACATTAGTTAAATTAACGAAAAGCTTTAAGTTTGCATTTAACGTGTAGTTGCACTAAAGAAGGATTTTGAATTTGAAGGCGAGTGTGATTTTGCCGCACTGTGTAAAGAGGATTTACCAAATAGCATAGAAATTTTGGAGAAACGGATGTTGGCATCTCGTGCTCAGAAGGCAGTGTAGAGAGGGGGAAGGAAAAGGATGGAGCAGAGGCAGCAGCTGACCGTTGGTCTGGAAGAAGCTCCTAAGCTGTGTTAGAGTCGGTCCAGTTGTAAGGACGACACGTGAAGATGCTCTAGCGCTGACAAGAGCCGGCGAGGAAGGGAGCGGGCAGGGTGGCTGGAGGTGATGACCCGGAGGCATGTTCTTTGAGCTGCGTGGTGAAGGGATGGAGTTCGGAGAGGCTGGGTTTTAAAGACAGGCTGGAATTAAGGACAGGGTTTTAAAGAAGAAAGAGTATCGAGTGAACTCCCCCAACACACCCTAGAAAGAAAATATCTCATGTGTAAATTTATTGAGAGGCTGATATTTACACACTTTGCAGTCGATAGCCGTTCCTTACCAGACAAGCACTGCCTGCCGTTTTACAGTTAATAAAAACGCCCCTCTGTCGATTCCCGTTCTTTTGAGTGATCCGGGAAAGAGCCTGCATAGTAAAGTGGCAGCATTGCTGATTTGATGGAGTTATCCACGGAGGTAAAGATGAAGATGCAAATGAAAATGCAAAGGATTTCAAAATGACATTAGGTTGCTGTGCAACGGTATTATAAAATGACAAATGAAATTCAGTGCGGATAAATGCAAAGTGATGTCCACAGGAAAAACATTCTAACTTTTCATTTAAATTGAGTTGCTTGTTAACACTCGGGCGTGAGATCTGTGGGTTGTATATTCGTGTGGAGAAGTCAACTTTATACTCAATAGCTGTCAAAAAGCAAATAAAACATTAGGAATGTTTATGGCAGAAGTAGAAAAAAACATATCTGTCACAGCGCGCGTCTGTGGCGTGCCTTCATCTTGAACAGTGGGATCGATCCTGGTGTCTTCCTCTTAATTCTCTTTCCCTTCCTCACTTCCACCTCCAAAGAGGATAAAATAGGACTGCAAAAGCTGCAGAGGTCATAAGTCTATCGAGCAGCTTCTGTATGAGGAATGACTAAGTAGATGAGGCCCTGCAGTCTGAAGGAGAAAGATGTTGAAAAGCTCGCACGGATTCAGAGCACACTTGGAGAAACTGCTGTAGGAGTAATTGGTGGGACCCGTGAGGTTCAAATACAGCTTCTGGGGCTTGCTGCAGAGCGGCGCGGGTTTACAGTCCAGGACTTACCGTGTCTCGTCTTCTGCTTGTCCCCCGACTTCTGCTCCTGGCTGCGGCTGGAGGCAAGACGTTGGGCTGGACTTTTTGGCTTGACTTGCAGGCTTTTGGTTTGCTTTGTTTGTTGTTGGTGTCGTCAGAAATTTTTTTTTTTCTTAGTTAGCAGTACTATTTATTGTCCATCTTGATATCAGGTAATTCTAAGAACCTCACTATCTAAAGTTCTACTAAAAATCTAATCGTTTCTATCAAGATTTCAGGATCTCAGTAGAGATATTTTTTAACATATGCTAAGCTTAAGAAAACCGATCTGTTTTTGAACAAGGCTGCTGGTGCTTTAGGTTCCTGGCTGCTGAATTTATCTACTTACATGATTTCTGCCTTGTAAACTCGGCGGCGTTTGAGGAACTCCAGAAATAGAAGAAGAAATTACAGAGCAGTTTGACCCCTGGGGTAACTTGAAGAACGGCTCCGCGCTGTTGGCTCAGGTGATGAAACACCAGCTCTTGGTGTTGCTCTACCTGCTGAACCAGTTTTGTGCCTTTCTGTGCTGGGCAAGCCCTCCCTCAGCAGCCCTGCAGTTGAGGACGGGTGCTTTTCCCAGTACCCAAGGGATGGAAAGTTGGGTTGGGTTTTTGGTGGGGTTTTTTCCCCCCCTGTTTGGCTGGGGAGTGGCTGGCTCAACTGTTTGCTGCTTTGGTAGAGGATCTGTGTTTGAGAAAATACAGAAATTAAAGAAATCTCTCCCCCCCCCCCCCCCCCCCCCCCCCGTGTTGTTATTTTTACACTTTTCTGCTGAGTGGGAAAGTTGTTGTTTGGTGGGGTTTTTTTTGTTGTCGGTGGGGTTTTTGGGGTGGTTTTTTTGTTTATTTTTTTAACAAATGCTTGCAGGGGTTTCACTGGCATTTATTTCATTTCTGTGTCAGGCTTTAAAAAAACTAAACAAACCGAAACCCACACTTCTTTCCAGTTCGGGGTCATAAGCTCAAAGGGCAGTAAACCTACCAGGGGGAGGGAGCCTGTCTCCGTGCGGAAGGTGCGAAGGTGCCCATAGCAGCTTGGAGGAGGTGGTGAAGTAGAGCGACTCGTGGTCGGCTTTAATATTTTGTTTTAACTTTTAACCCTGATACGGGGTTAGCTGTAGGGAAAAAACAAACAAACAAAAATAATCAAAAAAACCCCACCAGAAAGCCGAAATTAAGCCTGGAACAGTGAATGCCCTGGAGACTGTTAAATAATCGTTAAGCAGATTTTAGTGGTAGTAGTCACCCTGTCCTAGGTAAGTAGAATTTGGCAGTGGGGGCAGAACAATGCTGTAGCATCAGCATAGCGATGGTGTAATTAGTGTGCTAGGTGGCTGATGAGGAGCTATGCAAATGGCACTGCAATCAGTACCTGCCTTTGTGCTTTGGTACGGGAGGGAGACAACGCGTCAATTCATTATCCCTGGTGGCAGGGCTCCCGGCTCGCAGGAGCAGAAGTACCCCAAGGATTGCCACGCTTTGTGGGGCAGGTGGAAGGGGACTAGCCGTGGGAAGGGCCACCCTTGCTTACACAGGGTGACAAGGTGCCAGGCAGGAGATGTTTCTGAAGACGCTTCACCTGCACTTCTGAATTTTTGTGCTTGGCAGCTACCGTGCCTGTCCCCGCAGGTGCCTCGCTGTAAGGCGACAGCCAGCCAAAAATCCTCTTTAAAAGCCTGGTAATAAAAATTCAAATCATGTAAACAAAACAACAAAAGAAAAAGTTGAAAGCTCCCCAGTCGTGAATTGATGACACAGGGACGGAGTTTGGGTTCATATGCAAAGTGCTTATGTAATTTATGCGCATCCACCTTGTCAGCCTCATCAGGAGCCCTTAATACACGTGATGGCAAGGATAAAGCTATTACTTATTTAATCATTATACAGCCTCTCCATTGACTGTTTTATTGTATATACAGTATAGCTGTTCCTTGCTGATACTAATTTAATCTGCAGATTACAGATTGTATTTTCAAGTATGCAAGCCTCTTTTTTCCTTAAAATGAAGAAGAATAGTAGGAGGACTTTTATCTTCTATTTTCAACAGGGTTATGTAAAGTATCTGTCATAGGTTTTTCATTTTTAAATGCAAATAATTATATATGGCAGGGAGTATGATGAGCATTCAAAGTTGACATTAAAATGAAAATGCTTAAAATTTTCCTGAAAAACTGATCAAACAGGTCATTAGTCAAGGTTATAATGACTAGTAGAACATTTTAAGATTTTTTAAATCTTGTTTAAGATGTTTTAAAAAGTAGTTGAGAGTTTTTAAAATGACAACTGTTCCTGCATCATCCTGATAATTGCTAAAAATTTTGACTTAACATTTCATACTTTTTAAAAGACCTTTTCCCCCCCTCCCCTTACAGCTGTACAAGCAATGTTCAAACCTGGTAGCATCTGACAAACTGAGATGTAATGTGTTTTACCTGGTGTTTATGTTAGGCTGGGGACATCCATGCTATCAGCATTTGGCGACCCACTAAGCCGTGGTGCTATGATTCTCTAAGCCCCAGACTGGAAAGGAGAAACCACGAAACAAATCGTATGCCAAAAGTTGTCAAGTTTCCACACCGCAGAACTGAAGAGAAAGACGTAGGGACTGTTTTTGCGTCATCTGATCTCTTCCTTCTAATCTTGAGCGTTCCTCATTAAACTGGAAGAGGGAAATGTATGGGGACAGAGGAGTGGTTTCTCATTAAAAGTAGGTTTACATTTGAATGAGAGGAGCATGTTGGCCCGTGGGTTTCGTGAAACGTCTTTTTGCTGCTGTTGGTAGGTTGGAAGGCAGGAAGGCAGCGGTGGGAGCTCTGGGCCATCAAAGACGTCTGCCAGCCCCTGCACCTCCTGCCTGCCCGCTCCCCTCCTCCTGCACCCGGGGCCGGTGCTGCCGTCCCTCCTTCCCACTGCAAGCCCGGGGTGCATTGGCACCCGCTCCCCCAGCTCTGCCGCTTGGGTTTCGGGTTTGGAGCCCGTCCTGCTGCACGGGGAAGCCTGCGTGCAGGGGCCTGCCCAGCCGCCACTCTTCCCCAGGACGGGGAGAGGCAGCATCCCGCCGACTGCCCCGCCAGCTGCGCCGCGCTCGCAATTAACCTAATGGGCTCCTTGTACAGACAAGAGTCTTCAGACTCCTGCTTTTTTACTCCCCGCCCCCCGTTTCCCCCTTCTTTTTTTAATTAGCTGGTTAAGGGAAGTCTTGGGATTCATCTCAGTTAAATGAAAAGTATTAGAACAGCAGCGTTCTTGTTTCAGGAGGCTGTAAAGAGCCTTCCCCCCCTCCTAGTAAAAGGGAGGAGCTGAGCATCGCAGCCTCCTCGCAGTGGGGCGCGGGCACTTCTGCGTCCTCCCCGGCCCCTGGCAGGTACCCCCTGCTGCAGGCGGGGTGCTGAGGGATGAAACGCAGCCTCTGGGAATCTGCCACCTGGGGAAACGCTTCCATCAGCTTCCCGTGGTGCGTCAGCTTCCCGTGGCTGCCCTTCCCGCCCCGCGTGGGCACGGATGCTCAAAGCCATCAGGCTTCCCTCCGGGGCAGGTGTGAAATGGTTCCAGTGGGGTGCGGGGGTGAACTCGGGTCCTTCCATGTCAAATCTCAGTTGTTCTTCATACGCCGTGCTGGTCTGCACCACCCATTTAGTGCTCAGGGCCTTATTTATTTATTTACTTATTTATTTACTTATAGGTGGTGGTCTTCTGATGCTTTCAGAAATGCTTCTCATCCAGTGAAATGCAAAGCACTTTTGTTTCTGGTGCGTCAGCCTGTTGGGTTTCGGTAGTCAGATGATGGAGATTTCCACGCAGGGCCTCAGCCTCCTTTCACTTGCTCTCTGAATTTTAAGTAGTGATGGGAAATGCGGTGTTTTGAACTTTTGTCAATGGTTTCCTCAAGCTGTGCCTCCCCCCTAAAAAAAAAAAAAAAAAAAAGAAAACCCACCTATGATGCTGCTTTCAGTAATACTTCCCAATGCATATAGTGCAACTGCGTTAATGCACTGCAGCTGAAGAATATTTTGTCACTGCAGTTCTCTGCTACTGATCGAGAGGATCAATGCAAGAAAATGTAATTGAAGCGCTGTCTTTCTTTGTGTCCATTAAAAACGTGCAAAGTGATTTTTTAAAATTACTTTTCAGATGTCTTCTGATGGAGTAAGGCAAGAGAGGCTGAGTTTATTGAGAAAGCAACAGGACAAACCGTCGCCATCTGAAGCTGTTTTGCTGGAGGCATTTTTAGGATTTAGGACTCAGGCGTAAGGCCTGAGAGTTGTTCTTGCCTTTAACTGAAGGGAAAGAAAATGCTGACATTTTCCTTCCAGCTGTTTTGGTTAAGTATTTGAATATAAACCCCTAGCCTTTCAGGCAAGATATGAACTCGTGGTTTTTTACAGTTTTGGTAAAGTAGCCTGTTCTTAGCATCCAATATGGTGTAAATCTGCTAATTTTGCGCTTATCCATAGTACATCAGATTAAAAAAAATTAAAGCAAACCCATTTTTATTCTTTTAGAGCAGACGTTTTGCATCTTCATCAAGAAGCCCCCCAAAACGCCTTTTTACAGTGATACAAACGCAAATATGTACAATGAAAAATACTTGTGTTTGGGCATTTTGCATGAAGTTTAATAAACATTTCCCCCACACACACCCTGTGTAAGCTTTCCTGGTGGTTTAAAAGTAGTCAGTCCTCCTCCATGATGGCCGCTCCATTCCTGCATGTGTTCCCACTGCACGGGGTCACTTGGTCAGCAGGACCAAGTCGTCTCGTTGCACTGGCGTGGGGACTCTTTTGTGAGCAAAAAAGAGAGGAGTTTTCTTACGTGCATTTAAAAAAAAACACAACCAAACACAAAACAGGACCCACAAACAAACCCACAAATCAAAGATTTCTTTTACTCCAGCTTAAATCGCTGACAAAAGTTAATGGTTTCATATTTTGCAAACCTCACACTTTTCAGTATTTCCTTGCTGAAATTCCTAAATTCTCATTTGTCTTCCTTAACTGATCATATAAATAAGGCCTTTAAAGGCTTTCTTGAAAATTCCTAATGCATTTCTGATACACGTAAACATGTCCAGATTTGTATACATTGATATACTGATGTCTTTAAAAAAAGGATCTTTTTAACATATGTTTTATTTGTGGTGGAATTAAAATCTGTGAGGTTGTATCTCTTAGTGAAGATCAAAAATAGCGAATGTAAAGCTGGTGAAAAATCTGCTTTATTTTTTCATTTAAAAACTCACCACAGCACCACCATATCTAACTCAGACTGCTGGTATCTGTTTAATGATCTATCGCAGCAGGAGGCGTGTAAAACAAGCAGCATATTTTAAAGCGTGCCAATCTCCTTCCTCATGTTCTTAAAAAGCACAGTTACATTATATATTTAAAACCCCAAGGAACTGGATGATATTTCCACGCAGCAGATACCTGCTGGGAGAGCTGTGTTGGACAATAATGGGAAAAGGTTTAATACTGGAGTAAGAAAAGCCATTGCACCTACGTTTCATTTTATTTTACACATATATGTACACACACACACACATATATATATAACTGTTATATGATGTTACCTGTGCTTTGCTTTTTTTGTGGTATGCACCTGCCTGGGATAGCCAAGATCTGGCTCCGTGGCTTATGATGCTGCTATCACATGGAGTCTCCTCTCTATACAGCGGTCCGTATGAAGATTTCCTTTTTTATTGTTGCTCAGCTTTTCCCCCTCTAGTAAGCACTTAGTGAGAAGTGTCCCGTCTAAAATGACAGTGTGTCTGTCACCATCATCATTTGCTTCTAGATACGTGCTGCTCCAGAAGGCTGTCTGCTGGACGTTGGGGGCGTTTAGGATAGGTCTTACAATATTCTGTCATCTTATGGGAAATAAAGAGGGTGACGTGCCTGCCATGTATTAGAAATTTCCATTAGTTAAATTATTTTCTCTTATCCTAGTGAAAGTAATATTCCAGTGATAAAGAAATGTTTCCTGTGTGGAATTTCAGATGAGACAGTATCTTCAATATCACAGGCTTAAATCTAAAATAATACTAAATCAAGTGAGTATTGGATTGGATAATGTTATTTGCAGTTAATTGTGGATTTCACGGCTTTCAGTTCCTCCTGGGTTTTGCCGATGATTTTTGTGTAATGTATTTTTTGCTTATAAGGAGTTTTCAAAGGTGCGTACTGTTAGAGAATCTATAATATAATTGTGAAAGAATATGTTACATTAGCTGAAATAATTTGCCTTCAAACGTTTCGCATACGGCTAATTTAATGAGACAAAGGAGGAGGAAATGAGTGGGTAATTCAAATTTGACATTATTTAGCAAGTTATTGTTGGCGTAGGTGGGAGACTCCGGAAGAAGGAGGGAGAGGCTGCGTTTTGGTGTCGCTGGGGCGAGGGGTTCACAGCCGGCTCTTCCCGCCTGCTCCGTGGCCGTTCGGAATAACCCGCTTCTTCCTTCCAGCCTGAACCGCGTCCCTCCATAAGGCAGTCGCCAGTACGGGACCCGTGGTTGCAAAATGCAGCAGGCTGGGAAGCAGCTGCCACAAATTTCATTTGACGGTGTAAAACATGCCTGGGTGCAGTAACAGGAGCAGGTAGCTCTGTGATACGGGTCGTTAGGAGGATGTAGTAGTCCTCCTACGTTGAGCAAGCAGACCCGTGTCAGTACCCATGCCTCATTTACCGTCAGAATCGGTGAGCTCGGTTTCCAGAACCAACGCTGAATTTTTTTTCAGTGCTCAGGATGCTCGAAACTGTTCTGCACAGGTACACCTCCGTAGGTATGAAGACATCGATGCAACAAATATAATTCATTGGTGAAAACATATCAGGAGATGCAGGAAGTGTAGGAGACTTTCTGGCTGGGTACCAAGCCCATATTTACCTAGTTATTATTTCTGTTATCTGTGGGACTTTTGGGGGATTACAGTCTGAAAAAGAAGTGGTTGGGAATTTCTGATAGGAACTCTTTTTTTTCTTTCTTTTTTTTTTTTTTTTTTTCTTTTCCAAATAGGAGGGAGGGAATTCAGTTAAGGACATCAAAGCATTTAATCTTTCTGGTGATCTAACGTAGCATGCTTCCAAAATACTTAAATAATATTTCTTGTTAAAATAGGATGATTGGGAATTTAAATGCATACATTTATTGTAGCTTTTATATGAAATATGCAGGTAATTCTTTTAATAATGAAACTGCAGTTGTCTGTGTACGTCAGTGTAAATTTTGGTGATAAATCTTACATCCTCTCGAGATAAACGCTGTATCTGGTGCGTTAGATATCTCTCTAAGCAGAGGGGAAATGAGTTTAGTAGCCAATCTCTGGTTTGATTGCTGCTTACTTTTTGGTAAATCTTACAGCTCTATTTACAGGGTTAATTTATCAGATGCTTATTTTTTTCCTGTGTATTCATGTATTTCATCAGCTGTCATGCAACTTTCTAAGTTGCTTATTCCATCACCTTTTGTAAAGCAATAATAGATGGGAAAACAGCATAAGATTTTTCTCTAGTAGCATCAGTGGCACATTTGTATAAAAGATGCTCTGTTCATGTTTCCTCTTATTTTTGTTAGAAATTGTTATTTACAGCCCTTTCTATACAAAAATGTATAGATACATACGATATTCCAGCTGTAGCCGAAATCCAGGAAGATGTTAAACAGCAAGTCTTCAGCGTTTAAAATAAGCCCGCCTAACTGGGTTGGTAAAGAGCTGGCGTGGGGTTGGTCTCTTTTTGAGTTGCTTGTGTTTGACTTCAGCAGCCAGTAAGTCAGTACAAAAGAAGCTGTGTATAAAACTTCCCTTTAAATATGTGTGTGTGTATGTATGTATGTATGTATGTCTCGCCAGCCACAGAGGATGAAGGAAGAGGTGTGGCTTTTAAAGTTGTGGTGGTGGTCTTTCTCACTAGCAGCTTCATTTGCTTGGAGTCTGCCCGGTTAGCATCCTTGTGAGATGTTTTGGTGCGTTCTCTGGGACAATGCACAGAAAAGAAATTACTGAGATTTAGTGAGGAAGGGTCCCAGTTTTGAAAGGCAGAAATGCAGAACTGGAGCGAGCTGAACAAAACTCAGTCTTAAAACCTGTGAGAAGGGTTTGTTTCAGTTATAATTTTTTTGGTTCCGCTGAGAAAATAATGGGAGAACAATTTAAGACTTCAACTGTGAACAAATAGTTCCAATGTACTTGAGTGGGTTCAGCTCATAAATATTAGAGAAGTCATTTAAACCCACTGATTTAAAAGTCTGTTGAAGAAAGGACCATTTTCTAGAGACCTTGTGTTGTATCGGAAGAGTGAGTACAAGTCAGACTGAGTAACAGCCTCCACGCTCGTGAAGAAAGAGGTGGAGACTTAGAAGACCTGTCCTCCTCCTCTTACGTATGGCAGCCAAGAAGCCTGGTGTTTCTTGAGTTGTACCAGAAGAGTTGGAGAGGTTTAGGTGAATCCAGTTCTATTCTATTATTTCAAGTTAATTTTATAAAAACTGTCCCCCGCAAGGGGAAAAAAAAAGGGGAAGGAAAAGAAAAAAAAAAGGAAGAAAAAAAGAAAAGAAAGAAAGCTTTCACGGGTATTTTGGAAAATGATCAGTTATATCTGAAAGCCATGTTCCAAGCTCAGATCTTGGTCAGTCAAGCCACAACGCGATGTGGAGCTCAGCCTCTCCCAGTGCCGCTGGTCCTTACCAAAACAATGTCTTTTCCTGAAGCCACTCAGAGGACTGTTCGCTACCAAAAATAAATCGGTCTCAGGTTTTTATTCATTCCAGTTGCCCCTTCTCTTGCTTCTTGCTCTACACGTGCAAACACGCGGGCGTGCAGAAGGAGGTCCCCCCTTCCCACGGGGTCTGCTCCGCAACAGCCGCAGAATCGCAGTTCCCTTCCCAACACCGACGTGTTTGGGGGCGGCGGGCGATCTGCGCAGAACAGGGCGAGGGGAAAGACTTGAGGCCTCTTTTTGTTCCTGCTGCGAGTGTGTGAATTTCGGGTAGTTTCAGGGAGGAATAAGCAGGGGGCTACTGCTCACCCCCCCGGCTCCCGTGTGATGGTATTGGCTCTGTTGTTTCACGTAGCAAATCCTGTTTGCTCCTTGTATTGCCGTGTTTAACACCGCATTGTCTTGTTTTAACAGCATTTTTCAAAAACGTCTTAAAATACTCTGTAATGCACCGTAATACCTTTTCCAGAGAGTCCCCTGACTGCATAAATTATTATAGATGGTATGAAACAACGGTGGGATTAGCTGTTGGCTGCAGATCCAATGCCAGTGCTTTTCTTTCTGGAGTTCCGTGTAATTTAACATGTCAATAGCCTTGCTGGTAAAACATGATAAAATTTTATATGGCTGTATTACTCATAATGTACCGCATATTTATGTATGAAGGATATCACTCCCAAATAGAAACGGATAGTTCAAGACAGATTTCAGTAAATGACTTTCTAAAATCTTGCTTTTTTTTAATATGTATGTTTTAATAATGACTTCTCTTTCTTGCAGACAAAATTGAAGAAGCACAAAAACAACTTAATGGAACAGAAGACCAACAGAGAGGTAATAAACAAACTCAAAAATGAAGTGGGAAAAAAACCATTGCGATTCTAGAGACCGATCCAAAGCCTTCCTGCATCAGTGAAAAGACTCGTGGACTGGGCGCTGGCCGAGGCCCCGGGCATGTCTGTCTGCAGATCAGGGGCTGTGATCTGTAACGCCCTAATTTTGCTGAAATACTTGAGTAGCTGCATTGACCTTGATGAGCCTGCTGAAGCTGTAGCATTAGGGATGTGCACGAGTTACTGACTGCAGCCTGTGCTAACTGTTTGGTTCATTATATGATTTACCTAATCATTAATAACCGTATTTGGTTTATGACAAGCAATATGTGATGATTTCTAACAGGTGCTGAAGGGGGATTGATCATCACAGGTTATTTTAAGAAACAGATGACCTGTGACAGATTCAATCTGTGTGTTAGGGCTTAGAAAGCCGGTGGAAAGTCATTGCATTTCAAGGCTGGCTGACTGCAGCGGTACCTGTTTGGTTGTGTGATAAAACCCATCTGCGCGCCTGCAGAGGCGCTGACGTTGGTGGAGGGAGCCCAAACAATACCTTGATGGGCTCCTCCCAGGTCAGCTGTGAAAGATCCATGTCCACAAGCCCAGAGCAGCACAGGGGCAGGTGGAAACCCAAATTAAGGACCCAGAGGAAGGGAGCCTGGGACCCTGTCCAGTCCCCTCCCAGGGCTGTTCCCGCAGAGCCCCACTGTCCAGGCGTGAAACCCATCACCATGAGCCATCGGGAGCAGCAATCTGGGTTGCTTTTTGGACGAAGGGCTTTGCTAGCCGGGGGTGTGGGACATGCTGGGGGATGCAGGGGAAGAGCTTTTGGGGATTGTACAGGACATACTATGGGATGCCTAGGGAAGGAACTAAAGGTGGGAAAAGGGAGCGATTTAGGTGATGTGGGGAGGAACAAATGTGGGAAGTAGAGGAGTAACAGAATAAAAAAGTCTGTTTGCATGTTAGCTGGGGCTGGCCAGGATGCTTGTCTGGCGATGCCCTGCTCCTGACCAGCACAGTCTGCCCTGTCTCCTCATTAAACTCCACCTTCAACCATTTCCCAGTGAGGGGCTCTTTACCCACTGCCTGTACGGGGGGTCTGTGGTGCAGCAGCTGGAATGAGTGCAGGTGTGTGGGTGAGTGCGTCATCGTGAGCGAGGATCAGGCTGGACAAGACAGTGAGTAGATGAAGTGGGCTGGGGGCCAGGATGGGTTTGGAGGTCTCTAAAGGTCAGCTCTGGGTGTGAGGGGGGCTGCATGTCTATAGGGGTGAGAGCAGAGCAGGGTGACTACAGGGACCAGGCAGGGGAGTCCTGGACAGCTTTGTGTGTGGGTGTGCGCGCGCGCGCGCTCACAGGCTGACATGTCCAGGTAGCAGCAACTGGGGAGACTGGGATCCAGGGGGTGTTACTGGGCAGGACTGAGTGTCTGAGCCCACCTACTGGAAGGGTCCACCTTGTACATATAGATACATTCCCATTAATGGACTTCCATCCTGCTCAGCTGTTGGTGTGAGTGCTCCGAGTGTCTGTCTGGGATCTGTATGTCCAGTTATATATATGTGTATATATATGTATGTACATGGTGTATATGTGTGCTCTGTGTGCCTGTGTCTGTTGGAAGAACATGTTCAGCCTTGCTACTGGTGGGACCTGGGGGCATGATGCGACAGCAGCCTCACCTCTCCCGGGATGCTGGATTTGGCTTGAGATTTTTTCCTCTAACAGTACGACGTGTCAGTGGTTTGTCTTGTTCTGGGTAGGCGTTCACCTCCCGTGGTGGTGAACTGTCCCTCTGGCCTGTGACACCTCTGTGAACACCACTGTAAATTGTTGATGCTCTGTCCTGGAATCAAAGTTCATTATCTTTTGAAACAATGAACTTCAAAACTTTTTGAAGATTAGAGAACATAAGACGTACTGTTTAAGGATAGCACACAAGCCTGGCCTCTTTCTGCAGTCCGTTCCTCTCGTGCTCTCTGCAGACATTGGATTAGGGATGCCTGCCTCATCCCTTTAGTATCTAGACATTTTTGGACCTGTTATCCGTGAATCTTTTTGATTTAAGGCTGTCTGCATCCAGCATAGTCTGGCAGCAAAGTGCAGAAGTTCACTACCAATCACATTAAAAAATACATTATTTTACCCTTTTTCTCGATTTCTGGCTAGTTTCCACAAGTGTCCCCTAGTTCAAGCATTGTGTGATTTCTTAAATACCAGTTCTACATTCACCTTATCTGTTGCCTTCGTAATTTTATGAACCTCATCCATGTCCTGCTCAGCTTTCTTTTCTTCAAACTCATGACTGGTTTAGTTTTTCAAGGGAAGGTTTGATACAAACTGTCTCGCATAGGCACCGGGACTGTGATGTTGCTCTACGTATTTGTGAAAGAGAAAAAAAAAAAAGTAGCTAGATAGTAATAGCAGTCCTTCAAACATGTACAAAGACTTTTCAACAAACCAGACCTTCTACTAAATAGTTTGGCTGTATTTTTGTTTAGTGGCTTGTAGATAAGTGGTATTGTCATCCAAACGTAAAAAAACTTGGCATGTAAAGTATTGCTGTCTGCTCTTGTTGCTGTTGGTCTTGCAGAAGTAATATTGATCTGGATTATTTTTTGTGATGGACATGTTTCTCTCAACTGCCCAATTGCTGCTATGAATTTTCCGAAGCTGTGCTTTGATGATATCTCCCACAGCTGTTTTACACCCTGGGTGTACCCCTGCTTTGGGGTTGAATTTAATCTTCTGCCACACATACAGGGTTTCGTTAGTGTGACAGGGAAGGTCTTGCTCCCAGCAAGTGCTCCACATGGTGTTCTTTAAAACGTGGAAGGGATGGTGAGCTTGAACTACAGAAGATTTCTCCTTGAGAAAGCAGTGAAAGCTTTCTCTGATGTGGGACCCCGTGGGTATTATGGGCTGGAAGGCAGCCAGCCGAATCTCACTGCTTTGTCTTTGATCTACCGCTGGCTGTCGTCCTAAGAAAGCCATCCCAAGAAAGTCTCTCTGTCTTCTCCCTTCCAGACTGGTAAAGTCAAGTCCTCTCAGATCCTTGTGATTACCACAGAGGCTTCTGATTTGGTCATCCCCAGAACCAGTTCAGCCACTGAAGGCCAATATGAAACGCTGTAAGCATTTGTTTTCTTCTTTATCTGTTGCAGCAGTTCTCTACCTATCACAGCAGTTTAGGTCCTAGGTACATCAGCTCCACCAACACTGTCATTGCATTCTTTAGGACTAGTGGAACTAACTTGGTTATCTCTGTACTTGGCACCAGCAATGCTAAGACTGCCACCTAAACCTGTATCTGGGCTTCTGAAACTGTTCAGGGAACTAAAGTTGGTGACAAACTCTAGTTTGGGCAGTCTTTTGGGCAGTTCCCCAAAAGAACCGTCTCATGACCTGATGCATACTCTGCATTACCCACCGATCCTGAGGTGTCTCTGGCTGTTAGGAGTACTATTCTGGACTCAACTACATCGTTTCAGATAACTGCTTCTTGCCATGTCACAGCCAAAAGCATCAATGATAAATGACTAGGTCATATGGAAGATGGATTTCCTCATTCTACTTGTGGTGATCGCTGTGTCCTCAGAGTATAAGGTGATCTGAGATGGTCTGGGGACACACGTGTTCCTCAGCCTCATCGCAGTTTAGACTTGCAGACTGTCATAGTTGTTTGTGAGGTATGAATTCATCCCTCTGAATAAGCTGCTGTTCTTGTTTCAGTTTCTACTCAAGCTTTGGATTTTCTGCAGCGTCATGATTTAACCCCAGCTGGTAACTAAGCCCCACACAGCCGCTCACTCACACTCCCACAGTGGGATGGGGGAGAAAATCAGAAGGGTAAAAGTAAGAAAACTGATGAGTTGAGATAAAGACAGTTTAATAGGTAAAGCAAAAGCTGTGTCCACAAGGAAAGCAAAACAAGCAATTAATTCACCACTTCCCATCGGCAGCAGGTGTTCAGCCATCCCCAGGAAAGCAGGGCTCCATCACGCATAACGGTGACTTGGGAAGACAGACAGATAAGGCCTTGGCTCTGTGTAAGCACTGTTCAGCAATAGCTAAAACATCCCTGTATTATCAGTGCTGTTTTCAGCACAAATCCAGAGCCCTACACTAGCTAGTATGAAGAAAATTAACTTTATCCCAGCCAAAACCAGCAGATGCAGGAGAGGGGGAGGTGGGTAGACTGGCTGTACCTATTTCTTCAATAGGTAAAACTTTAAACAGTTTACTGATTGTGACTGCAATATAACAAATCCAGCCTGAACTCAGACTTCCAGTGCCTCTAATGGCACGTAGGCATCTGCCAGTCTCCTCTCCTGATCTCTTCCCAGGACTGGCAGGTATCTCTCTGTCTAGCTTCCAGGAGAAGCCTGTTTTCAACCTATCTTATTAGGCGTCAGCGGCTTGGTGTTGTCCTGCTGCCTCAACAAGTGCAGCTGACTTTACTCAAAGCATGGGAAGATTTACCTCTTGTACACCACCTTTCCTCAAGGTCTACGCGCCATAGCATGGACCGGGTTCCACGTTCTGGTGGCTCTCTTTGTTACAGCACTCCTGGTCTCGCCCCCAGAAAAGGTGATGTCGGAAATAGCAGAAAGGAATAAGCTGTCAGTTAAGTTTCAGATCAGTGTTGGTCCCCTCCAGTTTATCAGTTCCGATAGAGTACTCATTTCGGAGTACCCACTTGAGCTGAAGGGATCAGATCTGTCCTTAAACTGTGTTAAGGTCTATTTAGCACCTATCTGAGTCTGTCATGTGCCTATCAACCAAGTTGCTATAGTTTCTCACTCCACCATTTTCACATTCCTTAAAGAGCATTTTCAGTTTCTTACCTGCTGCTAGAGATGCTGCATGTGGAATTTGAAGACTATGCAATGTATCCTCCGTTTCAGATCCTCAGCATAGCTGTTCACTGCTTGGTCTGTGAAGGTGGATTTGTAGGTTGCTCTTACCTCTTCCAGAAGTCAAGCTGTTGTGACAGGTCTTTCTTGATAATAGAGTTCCCTTCCAGAGGTACCACAAGTTTCTCCCTAAGACAGTATCAGAATTTCACCCAAATCAATTCTCTTGCTAGAGTCTTATGCTTTGCTATTAGTAGCACCCTCTTCATTTGCATCCTTAGATACAGAAGTGTTGCTGGTAGGTCCAAGAGTTTTGTCTGACTTGATTGGAGGTTGTTTAAATGGCAGCAGGCTCTGTCAGTATTTGCTGAGAAACCACCAAGACAGAACCATTCAAAGCCCTGGTTTGGACTCCAGCAAGGTCCAAGCAACCTCTGGGCTGCAGTTGAAAAATACCCATTGCGTGAATGTACATTTGAGCGGTCATGGAAAGAAAGAGTAAAGAAAGGAGAGATTACGTTCCAGCAGCAAATATTCTCCGAGATGCACAATCCACATGCACATATGTTCCCCTCCCACACTTGCAGTCCTCTCAAAGCAGTGTGTTGGCATGGAGGAGAGGCAACTGAAATTAAATGCCCTTTACCTTGTTTGCCCATCTGCTGGTTTTTTAACTAGAATATTGTATTTCTAGTAAATTGAACGGCACTGAGATTTAGGTGAGGAAGTTTGTCATTATAAATGGAAGCATGAGACACTAGTTCAGAAATGTAGCTTCTGCTGCAGATTCATGGTTGATGTACTTTGTATCTTCGGAGTCCTTCCAAACCCTCCCTGCCTTATCATCCCTCTTGTTAAATGAATGCATGTTATTGCACGACGAAATTATAGAGGGAGTTTCAGATACATTATTATAAATATACCATCATTCTCCCTAGATAAACAAGATGTTGCATGTGTCTTACCTTAAAGATTGATACCCTTTTTATGTTGCCACATCCCAGCTTAGAGACGACTCTCATCGGCCCACCATCCGGCCTCAAAGGAGCGGCCAGGTCCTTCCCCTTCCCTCCCCTCCCCACCCCACAGGTATTCCCATCTCTGCACCCTTCCCTGCCAAAAAGCAGGTGGGAGCAACTGCATGCGGGTGAGGTACCCTGCTCCCCAGGTCGTCAGCTGGGGTCAGTACTGTGGTCTTTCGTTCACGGGAAATAGGAAATTGAAGGAGAAGGGGTAGATCAAACAAAAATCTGGAAATGTGGTGCTAAACTATTTTAGCAATTTGATTTACCGGCTTACAGTGACCTCGTCCTCCACAGATGTTTCCTTGAATTTTTTCCTGTAGGTTTGCAAGCATGCAAGCTTTCTGGATTCTTTGCTGCTGCTATCATTAGTCCAAAACATTTTCGTTCCATTTTGTATTTGTAGGAAACTGTGCCTTACTCTGGGGCAAGACGTGTAACCGAGATCCAAAGTTTCATTTGATTCTTTTCATCTTTCCATCCTTATCTTCAGCAACCATATGGGCTAGAAATACAGTCGCTCTAAATGGCAGTATATAATCTTCAAAAGTTGCAAGTTACAGAGCGTCCTGTTTGCTACTTAACGCTGGTGAGAGGATTAGCTTGCCTGTTTATTTTTCTGTTGACATACACCAGAGCTACCTACCTTTTACTTTCCAAATGTTCAAAACTACAAGCTAGCAGTGATATTACATGCGATTCAGTCGTGCATTTTCTTGATGTCTGATTTCATAAAGTGTTTGTATCTACATTAAAATATGTCAATACATGTGTCTGAGAGGTAATTTATTTAAATTGTTCTGTGTACGTCAAACTATAAGGCTTTAAATCAAGGCTGAATTATCTTCCTAAAATATTTACAGCAACTCAGACAGCCGTGATTGGCTTAATGCAGGAACTATTCGTGTCTGTAGCTCGTGTCATGCGAGATCTCACATTTTCATGAAGTCCCATCAATTCTTAAAATCTCTGGTGTTTTCACATTGAGGGAACATTGTGTGCTGCTAATAACAACAATGACGACTTGAAAGGTTCTTTCTGTCTTCAAGCACATCGAATGCAGGGTTTGTGCCCGCGAAGGACAGGGAGAAAACTCTCCTGACTTCTGTGGGAGCAGGAATCATCTCTGGTACCATTTAATGTCATTTTTCATTGCTTTCGTCTTCAACAGTTAAGTACATTTTAATGTCCTCATTTTACCAGTGGGGGCAAACTAATCAAAATTGAGATGTTTACATGTTCTTTGCTCTGAGAAACAACATTAGAATATGGGCTTAACCCAGGGAAGTTTTCTGGCTCCTGTAAACCTCCTGGGTTGTGAGTCAATGTCTGTATCTGCTATTTCTATTTTAATTTTCTTTGGTTAGTACATTTAGTTTAGACTACTAGCAGCTGAAATCTGCTCGGTAAATCCACTGCTGGTGCTAGACACAGCAAGAACTGGTATTGTTTTGACAGGCAGACAAACAGATTTACAGTTTTAAATTGAACATTTCATCCTTCGGAGCTATTATGAGAACTTGGTTAAAGCATTAATGGGATGTTAAAATAATAGTATTTTGACTTTTTCTGAGTGACAGTTCAGGAAAAGACATTCCAACCTACAAGTATAATTTTCAAAGGGACATTATACAGATTAGCTTTGTAAAAACAATCTCCCTGATAGTAAATGGAAAGTGGCTATTCCAAGTCACGGTACAGTGCGTTGTTAAATCACTGGCTATGTTTTCAGACACAGTAACATTTTGTGCTTGACCCTGCTTTAATGAATAGAAGGATTTCTTGCAAGTTTCTAAAATCTGAGGCCCAAACAAGCTTTATTTTTGTGGTGGGAGGATGCTGAGCTAACGAACTAGCTGATTCGAGAGGAGTACTTACGCGCATGTAGTAAATGCAGTAGGTTGCTAATTTTAGCTGATGTGAGCTGGGAGCAAGCCAGTTGTGGAAATGCAAGATTTTTCACTTGTTAGCTTCCTTGGAGTCTGCCTTGCATATGAGTAATGAGTGGGGTTTTTTTCATACTTTCCAGATACTCCTTTAGTTCCTTTTAGTTGTTAATTTCCTTTGGCCTCCTCCGGAAGGGAAAATATAATATATAAATGGATGGTGAGTTAGGTGCAGTGTACCAGAGGTGTTGGCACTGAGGACCTCCCAGTGATGTTGAGGCAAACGTACCCTGGGGGAGATCGTCCTTCCCACCTCTAGCACGCCAGACCGAGCTTCCACGCTTAGGACATTCCTGGTGACTAGATTTCCATCAAGTCAACTTCTCCTGCTTTTGTCATGTTCACAGCGCCATTTAGTCCTCCAAGAAAGACCTGCTGCGTAAGACTTTTCCTACTCACTTTGCCAGAACTCCTGTTTCTTTCTCTATTTTTAAATAGCACGGTTGTTAGGTGTGAGCTGTTTGCTGCTCTTCGTTTCTCTTCAGTTGCTACAGGCAGTATGGAAATTGCTCCATTTGATCCCTGCTTTTCAAATGGAAGATGATATTAAAGCAACGCAGGGAATATGACTAAGGAGCTTGTTCTGTTTGAACATCATGATGTGCAAAGAGAGTTTAGTTAACATCTTGTTCCCTTAATTTCTGTTTTTTTCCCCGCAGACTCATGTTTGGGGATTTTATATTCTGTATCTCATCTGACCAGATAGCAGTTGCTCATTGCTGATAACCCTTAAAGTGGTTGCTGTTTCATGAGCCATTCCATAATTCTGTTTTACTGGCCTTTCTTCTTCTGTGTGTTAGGGGTAGAAGTTGTTCTAATGATTTATTAGCCAAATCCCAAATTCCAGTAATAACTGATAATCCTTAACTTGTAAACAGATAATTTAGTCATGAAGCTGTTCACAACATTGCCTGATGTCCTAAGAAGATTTCCAGATGTCCCTGAGGTATTTTAGTTAATTTCTGGCAACACACTTTCTCTAACTGGTTATATCTAAACAGCTTTATTCTTACACGGATAATGGGGTGGAACTGGTTTCTGATTAGGCTTTGACTGGGAGCTTGGTAACTTGCCTTTGGGGAGGCATCCTGTCTTTTTTTCGATGTCTTTGGAGTCCTCAGCGAGGAAGAACTTCTCGGGCTAGGATTGCTGGTGATGTTAGCTGTCATAATGTTGCCTCTCCACCTGCTCATAATCAGCGTGCTTTATCTTAACAGCACTTAAGCAGTGATTACTTTTCTTAGTTTAGTATTAAGGCTTCTGTGTAGATTAGGAATATAAAGTTGTTAAATGTCTGTAATGCAGAGCCAGTACATAAACTCCCGAGGGCTACTTAACATAGTCAATATTTTTAATTTTTTTTCAGCATGTTTAAAATACTGTAGTACATGCCCTTGCTGAATGTTCATCTATTGACATTTTGTGTGAGTAGTCAGGCGTTAGCCATAGGTTGTGTGGTCAGCGTTTGCTGTTCTCGTGTTGCATTTTCCTCTGCCTTTCCGTGAAGTGCTGAGGTCCTGTGAAACTTCACAGCGGTTCAGCCTCTGCTGGTTTCTTACACACACGATGGTGGGAAATCTCGGTTAGTATCAAATGTCATGTTTCATTTCATGTGTTTCACGCTGAGCAGGAAATTAACTCTTTTGGGGGAAAAAAAAATCCATTTCATTTTGGTCAGAGATTTTCAGACATGCCAAAATGTTGCATTTGATTCCTGTTCACATATGGATGGTGGCGTTTCTCTGCTGAGGCCCTGGTGTTACCTCAGCGGTCAGATGTTTATTGCTGTTTGATCTTCATGGTCTTCCTCATCAAGCACGCTGTTCTTATGGCTAAAAACCTGCTGGTTGGTAGTGCCTTCACTCAAGCCAAGAAGCTAAATGCACAAAATGAGACCAAACTCCTATAAAGAAGATCTTTCTTGGTCTCGTTAGCGTAAGGTAGTTATGTCCTTACATCCCATCAGAAGTCTCGCCGTCAAGGATGTCTTGATGTGAGCAGCCATGACTTGAAAAGGTGCCATCAGAAAGACAGCCCCAGACTGCAACTTGTCATTTACTCTTTACCTGTCCCACGGCCAAACCAGAGTTGGCAGGCTCCCACGTCTGGGATGAAACTGTATCGCAGGGGAGCTGCCTGATAAGCCCGAGCCGTGTGCCTCGGGGCGAAGGTGTCTCGCTTACCTTGTGCTGAAACGTTATTGCGCAATTTATAAAGCTAATCCGCTCTGCTCACGTACTCCTAGTGCAGGAGGAGCAGCCCAGCATACGCCTTTCTCTGTGGCTGCACCTTTAAACCTGCTTTATTTCACTTACTAGCATGTATATTTTCTTGATATATTTTCTCTTCCCCACTCCTGCACCAGCTTGTGTCTCTCTCAGGCTAGTTTGAAATATAGGCAGGCCTTTTGTTTCAGGAAAATGTTATTCAAAGGCAAGAAATACTTCTTCCAGTGTTTCCTTCAAAGTGACGATTCCCTCCTGGTAATATAGAATTAGCGGAAACAGTAGATTGTATAGTTTAAACATTACATTTTGTACTAAATTTGATTAAACAGTGTTTGCCTGTTCTTCGTTGTTGCTTACTTTTGGTAAACAACAATCTGGGTATTTCTTGGAACGTATTTATTTGAAAATCTCTAAATTGCATACAAATAGACTTAGGTATAAAGCAACGCCAGCCACATCTGTAGTTATGCTAAAGCATCTGGTGGAACAAACTGAACATTTTTAGATTGCATTGCTTTTATTGAAGCGCCTGTTAGGTTCACCGTCAGTGAGATGAAGTGTGTGCAGGATTTGTTTGATGGTGGAAGTTGGGAATAGGAAAAGGAATTAAGCAACAAGAAAAATTGAAAAGCAGGATTCCTGGGGGATGCTATTCTCCATGTAGCTGGAAAGTGTATCATTGGTATGTATTCTCATCCAGATGACTTATTAAGATGAAGACCTATAGAAGCATGTAAATAGCATATTGGGTATAAATGTGAGCAAAAGTATTTTGCAGACCTTCAGCTTTCCATATTCCAATCTCATAACAATGGAAATTGATGAAAACTGTGTTAAAATGACTATGATAAAATGAATTCTATTACAGCGACTGGATTTGGGGACAAGGGGAGAGCAGTGGATGTCATTTTTTACCCTGACTTTAACAAGGTTTTTGACACTGTCTCCTGCTATATTCTTCTATCCAAGTTAGGGTGTTAAGGTCTGAATAGGTGGACAACCAGAGGAGTAGCAAGTCTGGTTTCAACAGATGCAGATGCAAAGCCCTGCATGCAGGCAGGAGGAGCCCCTGCAGCGAGACCCGCTGGGGACTGACTGGCCGGGGAGCAAAGGCGCTGGGGGTGCGGTGGGCAGCCAGCTGGGCACGAGCCAGCAACACGTCGGGCACCGGGGGAGGCCACAGCATCCTGGGCTGGAAGAGCAGGAACATGGCCAGCAGATCAAGGGAAGGGATTATCCTCCCCTACTCAGCAATCCTTAGATCACGTTTAGGTAATGTGTCCGGTTTTGGGCCCCACAGTGCAGGACGAACATCAAAAACCTGGAGTGAGTTCAGCATTGGGACACCACAACCGTCAGGGCTGAAGCACTTGTCCTGTGAGGAGAAGCTGAGGGACCGGGGCTCACTCAGCCTTGAGAAGAGGTCATTTTTTGGGGGTTATCATGAAGATGAAGTCAGACTCTTCACAGTGGAGCATGGTGGGAGGATGAGAGGCCATAGGAATAAGTTGAAACAAGAGAGGCGCAGACTGGCTTGTTCCCCACGAGGACAGTCAAGCAGCGGAAGATGTTGCTCACAGAGGCTGTGTAGACTCTCTCCTTGGAGGTTTCCAAGACCCTACTGGACAAAGCCCTAAGGACCACAGTCTGATCTCATAGCTGGCCCTGATTTCAGCAGGAGGTTGGACTAGTGGCTTGCTGAGGTCCCTTCCCACCTGAATTATCTTGTGATGTTATGAAATACTAATTTTTAAATTTGGGAAACTAACTTACTGGTAGTGTTACTGGGTATGATTTCTTGGTGTATATATCAATACACATTTTCTCTACAATTACCTTTAGTACATGAACTTGAGATACGCTGATTTTATGGGCTTGCCAGGGTGTGATGGCAGAGCGCATTAAAATTTAATTTGACTTTACAAAAATGTATGCTGTCATTGAGGTTAATGGCACTGCTCAAATGAGTGCTGGTACCACGTATTAACACAGGTGCACCTTCCCTGGAGCTTATGTTAGTAGGACTTTCGCTATTTTGGTTAATCATGAGAAATTATGCTATTAAAATAGTCATTCCAGTGCAAAAACCTGGTGTGAAATGACCCTTAAAAGAGGGTTGAGGAGCCTCTCTCTTGCTGACAGCCAATACAGTACCTTTGATGGGTCACACATCAAGCCAGAGCTTCGTGTTGTCTGTTAAAAACACCAAGAAAAAGAATCATATGTTTACAGGCAATATGAAACCATGAAACCATACTTACCTTATCCATGCCTTACGGAATGGTCCAGTATTTGCTGATAGGAACAAAAGGACAGACGTTGGCATAGGTGAGCGCTTGATCCAATCCCTGTCAGAATGCTTTAGCCTTTCAATGTCAACACCCCCCCTGCCATTTTTTAATTAGTTAATTAATGTCAGATTGTTCTTTACATACAGATCAAGTGGTTTTCAAGGGCCCACTCTGTATATGTTTAGACTGGTGTTCTCAGCAATTGTGTTGGGTTTGCGTGGCAGGGTTTTGGTAGCAGGGGGGCTACAGGGGTGGCTTCTGTGAGAAGCTGCTAGAAGCTCCCCCTGTGTCTGACAGAGCCAATGCCAGCCGGCTCTAAGACGGGCCCGCCGCTGGCCAAGGCCAAGCCAATCAGCGCCTCTGTGATAACATATTTAAGAAGTAGAAAAACACTTGGAGAGAGAGAGCTTTTGCAGCCGGAGAGAGGAGTGAGAAGATGTAAGAAACTCTGCAGACACCAAGGTCAGTGCAGATGGAGGGGGAGGAGGAGCTCCAGGCGCCGGAGCAGAGATCCCCCTGCAGCCCGTGGTGAAGGCCATGGTGAAGCAGGCTGTCCCCCTGCAGCCCATGGAGGAAGGATGAGGGGGTGTAGAGATTCCACCTGCAGCCCGTGGAGGACCCCACGCCGGAGCAGGTGGAGGCACCTGAAGGAGGCTGTGGCCCGTGGGAAGCCCACGCTGGAGCACGTTCCAGGCCGGACCGGTGGACCCGTGAAGAGGGGAGCCCACACCAGGGCAGGTTTGCTGGCAGGACTTGTGACCCCGTGGGGGACCCCACGCTGGAGCAGTTTGCTCCTGAAGGTCTGCACCCCGTGAGAGGGACTCCATGCTGGAGCAGGGGAACGATGAGAGGAGTCCTCCCCCTGAGGATGAAGAAGCGGCAGAAACACCGTGAGATGAACTGACCGTAACCCCCATTCCCTGTCCCCCTGTGCCGCTGACGGGGGGAAGGTTGAAGCCGGGAGTGAAGTTGAGCCCGGGAAGATGGGAGGGGTGGGGGGAAGTGTTTTAAGAGTTGATTTTATTTTCTCATTCCTCTACTCTGTTTTGCCTAGTAATAAATTAGATGAATTCCCTCTCTAAGTTTGGTCTGTTTTGCTCGTGACGATAATTAGTGAGTGATCTCTCCCTGTCCTTATCTCGACCTACAAGCATTTCGTTATGCCTTTTCTCCCCTGTTTAGTGAATGAGGGGAGTGAGAGAGCGGCTCTGGTGGGCACCTGGCCTCCAGCCAGGGTCAACCCACCACAGCAATGAAAGCTATTAAGCATGGGTTAAGCCTACTGACCGAGGTTTTCAAATATCGCAGCTGACTTGGAGTGCCCCAAGTTCCTTGACTTGCCTCCTGACCTCTGAAACAGGGAGTGACCAGCCTGTGGCCATGTCAGGAAGTCTGAAGTTAGGCACCTGAGATAAGACTGTTAAATAAGTTTGTTGGTGATTGACTTTAAAGTCCTCTCTATTTGTACTTAAAATTAAGTACGGCCCTTGGGTTAATCTTGTTCAAATCCTTCTGTTGACGACTGTGAACATTTTCATAGTTGTATGTGTGTTTTATGTAATCAAGGTGGGATTTTTGTTTGTTTGGGGTTTTTTTTAATGCTTTGGAAAAAATATAATTTTAGGAAAAATACTGATGGCTGTACTTAACATGTAGGAGGCAGTATGAAGCTAAAGAGGTAATTTAATAAAAAATGAAAGTTTAGTTATTCCCTGCTGTGTTTAATGTAAGTTCTAGTGGCCTTACATTTGCCGGCAAGACTTATTTCTTTATCTCATAATCATGCTCTTTACTTATTCATGGAAACAGACCCAGTGGGGTGATTCATGAGTGCTTTCAACAGTTTTGGTGAAATCAAAATGAAATAAGTATCGGATGTCAAGAATAAGAATGTTTTTGAATATCTAAAGACACTGGGAAGCTTAGCTTTAATCAGAATAAGATCCTTAGTAATGGTCTCTCTCCTTTGAAAAGCCTTCCACCTTTGAATCGCTACCGTTGTTAAGTGTCGGAGTAACCTTGTAGCTGTACATTTAAGACATCAATTAGTATTTGAACACTTTCAGAAGAGGCTTGATCTTACTTGCAGTGCCCTGGGAGCAAAGTAGAGATTTAGGAGCTAATGTTTAGGCACTTGATTTGAAAATCTGGTCTATGTATTTAAGCCTACAGTGATTTTTTTTTTTTTTTGTTTAATTCTGCATCATAAAGTGAGGACATGAGACAAAAATTGTGCCATTCATTGGACTGTAAGGGCAGGTAGCAGTTTCTTGCTCTGCATTTCACAGGGTAGCACTGAGAGAGAAGGGAGCTTGGTGCCTTGCTTCAGTTCCTTCTTTTTCTCTTCCTTTTTTTAAAGTACAAGCACGTAGCTCTATTAGAAAGGAGAGAAAGCGAGTGGGTGTTATAATAACATGTAGGCTTTGAGACAGGCAGTTCTGAAAGTTACTTAAACAAAACCATTGAGATCATTTTGTCAAGACACTGTCTAGTTCACCAGCGAATGTTACGGAAGAAAAAATCAGATCGCTTATACCTTTCCTTTATTTGCTGCATGAGTTACTCTGCCAGATTGCTATCTACACCATCACCCTTGTGTTCTTTCGCTCTATTTCCTGTGCAAAGTGCAGCAGAGAAATTATAGGTGAACAAAGTCATGTTTAGAAACATCAGCTTTCTTGTCATGTTTTGAGTGCAGAACTCATACGGAAGCAAAAGAATTAGAGAGAGAGGCCTGATGGCAAAGCAGCACAAAGCCAACCAGGCAAAGCATGAAAGAGATGCTCCCGTGTCCCTGCGATCTGAAAAGTGAGGCGCTGAGCACAATGGCATTGCTACCTCTCCTCTCAGGCTGGGTAACTTAATCCTATTTGATGTAATACAGCTTATGAAAAAGATACTTTTTAGGTATCTGATTGAGGTGACAGCACTTCTCAACACCACCACTTCACCACCTGAGAAAAAGGGAAATTGCCTCCGAACAATGAGAAGGGCTTTGTCATTGGAGAGGGAGGTGAGCAGAGCATGTGGAGTGGGGGGGGAGAAAGAAAAGCAAATCAACTTCTTTTTTTTTCTTTCTTGTTTTCCACATGAGGATGTTTTTACTTTCTTTTTGTTCAGCATCAGCTTGTTGATGTGGGTGCACAGCCCTGGCAAGTTATCACACTCCTGAAAGTTTGTAGCTCTGAAAGGCAGAGGAGTGTTTAACGTTCTGGGACGGATGTTTTCCACCAGTTTTGTTGTTACATCTGGAAATATTGATGCAGTTGATCTTCGTGCAAGCATGTAGCTGTAGGTTAACAAACGTGGAATGGAATATCTTCAGCATAAACTGGGAATGTGAAAAAGAAGACTTAAAAGGAATGAAAAGCTTAAAATAAGTGAAATGAACTTGTCACAGATTCCTTTTTTCTCAAATAGGCTAGAAATTTGGTTATTAGCAAACATGAGGTGAGTATTTCCATTAATAATAAGGATTTCTAAATTATCAAGGAGCAAAGTAGAGCACAGGACATAAACTGTTGTTAAGCCTTGTTAAAGCCATTGTCAAGAAAGTACGTTTTACAAGATTTTACAGGTGAGTGCACCAAAGCAAACAGGTGACTCCATCTCTGGAATCACAAAAGATGTAGAGTCAGAAATACAAATAAGAAACTAGTTCTTATGATTTTCATAGACTGGATTTTTATTGGTATAGAAGCAGCACAATTAGTAGTTGTGAAGACTTAAGAAGATGACTTCTTTATGTAATGCCATGCATAACTTGCCTTTGTTTATTCTTTTTTCTTTCCTTTTCAATTTCTTGAACAATTTTTACAGTTTGGCATGTGTTGAACAACATTTTTTAAAAGTAAAGCAGCAAACAGATTATGGAAAATTCAGATCCTGTGTTCATAACGAGTTCATATTTTTAATTATTTGATTGGTAGATTAGAGATACATTTTTACTTTCTTTCAGGCTTTCTTAAGCCATATTACACCTTTCAGCTGTATTGGTTTCCAGTTCACTGGCACGGTGCAGGTCGAGTATGCTTGTTCTTCTGCACTATATGATTGAAAGCCAGGAATAGTAGTTATTTAATATTCTGAGGCATCAGGAAGAAGCACATCATTTGATTGTTCCGTTACTGCAGTATAAAACACCTTAGTCTTTTTGTGTACATTTGTCTGCTTGGGTGTTCGCAATTCTTGGCACTCTTGTCTTCCCAGCTATGTGTAATCTGCCCAGCTCTTCCCGTAGCGCTCCAGTACAAACACCGGCAGTATGATCGGTGTGGAGGCGTGATTGTGACGGGATAAAAGCTGCAGTGTGTGCATGAAAGGAACCAAATTACTTAGGCTCAATTAGTGTGGCCATGCTTCTGAGAGATCACCAAACCATGGCTAAAAGCACCCTTTTATATAATTACCTTGTTATTTTCTTTCTGATTCGTGTAAAATTGGTTTTTGTTATTGAAGAAAAAACAGTTGCAGTAGACTATGAATTTTAAAGAAATCACCTTAATATTATTGATGATAGTTTATTAGTGTAAGCCACTTGTTCAATTGTGAGGCGACGGGAATTACAAAACATCGTGATGGAAGACAGCTCAGCTTTGAATATGTTATATTCAGTCTAACATGAATAGGTTTCGGTAATAAAGGAATAAATGCAAAATTTGTTTAAAGGTTAAGTGAATGATTAGTGCAGAAATTTCTTTCTAGATGCACAAGAGGAGCACAAAGTCCCCATAACTAGGATTTGGAGCGAGTAGTTTGTGCAAGGGATGTGAATGTGTCCTTCATGGGACTGCAGAATGTCACAAAACAGTCTCTTACTCTTCACAGTTAAACTTCCTCTAGTAGGGCTGAGAAAGGAATAGTTCAGGTTCTGCAGAATTTCCACATTTGCAATACCTTATATGTGATGTGTAGTCTTTAATCTTTCAGTTTGCAAGAAAATCTCCTGAATATACATTCACCCTAAATGAAAATATGCATACATTAAGTTGGCATCAAGTTGGAAACAGGATTTTGAACTTCCAAGTATCTGGCGTTAGCGGACATCCCAGTTGGGTTATGCTGTGGCGTGGAAAAAACATCTTCTTGCCTTTCTTTTCCTACCAGTCACTTTGCATTCTCTTCTGCTAGACAGGCTTTAGGCGTTGCCTGGATTTCCTTTACATGGAGCAGGAATTTCACCCTGGCTTCATCAGCTCCAGTATCTCTTGTCAGATGCAGACTACGTGTTGGCTTTCCTCCCACCGCAGCGTACGACCCAGCTGGTGTTTCTGCAGAAGGATGGTCTTTGTGCCACTCAAAGGGGGCCGTTGGGTTGATGGGTACTGGGAAGTCTGAGCTGTCTCCACGTACCTCTTTGTGAAGTTGACTGTGAGAATGTTGTCCCTTTATACGTGGCCTTAAGGCTTTTTTTTACCTATAAGTGCACATAAACCTCTGTTCCTGAGTAACTCTGTGCAGGTAAACATACTACATGGAGTTACTTGATACTGCTTCCCAAAACGCATATGCAGCTGAACCTTTTCAGAGGCATCAGCCCTCTAGTCGCATCAGATTCTTCCTTTGCTTTGAATATTGGCAATCAGACGAGCATGGTTTTGGCTAACAGCCTAATGAATGAGTTGTAAAAGCTTAAGAAAATGGATTTAGATCCATTTAATAGTTGGTTTCCTCTGCACTACCAGTGATGGTTGCTGAGGCAGTGGCTATGACTGAGTGGATGTTAGGAAGGAAGTTAAAAAAAAAATAAATAATTAACTAACAGATTAAATATCCCACTGTTGAGGTAAACGAAGGTGTGTAACATCAGGTATCTTTAAAAAAAAAAAAAGCTTGTAAGTATCAACACTGAAATTCAGTCTACATGCATTTTTTGTTATAGAGGAAATTGGACTCTCTCTACAAATGTAAGTACTTGCTACAAAATTATTCTGCTGAGTAATATTCCAATTCATTTGCTCTTCACTACACCCCTGAAACTCTGCGTGCATACCTGCTTAAAATCAGCAACAAGTGTAGCTAGTAATGAAATAATTCAAATTTAGTTTATTTTGTTTCATAATGCACAAATAGAAAATCATTTAAGTGTGACTGATTTTATTCATCCACAGGAGTTGCTCATCTGAAATGCTATTGAAGTTCAGTAATTGAAGCTCTGAAATACAGTATTTGACAGATGGTGTGGGTGGCTGTGCCATTTCCATGATAAATCTACTTACAAATATAACCATGAGGAAGTTGTCTTCATTCCTTGACTGCTGTAACATATAGATGGAAAAAGTGACAAACACGACATGAAAACAGATTTGTGTCTTGGTTCTTCATTTTCCTGCTATAATGATTTGAATTTTTAAACAAGTGCAAGAGAGAGGTTTCTTTTTACTTTGTCTGAAAAGGAATTGCTATAAAGGCCAAAATATTCTTTCAGTAGCTTTTCTTTGCTTACATTTCCTTTGAAGCTTTTCCTATAGCAAATGTCTTACAGCATCAGTTAGAAAGCATTGCTCTTTTTAAATGACAGCTAAATAGATCTTTGCTAAGATACATTTACTGTTAAAAAAAATATCGGAGGCTGGAGAAGTGGACAGTCCTGTTGCCCCAGGGCTTACTGTTCAAACTTAGAGGTAATAAAATGGCATAAATAAAAATATACTGCATTATCCAGTTTTAATATTCTTTTTTATTCTCTTTGTGTTTTAACAGAAATCACCGATGCTGGTACTAGAGGAACCCAAGATACAATTAAGGGTGTGAAAAGAAAAAAGATTGTGACTGAAAACCATCTAAAAAAAATACCAAAATCGCCTTTGAGAAGCCCCGCCGAAGCCAAGGTTAAGCAAAATGTGGACCCTTCACCGCTAAAAGCTCTTTCAGATGCCTCCGAACACGCCACAGCACAGGATCACCTACCCGTGCAAAATGGAAATCAATGTACCAAACAAAATGGGGGAGCGCTTAGTAGTGAGATAAGTGTTGAAACAACCAAGTCTGAGACATCGATGCAGACAAAGCTGTCACTGGCGCATCAATCCTTAGATTTGGGTAAACAGGCAGTGGAGGATACCGATGCAAACCAACTGAACTCACCAGAGAAGAAGTCTCTCTCAAACTCCTCAAGTAAAACAAAGACTGACAGTAATGAATGTATTAATTTTGTTGATTGCAGTACGTCATCCCCGTGTACACGTACTGCATTCGATGTCTTACTAAAAGCTATGGAGCCTGAACTGAACACCTTAGCACAAGAGTGCCCCCCTTATGGGATGCAGATAGAGAAACTGAGACCAAATAAAACTGTAAGCACCTCTTCTAGTCTCACATCCAATACAATGAGCGTCCAAAATCAACCTGCTTTGTCACAGCACGAGTTTGCAGCCGGACCTCACTATTACCCCTGTACGTTAAACAATGTGCATGTAGCAGTAACAGCCAAGACTGGACAAGCACAAGGCCAATCAGTTTCTCATTCACAAGACCTTATTGCTAAAACCAGTCAACAGAATCACCAGGTTGTTATGTGTCCAAGTTTCACCAGGTCGCTGGTGCAACAGCAGAGTCAGGAAAACCCCAAACTCCAACAGATATACAGCATAGCAGTAACTTCGTCTGTCGTTCACACTTCCTCTTCCACTGTAACTCAGGTTTTTCCTCAAAACCAGTTAGTAGCAAGTTCATCGTCACCTTTGACAATTAGCACATCGAGTTCAACACACTTGTCTATAGGTCCCATGTATAATTCAGCCCAGATAGCATCAGCTGTAAACCATGGAGTAGAACAAATATGTAACCTCTTGAAAGACCAGAAGCCTAAGAAGCTAGGGAAGTACGTCTGTGAGTATTGCAATCGGGCCTGCGCCAAGCCCAGTGTTCTCCAAAAGCACATCCGATCCCATACTGGAGAACGACCGTATCCTTGTGTGACGTGTGGGTTTTCATTTAAAACCAAAAGCAATCTGTACAAGCACAAAAAATCTCATGCGCATGCTATCAAGCTTGGACTTGTGCTACAACCAGATTCGGGTGGCCTCTTCTTATCTCATGACTCGGATAAAGCACTTAGCATTCATTCGGATGTGGAAGAAAGCGGCGAAAGTGAAGATGAAGGCACCGCTGATGAAAGACAAGATGATCAAGAACTGGAACCCGCACAGATAGTGAAAGTCATTTCAAGTGCAGAAACGTTGCAGAAAGGAAGCCCTATTCCATTAAGCAACCCAGACTGTATACCAGGTGACTCTTCATTACATGATACAGAACCTCAAGTAAGGGCAGCTTTACCAAAAGTAGTAGTTCATCCTGTAAATGTTTCTCCATTAAGGGCCGATAGCCCAAAAGTAACAGAACCAGCACCTGAGCTTGCTGCAGCACAGAGAAAAGGAGATTTTAAAGTGACAACTCTTCAGTCAAATTTGACACATACCGCCTCATTCAAGGAGAATGACATAAAGCAGCATCAGAAAGCAGAAATGGGCCTATTAGAGGAACAGCTGGGATCTGCAGTAGGAGCGATGCACGCTCAGCTCCAGAGACAACAGGCAACCGATGGCTCCCAAGACCAGCAAGGAAAATGTCTTTTGAGCCCTAGAAGTTTAGGTAGTACCGATTCTGGTTATTTCTCTCGTTCTGAAAGTGCCGATCAAACAATGAGCCCACCAGCTCCCTTCGTACGAGGATTGTTGACCTCTGAGAAAGATCCAAATAAAAACCTGCCCTGCATGCCACGAGCAAGTGGCGTGGTAGCATCAGTGGTACAAACTGTTTGTGCTGACAAAACTCTGACTCTCTCTGGCCAAATGCGACCTCCCATGGCAACAAAAACTCTTGAGGAACGTATCTCAAAGTTAATTTCTGATAATGAAGCTGTTGTGGATGACAAACAGTTAGATAGCGTGAAACCAAGAAGAACATCTCTCTCGAGAAGAGGAAGCATAGATTCGCCAAAATCTTACATATTTAAGGATTCTTTCCAGTTTGATTTAAAGCCCATGGGAAGAAGAACTAGCTCAAGCTCTGATATACCAAAGTCTCCTTTCACACCCACTGAGAAATCAAAGCAAGTTTTTCTTCTTTCTGTACCATCTCTTGACTGTTTACCTATAACACGAAGTAATTCCATGCCTACTACCAGTTACTCAGCAGTACCTCCAAATGTAATACCTCCCTCTCATCCCCTTCGAGGAAGTCAGTCATTTGATGATAAAATTGGCTCTTTATATGATGACGTTTTTGTATCAGGACCTGCTACTCCACTGAACCAAGGCGGACATCCTCGGACCCTTGTTAGACAGGCAGCGATAGAAGATTCTTCTACTGGTGAAAGCCAAGTTCTTGGACCAGTGCGACCTGTAGAAGAAAGTTATCTGGGGTGTAATTTATCAAATGAATCTTTATTGCAAAGGAGCAAGTCTCTGGCACAGGGATCAAATTTAGAAAAAACAAAGAAGTCCCCTCAGGTGCGAGGAACAATGTTTGAGTGTGAAACCTGCAGAAACAGATATAGGAAACTGGAAAATTTTGAAAACCACAAGAAATTTTATTGTTCAGAGTTGCATGGACCTAAAACTAAAGCCGCAATCCGAGAGCCTGAACATAAAACTGTTCCAAATAGTACACAGCCTCAAATTCTACACTACAGAGTCACTACTTCAACTGGCGTCTGGGAGCAGACACCCCAGATAAGGAAAAGAAGGAAAATGAAAAGTGTTGGCGAAGATGATGACCCACAGCAAAATGATACGAGCATTCCATCAAAGAACGCCGAAGGCCAAAGCAAGCCAGCAAACTCTTCCAGTCTGTCAAAACACAGTGCGACAACAGTGGTAGGATCACAACAGGCAAGCAACCTTCTCCTTCAAAGTTCCCAAATTCAGCTTGTGGCTCGAGGCACCGATCGGAGTACCGAGCCAAAGATGGCTCCACTCATTGAAAAGCAGGCAAGTTCAGCTGTGCAAGAAAAGGTGGAGTTGAAAAGACAAGGGACTGGCATTTCAGTAATACAGCACACCAATTCACTGAGCAGAAATAGCTCATTTGAGAAATCAGAGTCATTTGAAAGAGTATCACCAGTTTCTTCTCAAGAGCCCAACAAGGTTGCGAAGCACCGCTCTTTGAATACAGTTGTCATCCAAGAGGATAGACACTCTCATCTGAATACTCCCCAGCATCATCAACCCCTGGCGTCAGAAGCACCTAGAGGGGAAGTTCAGGGAAGCCAAATAGTTTCTAATGAGAGAAGCGCACCGCTTCAGCCGTCAAGACTTGTGCGCCAGCATAACATCCAGGTTCCTGAAATACTGGTCACAGAAGAACCAGATAGGGACCAGGAAAACCAATGCAGCGATCAGGAAAAGACAGAAAGGTTTAATTGGCCACAGCGCAGCGAAACACTGTCAAAATTGCCAACAGAAAAGCTTCCACCGAAGAAGAAAAGAATTCGCTTGGCTGAAATGGAGCATTCATCTGCCGAATCGAGTGTTGACTCCACGCTTTCCAGAAGCCTAAGTCGGGAGAGTAGCTTGTCTCATGCCTCCAGTTTCTCAGCTTCGCTCGATAAAGATGAAACTTTGAAGGCTGAGAACTCTTCCAAAGCAGAGCCTGGTAGTAAGTCATCAGAGTTCCTCATGATTCCCCCTGGCTCGCACGCACTGGCTGTGCCTGGCCCTCATTACCGGGAAATGAGACGTGCTGCCTCAGAGCAAATCAGCTGCACGCAGCCGTCAATGGAGGTTGTGGACTACAGGAGTAAGTCTTTTGACTGTGGAAGCATGTCTCCGTCAAAACCCACCCCGCTCGTAGAGAGAGCCACTCCAAAAGTGTCGTCTGCAAATGGAGTGACTGGACACGTGCCTCTGCTAGAAAGGAGGAGGGGGCCATTTGTAAGACAAATATCTTTAAATATTGCTCCAGAAAATCATCAGCCTCAAGTTAAATCCACTTCTTCCTTTCAGACAGCTCATGCTACGGATGTGCCCACGGTGCCATTGCACAGGCTGCAGACCTCTGGCAAGTCTTCAGTGGAGTTTCCTTCAAGTACTCAGCATTCACAGACTCACTCCAGGCCTCACTTGGCAATTCAAAATTGTAATCCTGTCAGCCTGTCTTCGGTTCCGCAACCTCTAGATCACGTGTTGAATAATCAAGGACAGCCATCCTCAACTCATCAGCCTTCCCAGACATCTACTAAAACATCAACCCAAGGGGAACAAGTGAGCACATACGTGCTTTCTTGTCATCCGGAGGAAAAAAAGGATTGTTTTGCTCCAAAGTATCAACTTGAAGTTAAAACATTACATATAGGTCAGCCATACTCTTCTAAATTGCTACAAAATACTTTATCAACTCAGCCTGTTCCAGGTCAAGTTGGGGTGGACCAGAACGCATCCTCCTTTGAACTGCAGGCTAAACTGCCTGACATGTCTAATCCATACTCTGTGCCTCCTCTAAAGCAAATAGTCCCTAGTAACTGCAGCAGTCAAATACATCAGATTCCTCCTTTCGTGGTTCCCGTCCGTATTCACAGCAGTATGCCATCCTATGGCTTTGCAACTGTTACACCCCTTCCTCACATTTTAGTGACCCAGGATCAGGTAAATCAATCTGTTTGCAAAACAAATGTTGCGACAGTGCCAACGCTTGAGGGCAAAACTCAGCTGCCAAAATCTCACAAAGATCATCAGAGGACTTTGCCAAATTCATTTGAATTTGAAAATTCTCAACCAGAAAGTGGAACCAGAAATTCACCTTTGTCAAGCTCTTTGAATATTATTCAGAAAGTGCCAGTTAGCGGACTCTTCCCTCAACCAGAAGCTACAGCTTCAAGTAAACGAATGCTTTCCCCAGCCAACAGTTTAGATATTGCCATGGAAAAACAGCAAAAACGTGTTAAAGATGAGAGTGGAGCTGCCTGCATGACAGATGCTAGACCGTTGCATTCACTGAACGTTAGATCTAATGACCCTGCCAGTAAACAAAAGAAACCAGTTTTGGTAAGACAGGTTTGCACCACAGAGCCTCTTGAAAATCACCTCTTAGATCCTGATGGTGTTGCACAGCATGAAAAAGGCAGCAAAGCTAGTACTTCAGACCTGCTGTTGCCTAACCGTCATTCCTCTGACACTGGGGTTTCAGAAACCCTGAAGGAGCCACCAGAATCTGAAGACCTTAAGTCTTCAGCATCGCCGGTGTTTGTAGTTAGAAAACCATCTGAATTGTCTCCGGTGAATAATCAGAGTTCTCTTCTCAAGGCTGTAAGTAGCAGTCAAGACAGAAGGTCCCCAAGTAACAGCAGTGAGAGCAAGCACATCGATAGCCAGGGCCAAGCGAAGCCTGTAGCCACACTGGCTGCCATGAATTCAGGAGAAATGCAGAGGTTGTCGTTTCCGAGCCTCAAGACCACAACGAGTTTCACTTGGTGTTATCTCCTGAAGAGAAAACCATTGCATCTGCTGCAAAACGATCAGAAAATCTCCGCCTATTCTACGTGGACCATTAATCCCAACAATCCCAATCCGCTTGGTTTGTCGACAAAGGTAGCTCTCTCTCTCCTCAATTCAAAACAAAAAGTTGAAAAACCGCTGTACACTCAAGCAAGAACTACTCATCCCAGATCTGATGTATTGGTCTATTCAAGCAAGTGGAAGAACAACTTAACCAAGGTACTTAAGCTGCGCTTGATGTATACTGATCGTTTACAGAGGATTTGCATCGGAAATCGTGCTTGTTCATATTTTAGAGAATGTAATGTGCCTGACGTATAGTGTATGTGCTTATTTGTTTTAGTTATGCTGGATCAAACTGCTAAAAAGATCTTAAGTAATTCCATTAAGAAACCTGTTCAAAAGGATTTATCACTTTTCATGGAAATTAGTTCCTGGATTTAAATCTGTATATGAAGTGTTTATCGTGGCAGGAATGTGTTTGGCTATTTTTTAAGTGCAAATGGTAGAACAAACATAGTTCTGATATAAATATTTTTTAAAACACTTTTAACTTAAAACAGGTTAATTTAAGATCATAATTGCATATTTTGCCTTAAAAGTCAGCTGGTATTTTCTGTTATAAAAGAGTGCTTGGCCTGAACAGGTGTCCATGGATACGCTGCAAAAATATTTTTCACCGTCGCTGATCATCTAACTGTGAGAGGAGCAGTGTACCCTTTCCCTTTCTCCCACCTAGGTTAATCAGTGGTGTGAAATAATGACAAAAATAGCAAAGTTTAAAACAAAATTATGTCTGCCATAAAACCACTGACAACTTCTTGGATCGGTATGGCTCCAAAGACGACATTAAATCTTGCGCAGTGGAATATACTCTGGGCGATGCTTGTGACCCGTATAAAACACTGTGTCATTCTGGAGGCAGATGTGGCAGAGTAAAGTGGTCAATTATTATTTCCTTAGCTGTCTTGGGGCTGCACATGCGTAATCAGCATTTCATTTACTGGACAGTTTTGTTATGGACAGGACCAAAACCATCTGCTGGTATTCCTTAGTAATTGAATTGCCTCTGTGAATGGGTAAAGGTGGCTCTCGGCCCTATACTATGGCAACAGGTGGCTGTGTGTATTTATTGGACCTAGTACTAGTTCTTATCATCCCATCTAGTGAAGCCATAAAGCTTTTTAAAGAGAGCTGTGGCGTACAGCACAGCTTCATGCTCTTCTTTCCTCTCTGCTCTGTACGTTGTGTGTGTGATGCCGAACTTCTCTGGAGCTGGCAAAAATGGGGCTTTAGCCGTGGACCTCCCTTTCTCTAGAGTCCTTCAGGACATAGAAGTCTTTTTTTGGGAGGTAAAAGCAATCATAACTTGTCCTAATCCTGCAGGCTGCCATCAGCAAAACTTGCTGGGTGGGCATGGGGTGTGGGAATTGGTGTCCGTAGGGCTGGCAGTCACTCTAGAGGAGACGTACCACCACAGCCTTGGGAAAAAACGTGTATTTCTGTGGATGGACGTTGAGTGACAGAGGTTGTTGCTGTCGGAGGTCACCCTGGGTTGTTTCTGTGTTTGCTAAATGTTTTGCTGAGATACAAAGTCGTCAGCAGGGAAAAGAGCAGGGGGACGAGAAACTCTGTGTAAGAGGAAAAAATAGTTTCAGAATTGCAGGGGGAGTCAAGAAGAGCATTAGATTTAAACTTGGTCCTCCTGAAATCAGTGGGAGACTTTGCTAACATTTATATTGGAGTTCAAATCTTTATCCGTAATGTTGCGTGCAGAAAATACACACAGGCTGTTGGCTTTGTGCTAGTGCCGTAATTGAATTGAATCAGTGCTTCCATATTAGTGTGACGCCTTTGTTTACACTCATATTACCTTTTTCAGCCTGCTCCCAACTTTATGAGAAGTTGTACTTAAATAGTGCTAAATTAAAAAAAAAAAAAACCCTGAAAATTTAGCTTTTTTCATTGTACATAGTCGAGCTATTCTTTCTAAGGCAAGTCTCACATCAGTTGTGTCATTGACTCATGTTTGGTTTATTTTTAAAGAAGAGTGTATCAGAAGAAATTCTCTGATAACAAAGCTACTGCGTGCCTCTTGAAGAACAAATTTTGTCTACAAACAAATCCTGTTTAGAAAAGAAATAATGGATAATAATATTTTAAAAATATTTTGACAGCACCCTTTTAAACACTCTAGGAATACTTAAATGCTGTAATAGGCAGCTGTCAGGTACATTTACAGTGCTTCTGCCACAAAAGCACCACAGTTACTAATCTTTCTCCAGTCTTTCTTGCTGATGTTTTGAATGAAGCACACGAGCACGGTGAAAATGAAGAGTTCTTAAGCTCTGCTTGCGGCTGATTTACAGAGCCATTATGAAGGAAGAAAGTGCAGCGAGAGAGCACCAATTAAAGTTTAATTGGCATCTCAGATTGTACAAACAAGGTATAGGATGGCAGAAATTAAAAATTTCAAAGACCTGATAGGTGCTATGACCTAACGCCTCCAGAGTTTGTCTCCTTTCCCTTCTAATGATTCAGGCAGTGGCATTTCAGCTCCTTTACAGGATGATGATGATGCTGTTAGAATATGCCTCTGTATTACCAGTCTCCAGTTAGACCTGGTAATGGAATAGCCAATGCCAACTTGGAAACTTCCTCACAGAAGCCGTATTTAAAGAAAGCGAAAACTGAAATTCCTCATTCGGTTCATGCACAGTAATCCTCCTGCTGTTTTTTTCTGGTTGAGACTGAGGATGGAGAATGTTGGAGGTCCTTTTGGAAATTAATAGTCCATTTTAAAAAAACACCTCAACATAACCCAACAAAGCCAACAAACAGATTAGCAAATAATTCTCAAAAAAATGTGATTGATTTCCTGCTTAAAAGCTTGGTGGGGTCTTGAGTTCCTTAGGGAGCTACAGTTTAGACTGCAAGTCTCTGGGGGTTGCGACTGTCGACTGTCGTTCAGAAGATGTTTGCTCAAGTGGTTTGCACGTTTTAACCCTTACCTGATGGAGAGCTTTAAGTGCTACTATAATCCAATTTATAAATGATAATGCTGTTACGCCTCACCTCCTCTCTCGCAATCATAGCCCTTTCCAAAGTGATTTGGCATATTCTGCTTGTGGGGCTTTAGCTGCTGATCTTCTCACCAAGATAATGCAGCTTCCTGAACTGTTCCTGGGTTTCCCCCAGAACTAAGTCCTGTTTACAGAGGCCTCATGCTGCTGCAGAACCGCTACTAATCACTGTCACAAAAAAGGCGATTCTTTCAACAATAGACGCCAGGGGAAATGAAGAGACATGTGAACGAAACGCAAACAATAAGGAACCAGGGGACTTTGTTTGCTCTTCACAATTCGCTGCTCAGAGGCAATAGGTGAAGTTGCCACGTTCCAGTGATTCAGAGAACAAACCACGAAAATGTTATTGTGAAAGAAGCTCCTGGAATGAGTACAGCACATTAAAATGTAACAAGAGGTTTACCTGCATGGAAAAGGCTTATTTTATCTCCCTGCTCTTTTTGTTTAATTGTTCTATTTGTTTAAATTTTTTTTGGCCGGTTTTCCTCACTTGAATTCATTGGTGGTGTATCAGGAGCCCTTTCTCAAGCCCCTGCATTGATCTTGGCTCCCCTCTCTGAAGCGAATCAGTAATGTGTGCAGTATTCCAGGGTGAAGATTTTCGGGCAAGAATAAGGCTGAAGAATGGAAAGTTTCTCCTAACTGGAAAGCTTTCCTTTCTTGGATGATGTGCCACAACAGTCCAGCCCACCACTGGAAAGTAGTTAAATGCAGAAGATTTTTATGTGTAAACTAGTAAAAGTTTAAAGATATTAAAAACATTTTCCTCAAGTGGCTATGTGCCAATGGGAAAAAATGTTTAATGAATATTATAATCTGAAATTTATAACTTTGATGATTCAGGCTGCAAGCATGTTTTTTTTCCAAGGGATGTTGTAAAGTACCAGAAGTATCTATTGAACCCTGGTCTCTGGGCAGCCCTAAGAGCAGTTTTTTTCCAGTTTTATACCAGTAATTGAAGACAGTGGAGTTAAATTGGAACGAAATGAGTAAAGTAGAAATGAATCATGGTCCTTGTCTCCACGGGAGAAGAGAGAGAAGTCTGTGTTGGAAACGGAAGACATAAGTAATCATGGAGGGGAACATTATACAGCACTGCCGTTTTTCTGCCCTTTCCACCAATACGTGCGGGGTTTTGGGGGGTTTTAGGTGAGGTACGTTAAAAGATTCCCACACAAGAAACCCGTGCTTCTCAAGAGACTGGCTGCTCTTAAAAACTGACAGAGGACCCAGGTCCTCTTCAGCATCAATTTGGAATTTTCTATAAAAACTAAAAAGGATCCTTTTTTTCATAATCAGTGAACGTTTCTGTAGATTTCTGTGACAGAAAGTTGGTCTTTCTATTAGAGCATCTCTGTGATAACAGCATTTTGCATGTTTAAGACACTGAAACAGCTGCTAAAATAGCATATAACCAGTAAATTAAAGTACATCAGTGGGAGGTAGATAGTAGTTTGACCACCTGTGTTAGACTATCTTAACTCTGTACGTAAACATTTGTGTTAAAAAAAGGGAGGTGGGTGGAAGCCAGACGTATTTGGTCTTGTGTTAGTTTATGCTTTTGTGAATATACAATATAACGCTATTTCACTGTAGTTTGGATAACAACATGGGCCAAATATTTCTGGGATCTTTTTCCTTTGTCTTTTCATTCTTGAAAATTAAATCTGGAAAGAATACTTAGTATTTAGGATTGAAAGATCAGGCACTTAAAGATTGCATTATTCTGGGAATATTTATGTGGTATTTGGCTTATTGTATGTATTCTGTATTTTCCACTACTCTTTTCTTCTTAAATTGTAAATGTCACCTTGTTACGCTTTGTTTGCAGTGGAAACAAAAGCAATTCATGTGCCAGGTAGTGTATAGGAATTACAACATGGCTGAGTTGCAATTACTAGAATAGGCTCAACTTCTGATACTTCTCATCCAGAACGTCTTCTCCTTTCACCTTGTGTGAAGGCTGTTAAAACATGCAGGGTGAAATTTCTTTCCTCCTACACACAGGCAGAGCTGTCATGTATGCTTTGGTAGAACTGCTCAGATATTTGAAAATCCAGCCCAAATCAATCAGAGGGTGCACGGAAGCGTATAGGGATTGGTGTAGTACTTGCAGCCTGCGTGGATTCCTAGGGGTTTGAAGCGAATAGGAAGATGCTTTTCCTCTTGTCTATGTTAACTGCTCATCAGCCACATTCCTCATCAGGTGGGAAGTAAAGACGATGTTTGAGACTATAGGCGAGGACTGGATGCCAGAATGATGTCACCCTTCAATGTATGCAATGACCAGTGCAATTCATCAGTCATTTTAAGTCAGCCAGTGAAGTCATTCTTCTTGCCAAGAATTCACAAGCTTGCAGCATTGAATTTTATAATGAGTAGAAAACATAAGGCCAGACTTTTTTTCTCTCATCATTTTATTCACGTATCAATATGAGCAAATGCATTAAGTGTGCCAGCTACGTGGGTAGAACAGTTTATAAATACAGCAGTAATAATTGCTGGCTAATTGGATCATTCCTTCATTGTTGCCCATTTTATAAATGTCCTAGACTTGGAAGGAGTAGATTTTAATTGGCAAATGTTGGAGGAACTTGTCCTCCTTTAAAAAAAAAAAAGTTCCTTAATTAATAATCAAGGGAAATGGAGAAACATATTTTTCTTCTGCTAGACAACTGGTACGCTTTTTCTTGTAATTTGGTCTGGCAGCGGGAATTAACTGTGGAGTCCTACTTTGGAAGGGTTCTGGAGCCCCTGTTAATAACCTAACCAAAGTGGGAGCAGCCAATTTTCACACTGAAACAGGTCTGGTTTTCGAAGAATATTAGCAATCAGAAATGTTACTGGTTAGCATCCTCCCTCCCCCTGCCCTGCCGTGGTAGACACCGGGCAGATAGAGCTGGGGATGCGCTACTGAAACTTGAACATTGGGGGAAAATCACGAATAACTAGTTGTGCACTACAGCTTCCCCCCTTTTTGTCAAATTGTGGGGGGCAGCGTAGCATGCAGCTGCGGAGCCCCATCTGTACAGTCCAGATGTTGTGTTGAGGGCAGAGGAGTGAAGCAAATGAGTTTGATTGCAAGCAACTTCTTCTCTGTCGAAGGCTACCTGTGAGCCAAGACAAGTCACCTTCACTTCCCTGAAGAAGGAAGAGGCATCTCCTACTGTAGATTCAGAGCACTCCTGGTTTCTTACAGTGCCATAATCTACTTAAAGATTTGCCAGTCCGCACATAGTCAATGTGTAGTAGAGAAGTTGTTTAGTAAAAGATATTTCATTTCATGTATCTTAACACTTTTCTTGTAAATCAGTTATAATTGTGGCTTTTATGATGCTTTTATTCATCATAACTTACAGGTTTGAATGGCATATGAAAGATACTAATTTTAATGATATGCGTATCTCATTTTCTTTCAGCGAGCATTAAATAGAAAAAAATTGACTGCAACTGAATTCAGCAATAAGGAAAACTCTGAGTCAAGCACTGAGCACGATAAAGAAAACTCCTTTATCAAAACAGAACCAAGAAGAGTTAAAATATTTGATGGAGGGCAAGTATTGTACTTTCATATACTAGATATCGTTGGGAAGATATTTTTTCCTTGATTCTAGACTTTGCAGAGGTGTTGCTTCCTGTTTGATTTATTTTAAACAACGGTTCCCGTACTGTGGTCTGTGTATGTTGGTTTATGTTTCGAAGAAAAATGGAAAGTCATCAGAAGCATGGAGCCATGAGAGTTACGAGGAGGGGTAATGAAATAAAGAACAGTAGGCAGTGCAAGTCATTTTTTTTTTCCCTAAAGGACGAACATTAATCAGCAGTAAAGGCAGCTAGATACAGCCATAGATGTAAATTCTTTTCCTATACTTCTTTTACGTGATAAATAATACCTATTCTGCAGTAAGGTTGTGTAACTGTAGCTGGAGACGATATAGTCCAGGGGCTAAGCAGCAGACTGCGGTACAGTCTCTGCCTGGCAGTTTGCTGTGGCGTACACAGGCTGGAGAACTCCTGATTTGAAAAATGCCGTGGAAATATTTACTGAGAGTCATCATCCATTCACTGTAATAGTTCACATTGGTTGCCCGATATGAATAACAGTTGCTTTAGCCACAGTGTTGTGCCACGTACAAGATCTTATAATTATAAGACAGATTATTTTTTTTACGTAGAAAAGTGCCAGTGACACTTCTGAAAATGTTGAGCATGAATGGTGCGTATTTTATTATTCTCGTAATTGGTGGCGGGCTCTAGGGCTTTCCATGTGTTGGTTCCCAGGTGGAATCCAGTCTAGGCCAGCAGTTAAGCCATTACCAGCTGCCCAGGTACAGCATTGCTACGTGTCTCTGCTCAGATGCAGACGTTGCAGGGACCAGGTCACAAAAGCTAAGCACAACCTTTGGCATCCTTGAGCAGAGATACAAAGGATTTAATTGACTCTGAGTGACTTTTTCCATCTAGAGATAGTCCCAGTAGGCTGAGTCCAGAGCATGTTGATAGGGAATTTTAGACTTTCCCACTGTCGTAACTAACGTTGTTCCTTTTCTGCATGCAACGCAGGGCCTCAGAGAGGCTCTTTTAAAGCTCTTTTAAAGTCCCCGAACCCAATTCCAAGAACTGACACTTCTAAAAAGTGTTCCTGTGTTGCGAAGAGGAAATTTGAAATCTTGAAATGCTTAGTATCAAATGGTACCTTTGTTAAAAAAGATATGCCGTTATTCCTAAACAAGTCTGTGATTACCTAGTGAAAAATCTAGATCCGAGCTGAATAAATGCCTAAGTTGAGCAGAAAAAGAGCATGACTGGTTTTGTCAGTCATTCCTTTTCATATATAATTTTTAAAATTCTGGCAGATTATGGTTTCTGACTACAATCATTGTTCCATCACAACTAATTGCCTTACTCTTATGGTACTGTTACTAGGTACAAGTCAAATGAAGACTATGTGTATGTTCGGGGGAGAGGGAGAGGGAAGTATATCTGTGAAGAATGTGGAATACGTTGCAAGAAACCCAGCATGCTGAAGAAGCACATTCGCACACATACCGATGTCCGTCCTTACCATTGCAATTACTGCAACTTTTCCTTCAAAACTAAAGGTAGGGGCACTTTTCAGTGTACATTTCTCCCCTTTTTTCTTTCTACTTGAAAATATAATTATTTGCTTCTCACATTTGGCTGTTCATAAGCTAAAGAAGTTGCGTCTCTGTGGAGTTTTATTGTCTAATGCTTCAAATATTTGTAGTTTCCGATTTCCTTCTTTTCTTTTGTCTTCTGTATGTTTATTCAGATAATCACATCTTTACATGAAGGAATTGTGTGGCATGCCACAGTAGGTGAGAAGTTGGAGTGGAAGAGGGTAATCATATGGGAGCGTGATGAAAGTTAGGTGAAGATAAGTGAGCTGGTTAGCTGCTCATCCTAGGTTGGGATGGGAACACAGAATTTTAAGTCCCTAGGAGTGATCTTTTGGAGGTGTGACATTGACATATATTGTAGTCCTACTGGCACTCAACTAATTGCCCTGGGAAAGAAATTGGCCTTTATTAAATTACTATATTAAAATGTTTTTTATACCCTTGAAGGATGAGGTTCACTTTCCACTTGACCTTCTAAGAGCCAAAGATGGACCCCTACTTTTTAAAGCCTGTTTACTCCAGATACTTAAATGCATCCTGTTTGCAGCAGGCGGTATATTAAACAGTGGTAGATCCAGAACTCAAAATAAGTGAAACAGACAGGAGAAGTTCACAGCCAAAATACTTTAAGCGAAAAACCTCTAAGCAGTAACATTTTTCTTGGCTTTAAACATCATTTAGCAATAATCCCCGCCCCAGCTGTAACCTCAGGAACATTTGTGTTTTTAGTGGGTTCAAGACTACTCAGTGGTTGGGTGGAAAACTTCCAAGAAATAACCCAGTGCTGCAGAAAGTGGGATGGATAGTCTTTAGATGTGTCAAAACCTATCGCTGCATCCTGACACACTGGATCATCATGTTGGCTTTAAGATGAAATGCCGGAGTGTGAACCCAATAAATTCTGATTATGGTTTTTGCAGAGTAGGCGTGCTGGCCAAGTTCAAGTTAATTAAGTTCTGCCCCTTTGAAATTCTCCCTGGTTTCAGTCGTAGCAGATACTTGCGTTCGCTTCCTTTTCTGCAGTTGCTACGCCCAGCTGTTGCCATTACTGCTGGCAGAGTCAGTCACCCGGTTGGGTGCTTGATGGTTGGTAAACCACCCTTCACGAAAGGAAGTCCGTGCAGTATGTAAAGCTGGGAAGTTTGCTCTTTGTGAGTCAATATAGTCATAGAGCTTCATAACAGTTATTGCAACATTTGAGGTGAATTCCTAGCTTTGTTTCGAAGCAGGAATAAAGTACTCCATAACCATAAAAGAGTCACCATTTCACCCACTGTAGTTTCTCCCATTGAAATACCTCAAACAGTTTTTGAGAGACACGAGGAAGTGTAAGTATAAAGTAAGCAGTTACTTGTCGTAGTACACATTTCACAGATACCATAATTTACAGATCTCTGATCTACCCATAGTCCTTTCTTGATAATATTTGCCATATTTTCTTTTCAGAGGAAGAAGGGAGAGCACCCTGTGGGGCCTCTCAGCAGTTATGCATTCACTTTTGAGATTCAGATCAACTATGTTCATGCTCTGATTTTGAATAAAATTAATCTGTTTGTTTAGGTTAGCAGTGAAAATGATTACACTAAAAATAGAATCCATCAAATACTGAAAGAGCTGCAAGACACAAACTTTAGTTTCACACGGTAGTTTTCTGTCAACATGACTTTGAAGACTGAATCAGCCTTTTTTATACTTCACCATAAACAAATGAGGCATCTTTTGCACCAATGCAAAATATGTCGTCATCTAGGATTTCCGTCCTATTCTATTTTATCTCAATAAAGAACTTTATGAAAGGTAGCCAGAGAGCTAGTAGCATTCAGGATGGTGAATCAGCTGCAGCCCTTGACAGCTTGCATTGAGGGGCAAGGATCGATCAAGTGTGAAATCAGATTATACAGGTGGTTATAAATGTAGCTGAATAAGATAGAGACATATTGAGTGTATATTTGTATACATTTGTATAGTCACAGAGCAGTTAATTTTTTTCATTTTTTCTTAAGGAAATTTAACAAAACATATGAAGTCAAAGGCACATAGCAAGAAATGCATGGACTTGGGAGTCTCAGTAGGCTTAATAGATGACCAGGATGGAGAAGAAGAATTTGGTAAGAAATTAAAATCTTCTTTCTTTACTGCATTTTTGTATTTATTTTGTCATCCCAATTTCTTCCCCTTTCTTTTCCAAAGCTTTTAAATTCTTATACAGGGAATAGATACAGAGATAAAAATCTTAGAAGCTAGTCCAAGGGAGTAAGAAATACTGGAAAAACCTTCACTAAAAGAAATGACAAGCATATGCTAAAGATAAATTGCTGCTGAATTCTTCACAAAGTGTTATGCAGTTTAACTTTATCAGTTTCACCGATAAATATGATGACTGAAATTAGCAGAAAAACAGCTGTTTGCCTAGAAAAAAAATGTAGTCAAACGTAGTGTTTCTTTGAAAATAGTTCTGCATGAAATTGTCAAAGTTTTGGGATACACATTTCATAAAAATTATATCACTAACATGCCACCCGAATCACAAGTATGCTGCTGAGTGCTTTGCAAGAAAGCTAATCATCTTCCAGTGTAGAGCTCTGTCCTCCTTCACAAATAATTGGGCACAAAACAGCAGATAGAGATCATTTAGAAATTATGAACATTTTTCATCTTGACCTGTTCTACTTCTCCATTAGTGATGAGAGTGTTATCAGAATGAATGTATTTGCCAATAATTGGAATTCTGCACTTCCTGCATCCCGAGACAGCTCCGCTGAAGAGGAGATGAGATCAAGGACAGTCAAAGAGGGCCAGACCAGGTTCACGGGGGTTTGGCTCAGTGTAGTGAGAAAGATGTAGCTGCCCCAGACGCAGTGAGATTTAGACCAAGATTGTACGTTAGGACTCTGTTTGGGATCTTGGCATGTCTCGGTGCAGTGCTGGCATTTTCTCCTTCCTCCCGTTTCTCAGCAGGGCGATGAGTCCTGTTGCCTTGACTTGCTGTATTTTTTTTCCTTCAGTGGAATAGTTTATTAGATTGCGGGTGAGGTTTTGAGAAAAGAAAGCAATGGGGATCTTTATTTAAACAGTAAAGGGCAAGAAAGATGAATGCACTTGCTCCCATATGACAACCGCTAGCAGAATAAGCGAATCGGCTTGAATCTAATTCTAAATAATGCTGGGAATATGACTCAGCTGGTATGATTCAGTAGTGCGCTAGGTACAAAGAAACCTGCATTTTCCCTTTTTTGGCATTCTTCGATATATTCCTTTTTAGTAAGCTAAAAACATGTCCCCCTTTGCAACTTGAGGTACCAAATAAATAATGCAGAAGATAAGCGGCAGTACAAATTACTGTCCTTTTCTCACAGAGGAACAGTTTGCATTAACATTTTCAGCGTTTACGTGACAGGAAAATCATCACTTTTTAAAGCAACGTTCTGTAGCTTTCGACATTTTATTTAGTCTTTTAAACTACAGCTGAACAGGTATTTCCATTTACTAGGAACTGAAAACATTTTATTGATTGATAAATTGATAGTCCCAATTGCGTACATTAAAAATTGCACTTGTGGTTATAATGTAATGGGAAATGTTTCAGATGTTAACAGAATTATCAGTAACACCCGGTAGAAGCCAGCCATTTCAAACATTTGTTGAAAGATTGCTTTCCTTTGGCTTTAAGACTATTTACTTGAGAGTGAGAGAGAAAGAGACTCTCTCTTTTTACGTATCACGTACAGGTGTGTGTAACCATAGTATAAATATATTATATGTTCCCTGAAATATGTTCTTTGCTTCAGCACAGTAATTACTTAACAAATTAAATACTCTATTTTGGAAAAACCAAGCAAGATAAATATTCAACAGGATTTGCTACATAATCGTTGAAATTCTTCCAGAAATTTAATTTTAAGACTGCAATGCCTTTTTTTAATTTTTTTTTTTTTCCTTTTTTTTTCCCCCCCAAAAATGGAGCAGGTACCACTTCTTTCTTTAGCTAGAGAACTCCAAACGAAAAAACAACTTGGTGATAAAATCCCTACCTTCTCTAAACGATCTGGCTCAGGTACCCATAGCAAAACCAGCTGTGCAGCACAAAGCTCAGCACAAAAGCCCACGATAAACACACGTTTGCTGCAGCCAAACCAGTCCAGCCTCTCCGGTTGCTGCAGAACACAGTGCATTTACAATTATCCATGTAAATTCAATGAGTAACTGTACACTTTAAAAATGTGATTTCATCTCCCAGAGCACCTAGCCACACTTGAAGGTATTTCTCATGATTCTTCTGAAACTTGCTTGTTGGCCCATTTTTAAGGCAAGTTTCAAAAGGGGAAGGAAAAAAAAAAAAAAAAGGAAAAAAGTGTGAAGTATTCGCATACGTGCTTTTGCAAATGTAGGTGGTTCTGCTGCCCTCTCTGAAATCCTGTACCTGCTAACTTTTTTGGTACATTTGAATGTGATTGAATGTATTTATTTTTTTGAGGTGTCTAGGCAGTCTCAGTTAACAAAGCGGCTCCGACCACCTCTTTGGGTGCCCCTTACCCAGGGCGGTGGAGCAGAGCTCGCGTTCGGGGCAGCACCCCTCGTGCCAGGTCTGGGCTCTGGGGGCAGCCCTGCCAGCAGCACATCACCTGCCAAGGACAACGTGACGGGCCCTGGGTATTGAGCTGCGCTCGTGGCGTGGCGTCTTTGGCCCTTTCACCCTTCCTCCCTCTGACGTGCGTTGCTGGCGGGTTTGTGTCAGGTATCCTTTTGGGGCTTGAAAAAAATGATGTCTTAAAACACGTACCTTTTTTTTTTTTTAGTTGCCTGGTTGTTAAAAATGATCTTTGCCTTAGAGAGTGGTCTGCCCAGTCCCATCTCTTCCCTCAGTTGGAAGGCAGTGTGAGATGCTGTGGAGGAAGGTGCAGAAAATCTGATAAGAAATAATTATGACCTCAGAAAAGAAGTTTCTTCTTCCCATAGGCCGTGTGAGATTGGCCGGTTTCCAGACCCGTAGAATGTCTGTCTGTCTCTAATTTGTTATCTGAACATTTGGAATACTGATTATTCTTATGGCAATAGCAGTACAGATGAATAGTGCATGCAGATTGAATAAGGAGTGCAAAATTGTGCACAATCCTGAATGCAGGCATGCGCGCGCACGCAGGCACGCACACACAGAGCCTGTTTTTTCCGTAATCTGAGAAGCTGAAATTTTGTTGTGCTGTAGCATCTAGGGAAAAAAGAGAGAGATGCTCTCTAGCTGTCTGAGACTATATGCGATCAGAGCTTTTAACATAGCATTCTTTGTATTTGGACTTGTCATCATTTGGGTATTAGTAAATTTCTGGCCTGGCTTTTTGTATTCAAAACCATTCCCTCATCCATTTATCTTTCATCTTCTGCTCTGTTGAATGTTCTTGTCACCAAAATACAGGGTTACAATGTAAGGAATGTTAATATCTGAATTAAATTGTCAGACGAGGTGAACTGTTTAGTGTGACGGACTGCAACTGGGGATATCCTCTTTGGCCATGTTGACCCAACGTTTTGCTATGCAGTCTTAAAAATAACAATAATTTGTCTTCAAATTAAAACAGTTATGAACTTTAAACCTGTAATATTTCATATGTAAGCTAATGTATGAGTGGTATGGTACGCCTGAGTAAACGCGCAGTTATTTAATATAATTATTTAATAATGAAATCAGTAGATGGGCAGAACTTATTTAAATGGTCTCTGTGGAGAAATTTTATCCCAAAACATTCATTACTTTACCAGTGAAAAGTCCTAATTGTAAGTTTCAGATATGTATTTATACACACACACACACATATATATATAAAACCACTTTTGCTTTCTGCAGTATTAAATAAACCCTCCTAAAGATTCAATGGTTCTAAGTTAATTAGCTATATATTACTTATAGTAGGTCTTAAGTGAGTTTCCATGGCTCTTCATTAGCTTAATCATGACTCAGTCTGTGTTTTCACTGCACCTACATTTAAGGAGTGAAAATAAATGAAAATCCTTGCGATAATATCCTCCTTTTGCAAAGAGAATGGAAGGCCGGTTCTGTATAACTAACAAGAAATATTTTTTATATATATATTTTTTTTAATCAGTGTCTAGTCTTCAACTAGATGTACATTAAGCATGCTGGAGCCCTACACCTACAGCCTGGGATAGACCACCTAGTGCTAGGGTTGATTGACAATATACAGGTTACTCAGGAAGGCTTAGGTGTAAATCATCTCTTTAAACAGAGGTTACTCTTACTTTTTTGGTTCATTTTACTTTGTTACTTACCATACTCTTAGGAATGAAAGTTAAAAGCCTATAGGTTGGGGTATTTTTTCTCATTTCTGAGGAGCAGTGGCTGTTACCAGTGTGAATTTAACCCAGTAGATGTCACTGTGAGTCCTGTTTGATGGTGATGAGCAGTGGACAGTAGCTGCAGCAAGACTGAAGTCAGTCAAGTCAAGGCTATGAACAGGCTTAGAAAGACGGGAAGACGGCAAGTTTGGGTATAGATGCTAGCGTTGTTTCACAGTACTTTGTTTTACCCTTTTTAAAATTTATTGGAATGGTTGTGGAATGCTCTATTACAAGACTAATATAACGAGTGAAAGGCAAGTCTCAGCTTGTAATTGTTCAGAAAAATAGAGTGCATTGATGATACACAGACATTACTTTCAAGTTTATGATAATATAATGATGAACTAAAAATACTTCTGCCTTCATTGCCATAGTATATAAATTTTTTTCTTCAGTTTGGTGGAGAATATATAATGTAGAACAGATGCTTCATTTTTGAATGCTTTTATGTAGATATCAATCCATAACTGAAGATACTTCCACAATTTGAGACGATAAATACTGCTTTGTGTTACTCAGAGGCTAAAAGTCAATAAATTTGGTAAATTTAAATTTAGATGGGGATAGTGACAGACCAACAGAAACTTAGTAGACTATGTCTTTTAATCTGTATAAGTAGAGCTAATAGCAGTTCTATAGTTATCTACATAACTGTCTGTTTGCGTAGGAATGTGTAACATTTTAGCAGTCTGGACTTATATTTTCAGGTCTTTCTTCTCCTCCTGCCAATGAAAGAAGGAAAATGAATATTTTGCTCTTTATGTGAAAATCTATCTAGAAATCTAAGTTATAAGCCATTGAACTTTATCACTGGCTTTGGTGCAGAAATTGCCAAGTCTGTAGCTGGGCCTGATAAGTCAGGTCATGTGATGGACTAATTGGTGATAATATCTCAATTAAAATTAAAAGCTCTAAGTTGAGATTCTGAAGAACCTTTCTTTTATTACTTTGCAGTGTGGTCAGAATTAGGTGGCCATTGTTAAAACTATGTACAGTAAGGATTCCTGTAGGTAAAACTTTTAAAATAAAGAACTTCAAAGTACATAGGGAGACCTATTTCAGTCACCTAATTCATAGCATCACAACTGGAAAAAGCAGTGTGAAGGCTTATCAGCCCCAGGCGCTTCACTAATGGACATATTAGGATGTTGATAATTCCAACTAATGCTATTGTGCTAAAGAACTTGAAGCTTTTTCTTTCCCGCTTTGCTTTTGGGTAAAATGTGAGTATAACAGAGACTTCGCCAACAAGCTCATCAACACCACAAACACAATACAGAGCTGATTAACTGAGGACTGACAACAAAATAAATGAAGGACTAAGATGATTTTTGCCTTTGATTTGTATACACTTACTTCAGTACATAGGATTAAACCCTCAGTTTTGTTAAATATAATTATAGCTGGCATGCGAGCAAAATCCCCAATCAAAAGCTGCATCCGCACTTCTATTATACCTTTATTTCCAGCTCTTCCTAATTTTTGCAGAGTTCAGGTCCGTAGCCAAGAGTTCCGCTTTCTCCTGTGAAGTCCAGGACAAAGAAAGACTCTTTCTAAGGGTTTAAAAGAGAAGATTGCAGCAGTTGACAGAGGATGAGAGACATTCCCTACTCATCCAAAAACACTCTGTATAAAAAATTAAGGCAATCTTGAACAGTCTTTCTGTTAAAATGGTGAGAGCTACAAATTTGGAAGAGAAGTAGCTTTCATAAAGCCTTCACTTAATAGCGTGAAACTTTTTTCCTTTTTTCTTCTTCTTTTCTTTTTTTTTAAAAACTGTGAACTTTCATGGCAAAAGCCGTTTCCCCATATGCTAGTGGCCTTTAAATTTACGACACATCCTTCATTCTAAAATATCCCACACTGCTTTACAACCTCGTACAAAGTTAAACGCAGAAGTAATTTTGTTCCCTTTGGAAATTGAGTCAGTTCTAGTTTTATACATATATATATATATATATATATATATATCAGCTACATAAGCATATGGTTATAATTGTGCATAGTTTAAGATAGGAAGCAAAGAATTAATTTTTCCCCAATTAAAACTGCAAGGGAACTTTAGTAGGCAGCGTACAATTACCAGAAGGGACAGGGGCCAACACTACTTCGTTAACAAGACAGTGCTTAGAAAAGCGTCTTTCACCACAAGGAGTGGTCACAGTCTCAGCTTGATGCCTCATTCAGAGAAGACCCATAACCTGCCTGGGTTTTCTGCCACTTAAAACTCTGGCATCGGATCCTCTTGCAACTTCGCTGATTTACAGCAATGCTTAGCAAGATCACTAATTATGAAAGCTTGGGCACCTCTTGTTTCAGCAAACACGCAGGTATAAAAGCCAGAGCAGGAGCGTTCCTTTATGCATTTGCCAGAGCGAGCGAGTCAGGAATGGGTTTTTTCTCATCTGACGTTTCGAAGTGGTGTGGGAGGAAGGGAACCACATTCATCGCTGTCACCTCGCCTACACGGCAGGCTCTGGCTCCAGGTAACCACACTTAAACAGAAGCTGGCAAATGCACAAAGGGTGGAGGTAAACAGGGAAACAATAGAGGGAAATGATATCCCACGGAGTCCTGCATGTAAGGAATCTGTCCCTCGCACGCGGTTCTCCTTTCCCTTTCCATGGTTTTATTCTAGAAGGTCGAGACGTACGCAGAAAATTTCTACATAAGCAGCATTTGCTAGTAAATCCTGTTGTGATTTTAAATGTTGATTTGAAAGAAAGATAGTTCCTTATTATAAATCACGGCATTGTTTGAGCATATGTTTTCCTTGCTTTACAAATGTGACAAGTCAGTCTAATCACTTCAGGTAGTTTCTCTTGCCAGTGGAGACAGTCATTCATGATTGACATCAACATTTATAGAAAATATGATTCATGTGGAGAGAGGGAGAAAAAAAGAAAAGAAACAGTAGGATTTCCCAGAGAATAGTTACATGATGTTGGTAAATAGACCAAAATTAAGAGGGAGTCCAGACTGAAACCTGAGATTTTGCAATGCCCCATGCATTATTTAAAGAGTTGCAGGAAATGCACGGGTCACCCTTTAGATGTAACACATGGAGAAGTCTTTGAGATCTGTTACAGAGGCACTGAGGGAAGTTATTTCCATTCAGAAATGTAACATATGTAGAGGTTCTAACATTTTAGATTTGTTTGCTTTGCAAATTAATGATGAAGAAACATTGTTTGTGTGAAGAAGAGAAATGACAGCAGTATATAGAAAAAAAAAAATTGACTCCATGTGGTTTTGTTAATAATATTTTTAACAATCCTACTTATCATATTTTTGGAATGGACCTTACTGAATTAATTTTCCTACTAAAATGTATTTTCTTTTTTGAACAGCTTTGTCTGTAGATGAGAATTATAAATGAAGACTATTTAAAATTATAAAAAAATATATTTTTTAGCATTGTTCCAATGACCTGGAGGATTTAGGGTATTTTTAATAACATCTCAGCTTTGTGCCTGCTGTATTAAATGTATAAAATCTATAGTTTCTATATTTAGTTAATGTACAAATTACTGTGTAGGCAAAGAGGGGCAAAGTCATTATAGAGAGATTTTTTCAAAGAAGCTATTAGTCTCCTTCCTAATTGCACTGCTCATTTGAAACCATAAAGGCTTATAATGGTGGGTAACTTATTGAGAGGTAGCTCAATTAAACCCATTTATTTTACCTGGAGTTCAGGACGCTTGTTTTGGTTTTGGTAACGTAGCAGCCTAAAGCATTGGTAGTACACTCAAATTTTTTTAAAGGTCTGATTTTTTTCAGAATCATTTGTTTTGATGATAAGTTGCTGTAGATTTCCTTAGAACAGGATCTCTGAGATTTTAACTAAGCAGCCATCGTTGGTTTTGCAGAGCCAAATGATTTTTACGCTGATATTTTTTTTGGAGAGCTCAACAGACAGACCTTTAATCGAATATAAAATATTAGTGCATCCAGAGCATTTTATCTTTTATAAAATATGATCCCAGACAGTCTGGCTTGGAATCAGATACAGCAGATGGGATTTTCTGTCTCTTTACTAAAGACGATTCTTTCTTTCCAAGTTATGACATAAAAGAAGGTGAAAAGCTGCAGTAGAGCTGTATTTTGTAGAGAAATTTACCACTAGACAGCAGTTTGGATTTAAGACTTGAAGTCAGGAGGGCTTCTTCATGTGAGCAAAGTTTCATGCATAGGTAAGTTTTGATAGGATTGGGGCTTTCTTGCCTCCTAGGACATCTTGGGTGATTTGTTAATAAACCTTTCCAAACATAAGCAAAGTGAAGAAATCTGGTAAGGTCTAATTTTGGTCTCTTCTGCCTGTTAACGAGACAGATTCCTGACTAACAGCCTCCAGTCTTTCTGTTTGCATCCTTCAAAAACCTTTGCAGCAGTGATTCACGTTGGGTACAAGGACACCCACTTCTGCATCAGAACCAGCTAGAGAATATCCCACCGCTAAGGTTGGCAGACCAGCTTCATATGTTGTCACTGGGAACTTAATGAACCGGGAATCTGCTCGCTTCTCCCCAAGTGAAAGAGTGAGGGGTGACTTTGAGCAAGTGGTTATAAATGGCTGAAAACAGCCAAATCTAGAAGGTTAAAAACCACACAGAAGCAGAAGGTGAAAGATTACATATCTGTGTAATTATGTACCCTAGAAAATAAAAATAAAAATTAAAATCTTCCCCGTTCCTTTGATGCAATGGAATGTGACTGAAAAATGTACGTGACGTGGGGTTTTTCGGTGTTTCTAATTACTCCTTCTCACCTCCTTCCCAGTCAGTCCAGGACTTCCATTGGCTTACCTTCTAATCCCCACTTTTGCAGGTGAGAAGCAAAGATTTGGCTATGATCGGTCAGGATATGATGTGGAGGAGTCTGACGGTGCGGATGAAGATGAAAATGACAATGAAGATGATGATGAAGACAGCCAGGCTGAGTCAGTCCTATCCACAACCCCCTCGGTGACAGCCAGCCCCCAGCATCACCCCTCTCGACACGGCCTGCAGGACGCCGCCAGCGCTGATGAAGACATCAGACTTCCAGACTGTTTTGCTGGGGCTCACACGGACTCTATGGATGGTCTGCCAAAAGTGCTGCTGACGAAGATGACCGTCCTTAGTGCGGTGCAGTCGGTTAGCAGGACCTCCAGGTCACCAGCAGAAATCACCCATCAGGAAGCACATGAGGATAAAACCCAGGAGAGAGGACCAGGTCTCCGTAGCGCTAGTGCGGCACTGGCAGACGTCGCTCCTACATCTCCAGGTCGCCAGATGTCTGTGGATTACCCCGATCCAGAAGCAACCTTGGGCCACTCCTTAGTATCAACTGCAGCTCTTACAAAGGTAGGAGTGTTTGAGGAATGTCTGACTCTGGGAGAGAGAGTGGGGTTTTAAGTCCTCCTCTTAAAGATCTTTTTGAAGATTTTTTTCCAAAGATCAAAATGTTTGCCTTTCCCTTAATTCTTCAAGTTGTTGGCTGATGAGTCTTTAAGAAGAGTTGAAAGTAATCAAAGCACAGATGTGTAGGACTGTAGAAACAGTGATGTTGTAGGAGCACTGCTTTTCAGATTCTTAGTTTTGATTGTATTCTCGCTGAAAGGATTAATTATAATATGGTTGTTTCAGCTGAAGTTTGGAGCTGGTACATTGCATTTCAAATAAGGATATAACAGATATGTAGAATGAACATACGGTGGTGGTTATGAAGTTTTCAGAAGAAAGTGATAGGATTCAGAAGTCATTTTACTCTGAAACGCGACAATAGAGTCGTCGGTAATTCTCAAGGGAAATTAATCTAGTCCCAAAGGTTTTGCCTTATCACTATAAAAAAATTGTGCAATTGCTTATCTCTCCTTCAAATATGCTTAGTAGTAGAATTAGAAAGAGCACCAGATGTTCAAGGAAACTAGGAGATTGCCCTTGCACAATAACAAAAGGAGACACGAGCGCAGAACTGAGAACTGAGTTCCCAGTGCTCTCAGTTTTTCTCCAAGCTGAAAGAACATTTTGACCTGAAAAGGATCAATTTTACCCATCCCTATTCTAGACACACGGCTGTTCAGAGCATGCAGAAAGATGAGGTCGGTCTGTGTGCAAGGCTGCAGGAGCATTCAGTAATTTTGGCGACTATTGTCTTTAGAAGGAAATCACAGAGGGGAACTGGCAGGTGTTCAGCTTTTTACAATTCAGCAATATTTTAATGGGCTGTAATGGGGATGGTATAAGTCACATACATGATTGACCCTAAGGATATCTCTTGAAAGTTTTTAGTTCTTACTGCAGACCATGAAGCCATTAGAGCTTTCCAGAATAATGCTCAGAAAAATGTGATGCAAAATGTAGTTTAAATGAAGGAGTAGTTACTGCCTTCTGTGTGATGATTGCAATATTTACAAATAGTATATGCATGCAGTTATAGGAAAATAAGCAGCAGGAAATTTTCAAAAGCATAAACAGTAAGTAAAAATTTAATTCTAGTTTAAGTACTTACTGGCTTCTTTTTTCTTTGAAAAGCTGTATTACTGGATTTATTTTTTACAAAATTTAAGATAATAAACTGTTGACAATGAGAAACAGTAACAATTATTCCTGCATTTCATTGTTTGACACAGGTTCACTCCTACTTGTAAGAACTGAGTGTCAATATGGCAAATGTAAATTGGAGAGATTTTGTAGTATGACAGAGAATAAAATGTAGTGGTCTCTGATCACTGTATATACCTGCCACAAAAGAGGTAGGATCTTAATATTTGGATTTTCGGTTTCAGTTGTTGCCAATAGATACCAGAAAGACATTTGACTGAGTTTACTTCCTCATCGAACAGAACCACTCAAGAAAATATTCACACAATTAAAAATGTTGAAGGTCTTCATTTATATAGCTCTAATAATTGGCTACATTAATATATATATATTAAAAAAAAAAGGCATGTAAGTAATACCCTTTCAGACTACCTCCTCCTTTCCCAGATCAAAAGAAGTGCCAGCCACGTGCCTGATGATCTACAGTCTATTGTGAATAGTTGTGGATCCCACTTCTTGCGTCAAGACAAGGGGTCGAGACAGCTCAGGAAGGCTGTATGTTCCTTCAAAAGCATCCATACCAGTTTATCAGGATTTCTTGTGAGGTGTCAGACAGGACTTAATTCTGAGAAAGATATTGGCTTCCTTCTCACACCCATCTTCCCATTTAGATAGCTCAGCACTGTATAGTCAGTAAATCATATTCTCCTTTAACCAATACATTTCCTACCAGCAATTTTCAAAAGCATTTCTGTTAGCGTTTCAGTTTTGTGCCTGCTCTAGAGATCTCTTGAGAGTTTGGTCAAAGCCGCAGAGTTACAGTTTAGGACTATGTAAACTAAATAAGGTTGCACCACTCCTTATGTGTTATGAATATGCCTAAAACCAAAAGCTGCTGCAAGATTGCAATTGCAGTTTAAGACTTCTTATTTTAGGTGTTTTTAGGAAAGGAGTTGCCAGCCTTGGTCAGTAACACAGTTTATATAAGAAGGGAGCATGTAAATACAATTATTAGTCCAGGTCTGTGCACCAAATGACAGCGAGCTGAGGCGGCAGTGGGATGTGGGTCCCACGTCTCACTCCAGTATCTGCCCATCACCTCTGCCTCTGTGGGCGCTGTAGTTGTCATCCATCTCTTGTCATTGCTTATCACCCGTCTTCCAGGCTAGAAGCCCCTACGGACAAATGTGCCAGAGGCTGTAATGTCACCAGGAGAGGAACCCAGTGCATCAAAAATGCCAGCTTATGTTTATTTAACCTTCTTGCCTGAGGTGATTTCCACAGAAAACTGTTCTCCAAAGCCTTCTCCCTCCTTAAAAAACACATACAAAGGATATTCAGCAATGTTTCTGCGTACTAGTGTTCAAGAGAAATTAGCCAGGGTAATTAGGAGAGGAAAATTCAATTACTGGGCAAGGAAGAAGTTGGAAAAAGAAAGGAAGGAAATTAGTTCATTGTTCTGGCTGGGCAGTATATACTGTGAACCAGTTTCTTGTTGTTTTTTCTTAAAAGGCAGTGTGGGAAGCACTCCTAGCTACCTCGCGTTTTCATTTCACTGGAGGATAGTGGCGGCCGCCGCATTAACATGCCCGTGTTGTTCTCTTCTAGAGCACACCCTCCGTCAGCTCTCCCTCCTCGCCGGTGGACCACAGCATGCAGACAACGGCGCCATCCCCCTATGCCGAAATCCCAGAGAAGCTGTCCGGGTGCCCGCAGCACGCCGCCGAGCTGAGGGCTCCCCAGACTCACCTCTTCAGCCACCTTCCCCTGCACTCGCAGCGGCAAGCCAAGGCACCCTACGGCACGGTACCGGTCGGGGGGATTCAGGTGGTCCCCGCCGGCCTGGCCACCTACTCCACCTTCGTTCCCATCCAGGCGGGACCGGTGCAGCTCACTATCCCTGCCGTTAGCGTGATTCACAGAACTACCAGCGCCCTCGGTGAGACGGGCGGCGCGGCCGCCCCAAATCCTGTGGGACTCGCCGAGGTGAACAGCGTGGTGCCGTGCATTCCCATAGGCCAGGTGAGCGTGCCGGGCATCCAGGGCCTCGGTGCGCCCAGCCTGCAGCCTCTGCCCCCGCTTGGCATGGAGACGGTGAACATCTTGGGCCTGGCAAACACAAACATCGCCCCACAGATGCGCCCTTCGGGAATTACCCTAAATGCCGTGGGCCTCCAGGTTTTGACCGCCGGCACGGCCCCGCAGGGCAGCCCCAACCCGCAGGCCCACATTCCCGGCTTGCAGATACTGAACATCGCCCTGCCGACCCTCATCCCCTCCGTCAGCCCGGTCGGCGCCGACACGCAAGGAGCCTCCGAGGCGCCCGCCTCGAGCGGCAAAGCCTGTGAGGCCCAGCTGGAGGTCGGCCAGGCCAGCAGAGCCACTTCTCCTCAGGCGGCGGCCAGTGGCCAGCGGTTCGGCGGGAAGAGCCATCCCGAGCCTGCCCCGCTGACCGACTACGAGCGGCCCGACGGTGTGGGGAAAGCAGGTCCCGAAAAGACTGAGGTCGCGAACCCCGCCAAGCCAAAGCGCGACATCCCTTCCCTGCAGGTGAAGAGGGCTGCCCCGGCAGAGCTCCGCTCCAAGGCGAATCCCGATGCTTTAACCAAGTCCCCGGTCCACCGAACTGTCTCCCCGGACAGACAGGTACACAGGGCAGCCGCCTTGCCCCGGCGGCAAAACACGGTGCAGTTTAGCGATGGCAGCAGTGACGATGAGGATAGACTTGTAATAGCAACCTAGTTTTTGTTTTTTCATTGTGTTGGGTTTTTTTGGGGGGGAGGGGCGGGTTTTATAACACTTACAGGTTTCTTGCAAACCTTCCTTTCCTTAAAGCACATTTTTCTGACACAAACCCATTACTAATCTTCGTGCAATCATGAACTCTTGACCAATAATTGTTGTTTCTTGTCAGCTCCAGCCATTTTTGTACATGTTGTATAGACGATTGTGCCTTTTTGGAGTTTTATGTTTAGAAACCTGTACAGATTGTTGAATATATATATATAAAATATATATATATAAAATATGTATATTAAAACCAGGTAGTTGCTTGTGTTTAGTAAGTAAGCATCTTATGTCAGATAAATAAAGGATTAAATTATATGTTGCACTGTTAAATGTAAATTTTTATGGCTGTGGGACAAAGTTTCTGTGTACAGATCTAGTATGTAAAACTCCATATTTATTGTATCCATATTAGTCTTGGAAAAGGGTCTGTCCATCTTTCTTGTGTAAGACGGTAGCTTTACACTTCAAAGAGAAATACAGTATCTGTGTTATGAAATATTACAGTAAAATTTTGTTTACTGACTTTACCATTGCTTATGTTGTGCCTTCTTGATGCAGCCCGGTAGTTGGAGAGGCGCTTGACTCCTTCCTCTTAGTACCCTTCCAGCTGCGTTCAGCTTGAAAGGACCCAGTGGTGGTGTATGCCCCCGTGGTTTCACCTGCCATGAGAGAGAGAGAGTATGCTCTTCAGGCTTACTTGGAGCAAAACCTTCCATTTCGTAACATCCGGCGATGGCAAAGTGGGGAGGGAGTCCTTCAGCTTTTTGTAGAGTGAGCGTCCATCCAATCTCGTGTTTTTAAACACTTCCTAATTAAAATTTGAAGACTTCCCTGAGGGAAAATAGAAAAAGGGTCAAGATGAAATATTTTTTTATTTGTAACCTTGAACTATAAAACCACTTTTTATTGACATTAAAATATTGTTACGCAAGAAAGGAATAACTCTTTGTGTGTTCTTAATTGCAAAATCCACCATACAGTTGGTGAAAAGCCGCTGCTGTAATGAGGATTTGGCATTACCAATTACCATCAGCTTCTTAGGAGACTGCATTTCAGGTGATCTTCATTTACAGGTAGACAAAGCAAATTTCTCCCTAAATATGGCTTTGTCTTATTCATGCAGGGGAAAAAAAAGGGACTAGAGGTCTTGCACATACAATTAATGTGCCCTTATATCAACAAACTCATCATTATGGACATTCAAGACATGAATGGATCCCAGAGTAATGAAATTTAATAAAATTCTGTTTGCACATAGTGAAAACAATTTGAAGTTACCAATAAATTTTTAAGGTGTTCAGTACTTCAAGAGACAAGTCTCACATGTTACAGGGCTACGCATTCCTGAAAGTTTCAAATTAACCTGGGATTCATGCTGTAGTTTTTAAATAGAGTTGTTTTTCTGCCGTGTCCTTATATCACATTCATACAGAAGTTTATAAAACCATTTTTAACAACTAAATTCCAGTAGAAAACTGGAAGCTGTAAATTGAAAGCATGATCACCTTTATGGAAATAACAAGGATGAGCACACATATAAAACAACTGGAAGAAAAGGGTGGGAAGCAAGTCTGGGGAAAAAAAAAAAACACCACCAAAAAACAGGAGTGAACCGGAATGTGAGCTGTGTTGCGTTGTTCACAGAGCAACACCTGTTTTCAGCTCAGAGAAGTAATTCATACCTTGTACTCCTCGTATTCAAGAACAGCAATATCCTAGATCCATTTTTAACTTTACATCAGCTTTTGTACTGATTGTACTCGCATTGTACTCATTACATTATTCCATTACGGTGTGTGGTAAAACTGTAGGCGATGTTGAGTGAGCTTTATTAACTTTCAGAAAGAGCACTTCAGTACCAGAAAATCATTTACGTTACTGTGATTATCAGCCAGTTGTACTAATCCAGCAATTAGAAACACCCGTACTAGAAAGGAGAAATTACTCTCGGCTCAAGACATGAATGTTGGTATAATTTCTTACTGTGCAGAGCCCCTCTGAGGGCCTGAACACCTGAACCACGAAGCACTCTCAACTCACATTGAACTTAATGAGAGTTAAGAGTACTCGGCACCCCGCAGCGTCAGACTTCAAATTTGTGTCTTACGTGCAACCACTGTGTACAATGTCACTGTGCATTTGTATGTTCTCTTTATAAACCTGTAGTGATGTCAACGTGTCTTATATCGTTATCATCTATACTGAAGGTGAAAATACCTGCACCAGCCAAAGTTTTTGGAAGAAGAAACATTGCTGCATTACATATATTTTGAGAGCCTGAAACTTTTGCTAGTGGAATCAGGTGAAGGTTTATTGTTAATGAACTCAAGAAACTTTGAATTAGTTTTAGCTTCTTTAAAATGGACACTTTACCGGTACACTAGAACTATGCTAATTAATTTGAGTGTATTTGTACACTCATGACAAAAAAAAAAAAAAAGATGACTGGATCAAATAGGTTTACAGCAAAGTAAAACTATCTCCAAAATTTTAAATGCTATCACAAGTATTACTATTTCTCTGAATTTTATAAGGAAGCAGTGAGTAAGAAATTGCTGTTCCACATGCCCCGAATTCCTGAAATCCATTTAGAAACTCCAGAGATTTACTATATACACATCTTAAATACTTACTCAACTGGCAATTTGTGGTATGCTCATATTCTAAGGATTAATTCCAGGAAGCCACTAACTTAACAGAAAATTCACCCCATGAATCAGATGATCTACATGTGACTCTCTTCTATTCTAGGTGTTTTGAAGACATGAAGGTCAAGAGACAGAAGCAGTTTCTTGAAGAATAAGAATGACAAGATGACAGATATGTCAAAAAAGAGGAATGTTATGACGTGTGTCATTTGGTAAGTTAACAGCAGGACAATAGAGGGAAAGGACCAAGAGAATGGGCAGTGATTGAGAATGAGCAATCACCACACTTAGCCAGGCAAAGCCGGTGAGCCGTATTTGCAGCAGGATCTCTACTAAGTGAAAAGGATAGTGGGTAGTTGAAGATATATCTAACGTTGTATCGAATGGGAGTTGGGAGGAAATGACACTTTTCTAGAAGATAGATGTTTGTGGTCCTGAGCACTGTACTGTTTCCCTTCCCATGTTTCCAAATGGATATTCCTTGAGGTGCCTCTAACAACTTGTGCAACAGAAAAAAAAACCCCAGCAAAACAACAAGGAGTGTGACCAGACCTGAGAGAAGGTTAAAATCCATAACTCTGTTAGTGTCTTATCAGTTTAATTTTAATCATGCATGTAACCCACATCTACACCATACGTCAGCATACATGCCTGTGAGCACTGTGTTAGCAATTATGTTTTCATTCTGAATTAATTATTTTTATTTTAAATTGTGTGGTTGCTTTTTTCTCGTGTCCAATGGGAAAATTGCACTCCCCTTGCCACAAGGTTTGTTCTGTTCAAGTTAGTAGCAAACATCTCATAGGTTTGCCAGTGCAGGATCAGGCTGCTCTTCAGATGGTGTAAATTATCGCAGCTGAATTGGAGTAAATAGCACTGGGGCTGTGTACTCAGGGATCAATTTTTAACGACTCTGTCAGACACCCTCTGGCAAATCCAGCACAGCTGTTTAAACATTAAAAGGCCAGGGCAAGTGTTGTTCCTCAGTGTACCCAGGCACAGTCTGTCATCTTCACACAACCTATTCTCAACAAGAGGGTGCAAGCAGGTGCTAGCTAAAGGCTGGGTACAAATACAGCTACAGTGAGGACATGGCATGGTAAACTTTTGTGAGACCCATGCAGATGCTTCCCTGTTATCTGCCAAAAGCCCTCACTAGGGAAAAAAAAAATAAAATCAACCAGTAGCCTGTAGCTCTCTTCTTTCAACTCAGACCCCGATTGATTTCTCATTGCAATACGTGATGTTTGCTGGTGATGTGGGTATCTGATTTTGAAGGTGGTGTGATTCCCTGCTGTCTATGGAACAATATTGGGTTTGGAATGTGGACTCTATTAAATGTGTCTACGTTCCCAGTCTGGGCTTTAATAACCTACCTGTCGCTTCTGAGGACAAGACCTAAACCAGAGACAGCTGCTTTTGCTGTAACTGGCCTCAGATCTCTTGATCTGTAGCATTACATCCCCAGATGCAATACCCAACTTCTGGGCCATAGCTGAAAGAAACAAACTTATTAGGTTCAGGGATGCCCTGCCCTGCATCGACTGGGGCAGCCGTTCACACTTTTCCTCCTTTCACTTCTCAAGTAACTTGCTGTAGTTTCGGGTTGCTGTAAATGATGCCCTGAGGCTAGAGCAGCCCACAGTTGGTCCGTATCAGCCCATCCCCTGCCAGAAAGTCTGACAGCAGTGTTTTGCATACAAGCAAATTCAAATGCACATCCCATGTGTTTCATCTCAGACAATATACTTAGGCTGAACACAGCCTGGCCCACCCCAAAAACAAAGATATACCATAAAACAAAGACATACCATGCTTTACACTTAGCTAAACATGCTCTATGGGTTCTTTTAGAGATTTATCTCGCCTTGAGTTAACTGACGTGTATGTTAAACAGAGTATAAAATGAATTTGTCACTATACAGCTTATTCCAGAAGCCCTCATTTTTTGCAAGATAATACTCACTAAGGTTTTATAAACACTTTAGTTTAAACCTGTAAACTGCCTTTCAAACATGTGTTTAACATGGGGATGGTTTCATCAAAACAGGATAAAAAATGCTCGCTTTTAGCATGAGTAACTTGCCAAAAGCCAGAAAAACCAAACAATCTACAAGTAAGAGTGCTTGCTCAAGATAGCCTTCAGCTGATTTATCTGACAGGCCACTGCTTCTGCTACTTTTGAAATATCCTCCGAGACCAGTTACATCTCGCAGCAGGGAATCCGTACCTTGCTTTCATGGTTTATAATATGAACAATAGATGTCATCCAGCTTAGATGACTGTTGTGGTCAGTCTCTAGTTGTGAATGTTAACTTATGAATATCTTATAAAAAAAAAACATGTCTAAAATTGTCTTTCCATGTCTTAAGGAATTGCCCTTTGTTTGTAAGGGGTCTCAGCACCTAGAAATGGTCATTTTTAGTGATACATAAAACACGAGAGACTGACACCACATAGAAACCATTTATGGCTTATATTGTTGAGGATGAGACCACTGTCTTAGGTCTAGACACTGGATTGCTAACTCTATTGCTGGCTTAGGATGAAAAACAAGCTACTTTAAAATACTTCAAATTGATTATTAGGTAATTTTATGTGGAATGTCTGTGGGTGGATGAGCGAACAGCAACAAGGATGTAACAACATGTAATTAATTGATTTGATGTTCATGTTCCATTCCAGAAATGCTGAATCAAAGAAAAACCCCTTATGGCAAAGATATTGCTGGTGTTAAGTTTGTCCCTCCACTTCTCCTCTCTATACTGCCCACACTACTCAAAGTGTTAGGAGGTGCCTGGTGATTTTCATATATTCCATGTAAGATCTAAGGAAACCATGCTGGCTGAAAGATGGCAAGGCTTTACATTCCTAAGGTTCAGTCATGGAAAGAAAACTTGTCCTAAGATGAGTCAATTAGCTAGGCATGCTTAGTTTTCTTTGGTAATAGTAGGCTTGTTTTCCCCAATAAGGTCAAATGTTAAGGCCTGTTTGGTTTTGCGGCTGTACTCTTTAGTGTATTTTAAATCCATTACCATGCATGAGGCATTTGTGCTGGAAACAGGCCATCAGAAGGCTGTTTGTGAAGTCAAATACCCCTAGCATTTCCTCTTTCTGTTAACTTAACATCCCTTTGGGCTTCAGAACTTCCATTTGCAGGTCAGTCAGGTCTAAGGTGCTTTGGTGTTGGTACCTAAATACCTTACAGTTGGATTCCTCCTTCTGAGAAACAAAACATTTGACATAGGTGACAGTTGTGTCTCATAAACAGCAGTTCTCTAATAAAATCATTGACCGTTAAGAGTCGTTCCTCACCCCATCAGCTCGCTGCTTCCAGGTGGAAGTGAGTTCGCAGCCAACTTGTTGGCACAGGGCTTGTCCCCATCCCAGCAGCGGCGGCAGCCCCCATTTTTGTGAGGGGCTTTCCCCAGGACGCCTGTGCGAGGCAGGAGTGATCGTTGGATGAGCACATGCAGCCAGGGACCAGCGTGGAGGGAGCATCACCGCGATCCACAGGAGAGCACAGGGCCGTGGCATGCCAGCAGGGATTTTGCTCAGCGCCGGGCCTCGTGCAGGTGCAGATTTTGAAACAGGAGTTAGGCACCATCAACAGGACCTACCCTGACCTGAAGCGGATAAGCGGAAAGCCACCATCCTGAGACTTCCCCCTTCCCATCCCTTATGACCAAGGCATATGAAGTCAAAATGAAGGATTAAAAGGCACTTTTTGACAGAAGCTTTTGAGAAATCAGAAGGAATTTTGACATAAGCCAAAAGTGTCCATTTGAAGAGAAAATTGGTACAGCTCTGTTCCCACTAATACTCAAAAACTCTCCAGCCAGAGCTGCTGCCCTTCTGGCACCCAGCTCTCCTCCACAGGATCTAACAACAAGGTAGTTTGCTTCTGTGAGGCTCTCCGTGCCTCAGGCACACTGTGAGCGGAGACATCACATCCTTTATACAACACAATCACAAGGGCTTCATTCTGAAAACATGAGTGTGAGGAAAAGGAGATGGTGATGTCTGCTTCTTACACACTCGGCCACCGCTACTGCCGCTCAGCCCGAGAGGCGCAAGGAAGGATGCAGGCACCATCCTCTCCTGGGAGGCTGAAGCACACTGGCGCTGCACCAGCGCTCTCCTTGTCAGCCAGGGACCATGTAGCAAGGGAGGTGACTCCCCTCAGTTGCCCCCGCACGCCAGGACCTTCATCAGTTACTCCTCTGTCCGGGAGGCTGCCCCAAGCTCCGGTGCTGTTGCCTAGGCCAGCTGCAGGCACCCGCTGGCAGAAGCGAGGCCAAGATACAAGAAAGAGAGAGAGAGACCAGGCGGCAAGACAGAGCCAGCCGGGGAGGGCACGGCGCTGTAAGCGGGCTGTTAGGGTGTTGGGGCGCAGGAAGGCAGTGTCCTGTATTTCAGCCCTGTTACCCAGCGTTAGGTGTGTCCCTGGTTTGCAAAAACAGCCTAGGAGGCAGAACAGAAGCAAATGTTGAAACAGTGTCTCTTTGCAAAACAGAAGTCATGTTTTCATCTGAACACCAGACAGTTTTGCTCCACCAAGAAATCAAGTGGGTGGTGCAGAAACCATTTTTGACACTTAGAGGTTTAAATTGTGTTTCTCTCTTTCTTTGTTTATTCCCATACCTATAATCATCTGTGACTCTTTCTTATTTACAGTGTTTCAGAGCAAGAGCTCACACACCTAACGCTGATTAATTCTGCTGGACTGGGTAACTGGCTCCCCTGTGGATATCCTGTTTTCCTGTGAATCATCGTTCCTCCTTGAGACATCCTCCAACTCAGATCAAAGATCCAAAATGTATTAGATATGAAGACATCAGACAGATCAAACAGATTAGAAAAGACACACACAAAGAAATGCATCCCAGCTTCTCTCTCCTGCCCTGCTGAAAATTGGCATGGTGAACACAATCCTAAGCACTTGTTATAAAAGAAACAGTAGACAGAAAAAAAAGGAGATTTTAAAAAAAAAGAGAGACTTTGGAAATTTAGTTTATCCAGAGTCTTCTACAAATTACCCTTTCTAAGTATTTGCACTTTTGTACTTACTTAGTTCTCCCTTCCAGTTGGAAACTCTTCAGGCTAGATCCTCATCTGATGGAAAATGACATCCGTAAGCTTCAGCAAGAGCTGCACTACCTGCATCAGCAGAGGACTTGGTACTAGCCATTGAAGTATTGAGCCTTGCCTACAAACATACAAATTAAAGGAACATGAAAACACAAGGTCTGTTTTTTCAAGTTTATGCAGTCTGTTGTGTCCTTGATGGTTTTATTCAATTTTCCATTTAGCTATATGAACAACTGAGAAGATTCTGTACCAGTGAAATGCCAAAACCTAAGGTCATGAGGTCAAACTAGATTGTCTTAATAGTCCCTTCTCCCCTTGCAATCTTTGAACACAGGTTTTATCTGATAAAGCAGTTAAAGTCTTTATTTCAGCGGCGTTTGATCTTGAAGATTGCACAAATAATTAGTCTTTTAAGATTCTGAATTTTTTTTAAATAGAATTTTAAACTCTCCTTTTAATGGATGCCTTTTAATCCTTATGTTTAAGAATAAGAGCTGTGCTTGATCTAAGACAATGGACAATGTGTTTGGATAGTCAGAGAGACTATTTTTATGGGAATGTTTGAACAATGTATTGTGGTTTTTCAATAAGTTGTTCCTCCAGTCAGTGGAAATAGCTGAATGAAGGACCAAAGGACTGTCCTTTTTCTGTTGTTAAGCTCATATAAAAGGAAGATAAAACGTGCTGCTCTTACATCTTAGAGTGGGCTGTATCGAGCTTTTAGTCCTAGACTTCTAACTCTTCTATTAGCCTTGTGCACTTGGAGGGGAAAAGAAACACTTCTAACCTTACGCACTGTGAACACTCACTTGAAGGCAATGGAGGAAAGAATACCCGGCAGGAATATGCTCTGCAAATACTTAGCAAAATCATTAGATCTGCATATTCCTAATCAATGAGATTTTGGCAGATTTAAGGGTGGACTACTTTTGTCGGGACTATAGTTTGTCCAAGTCCCTGGGTGGGGGTTCAGCTGTTTGTTTTCTTTGAGGAAAAATGTAAGCAATGTCTGATGCTGAGTTGTCCTCTGTCTCCAAAACACCCTCGATGTGGGACTATCAGCATGTGGCACGGTTGTGAGAGGCACAGGAACCGAGCCCAGAGTTTGCCCCTCGCTGCAGCTTTCCCGACTGGGGCAGCCATCAGGGCCACCGCAACCATCCAAGGCAGCTGGGACTGGGTTTGAAGGAACAAGGGTCAAATAACATGAAAAAGATTCGCCTTCTGCTTAGAGACAGAAACCTCATTGTCCAGTCCTGAGGAGAAATGGATAATCTTTTCATTTTTCATAATCTATGCTATTTCTGTTGTTTCGTGACCTCCCCCCTTCAAGTGGACCCATGTATGTAATACACATGTAATTAGCAACGCACTGGAAACAAGGACAGGTAACATCTTTTTCCAACATTTGAGAAAAAGAGGAGGGGGCGATTGTTGGGCTCTTCAATCTGGAAAGCAGTTTTTAGGTGCCAGATAGGCATGCCAGAGCGTATGCTCGAAGCTCCGCTGGGCATGTAGGATATCATACCTGATGCTTCGCCTCCCCCAGATGCCTGCAGGGCAGCGGCGAGGGAGCTGAGGACTGCTGCCTGTATAACCAGGTCCTAGCTAGTGCCTCGAAAGAGTTCAAACTCCTACTTCATCCTATTAGGGACCGTTTCTCGAGCACGTTTTGTGGTTCGTGTGTGTACGATAATGCAATTTTGTCAGCCCCGTGCTGGAGTACTGACCAGGCAATAAAGCTGTTTGCATTAATGATGGTGCTAAATGGTGCGGGAGGGGAGGAATTGAGCTCGAGCTAGGTTTGCGCATGTCCGCTAGAAATTATCTTGTGAGTTTCTGGCACCAGCATAAAAAAGGGAGCCGTCTGGGAAGGGGCTGGACTTTGATCCTTTGGAGGGTGAGGGAGAATACTTTTAAAATAAGTGTTTGCGCATTTGGGCCAGAAAATTAAGACAAAGCCTGGCTGCAGTGTTGTCAGGAGCAGTCTCCTACTGCCTCCAGGAGGGTCAGGATTTTACTCATGGATTTTAAAGGCTGGAGCACACAGAATATATAAAAACAGAGCATGGGTATTTCTGGCACAATGGGGATCACTGTTAATGACACTGGAAAGTGATTTTTCTTTTTTTTTTTTAACCTGGCATTGCTCCTTCAAGCAAATTAACGTCTGATACATTTGCATTTCTACGTGTCATTAACCCAGATGCCTACTGCAGGGCCTAAAGCTCGTTTCTGCTGGCAAGACTAAATCCTACTAATGCGCTTTTCCTAACGCACTGAGGGAATCTGGAGTCTCTCCTTTTGAAGCTGACTTGCTATTTTGACTAATTGCTTCTGGTAACAGTTAATAGCATTTTGCAAAGGCACTTCATCTGCTGACAGCAGATTGATGTAAGGAAGGGACACAGTTCACATTTCCAAAGGGAGCATCGGGAAACCCATTACCAGCTTCATTAATCTGTTAATAATAAAATTAAAGTACAAATAAAATGTGACAAATTGGGTTCTGTTGTGAAAGTCACTTTAACAGGAGGCTCTGAATAAAGGTCAAAACAGACTCTGATTTCTGCTGTGTTTTAATAGTAGAATCAGAGGAGAGCATTGTAGAAACACTGTAATTAATCTGGCGATACTGTAATTGTCCCCAAACGATACAGAAATAGTTTGACAAGTTATTTTTTTTTCCCCTTATGTTTCCTTGAGAGCATTTACAAAACCTGGAACATAAAGCTTTGTCACACAATGTTTAAGTGCTAATCCAATTTCACAGGAAGCTTTCAACAACGTAGGTACAGTAGATAGGCTTACTTTCACTGCCTGCATTCTTGCAGCTGCTAACCCTGTTGAAACTCAAGTTTACCCAGCACAGGGGCAAAAGAAAGAAGAAAAGCCCTGCAGGTGCAGATCTTCTAGCAGCAGTCACAGAAATGTGCCTGACATTGGAAACAGGCTTCATCGAAGAGGCAAGAAACCAGATCATCAGACATCCCTTTTCTGGCAAGGACGGGGTCGGCTTGCCAGGAACCCTTGTTTAAAATGAAAACTACATAAAATCAGCTTACTGCCCACCCCTTCTTTTAAGGTTACCCCCCAAGCCTATCTAACATCAGCCTTCCTAGCCACATCCTAGGTTAGCAGAGTATTTTAGTCCAGCCTCCGCACTTAAATAATCTTCCTGCTGGGATCTTAATCTAATACTGCAGAAACAAAACTGCTAAGAATGAGACCGGTTCCAGCCTCTCCGAGGCACGGTGTTAATGGGTTCTGTAGAAAAACATCCGTTTTATCTAAGTTCCTGCTTATGACAGTTGAGCAATTGCCTCAAAAGCAGTCAGTCGTGGAGCATAATTTGGGGATGCAGCTGCAAAGAATGGAAGGCTTCCCGAAGCCTGGCAGAGCGCAGTCTGCTGGGAGCACCTGAACCAAAGGCGCGCTTATTAAAGAACCCATCCAGGCAAACAAATGTATAAACGTGTTAATGTGAAGTATTTGAAGAGAATGGCTCATTAAGTCAGGCAGGATGACTATATGGAAAACTGATAGCTCTATTTTAAAAATCAGCAGGAGGAAAAGGAGCAGGCTGTCCTTTCGGTTTAGGCAAGCCAAAAGGAATCTGTACCGCCTTCCTCTCCTCCAGTCATTTTAGGAATAATCTCAGATCCCAAAGAGACCAGATTTCCAGTTTGAGAAGCCCCATGTGGAGTTAGTTACGTCAGGAAAGAAGCAAGGGGAGGGGGAGGATAAAGAGGAGGGGAAGGAGGACACGCTTGTCACCTGGTCTCTGAGAGGAGTCTGCAGTTACTGGTGGGAGGTGTGGACAGTGTAGCGAGGACTTGCCCCAGCATTGATGGGCTGGAGGCCTGGAAAAGGCAAGAAGCCTGGAGCAGATGCCCGTCAGTGTGAAAACGCTGCTAGGCTGGAAGCCGGATATAAACTGGGCTTAGAGGCCAGGAACCGTGTGGGTTGTGACACGAGTTATTAAGCAGAGAGGCAGAGCCTGGGAGGGAGAGAGGGGAGCAAGAAGGCAGCCTGCTCTGGATGGAGTAACCTTTCGTAAGCACAGCGCGCTCTCAGAGGAAGGGGCAGGACAGAGGCTCACAAAGACGAACAGATTTTTTTCAACAACACGTACTGAGAATCCTTCTCATGCTCAGCCTGACTTTAGCTGCTTGCTTTACGCTCAGTTTCATGTTTAAAATCTATTGGTTATTAACATCAAGTCAGATCTCTAATTCTTATTCTAGTGATTTGAGCTCTGCAAATCCAGCTATCAATCCAGTTCGGTTTGGGTTCATGGAGAGCTAAGTTGTCTGTGACTGGGGGAAGATTTTGGGCAAAGCGCTGGCAGGCAGGTCTAGGATTACAGATGCCTTGGGAGCTGGTGGTTGCCTGATTTGAATTTAGTTATTTGAGGACTCTCCACTGCCTTTTGTCTGCTCGGCCAGAGCTCACGGAGCACTGCTCATGCTAACACAGTGCTATTTCCTGCATCCTTCTTCCCATTTCCTATCACTATCCCTTTTCCTGTCCTTCTGAAATGGGTCTCTCTCATGCAGTGTTTGTACAAGGAGGGCTGAATAAGAAGGGCAGTCTCCACTTGGTTTCTCTCTTTCCTCTTGCTTGTATCTCTTCTGTCTAGCAGCAACTTGTGTGTATTATTTGGCCCAGCGAGAGCCTGAGGAAGATGTTCAGAACAATTGTAAAAGGCCATCCCCAGGGCTGTTTGATACCTACAAGGTCACTGAGTCTTCCTTGAAGTCTTTGCTGGCCGCATCTGCTGCACCCCGAGGAGGGGAGCTCCATGCTACTATTGCCTATGTAGAGACAACAACATACTGCGTGTTGTAAAGGTAAACATGCCCCAGGCTTTTCTTCTGTTCCTTTCTATATAGTGTATCCCTCTCTCATAATTACTTTCTCCTTCCCAAGGAGTTCTGCCTTGTGAAATATTAGAGAGAACAATCCTATGCAGAGAATTAATATCAAATAAGGATGACCTCAGGCCTGACTGCCCAAACACGGCTCCTGTCAGTACAGTATAGCTCCCGAATCAGCATTTGCTCCAAGTAGATCCAGCTCTGTATTTTTCTTCTTCAAAGGCAGCAACTGCAACAGCAAAGTCCTGGCCTTGATTTTTGGGGTACTCTTTTGAACAGGGCTGTCAGAATGTCAAGAACACACAGGATGAGCTACAAGCAACCCAAGAGAAATCTGGCATCTATTGCTTTAACAGTTTTATCGCCAACTTCTTTCTCTTCCTCTTTGGACTGTAAATGATAGCTAAAAGCCATTTTTAATCAAGGTTTATGTATCCTGTAACCCTCTCACATACATTTCTCCATAAAGGTAAAAGAAGATGCCAGGGAAAAACTCTGCCTTTGTGTTCAAATCCTCTTTGCTCATGGCCAACAGCACTGAACTTCATTTTTTGTTGTCTCTTCAGACAGTGAATAACAGTGCACATGTACCAATCTGCATGGAGGACTGGGATTAGTATAAAAAAAGCAAATAAATATTTATTTCGTATTGAAAAATTAGAGATTAGAGTGTCTATTTAGAGAGTTCATTGCTTTTTTCTGGTTTTTCTTTGATTTTTTTTTAGCAGCGGCAGTGTCTCAGCACTGTGCCCACAATGCACTTACAGGTTCTCTCTGTTGCTCCACACATATGCTCTACATAAAACCAGATGCCTCCTGCTCTGCAGATTTTTCTTTCAACTCTGCCATGGAGCAGCAAGGGCCAGCAAGGCGAGCGTGATATCAGGGCCAGTGGGGTTGGGGCTTCACAACAAGAGGTGCAGGCCCATTACCCCGAGCCGGGAGGCAGCCCAGAGTTCAAATCTCTCTGGGCAAGTCCACGGCAGCCAGACAGATCCAAGTTCAAACCAAGACATCAACCCATGGATTGGGGTCAGGGTCGAAATGATCCAATGCCAGGCTGCAGCCGGAGCCTCAGCTGAAGATCAATGTTCAAGCTAGACATCTACACGCATATCTGTTGTGCCAGGCTTATCTATAGGAAGAACCATCACAAAACTTCCCATATAGTCTAAATGCCTGCTTCTCTCTTTTAAGAGGCTCTTTTTAGCTCGCCAGGGCTTCTCACAGTAAAACAAAATAGTAGGAAATTGAAAATAAATAAAAATTTTGCAACAAAATAGTAGCCTGCCTAAGGAAGTGTAGAGAGAAGTATAGCTGTTGGTAGTTTGGAAAACCAAGCTATTATAGGAAGAGCCCAAATGAGGGATTTTTTTTTTTTTGGGAGGGGGGTCGTGGGGGGGAGGAAAGGACTTATTCAGTCTGGCAAAGAACAAAGAGGAAGCAAAAATAAAAGCTGGAAGCTTAAGTGAGAGTGCGCTGTTACAAAGATAGAAGGCAAGTGAGGATACATAGCCAATATGAGAACAGTTTAATATGGGATGTTCCTCATTCCTTTCAGTCTTATGTCAATATTTGGATAACTTTTTCCATGGCTCAATCAGAACTTCTGATCTTGATGCAGAATATGTTGAATGAGACTCTTTGGCCTGTATTAAACAAAAGATAGCGAGTCCTAATGCTCCCTGTGGCTGTAAAATTTACGAGCATATGAATTTATGGGACTGGAGTTTACTTTTAAGATCCCGGCCTCTGGCTGGTTGCCTGGCTGGAGGGGAAGGACGTATCACCTGAAGGCACACGTGTTGAACACCAAGCCATTACTGCTCACAAGGCACTCAATCTGTCACCAGTATCCTCAGCTGAGAGCTGGACTCAGCTGAGTATTTTTAACACATTTTCTAGGGGAGAGTTTCTATGCTAAAGTCCAAGCCTGAAACCTGCCATGATTTATGTGCTTGCCACACTACGAGCAGTCCACTGAGAGACTGGGGAAATGGTCACCAAGTCAATCACTAACTATAAAATCAGGTGTATATCAAGTCAAAGGGACAACTGATTGCTGCTAAGACAAAAACTCAGTAACATGAGTGAGTCTTTGAAGTTTCAGGGCCCAGAAGGATCAAAACAAGTGCAGATGAGAAAATACCGTTGAGCCCTGTTTTGTAGTCATGGGCACTGCGGTCTCTTAACCAGTTTAAAAACATAGATGATACCTTAATGCTGGAGACCTAAGGAAGATCTATTGTGAGAAAAGATACTAATAACTTCTGGATGGTGTTTGCCTTCCACCAGTGGAAGGCAGCCTTTCCCAGGCTTGGCAGGAGCCCTAGTAGATCTCGCCCAGGCGGCCACATGAGGCTGTCGGCTGGAGCACGGGGACAGACCTGCGAGGAGGGGACCACCGGTGGCAGGCAGAAATGCCAAAGTCCTTGTGCCCGGAAGAAGGAAGGTGTCATCAGAGCCAGGAGTGTGGCCAGAGGATGGGAAGAAAGGTGGGACCCCTTGGGTCAAGAGCTCGGGGGTCAGCAAGTGTGGATATTTCCGAGTGAAGGAAATAAAGCCTTCGCACAGTCAGGGAAGCGGGACTTCATAACCTGTCTGTAAGCAAGGTCACACCAGAGATGTGTATTTATGTATATGGGTCTCTGCCTCAACTGTCTCACTCTAAAGGGGAAGAAAGCCAATCAGGCCCCCAGATTAGCAAGTGCTTTGGCATCCCAACATTTGCAAGAAACATACAGCTGGGATCCAACTATTACGTCTTTGTCAGGACCATGAGACCATCCCTAACGGGATTCTCTTCCCCCCTCCCTCCCCTCTCCTCTTACACTTGCCAGTCTTAATTTCATTTTAGCTACAAGAGTCTCTTTGCTCCTGACATTTCCTCATGTCTTCCCTAAGTAAACCTCTGTTTATGACATCAAATACATTCACTGCGTATTAGTATCAAGCAATTGCTTTTAAAAGATAATCTTCCCCTTTCTCTTATTACCCCTTTATTTCCTCTGCTATTTTTCTTGGTGAGTTATATGGGGAAGAAATTACTGCTATTTTGTCTTGAGGTTTCCCTGAGGAACCTTGTCAAAATGAACAGTCCTTTTACTAAGCTTTCCTATACAGATTGAGCAGAAATAAAACAAAATAATTAAATGGCTCCTGAAAGAATTCAGTGCCTAAAACCCTGGGGAAAAATAATGGTTCCATCTCTGCTGATGTGAAAGCCTTTATTGCAGCGCAGCGTTTATGTTCTGCATAGGGTCTTATGGTGTCATCACCATCAGATGTGAGTGCTTTCCAGGCGTGCAGTTAAGTGACGTGACTAACAAGTGTCGTCTGTTTGTTCTCGCAGCTTCTCCCCACTGGGAGAAACCTGTGTGGTTGAGAGCCTTGTTTTGGAAGTATATTGCTTTTGTTTGAGGCATATTTTTATTCTTGTTTTTAATATACTTGTTATCATCTGTTTCTGTTAAAGAAGTTTAGTGGCACTCGGGGAGTAAGCGTGCCTCCTAGCTGCCCGTTCTCCTGAGTGCTTTGTTCTTCAATAGGAAATTGAGAAAAAAATGAGTATTTGGAAAGTTTTTCTCAAGTTGGACATAAGAGGCTGAATTTCACACTAGTGATACACATAATCTGTGTCTACAAGCCGGCATGATGAATAACGTCTTGGCTCACTCTGCTGTGCAAAAATATCCTGCATGCATGCAAAGTTATGGTTACCACAGCCCGAAGCATGGTTGCAGCATGGAAACCCTGAACTCCCTTTGTCTTTTTTTTTTTTTTTTCCCTTACAAAGCACATGAGGGTTCCTCGACTTTGGAATTTGCCCTTCTTATTGGATCAAACATTCCGAAGCTGTTTAGTTTGGTGGCTCGTCTGTTCCTCCCTTACTTCTCAGAGAGCGAGAATTAATGGGCTCAGTCCTGCAAGACACTGATCTTTCTGGCACCAGTTCAGCAAACCACTTATGCAAGTGTTTAAATTTTAACTACGCACAGGAGCCGAGTCGCTGGGGTTAATGGGACTGCAGCGGGGTCTGCGGTGGGATCATCTTCCCTGACCCCGTGGCCTGACCTACCACCATCCCTCCGACTCCTGTGCTGCCATCACTTGAGGGTGACCTCAGCACATGTTTGTTTATCCTGGCGCTAAATAAGTATATGGGGACTTTGCTGGATCTGCCTTAGACTACCCGGCCCTAAAGTTCAGATCTCCACAGAGGAGTCACCAGGGAAAAGCAGATGGGTGGGATTGACTCCATTATTTTGTCCGATGGCAGTTAACTTACCTTGGCCATGAACCCCTTGGGTGGGACGGCACCCTCTTTCTTGCTGACCCACTACATTTTCTGAGGGGTTTTTTGCCTTCCAAAGGGGTTGTGTTGTGCAGGGTGGCACCGTGGTTTGGGTATTCAAGTTTATGGGGACCTGGACCTCAGTGGTTTCCTCCAGTCCCATGTCGTAATGGCAAAAGGAGAGGCCGCTACCCCGAGCAATGCCTGCAGCATGAACAGGGGCTCTCATGAATCCTTTGTTCTGTAGAGAAACAACAACAAAATTCATCTTAGGCATGATCACTCGCAAAACTTATAAACCTTCCGAGGCAGCCAAAATTGACCCATCCTTTTTCTTGAGGGGGGTGGGGGAAAAAAAGCTCCAGTGGTCCCAATTACTGTTTGCTAGAAAAAATATTTTCATGTAATGACCTCAGTAGGGAGTGAGCAGCTCCTTTTGTGTATTAAATTAAAATCTCTAGGGGAGCATTAGATCCTGTAATTCGTATTTCTCAGATGCAATTTAAGTCTTTCATCAAAAAGCCTCATAATAACTGAGCTCTGTGATACCCAGTAGATTCATTTTCATCTGAAGGATGAAAATAGCCAGCAACATGTTAACAAATTCCATGGGGAGACCAATTGTAATGATGAAAATAATGTGACGTGGGCATGAATTTGCAAATACAGTGCTTTATGGATCGCTGAAAAGGAAAAGGCTGTCTTAAACACGTTCTTTATGTTAAGATAGAAGTGGGGAAAAACTCCCTAGCCTGCTCATTAAGAATGGAGTACATGAGCAGTTTCCAAAGAACAGTGGCCCAAAATGATGCATCTCTATATCCTATTTAGAAAAAAATCCCATGTACCGGGAAGACTGCTTGCATAAGTTGTCATCACTTTTGCTGCATTAAATTGACTGAGAAAAGAAGAGATCTGCATGAGTAACAGCTTTCGTGTACTGGTAACTGCGGAGAAGAACATAGTTTCCTGGGGAAGTAACTGATGCCAGATCAGACCTCATGTTTTTGAGGAGCACGTGTATAATTTCCAAGGTTTTGGGGCTTTTCCAAGAATTGCCTGTGAGTGTAGGAGAGCCCCAAGCCTCAAGCTGCTTCCTCCGCCTGCGTCCTGGGAGAGCACTGGTATGTTAGAAAATATCAGCAGAAACGGACCTTAGACATAACTTAGCCCCTGGGGTGGGTAAGCATTTTCTGGTGGGAAAAGCAGCATTCCTCCCCCTCCGGCTGGAAACCTTATCTAACACCATTGCTTATTAAAGCACATTGATGGATGCCTGCCTCTGCAGAGGTTCACCTCCTGAGGAGACGCAGAACCTCTGGTAGGACTCTCAGCAACACCACTCTGAGCGGGGGAGCGTTTCTCTGCAGCCATGGTCTGAATGTAAAGCTACAAGCTGATAGCCCAGGTCAAGGAGAAGCAGGATATGGCCGAACGTAAAGAGGGACATGGGAGAACAGAAGAAAATACAGCAAATTATTTATCAAAATAACAGACACAATCTTCGCACTACGTTGCAATTCAAGTGACATTAAAACATCTGGCAGTCTCAGAGAAGGGTAGTGGCTTTGCCAGTATATTAGAAACTTTGCCTAAAATAATTTTAATTCTGATTTTAAGCATAGAAACTCTTTTAGCAGGATTCATCATCTGTAGTTGAAACATTTTCCGCTGGAACCCTTGGGTTTTGCACTCCCTAGATATTTACTGCTATTAAAGTAATGCATGAAAAGATGCCTGTCTGTCCCATCCAAAATATATTTTGTTGCATACAAATGCTTTAGTCTATTTTTGTATTTAATCATCTATAAATAAGCAAACTAAGACCCAGTCCCATAGTACACATGCAAGCCAGGTGTACATCGGGTACTAATTTTCAGCACACACTAGGTTTGTCAAAACAATTGAGCAGAATAAGCTTCCTAAGCCCTGGTTTGTAGGAAATCAGACTGAGGCAGACTGCAGTTACAGGGGTCTATGAAAAGCAGAACAGGAGATGAGGCCTATGTTATATATTTTTCCTGATGGAATTGTGAAGGACAGAGTTGGTAAGGAGGTATGGCTGGTGAATGATGGAGCTACTCTAGAAAAATTACCTGGAGTAGACACAGTTGGAGAACATGGGCTACAGCCTACAAGCAAAAGTTACTCTGCTGAGATAAGTTATACTGGCAAAAAAAAAACCCAAACCCAAACCTGTGCCTCTGCTAAAAGTCTTTTAAAGACCTTTAAAGACCACCCTTTAAAGAGAGTCAATGGCTCACCATCATTCGCTCCTAAACTCCTTATCTTTCACAAGGTAGTGACTGAAATTATTTGTTTTACCAGCTCCTGTCAAACCATTTTATGCCCAGAAAGCCACCTGGAAAACCACAGAGGAAGCGTAAGAGGCACGTCCACAGGCAGGGGAGAAGCCAGCTCCCCTTTGCTCAGGCCAGGCCAGCTGAAGCCACCAGAGAAAGAAGGGGCAAATTGTTGTCACACTGCTGGAACTGCTACCAAATTCTTATTTTCATCATTGCAAGGGATATTAGCCATTTCCTTCTGCTTTCTTCCCTCTAACCATGGATACCTTAATGTAGAGTTTATACAACTCAGTTTACGCAGAGCTGATCAACAGGCTGTTCCTGCCGTAATTCCCTCCACCAACTTTCAGTGGGACAGCACCAAGGAACAAGCCCAAAGACCAAGGTGGTGGTGAACTGGCAGAGAAAAAGGCCAGCGTGTTTCTAATATAGGAATTTCTTTGTAAGCAAGAATATTAAAAGGATAAAAATCAATTCGTAATGAATTCAGGAGGCTCTCTACATATTTTAACTGCTTGGTATTATCTCATTGAAGAGGCACTCCAAGGCTCAGTAATGTACGTTGTTACACAAGCAAAGCACTCCAGCATTGATTTTTCTCTTGCAGAGGATTATGAATCAACATGATTTAAACAACTCTATGGCTGAGAGTAATGACCAGCCCCTGAAAGTTTAGCCAAGCACAGGAACTTTCTGGACAGAAGCAGTTTTGTATCAGTGTTTTTAATTACCTTTGAAGACATGGATTGTCCATTAATATTTGACCTCTAATTATGTTTTTAAGAGGCAGGTCTATTGAAAAACAGTTATATCATGAAGATGTGTGCAGAAGCTTAAACCAAAGCAATTTGTTTTTTTCCTCTTCAGCCCTTTCAGGAACCTTTACTCGAATGACCAGCTCTGCTTTTACCAGATGGCCAGAGGGGCTAACGCGCACACCGTCACTCAGGTCCCGGGGGCTCGTGAACCTGACGGGGGTGTTGTAATTACATGTGCTACAAGGGTCTAAACTAAAAAAAGCAAGTAGCTGCTGCCCTTGCTTGCGTCTGGAGGCACGGAAAGGATGCAACTGCAAAGTGGTAGCTGCGAGGTGCAACAGCCGCAGCAGGCTCCACTCCGCCGGCACGCCGCATCCCAGGCTTTCCTATCAGCAGGACCGAGCAGAAGTTGCTCCAAGGCATCCGGCACCTGCCTGTTGTGCAATGCTTCTTACTTAGGCAAGAGGGGGAACAAACCCCCCCTCCTTGGATTCCCGAGAGCATAAATACAAACCGTAGCTATGGTGTAAGCATTTAGTGCTGGAATCACGAATGAATTTGCTTGGCCTTGCACTTCCCACTGTGGCAATCAGCAGCTATTTGCTGTCTGCGATGGCTGCAAAATTTGGTGACGCTTTGGACAGCAGAGCGCCAGGCAGGACCCTCCTGGGGCTGGCAGAGCTTGTAGTTCTCTCTCCAGGACCCTCCTACCTGCCCCAAGCTGAGAAAACCCCCAGCTTCTTTTCTGTTTGCCTCCACTTTCCTCAAAACTCCCCAGTCTCCGAGCTGTCCAGATGTGCTGATATCATCCAGCGGGACTTGCATAACTTCCCTCTTGAAAAAAATAAAAAAAAAAGCTGCAGTAGCAGTGCCTATGGAAATTTATTTATTTTAATAAGATCCTCTGAAGCACTCCGAACCAAACTAACAGCTGTTCAGAGACCAGTTGTTTCCCCTGAATTCATTGAATTTCTGGGTGAGCATGGACATTTGGGATATAAATTTGAACACTTCTAAAACTGAAGCTCAGAAAACATCCAAACCAGAAACAATATCTCGATGAAATTGAAAACTGAATTTAGCATTTAGGTCCCTGTTTTATTTTGCCTCTGGACAGGAAAGAAAAGATCCCCGGTTTATTGCTCTGTTACTAATGGCACCAAATAGCTTCAGACGTAACATAAGGAAACCTCTTGTGTTAGATTTAGGGCCAAACAGCCAGAGCTTGCATTAAGAAAGCGCACAGCCATATTCTCTTCTGCGCTGCCTGTACAGCCTCTGTAGACTTCACTGTGTTACTTCTGACTGACTTACAGTGGCACAGAAGAAAGGGAAACCAGTCCTGGTATGGCAGGGATGACTGCAGGGCTATGACAGGAATCTATAAAGCCCCGCGTGTCGGGAAGGAAGTGCATAAGGGTCCTCCACGACAGGAACTAAGAAACATAATGCACCGACTAGGCAGCAGATTTGAAATTAACTAAAGGATGTATTTTCTTCATCCCAAATACAAGTGAGCCATAGAAACTGGCCGTGAGATGTTGTGAACCCTAAAGCCCATCTGTTTTGAGAAAACTAGATAACTCAATGGAATAGGGATCCGTGGAGGGCCGCTATATTCAAAAGCACCACCTCTGGCTCAGGAAGCCTTCGAGTCACAGATTCATGGGGCTGTCTCTCACTACTATTTTCCTTGTTCTTATACTCTTTCCTAGGAATCTGCCTTGGGCTGGTGCTGGAGCCTTTTAGTCTGACCCACACAGCTGTCCCTGTTTGTGGAAAGAGAGCGTAGCAGCATGACACCCTTTCCATGACAAAAAACCCAGGCCAGAACAGGACACACATGGGATTTGAATGGATCCACAAAGGATTTGAAGGGAATGCATTTGGACCCTGGGAGAGGCTGAGCAAGGCGAGACAACCCTTCGGGGCAGGAGTTGGCCCAAAATCTCATCTGCCTTTTCGGTTTCCTGACTGCTGGTTGACACAAACTCTCCAGGGTACCACTGAGGACCTCCATGGCAGCTCAGCCCTTCTTGGGTTTTGATTTCAATGTACAAGATACAAAGACTTGCCGAAATGTCAGGGTTTTTTTAGAAAATACAAACGGTGACCAGGATGATGTTTACCATGCTTAATTTAACTGTATTTGGTGCAGAGACTGTAAAAGATTTTTTTTCATACACAGACATCCTTAAGAATTAATCAGGCCATTTCCCCTACTGCCTGGGAAGAGCAAAAAGCATCCTGTCTTAGGATCTTTTTGTGAAGATTTTTCCATGTTATACTTTGTTTAGTCACTGGACAGCGTGATATATGTGAAAAGGCTGTTTCCTTTACATTGTACATTCAGATGAAATTTATTTCCTTATGTATCACATCTGATTAAGCCTAAAACCTTGGCATAGATCTGTGCCATCTTCCTACACAGGTATGCAAAGGAGTGCGAGCACTGGCTACTGCCTTTGCTCACATAGAAAGCGACTGTGTGAGAGTGTAATCTGTTCAGAAACCGTGATCCTGGCAGACTTTTTTTTCTAGAAGGAAAGCGGACAAATTCTGTGGGCTGTGTAGGGAAATATCCCTGCATTTTCAAGCCTGGCAGTGGTGTCCTTCTGCAGGGGTGTGGGATGAGCTACTGAGATGACTCTGCTCTTCTCTGTCCCCTTGGGTGGATGTCCCTGTTTTGTGATGGATCAAGCATTGCCTTCCTCCTCCTCTCTCACATCATCACGCACTGAATACAAAGCCGTGCAGCTGCCATCCTTGGCTTTCTGACCTCCTTTCCGTGCATTCCCTCTCCAACAAACTTTCCCTAGAGGAGAATGAGAGAAAGCTGATAGTCCCCAAAACACTGCCAGAGTGCCACCTTTTTCTTATCTAGAGACGAGGAAACATCTCTATATTTTGCCATCTAGAAGTCAGTCTACCGTGAAGCCAGTTGGTTTTGTATACAGCAATTATGAGAGATGGGGAAAAGGGACTTTCCCAGTTCCAATACGCTTAAACCATCTTTCTTGAGAGAAAAACTTGAGTATATACTTAACTTTAAAGGCAGCATTAATTCCCAAGGACCTCAGCTAACTCGAAGCCTTACATGGATTTAAGCAAGGCACGGCACAATGTTCTGAGTAGCCCCTGCATTTCCTCTGCACTTGGGTTAGAAGACGAAGTGCAGAAGGCAGCATATCGATCTGTCTGCGTAAAGACCTAAGCCCAGAAAAATAAGTACGGACTAATTATTCCTTTCCTGCACCAGTGCGAAATGCTTTTAAAGAGCAACTTACGATTCTTTTATTTCAGTCACCGATGGCAAAGAAGCCAAGGAGACAGCGGGACCTGGCCGGAGACGGAGCGTGTTACCCATCTGTGGGAAAACACACAGCATGCGCTCGTCCCCTGGCTGAAGCCGACTGAACCTCCGTAGGGATGTGCCATTAGTTGGGTTGCTTCCCTCAGAGCTTCAAAATTATGTGAGCCGAATCAGGGCCTATAAAAGGTATCCTCACGCAGCTTGTAGTGACCATACTTGGTTTTAGGAGGTTCTGCATCTCCCACACACTCCAGGTCCTTAAGATATTTCATCTCAGTTATGTGACCACCTCCGCAGCCATCTCCTCCCCAGGGCCCTCTCCAGCTTTCTCCTTTTCCTCCCTGTCCCATCCACACCACAGCTATATCTGGCCTCAGTTACCAGCTGTAATTTTCTTTTTTTTCAAGTTTCTTTTCTTCTTCTTTTAGAACTGCATAACCCTTTGGGTCTGTCAGCTGCGGTGAGGGATGCAGTTAAAATAAGGGAAAAGAAGTCAAGGATATTCCTTGTTATTTATCAGAAAAGCCCAAGTTTAGATTTAGCTCTGAAAAACTTTCAAATTGCAAATCTAACACCCTGAAATAAGCTTAGCCCCAGGTACAGCCCAGGGGGAGGAAGGAGCCAGAGCTGCCAGCTAATTACCCAGCCCACCAGAAAAGCCGCTGCAAGCTCTCAAAACACGTCCGTGGAGAAAAACAACAAAAGGCGATCGGGTGGGATTGGGAGTTGTGGGGTGGGAGGGGAGGGAAGGAGTAGGTTATTCCAGAAGGATTAAAAGGTCAAAGGACTTGATGTGGAGAAGTCAGCCCAAATCCACCCAAAGCTGTTAGCATGGGATCATCTAAAAAACAAATCCAAGGGCTAATCCTTTAGCCTGTTCAGGAGAGCAGTGCCTGTCAGAGAAGATGTTCCCCCTCCTCCCGCTGGGCATGTCCTGCTTCAGGGATGAACTGACGTGATGACTCTCCTCAGATGTCCCTCCAGCTGTGACACTGCCTCCCCCCCTTGTCCCAGGTTTGCTTCCCCCTCAGATGTAAGTACATGGAAACATGTAGAGGCAAGGAGAAAGCCCAAGGGCAAATTCTTCCTCCCCATACCAAATACAGGGCACTGTCATTTCACTCAAGAGAAGGGTATAGCGGGAAATAGCAAGTCTTCCAAGACTGCTCCCATCTTCCCAAGTAGGGGTCAGGGAGCTGTGTTATTCCAGTGAATATATGAACACAGCATGAGTAGGTGGGAGTTGGGGCTATCTCAGCCCTGTCAGGGTTGATTTTGACTTTGCATGGCTCTGTGTGCCAAATAGTTGGCTTCAAAACAGAGGGTGTGTTCTGCTTCCTAGTCACATAGTGGAAAAGGAGGAGGCATGATGAAGGGAGGTGCTGTGACTATCCCAAGGCTGTGAACTGCCCTGGTTGATGTTCCTCACCTCAAAGACGTAAAGAGAAATGCCAAGAACTGCTTTTTCCACATGTAACAAATGCAGCGTACCCTTCCATTTCCAATCCCTAATATTGCCCTTCCTGACAGTTAAGGAACAGCTCTCTATCATCTACAGGCATCCTTTGCTCCACATGTGTTTCCAGGAGTTGCTCCTGCTGCACACACAGACTTTTAACACAGCCCAGGTTAGCAAAATAGGCTGCAGAGCAGGAAAGAAATAGGCACCCGCTCCCACTGATGACCCACGAGCCTGCCCATTTCATATTTCTCTTCTAACACTTCAGTCTGAAGGGCATAAACGTAGTTTCATCTCCTTACAGACACAAGAACTCTAGGTGACAGGGTTTTTCAGCAGCCTCAAAGCAAAGCAACTGATAGTTTTCTTCAGGATTAGGGGTCTGACCCACAGCGGCTTTAAATGAAGGTGTCTCAGTCAGCTCTGGATGAAGGCTGTATGTGGGGTCTGGATGAACTGCAGACGTGTCTGTTGGTGGTGGGGGGAATCCTTCTAGTTCTGGCTGTAGCTGCTTTGCCTAAAGCAAATACACTTTTCTAGCAAGTGAAAGGGCTGAGCAGGACTGCCTGCTGTGCTCCCTCGGCCACCCCGGGAAGGGCACGGTGGGCGATGCGACCGCTGGCACCGCTTGCTGGGCCAAACCCAGCCTAAGGCTGCTGCTCCCCAAATCCCGGCGTTAAACTTTGGAGCGAGGCACCACCTAGAGGCATTGCGGGCTGTAGTAGGGCTGGAGGAGACGGGCACGGCCAGGCTCCAGCTGAGAATAAATAACAACGTAGTACGGCGCCTATCAGAAACTAAAAGCCTCAGCGTTCCCCTTTTCCTGTTCCTTATTTTATCAAAACAAGTGGATTAGTTTGAATAATAAATGCAAACCTGGAAGCCCTCTGAGAGAGCAAGCCGTGGTCAGAGGGACTGGGAGGGGAAATTCAGCCAACGGCAAAAAAGAGTCCAGTGGGACACTTTAATGGGGGTATCTCCATAATCCAGGCAAGATGTGCTCAGTTTACTGGTAATTTGTTTTAGGCTTTTTTTTTTTTTCCTGGTGAAAGTCCCAGCCTCAATTTTTAGCTATTAAACAAATGCATTTGTTTGCAATTGCTCGTTGTCATCATCCACAATATCACAGCTTTCTAGTTTGAGTACCTGAGCAGCCTCTCCAGGCCAGAACAAACCAGGATTATAGCACTACTGAGGCAAAGAGCTATTTCTCTCCTCTCTTTCTGCAAGTCATTTCCTTTGGGACCTTAATGCTGAGCTGAGGTATCGATTCCCTGCTCTGAACCAGCTGGGCTCCTCTCCTCGCATTCAGATCCACTCTCCAGAACTTGGTGAACAAGTTCCTTCAGAAAACAGATCCATGTGCCTTAACTTTCTGCCTCCTTCTCATTTTCTTCTTTACAGGTTAGCCTTTTCCTTTTTGCAACCTCTTTTTCCACTGTGAACCTGTTGCTGGCCTCTCCCAAGTGGGAACTTAAAAAATAATTGCTAGGTGTATAAAGGCAGAGTTGGTTTTGTTTGTTTTATGCCATAGGATATGCGTCATGAAGCGTATTGCATCACTGAAGTCTGTTACTACACCGAAGTAGCTCTTCATAATCGCAACTATATCACAACCGGAGACCAGCCCTGATCTATCTGTGCCTCCAAGTTGGTATTTTCCTACACTTGGCCTCCCTGCCCAGGGAGAAACTTTTGAAGAAATGTTGATGGCCACTTTTAAGATCCAGAATAGCGGCCTCCGTAATATTTCTAATCTCCTCAGACATGTGGAAAATACCACTAAATCCTTGTGGTGAGAGAACCACTCCTCTGACAGAGCTGAATGAGGGAAAAAAATCACATTCCCTGAAGCCCCTTAGACTAAGATTAAACCTCCTTAAAGAAGAGAAATGCCCTCTGCTGAATGAAGGTCCTGAGCTTCGGATTTTATATGCCAGGGGCACAATCCACAAGAGGTGGGTGACCACAGCAGGGCAACCGTACGTGCTTGTGAACCCAGAAGCACGAGTTTCCTTTCTTATTATTCACAAGCATGTGATACTTCTAGAGATGTTTGAAATACTTCTGTCATCTGCGCTCTGCCATGTACTGTCACCCTACAAAAGGAGACACATCTGACCCTCACTCTGCAAACACTTGAGCATGTGCTTAAAGATATTCTTGAAGTCAGTGGAACTGGTCACGCAGTTAACACCACTGAGCACAAGTTACATGTTCAAATGAGCCCAGCAGCAGGGACCTTGCGAATTCGGCAGCTGTGTGGATCTTCTGTTGGCACAGTCTCTCTTGAATTGCCTCCCAAAAATGCATATTTCTTCCTCATGCCCTGTTTTAGGGTTGAGCCCCTGAGCTTTTAATCTTTCCTGCCTCTTTTATGGTTCGTGCTGCTCCGGGACTAAGTTCAATGTCAATGGTACATTGCATAGAGGATGCAGCACTCTGTAGTTTCTTCATTGCTCAGCTGTATTCCTTGTGCAGTGGGCCAACACGACTGCTTCAAGACTTGGGGCTGTCAAACAACCTTTGAGAAAACCATGCCCTTGGTGATAAGATCAAAGGAAAGGGGGGGGGGGGGCTTTTATTTTAAGGAACAGCAGTTTAGATTGCATGCAACTAATCAGCACCTTCTTTTGCTACAGTGTACTTTGCTACAAGGAAATGTACCGCAGGTTCCCTATCTCAAAGCAGCAGTTTACCGTAATTGTTCTTCAGGAGGAGGACGGGCAGACGGAGCACTGGCTCCAAGGGCTCTGCTAAAGGGCTTGCACCGCTGCCTGCCCTCCTTTGGGAGCCCTCGCACCACGGCCCTTCACGGTCAGGGGTTCTCTGCCCTCCCAGCGGCAGCTGTGGAGATGGGCAATGCTGGCCCCGGTTGCTTGTTTCCCCGAGTTTCTCGTAGCACAGTGCCATTTGCAAGGTCCGAGAAGTCAGAGGATTTACTCCAACCGAGTTTCCACCGTTTTTTTCCTGTACAGCACATGTGCATACAGTGGCACAGGCACAGCAAGTAAGCTCTTAGCTGAAGATGATTGTTTCCAGTAAAAATCCCTCTTTCCTACCAGTGTTGGAAATCCCACCTTCTCATTGTAAGGAATATCTTACACAATCCTAAACAAACTGCGAGGAAAACAGGGTGCTATTTTCATTCAGGTATCACGCACACCAGATATTTATGGGGAGAGAAGTGACAGAACGGAAAAACTGTGATGAGTAAATGCAGCAAAAGGTAGGCACCCCTAGGTGCCCTGCCCCCTCCTTTTCTCTTAACAAGGGCAGTGGAAGAAAATGAAACAGGCATTTGCTAATTAACAGATAGTGTAATTTCTCTAGAAAAAGGAAGTGGGGATTTCTAGTTTGCCTAATCCTGAACCAGTTTCCTGTGAAGATAAGTGGATTTTGAGAGCGTCAGTTTGCCTTGTTGGCTTTTGACTTTCACTTTGCCAGGGAAACAAGCAAGCTGCAAATAAATAGACAAAGCTTTAAGCTGTGTCATATGGCTCTGCTCAAAGAGCAAGTCTCAGCAAAGGAAGGAAGGAAGGTGGCTTGTTTCTTCTTCCTACTATGCAAAATAAAACATTTTCAAATTTAGTGTCAGCTCTTCTGGGAAAAGCTACAGTTCTGGTCAATAGTGGCTGCAGAAAGGTTAAAAAATGTGGTGTTGGGAGAAAAGCTCCTTGAGAAATGAGGCCTTTGAATCACACCTTTGCTGTTCCTTCTGTTTGGCTTGGACTTTCTCTTCATTAAGTTTCATTGTTCTAGAGAAAACTTTGATTTTAAAGCCATTTTAAAAACTAGGAACAAAACTATATGGATAACTCACTGCTGAAATATACTGAAAACACAATGCTAAACTTGGTTTCAGCAGTTTTGGACCCTCCTTACTATCCTGCCCTCCTAAACTAAAATTAAACCAGTTCTGCTCAGTTTCAGCTGGTGTGAAACTAGCTTAGCTTTTCAAGAAAGAGTCTTTTCACTGGAAAAAAATAAATATATCTGCAAGAATTTGAGGAAAGCTGGTTTGCTCTGTCAGCTGATAGCTAGAATTTTACTGTGTGATATATACAGTTCCTATTTTCATAAGACTCATCCCAAACCCAGTGTAAGAAACAGCTGTTCCTCACTGTGTCTGTTGAAATTGAAATCAATGCCACAGTTTTACAGCATAATCCTGTTAGGAAAGGTGGAATATGTTTATCTTTAAATAAGAAAAAGATGTCATTAAAAACTGTGAAGAGATGATAGGTATTGGGAAAATGACATTAGGGAGCAATTCTTAAGGCAATAGCTGCTCACATACAGTTACACCGATGGTAACAGGGCAACTGCAACTCTGAGTCAACTAATCTGAACAGGATTAGTCAAAGGATGACGAGTGGTTTTCTGCATGTACAGTAGTGCTAGTAACAGTGAGAAAAGTCTTTGTCATCCACGAACAATTTTTGTCCCAGCACAGCCCCGCATTTGCTCCGCACCATGCTACACTAGCCCATCAGAGCAAAGGCCCCGCATGGTACCTTTCCTACCAAGGCTCCACCGCTTCGCCTGAATGCCTACAACTATAATGCTGAACGCCTGTAGGAAACCCAGGAATTTGCATTGGCTTTTTTTTTCCTCATAGCAAGTAAATCTGCGTGGAATAGCAACACTGAACGGCCTGGCTGCAGGCAGCAAGCCTGCAGAGGGGTTCCCAGTGGTACCAACTCAGGCTCTGCTGAGTAACCAAAATGGAAATGGCTGGTGAAAAATTCCTAATAGAGACATGCCTCGAAGATGCTTAGTGAAAGCAGGCAGAGAAGCTGGCCTCATTCCTATATGCTATATGTCATATATGGCAAATGTCGACATACAGCCCTGTTAGGCAGCTTGGTTTTTTAGCTGCTCACAGGAACCGGGAGTCATGCATAGCCCCTTCCCTCCCAGTGGTTTCTCACCCCCTCATGTTTCCCAGGCGCACATTTTATTGTGTGCTGGTGGCAATGCCGATGCGACCGTCCACGTGCACGCTTGAGAACAGGCTCGTTCTTGCAACTGAAGGCAGGGGGTGGCGGATGTAAGGTGATCTTAGCTCAGTGCTGAGGCATCGGCCATTCTCAAGCTGCTGTTCCTGTTTTCCTGGCCCTGACAGGTAACGAAATCTCCTTCTTGTCAGTGTCGCCGGTGAGTAATTGCCATCACAGCCCCTGTATCTATGTGGTCTATATTGTACCTCAGACACAGAGTAGATATTTTAATGCGTACATGTCACTTAAAAAATAAGAGGGCGTTCCTCTTATTGTTCCTTTCAAAATAAGGACAGCTTCTGAATTTTATTTTGTTTTTGTTTATTGTAGTTTATCTACAGCTTCTCTCCTCTGACAGCTTTTGGTTTAACTTGCTTAAGCTAAGACTGGGTGCAAAAACAGCTGGAGCGTGTTCAATGCAACGTTTCCTCACAAAGCTGCCTTCTCCTGGGAGAAACAAGGGTAGATAAAGACTAGGAACTACAGCTGGAGAGAGGCCGTTGGAATTTCTTTTACAGGCAAAGTATGCCCTTGTCAAAAAAAAAATACAGACACAAGCATCTGCCCAAATGGACGATGAGTAGATCTTTAATGCGAGGAGTACTGGTTCATGCAAGGCTGCTTTCCTATCCACTTTCCAGGCAATAATGCACAGAAGCATAGGGCTAACGGATTTGGGAACAAAGCAAGAATCTGGAAAAAGTAACCAAAGGCAAACAAACCCATACTTATGGCTCAGGGTGCATCTAAACCTGTGGTGTTTCCTAGCACAGACTCGTTTCTCTCTCAAAGAAAACAATGGAATCAGCAAGCCCGCTCATGTAACTCCTGGCTCAAAACAGAGGTGGCAAAATGGTCACGGGGGGGGGGGGGGGGGGGCGGGGAGCTACATGTGGTAGCAAAAGGGCTGGCTGCAAAGAAAGTTCAACACCATTCTTGGAACAATGCGTTTGCTAATTACCTTCATTTCAGCAAGGCTTTTATGCACTCAGGAAAGGGTAGAGCCAGCTAGCTTTCAGAAATCTACTAACTTGAGTCTTTGGAGACAGTCTCATTCAAAGGTGGAGCAAGCCACATGATAAGTGAAAAACTAGGTGTGAAAAGTCAATTATTCATGAATTCAAAGAAGTGTCCTTGAAGGAGCTGCATGAAATGAAGCTCTTGCAAGTACCTTTTCTGAGCAAAGCAACATAAAATCCAAGAGATGGACAAAGCAAAAGAGCTAAAAAGTCAGTTCTGATAAGCAAACCTCTGTGTAGTGGAGAGGGCTGATAATGTAGCAGGCAGGATACAGGACACAGGTTTGAGGAACTCGGCTTGTTTCTCCACCTCCCCAGTAATTTCTCATGGGACCCTGGGCAAGCCACTGCCTTGGATTCATCCCCAGCTAACTCTAGACTGACTTCAAGAGGAGGATGGTGCCTAAATTTAGGACAGTCAGCACCGTAGGCCCCGTTCCATTGCCTAGAGGGCAATTCGGACACCAGGTGAGCAAGATGTTCATCTAATTTAGAAACTGTAGCACAGTACTTACTTTTGGACAGGATGAGTACCGGCCTCCTTGCTTCAGTTCCCAACTCTGGGCATGGGGATGGCATCACTGATTCTTTGCCAAGACCATAGGAAAGTGCCATTTATTAAAGAACATGAAACTCTGAAACACACTGTCGATAGGAACAAGATGACGGGTCAGAGACCTGTGTGCTGCCCTTAGTGATTTGCTTCAGAAGATTTTCTAATTGGATGCTTTGGTTTTGACTTGCTTGCAAGCCAGACTTGCAAAGAAATATGTAAACAAACCTGATAAAGCACATTTTCCACTAACTGTTATTTGCAAATAAGTATTCTGTCATATGCTGCTGTATTCATAGAAGAGGTTGTATTCAGAACCAGATCTGGTTTTCTACAAGTGACAGTTTCTGTTCTGTATTCTCCTTTTCTTCACTAAATCCTTCTGTTGCAGTCTTTCCACTAATCTCTTGTATTTATTGATGATAATCCTTATTATTGTTAAACTCTTGCTTGCATAACCCGTTCTTAAGAAGCTGATTAATGACACATGTAACCTTTTACTGTCTTTTCACACTTCTAGAAATAATTCATACTGTTTGTATTTTGAACTCGACTGAATGGAGCTGAAGACCATGCAGAAATACTTTTTTTTTTTTTTCCCCCCGAAACAAACTTAGAGTCCAAGCATAGCTGTGAGAATATATCACAGTCCCATGGGATCAGAATATTCAGCCCGGCATTTTGTGTCTGACACGGCCAATGGTGGATGTGTCTGCAAAAGCACAGGGATAAGACATAGAGCTCCTTCTCCAGAATACTTCCCCAGCCTTCAGCAATTTGAGATTTTCTGGGCCAGAAGTGAGGTCTTCACCTTACTACTTCTACTAATATTGTCAGTGACATGAGAGAAACTCAGGTCAATTAAAAAATGAAATCCAGTTAAGCACCACAGTAGAAACTGCTTATAACGCCCAAGGGCTCAGGAGTGAAATCCTTTGGGGCCTCTGTGTGTAAGTGCACCAAAAGCGGTGCAGGATGCTGAGCTACCACAGCAGAAATAGCCACCCGACTGCGGGTCAGGGTGCGGTCCCGGCACCACGCAGGGCACCTCCTCGGCAGTACGGGTCACCCCTGTCACCTACACAAGGCCTGGGAGAGAGGGCTCTGCTCGCCTCTCCCATGTTATGCCCACAGAGCTTAACCTTTTGCCTTGCTCCTGATATTCTGCTTGCGGCTCCTGTGCAAGAGCAAATACAGAATAAAAAATGGCAACAGGAGGAACTGCCACCGCGTGCTGGGACGGGGGGCGGCCAAGCCCCTCCAGCAGCCCTGTGGCTCGCTTCAATGGGAAATGGACACTCTTTCTCCCACGACACCCAGAGATGGGTGGTAAAAGTAAGGGGGAAATTCCTGTTAACTCTCACCTAAAAGTTACGTGGATTCTTTATTCCCGGCTTATTTAAACCTTTTCCCTTTTCCCACCTGATGTTTCCCCTCATCTAAAAATTGGCTTGGCTTCCAGCGAAACATTTCCCTGACGCTTCCAGTTCTTTGTTGTGGAAAGTACAAGCGGGAGGAAGGTTTCACAACGGTGCCTCTGAAACCTGAATCTTTGCAAACCGTCCTTCTGTTTCTGGTAACAACAATTTTAGCCCTGGGAGAAACTATGACCTTTGCTCAGTAAAGTTGGTTTTCTCCTTTATTTGAGCTCTAGGCTGCTTTAGATTTCTGGATTTTCAATGGTATCTAGTCACTGCCACCTTGTGCCAGGACATGCGTGGTCTGGAAGAGCTTTCTTTTCTCATCCGATGACGGCTTTTTGGTGCCAAGCATCATAGAGCTGTCACCTTCCTCCCTAATTTAAACAGGGTTTTGTATGTGGAGTGCATTCCAGAAGGAAAATGACCATTGACGGGACTGAGGTGGGAACAGGACCTGGCCCCGTGCTACGAACAGGTGGGGCTGGGGCTGCTGGATCAGTGGCTGACCCTCCTCCTCTCCTCAGCACTTTCAGAGGTCCACAAGTGCAGCGTGAGATAGGCGCCCGCGTCCTGTCAGAAACCTCATTCACTGGAGATGGGGAGAAATGGAGAAAGTTGCTTTTCCAGAAATTATGCTTCTGCCCGAGGACCCTGACATCTGTAAAGGGAAAATTAGATACATGGTAGGCTGGGTAGTGACAGACAAGAACAAGGTCACTTCCAAGAAGCCTAAATTAGTTAGCTCTTTAATTTGCATGTTATGTAAGGGAGGAAGGGGAATCTCCCCCCCTCCTCTTGCGTCAGAAGGGGCGCAGGGGGACTGGATGGCCCCTAAGAGGGGCAAGAGGGGCAGCGAGGGAGGTAAAGGGACATGTTACACAACTTTCACTTAATTGAGAATTGTGTTTCAAATCTGCAGAAAACAGCATGCTGCTCCCCTTGTTCCCTAGACAGAAAGGCACAGTTTTACAATCTCCTTTTATTGTTTTGCTGATAAGCAGGCATTTCACATTTCTGACACTATACAAAATGTCCTTTAGAAAACTCAGTCAGTGCCGTGGCCTTTTCCAGCTGGAACATTAAAACCAGAACCTGGCTGGCCAGCTAAGTTTTCACCCCATAACACAGCGTCTCAGCTGTGGCTGGCCGAGGTACTCCAGCTAGAAAGGCAAAACGCCTGCTGCAGGAGCTGCCAGCTTCAACTCCTGCTTCCACCCTCACCCAAATGGGTAGCAGAACAAATACAGGTGCAAACTTCCCAGCCCTCGGGGCAAGCTGGCTTGGTGTGCACCAGGATGACTCCTTGAGTACATGACTTTGTAGGATCGCCCACGACTTTGTATTTCCACTCTGCAAACACTGACTGCTAGCCAAACTTTAGTCCTGTTCTGCTTATTTTATAAGACCCCTACAGTGACCCATACCATTACAGACACCTACTATAAACAGCTATAGAGTGAGCGAATCTTCCTTCTTTGGCAACACTCCCAAAGGGTATTTCTGCGTGGCACAGACCTGCCTGGTACCTCCCAGTGTCCAAGGAAGGGTAAGGGGGGTTACCCCTTCCCGGGGAAACCCACCTCCTGGCCTGGCAATTCCTGCGGCCTGAAATGACCCACCCGGGACACTGGTAACTGAACACAAATTTGTTTTTGCATTACTCAAACAAGCAACAGGAATAGCTTGATTCTGGTTAGTCTCAAGATCCGAAAGCAGAGCTATCAGAAATCGCTGAATCAGAGGATATGGATCTCTGACAACAATAATATTTATGAATCCTTACTAAAAATTGCTGAAGATGTTTTTGGTTTGTTTTGGGGTTTTTTTGTTTTGTTTTTTTTTTTAAAAGCACCTTCAGAGATCCCTGCGATATGTTTGTGCTTTGTTACTCAGAGGAAACATGCATGCCATTTTTACCAGCTAACAAAATACTTTCTAACAAGGCATTTTGACAAAGCTGAAAATATCTTACATAGATATGAGTCATTTTGGCTTCAAGTGCACATCTCAGAAAAAAAAATTTTTAAGTAAGTGTTAGCATGAAATATGGCCTTTAAGTGAGAGGCCTGGAAAGGCTATACATATTTGTATTCTATACAGAAACGATAGCTATCTTTCAACCCACACAACTGCTTTGTGTTTTTTCTTTTTTTTAACACCAAGAAGACCAAAAAAAAAAAAAATCACCTCATCTCTTTCCCAACTTTTGGATACTGATAAAGTTAATTACTTCAGTGGGCTACTATTACTTTTTATATGTAGCTAGGTGACCTCTGCTGGTAGATTCTTATCATGACTGCAATAATTCACACACACAGGTACAGATACATTGGTATTCTGGTAAGTGCTGCCCTACATACACAAGACATAATACACAAGAAGATACAATCCCTGCTCTGAAAAATAGACTCCCACGCTGGAAAGGTGTGAAAAAATATTGTATAACCTAGCTTTCTCCTCTCACAGATGTTTTATAGGGCAGTTTTTAGAGAATCTTTGATAAAAAGGTATGAGCCATTTCAGGATGGGGCCGCTGGTGTTTATTCAGCATAATGGTCTAAATGCTCGAAACTACTTGGAAAGCCCCTAAACTTCATCATGTCAGAAGCAGGGAGGTTATGCCAAGGAAAGGATTAGTCTCCGCTTGCATTCCTTTCTTGTACTCTTCCTCATAACATCTGCTAACAGCCATTGTGGGAGAAAGGATACCAGTTAAATGGACCTTTATTCTGACTCAGCATGGTTGTAGACAGTTTGTCTGCTATGATACAGCAGCACAGTATAATTTGATACTTTAAAAAAATGGCCATTCACCTGAAAGATCACAATGCAACTTGCATTAACAGCCTTGGTCTTTGTAATATCCAAGGTCACTTCTATTATTACAGCACAGTGCACGGAAATACCACAAATACCAAGAGAGTCTTATCTATTTATCATAGGTGAAATTGGCACGCTTTGCAGCACGACAGCTCCACATTGCATCCCAGGCATTTGAGTTCATTTCAGTTTATATTCAGAGGATGGTTTTCTCAGTTAGGAGCTTAGTGGATTTCATGCATGTATAGATTTGCGATGGCATTGCCATGGCCATTTGTCAAGTGTCCAGCTTCCACACCGACAGCTACCGTGCCTCAACACAAAGCAGCAAATATAAACATGTCAGAAAAAACCCTCACCCTGACCTTGCCAGAGGTAGCAGTAGGAGCCGAAGGCAAAGGCTAGGCACAACCACACATCCCCAGCTTTACACGCCTGCTGCTGCTCACACAGCCCGGACCCTAAAACATGCTCTTTGGCACGGTGCCCTGCCTTGCCACGGAAGAAAATGGGGATTATACCCTAACGTCTCACCGCTGCTGCCAAACGCAACCGTTTGAGACACCCCACCCCCCCACCCCGAGCCCACCCGGCTGCGCCTGCAGAGAGTCGGGGGGGGTCGGGCGTACCAGGCCGCGCCGAGTCCCGACGCCCCCGGGGAGCCCCTCCGGCCGCCTCCGGCAGCCCCCGGCGTCCCGCTGCCGACTCCCTCGGCGGCTGGGGAAGGACAGGAGGGGACGCTCGCCGGATCCTTCCCCCGAGGCGGCGGCGGGAGCAGCGGGCCAAACCCAGAGCCCCCGCCGGGCGGCGGAGCCGCTCCAACGCTCGCCGCGAGCCTGAGGGGCAGCCACGACACCTCCACCGCGGGCGGTACCGCGCCTGCCGCCGCCGCCGCCCGGCCCGCCCCGCTGTTATAACAACAACAACCACTACCACCACCACCACCACCCACCACGCTGACAATAATCACAATAATTATCGTCCTTACGGCGAGGGCGACGATGCCCCGCGCGCCGCCGCCAGGCGGCTGAGCCGGCCGGCCGCCCTCAGGTGCGAGGCGCCAGGCGGCAGAGCGCCCCCTGGCGGCCCGCCCCCGGCGCGGCCCGCGGCGCACACACCTCCCCCCCCCTCCTCGCCGCCGCCCCGCCTCTCCCCTCCCCGCCCTCGGGTCGCCCCCGGCCCCCCCCCGGTCGCCCGCCGCCGCCCGCCGCTCTGAAGTTCGCAGGCGATTTCCTTTCCAGCCCGGCCTTATCTCGGCCCGCACGTTGCCGCGCGGTGACTAATAGCAGAATAACATTGTCTCGGGATAAAATAGCGCCGGGGCTGTTTACCCGCTCCATGGGGGTTCGCTATAAAAGGGCGCCGGGGACCGCCGCGCCAGCCAGACGCGCCGGGGCGCACCGAGCCGCTGCTTGTGCCCGCGCTGCGCCCCGCAGAGAACGGGACACGGCTCTCCGTCCCGACGCTGGGAGAGACTTTCCCTCATTTTTTCTCTCTTATTAATTTTTGCCTTTTTCCCCCCCTCCCCTTTTTTTTTCGTCCGCTCTCCGCTGCCTGCTATGGATTATTCCCAGATGATCGTCTCGCTGCTCTTCGTGCTCTGCCCGGGGCTGCTGCCGGCAGGTAGGTGACGGCCCCCAGCCGCTCGCCGCCGCCTGGGTCCGTCCCTGCGGGGTGCTGCCGGGTCTCACCGGGGCTCCGTGCCGGACCCCCCCCGGGGGGAAGGCGGCCCGAGGAGGCTGAGGGATGCGGCGGGAGGGACTGCCGGCGGAGATGCGCGGGGTGCGTGGTTGCCGCGGGTGCTGAGCTCTGCCGCTCCCTCCCGCAGCCCCCGGAGCCGAAGCGGACGCCGCGCCGCCCCCCGCCACCGCCGCGCACCGCCGCGCCCGGCGCTGCTCCTGCTCCTCGCTGCTGGACGAGGAGTGCGTCTACTTCTGTCACCTCGACATCATCTGGATCAACACCCCCGAGTGAGTGGACCGGGGGGGGCTTCGGCAGTTGCCGAGCGCTGGGTTCCCCTTTGGTTGGGAAAAGGGGAGGGGGACTTAAAAAGAACAAGCTCCCTGCAGAAATGGGAAGGGGAGGAAGGAATAGTTATTTGCACGGTCTCTCCTATGGCTTTTCTCCCCCCCCCCCCCCTCCTGCTTTTCTGCCGAATTTAGCAGCGAGACTGTTCACCGGGAGAAAGCAAGCAGGGTTTGACCACCGAGATTGAGCAGATAGCTCCTAATAGCCCTAACACACCTGCGTTCCTAAAATCTGGGCAGGAGTATTTCCTTTGGGCACTGCTCAGCAAAGGCTGTGGGATACTTTTCACTATGAATCAGAAGCGGATCAAATGCCAAAAGTATGGTTTTGCCAGCCTGAATTTGCCTGAGCGTTTTTCTTTCCGACAAGTTAGGAGGCTGGAAGGCTTACTTTGGCACAGGGTGGCTCCTCGCTGCCTCTTGCTGCTCCCTGCTGCAAATTAACGCATCCCATGTGTTAACAGGGTACAGTGTCCATTTCTATGCTCTCCTCACCAAAGAGTAGTGGGCCGGAGCCTCACCTAACACAGCAAACACTGACTTAGGTGATTTGTTCTGCTACTGAGTTTCCTCGGAGCGGAGAGGATCTGTTCCTCATTTTTATTGCTTCTTTCAATGTTAGCAGTTACCAAAGTTCAAAGAGATGAGGTTTTATTGCTTTCTGTCGAACAGGGAGGCACAGAAGCCTTATGAAATCACAATTAAAAGGTCATTAGCCTTGTCAGTAGCCATGCTAATGAATATGTTCCAGGATCATCAGAAGCGTTTGCATGAAAATGATGATCGACAAGGCATTCCCAATCCCACAACCCTTACTCATGCAATCAATCCCATTGATAAGATTGCCCCAAATACCCCGATGTTTTGGAGCCACAGGATTATTTGACTGACTTTCATGTTGTCTCTTTGATCATAGGAAGACTGTTCCGTATGGTCTTGGAGGCCCTTCTCGTTCCAGAAGATCGCTGAAGGACGTGGTGCCGGAGACGCTCACTGAACCTAGCAGCAGATGCCAATGTGCCAACCAGAAGGACAAGAAATGTCTGAACTTCTGCCAGACAGGAAAAGATCTCTGGTGCGTCTATTGTTGCTACTCTTTAAAAGGCAGTGCATGTAAAAGGGATGGATTGTGGTAGACTTACTCATTTTGGCACTTGCTGAGTGCATAATCTCCCCAAAGCCTTGCCTCCTACCTGAGTGCTAACACTGCTGTAATACATACTATGGTTTGGCCCAGAAAGATGGCTTATTACACGCCTTGAGAAGTGGTTGATGAGATGTCTCACCTTGTGGACTGCAGACTTGTGTTTTGTTTTGTTTTTTTTTTTTAACAGCAGTGCCTTTTCACTTTTAACAGGGCTCAGTCCACAGTGGAGAAAACCTTGCATCACCGCAACAAAGCTGGCAATTGCATCGGACCCAAGTGCACGAACCGACAGCTTGTTGACAGCAAGAAAATGAAGCGGTGAGTTTCTTCTCATCCTGTTGTAGTTCCCTGGAGCAGCAATAGAGAGCACAGTTCACCTGCCTTCAGGTCAGCGTGGGCTTAGCTGGTGATTTCAGCTTGAGAGTTACAGATGAATCAGTGAGGATGTCTTGAGGGCTTTCCTTCATGCAGTGTGTTTTTATCTTGTGAAGACACAAGTGCTTAGCTCTGCCTTGCATCCTCCATTTGCTTAGAGGAAGCAGGCTTAGTCGTAGGCCTAAGAAATACACCAAACTTCAGAAGAGTATGAAATCATGAAATACTGACAGAAATAAAAAGAGCCTGTCATTTTAGTGTGTTCATGCACTATCTTAACTACTTAAAAATACTATGTCCCAACTATTCGAATGTGAAATTGAATCAGAATGCCTTTTCTTAGATACTTTATTTTACTGGAGGGGAAAAAAAGAAGATTATTGATCTATCCAGATTTTGAATATATTGTTTCTTCTGGCTGGTATGGCTGGCTTTTTAGAATGCAGGAGGCAGATTTCTACCTGCCTTATCTCTTACATTGCCTGATAAATGTGTGTAAAATGAGTACAGGATGTTAGTGATGGAAATGACTGCAAAAAGGTTGAGGAAAGGGAAGATGAAGACTAAATTAATATTTGAGCCCAATTTAATATTTGAGATTAGGAGTAAATTTCAGGATTGCCCTTTGAGGTCTGTGCAGAATAAGTTGAGTGGCAGTAGGCAGCAACGTCACTCCACAGTGCAGTTCAGAGACACGTGCATTGGACTTGGTGCAGCTATGAACCCCACAGAGGTGAAGTCAGCTTTGAAGCTGAGTGTTAGCACAGCTCTGTCAGCTCTGGCGTTCAGCGTTCAGCCATGTGCCCATCCATGTAAAAGTATGGCATACACAAGTTTGCCCATACAGAAGAAGACTCTTTAGCGCTGCTTTGAAAAGCAGAACGGGATTTATGGAAGCAGGCAGCCTGATGATTTTGAGTGCGACTTAGGCCCTGGAAGTCTTAAATAATTTTTGAAAATGAGGCTTGCTTGCTTACTTGAAAAATGCACCCATTCATTGGAAGCAGGGTCAGGTTTACCTAAAAGAAACAAAACAGACAAAGAGAGTAACGCTGAAGACCTCTTGACTGGATACGTGCTATTTAAGGAAGTCTGGGCCATCTATTTTCAATGAATATTTTAACTTATTTTAATGTTTGCATTGAAATTCTGAATCCAATATTTCAAGTAGCTTAAGTTAGTGTAATTCTGACAGAGGTATAGCAGTCAGCAGTTACTGAGGATCCCATGGCAGAAATCTAGACTGAGGCTTATTTAATCAAAAACCGAGTATTTGCCCACTGAAGATGCATCTTCATTATTGTAACAGTGAATGTATATTTCTTATTTTTGCAGGCTGCAAGCCATTGGTAACAGTATCAAAGCTTCCTTCAGTATTGCAAAGCTGAAGGCTGAGCTCCAGAAAGGGTGGAAGCTGAAACATAACAGGGCAAACAAAAGGCAAAGCATCTGGGAAAGCCTGAAAGCATCCTAGTGGGAAGATCACCTCAATCTTTCTCCACCACACTTGCTGACAAAGCGTCACCAAAACTCTCTCTTGACTTCTAACATTCCATGATGGCGAAGGGCCTCCCTGTCCAAGTGTTTGCACAGCAGAGCAAAACACTAAGGAAGTCCCGTATTTGGAGGTATAAAAGCAAAGGATTTCATCATTTTGGAATTCAGATGGATGGGTAGAGGGGGTGAAGGGGAATCCGCAGTAACATACATGAAAAGCTATCTTTCTGAAGAAACATTTAAACATTGCTTCTGGAATGTTACCCATCAATTGAGCAGCTTTCAGGGTCTACATCAAAAGCATCTTGCAAGGAAGACCTCCCAGATGTGCTTAGAAAGGACAGAAAGCAAGATCTGAGTGGACAAACTTCAAAGTGAAAAACTCTGCCTTTTGATTAAGATGCAAAAATGAAAGCCCCAGTGCTACTTTAATCAGGACTTACTGCATATATACATGTCTACCTCGCGTACTGTTTGTTGCACTCCTGCTAGAGTATTTTTACACCTTTTTATTGCCTTTACTAATCAGCTGCAACCCTTTGCCTTTTTCCAGAAGTCTAGTTTACTTGTACAACCAGAGTTATCTGAATGTGGGTTACACACTGTGGTTGTTTGCATAGTCAAAGTCCTTTGGTTTTGGATACCAAAGGACTCTTCAACATAAAATAAAAGTTAGAGGACACTACTAGGTTTCCCATAACAAGGGCATTTGGCTAACTGAACTTCTAATAATAGAGGTTGTTGTGTCTTAAATGCCACCAAAAATGCCCTGAAATATCAGAGGCTGTTGTGAGATTTATTCAGTGCCTTGTTTGGTGGAAATGCGTTGAGACAAAGGGTTGTTTTGAATTATGTCAAAAGGCTAATACTGGGTGAATGTTTATAGCAGTGAATTTATTCACATTGTTGAATTTGCTGACAGGTTGAATCTTATGTGCTTATTTTTTGTGTTTTGTATTTATAGTCACACAAGTTCTTCATTATATTTACCATGTTGAATACACATTGAAGTAGGCCATATTGGTCTATGCATGTTTTATGTATTTCTGTATGAAATTGGAAAATGCTTTATGCCTATCGAGGTAAATATCTTCAGAAATAAATATTTTTAATTACTGTACTGGCTTGTTTTTCATATGCCCCATTTTTCCACAGGCCGTGGCTCCATGATGTTGGAGGTAGATTGCCCCACGTACGAAGCTGACCTAGATGAAGTGTGCATGCGCGACTGCCTTTCTGTCAGACTAGCCAGATCACAACACAGAAAGGTTGTGCCAGATGTGAGACAACACATAATACTTGTTGTAGCTTCAAGCTTGCTCACCAAAACTTTATGGTGGAATTTGAATTGGCCAAATGAACTTATCCCGGAGCAGCACTGTCACCTGGCTGATGTCTTTTTCATCCAATAGTACAAATTCTAGTGTTGGATTTACCATACCATTAAGATATGGCCAGTCAGGGATTGGATATAGATGAACTAGAGGAGAAAATGCACACACTGGATACTTTGTGGGCTCTATTGGGCTATGCAGTGTTATGTTATTTATTACCATGCTATCCTAAAAGTCTCAGCCCAGCCCATGCAAGTTAAAGATGGAGATTTCAATGGAGCCTGGCCCAAGCCCAGGAAAGAGCTAGAGCAATAGTCAGACTTTGCATGTCTCCAAACATTGGCCTAAAGTGGTTAGCTGGAAAGATGCTTAAAGCAAATAAATGGATTTAATTGTCTCTGACCCTATAGGAGGGAAAAAAAAAAAAAAAAGCACAAGAGTTAGTCCATGAATACAACTGTTTGGGTTTTTTTAAAAAAAAAAAAATGTTTACAAACAGATGCAAGACAAGATGTGTGCCACTTACTTACAAACACTGACAGCACATGACTGTTAAAAATTTCTGAAATCGTTCTGGATTTCTTGTCAATATTCATTTGTTTGCAGCATTTCTCACCCCCAAACACCATAAGGCTGAATAAAGCCCACATCATGTTTCCTTCAGGCTGTTCTGCTATGTTTTGGGGCAGTAATTCAGTGAAGAGATGGCAGTGCTGGCAGCCGGGGTCCGACAGGAGAGCCTGGCCCAGGCAGCGGGAAGGAACCAGGAGCCCCTGCATTTCTGCAGGGCGGGATGCAGCCCCCCTGAGCCGCCCTTTGATCTCTGCATTGGGTCGTGCGTGGATCGGTGACCTCTGTCAGGTGTGAAGAGACCTCACTAATACTCCCTGGTTTTGCTGTTTCTCCCCCCACCGGTAGTTGCCTTCGGCAGGGAAAATAAACAAGCAAGTAGTCGAGGTGCTGCCTCTCACCCAGGCGACGTGGCAGGCGAGCGGGTGGCACGGGGTGCCCCTGCCAGGGAAGGGGCTGTGCATCGGCATCGCTGACCCAGTCACTCCTGTTTTCTCTCCCGGGAGAGAACGGGAGGAGAGGAGCGATGCTGGGAGCGGAGGAGCGCTGCAGCAGTGCCTGTGCTGTTATGAGGGCTGGCTATCTGGACTTTCTAGGTGGCCAGGCTAAATGGTGCCATGGGTAGGCTTCAGTGGCCCAAATTCCTGGCTAGCTGCTCAAGGGATTCTTGAGAGATCATGCTAAAAATAAACCTGTTCCTTCTAGGGTTTTCTGTGCTCATGCCTGGCATCCAAATTGAGCTTTCATCCTCCTTTCCTTTCCCCTCCCTGAACTGACCCCGCTGCTCGCTCGTGCTGTGGCTTTGTGTAGTGACGGGCACCCCCTGGCCTTTTGGGGAAGGCACAGTCCCCAGAGCTGAGCGAGGTAAAGTAAGAGTCCCACACGGCACCGAGCCTGAGCGGCAATGCAAACAGCACAAGGAGGGTTAGATGCCCTGATGCCAGGGGCTTGCAGGCTTTGGCAAGAGCGGCCAAAGCCATTTCGTGCTGCCCAGCCTGCTCCAGGGGCCCATTCGCGTGCGGCGGGGGCGGAAGGGGATGCGTCCCTGCCCCTCATCCCGTGCTATTTACCTTCTGGCGTAGGAGCATAAACTGCAGCTTACCCTGGTTTGCATTAATGATCTGGACCGAAAACCAGAATTTAACAGTCTGTTTGTCTCACTGAATAAGCAAAAGGGAACATGAAGCGTTTTATCTTAAGGCTGGCTCGCATACAAGTACCAGGGTCTGTCCCAGAGGTTTGCTCCTTCTCAAAGCGAGCTCCATAGCAGAAAGCGATTCAATAACTCTGGCCAGAGCCCCCGGTGAAAAAAGAGAGGCATGGTATGTGCTGGGATTTATGGCACTGAACACAGAGCAGTGTAAAAGTACATTCTTACTTGTAATAAACGACCTGGGTGAAAAAATATTCTACCTGAAGCCAATGGAAACATTGTGCTGACTGCAGAGGCAAGGCTGCAGAATCAGGGGTGTCCTTCTTCTAACTAGAACTAATCTCACTTCTTCTCTTAAAAAGTAAACCTTTCATGGCCATGATCTATCTCCTTTTTAAGTGAGAGGTTCTTCTGACCCAGGATGAAATTTGAGAAGGACAAAGAGAAACATATAGAGAAGAGGGCCACCGCTTTCCAGCCTGGCCATACTCTAAATGGTCCCAAAATACACCTGACGTATGGCTGAAAATCCAGCGTGGATCAAGAACAAGGAAAGGCCCCGTTCCCAAGCTGTTACCAAATTGTATCTCCCTCCTTTGATTTTTCCTGGGTTTGGCATGGCCATTTCTGAAATTGCAAAAAGTTTCACAGGAAAACACAACTATTTCTCTCCAAAATTAATCTTGCTGCACTTATTTTTATTCAATGCTGTGTGTAATTCTTTCTTACTCAGCTGGTTTATTTTTATTTTCTCTGTTTAAAGGCTGTTTTGACTATATATCAAAACAAGGTATACAATAAAACAAAGCTTTTACTTGTGAGTCAGGCTTCAAGTCAGGAAAATACTACAATGCTGCTGAAATTCTTTCCGTCTTATCTACATAATTCTGACTTAATTTTTCCAGAAATGGCAACTCTAATCTGTACCACGTTATCATGAACTGCCCCAAAATAATTCACGCAGGATGTCCTAATGTTGCCTATAGAAGTTACCAAATACCAGCCTCTTTGTTCACGTTTCCTTACATTAGGATAAATTTAGCCTCCACAACACACTTCTATATTTACAAACACAGAATGAGCTGGATAAACCGCTGTTTGAATGCTATCTGATGTTTACTTTCTTCACACTCAACTGTTTGTCTCTGTGTATATAAAACCATATCAATTTTGACTTCGTCTGCATCATGGCACTATTATTAGGTTCCTTGGGTAGAAATCCAGCTTCTATTTGCAGCCGATATCTTTATTTAATTTACTGTTCTTCCTTTGTGACCTAGGAAACAAAAGGACGGAGTTTTTGATTAATTAGAGGAGAATGCTTGGAAGCTGTGATGGTGAGTGTAAGTATGCGAAGAGACAGAGCACCACAGATAAAGTACAAAGATAGCGGCAGGATCATTTTTCCTGAGGTAAACATCGTGCGAACGACATTTCGGAAACTTAGCCAGAATGGGTGTTCGTGTCTTTCTTTATTTTATATCTCTGATCAAATCTGAGCTAGGTGAAAAATGATAGGGAAGCCTGTTTTGCTATTTCTCAATATGGTTAAACAATCAGCTGGTATGTCTTCGCGGTTTGCCTGGGACAAGTTCCTCTGCTCTGATCAGGTCAAGGAGACCTGAATTCTGCCTGAAGTCCACTGGGTCAGTCGGTCAGCCAACAGCTCCCTCAGCTTTAGAGGCATCGTTTATGCCAGTGAAAACGAGAGCAGAACTTGACCCAGAAAGGCTTCGTTCTTTGGGATATCACCACGATGGGGCAAACGGACTCTGTTTTGCTGACGCTAGCACTGGGCTCCAGTGGCTCTTGTGCTCTTGGTCTAGGTTTGGGGGGTTTCGTTGCTTTTTTTTTTTCCTCTCTGCAAGCATTTTATAGTAACAAATTAGATAAGTATCACTTTGGTAAGCAATGGGACGGTTTGCCTCTGGCTCGAGAAAACTGCGTTCAGAAATGGATGAGCCCCATGGAGTTTGCGGTTTCTTTGACCTCTCCAACTATTTCGGGGGCTGCAGAAATTATTTGAGTTCACCAACTGTAATTCAAGCCCACACTTTTGTTGTTGTGTTTTTCCCCCCAAGGAAATAAAAAAACACAAACCCAATCCTAAAGCTAACTTTTTTCTAGCTAAAGGAAGAATGTATGTTATGTGCCAGTCACTAGAAACAAATCCAACCTCTAGTCTGGCAAGAAGAAAGCAGCACTGTATTTTGGTCATATGTATGGGATTGACATTTTCCTCTGCTTTCTCCATGTCTTTTCACAGACACAATTCAGCCAAGCACTTGGTGAAGTGTCTGATCATGAAAAATTAGTCAATGCCCTAAGGACTTCTTGTGCAAAGGTAGCCACATGCATTGAATGTTTTGACGGGCCAGAGCTTCTGTTGTCATCTTTCTCATCTTCATTTCAGTCCTACTGTTGCAGGAGATCTATTTTCCTTTTGCTTCTTATTTTCATCTTCTCTTATTTTTATCAGGAGTATAAAGCAGTGATATTCACAAACTAGACAGCAAACTAAAGTGGACAGAAAAACTGGGCAAATGATGCCTGTCATATTCTTATCAGAAATGTGCGGGCCTTTAGGTTGTGCATTTGCCTGTGGAAGGATTTCCAAGTAGCTGAGACCTCTTACCAGTGATTTAATCACAGGCTCAACCCTGCAAAGAGTTAAACTCTGTGGCCATCAGCAGCTCGTGAAAATGCGGTCAGCTAAATGTGCACAGACTGTCTGGGAGCTTCAAAGGATCCAAGGTGCTGGATGCTTTGCAGGACCAAACTCCCTCCTCAAGGAAGTAGGGACTTCTCCTGTACTTTCTCATACCCTGAAGTTTCTCACCCGCTTCAGTGAGCATCCCTCGAGTAGCATAAGCGAGCGCGAAACAAGAACCATGATATTATCTGCAGGAGAGGTGCCTTGAGAGTGTCCTCTGGGTTTTTTTCCTCATGACTGTACATCTCATCTGACCTCAAGGGAGACATCTCTTTCCTCACACATGGGCTGTCCAGCACATCCGTCAGGCAGATGACTTCATTACGTGGGAAGGCAAGCAGGGATCAAAGAACCCACGCTGCTGAAAAGAGCGCTCGTCGCTGGGCTGCGCAGAGCCTACCCTGCACAATGCTGCTGACGGCATGCTCCGCGGGGGGACGGGAGAGAGGGTGGCTGCAAGTCACAGGTCGCACCAGCAGCCCTGATCAGTCCCCTGGAAACGTAAACCGCTCTTCCCACGTGGTTGCGGTTTGCCCCTGGTAATGCCATGCAGGTCGCTTTGCGACGGCAGCTGCTCTTTCCATACATCTCGCCTCAAAATGACCCCACGGGTTTTATTAGTATCTTATAGCAGATTTTTCTGAGAAGGCATCTCAGGCGGGAGCGCTGTCCACTCATCCCAGTTTCCCCTATGGAGGGACTAAACCAGCATCATTCAGGCGAGTTTGGAGGAACGCCACTGATTTCATCAACCCAGAGGTTTTTCAGTGTATCAGTCATGCAGCAATAGCATACGACTGTGAAATCCACAGACACCTCTAGAGGTCCACATTTCCTCCGTGTATTCGTAAGAAGAATCTTTTCATCATTTTCCCAAAAACTGTACTCCCCTATCTTTCTGAAATCTTATGGCTTTTCCTGAAAACTTGGCCTGCTGTTTTGCCTCCTGAGTCTCTGCTAACCGTTACGTCATTCTCGGTTACATATCCAGCTGGATGCTTTGCAGCAATGTGCTTTCCAGTGGCTTCCAAACTACGTACATTAAGGCTGTTAATTTAATTTTACTTCACCTTGAGTCTGCTTCATCATAAGGACGTCTTTCACCTGGCTGAAAAGCGAAGTGCCTGTGAGTGCCGTCCTTTGCCTGGAATCGGCAATGGATTACGGATTGCTGGTTCCGGTGTTGATCCTTTAGGCAAGTCAGAGAGTTGGCTGGATATTACTGTATAGTAAAAAATTATTCTTTGAACTAACCACTTTCTGCTGAGTAATTACTTTTCTCCTCAAACATTTCTAGAAATGTCTATACATGCACAAGGGTCAACTTTCTAAGTGAACTACAGCCTTTTCTTCCCCATCCCTTTATTTTTCTTCTCTCAAGCGTTTCTGTGCTGTTCCTGTGACCAAACACAGCTTTTGTGAGCTGCTTCTGTATGAAGCTGTGATCGTAGCTGTTCTTTCAGTCTGTGATCCGTGAACATCTGAAGAACCACGAAACATGATTAAGGGATGCAAGTTCATATGTGCTTTACAACAACCTGCATATGCGAAATTCCTGGAACAGTTTGCACTTCCGCTGTAAATTTTTTGGTAGTCCACATTACAAATTAGTTAAACCTGTGTCTTATACATGGAAAGTAGGTTTGAAAAAAAGTTGCAGAACAAAGTTGTCAGCATAGGAAAGTGCAGAATTGAGTCCAGCCACAGAGCAAATAAGAAAGATACCACTCTGACAAAAAAAATTGCGATTGTATAACTACATTATCAGGTACTGAAAAGTGTGTGTGCAACAGGGTCCATCGGGGAAAGCTTGAAGCATTTATCAACTCTGCATGTGTACTTGTAAGCATGGAAGTGTACACTCATGTCACGTCATGTCATGTCATGTCACGAAGTTCATTCTGATGTTGTACAACACATTTTGCATCCTCTTCCCATTGTCAGAAAACTCCGGGCTCCAGACTCATCTCTGCCTTGTTGCTTTTTTTATCCTTGTTTAATCTAGCAGAGCTCTGGTCAGGATAGCTAAATTCTGTAGATGCCCTTGCAAAGGATGCCCAGGCACTGTTATGCAGAAGGGCTGCTTTTGCCCAAGCTTCTAGTCTGTTCAAACAGGCTCATGCTGTTTACATGGATTTTTTTACCATGAGGTCTACAAGGAGAGAGCCTATTTGCCCTCAGTTTTCCCTCTCTGGACAGCACAGTTGGAGAGCTCTGAATGGTTTATAGGCTAATTAAAAACAGACCACAGGTTTTGGTTGTGGGGTTTTTTTGTTGTTGTTGTGGGGTTTTGGTTTTTTTTTCTTTTCCCCCTTCTTTTTGCTGCATTCCACTTCGTTTAGCAGCTCGGCAGGGATTTGGCAGGGGCATTGTGAAGGAGACAAAGAACCTCTGGCTTGGGTGACATTAGTTTGCTAAGAGATGCCTCCTTTTCACCTGACAGCCTAACCAAATTGGATCAGGTATCAGAAAGACTGACAAAACATCGGAGGACATGAAATATTTAGCAAATGACTGACCTGCACATCCTACCTGTGTCAGGCCACCCTAACAACTTTGCAGGGGAGCTGATGCAGAACTGCCCTTCTCTCTCCGCCTGACAAGCTCAAACAGCTAATAAATTACCAGAACTAATTGTTGCCCTGACAGGCCTTTGATCCCTGGAAGAGTCAATTTATAAATGATGAGCTCCTTTTACACGCCACCACTGATGGAGCTGTTGAAATAGTTATAAAATCAATAATCCCTGCAGTCTGGGGATCCTTTATTTTTCTCCCATTTATTCAGGAGACAGTTCAAAGTGTCTGCAAATGCTCATTTCCGTCTCTTCCCAGCACCCCGGCCAGAAAAATTCAGGCATTGCTGCAGGAGTGAGGCTTGGTACAGAGACAGAGAGAGCATCTGCAAAGCAGCCCAGTCCAGATGAGCATCGAGTAGAAAGCAGGATGGTCTCCAGCTCTCACTCTCAGCCACTTGGGATGATCTCTCCAGGAAGAGAAAATTGTCAAAAACAAGAGCAGAAAGGCAAGGTGGGAAAATTTTGGATTATAAGCAGCATCATGGGGAATGGCAGCACCTTCAGAGTGGCAGTGGAACAGAAACCCCATTTATGGCTCCCGGTGTCCAGCCTCTACAGGGACCCCAGCCAGTCTGTTCCTGGGCCATGCTGCCTCTCCCAGAGGCAGAGCTCCTGGTGGTCTGCTGGCACAGGTCTCCTCCACCTGTGGCCATCTGGTTACGGCACAGCAGAGCACCAGGAGGTGGGGTACAAAATTCTGCTGTGGCCTCACCTGCATATGGCTTTAGGTGGCCAGAGTCCACCCTACTCAGCAATGACTGTACTGTCTGGTTTTGTCGAGTGCGAACCTGGCTTCACCGATGCGAAGGAACAAGCCAATATTTAACCAAATAGAGTCCCTGTGGGTGGGATGTCATGTGCAGTATTTCATCCTAGACCTGTACTGCAAGAGCATATTGTGACCACCACATGATGGAGAACCCAAAGAAACCTTGCCCTTGGGCTGTTTGAGCAGGTTACTAGCTCTTTTACAGCGGACTCCTTTACAGAGCAGTCAGGATGCTCCAGAGAGGTCATGTTTTTCTTACACAGTCATTTGATGGCTTCCTTTTTTCTGTTGTGGAGAAATTATACCTAAGTATAGATGGATACTTAAATTAAGAGGAGATCTAGGAGAGCTGTGTCCTCAGCTCTCACAAGTCAGCATAGCATCAATGATTGGAGCTTGCTGGACCTCTAGCAAGAGGTAGCACCAGAATAGAAACCTTCTCCTCCGAGGCCAGCAGGTGTGAGAGGGATGAGGACTATCACCAGCGGTGGCCATGCAGAGAGAGGGGCAATGTTTCATTTCAATTGGAAGGAAAATTTAGCTGAATTCTGGTGGGCTCCTTCACAGCAACACCTGCCATTTTTAAACAGGAGACAGAAAGGGTGATGCTCATTGCTCAGTACCCAGGATTGCGAGCGCTTGGCTTCCAGCAGCCTAGCCCACAGGGAATGTCAGCACCACCCTGGGGACATCTGCGACTCCATTTTCCTTGAGCCATTAGAAGCAAAGGACGACTTAGAAGAATACTGCAATAATTGTGCTTGGATATAAAGGAAAGTCCTCTGGCTGCTCTTGCTGGTGTTTGCTCATTTTCCACTTGTGATAACAAAATGGGAGCTCCAATGGGGCCTGACTTACTCTTGGGAACAAAGTTTGCAGGCTTGGACCCAGCATCGTTGCCACTCACCAATTTTTGAAAACACAGCCTTCAAGCCATGAGTCTGCCTCATATCTGGAAACCTTATTTGCACGCAATCCTGTCTTTTAGTACAATCACTTTTCCTGTGCCCGATTATTCTGATGAGAGAGTGCTCATTAGAAAAATGGAACACCACAACCCAAGAGCATGCATGAGGCTGGAACAATAGGAGATGCTGACTGATGCTTCACTTTCCCTTCTCCCCTGAAAGCTTGTATATGAATCCGAGGTTTTGTAACGGCAGTTCGATGCCGTTACTCCAAAGCTGTCTGAGGCCTGGCCACCATGGCTTGTCCTCACCACAGAGAGAAGAGATGCTCCCTAAGAGTGAAATTCTTCTCTGGAGTCCTCAACTGAGGAACACTTGGACTGAATCAAAGCATCAGTTACAGAAAGAAATAACAGAGATGTTTTTAACTGTAACTAGCTGTTACTAACTGAGTGAAAGAAATGGCACATGCATATGGCTTATACAGTGAGATCCTGCTCTTGTCCAGCCTAGTTCTTCACTGTCTTACTAACCTTGGAAGTTCTCCAAACCATCAGCCTGGATAGTGTGCAGGTGATCCATACAGAAATCTTTCTTCAGGCCACAGGAAGGCCTTAGGACTGGGAAATAAACATAAAAAAGTTCCTCAATTAATGTTGAATGGAATTAGATGCAATGTGCACTCTTCCACTGGAGGGAGAACTGAAACTTTCTGTAAAGAGAAAAGGGGTTTGGGGATGACTTTGCATCACTGCCTTGTGTAGTAAACTGACAGGAAACTTCTGTAAATTGACAGCCCCAGAGGAAAAGAGGAATCTACCTCAAAAATATGGTTTCTGAAACTAGGTCTGGAGGACAGCCTGAATCACTGTGCACTCAAGGGAACTACATCTTGAAGAGGCAACAAGACAGGTAGGAACAATGCAAGAGCGAAATGAGACTGAAGAGACAGTCTGTACAGCTTCCTATTGCAAGTTACTTTCTGACCCTAAGGGTCCCATGAAACTCCTAGTGAGGAACCGCTTCCCAAAACAGGAAGAACAACAAGAATGCACCAAGGTGAGCAGAGCGGGGTGATCAGCTCATAATCCTCAGGTATTAATTTAGTGGCAATTCAATACTGAGCAATTTATTCTTGGGTTGCTGTTTGCCCTGAAGTACCAGTATGCTTCCCAGCTGAGTAAAGGTTTTAGAAGTAGACATATTTTCAGATTAGTTAGCATCCACTAAGCAAGCAACAAGAGTGGAGCAAAGGAGAGGTACAGCTGGCCTAATTTTAGGAGAAATGATGAAGTGCAAAGAGTCTAGGGGATCTTCTCCGAGGAAATAAGATTGCTCCCAAGACATTATGACATGCGTATATGATAAAAGAGGTGGGTGTGGCCCAGGAGGACAGGTTGATATGGAGAGGCCAGAAATAAGACAGTGGGGTAAATGTGCAGGAAGGATCTATTGGCAATGTGGAGAGACAGTGGGGAAAAAAACCTGCCTAGTTTAATCCTACCTAATTCACATAGCTGACTGATGCACCAGGACTGAGAGGAGTTTTCCTCTGAAGGCATCTGGCTTTCTCCCTTGACCTTGTGAAGGAGCTTACGGAGGGATGGCAGTCACAGAGATGAAGTTAGGGCCACATCCACCTTATCTTCATGAAGTAGCATTTAAGGGATGCAACTGTATTTGACAGATGAAAATGTTTTGGGGCCCACTGTATTCAGTATCTAATTTTCTTATGGGAAATACGAATTTCCCACAGAAGAATAACAGGGAAGCTATTTATCAATTGTTTTCCCACAGATAAATAATAATTTTGCAATATATTACAATAGGTGAGCAAGAACAAGATGCACTGTATAACAGCTATGTAATAAACTGAAGGCGTGGTGAAGAAAATAGCATAAAGGAAGCTCTTGGAAGGAGAAACTCATCTTCTTAAGCTGGGTTTCTACGACAGGCTTAATTACTGCGAATTAACTCTAGGACATTCTGAGGAGGCAACAAGACAGAAGCAAGAAAGAAGTAAAAGAGAAGTTTAGCTGAAGCGAATTTGATTCCCATGAAATGTTGAGTGAGGCTAGCTCCTGCACCCTCACGTAGCTGGGCTGACTCAAGAGGAAGAGATGATTAGTTCTGATTATCATACTGAGAGGAAAAAAAAAAAAGAAAGAAAATTTCTTCATGCTCTTTTCTGACTTAGTCAGCTATTTGGAGAGCCTGTCACACCCAGGAGATCTTATTTATATTGTACACTTCCAGGACAATCTTTCATTGGGAAATCTTCTGCCTTGAAAAAAGGGGAAGGGTAAAATAATTAAATGACACAGTTCAAAAATAAAATACTTCGAAAGTGATAATTTCAGTGTGGTTAGAAAGGATGTAGAAACAGCACTGAAGCTGTTGCTCTCAATAGCATCGGAGCACATGCCAGGATCTCACTGAAGATCAGTTCTCACTCCCAGTTTGAAGAAACCTTGTGAATGCATGCCATGTGTGACTACAATCAGAAAGTCAGATCATTTAGACAGCATTGGCATTCCTTGACAGAACTAGTCTAAGCCCTGTTTCTCAATGTGAGTTTGGCTGGTGAGAAAGTCAAAGTCAGGATGGGTCAGCTGAAGTTTCCAGAGTGGTATCAAACATGAGGACTGAGCAGGTCCTGAACTATCTAGGTGACATCAGTGAACAGTTATGCTAGCTTTGAGCCCGGTGGGTACTCAGTGAAACCTACTGAAGTGACTGTACTTGAAGATAGAGAACAAAGTTGTGAGATGGGGCCACCTTGATTTGAATTGATTTCTCATTAATGTTTGACAGCAAAGGGTACAGCCAGCCACTGCAAAAAACTATTGTAATGGCTAAAAAAGTGTTCTCCTCAGGTGTCTAATATCACAGCCAATTACCTATGAGATGTGTGTCTACTATTATTTTGGATAAACTGAAATATTGTTTTTCTCTTCACTGGATGAGAGGATTAAGATACAGATAACTTCTAAACTGATCTCGACCTTTCACTGCAGATAAAAACAAGGGAGAGGACAATATCTCTTGTGCTCTTATGAACAAGTGCATGTAAACTTTTGTTGACTTGTCTCCTAATCCAGAGACCTATATACAGCTGCAAAGATGGAGTAAGCTTATCTTCTGTTTGTTCAATGAGCAGTTTACCTGGGAGAGATGCTGCCCTCAAGTCCACAGGGACCCATGTTTGCCTTTCACAGCACCGCAATGACACAAAGATCTCTGCTGAGGTACAGGGAACTGTTACTCATTGTTGGTGGCTGTTGTTGAAAAGGTTGAGGCAGTGCCCATAGACTTGGATGAAGAATAACAGTAAGGATGGCACTTGCTAGAAGTGAGTTTTCCAGTCAGGCATCGTTCTTTAGCACCTCCCAGGTTAGTGGTGGCACTAACACTAAAAGCCACAGAAGGTGGTTAGGGGGATAAAAACCATGGACAGTATTCATGTCCAACCAACCCAATTTCCAAAATGGTTATGACTATGGGAAAGAGCAGAAGAGAAATGCAGGCAAGGAGGGCATGGGAGTTATACACTAAGATACCAGAGGTGTTACGGGAAGTCCCAGAGATATACTAGAGATATATGCTGGCTGTAAATAATTGAACTAAAGCATCACATTACACAGAAAATATATCAGTCTGGAAATCTTGCAGGAAGCAGATTTCTTTTGAGGTTCTGAGTAATGCCTTGTCCTAACCCTCTGGCAGACAATAAAAGATTAGTTGAAATCTGGAGGTGCAAAGTCTGCAGCGTCTTAAGCAAGCCCTGCACTTGTTGTACTCTTCAAGTCACATTGACTCCAGTGGGACTTCAGCCTGTGCCAAAAAATATTGCCGATGACTTTTCATAGGTGCTTCAGGAATTCATTGAATTGGGGTGCAAAGTCACGGGGAGAGCTAGACAGACCCAGCCCCACTGTTTATAGCTCTTGGTGAAGTGCACGATTGCTAAGAATTGTTGTCACTTTCTTCCAGCTGCTGCTACCAACCCTTCCATACTTTGAGTAATGCCACTGTTTCTTCAGTGTTGATACATCTCTGTTTCACAGTTTATCAATTTATCTTTCAAGAACTGAATTTTGCTAACACTTTCATAATAGTTTGCCGTTCAGTTCCAGATATTAGCTAGTGACAGTCAGTTAAATTGAAGGAGACTTGTATCTTCAGCCTTGGCCCTTAAATGCTTGCTGTGACACCTTAGATATATATAACCATTTTTCTGGTAATTTTTCAATTTAAAAGTCTGATTCAAACTGATTTGTTTGGGAAATTTGGTTTCAAGCATGCATTCTTCCTCCAGGGTTTCACTGGGTTGCATCACAAAAGATACATTTCGTTATGTAACTTTGCATTCAGACGTATATGAAAACTGACGTGCAAAGCTGAGTGAACTGAAAGGCTTCCGTGTTGCATCTCCAACACACGATGCTGTTATGGGAAAGAGAACTAGGGAGAAAGCGACGCTATCATAAAAGATTTCAGTACCACAGCCCTTAATTTGGAACAAAGTAATGCTGACATAAGATGTAAAAATATTTTCCATTGTGAATCAGGTGCCTTAGCCAAGTCTGGAAAGATCTGAATTCTTTTTCTCTTCATATTTGAAAATGAAAAAATGTACTGTTATCAGGACTTGACATAAAAATAGACGTATTTTATTGAATGTGTCAGCACTCACTGCTTTTACAGCTCTGCAGTATTCTGAATGTGTCTTTTACTAACTTGTTAACTAAGTTTCCAGTGCAAACGAGTTACAACTCAAGAACCTGATATTCAAGGTTGCTAAAATTTTGCAATTTTGTGGTACATGAATGCACCGTTTGTTCTTCCTAATAAGTACCTATTTTAAAATTATATTTTATATGGTTTCTCCTTGATGAAGAGCCTAGGAAACAGCTTAGTAAACGCTGACACACCAGACAGAAATAACTTCAAAAGAATTTTGATGAATGTTTCCCTCCAAATACAGGAGTATTCCATCACACTGAGTTATTCATAATATATGTTGTTTAGCAGATACTTACATATTTACAAGGTACAGAACTTATTTTCAGGGATTTATTTAACAATGCTGGCGCATGATTTTCAAACAAAATTCTTTTTTATTAGGTACTGGATTCTTCGGGAAATAAAAAAGATGTCACAAAGTTTGGTTTTCAAAATATTTCTGGAATTTTTTGATGAAATGGAAGAAACAGGAACTTTGCTTATGTAATTTTTTCCCCTCTATATTCTTTTGCTACTATTTTCCTGCTTTTTCAGTAGTGAAAATGCTAAATGTGGGGAGAGGGAAAGGAAAGAGGAATAACAGCTGAGAACAGAGAAGAGAAAAAAGTTTCAGTCCTGGTTTGCTGTTAAAAATAGGCCAGTCTCTTACAATGATCCTCTCCCTCGTTTCAATTACTGGTGTAGCAACGGCAAGCTTTTAGAGAACTGATAGGAAAAAGTCACTTCATTGCTACTGTGCCTCAAGGACTTTACTCCTATTTTAGGTCATCTTGATAATTTTGCTTAAGTAGACCAGCAAGACCTGGGAGGTTTGATCTGCAATAGCTATGCAAAATTCAGCTTTCTGAAGATCTCGGTTTTCTGAGAAAATGAGACAAACTAAGGGTTCAGTCTGGCCTCCCCCTTTTTCTCAGCTGGCTGCGTCTCTCCCTGGCGCTCTTTGGGTGGGTACCATCTCTCCCCTACTGATGTCTTCATCCTGTGCCTTGCCCATCTGTTCGGGATAGAGGCAGCGAGGGCATGAAAGCTGGATTCCACCTTGAGAAACTCTCTTGCCCACAGACCCTCAGGAATGTCCACAACTGGTAGGAGCTGCAAGCAGCTGACCACACCAGCAGTGGGATCTGCTGAGGTCACTCTTCAGGGACATCAGAGGACTGGGAGGTGTGTGGAGGAATAAATCAACAGAGCTCAGAGAACTGGAGAAGTGAGGCAGGGATGCGACGCATCCATCTGCAGATTGAGTTGCAGTACCGATGGGAACCGGAGATGAGACACTTAGGAAAATTAGGGCATGGAGCATCTATCACTCTTTCTCCAGCTTGCCTGGAATATGTCATTTCTTACTCAGCCTGCCATTTCACAGCTGTGACTTTTTCATCATGTTCTTTTCAAAAGAAAACAGGTCTGGCCCCTACAGAAGACTTACCATCATCCAGCCCCAAGTGCCCCCGCTCTAGCTGGTCTCTCTCTCTTCCAGCTGTCCATCTCTTGGTTTTAATGAACTGAAGCCATAACAAAGTCCAGACAACACAAGGGCAATTCAGTACTGGATTTCTTTCAACAGTGCTAATTCCCCTGGCCTTTGCAGGGGCATTGAACCAGAACACACCTCAAATGGGTAGAGGGTAAAACAACCCAAACAAACAAGTAGGGGAAACAAACTGGAAGGTTAAAGAAAAGATAACCTGTGCCTGTTCCTGGGAAAGTGGTGTTTTCTTCTAGCCCAATTCACCCCATGGCCAGGCAGGTCAGGACTGCTGGTATTGCATAGCTCACCTATGAAAACAAATATTCCCCTGTTGGATAAAGTGCCACACTGTTGATATTTAATGTCTTTTCAGGTTTTAAGGCTCTCCAGACCAAGTAAAAATCAGCCAGGCTAATTAGTGTGTTCAAGTCTTTTGTCCTGATTGTGGTTTTTGTACCAATGTACATGTAAGAAAGCAGGACCTCCAGGAGGGTGCAAGAGAGAGAGAGAGGAGATGAGTGTGTGAATGCACAACAGAAAAATGAGTTTGTATATGTGAGAGACAAGGAGAGACCAAGGACCTTTTTCTTATCATCAAAGATGTATGAGAAGATTTCTTCTTTTTAAAGAATAACCACAATGACACATGATAAAGAAATATAGATAACGGGGCATTTCATTTATATAACTCATTCCACTGAGCTATATAAATCATGTTGCCTGTGCATGACTTAGTCTGGAAATGATGAAGAGATATAACAGATAAGAGCACAAATCAGCAGCTTCTGCAAAGTGATATGCAGGGCTGTAGATTTCCTTCCCAGCTGGAAGTCAGGCACGCCAAGAGACACTGCATGTGCAGCAGGAGCTGCTGTCTTACCTGGAGAAAAAAATGCCACCAAACACAGGACAGGTTGAGATTTAGCAGCAGCAATGCACTGTGTGCCTGTGTGCAGCAGCTCCTGGATCCCCCCAAATTCAAAGCTGAGCAAAAGCGGGGAGCTAAAAGCTGCCATCTCTCGTAGGCACGAGTTGCAAAATACAGTGACTCACAGCTGATTGCTGGCCCTGCTGTGTGTTGCTCAAAACCTGGCCACCCTTCGGCACTCCTTTGGCAGGTTGCCTGCTACTGCAGGGCATTAGCTTTGGGCTACCCACAATTTTTGAACAAAAAGTGACTCAATGTTAATAGATGCCTCTATAATCTGTAGGAAAAAAAGCGTGAGTTGTTGTTCTTGCCCGAGCTCATCAACCTGGTCTATGTAGTTTGACGAAGTTGTTGCCTTGTCTATGCAGTCTGACTTATTGGGTTAACAGTTTAATTTTTTCTCAGTTCAGCTTGGACCTGAAAGGAAAGTATTTTTAATGCCACTGTTGGGTTTCCATTGTACTCCTTCTTACCAAAAGAGGATTCTTCTGGATATACAGGTACAGATTATTGTATGTAGATCAGCAGTTTTTTTGGAAAACACCACAACTCTTAACTGGTGATAAAAATCTACAAGCTCGCCTACGGACTTTTTAGGTGAGTCACTAAATCTAGGGAGCTTGAGAGCAAGTCTATACACAAAACTGGAGAAGAAAAAACCCACCCAAATTAGTTTATTGTAGTCCAAGTCTACAGCTGAACGAGGACTCCAGGTTCACAGGCAGGAGGATTCACACTGCTTACTGCACTTCTGAAAGGCATGCACTAACCAAGAAAAAAAAACCAACAACACACAACTCTAAAAATATGAAAGAAGCTCTTACTCCAGAATGAAATATACTATTTTTGATGCACCTGAAATTGATACAAAGAAGTCAAACTGTGTGCGGAGAATCGCTGAGGCAAACCAGCATCCATATAGTTACTCAGCAAAACAGAGATGTCAGCCAAAATGGCTTTGTTTCTAGCAGTGAGTGTTTTTACATTGCTAAAAACCTTAAGAAGGTGCATATACTGGAACTGTGACCCCCATGACATTCCAGTTTTACGCATTGGGTGCTGACATATGCCTGCTCGAGCAGGGTGAAAAATAAAGCTTTTCATATCCAGCCCCAGGTTTCTACACAGCTGGCTGAGACGTACGATACCACAAAATTATAAGGGCCATAGCAGGGGAGACTCGGACCTGTTTCTCTTCACTGTTTCCCCGGGATGTGTTTGATGGGCATGTCCCAGATGAGTTTGGACTTAAGCACCAGGGATGGTTGCAGGCCCAGCTGTTTCCTTGCCTCCTGCTGTCTGAAGTGAGGCTGACGAAATTCCTTGGCTGTGCCGATCAGTTGAGCTGCGAGCCTGCTTACCATGAGGACAGCCAAACACAGATACGAGATCTGCCTGGAAGACAACTTCTAACAACTTCCTCCTGTCAGAAGCCTCAAACCTGAAAATCTTCTCGTTACGGGAAGTGAGGAGGAGTAGCTTTTGGCTTTATTTCCATTCCTATGCAACAGTGACCTGATTCTCCATAACAAAATAATTATACTTTGTTGAAATGCTGCCCTTAAGTGGAAGCCAGCACTGACGAGATGTGCAGAGCTAACCACAAACACATGCGTAAATACATTTGTATGTATTTATACATACTTATGTGCAAGCATATATATATATATATTTGTGTGTGTAAAAACTGCGTTGGACCTGAGCATCAATTAACTGAAGGAAAAAGTTCTGTGTCTCAGAATGTTACTTGCAGTTATTCTTTAGACTACACCTGCACCGGGATTCAGGCACTTTCCCAACTGTGGTGTGAACTTGGGGTCTGCTGTTTGCCAAGGATCCAACTGTCTCTCTGGCTTGCAGACACTAACAGTGGGGATTCACGCGGCGTCACTGAAATAAACTGGCTTCAGACTTGTTCAGCTTCTGCATCCAAACAATACCGCAGCCATAGGTATTTATTAAGAAAGGATATAGTTGCTCCACGTCTTGAAGGCCCTGTTCCGCAGTCTGTGCGGATCCAGTCTCTAGCAGAAGTCATGGTGAAATCAATGGATGCTTTCCTGGAACAAGAAATGTAGTCACAAAAGAAAGGGGTCTATGCTTAGTTATCCAGTTATTTCTGCTCTGTAGAAAACCTGGCATCATTTGAGCATCAGCTAAGCACATACCTGGCCCACACTGTAAGAGGTCACTTGCGCCCTGTAGCACAGATGTGGTAAGAATCCTTATACCTTCCTGTATCCAAACTGGTTTTATCATAGAGGAAAATAAATACATGAAAAAAAGAGGCAGAGAAGAAATAGAAAAGAGTTGGAATAAGGTGCTAACTGGGAAAATAGAGATTTGCATAGTTTACACCCTGCTGGGGCCTCCTGGCTGCTTTCTTGTTACTTTTTTCCCCTGAATTGTTGCTATTTCAGCATGAAAGCTCAATCTGGGCTCTATTAACAGCAATCAGCAATTTTGGCTCTGCTGAAACTTCGAATTCGTCATCAGAGGAATTCTGTTCATTTGCAGAAGTGACAAAATGTCATTCTTGATCAAGGACACAAGTTTCAACAAATGCTGGTGGGAGCGTTATCCCGGGCAAATGGCGTATACGAGAGCCTTGTACACCTTCGGTGCTCTGTCGTCATTCCGTTCTGTTGTGCTGTTCCTGAGAAGTCTGTTAGCTGTCCATACGGAGCTCAGGTACCTTCTTAGTCTCACCTGCATGGTTGAAATAACTGCTGGCTGTGGTCTTCTGCAAGAAAGCAGCACATCCATTGGGGTTTTTTTTGCTCCTATGCCAGAAATCAAGACTTTTCAACAGCTAACAATCCCTCCCAAGAAATGTTGGGACAATTTCCCTGTGGACAGCTTTTACATACAATCAGCGGACCTAGTCAAAGCTTTCTAGCTCTTTGTTTCATCTCCAGAGTATCCTCTATCCTGTCCTAAATTATACCAGTCAGCAAAATCCTCTGCCGCTATGTTTCTGGGTAGTTTGACCCTTCCTCTAAAACCTCCTCTCTTCCCCATAGTATGTATGTAAGACTCACAACACATAAATTTCTTCCACTTCCTTCAGGGATTCCCTCATTTCAGGAAGGTCCCCAGGAAACTGCTTTCATAGCTGGTGTCGCAAAAAGAGCCTCATGGTACAAAAAGGGAGAAGCAGAGGTGGGATTCTTCCTCTGCGTCTCTGGTTTTTAATGCAGGAAGTCACGGTCAAGTGTCTCAGACGTCACTTTGTATGATCATCTTTTAGCTAACTTCTGCCTTACAGTAATTTAAAAAAAATAATTCTTTGTCCAGCTCTCCACAGCCTTCCACAAGATTTGGTAATCTGGGAAATATTTGTGACTGTCATGCATGACCTCAGTAAAATGCCTTGAGGAAAGCTACCCAAAGTTTTTATGCTGGGGCTTGCACAGGTAAAGAACCAGCTCTTCTCTCCATGGGAGGTCTGAAATGTGTTGACTCAAAGGCCATGATGCAACAGCCTTGAGGAGGAGCAGAAAGCATCCTGCTCGCCTCCACCTCCCCACTCTCACCTGGATCAAGTTCCACTTGGAGAGCTGAATCCAGAAAGGCACATAGGTACCCTCAGAGCAAAAGGGAAAAAAACTTCTTGTCTGGGACAGCCTGAATTTGAGTGTGAGCCTTTTGGCATACACCCGTCATAATAACTGCCTGGTTTTCTGGCTTTTTCTGTGCTGCTTCCAAAATAATACAGATTCCGCATGTTTGGGGCTGATTGCCTATCATGGCAATTGGTGGCTTATTCTGAACAGGATGTGGTGGCTAATTTGCTGCAGTAAGGTCTGCCTAACAGAGTAGTGTGAAGCACTTTTCCCAGTTGAATTTACTTGGTATATATGGGTAAAACATGATTGCTCAACTTGATATTTAGCTTAAGCCCCAACATGACCAGAGGGCATCCCTGCATACCACTGCAGTTCTGTTGGCTTCACGCACAGATTATCCTCAAGGCAAGTAATGAGATACCAGCAATAGCAAGAAGCGGTCAGGTTCCAGTCTGGGTTGTACTTTACGTGGAAGATGGCTACAGAATAAGAACATAAACTTGTCTGGTGCAGTTGGTCCATCCACTCATGTGGTCAGCAGCAAATGTTCAGGGAAAGAGGCAAACATACAGCTCTCTGCCCCCTACGGTGGGATGCTTCATCCTTCAATCAATTTAGTTGATGGTTAAATAGGAGGATGCATCTTCCAAGACTTTCTTTTTTGTGAACTACTTTATACTTTTGGTTGTCACAAATTCTGGAGTGGCAAGGAGCTCTAGAGCTTGGTTATGTCTGTGTGAAAAAAAAAAGTACTTTCTTCTGTTTGTCCTAAAACTTCTGCTTGGTAAATTGATGTAATATCTGATAGCATGTTAGACACAAGCTCATCAAGGAGTCTCTTATGGTGATCTAAACACCATAGACCATTTTTCAGGGTTCTACTCACAGATCTTCAGTGTAGTTCCCAATGGTTTTTTGCAATCCATAAGGTGCATGGAGGATGCTAGAAGACAATTTGTTAGTATGCACACACAACTGTGTGTACTACACTGACTCACAGGTGAAAGAGCAATCAAAACCCATTGTATAGTAAACATGGTGTAAGACAGAGGTGAACACAGCCTGGTCATTGGTCCAGTATCATTCCTTGCATGAATCCCTACTCTGGGCTGTTGTGTCGTTGTGTTTTGGAGTCTGGTTGTGATGGGAAGACTTTCATTTCCTGTAAATGGCAGACGATAAGGTAGAACTCACACCTGGGAGATTGTGGAAAGGGAAGCAAAGACAAGCTTGCTGAGGTTAGTGCTCTGCTCTGAAAAAGTGTTATTCCTTGTCCTTGATATCACTACCCCCAAACACACTAGTAGATAGCTTGACAAATGCAAGATAGATATCCAGCTAATCATAGCTGGTACAAATATTGTCAGCTACTGAGACATCACCATTAATTGTTATGCACTGTCAGTTTAGGAGAGATAGGGTAGGGAGTGTAATGAAAGCCTAGCACAGCAGAAAATATCCACAGCAGACTGAGGACACCCTGGTGCACAGGCACAGAGATAATGTCATTAAAACCAATGCAGTGGTGCCTATGACTTAGATTATGTCTGTCCTCATGTTGCTGTCAGTGCCTCATGCAGCAGGGCTAGGGAAAGAGGGCTGAGAACTGATTTGTATGTTCCTGCCTTGCCAGATATCACTCTGAGGGCCTAGATGTGTATGTCTTTATTTGTGAGGCTCATCTCCCCAGTGAGAGGGAAGGAGTGCCCACCTTCATTAGATGCCGTTTCCAGGGCCCATGAAGACAAGGCATGCCCTCAGTAGTCCTCTCACTGGCATTATCAGGATCTCCTGTAGCAGAGCTCATCAAAGAGTTTTGTGCTGGAGGAGAGAGAGCGCTGCTCGGAGACTGCGTGCTCCCAGGCTAAACTGCTCCTCGCTACAAACGAGGAGTGGTGCCGACAGGGCTGGTTTCCCGGCTGCTGAAATGCAGAGCTTTGCCAGTTTGCATGGGAAGAGAAGACCGGCCAGGTCCCTGTCATCACAAACAAGCCAAGCAGTAAATGTTTAATCTCAACAGGGCCCTAGAGCATCACCTCCACATGCCACTGACTGTTAGAGGCTTCAAAATAGTTTCCTAATATCCTCTGACAAATTAAGACTTACGGTAAAGATGGAGAGCCAGGACAAATAACACAGTATGTAAAGGGAGAGGAAGAGGCCCATGGGAAGCCCATGTCCACAAGCAATGATGCAGTAGGAAAATTGTTACTTAAAAGTCTGAAATAGCCCTAAGAATCAGGTTGTATCTCACACGCTACAGAAGAAAGCAATATTTCTCTCCTCGCAGAGTCTTTCCTGGCCTCAAATCAAGTGATTGGCTTAACCCGGACATCACGAACAAGATGCTCTACAAGATTTGATGCTACTAGGATCTACAATACATACTGCCATATCAGTATTATACCTAGGACCTCAACAGTTTCACGTGTTTTCCCAATACTTATTTTCAGCATTTCTCTAGCACCCTACTGACGGTGTTTATGATCTGACAGTAGTGGAGACGCAGCATGTCTGGAAGGGCTCAAGCTGCCTGGGCAACAGGTGAGTGAACAATTCAGCCCTTGCAAAGCCTCTTCTGTTGGCATTGCATAGTCTTCGGGAGCTAATCCAGAGTTAAACTGAACAATGTGCTAGGTCTCTGTTTCCAGTGCTGGAGAATCACAGCAGGGCAGTATTTAATGTCCAGTAGTGATCCAGTGCATTCACAGGTGGATATTCTTACAGGTGGACATATCTCTTTGAAACCTGTGTTATTTGCAAGGTATTTATAGTTTTCTTCACACTCTTGGAGGTGGCTTACAAGTCATGTCCATCAAAAGCAAAAAACCACACAGATGCATGCCTTAGCTGCATGGCAGCATTACTATTGTTGCCACCCAGAGGGACCTTGACAGACTCGAAAGGTGGGCTCATGCGAACCTCATGAAGTTCAACAAGGCCAAGTGCAAGGTCCTGCGCATGGGTCAGGGCAACCCCAAGCACAAATACAGGCTGTACAGAGAAGGGATTGAGAGCATCCTTGAGGAGAAGGACTTGGGGGTGTTGGTGGACGAGAAGCTCAACATGACCTGGCAATGTGTTGGCAATGCGCTTGCAGCGCAGAAAGCCAACCATATCCTGGGCTGCCTCAAAAGAAGTGCGACCAGCAGGTCGAGGGAGGTGATCCTGCCCCTCTACTCGGCTCTTGTGAGACCCCACCTGGAGTACTGCATCCAGCTCTGGGGCCTCCAGTACAAGAAAGACATGGACCTGTTGGAGTGAGCCCAGAGGAGGGCCATGAAGATGATGAGGGGGCTGGAGCACCTCTCCTGTGAAGACAGGCTGAGAGAGTTGGGGTTGTTCAGCCTGGAGAAGAGAAGGCTCTGGGGAGACCTTATTGCAGCCTTCCAGTACCTGAAAGGGGGCCTGCAGGAAAGCTGGAGAGGGACTGTTTACAAGGGCATGGAGTGATAGGACAAGGGGTAATGGCTTTAAACTGAAAGATGGTAGATTTACATTAGATATTAGGAAGAAATTCTTCCCTGTGAGGGTGGTGAGGCACTGGAACAGGTTGCCCAGAGAAGCTGTGAATGCCCCCTCCGTGATAGCGTTCAAGGCCAGGTTGGATGGGCCTTTGGGGAACCTGATGTACCGGAGGGTGTCCCTGCCCATGGCACGGGGATTGGAACTAGATGATCTTTAAGGTCCCTTCCAACCCAAACCATTCTATGATTCTATGATTACACATCCCCTGTCTATCCCTCTCACTTCCTGATTACAATGCCAATGTACACCTCAGCACTTGGAGCAATGGGGCAAGGGACTTACCCATGGATCTTGCCTTTGGTGGTCATGGCTAAATTTTCTGCAGTGGGTGATCAATACACAGTAACAATAGGGCTGTGAAGGGGAAAACTCAAAGGTGCCCTATGACGGTGTCCCCACCACAGATACTCCTCACTAGTAGCCCAGGATGGTTTTACTCTGTTATTTCCCAGCTACCAAAAGGGCTATTCTGGAAACGAAGCCTTGTGATGTGCTTATCCCAGGAGGACCTTGCAGCAAGACACTGACATCTGCAATGGCCTCCTCTCCACAGTCTTTCCATATTGTGAACTGTAGCTTCCCTGACTTCAGGTGTACCTATCACTGCAGTCCATGTCTTTACACCCAGGAAAAACAAGCATTGATTCAAGAGAATTCAGATGTCTAACTCTACCTCATCTATTTTCTGCACTTTTCCTTTTTATTTTTTATTAAATGAGCCCAAAATGAACACAGTCAAGAAATCGCTGACATCTGGGAAGAGTTTGACTGCAGTATTGGATCTTCATCTCCTACTGGGGTTGCTTCACTGAGCCCAGTGTTTTCATGAAGCTGAAGTCAAGGTAGCTCTGCTAGCTCACACCCACTGTATATCAGATTTACACAACGACAGCTTACAAGCTGGCAGGTGGCTGACTTCATTGTAGATGCAATTATATGTGGAGTTTATTAGTATTCCAAATGATTTTATAGATTTACTTAGGCAATTTCACTCACTTGCCTTTTAAGACAGGTTTTCTTTGCTATCCATGCACATATCCATTTGAAAACATCTTTATTTCTTAATGCAGAAACAAAGTTTAGATTTTAATTTGAAGTAAGCCTTAATGCATTGCTTGGTTGGAGCAAAAAAGGAGCATATTTTCTCACACATCTGTGTTTCTTTTTTTTCCAGTCACAGAATTTACCTTCTAACCCTAAGGTACAATTACTGTGTGGTGGTGTACTGCTTGTTACTGGTAAGATTGTTGGCCACTGAGTTTGCCCAGTATGCATAACTGTTATGCAAAGCTGTGCGACGTGTGGTGAATGCAAGTTAATTGGAAGTGCAGTCCTCAGCAAGACACTTGGTTCCTGTGGCTGTGGACTCTCCTGACTAAATTTCTCAGTTCAGACAGTGATCGAATGGACAAGAACTAAATTACCTCAACCTGGCATCTTCTGCAGTCATTTGCTTCTGGGAAAGTTGACCGCTTCTTCATCACAAGCCATTTCCAGTGCACGTGCCAGGAGTGCAGTGGGAGTCACCTCACTTTACTTTATGGATACTTAGCTCCAGACTTAGGTCTGGACATTTCGAAGGAGGAGACAGAGTATATGGGCAAAATGGACCACTACATCATCTATATGCTATGTTGCTTATGACAGAGAAGAATCGTGGGTACAGTATACCTATATAGAGTATAAAAGTTAGAGAAACAATTCAGCAGCGGCTCTAACTTTCCCCAAAGGCATGCATTGCTACAGGTGCTGCAGAGCGTGGGGCTCACTGTGGTGAAATACGACTATTCTTGCTCTGCCCTGAACTGAGAGAAGGACAGAGTAATCCATACTTGGGGGAGTGAAAGTAAAACAGAGGGAAAATATGGCAGAACCAAAATGCTCCATTCATTTACCTTGAGTGGAACCAATATGTCTTCATTAACAACTGACATTATGTTGCATGGTGGCAAGTTCAATAACATGGACCAAGGCAAGGGAGAATCCACGTACCATGAAATGACATTTCTGTGGACCAGCTGCAGATTCCCTCATGCTAAATACTAAAGCTGCTAAATGTCTCCGCGTGCCAGTGTCGACAAAACACTGTTGTTTCTTTCAAAACAGCATCTAGCAATTGATACTTCCAGCAAAGCACTGCCCAAAGACTCTTTCTGGGTCCTGGTTCAGTACGTCTCCACATGTGCTCTGTATCTTGGCTGCAGAAGAGCAGCTGAGGACCTGCACACTGCACAGCAGGAGGCATTTTTCTGCAAGACCAATTCCACCTTGTAAGGCACCTCTCCCATGTTGCCTAAACCGCATTCCCACAAGGCATTCCTCATCTGCAGGGGCAATTTTGTGTTGGAGCAAGCAAAGAATGGCAACTGTCTTCCCAAGACTCCTGTGCCATCTGCCGTATTTCTCTGCTCCTGATCTTTCTCAGCCAGCCAGGGCCGATGAGTAAGTTCAGCCAGGGAATGGTATGTACGCTATGCCCAACCACAGTCCTCTTCTGCGTCAACACCTTTGACTGATATAATATCTATGAGGAAGAGAGACGCAGTCATAGAGATGATACATGTCTTTGTAAGGATACTCAAAAATGATAGAAATTTTACAGTTTTATATACAAAATATCTGAGCTGGGAGAAAGTCACAAGTAGTACTTTTCTTTTTTGGGTGTGAAGAGAGAGAACAAGTATTCCCTTTTCTGCTGTATTCACAGTCCATCTAGATTATCCTGTAGTTCCTGCCTGTTAACTTCAGCCTTGGCTGCAGCACTCCCAGACCACAGTGATGGGCCAGCAAAAGGCCTGAAGACAGAAGGCAGAGGATGGACATCACCTGCCACAGCTGATGTTAAACCCATGCTGCATTCAGCCCCTGCTGAGTCCTCTCTGCCTGCCCTTTTCAGGATGCTGGGCTCCAGGACCACTCTGCTACTGCTTGAGGGCAAATAGTCAGTCATCCCTAGCCCACCATGTTGAATACTTTCCAGAGGTCTTAAAAACCAAACCAGTTTTAACCATGCAATGTTGCTGTGGAATAAGTATCTTTATTCCAATCGAACACAGAGGGAAACTAAGGCACAGTGGAAACCATCACACAACATTTCTTTTATTGGAAGGCTGTTTGCCATCTGCCTACTGAAGCATGCTTTAATTCGTTCTATGTTTGACCTGGACTTGCATAAAATTCTTACAATGGTGGATTTTCAAAGTATGCTGGAACCTAGAGGCCAGAAGGAAAAGCTGACCAGTGTCAAGGCCTGAGAGGGAGCTGGAAATCTTTTAAAAGATGCTTTTTTAACTTTGAAGTGATCTTTGCAGTGAAAAGGATTTTTTTTTTTTTTTTGACCCAGACAATTTAGAGATCCTTCACAATGCTGCGCATTTTTGAAAATGTGTCTCATACTACTTTACAGAAGTGACATTCCCACCTTAGCTGTAAAACAAGAGGGAGGATCTTCGGAACACTGGATCCTCTGGGACATCTGGTCACAGTGCACGGTCTGAGAGTAGGAATCCCTTTGCTCCATATCCATATGGACACCAGGTTATGTTAAATCACAAGTATGATTTTTTTTTTTTTTTACCTTAGTTGGCTACTCTTTCACATTTTAGAGTGACCTCCTTTAAAAAAAAAAAATCACAAAACCTGGCGTGTGATCAGTTGTAAATAATTCAGAACAAATCTTCACAATTACTTTAGAACCATTGCTTTTAATAGAAAAATAGGACAAAAAGAGTCTAAATGTCCAGTCGTATACTTTCACAGTGACTATCTGTAACATATTTTGTGCTACAAGTTCTCTCAAATGCCATTTCCAGTGTACTTTATCCTGTCATTTTTGACAATTTACTGGTTCATCCCAAGATCTTTCTTTCATCTTTTAATATATCTGTGAATTTCCTGGATAAAGGCAAATCGCTATCAGATCATCATCCGTCTCCACATCATGAAAGTAAATTCCTTGCCAACACTAAGCCAGCATTAGTTGTCCACAAGCCATTAATCCAAAAAGCTTAGAAAAGGTCAATTTTTTTTAAGCTAATAGTATAAAACCCACATAATATAACATTCGGAGAGAAAGTTTAGGAAGTCTCTTTTGCAACTTAATTTAAATCCCCTGAAGACCAAAACGTCTGGATAAAGCCCACAAAAGATTAAAGACACTGGAGGACCTGATTTTCTAACCCATTGCATTTTCTATCCCCGTGCAAATCCACACAAATCTTTACCTCTTTGAAGTCGCTAGCAAATCTCTTGGTCTTTTCAATAGGACTTACAACTTCACTTCTGGTAATTACATCAGCCTGCCACTGTGGAACATCACTCCTGGGAAATGTTAATAATAAAAAGCTGGCCACTGCCAGATCCGCTTTGTACCAAAGCCATTTAATTTAAGTAGTTTTTTCTTTTCCTTGTTGAAGATGCGAGGCTGTTACAGGCTTCACAGATGCACAAATCGTCTCAGAAAGGGACAGGCTGATCCCTTTAATAGGGGTTTGAACCCTGACAATATGTTTCAGAGAGCAGATCACGGCTAGGCAGACAGCTCTCAGTGGATCTTTCTTCTCCAAGGCATGGCTTTCCTCCACCTGATCCTCTCTCTCCCTGCACATGCCCGTCGTAAGACCGTTCTGCAAATTGCTGCTATCAGTCAGCTACGTATCTCTCCCCACTTCCCCCTGTGACCCACGTTTGTGCCTGACGGGGCCATGGGGGCTCATCAAACCTGCCAGCCTGTGCCCTTTCCCTGCCCGGCTCAGATGCTGTCTACATCTGCCACGCTCCCGGGGATGCTTCGCCTTTTTCTGTGCACCCTGATGGCTCAGCAATAAATGGAATACAAATACGGCTGGGTGAGAAAGTAGGTCACCTTTTATCAGCAGCCTGGGCACCCTGATAAATCCTTCCTTTGCGAAGCTCTCCAAGTTAATATGTTGCAGCAGCAGGTGATGCTGGCTGAGGAGCCAACACCTGTCCAGGGGTACTTCCCGTTGCTCAGTGTTCTGTGTCCACATAATGAAAGGCCATCTTCTCATGGCAGCCTGAGGGGCAAGGAAAGGGAAACCAGAGATGAAAAATGAGCTGCACGGAAGGGAAACACACTGTTGAGTCCCCTTGTTTTGCTGATTAAGCTCCCAGCCAAAATACTCCATTAGTGGAAGCATTGTGCTTTGTTTTTTGTTTGTTTGCTTGTTATATTTCTCCATTAATTTAGATACAAATGCACAAAGGAAAATGAAGCAAAATTAAACAAAATGTTTGACAAAAATTCTGGGGTTTCTGGTGGATCTTAAGAAAGTTCGATTGCAAACACGGAACTCTGCGACGTCTCTATCGCCCAACTGTTCTCCAAGGTGGAATTCACTGTAATCCCATTGCTGCAAATTGCCCAAAGGCTCTCTTCTTCAGTAACAATGTGCCTTCCTATTTAAAATGGCACATTTTTATGGCCTGGCAAGTTGTTAAAGCAAAAAGCTTCTTGTGCGCTGCAGGCTGCTGTTACTATTGCTGTTGCCATTTCTTTTCTCTACGGGGGGAACTGTTGACAGAGCAGATGATAAGTCAAAGCCCAGATGATGATCTGGGTGTTGACAGATAAGATCAACAGGTTTGTTGTCTCAACCCAGGCGCTGTTTATCCAGTACAATGGTGGGCTAATTTCACTGGCACCGGCTCTATGCTAATGCCCTGCCATAAAGGAGTTACTACAATTCCACCTGAAAGCCGGTGCTGCTCCTCCCTTTCCCCTCTCCCTCCCACCATTCCTCCTCCTCCCCGCCAGGTAAACGTCAGCTGAAATACCAGATGCAGAGATCGCAGGCTCCGTGGTTTGCTTCGACCTATGTGGATTTGCTCGGAGTATTAAAACGATGCCAGCCTGCCGTTGTATCGGCTGCAGGTACTCCTCACCGAACGAAAAATCACAGTTTGCAAGGTTTAAGGCACATCGCTCCCTAGGTGTCAGGAAAAGCATAGTGATAAACTAGTATAATTTGAGGCTGGAATTACTCTCAATGACATATTAAATCCTGTGTTATTCCAACACCTTTGATGTCTTTACAGTGGATGCAGGCTTGTGCTGCTGAAGGTAAAATTTGTCCTGTTTTCTTCTCTTTAATCACAAACACGATCTTTTGGGAACAGCAAATCATTTGCATGTCTGCCTGACGAAGAATTATTACACAGAAGAGATAATTAAAGGCATCGCTTCGTAGTTCTCATTTGAGTCACTTAATTAGTTTTGTTCCCAGGTGATAAATGAGGGCTTTGCCAGGAAGGAAATAGTGTTTTCTTACTTGTCACCAGAAAGCATTTTCTGAATTATGTCAGATCTCTTACTACTATCTTCTTTGACAAGTGCTTTGTAATTTCTTTACTTCTCCAAAAGATATCTCCCTGAAATCATCAGAGCGAGATAAGGTCTATTCTTCAAGTGCCTCCCTCACACCTCTCCATTCATCACGTCGCTCTGAGATTTATGCCCTTGGCGATAATCCCAGAAAGATGCTCACTTCTTAATCTCAGCATCAGAAATATGTCTGAAGCAACGTCCAATCCCATCAGCGGTGACATCGATTAGGAAGTAGTTGCTGGAAAGTGATGAATACGTAGAGGTACTTTCTATAACGATTGCAAATCATAATTAGAGCTGAATGGAAAATTTAAGTAGCTTGCTGAGAAGATGAATTTGCATTTTCTTAATGAATTCCCTCTGATGGTATCTTTGCTTCTTTCTAATGCTTGTGTTGCACAAACCCCTGAGCGATAAGGATTTTTTTACCCACGCAAGCCTAGGCTTGGTGAACGAGACTCAGCATTGCTCCTGGTGTCCAAAAAGGCTGAAGGGGAGGTGGGAAGAGAATCTGCCCCTCAGTGATTGACCCTGCTGGAGGGTTCTGGGCTTCCAGCCACTGTGGTGGCGAGTGCCAGCTCCGGAAAAGGTACAGCAGTGAGTTACACGCAATATAGCAGTCTTTAGTGCTCCTCTAAAGTACAGGGGACAATCGTCCGGGCGACTGCCCTAACAGGCGAGATGCAGCTCTCCTGCCTTAGCTCCTGTGTCCGTTCTTGTGAACTTCACGCTAAGCAGAGCAGCCTAATTTTATGGTCGTACAGGAATTATGTCATTTAACTTGCGCCACCCTGGTTTAGATTCTGTGTGGCATAATTGTTTTAATCTCCTAGGATAAAGGATAACGAATGCTTGTTACTGCACAATTACCATTAATGTCTGCTATTTTATTTATAGAATTATTTTCCTGTAACTTCTGGTAAGCCATTTCCCCTCCTTTTATGAAAAATATGGAGGTTGAGCCTGCCTACACTAAAAATCGTAATGGTCAGCTGTGTTGGTTTTTGTTAATAAACATTGCTAACTGGAAACTTAAACTTCTTTTATTTATCCGACTGAGTCAGAACTTTAAAGCAGAAACTAGCTTTGAAGTGGGGCCCAAAGTAAGAAAAAAAACCACAACAAAACCTTTAATGTTTTATCTGCAGGTTTGCTGACCAAATCCATCTGCTTTATTTGACAACTGATAAAGACTGGCAGGTGCTCTAATGAGCCGTCTTTGGCTGCACTTGCAGATCATCCTTTTGAAACCCGCAGCAATGTCGTACTCCAAATAGCTGAAGGACATGATTGACCTCAATGTCAAATGTCTCAGTGGATGTGTGCATGACCATTCTTGCGAGTATGTGTAAAACACTCTCCTGCAGCCCCCTTGCTGCAGCTCCCTCACCCCTGCTCCTGTCTGCCCTACGCACATGCGCGCCCTGACACTGTATTTTGGTTTTTTCTCCTCTTCCATTTTGGGTCCAGCCTTTCCCGCAACAGGAATTCATCTTGTAACAGTCCACATCTGAACAAAAACTTGCATAATGGCCCACGTCACCACCAGGCCTGTACTACCAGGGGAGAAAGGAGCTGCCCAGTGCCCTGGTCTCTGGGTGCTGATCTTATTTAGGCAACAGAGCTTTATAATTTAAAAAAAAAAAAAAAAGAAAAGAAAAAAGTCAAGATTTATGGGAAGAGGTAGCATAAAATCACAGATCCCTAAGAATAACTGTGGTTGGAAGGGACCTCTGAAGGTTGTCTGGTCTATCCCCTGCTCAAAGCGGTCCCAGTTTCAAAGTGAGCATCTTCAGTGTCGATATCTTCTGAGACCAACCCATGCATCTTCTCCTCTCTGCTTTGCATCTACCAGCTGGGAACAGCTTTTCTCTCTTATAGTCTAAGTGGAAAGCATAATCAGGTTAAAATTAGAGCAATTGTTCTCAACTTGTATCTAGCTTTTCAGCTTCTTCTATTTTTGACTTGTAGAAGGACTTCTGTACCCAGACGCTTGTTTGCTTTTTCAGCTATATCAGCTAGTCTGATAAAAATATTAGCTCCTCTTGCAAATCCTGCTTGTATTCTTAGACTCTCCCAGCAAGAACATTATCTTCAGTGACAGTTTTAACTCAGCAGTGACCAGAGAAATTTGTCCCTGAGATTGCATACATTTTATCTCAGACAAGCTGCTGAAGCTGTTACTGGAATAAGCAGACTAATCCAAGATTCAATAACACTATCTGAAAGCTTAAATGATACAGAAATTAGAAAAAAACCTGAAGTAAAATGGCCAGTGCAAAATCAGTGATTCTCTGTTTTGAATGTAGCTGAAATTAATTTCTCCCGGTTATCCAGCCCTTTTTTTGATGAGGTAATAAATTTATACACTTTTTTGCTGTTGTTGACATGTTTGGTTTGGCATTGTAAGTGAGAGGGGGAAAATATTAGGACAGCAGGCTAAAAGAAACAGGGTTGTGCAGAGATGTCAGTGGTAAGATGCGCTTTGCCTAAAGTTCACTTATCTTAATTAAGGTAAGTGATTAAAGGACATTACTTCATTATAATCCCTATATTGAGAGTTTCATCTTAAAAGTAAAAGCTGAACAGCTGACACAAGAGCAATGCAGTTATCTTTAAATTAGTCTTCACAACTAAAAATAAAATAGGAAAACCTTGTCAGTTGTTCATTTTTACTGGGAATATTATGGGAAGCCTGGAGTTGACATTTTGCTCTGTCATCCTGCTGTTCCTGACATGACTAGGCACACACCCCAAATTTTTCACTGGAATATAATCTTGCTGTGTTGAATCAAGTCAGAAACTTAAAAAAGCTCCAACCGTGTCACCCTGAGCAATCTTTGACCCTCACAATTACATTTTCAAATGCTTGGGGAAAGAAAAAAAAAATTAGGATGAGCTGTTCAGGCTGCCCTGAAAGGAATGCAGATTCCATCAGTGTCCATTTGCATCAGTCAGTGGAAATGACCCCAGAAAAATGTTCTCAGAATTAATGGTTCGAGCTTCACTTATTGGATTAACCACACTTCTTCCTGGTGCCATGTTACTATTGGTTATGATTTAGACCAGTGGATTTCTTCACTGTGGGTACGGTCGATCCTCCAAGTAGTTCATCCTCTGACCGCAAGCCAAATTAAGGACAGGAGAAAGGACCTGTTACTAGCGTTTACAAATAGGGATGTGAGGCACAGAGGGAGATTAATATCTCAAGAGGCAGCTTGTGAGGGATTGGAAAAAGGACAGAACTAAACAGGCTTGTGTCAAGAAAGGAGAATAGGAGAGGGCAGGAACCCCAAGCTCTAGAGCTCTGTCCTGTGCCTCACACTGGGGAGCAGCCGAAGGAGCATCTCTGCTCCTGGAGAGAATCTGGTGCACTCAGCAAAGTTAGTCCTCAGCCACAAACCTTCCCTCAAGACAATACCTCTTGAAATAGCCCAGAAAAGCATGAACACCAGCAAGGAAAATGTTTTAGGGGCCACAGTAGGCCTGTAGAGCAGGCAACCTGCGAGTTCATGGGAGGATTGTCGAATAGGGCATTACTGCTTGTGCCACCAGATATCCCCCTGCTTCACAGTGACGGTTCCCTGTAGCCTCTCTTCCTTCCCCTCCTTTTTGCCCTACTTCCTCCAAAATAGTGCTGACAGTGAGGCTTAGACTGAAGAAAAAAGACAAGGAATTGTTATTTCCCAGAATAATGCTGGAGAATTTTGTGAGTTGCCTCTTGGACATTAAGGTTCACGATTTGAAATGCTGAAGGACAAGTAAGAACAAGCAGGGGAATGGAATTTGTTCCCCTAGTTTCCCTTCCCAAATATTAAATTTAAATATGCCGAATAAGTGAAAAACTTACAGTGCAAGCACAGTTACAATCCTGAAGGACAAGAGAAAACAAAACACATTGCTGTTCCTGGAAAACTTGTGTCTCAGGGCTGGCCAGATAACCTTAATAACTTCCACTAAGCCTTTTGAGCAGTTGCACTCAATGTCTACAAAGTTAATCAGCTCTAAAGAGAAGAGCAGTTCTATCCAGGAAAAACAATCAATCTCAGGCAAACAAAGCATCTAATGCAGAAATGAGTGGCTGACATCCCACTGCAATGCATTTTGATTATAATGCTATAAGATCTATAACTTTGGTCATAGGCTGTATTTGCCCAAACAACGGTTGTGTTCTTCCCTTCAGGTTTTGACTTAAAATCTGCTGCAGGCCATTACTGTTTTGTGCTTGAAAGACTCCAGCAATAATTGCTTGCTGTGAGCAGGAGGCACAGGCACAAGGCACAGCCACCACCCATTTGCAGCACTTCTTTGAGCAAATGCAGGACGGTCGGTGGGATCTCAGTGCAGATCCCACTGACCGCCCTGACCTCGGAATAAAAGCAAGATGTTATCTATAGTGGGCTGAGCGTTGCTCACAGGGTACCATAAAAAGGGTTACTACTCAGAGTCATATAAGGTTAGTACGTCAGACGTATGTGGAAACAGCAGTATGCTCATGTTCAAAGTATTCCTCTAACCGAGTACTTCCTATAGACTTTCTGCTACAGAGACTTACTCACGCCTCTAGCCAAGAGCATATGGGATGTCCTGCTGAATTCAGAGGGTGGATCATAAGCCTCATGTGTGGATAAGGTCAGAGACCATTGTTTGGTCTCCAAGCAAAACCTTTGGAAAAGGTGAATGAAATAAAAGAGATGGAAGTATATGCAGGAGCAGAGTGAGGAGGTAAATCCTGCCATAGATCACAAAAGATCTGGTAACCATACCTTTTGGAATACACATAGAACCTGAGGTTGCAAGGATGATATACTCCAAACTCAGATCGCAGATGAGGCCTGACATACACCCAGATTTCCCTTATACACCTCATATCCTACCAAATTTGCAACACCCGTAGGTGTGTATCTCAATTCTACAGGCACTTTGGGTTCTTGCCAAGTCTGTCCCAAATAGACTTAACCTCTATAACTATGACACATTTGCTAGAGGTATTGGGATTGTTTTAACCTGAAGTCTTTGGTTTAGGTCTGCATTTCTCCTGTATCCGGTCCTTTGCAATTCAGAGAGAGCAGCAGCTGCAGCCCTAGAACAACCATCTTGTAGCTTCCTGCTTGGTTTTGGAGAATACAGCTTGACATACCAAAGCAATGCTAGAGCATGAACTGCAGTATGGGAGAAGCCCTCACAAAATTACTTTTCTAATATTGATGTGGCTTTGCTGCTAGTTTCTTTTTTAAATATATATATATAAAATGTTTGGTGTTGACAAGCACGGTCCATCAAAGAACAGTGGGCTTATGTAAAATGGACCCATTAAATCTGCCAGTGGGGATTGAAATATGCACTTACTGTGAGTAAGATATATTACTTTTAGGAAGTTCGGTTACTCAGAACTGGTAGCAGAGCTCATCAGATGCTGCACAGAAAGCCATGCCGGTCTGGGTGGCAGAGCCTGCAAGTTTAGCCACAGGGTTTGTGGATTCCTCAGGCAAAGCCATCAGCTCTTGCAGACTTCCCAAACAGAGCAGTTACAAGAGAAAAGGAGTCCACATTTTCTCGGAAACAGACTCACAGCTGCTTGACAGCTCTGGATTTCCTTGTTTTCCAGTTCTCCTTCCTGTTTCCCTTTTCCTTTAAAAATGAAGAAAGCTGAACATCAAGAGAAGTCAATCCTCGTGGTCCATGACTAGGCTTAAAACGTAAGAGCTGCGTATAAGGACAAAGGATTTCTCTTCTGTTCTGGTGTGAATCAGCTGGGGATTCCTTTAACAAGCCTGGTCGCAGCGAGCCACTGCCCTTTGTTCCTGTTATGGCGTTTTATTGCCCTACATCTTCTGGTCCCTACTTTACTCAAGTAAAAGCAGTACTGTACCTTCCCACACATAGACCTCAGATCCTCTTCCCCTCTCTTAGAGCCACTATTTTTGAAAAGAAAGTCTGCAACTACTCAGGCAAATTCAGAACAAGGGGAGAGGGAAAAATGAGGGGTAGAGTGGCTATCATGGGGTAGGAAGCAGACTTGGGGGGTATCCTCAGACAAGAGACAGACAAATTCAATTATGTGACAGACATAAGCCTGCTACCAAGGTCATGCACAGAGGTTAATCAAATAAATGACAGGGGAGGGCTTTGCTGGTAGACGTCTGTGGGCAAAGCATCTATTACCAGCCCTCTCCTGAAGCCGCAGCTCAGGACACTGGTGCTCTGCCATCCCGGGTTCCCGTGTACAAGGCATGGTGGTGACTCTGCCTTGGTTTGTCCCCATGCTGGACCCTGGGGCAGGGAGAGAGCCAGGAACGCCTGACCCTCAGCTCAAGTTGTTCCTCCATCCTCCGAGCCACTCCATTAATGAAAACTGAGAGCAAATACCTACGCTTAGGGCAGTTCGATTTGCTTTGGCACTAGTGGTAGCAGCACACAAGATTTTTGATAGACCCATGTTTGCATGGTCTCTACGACCCATCCTGTCCCAGGTGCATCAGTCCTGAGAAATTAATGTGGTGGTGGGAGGACCAGTGGAAGCAGCCTAACTTTTCAAACCTGAGTCTATCTGCAGGCAAAGTTCATGGAGGTTGGGGCCCCACATCCTAACTGTCCAATAAACCAGCCTAGAAGATTCTATCACAGGCTTTGACTGCGGTTTATTTCATAGCTGAGCACTTTTATCCTGACAGGTAAAATGGTTTTGAAGGAAGAAAACAATGACTAAGCACAGACTTCCACAGGAAGAGATGCCCAGACCTTTACGCAAAAGCTGCAGCTCTATTTTTTTCTTGTTTAAAAGTACCTTCAAGTCAGATCAACACAGTTGTTCCACACACTTGATTCAGATTTTAAATGCTGTCCCGGTGATGACTGCGTTGCCACAACTAACCCTACTAAATAAAGAGACTTCATTTAGTGTGGCCCTCAATAAATACCGTACCGTGTCCCCAAACGACAGAACTGTGTTACCAGCCTCTTGTTAGTTAGCCTCTGTTTTCGTCTAAAGACGGCAGTGTGCTAAATATCTCATCTGTTAAATTGGTGTTCTATTTTATATAAAGCTTGTATTTTAGGAGAATTAGGTCCAGCAACCCAGCAGCACCTCTTGAGTAAGAAAATTATATGTTATGTAAACCTTTATCAGAACAAATAGGCAAACTGAATAAAGCCACTTCTTTTTAATTGAGTAAGCAAACTGGAGAAAGAAGGTAGCACTGATAATAGGGTAAAGGTAGCAGAAGGAAAGGTACCTGCTAAATAATACCTTGTCAACCAAGCAAGGAGACCGGTGAGTGACTGCATTGTAGTTACAAGAATTGGATATGCAAGTTTGCACACATATATGGAGGAGTAATATGAAAGGTGGTGCGGTCCATTTACTTTGATGTCTACTGGAACCCTGAGTAAAAAGCAAAACAAACGAGAGATGCAAATCTGAGTTTTTATACTCCAAAGTAACCTGTTACTATAGGATTTGAGCCTCCTGTGGTGTAATTCTGGCTGTAATTACATAGGAACAGCATTTGTGGTAGCGTCAGGACAAATATTACCTGCATTAGGTCTTGAACAAACATGAACAGAGAAGTGTAGGTGTTCTCCAACTTACCATGTCCACACAACACCAGTTAATTGATTTTATTGGGTGCCACGGGCACCCAACTATTTGGAAAAATTGTGTTTTGAATGCCCTCTAGTGGCTTTTGCCGCTGCAGGTTTCCTGGCTCAGAAACCCTTCGCGGTCCCAGAGGGCTGCGGAGCGGGGCTGCAAAGGTGCGGAGGGTGGGCAAGAGGCAGCGCCAAGCGAGCCGTCTCGCTGAAGGCCTGGAGAGGGTCTTGGGCTCCATTTTGTTTAAAGAAGTTATAGCTCACCTATAATGATTTTTGAATAATTCGTTTAATGCTTGTAGTCATTAACTTTTTTGGAATGTGATTTGTCATAGAGGAGCGTAAGCTCTCCAACTGTCTCCTGGAGGGAGGAGGGGGGAGAGGGGGAAATACTGTGGGCTGCGTTTGAATACGTCCAGCCGCGGTATTTACTCCTACACCCCCTTATGTCATTTGCCTCGCGGCAATTCTCTTTGGATTTTGTACAGCTCCAATTTAAAGCTTATGCCAGCAAATTAGCATTTTTTGGGGCAAGAAACATTCTCAGCGAAAATTGCTTCTCTCCAGGTTGCGCTTGCGTGCAAAGGCAGACCTGACCTGTAGCTTTGCGCTATATGCTGGGCGTCTTTACCGCACAGAGAAACCAAGCTATCTGGGGGAGCTGCGCTCAAAACCATTCGCAGGCACAGCCCTCAAAGCTTTTCAGAGCTGGCCCTATCGACTCCTTCCAGCAGCAGATGCAAAATTAGTCTCTCTCTGTGTTTTAATAATTAACAGCAGTGATAAAAGTTTACAAGGTATCGCTAAGGTAATGTAAGACCTTGTCTGCTTAAGTAAAGTTTGTAAACTAGTCCTCTGTTTTTCCATCTGCTTTTTGATCTGAAGCCTATCAATATAGTAATCAGCAACAAGCAGGAGGGTGTGTTAACATGTTCCATTTGTTAGCATTGCTACAGGCGAGAAAATACTTGGACTTTGAGAAAAGAAGCAAAACCAAAACAATAGAGTAAGATCAAAGTGAAATCTCTGATGAATTTTCTTTTACAGACAGTTTCCTTCTTTTCCTCCTCACATTTTCAGAGATGTTTCTGCTCTTGGAGGTCACCCTTAGCTATTCTTTGGAGAAAGATGACACGGAAACATTGATACAAGCATTAAAGAGATCCCAAAAGGGAGTTAATGTAGGGACCAGATCTGAGGACAAAATTTCTGCTTCGATCAACATCAGCTGTCCCACTGCACTTGTTTTGCGTACGGGAGCTCCGGCTGTGAAGCCAGTGCAGCAGAAGCAGCTGTGCAGGTAAGGCGTGTAAGGCATCGCAATATGCGCTAAAAAGGAGAGTTTCACTGGGCGTTCAGCTTTTCCTTCTTTCAGATACCATGTGGCAACAAAAATGAATCACAGTTCAAAGGACAGATCACTTCCCAGCTGTGCCTGCCCCTTAGCGAAGTGGATTAATCCAGCGAAGCAACGATTTCCACTAAAGCCGGTTGTTTACGTGCATCTGGACTGACTGTGTAATATTTCTGAGACTGAGTCCGCAGGCAGAAGTGGTCACCAAATCGGTGGATGCTAAATGAGTACCACACGCTAGCCATCAATGGTCCATCTTAATTTTGTTGGAAAAATGGAGTCAATAAAGTAAATGTTATAATTATGTACCAAATTTTAAGGTAGAACAAATTGGTGGTGCATTTAGCTGGGATGCTGGCCTGGCGATAGGACGTCAGACTTCTTTCATCTCTGCTATCGGCCTGCCACAAAGGCAAGTCATTCTACTTCTGTGCATCAGACAGGGAGTCCTATTCTAAAAATGCATATATTGAAAAGGTCTCCTTCTGGAATGGGCATGGAAATCTGCTGAGGGGGAGGGCAGTATCTAAATGGTAAATTATATTATGATCATATGGTAATATGACGGTAATATGAGGGCAGGACTTAGGCTGATGTCCTGAGAAACACAAAACCTGCTATTGGTCCCAGGTTTCTGATCAAAATGTTTTGATGGTTAAATATCAAACACCTGAAGTGCACACTAGTACTTTCAAATGAGCTGTGGTCCAAAAAGTTACAAAGCAAATAACTATGGTAAAATTCAAAGAATAAATAGACTGCAGAATCCAGCAATCTGGTCAAACTATTCCAGAAGAAAGCAAGGTAAAAATCAATTCAGTAGGCTGTTAATTACCAGGTGCACGTTTAACTGCCTCTGCAAAATAATGACTGCAGAGTAGCAAATGTAGCTCATGTGTAGGTCTTGAGCAGCACCCAGCTCAGGTGATTCACATCATGCTATACTACCTTAAATCGTCATATAAGTGTGACTGCTGGCAGGTAATCCTGGTTTCAGTCTCTGGTGGGAAACCAACTAGTAGAGTTTGTGGAAAGTGGCTCTGCCTGGAAAATTGGGGTTGGACAGTCTTTGGTGGAACTTGTTAGAAGCAACTCTTGCTCCTCAGCTTTCTGATGGGTTGTGCACTGTGTCTGTCAGGTGTGTGAAAGCTTTGCTGTGGTCTCTGGAGGATCTGAAAGGTTGGTAGTGCAGTTCTGTTGACTAGAGGGTGTTAGTTGACTTAGGCTGTGATGGGGGAGGTGGTGTTACTACTCTTGTGTTATGGATGGAAAACTGATGCTTGATGGGATGTACCCAAGAATGGGAGCTGCAGAGATAGGTGTTATCCTGGTGCTCCACTGATAGAAGTGACTGCTGGAAGCCTTGTACATGGCATGGCTGTCTTTGTAGTTTCACCTGCGTGTCCACAGGCCTCCATCTGTGTGGTGGTGCTGATGACTGCAGTCAACTCTTCTACAGAAGAGAACTGATACAGTTACCTGGCTCCTGCTAAACTGGAAATGCAGGGTTTTCCTGAGCAAAGCTCGAAGTTCTGTGTGCTTTGGGGACTGCAAGAGACCTCTAAAATACAGGGACCGTGTAGCTTAAACCTGTATCCTTTCCTACTTTCTCTAGCTACTTCCTCTAGTTCATTCACATTTAGATTAACACTTGGATTTTTTTCTTTTCTTGCCCTATTACTTATGTGTTTGACTAATGTATATTGCATGGCAAAGCCATTTCACTCAATTATAAATTAAAAAAATAATCTCCCTGATATCCCATCATGCAGTTAATAAAGTTGTTTTCTAGAACCTCACTATCTCCCTGCCTATCATGGTGAGATTTTGATTCCCTTGTTAAAATCTAGTTTGCTAGTAACTGCCATCTGTCTAACTTTTACGACTTCTTGTTCAGATATGCTTTATTTCAGTGTTCATTTTAATTGCAGCCTGAGGTTACCTGACAATTGTTGCTTGACTTGTCTTGACACCTACACAAAGGCCCCACCTAGGGCTGACATATGAGAGAAAATAAAGTATAACTTGATTCCATTGTGATGGGCTCATGTGAAAATGGTACCACTGCTGTTTTGCAAGCTTTGGCAAAACGTGAGCTATGTGAAGGGGAAAGTCAGGTCTCTTGCTCTTTTTTTGGAACACTATAGGGGAAAAGACTTGAGAGATAGAGATAGGGAGAGCATTATACTATATTGCAAGGTCTGTTTCCTCTATCACTCACAAAGAGAAACTTATATTCTCACTTCCGGGTACCTAAAACAACTTCAAAATTAATAATAAACTGGTAAATAGACTTGAATTCACATAACGTTTTGACTAAAAGTATACTCTGACAAACAGGCAAGCTAGAGGCTCTGTTTTGCAGGGTCTTTTCCTTCTAGTGAATACCAGTTTTCCCTTGTCCAGGTTCAATGCTTGTTGGTATTATCTGCTGCCCATAAACTGAGTTAATCTCAGTATAACCCATGCTCCTACAAGGCTGCCCCTGTTTCTTGGAGCCTCAGTAGAGGATTACCCTCATTCTTAGAAAATCCAAAATCTCTCTTCTCTCATTTACCAAATCATGATAAAGAAAAAGTAGGTGTGCTGTACTGAAAACACTAGGTGCTGCAGATAGTATTTTGACTCTTTAATGCAGCTTGAGGTGTCACTTGTTCCTCAGTCTCCCAGCCCTTAAAATGTCCCTTGGTTGCATTTTCAAGCTTTGTGCTTCACCGAGGGTAAGACATCAAATTCTTTGTCTTGAAGTGCAATTAGCACTTTGAAAATAATACCTGACTCCAAGGCTTTTATGACAAATAAGGTCACAAGTGTTGTGTAACTTCCTAGAATAATTATAGCCAGTGAGACTGGGTATTTGTAACAGTCAAAATATCTCCAAGTGCAATATGGGCCCTTCAAATCTACCCACCGCTAACCTGTGGGTAGTTTTCATACTTCTTGCATTGTGTGCTGGGTAGCAGAAAGAGAAAGTTTAGGAAATGTTATTGCTTCATGCAATATCTTAATACACATCTACCACCCACTGTGCATATCTAATGCACTATCTACCACCTAGTAGGGCCTGATATTGCACCATAACAAAATTTAACAGCAGTTTGGAAGAAAAATAACTTATGAGTAGGCCTAAGTCTTACCCCCCCCCCCCCCCCCACCCCGTCAGGCAGATCCACTGAAGTCCTACTTGCCCTGCCAAGTCCAAGGTGTTCACTGATTTGTACTTGTGATTACTGGACTGATCCATTCTGATACGCTTTGCATCATCTTGGGGAAAACAAAGCCTTAGCTTTCCAAAGTCACTTGCATTCCTGTGGTGGGTTGACCCTGGCTGGAGGCCAGGTGCCCACCAGAGCCGCTCTCTCACTCCCCTCATTCACTAGCCAGGGGAGAAAAGGCATAACGAAATGCTTGTGGGTCGAGATAAGGACAGGGAGAGATCACTCACTAATTGTTGTCACAAGCAAAACAGACCAAACTTAGAGAGGGAATTCATCTAATTTATTACTAGGCAAAACAGAGTAGAGGAATGAGAAATGAAATCAACTCTTAAAACACCTCCCCCCACCCCTCCCATCTTCCCAGGCTCAACTTCACTCCCGGCTTCAACCTTCCCCCCGTCAGCGGCACAGGGGGACGGGGAGTGGGGGTTACGGTCAGTTCATCTCATGGTGTTTCTGCCGCTTCTTCATCCTCAGGGGGAGGACTCCTCTCATCGTTCCCCTGCTCCAGCATGGAGTCCCTCTCATGGGGTGCAGACCTTCAGGAGCAAACTGCTCCAGCGTGGGGTCCCCCACGAGGTCACAAGTCCTGCCAGCAAACCTGCCCTGGCGTGGGCTCCCCTCTTCACGGGTCCACCGGTCCAGCCTGGAACTTGCTCCAGTGTGGGCTTCCCATGGGCCACAGCCTCCTTCAGGTGCCTCCACCTGCTCCGGTGTGGGGTCCTCCACGGGCTGCAGGTGGAATCTCTACACCCCCTCATCCTTCCTCCATGGGCTGCAGGGGGACAGCCTGCTTCACCATGGCCTTCACCACGGGCTGCAGGGGGATCTCTGCTCCGGCGCCTGGAGCACCTCCTCCCCCTCCATCTGCACTGACCTTGGTGTCTGCAGAGTTTCTTACATCTTCTCACTCCTCTCTCCAGCTGCAAAAGCTCTCTCTCACTAAGTGTTTTTCTTCTTCTTAAATATGTTATCACAGAGGCGCTGATTGGCTTGGCCTTGGCCAGCGGCAGGCCCGGCTGGCATTGGCTCTATCAGACACAGGGGGAGCTTCTAGCAGCTTCTCACAGAAGCCACCCCTGTAGCCCCCCCGCTACCAAAACCTTGCCATGCAAACCCAACACAATTCCCTAGACCTTGGCTATTTTCAGCAGACTAGCATCTGTATGGCTGAAAAGATGCTGTATACAACCGGCAGAAACAAAATTAGGCTGTGCAGACTAACCTTTGTGCTGTTAGGCTTACTGTTTATGCTTACAGTTGCCCTTATAAACCATAGGTGTCAGTTGTTCCAAAATCAAGCATAATACTTTGCTCCAGGTAGCAACTTAATGTAAAAGGCTTGGCAGGTGATTAGTTAATAGTATCACTTAATCTGTTTCAGTAATTTAAATATTGTCAGCAGCTGAAAAAGTGCCTATTGCGAAGTAGCTGCTCTAAGGATGCTTAATCTCTTTGTAAAGTGCTTTTGAGATCTACTGATGAAAGTTAGGTGGTATTACTATTGTTGTTGTTGTGTCATAAAATCTGGGTGTATACTACAAAATATTTTCTATGAGTACTCATTTGAGTCTGGATTTTAAAGAGACTGTTCTAGCCAACTTGTATTTCTTTCAAGCTTGCTTTCACAAATTTTGCTGGCTGGTAGGCTTACAGAGCGTACATTTTAAGTCTGAATTTTGCAAGCATTTGCTTTGTATGTCTGTTGATAGTTGACTGCTTCACCACCAGAAAATAACAATGCTGTGCAAAGTGTGACAGCAGAGGAAGATCAGTCTTTATACAGTGATGTAGTAGCTAAACAAACAGAGGGTGAATAAACCCATCTGTTGAGCTTTCCAGTCAGAAATAAACCCAAGTATCTCCCCTAGGTTAAAGGTGGGTAAGCTCTGCTTGCCAATGTTTATTAGATTGTACAGCCAAAGGCCCATGGCCGTTGTCCTTTCTGGAGCATCATGCGAGATGCCTCAGGTCCCCATCGCACTCTGTGCTCTGCATGGCTGAGAAAGAAGATCCCTGTCTGTTCAGCAAAGCGTTTCAAGTCCTGCACATGCCAACAGGGTAAAACATCATAATTAGTCACATATTTCAAGTCTTTTGCTCTTCAGGCAACAAAGTCTGTGTGAAGAAACCACAAGGGCTCGGTCAGATCCAAATAGCTGTGTTTACTGAATACACACGAACGTAGGAGGCTAGAAACCTGCACTGATGAGCTGGTTGGTTTCTGGCACCTTCAGCAAGAGCTGCAGGGGGCCCAACTGGCTGTTTAAAGGCAGAGTATATGAGTAAGAATGTTATGTATGGGTTTTTAGTAGTGTTCTTGAAACCCATAGCAGTAGGACACCAACATAATTTAGTTCCATTTTGAAGGTCCCTTGTGTTTCCAGAATGATACAAATCAGCCAACTTGTATACACCCAGAGGGTCTGGCTTCTAGTTCTCAGCAGAAATGGTTGCTCTGCTCTTGTCTGATAATATAGGTCTGACACAAGACCCTTAGTGTGCCCTCTTGAATAAGCTGTATCCCTTCCCCTTGTACTTTTTATTATCCTGACCTGTACATCTCTAAATGGGCAAGGATACTGTGGGGAAGTAGGGGACACTACATTGGGTATGGGTGGCTGTGTGCAGGTATCACTTCACGGCTGGATCCAGGAAAGGGTCTTTCTGAGGTCGCCGAGGCAGAGCCTCACTGATGGGTGAGCCTTCAGCTCTGCTTTTAGTGATATTCTTAAGGTATGAACAACTGATTGATGTCCAATGCGCTACAACAATATATGCAGTAATAACAGCAGAACATATATACTGTAATTGCAGCACTGGAATTGCCCCAGGTGCCCTGTGTTACCCTGCTATCTGGGGAGGCACTGCACGTTAAGGAAGCTGCATGTGAGGTGCTTGGGAGCAAGGACCAAACCTCAGCAGAAGAAACACCTCAGTGGTGCTGCAGGTACAAGGTTGCTTTCAGGTCACTTCATGTTGTCCCATAGCTCCAAGTCAGGCCCTGAAGATGAGTGAGCATTTTCCAGGGGTTTATGATGTGTGTGTGGAGGAGAACATGGAAATGCACAGGGTGTAAAACAATCTGTTTGTGACTTATGTACATCCATGTTGATTGCTAAGTTTTGCTGTGGGGATGCACGCGTCAATAGGACTCGGCCCTTTTGTGCAAAGCAGCCCAGCAAAGTAGCTAACACTTGCCTAAGCAGGGACGAGCTGACCTTGGCCTTACCAGCTGCTCACACAGAGCAGCCCAGATATCCTGTATGATCTGGCTAAAGGGTAGTGTGAGGAAGAGGCTGGGGTTGCACTGAGCAACACTTCCCCCGGGAAGGCTCTGGTTACCCACTGTAACACGTCTGTAATGAGGGCTGGAGGGTGAAAGCATCGGCAGCCCATACCCCACCCTGAGAATTCCCCCTGCCTCCTGGGCTCTTTGCTTGCTTTCCACAGAGGCTTTTGGAGCCTCCTGGTAATAAAAAGTCAAGGTCTATCAAGTCAAAAACAGAACAACAAATCAAAGAGGATGCCTCAGTGCTGACTCTCCTCTCTGTGGCTCTTCTGGTTGACTGTGTGAAGGAGCCTTGCTCTGTTCCAGGTAACTGAGGGCTGTTTATGTGTGGGGGGGGGGAAATGTGCTTGTAAAGGGTTAAATCTTTAAATAGTCATAAAGGAGAAGATGCTCAGTAATAAAGTATCAACACCAATTGACTAGTTTCTGCTGTTTTGACAATCGCCAGGTGTTCTGCAGTAGCACGATCTGCACCTGCCTGTGTTTGTTTCAGCAGTACCGAAGTGCTCTCCTCCCTACCGAGCTGTCTCTTGCCTTGCAAATCTCCCCTGAGAAGGGTGGGAGCAGCTCGTGTTTGGTATGTTGTCATGGAACCAGAAACCCCTTTGGGCAGATAGTTGTCATATTTGCCTGTTTGGACAAATGCGGGAGCGCTCCTTGGCAGCCTTTGTCAGGGAACTGGCGGCTGTCCGGGGGTGCGCAAGGCTGCATGGGGGGACGTGCACGGGGCTCCCCCCCTGCCCACGCTGCACTCCTCAGCACCAGGGGCTCAGCAGACCTGGAGCTGGGCCAGCTCCCCGAAGACCTCTGTGTGTGCCCGCTCTACCTTGGTCTGGTGTGCTCTCTCCTGCAGGAAGCGTGCCTGCCGAGCTCAACGCAGGGAGCGGGTGTGCAGGCTTTGGCTTGCGGGCCTGCGCAGCAGCAAGGGGTTGCGGTGGGTGCAGTGTCTCGCTGCTAGCATGACTGGCTGGGCCTTAGGAGGGACCGTGGCTTGAGTTCAGGAGCGTGTTTGTCTCAATGTCCCTCATGTTCAGAAAACTAACCTTTTAACACAAGTATCCTTTCTGGCACTGATTTTTACCTACTAGACCCAAAGCACTTTTGACACCCTTTTTGTAAGGTTTTCTCCCTTCTACCTCTAATTCTGTTAAATATCCCATCAGCTCTGTTTGCTCCAAGGTGTTGGTCAGTGCTGGGACATGGATAAGAAAGAATGAGGAAAGCAGCTGATGCCGAGTCTGGATTTGGTTGTTTGTATAGCTATAATAGTCCTGTCTTCTGGCAAATTTCATCACCCAATTTGTATTTCTTCATGGCTAATCTTCTCCTGCTCCAAGCCTGATGCTTTCTCCAGCATGCTACACCCCCCTGTATATCAGTACGCTGACACCCATATGTACTGTACTACTGAAGGCTGGAGGAAGAAGCTGTCATTCCTAATATACTTTAAGTCATTGTTCCTAGAAGCCGAGGGTGAGGTCAGACATACGAGCGAGGCCAACATCGCGCCTTGCCGCCGGTGCGGGGGCTGTCTCCCCATCCCTCCCCCTCCCAGTAATGCTGTTTCGCTCCTTCCCTGCCCCAGCTCATGTCTGTTTGCACAGACTTATTCAGCTCACTAGCCTGTCCGTGGGTTTTTCCCCACCCTCCCTGGGTTAGCTTCCTGCTGGATTACTGGCTTGAATTGGTTTATCAGCCCCATCAGCTGCGCACCGGTTCCAACAGGAGGGAGCAGGGAGGGGAGATGGGCTGGGGTGGATCCCCTCTCCCGTGGCGTCTGCGAGCCTCAGTATTAGCCCTACCCTATCATCCACCACACCCTCAGATAGAAAAGTGAAGGACACTTCAGCTATTCCCAAGATAGATGTCTAAATAGATAATAACAATAGACAATAACAATAGACAATAAAAGCCAGAAGACAATAAATGCACACAAGCGTTTTTGGCAGATAACAGCGATTCGGATATTGGTGTCTGAAGAGCAATGCTGGGTCTAGCTGTAACTGCAAACCCACTGACACAAAGGCAGGCATATTTAAGTGCCTTCCCCCCCGCTCCCCTTTGCTTTCTGTTGAACGTCACCTTGATGGATAGAGACTTGTCTGAATTAATTGCATCCTGTTATCATAAAGGTGGCTACCTTGTAACTGCTGGCAATTATACTTCAGAAATATGCTACTGAAAGATTGGCACATCTGTTACAATTACTGCTCCTCCCATTGTTACATTTCAAAAATACATGTATATCTATTCAAATTTCGTTTTGAAATCTGATTAATCTGCCACGTTCTTGAATCTTGGCCCTGAATTCAGAAAGATACATGTGTTCTCAGACATGTATTTTTAAGGAATAAGCTTTCCTATTAAAAATTCAACTTATCCTTTTGCTTTTTTCCTTCCTTGCTGAGCTGGAGCAGATCTAGACTTTCAAAGGTGCGGGTTTAAGCAAGCTTCAACTAAACTTCTGTAAGTGAATGCAGCAGTAAGTGGGATTATGGTTACCAGAGAATTTAAGTCTGCCTAGGTTTTTAGAGATACTAAATTTCCACAGAAGTGGCCAGTTCCTATGAAGATATGTGAACTGCAGTGACTCTTTGGAAGTCCATAAAAGTTGGAGCCTTTCTAATACTTGCAATGGCAAACTGAAGGCTGAATACACTTTCTTGCTCAGTCCTTAGTTCAGGAAGCATTTAAACAAATGGGTGATCCTATTTCTATTCAGCAGGGCATTTAATTTCAGTAGTGCCAAAGGAAAAAAGGCTTTATCTTACGGTGATTCTTAATGTGGCTGAGAACTGAAGGATGTTATGATTTGCAGTTTGAAATCTCTTCTGTAGTGAACTGCTTTCATGCTTGGCTCTAGTGGGCACAAGACCAAATTTGATTCTCATTTAAGATTAATAGTTAATGCTAAGTTCCTAAAACCTAAGTATCCGTAGGATGAACCTTCACAATTTTCAGATGGTCAGGTTTTCACAGGTGCTGAGTGTTTCTGCTCCTGGCAGAACTGAGTGGCACAGGTACTCTGTAGAGGAACCAAAAAGGATTTATAGCTTATTCCTGGCAACCAGCTGCCAGCTCATAGAGGCAGTTGGCCACCTCTTGCAGTGTTTCCAGTGGGTTATGGGACAATAAAATAAAGCTTGTTACTAAAGGGCTAAAGTCATGCTCTGATCTTTTTAAGAGCCTGCCTGAATTGTCCATAATCTTCTGTTTATCAACTATTGCTAAAGTTCATTTATTTATAACCATGACAAATAACCCTCACGTACATTCCTCCAGTGATTTATTGTGCAATTGTTTTGCATTCCTGAAATGTAAAACAAACCATCAAAGACATGATGCAAGATACTAATTTTTGAGAAACAATTGAAGAAGAATAATTCCTTGAAATGGACAAAACATAAACCAGCTGCTCATACACTATGATAAGATTTAAACTAAAAAGTTACAGTTCTGATGAGCTCTCCAAGAGAAGTGCAAGCTGTTTTATTGTAGAATAGATAATGATTATGCCACTTCATCACAATGTCACTTAGCTCTCCAATAATTCATCATCCTGCCTTAAAAACTGGGCTGTTGCTGGGCAGCTGTGCTCTAGAGCCTGTGTCCCTCATTGACTTGTAGTTGCAGAAAGCGGGTCATGCAGCCTGATCCAGTTTCTCTTATGGAAAAAGAGGGCAGGATCAGGCATTTTGTGTGTGATGTCAATGGTCATGTTTATATCTAATCTCCAGTTCTCCATCCTCCACTGTTGTGACAGTGCGTACACCAGGAAGCGTAGCTGCAATTAGAATACCATAGGAGAGACATGGAGGTTGTACTCTTCCCTCCCAAGGTCTTGGGAGACACAGAAGACTGGGCCTGCCCAAAGAGTGTTTGCTGTGCAAGGAGGTGGTGTTTTTCTTTGCTTATTTTGTCTGTCCCAATTAAATTCATGAGGCAAGGAAAAGGTCTCAACTTGCTTAGGGCTTTTGTGTATAAAAAAGCATGTTTTGTTCACCAAGAAAGCAATGGGCACCCAGTGCACTGCACCAAGGGATTCATTTAAGACAAGGTTGAGGACCTTCACAAGTATTAGTTTTGAGGACCCTTGAATTAGCGTGACTACCTCAGCCAGAGCTATGTTATTTGACCAATATGTCGTATGGACATATATCAAATATTATATGAGCTGTACCGTTATGTGGTCTCCTGGGTAATCCAGGTCCTGGCCATCAGGATAAGTAAGCAAGCATGCAGCGCTGATTGCGTTACTGTAGATTGTACCATTCAGCTCCCTCCCAATCCTACCACCAAGCATGGGCACACTGGGAAGCCCGCTGGGGTTGTTGGGATCTGCCTGTGAGCTCCTGGGTTTGTGACCACTCACAGCGGGCCCTGAATGAAGCTTTTCTTGTTCTGTCATGTGCGTTCTTCAGGGAGTTCACCCTGCAGCCTTTTCCTCGAGTGGCCCTTTTCTGAGATATCTCTTATATTTGACTGTTTCGTTTGCAGGACCTTAGTTATTCTTGTAATTTATGCCCCTTCATCAGGCTGGCTGAGATCGATCAGTGGGTTCAGGACCTACTAGAGAAAGACACACCTACATCTCTGCTGGCAAATGCAGGCACACACCCATAGGAAAATACACATGAACAGGCACATTATGATAGCACATGCCTATTTTCCTAGAAGACAGATGAAAACCCTCTTTGCCCAAAGGCTGAGAGCCCACCCTTGCTATTGCAAGCACAGTCAGTCTCTCAATATTCGGGAAGCCTGTAATGAAAGTGCCTCTGAGTTAAACAGATTAAATGCCTGGCTAACATTAACGTAATCAAGCTTCATCTCAGCAAGAGCTGAAACAATGTACAGAGCTCTAACATTACTGGAAATCTGTGAAATGAGCATGCTGTTTCTTGGTTGTTTTGTTCTGTTTAATACCAATTGTTTAAAAAAGAAAACTTTTCTGAAAAAGGAAATCAAGAGTGTTTCTCCATCCCTACTGTTGCTGCAATAACAGGAAGCAAAATTCACATATACAGAGCTTGGCAGATAAGAGCTGAATGGTAGTTTGTTTTTTATAGCTGGTGGCAAGTGATCCAAAAGAAAATCAAATCACTCGCCCTTCTAATTCACAGTGAACTGAGCCCCGAGTCCCCTGGGCACCAGGATGGAGTTCCCCAGGGACAAGGGCTGCAGGAGACCTCTCTTTCAAACTGGCAAAGCGGCTCCAAGCTGAGCAGTTCATGGTCACGGGTTGGCAGCTGTAGCACCGTCTGTGTAAGGTGACCCAGCCACTTACAGAGAGAAGGCAAGGGTGGCTCTGAGCAGCCGGCGGTGCCTCACCCAGAGGTTTCTCTAACTTACGCTCTGTTGATTTTTCTGATAAAATGTCACACGATTAGAGGAGGGAAAATTTCAGCTGACTGCCTGCAAGAAAAGTTGTAATCCAGGTAGCGTGCCTGCTCGTTGCCTTGGCAGGAAGGTCAGCTGGTGGTGGTCTTCCCTCGTGTCAAAACGCAGCAGCATCTCCAACTCTGCAGTTGGCACCGCACGGGTGGCCTTGTAAAGCGCCTCAGCTGCGAGGTGAAGGTTTTTGCAGCAGCAGTGCAGGGAGTAGCTGAGGGCATTGCTATGCTTTGAGGTTTTGGGACGAATGCAGCAGCTGCATGGTTCTACTAATGCTATCAGCAGCAAAGTAATTAACAGACTTGACCACTTAGGTGTCTTTTTGCGGGGGTCAGAGTGGGTTTTCCCTATTAGGAGGCTCACATATCTCAGGTGGTTTCAGGCTATCTGCAGAGTTAGAACAAAGGCATTCTGCTCTTGTATTCCAGTTATATATATATATATATATAACTTTTGGATGAGGGTTTAAGATGCTAGAGCCACATTTCTGTGGCACACGCAGGATCATGCTCCACAACGTGCTCTGTGAGGAGCTATACAATGTTTGGCAGTTTTCCTTTAGGCTCCTGCGTCTTGTCACTTTCCTTACATTCTCCATCCAGTTTCTTAGGTTAGTATGTAATGTTTTGTTCCACATTCATGTTTGCAGAGCCTGGAATAATATCAGTGGATTTCATTTAATCCTTCCTTTTCACCTAGCCTGAGAACTAATCCAGTTTTCTGACAGCACGTTATTGTCGGCTAAAGCGTATGCTTTGAGTTGGGGCTTGCTCGCTAGCTGGTACCATTTGGTGTACGTGTATGATACCATGTCAGTAAAAGAAATGCAAGATTACATCTTTAGCAGTATAAACGAAAGCATTTTAAACAACTGAAATGCACTCTGACCGTTGTGTCTTCTGTCAAATGTGGGACCAAGAGGCGAGCGCTTACTCATTTCTGGGGTTGTAATAGTGGAGGGAGCCTTGAACAAAGCCTCTGCAAATAAGGACCTGTAGGAACTTGGGATTCCTGCCCCAAAGAATTTACTATTTAAGAAATAATGTACTTCTACAATGTATGTCTCACCTAAAAGTCCAATCACGCAAGGTGTTTTAAGGGCTGAAATTAAGCTTGATGGAGTTGCCTTATTAAACCATTCGCCTGTTGTTGCCTTTAGGCTGGGCTGCATTGCAGACGTGTTTGCTGGCTTAAGTACTTTGAACCAGTTTGCCTGTCTTGACATAGCAGAAAAAACCTACTGGGTTTTTTTGGGGGCGGTGGAATACTTTGAATAGCATCAGCCGGGCCAGGATTCCTACCCATATGAATTACACTGTTGCTTAAAATGCAGAGATAGAAAAGTCGTCTGTATGTGGTATGGGCTGGCAGCTCCCTGCCACTGGCCTTGGCACTCTGTCCTGTCCGCTTGCCCCCCGTGCTCCCAGTTTCCTCCACAGTGTCCTCTATCTGACATATTTCCTACCTGGGAATGCATCTTTTATCTACCCTTCATTTACAAGCATGGAATAAATATTTTTTTCCTCACTAACTATAGAAACAAGCTCCGTTTAAATGTAGTGAGAAAGCAATGAGCGGCTTTATTACTGATGCTACTTTGGCCACTCGTGAAATGATGGCTGCTGCTCTGCTTGATACCTGGGTCGTTTGAATTTCAATCAGGTGGGGTGTAGCTTGGAAAGCTGCTTGTTGCCGTGACACATGGCTGAGCAATTTTTGCCACATCTTATCAGGGAAATACCTACAGCCCAGCCATTTAATTGCTGTTACTTTTTTAAGTTAACTGGGAAATGTGTCATCTTTAAATAAACTGTAGGAAGTATCTGAGCTGGCAGTATTGTTTGTGGAAGGCAACCACTGCAAATGTTTGGCATCTCCAGTATTCGTGTTTATTGCTTGTATATGGACGGCGAGATGTAAGCGCAATTGGAGCAAAATTATCTGTATGCTAGATGGCTTCTGAAAGCATATGGGTTTGCAGGGATTTTCACTCTAGACACCCACTGCAAAAAAATAAGAAAAATAAGAAATAAGCCCAAATCCTCACCGCAGGCCTCAGGACACAACTTCAGAGCAATATCTCTCGACTGGTGAATTGTTCTTCTCGAGTAATCAGTTACTACTCGTAACCAGTTACATGCTCCTTACTGACTGGTGGCTAACTGTAAGCTTCAAATGACACCTTCGCTGAGACGAGTGCAATTAAATTGTCATTTATAGATCCGGGCAACTAAAACCTGGATGGAACTGAGTCAGCACTTCTGTGGTTAGGCACAAGCTGGGCAAGATCCATTGCCACTTCTCAGCATGAGAAACCTCAGCCAAAAAAATCCAGGTGTTGACAAGGCTGGAGAACACTCACTTCAAGTGACGAGCAGCTCTGTGAAAACAATTCTTGATTAATAAATCATTGGAAGCTTTCATGATGCCCAGTTTAAGAGAATTTAAAGATGAGAGAGGATTAAGTGAATAACAGGAAGCATCCTGCAAGAATTTCCCCCAGAGCACTGCCGGGCGAGGGAATGAAGAGAGAGGGAACAGACACGTGTTTGCAGCGGAGGAACGTGCGCCTCTCGGGGTGGTGCACGCTCCCACTCGCTGCACCGCACGCAAGCACCGTTGGGAGAACCCGGGGCTCGCAGGGGAGCGGGTGGGCAAATCCCGCCTTGCGTTTGATTCGTGAGTCACCGAGATGCATTTTTGTCCCAAATCATTCTTTTCCTCTCTCCGCCCCCTGCAACAAAACCCTCCTCTAGCTCTGAAAGTAAGGCCCTGTTTGCTGGGTAGCCACTGCAAGGGGCAATTTTTTTCAGAGCAATGCTCAGAAGTAACGTAACTCAGCAACAAATGTCTTCTATAAAATATAACATTTTCCTGACCTACTTGAAACCAGCTTAGTGACAGCATGGCTACCCAGGAAAAAAAGGGACTGTCTTTCTGCATAAGCTAAATTAGCATTTTTATTCGAAGCATAAAACATTGATGAGAAACAACAGCTGTAGATATAAAAGGTAGTTAACCAGAGAAAACAAGCGTATTGCTTGTATAGGGAAGCTTGACAGAGTAAGTTATCAAAAGCACAACGATGCTTGAAAAATGCTGTGAGAATTACAATAATTTTCTGCCACATAAGTGGAAGTATGATTCTCCTGAGCCACAGAATATAATAATCTGAAGTAAATCATTCCCCTTCTTTTCAGAAAAGCACTTTTCACTGCCAAAAAGACACAACTGTACCGCGGGCAGGGGAAAATAATTATTCTGCAAAACTCTGAATAGCACTTTGTCTCCAGATATCAACTTTAAATTGCCATATCAAAGAAGAGTCCTACTAACATCTTTTTAATTAATGGCCGTTAATCTTGTGACCCTACTGACAGTGCCAAAACAAACAAACAAGTTCCTTTTTTTTCATTCCCAAGGGAAGCATAGTGTTACAAAAGCAGTGTAGCAGCTATGCACAAGGTCCCAAAGGCGCAGGAATGAACAGAATTGCCCTGTGAACTTGAGACTGTAACTGGCACGTCAGTGGGAAAAGGAAGGGGAAAGTGTTTGAATTCTCTTCCCAGCCTCTAAAATGCTGAAAAACAATGTTAAATCTCCGTTATACTAATGTGGTAGGAACGTGGAAAAAGCTCAGCTTGTGAGCAGCGGTGTAGCCCAGACCTTCATAACGTGCTCGGTATGTGTTTGCCAAGCAGCAGCGCAGTCCATTTTTCGTTTGTCCCCTGTGCATCTGTAGCTCTTGTTACTGTATTAAATTGATTAATTTTGTGGGGTGGCTTTTTAGTGTTTGTGCTTGAAATACCCCTTAAGGTAAGAGAGTGCTAGCCTCTATAGTCAACAGGAAAAAGACAAAGACTAAAGGACTCCTCTAAGGTGAAGGAGAGAGGTGGTAGTGGAGCAGGGGAACTGACCCCATGCCTGCTGTCTCACCTGCTGAATCGCCATTCTCCTTCCTCCGTTTCTTCCTTTGGGGCAGCTTTTCTTTCCCTGTAGGCTTTGCAGCTGGGAGCTAGTGATGCTTCTGGTTTTAGCAAGCCTTTGGGAGCAAGCAAAGCTCATAAAGCTGTGATGTGGCTCTGGGCACACTCGGTATCCAGAATGTGCCCAGTTCCTTCATACGCACACCCCTGACACAGCCTGGGACGCGTCCCACAGCAGAATAAGTAACCAGACCATTCACTAAGGGAATGTCAGTGAAGGACAGGAGTAATTCCTCAAACTCACCTCTTTCCTCCCCTCAAACTATTATACTTACACACATTTTAATAGCCACAAGTTAATTTTTCACCAGCAAGTAAAATTACATTGAAATGCCAGAAAGGAGCAAAATATTTGGTGAAAAATTGAAAAATCTGAGGTACTGTAGTAGAAAAGCAAAATACCTCTGCACTGACATGATTCGGTGCTGTGAGCGGCAGCGCGCGTGCTTCACGGTCCCAGTCTTTGCCTCCCGTGAGGCACCGCAGCACAGCCCCTCAGTAGCAGTCATATGGCATCCTACGCAGTGAAGGACAGCTAGGGAAAGAAACCTGAGATTGTAACTAAGTATGGATTTAAAATCATAGCACTTCATTTTCAAGATCCCTTTTTTTCTGGGTGAGAAAAGAAAGGGATGAAATATTTTGCTTTTCAACCAAAGCTCCTTTGGCAATTTTCAAGTGTACAGGTTTTCAGTGAAAAAGAAAAATTTGCTATGGATGACTTTTGTGGGGGGGGAAAAACCCTATATTTTGTAACCAAAACCACATATCCTCCCCCTCCCCCCCCATCAGATAGTGTTTGTGATCACCTTTAGATGAAAGGGAACTTCCCGTTCCCAATACCCCAACTCAAAGGCAAGTCGATATCAGTGTGAGGTTTTGTTTATTCAGAGATGTCAGGATCAGGCTTTAAGTCTGTAGAAACAAGAGGCCCTATTACTTTTTTACTTGTAGATGTGCAACTGATGGGTGTTCAGCCTCCAGGAGTTTAGATGACTGAGATAAGGTTTCAGATAAACATCCAAATGTTTAGATTTTTATCTAACCCAAAGCTCTGAACCTTTAAAGGATTACCCACCTCCAGGGATAATCCTATAGTGATTTCAACACCTGTACTGAGTCAAAGTGAGTTCAGAGTCTCCTGGCTACAAGAAATGGTTCAAGCCCATTCTATCATTTGTTTAGGATGGCTAAAACAGCCTGTGTCAGATCTGAACATGATTAGCTGGGCACTCTGATTTTAAATTACTCCATCACAGGGCAACTCCAAATAGTCATCCAGTAGGATCACTTATTACCAAAGAAAAACAACCTGTGACACTTGGCTTCTGTGGCCTTCAGAGCAGATATGCCCTGAATGTTTTAATGGTGAATCAGAAGCTCTAAATACCTCACAGTTTTATAGATATTTAAATGAGCTGCTTTTCTGTCAGCATTTTTCTTTGGAAGCAGACTTTGCTGCCCTCTTTTGCAGTTACCGTGAAAATGTGTTCGTGTTGGCACACAGCAAAGCTCCACTGTAGGTTAGTGGGACTGATCCTAATTGCTGTCCCCGGATACAGAGCAGGCTACCTCGTGAGTGGCCATTTCCATCTGCTACAGCAAGTGTATTAGACGTGCTTAGAGGGAACCTTTTTTGGTCCTGTCCCAGCATCTGCACAGCACAGAGCCCACGGTGGGATAGGCTGTACGCTCTTCTCCTTCCCAGGCAGCAGCTTGTCCAGGTGCCCTGAGGAGCAATTGGACTTTGAGCTTCATTCAGGCTTCTCCTAAATGAAGCAGTAACTCTTATCAGGGTTATTAGAATTCTTCCAGCCTATCTGGAAAATTATTCTGGGTTTAGTTTCGGTTTTAGGTGCTATGATCATGCTTTGCAAGCAACCAGGAATTGGGAGGAAACGGACATACCTATGCATGTGCACGTATACGTGTCTATGATGCATGTTATTTCACCATGGATCTGAAAGTGCTTTACAAGTGTTAACTGATCATGCCACAAAAATCTCCTTTTCCTTATTTAAAAAAAATAAAAATCAATGGGTATTACTCTGACAACAAAATTATAGACAGAACACAATCTTCCCTGAGGCCTTTTGGCAAATCCTTTAGCCTTACTTGGGCTGAGTCCCCTGTTAGCCTGAAAGAAAGGCAGAGGTTTTTTAATAGAAGGATTGCCCAGTAGACTGAACTGTTAGGTTTTGGTGGGGGGGTTTTGTTTTTTTTTTTTTTTTAATCTAAGCAAGAAAAAGAGGGTTCGCTATTCTTCATTTAAGAAGTTCATCTGCTGTAAACTAACATATCTCTGGAAGCAACTCCTGGCTTTGATCACTCTCCTTAAGTACAATGGTATTTAAGGAAAAGCTGATCTTATTTTAATCACTGGTTCTTCAGCTCACCTTTGTAATTAGAAGGAAAGCTTGCCTCAACAGTGCTCAGGTGGAATGCATAGGAAACATATGATTAAATAGTGATTCTAAGTTTAGCATTTCACCTCCAGAAAGCAAAACAAGTATCGTGTGCAAAGAGTTTTCTGTAAAGTCAAGAGATATTTGAAAGATGAAGTTAATTAATGATGGCCTACATAATAAGCAAAGACAAAGGATGAAATAATAATGAATTAAAGACAGTTGGGATCTTGCTGTTGCATTCAACAGGAATAGACTTTCAACCCTCCATTTTCATATTGGGTCTTCTCTACGGATTTCATTTAGCATTCATGGTGAGGTGAGTTTATCAATAAGGAAAAGAAGTACAGCTTGTGTTTGCTTTCCAATGCCAGTCCTACCTGATCAGCCTGAACCCTGTCCTGTTGTGCATCCTACTACCTGGTAACTGCAGACAAATCTTTTTAACAGAGTTGTGGTGATTAAGTTCTCCTTAATGTGTTATAAATCCCTGGAAGTGAAGGAGGATGTTTTCCTGGAGAGAACAAAATTGTTTTTCCTTTTAAATAAAACTGTTCTCTAGTAACTAGGTTTATCTGGCTACTGGCGAGCAGACTTCTGCAAATGTATGTGTTAGGAATGTTTGGACTTAAGAAAGATTAAAATATGTTGCACCACAAAGTCAACACCTAACATATAAAGATGATGGTCTGGGGAGTATTTTCATCCACATTAATGTTATTATCATCGGATACCTACTGTTTGCATCTCTGATTCATTGGTTATTCCTCAACCATCCCAAGAAAGATTTATACCTGGTAGGAATTTAGCAAAAGTAAGGGGAGAAGTTACTACGTGACCAGGCAACACTGCTTTCTTTATATTGCGTACTAGGCAACCTAAATGAAACTAGGGGTTCCCAGGTGTTCCTCCAGTTTGTTCAGCCAATGATTTCCATACCTCTGTGATATTCTCACCAACCTGTTTCACCCTAGAATTTCAGGTCAAGTGAAGTAAAATCCAGCATGTACCATCTGCAGAGTGCAGAGAGGACTTGATATAAAGACATTCACAGCTTGCTTTTCTGAAATTATGCTGAACAAAGTCTTGCCTCATCCTTACTTGTGTTTGTAATTGTAGCTCAAAGGATCATCAGAAAAAAGGTCATTTGCTAAAGTGGATTTTAGAGTCTACATTACAAAACATAACACACGTAGAGTCAGAACAGGCTTTCTGGAATCTGACAGATATTCAAGTCTGGAATATTTTCTTTCCCTACTGAGAGGAATAAAATGCTCAGTCTCACTTTTTACCTGTAGAAAGTTATGGTTGGACCATGACAATGGTTTCCAATGGCAAAACATTTGTAGGAAATCAAATACTATATTTTTTTCCAACTCTTTTCAAAACCAGTTCAGAGTAGAAAGTGTTAATAACAGCAAATCCCCATAACAATTAATTTAGGCATTTGATAGATCACTTGAAATCTCTGGAGAGATCCAGAGAAAAATTTAAAAGTTTCTTTAACTCAGAAGTTCTGGACTAGATGCAGAAGCTACCTGATTTGAGGGAAGAGATTGAGTACCTAGGAGATGGGCCAGATATCTGTGTTTAAAATGTAATGTAGATTAAGTTCCATTTTTCAGAATAGTTTCCCCTGTTTGGCTTCTTGATTTCAAACTTTGATGTTGGTGTGACAATTTATTTTGAAGAAAAGACTCTTTATAAAAATCCCTTCAGTTCCATTTATTTCCATTTGCAGAAGAGCTAAGTGTGGTTCAGAAGGCCCCAGGAGCGTGTGACTTTTGGCAAAAGGCAGTCAGCCTTCCCTGAGCGCAGTAAGCATGAGATTACAATTTGGAAAAGTGAGGAAGAAAGAAATTGATGAGCCCACAGAAGGAGCAGAAACAATTTCCCTCCTACCACCTCACTGAGTCTTCATTTTGCCATGCTCATCCTGCATCACTGTGACTCTCATGAAATCACGAAGTTACATCAGCCAGGTGCCGCAGTAAAAGGACTGGAGGTACCGGGCCTGGCCTGCAAGATGCAGTAGCAAGTGTTTACCTGAAAATGCCATGAATCAACACAGCAAACATACATATTTTAGTATTTTATGAACCAATCCTCAGGCTGCATGGTGAATAGGTTTGGACAATAAAGTAGCCTGTTGTTGTTACATGGGTATTTATTACCCAGTGAAACCTCTATAGTTGTTAATTGCATAAGAATGCTTATTTTAAACCTGCTGATTGGCAGGGACCAACTACTCCAATGATTGTATTGCTGCAGCATGTTCTTTATCTGACGTTTAATTGCTTTGTTTGCTTTCTTAATAATGATTTCTCTTTCTGTTACACTCTGGCCATTTACCAGTTATGTTACTGCCTGTTGCTCAGAGAAGGACTGATGTAATAATGTAGACACATCTACTCACCCAGTAAGTGATAAAATATCCTTGTTTTTGCACAGAAGTCAGGAAAATCTAAGTTTCCCAATGCAAAATATTAAGAAATTTGCTTTGATACCTGCAATTCCTTGGCAACTCGCATTGAAACACTTTGATACCTAGGACATCACATTTTATAGATGAGTAAAAGGAGCCTCAGAGAGGCCAGACCATGGCAAAAAGGTCTTGATTTTTCATTCTCCAAAGTTGAACAGCCAAAGCAAATACAAATGCCACTCTTTTTCAAAATGGGTGTTTGCAGACCACTCACCTTGCTGACCTGTCTCCTGAGCATAAGACAACAGCTTACACCTGGTTAATGACACATTTTTAGGGTACATATCAGGCACCAATAAGCAAATAGAACATTGAAAAGGGGGGTGCTGCTGTGAGTCCTGCATACTCGACTAGTGAAGCCAACGGTCCAGCCATCTCTGCGCTGGTACAACAATGCTCCCTTTTACAGCTTCCCATGTTATGAATGGAGCCTAAAGTATGTCCGCCTGACAGGGGAAAGTAAGAGAGGAAGACAGGGAAATGGACGGGAACGGGAGGAAAAGAATAACAGCAATGCCGTGCTTTGAAAAGGTAGGCTTCACTCCAGCTTAAATTCAAACCCCGCTGAGCTGCGAGGTGGCTCAGCAGCTGGGAGGTTTTCCCGATGATATCGTACATCGTGCCGGAGTGGCTTCTACCGCTGCGACGCAGCCACGCTGCTGAAGACTCTAGGGAATTACCTTGGTATTTAATTTGTTGTTATGAAAACAGTGAGTTTGACTGCAGCGAGAATAGTTTCTTCCCAAACAGTTACCAGAATCCTATTGTTGTTCTCCTCCTTGTTGACCTTTTTGCTGGTTTTGCGATTATAATAATGATTTTCCCGGCTTTGCTATCTTGAATTTGTTTGATTTATATTGTGCCAGGAGTTCAGAAGGGGAAAAAGCAGCTCATCTCAGGCAGGCAGAAGTTCTGCTAAATGCAGGATTTTAGAGAAGTAATTTTTCTGAATGGAACTGTGATGGGAAGAGTGAAATTTTCCTTGCTTTAAACATTTTAATTGTATATGGACATTGGAAATGTAGGGCCCATTTTCAGCCACAGTATTATGCTGCTACCACACAAGCTGTTCAATTGTGGTTTTTTAAATTACATTAAAAGCAAATGCTACTTCTATTAGAGTGTAAAGGCTGTGAAAAAGTCTTGTAATTATTTTTGCATCTGTAACTTTGCTGAGATCAATTATTTCCTTGAAGCCTCCCATGAAGGTGAGGCTCAGGTAAGTCTGGTTTAGGCAATGCTTTACCTGCTTGTGTCACAGATGACAATGGCATGACAAAATCATTTCCAGTTCTATTCTCCTGTGTCTTCAGAAACTCAGAGTCTAATTTCTTGGAGTGTCCAAGACAGTAGCAGTCTTAGGAAGGTGTTATCTTGTCTGACGCAGAAATCAAATTATTGTGAAATTATCTGGCTATGAAATATGGCACCGGGGCAGCTGCATGAGCTCCCCTTTGCCCTCTGCTAATGGCCCATGACATCAGTACGAGGGAGTGTGTAACTGTGCACCCATGTCCCCCATTGCATTTTAACAAGTCTTGCATGATATCTGATATACAAACAGCAAGCTAAAAGCTAGTGAAAGTGTCTGTTAACTTAGACACATTTGTGTAAATTTATGATGCTATTTTGAAAGCCAATTATAATAAAGAATATGAAATGATTTTTACATTTCCTACCTTAAACACTCTTTATTGTAGATAGCTGACTATATTTGAGGTAATATTTGCATACAAAACTACACACCAGTATGATAAGATAACATAGTCATTATGATGCTTTTTGCTGTGTTTATACAGTGTGCTGCTCCAGTTCCTGCACATTACTTTTCCTGTTCTACTTATGGCTGTGTTTAAAAAAAAAACCAAAAACCCCACAAACAACAAAACATAGAAAAGTACTTTTTTTTTTAAATTTGTGTATGAAACTGTGCGTTATCTGCACTCTGCAAAACTTACATTTTAATTGACATTTCTTATCTACAAGGATGTACTTTTCTACAATAAGGGCAGTGTGCCATAAGCTACTTATGCAAGTCCTATTAGGAGACAATTATTTTAATTATTATATATATATATTAAGATGAGAGTACTGCTAAAAACATGCTATCCACTTCAGGAGTACAAAAAAGACCTCTCCATCCTACACCCAGTTCTCCCAAGAGAGCTTGCAATCCACAGAGACAGCGCCAGCAGGGAACAACTCAAGAAGCATGCAGGAGCTGGGAGATCAGCGTGGCATCAGGAAAACACACACGCAGTCTTGAATACCTTTTATTAGGACCTAGATGAACAAGCTATAGAACTGTCCTGTCTACTGTATGTATTTTGTTCTTAAATGACAGTAATGTAAGTGAAAGAAGGCAAACAATTGCTTGTTTGCTCCCACCTCTTCCAGCAATGGTGTCATTTTGACATATTTCTGTAAACAATGTTTTTCTTTATAACTTCTTTCTTGAATTTTCTATGTAGTAGTCATATATACTGTGCCCACAGACTTCATAAAGATGGACATTTTGTGTCTCATTACAAATTTTTTATTAGTTTGTTACCAAAGGTTTCAGCTCACATTAGCCTGTTTTTTTCCACAGGGTTATTTGCATGGATATTTGCAGTAGTACATTTTAGCACAAGGCAGGGAAATAGCTCAAGAAGAGCAAGGTGCTGCTGCAGTTTAATGAAAGAGTCCAAGCTCCACGTGAAGAGGCCACAGAACTGCACTCCCCCTCATTTGTCATTTTGCTGCATTTTCCTCGGCAGCACCATCTAATACTCGTCCTTGCAGCACAGATGGAAATGACTCAGTAAACCTCCACCTGGGGAATATCAAAACCTAGACAGAGTTGAAATATTGCTGAAACAGAGGGAGAGAGATTTAACATAAAATCAGGAAAATTAGTCCAATGCTGGAACAGAGTTAGTACATCAGTTTTCCTCCTCCTCCCTCACCCTCTCCTGGGTTGCCTGAAACCCACATTGAACATGGGTGTTCACTTATTTCAGACTCCTGGAATTTAAGTTCGTGCACTGGAAAGTGAGAATGGGTTTATAGAGCCATGACTCATCCTGAGGCACAAAAGGAAACACTTTTACCAGAACTCTGGCCTTGCTCAAAGTCCACTTCTCAAAGGTGGTCTTGCAATCAGTGGCTCAGAGAAAACATTTGGATCCCTGCTGCCAGATCCAGACAGGTTGATGCTAACCCAACCAAGCCTCTTCTGGCAAAGCTCCATCCTGCAAGACCACTGAGACCTCAGGCCTCAATGTGGTAAATGTTGAGGCTAAACCAAACGCCATCCTTCCTAATGGCTTTTTGGATGCTGTCCTTGAGCAGTAAGAAAGGCCCCAAAATATTGTCAGAGCAGAAGGCTACTCTACGTCTGTTGCCAAAAAAAATGTTCTCAGGACTCTGGTAAGATTTCTGCAAAAGGATTTTTCTCTTCACAGAAAAGTCATCTTAACACTTTGCAGAATGACTGTCAGGCGGGTGACTGTTTTGATTTTCAGGTTTTTCAGTGTTTTCTTCCTGTGTGCCCACCACCACATGGAGAAAGCAGATGCAGATGATCTGCTGAATTACCAGGTGCCACAAGAGGAAAGAACTGGGAGACAGGCAGCTTTTCCCACCACCCTTCACTGCCTTTCAGTACAGTGGTGCACAAGTTAAATGAGATGGGAGAAAGCCACTTGCTTGAGATTGCACAGGTGGGGAAGGGATGCAAACCCTGAGCCCTGAGCCCAGCCTCCAGCTGATGTTTTCCTCCTCATGTGCCAGCACTCAGTTTAGCAGCTGCTTAGTTGCACGGTTCAAGGCAAGAGTTATCTTTCAGTTGTGTGTTTGTACAGCACCTAACACAGTGAAGCCCTTCTCCTTGACTGCAGCTTGGAGACGTTATCACAACACAAATAGTAAATAATAATCAGGTTAAAGATAGCACTGAATTAAACCAGAGCAATACGTCTATTGGAGGCCAAATGGTACACAGTGCCAGCTCAGGCAACTGGCTCTCAAAACTGAAAGAGAACATTCCTCTGCAGTAAAATAAACACTATTCTTTTTCTCTTCAGCTAGATAAAGCATTGTGTGTTTCTGATAAATCCATATGGTTTGCTTGCTTGCAGAGGAAAGCATGAAGAACAACAATTCCCCAGATTTCTTCTTCAGAAGTTGCATTATCAATAAATGCCTGTGATATCAGTCGGGTTCTTTAGCCCACACATCCGGCCAGTATCTTAATTGCAATAACTTCACATCCCAAAAAACCAATGCAGTGATATACAAGGGACCTGATTCCAACCCCTAACCTCTCAGAGCCCGGAAAGTCTTTCAGCATTCCTGCAAACTTACATAAGAGAGAAGGAACAGATAACATTGTATGTTCACAGTTAAACATGCAGGATGCTTGTGCCCTCTTGCAGAAAGGAGTGAAAGAATGGCCTCTTAGGAAGTCATTCTGAATTAGAAAATGGCCTTACAACTGAAGAATTTGAGTGCAAAACCAAGGACCCCTGGGATTGTCCGAACTGTTTTTTCAACTCTCAAAAATGACTTCATTGCACTTTTTTCTACCGTCTATGACAACCCAAAACCTACTGAATACACAGACAAAATACTCTATGTGGTCTTTATATATACTGAGCTAGGCCTTACTGGTAGCATCATCTGAAGTAGACAGAGGACAGGCATGACTTATTCTTCAGTGGAGAAGGAAATTCTCTTGACTTAAAATATTTTCTTTAATTTAATTTGCCTTTAGAATTGGGAACTACAGACCAGAACTGGGAAGGCAATAGATGGCTCCACACATTTCTTGCAAAGGAATCATAGAACCATTTATGTTGGAAAAGACCTTTAAGATCATCAAGTCCAACCATTAACCTAGCACTGCCAAGTCCACCACTAAACCACGTCCCTAAGTACCACATCTACATTTATACATTTTAAATACCCCCAGGGATGGTGACTCAACCACTTCCCTGGGCAGCCTGGTCCAATGCTTGACAACCCCTTTTCAGTGAAGAAATTTTTCCTAATATCCAATCTGAACCTCCCCTGGCACAACTTGAGGATGTTTCCTCTTGTCCTATCTCTTCTTACTTGGGAGAAGAGACCAACACCCACCTGGCTACAACCTCCTTTCAGGGAGCTGTAGAGAGCAATAAGGTCTCCCCTTGGCCTCCTTTTCTCCAGGCTAAACCAGCCCAGTTCCCTCAGCCGCTGCTCATAAGACTTGTGCTTTAGACTCTTCACCAGCTTCGCTGCCCTTCTCTGGACACACTCCATCACCTCAATGTCCTTCTTGCAAGCAAGGGGCCCAAAACTGAACACAGTATTTGAAGTGCGGCCTCACCAGTGCCGAGTACAGGGGGACAATCACTTCTCTAGTCCTGCTGGCCACACCATTCCTGATACAAGCCATCACAAGGAGGGCTGTGGATAACGAGAGAGAGAGTGTCATTCTCCTGCTACAGAAAACCGCTGTAGTGAAAATAACTGGAGTGCATTGCACAGTTCTGCATCTCAAGGAGGATGTAGCGGAGCTAGACAAGATCCAGAGAAGGGCAAGCAAAACAGCTCAGAGACTGCTGATTGGATGATGTCTTATGAAGAGAGACTAAAAAGATCGAATCGCTTCAATTTGGAGAACAGAAAGGTGGGGTGAGAGGGAGGAGATTGTAAAAACTTACAGGATCACAAAGGTGGTGTATTAGGCAAAGGTAGAAGGTTATTTACCAAATTCCTTAATCCTAGAACTGGGGGATGCTTGCCAAAACTAGCAAGAAATTGGTTTAACACAGATAAAAGAATATAATTCTCTTATGTGGCTGGCAATGAAGTTCTGGGATTTGTTGCCACAGAAAATTTCAGGCAGACGGTGTCTGCAGGTTTAGAGAGAGAGCAGACAAACTCAGCAATGGCAGGTTCACAGTAAAGGCCAAAGGAAACTGTCCCCTACCATCCCTGAGACATCCACTGTGGGTCTTGGAGGAGAACAAGCAGAAGAGACCACAGAAAGCGGCCAGATTCATCTGCTGTCTTTGAATAGTGTGACCTATTTATTGCCACTGTCTGAGACATAATATTGGGCTAGGTAGACTGCTGATCTGATCCAGTATGCCTCTTAAGTAGAGACAAATAAGTAGTGATTTTCAAAGCTGTGGAGGGTAAACAAACACATCTTTCATTAATGTTTTATCTAAATCTTTTAGGCTGCTTTAAACAACTCTTCTCCACACACCTGGTAACTCTTCAGTACTGGATTCATTGGGAGCAGCCAGTGCCATTTACTGCCAGGTGAACATGGTTTGCTGCCCTTCCTCTTGTTCCTGTGGTTCCCCTTGCTATTTGGTTGGTGACAGGAGTTGTGCAGTGCTGTTTCTTTGTCAGTTTGCAGCCAGAACAGCTTCTTTCAGAGTTATGTGAGTATGAAACAACTCAAAATTTGATTTATTTTTTTTTCAGGGGTAAGGAAGGTAGGAGGGCATCAATCTGCTGACATGCAGCAGCACCATTATATAAGGTATGGCCTTGTATCAAAGACTGTCTGTTTAGGAGCAATGAGGAAGAGTACTGCTGTGCTCAAATAGGTGGTCTTTTGGTTACATTTTCTTCTAAATTACTTTTGCATGTGTTAATGCTACTGAATTTCATAAGTATGCAAAAGAATAAAGAAATGAGATGGCATTATTGTACTTCAGTTAGTAAGGAAGGTAGTTAATTACTACACAATTTAAGGGTAAGAAATTCTTATTTGAGAAATTTTTGGAAGGGGTGAGGGTGACGTTGCAAGTTTTGCTGAGCTAAGGGTCTAATGATGCTTGAGTTTGGTAAGGGGCAATGCTGTCTTCTGGACCTAAAAGTTCATCTTGGACTTTTCCCTAGGGCTGTAGCTTTGCTTATTTTTTTGTCAGCCTTGAGACTGTTATTAGCACCCAAAGGGACTTCTGCATTTTCTTGCACTCCTAAAGTACTCTTTGGTTGTGTGGGGCAGGTGATACCTTACAATGTAATTCCTCAACGTTTGCGTGGTCACTGTGAAAAGGAATCAAGGGCAGGGGTAAAGTGCTATTAGAGGAATCCTGGCATAGAGAGAGGAAAGCTTGAGTGTTATTTCAATGCAATGAAAAACGTATATCCAGTTCTGATCACTGTTTGTCTATTGTTAGTAGATGAAAGTATTGCCAGCTTTAAAAGGCTTGATCTAACCTACAGGACTGTGGTTCATTTTGTGAAATATCAGTCAACAGAAGATGGTATCAATGCAGTCAGATCACATCCTGAAGTCAGGGTTTGATATTCAATTTCCAAGCAGAAGAAATTTTCCTATTTGTTGTCTAGACAAAGTAGTTTTTACAATAATGAAATATTTTTGTAGCAGAAGGGAGCAAGTTCTTGAATTTAAATATGCCAGAACCTTGCAATAATTTTGGTTTGATCTGAAGTTAACATCAAGGGCTTCTATCTAGTTACAACGGGTTGAAAATGTATTAACAATCTCACATCTTATGTGACTTATTACTGCTATTGTTAAGGGTTGGACATTGTTACCACTGAGTGCTATGCAATTTAAAACCTAAAAGGAGTTCTTCTTCTTGCCCAAAATAGTCCAGTCTTTTTTCCAAAACCATACGAGCAATGTATCTGGGCCACATGTATGAGTATGAGATAAAACAGAAGATTAAATGTGCTGACTGCCAGGCCAGTTCTGAGTGTTTGTAGGAAGAACAGGACAGGCAAATTTGTGGGTTGCATCAAGTTTTTAGCTTTTACACTTCTGAAAATCTAAGCAATACTTCTAATAGTTGTTAAGAAGGAATTTGCTTCTTCCTGGCACTTACTCTGATCTACCAGGTGTGTGTGGTCTCTTCCCTTTCTGTGGTTGCCCTTTTGTTCTGACTTCTTTGGGGGGGGGGGGGAGGCAGCTGGACAGCTTTAGTCTGTTAAATAGTCCACATTACTTACACGGCTACTCTTTTCGCTGACCCTTAAGAGTTTAGTAGCGATGAACTTAAAGAGGCTCAGTCTTAATCTTCTGTCTTCAAAGGAGCCAGAGCTGCTGCAGAATGTGGCCTTTTGATTGTGGCTTTCCCTGAATTTTAGAAACCCACCTTTGTCAGCTGGTCACTTCCATGCTTTTATCTAGATGCTGACAACAGTAAAATTAACGTAAATTACATAGACTTCTCCAAGGGCTTTCATTACTCCTTGATGCTTTGCTCATCTCCTGGCACAAGCTCTCTCAAATAGCATGTTAAATAACAGACTGCTACCTAAGGGACAAAATGTGCAGAATCGTTGGATGCAGAGCCTGGAGATAATATGCTGCCCAAGGAACGCTCTGGCTCAAGGGTACGGCTTTTGTATCTTTAGTCTGAACTGAAGAAAGGTGGCACACAAGTGATGTAATGAAATTGTGTCTCTATGTGGCTTCAGGGACTATCTTTCTGTAATCTGCACGGATGTCAAAACTAGACCCAAAGGAAGCTCATTATTTAGGGAAAACAGTCATTTTCAGCAAGATAGGGCTGTTGGGTTGGTGCTCTCAGTAGATTTCCCCCCCCCCCCCCCCCCCCCCCCCCAGCGATAGCAGTGTTCTGCCATGGTTTCACACAGGTACTGTTTCCCATTTCTTACTTTCCTTGATTTCTTTGGAGCACTGTGCTCTGGGCAGTAAGCATAGAGGAGAACTGTGGACCTGTTCTGTTTCAAGGAGTATGCACAAAACTGATATTTAAGGGTTGTGAATTTGATCCTTTCCTGTTGCTCTAAGATGCACGTGAGTATCTCTATGGCATACAGAGACCTGCATGCCTGCTGTGCATGAGAGCTCACTACCACAGAGAGTATTTTTCTCCCTGGGGACAGATGCATGTAAACTTCCTTCAGGCTTCCCTGGAGGTGTTGTTGCTCTTTCCCACTTCTGCTACAGACTGCAACAGCCATCAGGCATGGGGTAAACACAGGGATGTTCTCTCTCATCACTCTCTGGGACAAATGGCTAAGATGTCAGCTTACAAAAACTTAAAAAAAAGCGGGGGGGGGGGGGAGAGGATCACCTTGAAAAATAGTTTCCTTGCTCTATCTAGACTCCAGAAGTGTAGACCGAGGTGTTAAGTATTGGTAATATACTGCACTGGAATCACGTATGGACAGTGCTGTGCTCCTGCCCCCAGGAGCACCAGTGATGCATGCGGGTTTGCTGGCTTCCCTTGGATACTCGCACAAACGCCGGCAGCTGCTGTCTGGGAAGGCTTGCAGAATCGAGCAGCAAGGGCCTGTGTAGGGTTTCTGTACGCTCGAAAGCCTTGACTTGGTTGCGCGACATTCCTTCATATCCTGTCCTCTCCTGCTGACCTTTCTTCCTTGTTTTCCATGTGACTGACAGGCCTTTAAAACACAAAGCAACAGGATAGTGTTGGATGGTGGGAGGAAACATTGTCATCGGTTTGGGATATCATTATTGAAACAGCTTCAAGTTATCAACAGCTTCAAGGGCGAAAAATGCTGATATTTGTTTTTTGCCTTGCATACTATTCCCCATTCATTAATCGCTTTCTTGACTCTCTGACCCACTTTCCTGCAGTAATAGTTCTATGGAAAATCTAATATTTCTTATCCCGATGTCTGTATCCCTGACTTGAAGATTTTCAGTTCTGCTTGCTGGCAAATCCTTCTAAGACGCTTCTGACTGTAACTGCTTTCCTTCCTAACAGTTTGGAAATGATGTCCTAGTCTTCCCTTTTTACTGACTTTTCTTCCTTGCTCATCACAGCTGCTAGAACAACTAAAATGTAATTCTGGAGGAATTACTTGATTTTGCTGAACTCCTAGGGAGCATAGAGGTGCATTGTACCAGATCCCTTGTCTCCAAGGTCACCACACTAATTCCTTGTATAAAACACCACCAAAAGAGGTTTGACTATAGTAATTAGTGTCCCAAAGCCTGCCACTTATCTAATAATCACAGAGTTTTGCAAACATTCATTAATTACATTCTCAGCAGCCTGGTCTCTTTAATTTTGCTGTTCTAACTTGGTGCCACAATAGCCACTGTTTTTAATAAGGTAATTACTAGCCTCACTTTAGCATTGTATAAACTGATAGACAAAGAGATTGCATTAGGTAGCTGCCTGATTAAACACTGCATATGTGGTAGAGAAATTAGGTCTGCATCTGACTCCTCCAATTCTATTTTGACAACTGGGGTAATCTTGCTGTTTGATTCTGTAAGTTCATCTAGGGTCTTCCCTAGTGCTTCCATATGGTAGTAGGGAAGAAAATAACAAAAGCTGGGAACAAGCGGTTGGTAGGCAAAAAAGAACTTCCTTTCCACTCCCCCCTCCCCAAAGAGCTAAGGCAGAATGCTAGCTGATGACAAATTTCTTATTGAAGAGATGCTGGGAGCTGAGCTGCCTTAAAATGTTGCCAAGACCATAGAGAGTAAGAAGTATTTGTGAGTAGTTCTGATGTAGAGAGAAACTAGTTTTAGGGACACAGAGCAGTGGAGAGAACTTCTCGCCCAGGAGTAGGGACCTTTGCTGTGTAACAAATGCAGCGGTGAATATGGGTGTTAGAATTGCAACAGCTGGAAAACTACACGGGTGAGCTATTCACAATTAATAAGCTTGGTGTACTTTCAAGATCATTGAATCCACCCAGCGTAACATGTGGTTGGTAATACAGGCCATGGATAGTCCTGCCTTGAGAGCAATACCCCGTGGTGCAGTTTCACAGTTGCTGTGAGCCAGTCTAACGCCACTGTGCTCCTGCTCACTCTCCCCTTCCAGCGCTTCTCTGCACTTGTGTTCATGCTCCATCCTTTGCACTACCTGCAGTGGCCGTGAAGCCAACCTGAAACTATCAAAAGAAATGTAGTTTCCCATCTGCTCTGTAACTGCAAAGTGTTGAAGGAGCTGGAATGACATAGCCAGGGGATGAGAAAGGTTGCCCTTCCTTCGAGCAGGTGAAACCACCAGATTATAGCCAGGATCATCTAAAGCATCTCTCTTGGAGATCCCGTATGGTCCTGAATCAGAAGTGTTGATGTTCCGAAACTCCTATCATTGCCCTTTATTTTGTACCTGAGATAAATTAGCATTTTCAGGAGCACAGCACTACCTTCAGCTATGTCACTAGACCATCCTTCTCTTTGACAGAAAAGGGTTTTTTCCCCACTTGTCATATTGGAAGTTGAAAACCTTGAAGAAATCTACAACCTGGCCATAAGGTTCCAGTGACTTGATACAAGGACAGGAAAGAGGGTAGGTTTTAAAAAATAAAATGGCATTTGCATGCCTTGCCCTCCTGTGATATTCAATGAAAGTTGTGGTCTAACTAGCATTTATGACTTTTACAAACTGTATCGTGGGGCCTTAGTGGTGGCAACAAGCTCAGTGTTTGAATAACCACAGCATGCACTGCATTAAAAACAAGGCTCAAATTCCAGTCACTGATGAGCAACATGCAAATAACAGGGGCAAGGAAGGAAGAGAGTTAATTGCTAAGGTGTGATTTATATATTTGAAGATTAGAAAAAGGAAATTGTATGGAAGTGACAATTTAAAAAAACCAGCCCCTTAGGCAAGAATCACTTATGCGCTATATTTTTTTAAAGGGAAAACCAGTATCTCTACAGGCTAAGGTACAAATGGGAGAAACTGGCTGACAAGGAACTGGTTGTAAGTCAGTTTTAAACTAGCTAGTGAAAAGCAGAGTTGGGCTACAGTAGGATATACTGGAAAGCTGATGGTGCTTCTTGCAGCAATGATTTTTTTTAACTGTCACCAGTAAACAGTTTCTTTGGCTACATGTGAAATTGTCTAAATTCTACTGAAACTAGTGAAAAATTGATTTCTGATTTTTCTGTTGTGCCCCTGAAAAAAATTCCTCTTCCAAATGTTCTGCTTTATTCCTGTTTTATCCTGTCTTTTACCACCTGAAAATCTTCTGGCTGATGTTGGATCTTGTGCCTATATTCTGCTACTATTCCCAGCATCTGATATTTCTCTTGTTGCTCAGGCTGTCAGGGTCTTCAACCCTATGGAGACCACAGCCTATAGATGAGCCCTCACATTACATTCAGCAAGGCCTTGTCCCCTCTTCAAGCTCGTAGATTTGTGCAAGTATAGGGTATAATCTTGGCCTGTATGTTTTGTGATCTTACAATGAAGATGACCTACAAGATGCTGAGGGTGAAGAATTGCTTTAAAGGTGTGAAAGACAAACATAATGCTAATAGAGTGTGTAAATTTACTAGTCTCTAGTATTGACAGGCTGGATGTGAGCAGAGAACTCTGCTTCCTAAATGCTTCATGAAAGTCAAAACTCTCAGAAGGGTAGAAAAGCAAATTGGAAAGCCTTGGAAGAGCAGCTGAGAAGAACACATGAGTACACTGGAACAAAGAATGCATCATTCAGGAGCTCTTGGAAAAAGTTAGGCTGGGGGGTGATGACATGATGATAGCAATATAAATAAGTGAAAGGAAATTGCATGAAAGAAAGGAAGAGGGTTATCTGGATTATCTAGAAAGTGGCTGAACAGAGTTTGGCCTAAAATTAAAAATGGAAAAAGAATCAGGCTAGACATAAGGAAAAAAAAATTCATAACCTTGAGCATGCCTGGAATAGACCATCAAACTGTAGCAGAGGCAACGACATGGGTGGGTGAGACTAGATAGGATAAGACAATAGCAAGAATAAAGTAAGGAAATAATCTCTGTGGTCTGGGCAACTGGAGTGGATGACCCAAGTGATGTTTTTCCAGGCCTGGCTGTCTATATATAGTTCAAGGGAGGCACTAAGTAAATCTTGTGCACTTGTCAGTGGTGGTTGGCTACGATGGCACACCATGATAAGCTTCCTGTGCCTCTGCCCGGTTTCATGGATGTGCGGCTGTGAGGGAGCATTGTCAGCACAACACTTGCTGGAGTTCAGGCTACACAAAGTACCATGAAATGGAAAAAGAGATGATCCATCAGCCACAGCTGTTGCTCTCAAATCTTCCAGGCTTTGGGAGTTTCAAACTGCAACTGGAATGCCTAGGTCTTGGATGCCTAAGTCACCCTGAACTGCCCAAGTCTTTTATTCACAGGTCTGTCATCCTTGTACCAACTTTGTTATTCGTACATCTGCTGCCTTTAAACAAATCCTTTCACCTCACTCCATTTCCAGTGTGGTGGTGTGGACTGTGCACCCCAGCAGATGGTATTAATGGGGTGGTTGCAGGCTCACTAGTATCAGTTTCACACACACAAAAAAATCACATCCGTACCTATTTCTGCTTTGTTTTTTACTCCCTACAGTGGAATGAGAAAGAATAATATGAAAAAATGAAGGTTATGAGAAGCATGAATTTGCCATGATGCTTTTTTGGTTTGCTCATGATGTCAGGGTTTGGGAATTTTTTTTTTATTTTTTCCTGAAATCTGTGTTAATGCAACCTCAATCTGCTTCAGAAGTACACCGAAAGAAAATGTCCATTAGAAGACCTTTTGGCCCTTTCTGTTTGTTCTGTATGGGAATTTTTTTGTTTAATTTTGTAGTAATAGGGCCATACTAGGCTAAAATGAACCTTTAAAGGAACTAGCCCTAAATGTGCCTTCAGGTCCATTCTCTCAGCCCAGATGGGAACGGAAGAGTGATCTTGAAATTCTCCTTGCAGAGAGGGGGTCTGCATTTCTAACCTAGCGAGTCATTTTTCCCATACTTGGCGTTCAGTAAGCTCTTCAGAGAGTAGCAGTTACGTGCCAGAGACATACCAAAACGGAAGAAGCAAGATTTTGAAGAACTGCCAAATACTGCGCATTGTTACGCACCAAGGCGCTCCCTGCACACCCGTTGGGTGGTGGTTATTGGCGTGCAAATATTCAGGTGGCAAGCATCTTACGTTTATGTGACTCTTCACATGGGAAATACTGACCCTGCCCCCCCCCCCCCCCAGTAAAGGTAGTGCGGGTTTTGCTGCTGATTGCTGCTGAGAATAGACATTGCAGATTTGGAGGAATTTCTCAGGAGAGCAGAGAAAACTGAGGGCTGTCTGCAAATGCTGAGGAGGGAAGAGGTTGAAAAGGTGGCAAATGCTTCCTTAAAATCAGAAAGTAAAAAGACTGTCATGACACTGTGTCAAAAGTTGCGGGATTTGGGTGGCAAGGGAAGGAGGAAATTCTTTTCGAAGGAGGGAAAAGCATGTTTTTGGCCTTCCACAAAAATTTCAGAACTGAAACACATTATTCAGGAAAATTTTAAGCCTCCTTTGAGGAGTGAGATCTAAGCTCCAAGACATCCAGAGGAGCCAGGGTTCCTGGGGCCTCTGGTCTCTTAGCTGTGGCCGGCCCAGTGATGACCTGTCCTGGAGCAGGGATCCCTGCAGCCCTCAGCTCCCAGTGTTGTGTCAGGAAACCCCTCCAGGACCCAGTCCTCTTTGTGCTTTATCAGAAGATTGTCAAGCAGACCTATTTCCCTAAGACATTTTCACTCTGACTTGCCTTTTTCCAATCTTTTTCACTGGAAAATTGCTAACATGCCCTAGCTGCTATCCAAGGACACAAGAAGAAACTAAAAGGTAGCAAGTTCAAAGCTGAGAAAAGGAACTATTTTCTCCTGCGTGATAGAATTCAGCTATGAAGCTCATTACTGCAGGCTGTCAGTGAGGTCAGGAATTTAGCAAGATTCAGAAAGGACTGGGAATGTATGCTGATGATGAGCATGTTTGTAATTCTATTACATAATGCTACAAAAGTAGGTTTGGGGAGGACTCTTTAGGATGAGACCTTTACTGGATCTCTCATGTTATAATGGGATGAAGTGTAATTGTATTACATATAGGTATATACCGCAGAGGCAATTCCTTGTGGTTCTCCCATTTACGCATCCAACAAGTTTTGGTGCTGGTCATTATAAAAGCAACTGTACTGGCTTACTGGGATCTCATCCTGATTTGATGGGAGAGGCTTAAATATTAAGCCTCTGCATTAAATGTTAAGCCTCATCTGAAGATGTTAAATCTGAGGTTCTATTCTCTTGATGTTCTGAGTTACCTTAGGTCCCGCTGGAAACACATAGAAAACGAGGATTTGGGCCCATGTTGTTGAGACAAAGGAGATGGGGAACGGGTAGCAAAGGTTTCTGGGGTGTCAAATCTGCGCAGGGCAGTTGTGGGTACAATAGGTGCCGGAAAGGGAGGGAAGTCTGTAGGAGGAATTGAATGTTTGGCAGATGACATTTCAAATTCCTGAATTGTGAAGACATGGGCCAGGTTTACCCTGACAGATGTTGCTGCCTCACTAATTTTGCTAGGTGGGTAATGTCAGTGCTTCTAGCATAGAAAAAATCACTTTTGGGCATGATTCACCTCATCTAATTTTAGCCACTTAAGACTAAGTCTAGTCATCCAAAGTCCCTATATCCTCAGCACAGAGAGCGAAGCCTGTCTATAGGGTGATTCATCCCTCTTGCCTCTGATATCTGTATCTGTCATAAAATGGGTTGAATCATTCTCAGAAGAGCTCATCCCTTTCCACTGAGTGCAGTGGGAGCCCAGACACACCAGGTCATGCCAGATGCCTAACGCTGACACGGTTCATGTGAGGTGAGATAAATCTCCCTCCCTGGGTAGCTGCGCTCATACCAGCAACAACAAAACGCACAAATAAACCTGGGTTTTTTTATCAACACCAAGTAGATTGTACCCGTACCAGGGAGATGTTGCCTTCGGAGGTACCCAGCTGAGGTCAGAAAGGTCCCACAAATATATTCCTCTCCCTTTCAGCTCTCAGACTTCAATCTGTACCTGTGAAGTCCTTGTCTACTTCTCTCTTGAGAAGCAAGTAGCATCAGATAGATCTCAGAAAAATGTAAGAACATAAGAGTGTATCAACCCTGGTATGCCCCAAAGCTTGCTTGCTTTGTCTCCCGCTGTATCTGTTGGTTAATGAAAGATATTGAGTCTGCCTATAAGCATTGCCTGCCTCTTATCCTCACACCGTTAAGGCAGCTACAAAGCCACCATTACCTTGCCCTCAGCCAATCTTTGGTGAAGAACATGTACTAAGCCTGTAATGAGGTAAACTTGTGCTTTTTAGCACAGGCACTTGTCTACTGGTACCTTAAGCCAGCAGGAGTGCTCGCATCTTTTAAAATTAGAACATGCTTAAGCATCTCATAGTGAATCTCATTTTCAGATGAAAATGGCAACTTTTGTGGCTTTTTCACTTAAGAACTTGAGAGGCTACACATCTGTGAAAGAGGCGCTTTGTGTGCAAATCCTTTTCCAGAACTCTGGAAGTTTCTCTGATAAGAAAATCATAGGAAGCAGAAATGAATGTCAACAAAAATACATGGGACAATATTACTCATACAATGACTCTGTCGCTTAAAGCAAGAAAAAAAAATCCCCACAAAACCTCAGAGGAGAAGCACGCAGGGAATTTCATTATTTCGCAAATCCCTCGTTTTGGGTGCATATGTAACAGCATTCGCCATCCGGGAGGCTTATGCATAGGTAGACGCTCATTTTCCTTCTATGGAAATATACAGTAAGTTGTGCAAATAGAGGCCGCGAGGAGACATCCGTCTCCCACTGGCAAGGAATGTGGGTGTGGATCGTGCCGGGCTCCAGCCCAGCCCCTCTGGGGCACTGCCCTTGTGCAGCCCCAAGAACAATAACCACCAGAACATGCTTGGAGACCTTCAGGGAGGGGAAAAATAAAAAGGAAAGAAAAGGGGGGAGAAAAAATTAAATAAATCCTAGCATGGACTTTAACGTGCCGGTGTGTTGCTTAGTGCTATTTCCGGAGATAAATGACATGTGGGGATGGTGACGTGCACGTGCAGCGTTTGCTCACCTGCTCTGGATGCTTGCTGCAGCAGGCTGCTGATGTCACAGCACAGCAAGCGCAGTGGCTCAGGTGACTCCCGAGGGTGAATTTGTGAGTGCCCCCTCTGACGTGTCACTTGGTGGGGCATCCCCAAGCTGTGGGAAAGCGGAGGGCTGGAAATGCTGCTGTTTAGGGGGCGTGTGGCGAAGAGATTCAGAAATCTGCAGTGGCTGAAGCACAATAATGTCTTAAAATAGCTAGTTATGTATTTACTGCCATCTGTCTCTGTTTTGCTAGCCCACTCGCTTGGATTTCACGCGTACCAAAGCGATTAAGTGCTGTGGCTTGTTTTCTTGTTGTGTGGTGTGCGTGCATGCATCCCACACACGTAGAGGTGCGCATGTATTCCCCGCGCTGTGTTTTGGAACAAACAGCTCCTGCGATATCTTCTTGCGTAACACCTTCTCCTCACTGGCAATTTCTAAATCCAGACTGGACGTTTTCCTAAAATACAGGCCTTCCTCATTTAAAAGAAAAATAAATCAGTGTCAGGCAGCCCTTGCAGAGGGACCACTGCACTAATGCAGCCTTTGGCATCTGCAACACTTGAACCCACAGCTGCTGGGCACAGTCAGTCTGCTCTGATGGGCAGGTCTGCCAATTCCAGCTGTGGCAAGAGAAACACCATCTGGTTTGATTGGTGGGGTCTTATCACAGGCAATAACAAGGAGGGGAAATGTAGGTAACTGGAAAGGATCTGTTGGTGTAGGGATCAGGCAATGATGCTAACTGATGTTTTAGGAATGGATTACCCAGCTGTTGGTCCTCATGTCACTGCTTGGTAGTGGATTTGATGTTTTCAGGCGTTGGACACTGCTTGACTGCAGTGACCGTTGCTGATGCTGCAACCTTGGAAAAATCAGGGCAGTCATTTAGCTGTTGTTATCTGGGAGATAACATTTGCCTGTGGGCACTCGTGTCTGAAAATATTTGACTTTTGACAAATGTGTCTCAGTCACTACAAACATAGAGACATTGCTTTTCTCTTTTGCTCTGGTTTCCCCAGAAGCAAATGCAGTGGAAGTAAGCAAACGGTGATTTCCTTTAGCTTTGGTTCTGTACTTCAGGCCTCAGCAAATGCAATGAAAGTAAAGCCATCTTCCTGTGTAGACCTTCTTAACTACCAGTTTTTATGTGACCCAAAGGAAGCTGTATCACGGGTATGATTTTTTTAGGCTTCTTGTTAGTATGCACTGTATTTTTAAATAAAGAAAAAGAAATGCAGAGTTTTGTTGTAGATGGCAAGTCTGAAAAATTAGATTTAAAGACAGAAGAAATAGACTGGAATACAGGTAAAGCTGACAACTTGATATTTGGTTTAGCTATAGCTGTTGTATCCCTGTAAATCCAGGGTAAGGAGTGATAGTTCACAGCACCATGGGATCAGCACGTTCTCTTACATGCTGAACCTCTGGCTGGCCAATTAGTTTTGGAGTGGGAGAATTATTAGCTATGTGCTTTTCATTCATCATATCTAGTAAGCGTTACTTAATGTAGAAATGAATAGAAAACATCGCTCTCGGTGCAACAGGTTGAGCTACAAAGTTTGGGAATAGTATGTAGGAGGGATTTCTGGGGCACACCTTAGGTGCCAGCGACTGCTTTTCATACCAGGACTACCCGACTCTCCTTGGCAGAAGCAGAGCTGTTTTGGGTTTTTTTTGCTGTTCCCCAGCTGGAGGCCAGATTGCATGCCCAAAGCTGTCTCTGCAGGGAAAAAGATGAGATGGACTAGTCAGAAAGTGTGAGGAAATAGCATTTGAAATTTTTACCCTTTTAGAAGAGAAGCGATAAGCTTCTGCGAGCTCTGGCTAGGAATTAACTTTTTCATTTCTGGTTTCAGCTCAGTTGTGGTGGAGGGAGCAGGGGCCTAGTGGGGTGTCTCAGCTTCCCCCTGGGGGTACCTGCTTTGGGATCAGCATGGCTGTACTTCCAGGGGCAGTTTGGCCCTGTGGTTCACTCCAGGGCTGCACCCTGCCTTCCTTATTTTCCCAGGCTCTCTGGGGTTCAGTGTCTCATCTTAGTCTGCTGGCTTTACCCGGTGTCTTTGCCATTACCCCAGGCTCCCTCGATCCTGTTTTCTTTTTCCAAACTCCCCAAACCAGCAACTCAACAACCGCAGTGAGAGATTTGGGAGAGAGAGTCAGACAACAAAACATTGCCCCCGGACCTGCATATTTATTTAACGCTTGCTTTTTGAGGTATGCAACCTGCTGACACCCTTCAAAGTGAGTGACTGCCTTTCTCCCACACTGGCAGCCTGGAATGAAGAAGCCATCTTGCCTGGGGGGACACCCGTGGCTCTGAGTGACGGGCCTCTGCGCAGCAATTAATCTGCCAGCCGGCTTTGGCCACTGCACTGGAATTTGGGACAAACTCATGGACATCCACTTTTAGATGGGACAGGGGCGGCAGGGGTCTCGCATAATGCAGTATGAGATGGGCTGGCTGGGTTACAGGAGCTGCAAGCAGCCACAGGAGATGGCCACAGAGAGTCAGCAACAAGCTGCATAGCTTAAAAAATATTCAAAGTCCACAGGATCCTTGCTGGTGGCTGGAGCTTAGCATAGGCATGAAAAGGTAGCCTCCAGCCAAACACAAGCACAGCACAGATGTTCCTATACAGCTAGCGCTGCCTGACATCACCAATTAAATCAGGCTGTTGTCCTATTTGTTTTTTTGTTTGTTTGTTTATTTGTTTCTAAAGGAGAGGGGAACTTCTTTGTTGTAGTTGTAATTTGATTTGTCCTAGCTTTTCGTGTGCTGTTGAGACAAGCTGAGTGGAAATTCCAGTTACATGCTTTCATTTGTTCCCCCCTTGGCATGCAGGTTACGGGAATAGGGCTGCAGGCCCATTGGCCTACATGTCATTAATCTTCTGGGAACAATGAAAAGAGAGCATTTGAATGTGTCTTGGCTTTTCCGGCAGGCTCTGTCTGAAGGACTTCTCATTTATGTGGTGAGAATAACAAAAAAAAAAAAAAAGGGACAAGAACAATAAAAGGAATCCTTGAGAGGCTTGAGAGAAGAGTGTGTCCCTGGGTGTCCATCAGCTTCGCTGGTTGGGGGCTGCATCCCAATACCAGGAATGAAAGCCCATCATCACAGCAAGGGGCAGGGGAGAGGGCTCCCATTCAGGCATCCAGAACACGAAAAGTTCAATAGATGCAGCTTTTGATGAAGAGTTGTGGATGTAGACAACTATGTCCCTCCCCTAGAAGTTTCCTGAAGGCAAGGCAGAAGGCTGGTATCTGCAAACAGACAGGTTACAGCTCATTGTGGCTCTTAACCTTGGTGTATGTTGTATACCTAGACTTTAGCAAAGCCTTTGACACCATTTCCCACAGCGTTCTTCTGGAGAAACTGGCTGCTCACAGTTTGGATGGGTGTACTCTTCGCTGGGTTAAAAACTGGCTGGATGTCCGAGCCCAAAGAGTGGTGGTGGTGAATGGAGTTAAATCTAGTTGGCGGACGGTCATAAGTGGTGTTGTCCAGGGCTCAGTACTGGGGCCAGTTCTGTTTGATATCAATGATCTGGACTAGGGGATTGAGTGCACCCTCAGTAAGTTTGCAGATGACACCAAGTTGTACAGGAGTGTTGATCTGCTTGAGGGTAGGAAGCTCTACAGAGGGATCTGGACGGGCTGGATCAATGGGCCGAGGCTTCATGAGGTTCAACAAGGCTCAGTGCCGGGTCCTGCACTTAGGTCACAACAACCCCATGCAACACTACGGGCTTGGGAAAGAGTGGCTGGAAAGCTGCCTGGAGGAAAAGGACCTGGGGGTGTTGGTCAACAGCTGGCTGAACACGAGTCAGCAGTGTGCCCGGGTGGCCAAGATGGCCGACAACATCCTGGCTTGTATCAGGAATGGTGTGGCCAGCAGGATTAGGGGAGTGATCATCCCCCTGTACTCGGCACTGGTGAGGCCACACCTCAAATACTGTGTTCAGTTTTGAGCCCCTCACTACAAGAAGGACATTGAGGTGATGGAGTGTGTCCAGAGAAGGGCAATGAAACTGGTGAAGGGTCTAGAGAGCAAGTCTTATGAGCAGCGGCTGAGGGAACTGGGCTGGTTTAGCCTGGAGAAAAGGAGGCCAAGGGGAGACCTTATTGCTCTCTACAGCTCCCTGAAAGGAGGTTGTAGCCAGGTGGGTGTTGGTCTCTTCTCCCAAGTAAGAAGAGATAGGACAAGAGGAAACATCCTCAAGTTGTGCCAGGGGAGGTTCAGATTGGATATTAGGAAAAATTTCTTCACTGAAAAGGGGTTGTCAAGCATTGGACCAGGCTGCCCAGGGAAGTGGTTGAGTCACCATCCCTGGGGGTATTTAAAATGTATAAATGTAGATGTGGTACTTAGGGACGTGGTTTAGTGGTGGACTTGGCAGTGCTAGGTTAATGGTTGGACTTGATGATCTTAAAGGTCTTTTCCAACATAAATGGTTCTATGATTCTATAACTCTGTCCTCACTGCTGCTCACTTGTCACACCCAGTTACCTTTCTCATACGCTTGGTGGCGCGGGGTTGCTGTTTGCTTAAACAGTTACTGGACTGAATTCACAGGCAGCTGACCAGGATGGAGGCCTCTAGGACTAGGGATTTACTGGGCATTCACAGCAAGTGTTGCTTCCCTGCAAAACTGGGCTTTAAGGTGGTATGTGCCAAATTTCCTTTGCAGGCACGTGTATTTTAGTTCATCATTTAGCCTAACCTCAGCGTGTTGATTATAGGGCTGGGCGGGCAGCAAGAATTCCATTTTGCAAAATATTTCAAGGTGTTGACGTTTGTGTCAAAGTGCAATGAAACCATGACTCTCCCAGCTATTTTTGCCAAAAATAAAAAAAAAAAAACAATATGGAGGAAGAAAGGAAAAAAATAAAAATACACACTGCACAATACGCAACAGCTCAGGCTTGCAGCTATTCACTTGAGAAGTGGTCTGTAATCTGGAAGAGGAAGAGCACTCCTACCACCAGCCCACTCACCATCCTGGGGTGTGCCTCCCAAGGCTAGAGGTCCTTTTCTGCACCCAAGAAAAAATATGTTTTCTGTATTCCTCATCAAAAAGCAAGTGAAAAACAATAGGTCTCTAAGGAAAGCTTCAGTTTTAATCTACTGCCTTTTCCAAGGAAACACTCCCTCCCTTTTCTTAATTTTCCCTTCTATCTCCAATTATAGCATTCTTTTAACCTGTTCTCCACTGTGGAAAGGATCACAGTTGATCCAGTGTTCTTGGAATTACTTATCTTTTTCCAGTGCGGGGTGGGGGGGGAATAATCAGAATTTCAAAAGTATACTAAGAATATTTTGGTGTTCAGCTTCCCTATGAGCAGTACCTTGTAATGTTAAATTTCTGCAAATCCTGCAGTGGATTGGTAATAAGCTCCAAGCAAATGTCCTTACCTTTCTGGAAAACTGATGTTCTGAGGTGGAAAAGAGGGGGCAGAAAGATGATTCACTAAGAAGGGGGAGGTGTGTGTGAGAGGAATGGCATCATGCTCAGCTGAACCGGCCAGCTAGGAGGGAAGTGATGGCTGGAAAGCAGGCTCCCACCAGCCTGCAGCTCCTGCCCTGCCTCCATGGGCAAGCACAGTAGGGCTCTCCTTTGGGAGAAAGCCCCAGGTGTTGCCAGCAGATCTCTTCAATGCCTTGCCCAAGTGTTTTGATTTATGTGACCAGATCTCAATCTTACCACCTTCTGCCCTCTTGGTCTTTAGGCATGAAGAAGTGAACTCAAGGTGTTGTCTCTTATCCATGTCTGGCTTTGGTCCACTTGTCTCTGCACTCCAGGCGGCATGAGTCAGGGTAAGCTGAGTCCTGAGACCCATCTGCAGAGCCATGGCATGCAACCCAAGTCTCTCCACTGGTGGGACTGGCAAATGCCGTTCACTGGCGCAACTGAAATCGGTCAAGAGACTACACTTGGCATCTTGGGGATTTTCTGGTCCCCTGTAGTATGGGCAAGGAGGGTTCATCAGGGTGATAATTTTAAGGTTTTTCCCAAGGTTTTAGTGGGGCTTTCTGGGAGAAGTAGTTACCAGGTGGTCTACGAGACAACCTCCAATGAGCTCGCATATTGTAGTCTGGGTGCTCTGGCAGTGTATTTACTCTAGAATAAATAGTAAATATTACTGATAAGGAAATAATAACTAATATGTGCCAGAGATTTAATCATGATATTGGAATTTTCATCAGTGAAACAATTAAAGGATTAGACCTTACAAACTGGAACTGCCTGACTGAATGGTGTGTGAGAAATTGAGTTCAGAAAGGAATTGCTGGGAAAATACCAATTTACATGTCAGTAGGAAAGCTGGAAAACATAAGTATCTTTGAAATAAAAAATGAATGGCTTGACAGAAATGTGTATTTTAAGAAAATAGTAATTCATATGCTCTGCAGTTTTAAAGATTAATGATGGGACTTTCACATTATCTGAATTAAAGCACTGCAGCTTCATAAGGAGAAATCCCATTAGTGAAGCAGCATATCTGAAAGTTCACAGTGAAAGGGTAACTGCTAAAAAAAACCTCTCGTGTTTCAGCATATCTGCAGGAAGCCAGGAAAACCCAAGTATTTTTTAAATTCAGTTTGATGTTTAATAGAAAGTGAAATCAAAGACAATATTTTAGTGTTGCTATTAAAATGTCCTTGGGAAAACTGGTAATTTTTTGGTTGTATCAAGGAAAGAAAATGAGGAGTCCTCCACTCATGGCCATCACATGTTGTACAGGAGCCAGCTTGCAGTTGGAAAAGGAACCCTCTTTACCATGATTCTTTCCCTCTCCTTTCACTAATTCCCAGTGAAAGAGGGAGAACCCAGGAGAGGGCCTAGCCCAGCAAGAGGCTGGTGGCATCCACTCACATCTCCAGCAAAAAAAAAAAAAAAAAGAAGGGCAGAAGCCTCTGATAGGTCTGGGTCTGGAAGAAGTTTAGCAGCAATGAGTGTGGTTGAACTGAACACCTCCTTGGCCCCAGTCCACCATCTCCATGCTGTTGGTTGGGTTTTTCTGGGATGTCCAAGCCCAGCCAGACCCAGCTCAATCTTGTGCTCTGTTGTAGCTCCAGGTTCAAGCCCCTTTGCTGCCAGCTTTGAAGAGAGGTGTTGAAGCAAGGTTTCTTGCTGGCAACATAAGCACCCCATTGCTTGACTTTCTGGGTAATTCCTTAAGACAAAGATGACCATTTCTAATCTCATTCCACAAGCAGTCTCTTAAGGACTAAAATTCACCTCTAAGCAGCAGCATTTCTCAGATAATAGCACAACCTGACTCACAGTTTCCTGTTGTTCCTCCCTGCCTTCCTTTCATCCACCTGTGGTGTTTCATCTTGCACTCGTTTTGGAAAGCTTTAGGCAGGGCTCCTTCCTTTGTTGTATGTTTGTACACCTAGCGCAGGGTGGGAAGACCTGAATCATGACCCAGGCTCCTGGATAACGCTGCATTATGCACACACGCACAAAAACAACAAGAGATGAGGATTTGTTGGTACTTGAGCTGTAGTCACCATCCCCAACCTCCCCATGTAGTCACTAGCTGTGTGCTGATGAGCTTCAATCCCACGTGTGTGGGAAGAAGTTCTCTAGCTTTGGGAAAGTCAATTAAATCTCAGTATGTCTCAGCTCGTCAAAGACACTTCAGTCTTCCTTTGTGAACTGTGTTGCTGTTTGTGGTGATGGAGGCCACCACGCACTGGCTGCCTCAGAGACAAAGCACGGCAAAGTTTAACCTAAAGGTATACTAGGAACTAAACGTAAGGGTCTTGCTGCTGTGAGACAAGAGGTTTTCTAGCAATTGAAGACTTAGGGGAATATATTAGTGTTTGTGTTGTCCGTCTGTATTATATATGTTGTTTTAATTAATTGTAAAGAAGTTCATGTGTATACTTTGCATCCCTAATACTTTATTGATACGATTCATCTCATTGTTTCAGTGACCTTATGTTTCTCTTGTGTCTACACTGCATGAGGAAACAATTTGGTTCAGTAAAGAAGGCTTCAAACAGAGAATCTTTTATTTCCTTAGTATTATCAGAGGAAGGCATGATGGTTTGTAAGGAATGCAGCAGCTTGGAAACAGAAGAATACTGCTTTTATTTTTTTGCAGGTGTCAATGTGCATAGGGGAATAGTTGCTAGCAAGAATTTTTGGAATAAATTAACACCTACCAGAAATACTTTGGGCCTCAGACCAGCAGAGCAATTAAGCATGTGCTCAACTCGGAGCACTGCCTATTTTGCAAGTCACTTATGCGTATAACGTTAAACAGAGGCTTAATTACTCTGCAAGATCATACAAAAGCAGGGCTGGAAAAGGACCTCAAGAGATGACCTAGAGCAACCCTGACAGCTGTTTTGCTAACAGTTCTCCAATGACAGGGTTTGTACAACCTCCTCTGGTAGTTCGTTCCAACTATCCTTCGAATGAGAAAGTTTTGGGTTTTGTTTTGTTTTTCCAGGCAGCTAGCTCAAATCTTCTTTGTGCAAAAGAAACAAAATTCTCCTTAACACAGAGAACAACAAAGCTCTGTTCTTTGTGTAACACCATTCTTGCACACTGCAAGACTGATAGCATCTCTCCTTCTCTCTTGTTCTCCCCCTGCTCCTGTTTCTGTGCTGAACAAAGACAGTTTCTCCAGCCTCTGCTTGAATAATGTGTTTTTTCACATCGCATATCTTTCCCATTGCTCTCTTCTCAACTCGCTATTGCATTGATCCCATCTCAAGAGAGGAGCCAAGCTGGTGCCCCACCACTGGCACACAGAGCAAGCTGATTGCCTCGTGTTTCACATCCAGCCCTCCTGTTGATACACCTTGAAAAAAAAGATTAATTCTCTTTTCTTTATGCATATTGAGTTTCTGGTCCTCTGTAGACCCAAGATTACTTCTTGGTGTTCTGTTACTTCTCTGTTTATTCAATCCATTTTATTTGTGCATTCAAAAATGCCTCATCTTGCCTGGATTTCATGCTGCTGATTTGAAACTCCTCCCTACTTTGGATCACTCACTAGTGTTATAGTTAGCACTGTAAGTGCCCTGCCTACTGTCAGTCCCTGCCTCTAATGAATAAGGTGAATAGAGCAGAGACTAGGATAAAAGCACAAAGGACTTCCTTAAATGTCATCCCACCCTGACAGCGAATGACTGATAACTGATCTCTGAGTGCAGTTTCACTCCATGGTACATTCAAGTGATCATATTTTCCTATTTTGCTTCTCAGAATATTGCGTAGGAAAATGGCATCCTGCCTCTGTCTTAATTACTAGGCTACTTACCCAGTGAAAGAATTTGCCTGACATGCATTATTCTTTAAAAAAATAAAATATCTGCTCTGGCTGATATTTGTCAACATATTGTTCTCTTGGGATTATTACTGAGTTATTTAATTATTTGTTTTATTATCTTTCCATTTATCAAAGTTAGGCAGATTATTTTTTTAATTCCCTGGCTCCTCCTTTTTCCTCTCATAAAGATAGGTTCTCTCTCTGCCATTTTCCAGCCCTCTGGGACATTTTCTTTAAACCTTGGATTCTTGCAGATAATCACTAATAGCTCAGTCTGCTTTGATTAGTTCCTTAATTACACTACTGTGAGTTTCATCGGGCCACATGAACTTGAAAGCATTTATCTTATCTAAAAATTTTTGGACAAATTTTTTTTTTTCTATCTTGGCCTTTATACTTATCACCTGCTAAATCAATTTCACAGTTAACTTTTTTTACAAAGACTTGAATGGCCTTCTCTGTTTCAGGCATTATTTCTTCTCTTTATCTGATAAATGACAGGTTTTCCTGTGTTGTCCAGTTGCTTCTGGACATCTGGGAAGACTTTTATACCCATTGCTAGTTGCTATTCATTTTGCATTTACGTGCTTGTGCTATTCCTCTGTGTTCATTCATCAATACAAGTCTGCACTTCCACTTCTACATTAATGTCATTGACGTGGTGATCTTCCACAAGCTCCCAGTGTTGTCCTGTCCCAGTGTTGTTGTCCTGTTGCTCTTCAACTATACTTCCTTTTCTCCTCTGTGACTCAGATAGCTTTGTGACTGTCCAAATATGGGCTTGCATAGTAACTTTTCTGTACTACTTTCCTCGAGGATTTCTTCCTGTGAGACCTGACTTACCATTTCTACGATACTGTTCAAGTTTGCTTTCCAGAAGTTGGTGTTTCCTTTGTGTTTTGTTTATTCTTTTCATGAACGTGACCATCCCCCTTGCCTTATGTTTTAAAGCTTGCATTCAATTCCTGCCTACTCAGCAGCACCAGGACTAAAGTATGCGCTCCTACCCCAGACAAACTCCCTTCTTTCTTGGAAACACAATTTTTTGCTATAGTATTCTAAGAACATGATGAACTATGTCCTGCCCTATTCAACTAATTACTCATGTAGAATTTCCCCATGACCAAGCCTTTACTTGCCTGACTCACACTCTGCGGGTGCTGCCTTGTGCACCGAGGTCAGGCTTGGTGCTATTGGTTTCATTATGAATTGCAGGAGTCTGTAAATCAAACCTTTTATGGAGTGATAACACCTCCACGGCCTTCTTGACTCAGGTACCTTCCAATATTAAATAGGGTATTGCTGATGCTTTAGTTCCCAAATCCAGTAAAGACTGCAAAGCACTCAGACATCTGATGATGGCCAGATGTCGGATGGCCAGCCTGTTATGGATTTTTGTTCTTTAAATGTGTAATTGCATGCACTTACTTACATGGACTTCTCTGCAAAAAATTTAATGCTCAAAAGGTTTGACAGTCCTGAATACACTGGGCAGGTACCATCTTTGTGTTGTCTGGAAACCTAATACCCCCAGGGCTCATTATTATTGACTCTCTGATTATTTAACAATATTAATAATCTCATCCAGAGCATGAACTGGTCATATTGCAAAGGATCTACCTTCAGTTATGTTGTCAGTCTGAGGCAGCAGTATCTTTGTCCAATGTTTTTTATTTTCCTATCTGCAAGGAAATGGAGAGGTGACCAAGGAAGAGAGCAGTGGGGAGATCGGTGTGATCATCCCTGACCTCTGCACCTCCTGCAGATCCACTCTTGCATTGAGCAGATGCTGCAGTGAGCCCAGTACATCTGGACTCTTGCAAACACATGGACCTGCAGGCAGGGGCAGAGGTTTTCCCAAAAGATGAACAGCTCTCCCACTGAGGAGTGGGAGACTTACTGTGCTCTTGCCATCTTTACTGGCCTAAATTTGGGTCTAACAGCACTTTTACCCAGTAGCTATTCTGGAAGCACTTCTTCTTTGTATGTGTTGCTCGTTTGATCTTTTGAAGCGATGGCTGGCACCTCCGCCTTGCCCAGCCAAGGCTGCTGGCCCCGTGCAAATCCTTGGAGTCCTGGATGGCTTTATCAGAAGTCTCCCCGCTCCTGTTTAACGAGTGCCATGGTTACAAGCACCGCTAGACTGATGATATTCACATGCAGGAAACAATGCAGGGAAAACAGGATTTGCACGGCTCCGGCTGCACTGCCCCAAGAATTGCAGGAAGTGATTGTACTTTATGAAACCGTCTGTGCTCCGCTAGATTGTCTATAGCTTTTAAGGTCAAGCCATAGCACGCCGCGTTTGAAATGCCTTTGTAATAATGAGGACTGTTTATGAACCGGAGTACAGGCTGTATTGTTTACCCTGGGCTTTGGTTAAAAGGTGCTATATTTCAGCCTGTTTTGCAGGATGGCACGAGGAATCTATCATGGGCCTTTCTGGCATGGGCTTGGGCTGGGTTCAAAGGGGGAATGTCCATCATGTCATCTGAAGTATCCCCTGGCATGTAGAAAGTCACGCAGCAAGCGCGGCTGCCCGCCGCCATGCAAAGCCAACAAAAGAGCCGGGGGGGGAAATTGGGAGGGCCTGTCAGGGTCCTGGGGCATTGCTCCAGGCACTTCCCACAGCAGCCAAGATGCCCTGTTGGAGTGGGTAGAGGTACGAGCCCCACAATGGATGTGCTTGACCCAGGGAGAGGGACAGAGCATTGATGCAGGGGAACCACAGCCCCTGGCAGGTAACTAGGAAAGTTCTGGGAAGCAGCCATAAATTCAAGGTCCCTTCTCTGCTAATTCCCTGATCCTTTAAATTGCACGAGCACTGACTGGCGCCAACAAGGGTCCGTGCAATGGGGCTGTGAACAATGCGTTTCTGCAATGCACAACTGGATTAGAAGTGCTCAGGCGCTATTTCTAGTGCCTGGGTCAGGTTTAACAATACCAGGGATAATAAGCAGAGAGCACAAGGCTCCAGCAATCAAACCTGCATGCCTCAGACTTGCCCAAAAAAAAAAAAAAAAAAGGGAAAGGATCCAGCAAATCTCTTGTTGCATTGAAGGCTGCAAACCAAAAACCTAGCTGCTAGCCCTCTTTCAAAAAACAATGTTCTTAGCCAAAGTGCACCTTGCCGATCATCCAGAAAAGCTGTTATTTAAAATGAATTAGTGCTTATCCCATCTTGGAAGCAAAGAGGACCTGCTTGTGATCAGTTGTACTCCTGCTGTAAGGAGCATAACAACAGGCTCAGGACCTTTTGGCGTGGCCACCAGTGACAACGTGGACGTGTCAGAAATACCACAGGCAGTTAGTGACTTGCAGAGGCCATGGTGGAGTCTGGAAGCTGAGAAGCATCCTCCTTCAGATGTGAACCTCCACTTAGCGATCGCACCAGGTGGCAGGTGGGTAAATACAGGACAGCAGCCTGAAGCGTGTGCTGGGACCTGTGACAACCAGCAGTGTGCTGTGCCTTAAGTGCAGGTTTAACTTGATCAATACGGAGAGGTTCCTCGCAGAGGATTTTGCAATCAAGATGCAACATGCTCACAGGAGGGAGGGAGCGTCCAGCAGACATTGGGAGAGGAAGATGGGGAACATGGCTGAAATCTCCTAAGGGGTCGCTCAGTGCTGGTGTCCTGCTGGCAGGAGCCTGGGCTGTGGACTTCAGCAGCAGCACCCAGGTGAGGGGGTGTGAAACCAGCCCCCGCAGCAGCTGTGGAAAAGCCTCGGTGCGCTCTCGCTCTGGTTCACCCTCTCCTTCCCTGTGATCACAGTTAGGGGAAAGGATTTACCCCCTTCCCGATATACAGTGGGGGTAGGTAAATTGCCTGAAACATGTCCTAAGGTCAGCAGTCTGCGCTTGGTCCTGTTTGTTTTGCTGTTTCTTTGCCATAGGTGAAGATCTCCTGGCCTCAGAACAAGGGAAATGCTTTGCTTGGGCAGGCAAAATCTCCTCCCTGACTAGGACCAAACTGTGGAGAGCCAACCAGGCAGCCTGGAGTACAGCGTTGTTTTCTAATAAATAAAACTCAAGAAGAGGAGTTAAGGGAACATGTAATTAATATTTTGGCAGATGCTGAGGGATGAAACGCTTGCTTTTGATAGATATCTTTCACATGAATCTGTGAATTTGTGAATCCCATCCCATTGCTCCTTTGAGCACTCTCGTTCTTTCATTTTATCCACCTGTTGAATCTTGACATGAATTAAAACCTTGAGTCCAGAGTAGAAACTCGGTTTGGATGGAGTGCTCACACAGGTGTGTGTTTGCTGAGCTGCAGCTGGGCCTCCCTGTTGTCACTGCAGCACCGCTAATAGCACCTGCCGCCGAGGAAGACGTAGGCAGGGGAAGACACCCATCCCAGGCACCACCAGCTCAGATACCAGTTTGGCAAAATCCTTTGGTGCGGATAGTATTTCCTCAGCAGAGAAAGCCGTTGGCCTCAGATGCACCCTTTGCACATCTCCTCCCATCTATCCTCTCCAAGTCCTTCTCTTGGTGTTCAGAAAAATTGCTCTGATTCATTCCCTTCTGTCTTTATTCGGATTCTAGTACCTCATGGCACTAAAACTTTTAAGGAGCCTCACCAGCAGTCCGTATATATTGAGAGGAAGGGGCAACAGAGCTGGACACCAGTGGACTATGATAACTCCCAGGTGCTGGGAGGTGAGAGCTCCTAAGGGAGCTAGGGACAGACACCACAAGATTTGGGGAGGGGACAGGTGAGAGGTTCCTCAGGTTAACAAAAATTAGAAGCCAGAGGTTCTTTAAAGTATTTAGTCACTTTGAAAAATAATCTTGGCACTGTTATATCTAGTGTGAGCAAGTGTAAGGTTCTGAGCTTCTTTTTTTGTTTAGCATCTAATTGTGTTTTAAGCATTAGATGCTGTTCAGATGTAGTGCACCATACCCTCCAGGGTATGTAAAGCAGAAAAGTGAAGATGTGGACAAAGCAAATCTTAAAAATAACATTGACTTTTCTGGGTCCACTCATCTGTCTAAGGTTAGTCATGAGCGATCTTTACCAGATGAAGGACAAATGCTCACTCTTTGCTGGTAGAGTCCCATTTCTACTAACCCAGTAGTCATCTTTCAGCAGGCAGTGAAGAGTTCTGACGTCCCTGGCGTTGTTCATTTCAGCAGTTTATCAGATATGATCGCTTGTTTCATTTTCTATTGGTTTTCTTCCTGGAAATCTGGAAGTGTGTACCCAGGAAGATGATGACTGCATTCCTAGAGTGAAAACGTGAAACTTCTGAGGCTGAGAAATGTTTCCGTGCATGCTGTACATGTGAGTAACGAGGAGAATGACCTCCCGAAAGCAGCAGAGCAGCTGTCTTTATTTGAAACTTGGTTCTCAGACCTTCTCTCCTTTAATTTGATTGCTTTTGCATGTCGGGTAGGACACACAGGGGACACGTGTTAAATCATGGCACACTCCCACCCTAAGGGCAGAGTTTCCCCCCGCCTTTCACTTGCCAAATGAGAAGTTGGTTGTCCGGTTTGGACTTTGAATGTGAAATACCTGCCAAAGAGAGACACTCATTGGTCAGCCAAAGGAATAATTCAAGCTACTCATACAGAGGTGGCTACTAAATTAACTGGAACCTATCGGGGAAAAGACTGCAGTGCCACACTAGGACAGCTGATTTAAATCACAGATATGCATTCCAATAAACTAGGAATTTGCAGCTTTAGGGGGAAATATAGCAGAAAATGTTTAAAGATTAAGAATGTGTAAATGAAAAAAGAATGAAAAAGGACTAGAAAACACTTGTTTGTGGAGTACCTGGAAAAATTGTGACTTCCTAACTTAAGGCTAAATTAAACCTCTTTGTAGGGAGAAATACTTTCATCATTTAGGAGATGGAGCTGATAAAACTGCCAAGGAAGGGAGGAAAGGAACAACAGGGTGTAGGACAGAGCATGTATGGAGCGTGAAGGAGTACAGAGCAGGTTGTCCGAGGTGCTCCTACAAGCCTTTCTCAAGCACCCATGGAAAAGGAGCAGAAAGGGAATGAAGCCAGTAGATTATATTCTCAAAATAAAAAGAAAAGCATTTTGTAAAGTGCATGATAAACTTCTGTCCCAGCATTCTGCAGCCAGGGTTTTAAAAAAATGACTCAGTCCTGTACAGATGTTTGCAAACTCTGTGACTACACTAAATGCAGCCAGTATATTTTTTTTAATAAACCTAAAGTCCCAAATTCAGGGGCATAATAACAGACACAGGTTGGGAGCAAACAAGTAGCATTGCTCTTGCCTGCCTGGTTGTCTATTTATACACAGCTCTGATCTTCTGCTCTCTTTCTCCCCTTGTCCTGTGCACGTGAGAAAATTGCAGGGCATCCCTTTCACCACCCTTCCCCACGACCATCCTGGGAGCTCGGCACACAGACATCTGAAGCTGTAGCTGATGAGTAGATCCTGCAAGATGATCTGTAGTTCCTACCCACTGCCAGAGCATGGCTCTCTGGAGAACATAAAAATAAAGTAAAAAAAAAAAAATCCACCAAAAAAAACCCAACAAAAGAAAAAACCAAACCCCAAAGCAACCTGGCACAAATTACACAGGAAACTTTTGACCAGTTTGGCTCCCTGCTTGTAATAACAGCTTTTAAGAATTCTGCTTTACTTGCCATCAAGAATAATTCCGAGGTCAGCAGATCGCAACCCTTTATCAAATGATAAATATTTGCCTTCACAACCTCAGCACAGCTTGTGTGACTGGGGTAGGAAGTTAACTTCCACCAAAAGATGGATGGATGGATGTTTGTTTGTTTGTTTGTTTGTTTATAATGAGTGACTAACATTGGTACCAGAGCCTGTACTGAGACACCCAACTACGTGGCTCAGTTCTCCAGTGTAAAGCACTTTGCTGCTGCCATGGACGGAACCAGTTGCCTCTGAAAATCAGCCTGTGCTTATGAGTCACTTATCTAGTTCAAGAGCTTCACTATAGTATTTTCAAAGCTTCGTTTTTCTTTTCTTATAGTATTCAGAGTAATTCACAGAATTTTAATTTTAAAATGCAAAATCAAAAGCGTGTTAGTATGTTTACAATTTCAGTCCCCTGCCAAATATTTCTTTCCAATTGCTTTTAGTTTTTATTATCGTTTCTTATTGTTAATTGTTTGATTTCAATCAACACATTAAATCTCTAGGGCATTATGCAAACTTGTTCTTACCAGCACTGGCATTTCACAAATCTTCAGTGACGTTGCTCTTGTTTTAAATATTATGAAGAATTGGAGATTCTTTTTACTTACGTTCTTGCTTTCCGGCCTCTTGGATGCATTCAGGTGGTGCTTTCAAGCTTTTCCCTATAGCTGCGCAGGCATCCTTTCTCTAAAGGGAAACTAAATAGCACACAGTCCCAAGAGCCCAGAAGCTGGGGTTTTAATTAGGCCATGAACTATTTCCAAACTCACGGTTGAAGTTGGCAGCATTACAGACAATTCAGAAGAGATCAGACCAAGGTATAATGGAAAGAACAGGCTGTAGAGCCGAGATATATATTTGCATTTAGACTGCTCTGCAAAGTGCTCAGGTCCTCAGTACAATGCTTGAAATAAGTAAATAACTAAAAGAACAGTATGTTTAAAACCCAGCAGGAGTGAAAGTGCTTTTTGCTGTCTTTTATGTGAAAAGTTTGCACAGCAGCCAAAAAAAAAAAAGCCTCAAGAAAAAAAAATCAAGCAAACAAATGGCTGCTAAAAAAGACGTTTACCTAGGACTTCTGCAACATGAAAGAAGCCCATGGAGAGTTTTTGTGTATGCATTTTAGTCAAAGTGTGTGGACAGCTTTAAAGAAACGTGAAAGGTTGAAATCCTCTACCACCACTATATATCCCCCTGGCTTAACAAGAAAATCCCTAAAGTATGTTTGTTGACGGACTAGTGACAATTGCAGAGTTAATACTGTTATTTACCACCACCACCCCCTCCTTTTTCTTTTCTTCCTCCTTTTCCCCTTGATGGTCTCAGAAGCTTTGCCCGTATGTATTTTATTTGCTCATTGATTCAGCTCAGCTCTGGTTTAATCCAGAACAACAGGAGTAAGTGAGGCCTCGGTTTCTTTTTTTATTATGACGACTCCTTTTTGCAGGTACTGTTTGTTTGGAGATTAGGGAGGCCTGGGGAAAAGGGGCATTTGAAGCATGTCTCCTAGGATGCCTTATTAAAGGATGGCAGTTTCTTATCAATTCTCATCACACAGCTGTGGCCTCTTAATTCCTGTTGTTTCTCAATATGCATTCTTTAAGCATTTCCATGTTGACAGTGATATAATTTGTGGCATGCCCTCCCCCCTTTCCCTTTCTGTTTTCATCTTATCTGATTTGTTGTTGCATTATTTTTTGTTTTGGGGTTTTTCTCTGAACTTGCAGGGAGCTATTTTTAAGTTGCGCAAAGTTTTAAAACGGAAGAGAAAATAAAAATGAGCTCTGGGTGGAAGAATAAGCAGCAGATTTGGGGAATGCTGGCAGGCAAGAACAGTATGGACTCTGGCTGCTTTTCAAGGAGGATGGTCTCGTCTTAAACAGCCTCTTTTAAGACCGAAATGCAGTGCATGTGGAAGAGTGGTCCCGAACAGTGCTGAAAACCGGAGGTGATGAGGTGGCGTTAGCTAAGGTATGAAGTGTGTAAACCAGAGGCTCAGGGAGCAGGCAGCTGCAAACAGCTCCAGCACAGCAGGGTTCAGAGCTCCTCAGAGGGCGAAGATCCCTGGGCGAATAGTTGGCAAACCATGGCAGAGAACAGGAGAAGCATCGAGGGGGGCTAAGGGGCTCCCACTTGACACAAAACACAAAGTTTTCTCCTGATGTGGCTGAACCGGAGTCCCACGCTGGAGCAGTGTGCTCATTTAACTGGAAAGGAAGAATCCACAGGGGTGGAAGTCATGTCTAATGCATATTGCTCCCCCTGGGTTAGAGTGTCCTTAAGATGCTCCTTGGTCCCCTTCACCTCCACTCAAAATTGCCATTTTGATTGGCATGGGAGGCTGAGATGACTGCTGGAGGTCATTGCGTCATGCTCAAGTACAGACTTAATGTCCAGTGTCGAGCACCCAGGCTAGTCATGGCAACTTTGAGTTACGGGAAGGAAGCCACAGAAGGGACAGCAATACTACAAAACCTTTCAGAGCAAGGGAAGAGGGCAGGACCGGGAGCTTTGCTCCCTCTGGTGCTCTGGTGGCTGTTCACCCTTGGAGCTGGGTTCCCACACAGCACCTCAAGTTTCTTACCAGCACCACAGGGACCCTTTGGAGGGCTCTGCAACATCCCTGGAAGGTTATCGTACTTTGAATTTTTCTTTTTTTCAGTAGGTGACCATATGTTTAGGCATGAGAAAAATCTTGCCTCACCTCTTTTCTCAGTCTCTGTCATGACTTCCCAGATACATAGTGCCCACCATGACAATATGAACAGTAGGAGTAAGAAAAGAAGAAAATGAGGATCACTAGGAATATAACAGCTCACCAACAAAGTAGTTACTGTTACCAAATTAGTGACTATTAAAAAAAAAAATCATCTTCTCCCCCTAAAATTACCTGACAGCTCCTGACAGCCAGCTCATACGCTGGATATAAATTAAATAACAATCTGTAATAGAGCCAGTAAAGCTGCTAAAGAAAGCACCCACAGAACGTTTCAGACAAAATAAGGAAGAGTTTTCAATGGCCAAGACATTACAGCACCATCTGAAATTCCCTAATGTGTCTGTCCTTAGAAGGTCAATGTGGAGAATTATTGAGCAAAGCAAAAACAGATCTGCACAATAGAAACAAATAGGCATACAGAGAAAGGGAGTGACTTGGTACTTTAGCATTGTGTACCCACAGCGTGCCCATTTTCCTTGGCTTTGCTGCTGTTTTCCTTCCTTCTAGGCATTGCTACTTGAGTTTTCTCCTGACCGCTGGGGCCAAAGTGGAGCAGTTGTCCCCTTCGTGGTCTGGGCTTTCTTCTCATGTTGGAGTATAGAGTCTTGACTTCTTCACTTTAGTGAGATGTCTTCCCCACTTCCTAAAGTTTACCTACTAAATTCTTTCTTTTGAACATCCCAGTGTGACTCAACTATCACTGTGATAGGACTATTACAAACAGAGAAGATCCTGATAACCTGTGGGCCAGCCTGTGTGTGTTGATGCTCAGGTTGGTTTTGCTGACACCTTTCAAGGGTGAAAAGGCAAGCTAAAGATCAGGCTGACGGTTACTCTAACCCTGGGCCTTTGGTCTCATCTTGGCATATTTGCTCAGGTCACTTGTTGAAGTACGCTGTTGCTAGAGCCTGGATTTGCACTGCGGAAACGGATCAGGGGCTGTAGTTGGATGAAATAGGGATGGAACTGGAGGAGGGAAGAGGAAATTGCATCCAGCACACTGAGAATCACAAGGTGTGGTAACTCAAACATATTTACTGGTACTCAAGCTAAAACACAACACATCTCTGTTTCATTTTAGGGTTTTTTTGTGAGAATTTTCCATCTGAAGGAAAAACTGCAATACCTCAGAGTCAAGGGATCAGGTCCTTGCTTCTGGTTTTCTCGACTGTAAAAACCAGATAAAATTATTAGACTTTTTTGCTAACTGCCCCTGCAATTCTAGACAGATTTCTAAACCTGAGAATTATAAAAAGTTACCCTGGAAAGGTGCCTCAGGACATCTACTGCATCCCTCTGAAATGAGGTACTCTTCTACACATTTCATGGAGAGTTTCTGGGTCTGTTTTCAGTACGCTTTGGTGTTTGTTATTCAAGATTAACCACACAGCGTGTTGGTTGCTCCTCACAGGTCATATTTGCCAGCCTTTTGTCATTCCTTTTGCTCAGCTCTGGGCCCAGCCCACCTCATCTATCTCCTCCCTGAAGCATAGCCTCCAGTGCCAGACCCAGTGTCCAGTCCTGAGATTTGAGGAGATTAATATGAGTGTTGTGAGAAGCTGGATCCGAGGCCCACCCCACCACTCCCCCCCCCTCCCCGAGACCGTTACTGCTCCTTTCCCCCTTGGTATTGATGCTTTGGACACAAATCCCCCAGGCTTATTAAACATGCAGAGACTTAGGCATCAGGATGCTCATCTAGATGCATATGGCCAACTGCTAGTACTCATAAAATGCCAACTAACTTCATCAGCATCTAGTTGGGGGTTGGGTTTTTTTATGCTTGGGTTTTGGTTGAGGAAGTCTGGTTTTTGCTCACATCCACCTGAGTCTGATGACATAGGTCTCCTCTGAGCAGATCTCGCACCTCAGCCTTGCCAAAACTTGCAGAACAAGCACTGGCCTGTCTTATTTTATGTGTTGAAAGCTTGTTTTCAGGTGTCCCCTCAGTTGTGTTTTTTTTTCTTAGACTTTTCATATTTTGCCTCTTATTTTCCAATCCTTTTACTGTCAACACATGTGGGCATAGACAGATTCGTCTCTCCCAAAAGTACCTTTTAGACAAAAAAAGAGGACACTGCAGTGTGAAGGGTACTCAAATACACTGCCCCAGACACAGGTTCAAGTTCTGCCCCTGCATGATGTTGGTTTCCCAACATGCCAGCCAGTGCTATAACTACCAGGTTGTTCGGTCCCTTGCAGGCACCAGCCCCTTCAGTCAGGTCGTGCAAGGATCAGCTTTTCTATGAATGTTTTAGCTGAAATCCAGGAGAAAGACTGTTGCTGCCAAGTCTGGTTAAAAAGAGATGTTTACGTCCTGGAGGGAGCAAAGCTGAGGCTGCATAGTTTTGGATGATTAAATGGCCTTGTTATCTTGCTGGCTTCAGGAAAGCCTGTTCTTAGGCATTATGTTTTGAGCAGTGTTTTAGGGTATTTCTGACTTTTTAGGGCTCAAAATCAAGAAGAGTGCCAGGAGGCTGGACCAGCAGTGAGTCCTGAATTGACTGGGCCAGGCTGGCTGGGGGCACAACAGAGCTGGCTGCAGCGTGCCAGGGAGGGAGCATGCTGGTGGCAACCACAACCCATGTCCCACAGTGCTAAATATCAAACCCACGGGTACCCTGGTACCTGCGCGAGCCAGACAGCAGCTGCCTGTCATACCGTGGTGTCCAACACCTCAGCCGTGGGGATGGGAGCGTGGGGTGGACTTCCCTGGCATTGATGAAGAGCATGAAAGCAATTTTTTTTTTAGACATTAAGGGAAGCAAATTTCATAAGCTTGAGGAAATGCTCACCTGCAGTATCCTTCCAGATTCAGGCTGGGGATCTGAGCTGCTTCCATTCCCCTCTAACGCACCTTGAAGAAAAGCAGTGTTTCATTAAATAATCACTTAGTACTGACTTCACTTTTTCTGATGCATAAAACTGTGTATACTTAGTTATAATTAGATCATTTTACCCGTTTTTAAAGTTTGAGTTTGTTTATTTTATACACTTCAATTTATTTTGTCAGTGGTGAGCGTTTGCAATTGAAGTTAGGAAGCTTTCCAGTTTTCTTGTTGAGCACAAGGGCGGAAACCTAATCTTTGACCTGAACTTTTTTTCTTTTCACCAGAGAAACTTTGCTTACTGTTGTTATTTACAATTTTTGTTTTCTTGTATACTTATTCCTAGCTGTGAACAGGGGCGGGTTTTTTTCCATGAACTCTTTCTTTTGCTGGTCACAGGAGGTTGGCACTAAGCTGAGGTGTTGGTGCCCTCTAGTGAGCAACGTCTAACGTCAAGACTGCACGTTTCAGCCGTTGGTTGCTGCTGTGACCATCTTCTGGAGCTTGCCTTCTGGTTTTACATATTGATCAAGTTTGAAATACTAAAAAACAGGAGCCTGCACCTCTGCAACCCGCAGACATATATACTTGGTATATATAGCTGGATCTGCTGGTTAGTGGTGAATGGTCAACCAAGTCATGGTGTAATGTTTTTCCATTTACTTGTTAGAAGGATGTCACCTTTACAATCACTACATCACAATTATAATCCTCTATGAGCAATCTAGTCACAAAGAACTGGACGTCTGCTTCATTTTCCTGAAGGGCTGGGCTCATCTCTGCAAGTTCTTCCTGGAGAAATTAAGGCACTTATGTTTAATTCATTCAAATTAATGGCATGCACAGTGTGCATTTAGCTTGGAAAATGTCGACTGATTTTTCTCTAGTTGAGGTTATTGCGGCCAGGGTCTGGCAAGACTCTGAGGAATTTGGCCCTCATGCTGCATCATGCAGGGGAAAGCCTAAAACATGCCCAAGGGCTTTGCTGCTCTGCCCAACACAAGCAGGGAAACACTGATGGAAATAGGTTAGAGGAGCAGTTCGCTGCAGTCTTGCTAAAGAGTGATGTTGTGGAGACCGTGCACGGCACAGCGAGGTTCCTCAGAGGACCTCTGGCCTGTTGTGCGTGGGACATGGGCACAGGGGACAGAAGCTGCTTAACCCCAAATTGGCAGAGATGCTACTGGATAAGGCTAACATTAAACATCTTCTGTATCATCGAGACAAGTCATGTTTCCAGGTCACTCTGAAAGGGGCAAAGCCAGTGGCACAGCTCCCAGACCCTAGGAAATGAGGGTAGTGCGAAAAAGCGATGCCGAAATGAGAGGGGCCGCATAGTCCATGGCACAGCTGCCTCCTAGCGACAGCCTGTATCACACGTAGGAAGCGGCATAAAGAGGCAGAGAAGAGATTTGCTCCTGTGTTTTGTGTTTGTTTTTAATCAGCGCTTTCTAGTGTCTAAACACTTTAGTCTCAATTTAATGCCAATATATACCTTATTCTTAGACGCCCTGAAAAGGTTCCTGGGATGACAAGAGTAACAAACATAATGCAAGTCTTCCTTCTGAATAAGTGCATGACCTATTTGTCAAGAAAATGAGGCTAATACACAATTCCAGCTAGTCCAGACAATTATAGTCGCTGTACTGTAATTACTGTAATGTCAGGTGGATATTTGTTTCTACAGTATTCAACACTGAACTTGGCTGATGGTCACATTTCCTTATTCACAGACACTGTTTAGTTTTGACAAGGATTTCAAACTACAACAAGCCTAAATCATCCAGATTGCGCTTATGCAGTGACTGCTCAAGTGACATCCATGAAAAACAGCTGACAAAGTAAATGTACATAATGCACTTAACTAGCATGTTTTCTGGGACGCGTTCAGGTTAACTGCGTGGGTAGGTTAAAAACTGCCTTCTCCGAATGTGGCTCTACCAAGCAAATCCAGTCATGATCTTCCCTGTCAAACACAGGAGAAAGCAAGTAGAGTCTGCAAGTGGAGGAGGAGAAATTTGGCAGACCCAGGGAAGATTTCAAACCCAACACTGGGATCAGCACAAAATCTCCAAGTTCAAGAGCTACAAAATCCCCTTTCATACAGGAGTTGCAATATTTTTCCAAGAGGCAGCGCTTGGAGGCTGTCTACCTTTCCAAGTTCTTTCACAGGGAAAATGTAGGGCTTCAGTTTCTTGTTAATTTGAGGAAAACTGCAGTAGATTCAGATGACTCAGTTAGATTCAGTTATAGCCATGCCTGTTTATGAGAAGTAAAGAAAGCATTTTAGATATTTGAGAAAAGCAAGCCTATAAATAGCAGTACAATTCTGCTACAGATGGGCAGAAACTCCAGCCCTTCATCTGAACATTTCATACTTTGGGGCACTTGAAATCCGAGTCTGACATTTGCATCATTAAAATGTTTAGAGTCCACCTACACAAGATTGTAAAACACGCAAATTTCAGCAGACGTTACTTAAGTCATATCTTCTCTCTCCATTTCCCTACCTCTCCCTCTTTCTTCCCCCTTCCGCTGTTAAATCCTCAAGATTTTCACAGAAACTTCTTTTTATAGACACTTTTTATTAGAGCAATATCCCTGCTAAACACTTCCATGAAATTCTCTATTAGAGTGTAACCACCTACAGACCCTGTGGTATCCTGTTAGATTTTTCAAAGTTGATTTCATACAAGTTTCTCACTGAGCACATTTTAAATGTCAAATTATAACTCTAAGCCTGTGATAGTATATATAGTAATTTCATCCCCTTCCTTCCAGCTTTTGGAGGAAACTTTTTCTTCCCTTTTGCACACACAACCTCCACAAGCTGTCTGATGTTTCCCGTCATAGTTCACAGAGAAATTTGTCTCTGGAGAGATGCAAACCATTTAAAAAAAAAAAAATCAGCAATAAAAGGAGATTTTATAAAGTTACTATTATGTAAGGGAAGCTGAAATATTATGTAAGGGAAAGAGTGCTATGGAAAGGATGGAACACAAATTGTTCTGCAAACTTAACTCCTCAAGAAAGATTATATCCTTGAGAGCTTGCTTATTTTTCTAATAGTATCAGTCAGGTTAAGAGTATCATCTCTGCCTGAAAACCTTCCTGCACTTGTTACTCCAGACAAGTGAGAGACAGTGATGCTGCCACTGCGGCCATAAATCGTACTATGGCTGGAAGGTGTTACAGCTCTGTGGTGGTGAGGTCAAACTGAGCAGACAAAATTATGCACCCTTATGGAATCATAGAGTGGTTTGGGTTGGAAGGGACCTTAAAACCATCTAGTTCCACCCCTCCTGCCATGGGCAAGGACACCCTCCACTAGACCAGGTTGCCCAAAGCCTCATCCAACCTGGCCTTGAACACTTCCAGGGAGGGGGCATCCACAACTTCTCTGGGCAACCTGTTCCAGTGTCTCACTACCCCCACAGCAAAGAATTTCTTCCTTATATCTAATTTAAATCTACCCTCTTTTAGTTTAAAACCATTACCCCTCATCCTATCACTACATGAATGTATTTTTAAACACCAAGCTGGAGTGATACCTTCCTCTGTTCCTCCCTGTCCATAGGGTTCTGTCAAGTTTGTGTTAGAATAGTAACTTCCAGATACTTTTGAAATCTGGAAGCAGCATCTAAGACTATTTCATCAGGAGTCCTCCAGCTGCTCCATCCACCCTGCAGCTGGATGTTCAACTTCATGAAAATTAGCAGAAGCAGGGTTCTTGGAGAACCTGTGATACAGCCTTCCTATCACCACAGAAGTAAAAGCACTGTGCCACAGCTGCCTACCTTATTCATTGCTAAGCTCTGACAGTGTTTTTGCTTGTTTGGCATTTAGCATGTATATACCTCACATGCACAGTATACGCTGGATTAACATATGGACAGAATAGGCAGAGTGAAAGAGGACGTTCTGTGTTTCTAAAAGTTTCAGAATAGAAAATCCTCCAGAATGTGAACCGCTGGAAATTTAACAGGCTGGCTCTGTTCTTGAATAATTTTTTCCTTAGTGTATTAACAGAAACATTAATTTAAGGTTCAGTGCTGTTGTGACCACAGAAGCATTCTTACTGCTACAAGCAAAACGTTGAGTTTATACTGCCCTCTTCTGTAGTACATTGAAAATGAAAACAGAATTAAGGCCCGGAATTGTTCTAAGAAACAAAATCCTATTTAGTACTAAGGATCCTTCTATGTCAAGTTCTCCTTCCAGGTCAGCTTTTCTTTCTGGTTGTTATTTGTGAAAATATTGTCCCTAGCCAGAACATAGCATTTCATGTTCACTTTTTCCTTTTAAGTTGGCCTTTGCTAATAGCTCTTCTGCAGAGTAGGTGTTACTTCTCAAAATACCACTGTTACGTAAAGCCTGATTGATATGAGCTAAGGTGGGCAGAAAAAAGTTATCAAAATCTGACTCTTTGAAAGAGAAGAATGTATTTTTGTTTAAAGCAGTGGGAGGGCATAATTACCTGCACTGAGGATAGGAAAGATTTGAGCTCATGTTGCCGACATGTAGGTCTATAGAGAGCAGACCTCCCTCTTCGTGTGCTCTCCTGCGCCCAGAGGTACCGATCATGCAGCACGAGGGGTTTCTGAAATCCCATTACAGTGCCCAAACAACGCCACGCTGTTTATCCAAAGACCATTAGCAGAGTAATTACACCGCACGTATAAAGGTCTCTGAGCGCGTTCGCATTGAAGGATGCGCAGCACCTGTCTAAGAGGGGAGCAGCGAGTCGCTGGCCGGATGTGTGCTGTGCGCCCCGCTGCGCTCCCCGCGATGCCACGGGGACCCAAGCCAGCCTGGCTGAGGATTTGCCCTGCCGACCCTCATACAGAGAGGCAAATGGGGTGAGGAGGTCATGGATGAAACTGCTGAAGGATAGGGTGAAAACAAAAAAAGCTACTGTGAAGCCTCGACACCCAGAATTTATTTCATGTTCAAGGCACGCTTCTTGTCAAGGGAAAAGAAAGCAGCTGGAAAGCTGTGTTTTAAATGAAGACAGGTGCAAATTTCCAGCTTTTCTCTTTTAGGGGATTTTGTTTGGATCTAGCACTAAGTTTGAAAGGTAGTTCTTAAAGCCCTCCCTTTAAATCCCTAAGCCAGCTATTTGCAGCGTTTCATTCCTCTGAAACCCTGGGAATCCTATTTTCTGCAGTGTCTCCACTAAGCCGTTATCCCTTCAGCAGGTGTACGCAGGTTGTTTTGGCCACAGAGGGATCTGGTTTAGTCCTATGATTAGGTCTTTCCATGTAAGTTCATTAAATTCAGTCTGTCAAGAAGCCGTTTTGCTCACTCAGTAAATCCTAACAGGGAGCAGGAAGGACTTGCACGTACACAGCATATTGCAGCTCTGAGAGCTGGTCTTCAGATAAAGAAACCCAGTCAAAGGACTCTTTGCTGAACAAGTTAGTTTAAGACACGTTTTCACTTCCTAACGATCCTTCAATTACCGACTTCCCAACCAATAACGAGAACTGCCGAAGCAAACCAATTTGCAGTGGCACTACTTTTTTGTAATTTTGCTTTATAACCAATATTCTCACACAGAAATAACAGAGCGGTGATACTACAGCACAGCTCTCATCGCTGTTAGTCTATACATGTATATAAATCTTTTAAAATAATTTGTCAAAGCATTTAGTTGAAGTAAGGGTAACTTCAAATCTTTCTTTAGTCTCTGGTATTCCACTGGCTTTACTACTGCTAATATTTGTTCCAGTATTTTATTCCTGAGATGAAAATATGTATAGCAATTGGCCTGCAAACTTTTTCTTCCTTGAGCATTAGCACACCTTTTGCTTCTTTTTTTTTCTCCTGCAGTGAAGATCTTTCAGAAGTGTTATGGAAAATTGGCAAATTCCCTTAATGCTCTGCAATAGATACTCTTTGGGCCTGCCTAGCTCTGCTTTTTAAGAATTCTTTTTTTTTTTTTAAATCTGTATTAACAACCTGTTTTTTACAGGGATTCCCTTGTTAATTGCTCATACGCTGTCATCATATTTTTCAAGTTAAATTCAGGTTTCTCTCCTGTCATTCTGATCACGTTTCCTAGAGAATGTAAATTCCCTTTTGTTCTACTTGGAAGCCGACAAAAATGCATTTAAAAACTAGAAGTGAGTTCAAGCAGCAAAATTCAGATCCAGGTACAAACTTTGTCAAAGTCCAGGTATGGTCCAGTTAGGGGTGATGGAGGCTCATTCCAGCAGCTTGGATGGCAGAGATATTATATTGAGCAGATGCTGCCTGGGAATTACAAGGCAGCTGCAATCAGCCATTTGGGATTTCACCAGCATTGAGGCATTGGGGAAGAGCATATGGCCCTCATGGTCTTATGGCCACTTTTTATCATCCAGCTTCTTCACCCTGAGAGCTGGAGCCCTGCAGGCAATAGGGCAGGTAAAGACCTGCTGGTTAGGTTCAGAGGAAGGATGGGGTCTCTCTTGCAGCAAGGAGCCACCCCCGTCTCTCTCTTTCTGTAGAGCCAAGCCCCACTAAGCCAAGCCCCCGACTCGCGCAGCGCTCCAGCAAAGCAAGGGCACAAACAAGTTTTCACCACTGTTGACCAAAGCACAGCATTTTCCTCCACCGGGAACCAAGGCTCACCAAGAGCTCCCGCTCTGTTTGCAGTGAAAGACGGGCTTTCACAATAGAAAGGCTCAATAGAAGCAGTTGCTACGTGGGAGGATATTGAAAACAGTGATTGGCACCACACTCTCTTTCTTCTGTCACCTCTATTGTTTGAACCCCAAGAATTGCAGGAACATGGCTGTGGCTAAGTCTATTACACTCTTTCTCTTATTTCCCCACTCCAGTCATTAGCGTTTGAAGAATAACTTGAAGAAATCACACCCGTGGCAGAAGATTTGTATTTCCCAGCCCTTTACGCTATCGCAAATGTACGCCCACATCTCGTGGGTATAAAACCTACAGCCGCATCTATCGCATCCAGCGTCGAGGGTTGTGCGCCCACTCCACTTCTGGGACAGGATGGAGGAAGGTGAGCTGTTCCTGTGCTGGGGGTGCGTGGCTGGCAGCGTGGCTACCTGAGCATGGTGCTGAGCCCTTGCAATGTCCCCTGTGGGGCCACTGCCAGCCCTCCCGGGCTGGGGCTGTGCCTTTTCCGGCTGATCATACAGATGCACTCAGACATTGCCCTGTCCATAAAAGCTAGTTGATACAGTTGAGCTGGCAAAGAGGGGAAGCAAATCATGCTTGTTATTTGAGTGGTACAGGATGGGCACCCCATTTATTTTCTAGAGGAGCTTGGGGCCATGACCCCTCTGTCATGCCATGGTCAAATTTTTGTTGACCCAAAACCTCTGAAGTCCTTACTTGGAGTTTAAGGCAAAGCCACAGATACTGCTCTTAGAGGCTTCCCAGGCTGAGATGTGCTCCTGTTTTATTTCACCATTATGAAAACAGAATTAGAGCCCTCATTACAACCAACCCCTTCTGCTGGCACTTGCTGAAAGATTTGTCTAAAACTTGGCAGTGGTTAAATCTAGTTACAGCGATTGCAAGAGAAAGTACAGCTGCAAAGCTGAGAGTCGTACAGTGCCTCTCTCCTCTGCCAAAGGGAGACCTGGGAATTTATTTGTGATCAACATCATGTAAAGAATAACGTTTTCTCATGCCTTTGCAAGGGAAAGAATTGCTAATGGATCTTGTGCTTCAGCAGCATCTCTCTCCCTGCAATGTTTCCCAAGTGTGTAGGTAGAGCAGCAAGCCTATGGAAACCTTTTGTCCTTTTGTAAATTGAAAGAGAACAACTCCTGCCTGCTCACAAAGATGAGAGCCAGAAAGTTTTGAGAAAAGTACTATTAACCACTGACTTCTGAAACCTTGAAGAAAGAAAGTCAATAATGAAAGCCACAGTAGTCAAGGAGACAATGATACAAAGAGTCTGAAGGTAGGATTTTTCTAAGCCAGGAAACTGCAGTGGGTAGGACATACCTCTTGATGTATTTCTGCATGTCTGCATGTATTTACTGAGGTGAGAAGGACTTGGGGTTGTGCATTGCTCTTTATTATAATTGCCAGTGCTGCAGCAGTGCCTAGCAACTCTAATGAAGTATCAGGGTCTTACTGCAGAAGTCATTGTGTGAAGGAGGTATGAAAAAAAAAAAGTGACTTACTGTTTTAGACATTTCAGGCCGAAAATTGTATGAAACAAGCACCCAGATTGGCACTGTGTCAGCAGGTTTTAAAATATAAGTCCTGTGAGAAAGAAAGTATGTGAAAACCAAAGGTCACCTTCCATATATTTAACCAATAAAGGGAGTCATGGGGAGATCCTAAGCAAAGGGAAAGAAATGAGAGGAAATGTTAGACCAGCAGCAAGGGAAATGTTTGAGTCTATTTTAAAAAGCCTTGAAGCCTTGAAGACACCTTTCAGAAGAAATAAGGCCAGTTTTACTGGAGGGGGGGAAATTCCAGTATCAAGCTCTCAAAATATTATTTCCACCTCCATTCCTCATGTTCATATATTTCTAGCAATCTGGTCGTGGTGTTTCCATACCATTCTCCTTCTACTTAATATCTAATTGTCGCTGTAGTATTGATCTCCTGCCCAGCTGTGAGTGGTTTCTAAGCACAGCATACAAATCATCTAGGGGACTTTGCACTCTCTGCTTAGCAGTTTGGCTTCATGTGTGTGTGATATTTCCTAATTTCCTTTTTTTTTCCCCCAGTGTTCTCACTGGTTCACCATCACTCCCCTCTCTGACTTATTTTTCCCATCTTATCAAAGAGAAGCTTCTGCTGTGAGCTGAAGCCGTGTCTTTTTTTTTTTGTTTTGTGACTCTGCTGTTCCCCAGCCAGGGACAATGTTTCTGGAGATCAATACTTTTTATTTTCTGTGGCAGTATTTTCAGCCTTGTTGCTTTTCAGTGTAGTTCCTTCCCCATTCAGTGCTTTGCTGAAACCTTTGTCACAAGACTAATGCCCTGATTAATCAATAAGTAATAAGACTGAGCTAATTCCAGAGCTAAAGGGGAAATCCCAAGGGAAATACTCTGTATGCTCCCTTTTAAAAGTCTGTAAGGCCCCCAGCCTCGTAAAAGTTCACAGGGCTAATTAAAGGGCTTTACAGAGAGCAAGTATCAGAGGACTGCATTTTTGCTCTTCATCTTGACCAAAAGTAACAGACATTACTCAGTTCACAGCCCAACATGAAAATCCATTCCTTGCAGACATGGCTATGAGGTAGAGGATGTCAGTTCCAGCGACCAAATAACTGTGTGGATGAAGCACAACTTTTGCAGAAATCAAGCCCACAAAAAGGAGAAGATTCAGTTGAGTGGTGCTGTGCTCCTTTGGACAAGACATGGTAGAGAGGGAGGTGACTTAGCTGAGACCTGGAAACCAGAATTATTCATGAACCCTACTTCTCATACCAGAGGAGACCGAACAGTTAATCAGCCCCTGTAGGTCTGCTCTGCAAGGCTCGTGATTTTGTAGCCCTCTATTTTAGGATAACTACCAAAGCCATCTGCCTCCCAGGCTGCAGAGCTCCTGCCTGTCCGTAAGCCAGCTCGCGCCCATTTCCCTTCTGCCCTTGGCAGCCTTATTGAATCTTAACGCACAGGTCCCACCGTTTAATACAGATATTGCTGTCTTCATCTACTGTCAGCCTAGTTGGTCTAGGTCACAGCTCCTAGAAGAGGGGATGGTCCAAAGCCATAGGTGGCCGTAGGTGGTGCTTTCAGTTCACGTGGTTCATTGGCTTGTCTGCTTCTAATCCTTGGCAAGGAAGAACCCACGACTATGAAAAGCTATGCAGTCATAACTGTTAAAAAGTTCAGCCCTTGCTGAACTCAAGAGATGAGCAAAAGTTTTGCTGAGTGTGTTGTGAAAGTGCCTCTCCTCACCCACCCCCACATCTGAGGCAGAAGAGCTCAGGCCGAGCTAACAACGCTGCCGTTCTCCAGCGCTGCACAGAGATTCCGTGAGCTATTTCACCGTGCCCCACGATGCAAAAACACACATAAATAGTTGACATCCAAACACTTACTGCCTCTGTATGCGGCGCACTCCCCATAGCTCAATTCTGTACTGAACCTTCACTTTTTAAAAAGTTCATTATGTGGGAGAGGATAAAGCAGGGACAGCACAACCTTATTCAGCAGCATAAATGGGTTTCTCTGGCAACCATCTTCAAGCTGCATTACATAGTAGCTAAGTGCAGAAGCAGCTATATTTAGGTTCTGGGTCTGCTATTGCCCTGTCTTTTCCACTGCAGAAAATTAACATGTATCTGTGCATCTAGGGGTTGGTTTGGGGGTTTTTTGGTTGTTTTCTGTTTGGGGGTTTTTTTGGGGGGGAGGAGAAATCCACTGGTGAGGTAGGGATGTGTCTTTGAAATTTGAAAAGGTCTGCCTGACCAACTTCATGTTCCTTCCCTTTTCATGTTCAGTTTTTAGTGCATTTCCATTTCTTCATAACTTTTTTAGCCTGCTCCAGACTTACCAATTCATTTTGTTCAGCTGTGTCTGCACTGGGCAACAGGTGCTATCTGTGGTGCTCCCTTGAATCCTAAATCCCAGGTGAGACCCTTAGCCACATCCCAGCTGCGTGCTGAGTCAAGAGGTGGCTGGGGGACACTCCCCCACGCACCCTGTGCTGGATTGAAGGAAGGTGCAGGTGGGCAAGTAGAGATGCAGTGTGCCGCACTGGTCTTTCCAACCTGGGCAGTTTCGGGACCTCAACCACGTGGCCCTTTGCAGGGCACGGTAAGCCTTAGAGGACCTGGGAGTCCTGGTGGACAACAAGCTCTCCATGAGCCAGCAATGTGCCCTCGTGGCCAAGAAGGCCAATGGTATCCTGGGGGGCATTAAGAAGAGTGTGGCCAGCAGGTCGAAGGAGCTTATCCTCCCCTTCTGCTCTGCCCTGGCGAGGCCACTTCTGGAGTTCTGTGTCCAGTTCTGGGCTCCCCAGTTCAAGAAAGACAGGGAACTACTGGAGAGAGTCCAGCGGAGGGCTACACAGATGATGAGGGTACTGGAGCATCTCACGTAGGAGGCAAGGCTGAGAGAGCTGGGTCTGTTTAGCCTGGAGAAGAGAAGACTGAGAGGGGATCTTTTCAATGCTTATAAGTATCTAAAGGGTGGATGTCTAGAGGAAGGGGGCTAGGCTCTTCTCAATGGTGCCCAGTGCCGGGACAAGGGGCAACGGGCACAAACTGGAACACAGGAAGTTCCATCTGAACAGGAGGAAAACCATCTTCACTGTGAGGGTGACTGAGCACTGGAGCAGGCTGCCCAGAGAGGTTGTGGAGTCTCCTTCTCTGGAGATATTCAAAAACCCGCCTGGACGCAACCCTGTGCAACCTGCTCTAAGTGATCCTGCTATAGCAGGGGGGTTGGACTAGATGATCCCTAGAGGTCCCCTCCAACCCCTACCGATCTGTGTGAAGTGATGGCAGCCCGCGCAGCCTTTGTCTTGCTGCTGCTTCTAATCGTTGTCTTCTGGAGGCCCTGTGTGACCCTCCCTAATCAACTGCTTAGTCTTGGTCTGCCTTCACCCCAGGCAGAATTTATCTTTCTTGAACCCGAGGAATGAGAAATGCCCGTAGTGGTCCAGGCGAGTTCTCACCAGGGCTTTGCACCATGCTTGCCTTTCCTACACAAATATCTTGCCTGACACACAAGAAGGTCTTTGCCTGTGTGACCTCGGTGGCTCATGGTCACCCTGTCATCTGCTCGTGCTGCCTCCAGGAGCATTTGCCTACTCCCATGTTTCCAAACCGGAGCAGAAAGTCGTGGCACTCCACCTGACGTTGTGTTCCCTGACTGTGCAGTGCAGTTCTTCGTGTGTGGCTTCTTGATGTCGGGGCTCTCTCTCTCTACTGTCAGAGCTTCAGCTGATTTGATTCAATTCGATTTGGTTCTCTTCTCCCTCCTTCTTTCCCTATCAGTCCGTGCTGAGGAGGAAATCTCGCATGACATTTCTTCCCAGCCCTGCCCTAGCAGAAGGGATGCAATGGGTAATCATGTCCCATCCTACCCATTTGGCTCTGTCACTTTCTGGGAAGGAGGCAGGTACCTTCTGATGGGGGGTGAGAGCTGGGCATCGTCTCGAGATCATGCGACCACCTGAATAAAGCTGCAAAAAGCATGTCTGAACTGCGGTTGCTGAGAGTCTTCCGTGGTCACCCAGTGTAGCTGGGTTTCCACCGGATGGCAGACCCCCACTAGAGCCTCTGACGCTAGCAAGGCTCAAAGATCAAGCCCTCAGTCAGAGGCAGGAAGTGCTCCACAAGTAAATGGCTGCAAATCTTTGTGAGGTGACCGAGACCTCTTCATTTCCCCGTGGATTTGTTGGGTTTGTTTCTTGTTGGACTCCTTTTGAGAAACGCCAGAGCGGTTTCCCTCGGAAAAACATGCTGCACCAAAAGAGCCAGAGAACAAGAGTACTCCATCAGAGCCGAGGTCCATCTGGCCCTTGCTCTGTCTCCAAAGCGGCCAACCGTCAGTGTCTAAAGGAGAGCAGATGAGCAGTGCAGCTCTGCTTCTGCCAGGCGCCTGGGGGTGCTCATAGGCCTCAATGGCTGGGACCGGCCTCCCCTGGGACCCCCACCCAGACCGTCTCCTGCCAAGGGCCCAGGGGATGGGGTGTCTCAGCTCAGCCTGGGGCCTTCAGGCCCTGCCTCAGCCATGTGGTAGGTGTGCCCGTCTCTGACCCTCTCTCCTGCTCCTGGACGGGCCTGGGATGTGCAGTGCGAGAGTTGCTCACCTGGGTGGACCCCTCAGACCTAAGGTAGAGCTCGTCAGGCTCAACTCGATGCATAACTTAGCATAACCAGTCTAGTCTAGCCTAGCCTCCTCTAGTCAATTGCCGGTGCTCACCAGGAGTCGAAAACCACCGAGACTCTTATTTGCCATGGGGGTTTCCGCTCCAAAACCATTTTCAAGGACACAAATCAGAAAGGTTACAAGTGGAAGGAGGATTTTATTTTCTCTTATTTTAGGTGATTGTACGGGATTTGCCTGAATCCCGTCCAGAGCCGAGGCTCACAGGCGTTAACACAACGCGCCATGTGTAGCCAGCAGCAGGCTGATGCCTTCTTCAGTTTAGCTTGAAAAAACAGCCCTTGCAGCCTGGCAAAGGCAAGTCGCAGAGCTGCAGAAAGTAGCAGCAGGAACACAGGCCAAGCGAGCCCTGTTTCCTCAAGAGTGAGAACTTGAAGCACGAGGATCGTGACCAACCACACACAAAAGTGGAGGAAGAAGAAGAAGAATAGGAAGATGATGACGATGACGACAATGACGGTGATGACGAAGACAAGGTGTGTGGGACCATGGGCTGTCTTCCAAAGTATGACGCCTGTCGATAAGAAGCATCCTCTTTGCCCTGTCAAACTTGCTGCGCTGTCCTTCTTGGCCAGCGATGCAGGAAAAGCGCTCTCGTGCCTGCCCCGCGCTTGTTTTGCATGCAGGGAGAGCTGAAAAGTGGCAGCTCCCGGTGGTGCAGCAAGCCCGGAGCCCTTCCAAGCACCGGCTGTTCTGCACAGGCAAGAAGCCCTGGGGAAACGGAGCCAAGGGAAGAGCAGAGCTCGCTCCTGCTGCAAACTGGCCCGGGGAAAGAGAGCCCCAGGGAGCCAGGGCACAAGTAGCGCCTTGGAGGCACAAGAGCAGCCGGCAAGAACCTCCCTGACATGGCCCCGAGGAACCCTGACAAGGGGCTGTGCTCGATGTGACAGAGGACAAGACGCAACCCGTGGGGGCCACCCTGGCTGGGGGCCCGCCCTGGGAGTCTAGCAAGCTTCCTCCCCCCGGATGCGGGGCACGACTGCCCCCTTCGTGGAGCATGAGCAGCAGGCACCTGGCCAAAAGAGGGCCCAAAGGAGCCCTGGCAAAGCAAAGGGCCGTGCTCAGTGCTGCAGAGGAAGGCAAAAAACCCCCCGGCGATGCTTGCTAGCCCACCGTGGGGGAAAAAAAGCCTCCTCCCCCCAGCTGCAGGGCACGAGGGGCCATCTTTGCGGTGCATGAGCAGCAGCAGGCAGCGACCTAGCCAAAAGGGACCAGAGGAGCCCTGCCCTGACAAGTGGTCATGCTCAATGCTGCAGAGGAAGGCAAAAAACCCCCGGGGCCCAGTGCCAATCTGCCCTGGGGGAAAATTCCTTCCTGACCCCAGCCAGCGCTGGCGATCGGCTATTCCCTGAGCATGTGAGCAAGACCGGACTCCTCCTCCTCCTCCCACCGGCTGGTCACGCCTCCCAGGACCTAGATGCCCAAGCCCTACGCTCCCTCAAGCTGGAGCCATCTCAGGGGCTTCCCAGAGTGGCCAAATGCCCCCGGCCTGATCGACCGACCCATCAGGGGCAAGAATCCTTCCCGTGCCCCGTGCCTGGCAGGACACCACTGCCTGCTCCAGAGCACTGGCACGCCTGGCAACATCTCTGCACCCCATTGTTTACGGCTGCTGCCACTGGCTCCCCGCAGGGGATGAGGACGGCAAGCTCTGCAGCGCTCCTCCAGAAGGCATTCCCTTGCTCTGGCCACTGCTCTCCAGCTGAAAAGGCCCGATGGCCTCGGGCACCTCCGGGTGTTGCTGGTTCTTCTCATGTCTGGCAGCCTGGTCCAGCCTCCGGTCGGTCTTCCTCCCTCCGCCCCCTCCCTCCAAGGACTTCTGCTGGCTCCTCAAGGACTTCCTCTCGCGTGTCTGCAGGCTGCCCCCGGGCCGGCTCTGTCCCGACGACGGGAGGATGCCCCCTTTTATCCTCCCCGGGGCATTGTGACTGCTGCCTTGCCGGGTGGCGGCACTGTGACATAGGGGTGGCAGGGCCCCACCCGCCCCGTGCGCGGCCCCGCCAACTGCCCCCCCCCCCCCGCCCAGCATCCTTTGGAGGAAGGAAGGAAGGAAGGAAGGCCTTTGGGGTGCTGGCCCCGAGGATGTGCCTGTGCCCAGGAGGCTCTCCCTGCCCTTGCTGGCCGTGCGCTGGGCACAGCTGCTGGGCGTCCCTCTCAAGTCAGCTCTACCTTCGGGCTCTCTCTGGAAAGAAGGGCATGGCTGCCATAGGCATTCATCTGGTTTTGGGGGTGCCAGAGGGGAAACACAGGCTTCGCTTCCTTCTCCGTCACCTCTGCAGAGACGTAGGGAGCGTGCATGGTTTCCTCACCATTCCCTAGCAAGGCACCAAGGCACATTTGCTGCTGCTCCTCCTCCTCTGCTGATGGTGAGGTCTTCCTCTTGGAATGAAGGACTGAACTGGTTGGTGTTCTTGACCATCTTTTTCCTTGCACTTCAAGAGCTCTCGTCCTCCTCTGGCCTTCGCCCTTGATATCTTTCTTGAACCATATGCATGAATTTCATAACCATATGGAATTGAATAAGGGCAAATGTAGGATCCTGCACCTAGGGAAGAACAACCCCAGGTACCAGTACAGCTTAGGGGTTGACCTGCTGGGAAGCAGCACTGCGTAGAAGGACCTGGGAGTCCTGGTGGACAACAAGCTCTCCATGAGCCAGCAGTGTGCCCTCGTGGCCAAGAAGGCCAATGGTATCCTGGGGGGCATTAAGAAGAGTGTGGCCAGCAGGTCGAGGGAGCTTATCCTCGCCCTCTACTCTGCCTTGGTGAGGCCACATCTGGAATATTGTGTCCAGTTCTGGGCACCGCAGTACAAGACAGACAGGGAACTACTGGAGAGAGTCCAGCGGAGGGCTACACAGATGATGAGGGTACTGGAGCATCTCACGTAGGAGGCAAGGCTGAGAGAGCTGGGTCTGTTTAGCCTGGAGAAGAGAAGACTGAGAGGGGATCTTTTCAATGCTTATAAGTATCTAAAGGGTGGATGTCTAGAGGAAGGGGGCTAGGCTCTTCTCAATGGTGCCCAGTGCCGGGACAAGGGGCAACGGGCACAAACTGGAACACAGGAAGTTCCATCTGAACAGGAGGAAAACCGTCTTCACTGTGAGGGTGACCGAGCACTGGAGCAGGCTGCCCAGAGAGGTTGTGGAGTCTCCTTCTCTGGAGATATTCAAAAACCCGCCTGGACGCAACCCTGTGCAACCTGCTCTAGGAGGATTCTGCTATGGCAGGGGGGTTGGACTAGATGATCTCTAGAGGACCCTTCCAACCCCTACCAATCTTTGAATCTGTGACCCAGAACTGTTCATCCTACTCATAGAGCAGAGAGCTCAAACACCTGAAGGCAGGCTCCTGATTCCCATTTAAATCACCCTAAATGTCTTTGAAATTCAGAGCCTGGCTTTTTCAGTGCCTGGCAACACTTCAGCCAAAGAGAAAAGTCAGATGTGTGTTTACTGAACACCCTCAGCACCACTGTAGGGGCTTAATGCATGGAGATACGGTAATGGACCCACTTCTGATCTCAGTAGCTGGCACTTCACCAAGCAAAAGGGATATGTAACCACTAATTTCAAAATGTCCATGGAATCTGGGAGTGCAAATAGTTGCTAGAAAGTGAGAAGTATCACCTTTTGATGACCAGCCTCCAGTAAAATATCTCAGTTTGAGCACCCAAAACAGTGACGTCTAAAATCACGAGTCCCTTTTCTGAAAGTGGTTTTTCTATATATAGTACAAAGACATCATCAAGAGTAACATCCAAGGGAGTTAAAAATAATTCTGAAATATTCTGGAACAAATTAGTTATGAGGAACTTTTCTTGATGGTTTTGTAATTTTTAATTTTTATGTATTTCTTTAGGATCACTTGATTTCTGTGGTCATCCTTTCTCCCAGCTTAACACGGAGAGATAATTACAGCAGCTACTCTTAGAAGAGGAACAGTTAAACTAAATACTACAAATGAAATCAATGAAAAAAGATCTTATGATTCCAAGAATTAAGGAATAATGCACATACGCTGAAGGGACTTACCTACAAATGGTTACTGAAGACAATAACAATACTATTTATTTATTTGGCAGGTATATCTCAAATAAATAGTTATAGTTTGACATCCAGGGATTAGCTCATGGACTCATTATCTTTTGAATGAGCTTAATGTTTTTTAAATTACTAGATCAAGCCTCAGTCTGACATATGTATTATGTAAGTTTCCTTCCAACAGCCAGCCTATATGAGGTGCTCTCCTTCTCACAATGTCCTTGATTTTCTGCTGGTTATTTGACAGACTTCTGGGCAAACCATCAGCAATTTCACAATCCACAAAACAAGTTTTTGGCATAAGTTGCCACCACAATTTATGTATTTACTTATTGCTTAAGCTGATGTAAATGTTTTGTTCAGGACCGAAATGGTTATTTTTAGGTCCTAACTTATTCCATACCTTCTTCTGGAAATTGAATTTATAAAGAAATTAGTGAGAGGTGGACTGAATGAGGGGACAAAAAGCTGGGTGGAAAATTTTCTGAACCATCAGGCTCCAAGGGTGGTGATCATGGGTACAAAGCCCAAATGGCAGCCACTTACCTGCAGAGTCCCTCAGAGATCCATACTGGGGCCAGTGTTGTTTAGTAGATTTACTAAGGGACTGGACGAGGGGAATAAGTGTGCTTTCTGCAAGTTTTCAGATGATGTCAAAACAGGAAAGCAGTCAATACACTAGAGAGCAGGCCAGAGAAATGGGCCAAGATGAACCTCATGAAGTTCAACAAAGCAAAACACCAAGCCCTGCCCTGGTGAGAAATGACCCCATGCACAGCACAGGCTGAGGTCTGAGTGGCTGGAAAGCAGCTTTGCAGATAGGGCCTGGAAGTCCTGGTGGGCACCAAGTTGATCAGGAGCCAGCAATGCACCCTTGCGTCAAGGAAGGCCATCAACATCCTGGGCTGCATTAGCATGAAGAAGAAGTGATTATTTCTCTCTACTCTGCAGTTGTGAAACCACAACTGGGGTGTTATATCCAGTTTTGGCCTCTGTAGTACAAGAACGTTGACACTCTGTAGCCAGTGTAGCAGAAGGTCACCAAGAGGCTGGAGGACACGACATATGAGAAGAAGCTGAGAGAGCTGGGTATGTTCACCCAAAAGAAGAGGACATGAAGGCCAGACCTGCTGTCTGCAAACACTGAACCAGACTCTTCTTGGAAATGCATGCTGGAAGGGCAAAAGGCAACAGAAACAAGTTGAAACATGAGAAATTTTGACTCAATGTAAGAAGACCATTTTGTGACTGTGCGAACTATCCCTTCTGCTAGGCATCAGCCAGCTTTAATAACATGAATTGTACTTACCAGATATCTGGATTCAGAAAAAAAAGTGAAACCTCAGCACTAATCAAACAGTCATGACAAGAGCAAAATTCCTTCCCTAAGCCCCAGAGGGCTACCAGTATATTGGCCAAAAGAAAGGCATCAAACCTAAGGGCAAGAGCTCTTCATCCTATTGCAAAATGGCACCAAAAGACAATTTAAAATTCCAGGATTCTTTCAGAGGAAGACAGTGGCTTCTTCCAAGCCGTGTTCCTTCCCTCCTGATGGGGTGGTCCAAAAGGCTTATGATACAACCGTGTGTCCAACCCTGCCGCAGCCACCAAAGGCTGAACTCACTAAGGAGGCAAGAGAACTGCTTGACAAAAAACAAAATATTCTTTTCTACTCTTTGTCCTGACAAAAACGAATCCTGATCTTTAGAGTTCTGTACCTTGAAAGACAAAGTCAAGAGTAAAAAGTAAACTTTTGGTTCCTTTTAGGTGGCATTAACTAAATTGGAACTTTCTACCTCCAAAAAAATGCATGCAGGAAACTGATGTTTTTGTTGGCCGAAAGTTCAAACTGAAAAAAATCAGCCAGTTATGCGTTTTCCAGTTTAGGACTAGTCTGCATGACAAGTACTTAGGGATCTGATGCTAGTGGGTTAGGGATTGCTGTTACTACTGCTTACAGCAGTGGGGGGTTGTAACTCATGAGAGACCAACAACATAACAAGCAGATGAAATGTGTGGACTGTTGCTTACACAGCACCAACATATTTATAAAAGATACATATCTTTTTTAGGCTTTACATAAATTCTGTCACAGACTCCAAGAATAAATAGTCCCTCCCCCTGCCTTGCTTACATATCAGCCCAAGCAGCAAGTTGTAGCCTTATCTCATTTAAAAATGTTGATTCCAAAAGTCTTATCAGTTTACCAAAACAAATATTAACAAAGAGATTAAATGAAAGGATATGTTTGAATACTTTTCAAGAACATATGCGTCTAATATTTGCCTTCATTTGGAGACCAAAAAATAAATCAAGAACATCTCTCCTGATTACTCTCCAAAAGCAGCCAGGTGAGGGCTGGCTAACATATCTTCTTACCTGAATCAAACCAGCCATCATACCTTTAAAAAGAATGTGCACAATGAATTACAGTGAAAAGACTAATACATGCCCTTTTCCATATCATCCCACAAATACGCTGTGAGAGACTTATATAAGACGTGGGGTTTTTTTTAATTCTGTGTAGCTTTTTTTCTTTTCTTTTTTTTTTTTTCTTTTTTTTTTTCTTTTTTTTTTTTCTTTTCTTTGTCTGAGATGGATGGGTGAACCTGGCAGTGGTGCAGAGAAATTAACTACATGTTTTAAATTATCACTGTCTCTTAATCAAAGTACGGAATTTTAATAGGGTTTTAATTAAGATCTAGTCAAGAAAAGTAAGGATGTGGGAAATGCTAGTGTTAGACTTAGCTATTTTAGCAGAGAAATCACTGGAACCATTTTGCTGTTGTACCTTGCAGACCGCTGGATCAAGATCATTCAGCAATTAATACCACAAACATCATCATAAGGGGCTTAAGGTGTTAAGCCCTTTGATGTTGAGCTTACAGGGTTATTACTATGAGGAAACAGGGAGCAAAAGGAAAGAATCTCCTTGTGGTAAAATTGTGGTTTGATAGCAGATGGGTAGGAATCATCCAGAGCTTTGAAGTGAAAGCAGAGAAAAGATGCAAGGCTCTTTTCCGGACTGAGCTGAACCTACATGGCTGGGACATAACGTACTCCTGAGGAGGACTGCGGAAAGGTTTTATGCTGTGTTGTTAAGACAGGTGTACAAAAGTGCCTGGAGGGTTTTTTTCAAAGCCTGAATAACTTCTCTTAGATAGTAAACTGCTGCTTTTGATAACTTCCAAGTTCTTAAAAATGAAGCGAGAGAGGTGAAATGAAACCAGCGTGCGGTCGTGGCATCTGTTGCGGAGAGGCTGCGCGCCGGGCTTCCCCGCGTGCTGCTGCACCCAGAACAGAGAGAAGGCAAAGCCGAGTCAGCCCGACTGCTCCTTGGAAAACCAGCCCAGTAAAAACCGAGGCATACCCACCGTACACACTGCTTTCCCAGGATAGAAAGGGCAGGAGTCTATGTTTTTCATTAACCCATTAACAGTAAGAAATTAATCCCCTTTTATGTTTGAACCTGCTCTGCAGCCTGCTTGTCACCCTGCACTGCTCCCCGGTAGTTTTCTGTTGTTCTTCCCTCCCTCCCGGCTGCCTTGGGGGAAACGCCGAGGGGGAGGCAATGCCCTGGCCGTTCCCGCAGGCAGGGGAGGTTATGCGTGCTGTGCTAAATGACTCTTACCAGGACTGAGATTAACCGCAATTAGATTCACCTCACGCATAGTTTGACTGCGCAAGGATTATCGGGTAGCTGAGAGAAGCTGTTTTCCTCAGCTCTTGCCTCATCTTTAAAAAAATGCCAGGTAGGATGAGGACTGCTCAATGGTCTATACATAATGTACTAGCAGACAGTTTGCAAACATTTTTTAAGTGGCTTGATGAAGAAAAAAAGCTGCTGTCTCTGTGCCCCGCTGCACCTTCTTTCCCCCAGGACATCTCCAGCCTAACGCAGGGGTAGCTAGCAGGGAACAGGGGTGGGTGCCAGGGGATGGGGATGCAGGGAAGGGCTGTGGGAGAGGGAGCGGGCACTCGGCGAGAGTGCAAAGGCCTGGGACACCAGGCTGGGCTCTGCCTCCATGGCACGCCACCACGGTAGGGATTGCTTTGGTTGCAGCTGCCTCTAGAGGGCTCATTGCCTTGTTGGAGAGGCAGCAGCCTTTGTTCTCGTCTTACGCAGCATCGCTGCGTGAAAAATACTTCATGCATTGCTTTGCTTTTCAATCTTCCCTTTATTTCCACTCAAATCTCCAGTGGCTTGACCTCAAAACCAAAGATGCAGAGTGTGAGGGGTCTGTATGCCCTCACTCTGGCGTCACTGGGGTACAGCGCACACTCCCTGTCAGGGAGGCAATGGGGATTTGCCGCCTGCCCGCCTCCTGTGCCACTGCATCCCCTTTGCATCCTTCAACCCTCCAAAAATTTAAGGCCTTAAATGCTGCACTCCGTTGCACTTAAACCCTGCAACACATCTGGTCCTACTAGCACTTCCACTACAGAGCTTCACAAGATGGGCTGCCAGAGGCATAGAAATCCGAGACCAGTGCCAGAACCAGGTTTTGTATCTGAACAAAATTTCTGATCAGAAAAAGGTGAAACCCAGACAGAAGTCGTACTTATTAATCTTGTGCTTTCTGATGGCTTCATCAGTTAGATGGACCTATATCTCCAAACACTTGCAAAGCCTTGGAAGATATTCAAGACTGCCTTGCTTCTCCAGGACTAGTTGCTAAGTACGTACAGCATATTTTAAAGCTCTTTTTTGTGGGCAGTAGCTACACCTGCAATGAAAATTGTGAATATGCAGCTTTAACACTGTTAGCACTGTTTAGTCATGCTTGTGACTTTCCCTGTGAACTACACCATATTTGTCAGTATTAGATTTCAACTGCAGTTGTGTTGCCCATTTGTTTAGCTTTATCCTAATGCAGGATAACCAGCCAGGATTGCTTTGCAAAGCAAACAACTTAAAAGCTGAACTAGTGATTCTCTCTTGATTTTATAAGCTTCAAAAACCTCTGGAGTTCATCTCCCTTTGGTTTATACTAGTTAAACAGGATGAGATCATCCCACTTGCTGGAAGGCACCTCCTTACACAGAGAGTTCAGCCTAGCAAGTTTACTCTTGCAGCTTTTGCCATCTCCCACCAAAGTCAATAGAAAGGCTCTTGTGGCAAGGTTGAAACGAGGACAGACCATCAGTCCCCCAAAAGGCACACGTGATTTAGCAGTGGTGCAAGACTCCCCAGCAAGTCCAGGCCATGAGTGTCAAAAGCTAAGTCTGATAGCAGGAGATTGCTAGCAAGTTCTCAGGGCAAACCGACCTTCTCCTCCTCTGAAGAGGGATCTCCACCTGCCTTCCTCCACTGCAGTAGTATGTATATCCCTCTCCTTTGGAGACATGGCTGGTTGGGTTCATTCATCTCCCCAGGGAATGGAAGGAGCTTCTGGCAGGGAACAGCCCCTGCAGTAGGAACGAAGCTGAGACTGGCTACCGGAGTTCAATCCTCTGGCATAAATCAGTGAACACTGTACACAACGACAGTATAACAAGTCTTTCTTGAAGCAGGAGCGTGAGTCAAAGCAACAGGCAAAACACAAACACCAAGCATCAGAAAGGGAACAAACATCCAACTCGGCAGCACTGCATGCCAAATGCCCCGGCACACGACAGGAGACTGTCATGTTGTTGATGGTATTTTATCATAATTATGTGCAATTTGCTTACACATGTTGTTCAGCACAGATAAAATAATGATCAGCTTCTACTTGGCTTCTCAATGTGAAGTGACTATTTCAGTCCTGAAACAGCCCTTTTAATCTGCATTCCTTAGCGCCTCCACAGTGAGAGGGGGAATATTTGTACGGAGGTAGGCAACCGGACTACATATTTCACAGGCTGCCAGATTGATTTCGTGCACTCTCAGAGGACTCAGTCTCTGGGGACTGCTCACAATTGCTTCAGTGCCCTTGATTGATAAACTTTGTCTTGTGGCTCCATGCTTTGGAAAGCCAATTTGCATGTATGTTGCCAATGATTATTCACTCATTATTTTTATTAGGGAATCACACAGAGGCCTTTTCTGACAAGCTGTCCTATAGGTGCTCTGTGAAGATACAGCTTTATGACAGTTCTGCCACAAAGGTTTTCTGATGTCCAACAGGCGAACAAGAGCTTGATCACTCACAGCATTTACAGCTGCTGCAGAGCTAAAAAGAGAAAGATCCTTTCTGCAAACAGTGCTCTTTATTTGCACAGAGCTCACAGGCAGCCACATCTCTTGAGGGAATAGAGGGCAACACGATAAAGCCCTCATAAGCTAGACCACGTTCCTCCTTTGGGACCATTTGAGATCGGTCTAGATATTTATCAGATAATCTATGCTCCTCTGCATCATTACTTCTCAGCATCTGGAGACACCACTAATTTGTCAGGTGTTTGATATTCACTGTGATTTCAGAACAGTGCGTTGGCCTTCACTACTTAAAAAGCAAGCTCTGTTCAGTCATGCTGCGTTTACTTGTATGGTCTTTATTGATTAAAAAAAATAAATTGAAAGAACAGAGTTATTTGGAGAAAAAAAGTCTGTTTTGGCTTCCATAGACTCTTCCCTATGTCCTAGGACCACTCACAGTAGCTGCCTGGCACAAGGAAGGCACAAGGCCAGCTGAAGTTCTCCTGATAAAACTCCTCTGCATGTTTTGTTCTCCATTGCATTCTGCCCGCAGGCTACGAGCAGAGATCGGGCCAGAGCGTGGCTTTGGCTCTGCGATTTGGGGTCAGCTGGGACCCCGCAGAGTTCCAGCACTTTTCCAGTGGTGCGTGGAGGACCAGGAGGCGGGCTGCTCCCTTCAGCAGCCCCAGGAGTTGCCTTGCTCTGCACTGGCAGCCAAATGCAACAGACAAGCGGAGAGAGGGCCCTGAACTGAGAAAGTGTGTGCATCCCAGGCTGCCGAATGTGCCCAGCCAGCAGCCCGTCAGCATACCTTCCCCGAGGTTAAGGTTCCCTGGAGCTAGGTGCTGCAGAATCCATCCCAGCATCTGAAACCCCCTACCAGTCTGGCTAGGGTTCCCTGAACACCCCAGTGCTTATTGACAGTCACTTCCACTTTGAATCGCTCTAAGATTCAAACGCTGTGACCACATGCCATGGGTTTTGGTGGATTTGACTGGCCTCAGTCTTCCCATCGGGCTCAGGATGAAATTTTTAACAAAGTCTTAGCAGAACTGGCCAGTCCTTGAGAAATGGTTTATTGCACAACTGGCTACTTCATGTTAAAATGAATTATGGAGCCATGAAGATAATTCATAGGAGCATATTAAAATAGTCAGATGTTTCCTCGCTGTGTTTTTGATCTTAAAATTGATTGAGCATTCATCATTCTTTCCCCTTTAAATGATGTAAGGTAACTACTGTATAGCTTAAAAGAATTCCAAGTGGCAATGAGAATTGTACTCTGTAACATTCCCAGTTAGTGGTATGCTTTGAGACTATAACCATTAACTTCATAACCTGATAACCTTCTATTTTTTTATTGCTCTGTTTCATGATGAAAGACTTATGTATAACAATTTATTTTGTTTCATATCCTTTATCATCAGAAGAATACATGAATCCATGAAGGATCAAGTTTCCTATGAAGAAATGTGTACTGTCTTACGCCGTACATTTCAGTCTCCTGAAATACAAGGTCTAAAAGCTTATAATTGACTACAACATGTCCCTTCTTTTTATTAGCCTATCAAACCAAGTGGCAGAAGAGGGGCTTTCACAGAACAGGTCAGTTTACATGCTTTCAGTATAATGTGGACTGCTTTATTAAAATATTACAGTAGTGATTGCGTTCCCTCAGCCTCTGTAATTCGTTGGATCAAATTTTTAAGACAATATTAAAGTCATCACTAAAACAGTGTCCTAGCTACTAACATAGCTAAAAAACTTGTCCAAAACCTGTCTTTGCCAGTGCCCAATGAGTAAGCTCTATTTTATAGCCTATCTAGATAAACCTCATTACTGTGAATATAAACTCAGAAACTAATTTAGTTTCCAAGTGGAATATAAGCCACATTATCAGTACAGTTCATAAAATGAATAGCTTCCAGTAATATACCAAAACCTCCTCCCTTTTCTTGGTGACTGAAAAGTTAGAGCAGTAACAGTGAGCATTTGAGAGGTTCCCTTCTGGCTCCACACTCGTTCAGGGTGATGGAGCTGAGCTTTGTTTAGTGGGCCCAGTTTCCTTTCCATGCTGGAGAGGTTGTGCTCGCGTGCAGAAAGCCCACTTCCCTCCACTTGCAAAAGAGCTTTGGGTAAATTCATCTCAGCAACTCAATGAGACTAAGTTGGGACAAACATAGTGCTGTCATAAATTTACTGATTTTTTTCATAGAAACATCTCACAGCTAAACATATTCTATTGGTACCTAGGGTGACTGGCCAGAATTGGTTACGTGTAGGGCTTTTTGTGTGTGTGTGTGTGTATGTTCATACTATATATATAAAAACACAATATAAATACATTTATCTCCTAGGTGTTCCTTTATCACGTGCTCAGCTGCCACTTCTGTAGGATAAAAATGCTAGTTAATACTATACAGTAAGGAAACCAATATTCACTTGAAATTCTAGACGTCATCCTAAAGCTTATGGATATGCTATATGCAGAATGCAAGGTAGTGTTCTGCTTACATCTCGGAGACCAAAGCTTTAATTTTTAATGTTGCAGAGATGCTCTTTATCACTGTCTTCCATATCTTCAAGCATATCAGCATTTCACAAATGTTGCTAAAACAGTTGCCCAAGGTGCAGCTGAACATCCGGATCACTCTCTTCTTCCATTAGTCTGAGTATCCAGCATGGCAGGATTACATGTGCTCATCCCCAAAACTGTTCAGTTTGATGCCAAAGTGGGAGTGAAAGTTTCCTAAATACTTCAAACCTTTGCTTTGAATTTGTATAAGAGGGCAGAAATTCAAATTGCTTCAGGCAGGGAGGCTGCTGCTCCCTCCTAAAAGCTGCTAGGTGGACTGTTTTCAGAGGCCACCACATTTCTCCCCGCCAAAGCAAAGTGTGAGCACCTAGGATGCAATAAATTTAACTGCTGCAAGTGGGACGTTTTTAGAGAAAAGTTATTTAATGTACCTCAGGGAAGAAATATTTCATGCAAGCTCTCTGCTTAGGACAAGATTTTGTCACTGGTATTGTGTAAATCCTACAGTGAGTCAAAGACCCGAGAATGGGTGAGAGGATCCAGATGACTTAAAGAAATGCATGAAATCACTTAAGCAAAAAAAGAGCCGTAAGTGGACTGGGCTGTGTGCGCCTGTTCACACAAGTATACTTTCATTAACACCATCATAAATGAAACAGTATGATCAAATGTGTTCAACAGCTTCACTCACAGTTTGGCCTTAGCTCTGGATTTGAGAAGGTCCTGGCACCTGAAATTTCTTTTCCAAAAATGTAGCTTACCAAAAATATCCTCCCACTTCCCTGAGTTTCCCCAGCCCCAAAAAAACAACCCTGTGTCCAGTGCACACATAAGTTATATTTAGCTCTGCATCAAAAACGTGAAGCTCCTCGGAAAGAGTACGAGCAGGATACAAACCACTCTCTTCCAAGTGTCAGACCTAAGACATCTTTATTTATGTATACAAAAGCTATCACAGACCATCTGCAAGGGTTTGTTGGGGTTTTTTTCTAGTCTCTGTAAGATTTTAAATATTATTCAGGACTACTTGCTAAAATTTCACTTTTCCACTAATTCTTGCTGCAGACAGAAGCCAGCTGTGTCAGAGGCAAAGCCTTCTGCACGCTGGGAAGCTCCATCCACACATTCTGCGTGGCCCGGCACGCTGGTGGCAGGCGGCGTGGCTCACTCGTAGGAGCAGGACAAAACCGCAGCGATGAAATCCATCAGGCTGAGGTGGCAGCCAAACTCTGCAGACTTCTGCCTTCGTGTTTTGTTCTCCAGCCTTTTCAGTACATCACCTAACAGTAACAACTCCGCGTGTAGAATGCCTGTGGTGCAGGAGAGCAGGCTTCCTCGCACAGGGAACCTTTTTATAGCACTTTAATACTTCCATCAGAAATTATTTGACTTGACACGTCAAGATGATTAACTCAGTCTTTGTGAATGATTTGACCGACAAATACTGACTAATGAAAAATGCCTGGTTTTCTCTGCATACTCTCACCCTGACCCCTGACACATATCAACAGGTAATAAATTATTTTATTCCTGTTTTCACTTCAACAAATGTCCCTTAGAGCATCAATTTAGCTCATTCATAGGAACCACTTGGAGTAGATATCTGAAAATAAATTTCTCTATGGCTATAAAAGCTTCATTAGCTAAGACTGGATTCATATCAACATTTCAAAAGGGAGTCCCTTTTCACTTTCAAACGATCCTCCAGTCTATCAACTTTTACATCACTCCTAAGGGCTGGCTCTAAGTCAACAGCTTCATTTCCCAAGTCAAGTAGCAGCACACTTACTTATGCTGCTGTATGTGGGCAGTTTGCCCTGGAAAGCCCTATAATTGGAGGAGTTTAGACAAGAACTCGGCAATAAATTGTCCCTGAATAACGAACGTACGTACATAGAGACAGAGGAAGAAAGCACTTTGCAAATAATAGGATTGAAAGCAATAAACACTCACAGCATTCATGCCCATTTAAATGGACAGATGGAGCTGTTTGGGCCTATCAGGTCAATAATCCACAAACTAAGAAGGATTTATGTGATAGACCGTAATGGCTGAAATCCACTTTAAAAAGGAGGGTTACAATAACTTGGAACAATGCTCGGTATATTCAGGGGGCTGATGTGGTAAATAACCTTTTTGAATTAGCAGAGTTATTTAAAAATCAAAGGTACAGGTGAAATAACAGGGTTTTTAAATGCCTCTATTCCACCGATCTTCAAACTAGCTAAGCTTTAACACCGAATGTCACAACAGTGAGTCAGAGGCAGGCTGGCAGAGCAGCCCTTCCCCGGGGAGCGGTGCGGGGCCAAACCTCCCTTCTCTCCCCGACTTGAGGAAACCAAACGTGCAACCTTGGGATGCAGTGGGAAGCTGCTTACTGCGGGTGCAGCACACCTTGGTTTTTCTCTTTCCCTTAGCTGACCTCTAAGCAATCCCCGAGCTTTCAGAGGCTCCCACCTGCCCCAAAGCAGGGCGAGCCCAACCTGAATGAGGCTACCCAGGTGCAGTCAGAGCCCTGCGGATTCCCTGCTGGAAGGGGCAATGGTGTCCACCTGGTCAGAGTGGGTTGCCCTGAGCTGGTTTGTTACAGGAGCAGGGAAGGTAGGGTTTCTGGAAATTTTTCTTCTTCTGTTTGCTAATCTATTTAGCAGCTTGATCTTGGGTTAGGAAAACGTGTGACAGAGATTTCTTGCATCCTTTTTCAGGAGAAGAATTTCTTGAGTGTGTCATGAAGCTGATTTAATGAGGTAGGTAACTGTTTATTTTATTGCAACACCTGGGAGTGAGCCTACAAACAGTAGCAAATGTGAGTTAAAGCCCCTTTCTACCTTGCTGGGTAGCAGTCTATTTCTCTATTGTCTTCTCCTCTAAAGAGCCTTTCCTATTTCCAGATTCTTGGCTCTGGCCTCCTTAGAGTTTCCTATGACTTCCCTCAAATTTCCTTCCTTCTCCAAATTAATTGTTTTTTCTTCCTTTTAACTAGCTAAAATACTGGAAAACTTCTTTACTGCAGTCATAGCAACAGTAGTTTCCTTTCTTTTTCTGGCTATGCAATAGCTTGGAAATATTTCATTATGATTGTGTCTGTCAATATTGTTACAAGGCATTAGACCAGCTTTTCACTAGCTGTGGAAGACATGGCCTCACAACAAGTTAACAAGAGAGGTGGATTGAATGGTGTTTAGAAGCTAGGCTGGGTATGAGGAGTATGGCCTGAACCTCTTACAGGGAGGCAGTTCCCTTCACACAGAGGGGTGGGCAAACTCTCCAGTATCCCTCTGGTTGCACCAACTCATCTCAACTTCCAACCCAGAGAGTCAAGCTCACGGTACCTCTCTTCCTCCTGCTGATAAGGAAAGTCAAATGAGTGATGTTTGGGGCACTCGGATACTCTGGATACAAGTGTCCCATTGAAAGTGATAAACAAATGCAGAATAAACAGAGGAGCCCCAGGGAATGCTGTGAGCTGCTCACCAGCACGTCCCTGGATGTGTGCATATTGATCCTCTTCAAGTCACGAGCTGTTCTGCCTGCAGCCCGGGAAAGTATATGGTTAAACACATAGATCTACTTTTTTTCTCTTTGTTGCTTTCAAGAAGTTCAAAAGACTTACACCCACCAGCAGCAGAAATTTGTGGGAGCTGAACAAAGGAAGGGTGCTAGGAGTTTGTTAACCTAATCGCTTGTGGCTGGTTCTGCGTGCTTGTTCCCCTGATGTGTGAAATATATGTGTATGTATAAAATATAAGCAGCTTGAAATGTGTTCTTTTTTAATATATGTATATACAAATGGAGCCTAGTCTGTTCCAAAATGTGTTTGAACTACAGAAAAATGAAGAACTGGACTTCAGTGTGAATTTGGTTGCTTATTCTATTTGCACAGAGTAAGGCTGGAGGGGGAAGGGGAAATAATGGTAACTTGATTGGTCAGGTGCTTTCTGTAAGAATGTATCCCTTCTCTTAAATGTTCTTTCTGTTGTGTTTTTACTCAGCCCTTGTTTCTGTGTCTTTACATCAATAAATAATACCTGTTTGGGAAGACGGGAGGGGAAGAACCCTTCAGGTGCCTGAGAGAAGTCACGTTATTTCCAAACACAGGAGCTTTGCAGATCTTGCTTTATTTGCTCTCTCTGATGATCAAAAGGTCAGGAACAGCATCTTTGGAATGTATGAAGCTTCTTCTCAATTTCTAAAACACTGTCATTCTTTTTTTCCACTGAGCAATGAAGAAAAATCCTATTTAGAAAATCTGAAGAGGAGAAAGGGTTGTGGAGGCCTTGCTAATCTTAGCAGTTCAGCATACCTGGCATTCATAGTCATTCAGTGAGAACCTGAACAGATACTTCACTTAGTCTCAGAATTAAGGACATGTTTAAATATTCTTTTAATTTGACTCCAGGATTACAGCTGAATGTGAAGAGGGGTTTCATGATTTGCTGACAGCCACAGGAAAATAAAGAAGTAATTTTGATTTGAGACAATGAATATTTAAACAAAAATTCACAGAATTAAGAACTAAAAAGAATCACTTGCGGTGAAGAATTGTCTTGATTGGTCTGGAATGGAGTGGTGTTTTCAATCTGAGCTTTCTGAATAATTTTTAAATACATTTTGAAAGTCACTTCAAATGGAAAAGTTGTTTTGCACTTGAAAAGCAAAATACACAACTATCAAAAATGTAAAAGTACAATATTTTTACTTTTTCAAGTTTGTTTGTCATGCACCACCAGCCCAATGACAGAACAAACACTTTGGTAAAAATTGACCCACATTCAAAAAGATATTTCTGTAGCTCTGTATAGAATCTTCCTAACTTGATGTTTTGGACAAAAATTGTGTCCAGCTATGAGCTGGATGTTGCAGGAAACATTAATAACAATTTACCTCTATAACCTACTGCCCTGCATAATCCTTCAAAGGTCAAGGTATATACTGGCTTAGGGAGGTTATCCCCAGCAAATGGATAACTCATAAGTGAGCAGAGCAGCGAGACAGGCAGTGTGTCAGTGTCAGCAGGAAGATAACAGTCTGTGATGGCAGAGCAAGAAAATTTTTAAATGGAGCTATTTGTCATGTACGAATGCAGCGATGAACACAGAAGTCTGGATAAAGCTGAAGGTTGAATTTCTGATACGTAGAAAGGGTACATGTTCACTGACAGCGGGAGACTGAACGTCACTATGCAGGCAAAAGTATCTTGTGATGAGGGCAGCTAGAAGCAGCAATAGCAGAAATACCAAGAGCTCCCAGGGGAAACCCTGACCCCATTGAACTGGCTGGGAACTTTGCCCTGTGATGTACTCTGCTGCCTTCCTCTTCGTTATGGGACCCAGGGTATTTCTGCGTTTGTGATTCTGAGTGTGCCTCCCAGTTGCATACCAAATAGGAACTTACCTGGGCACATGTTTCATTTTCTTCTTTGGCTGTGTCCACACCCCCCCCCCCCCCACGCAGAGGCTGTTTCACATAGAAGACCAGCTATGACAGATGTCAAACCTCATTGCCTTCTAACAGGTCCCTTTCTGGGTGACCAGGAGATGAAAATGTTATGATATGCCATAGTAGAACGTCATGTCCCAGAGGAACGAGGAGTCCCTCCTTCTTGCCCCTAAGCACATTTTCCCCAGGTGATCTATAGGTAAGTCTTGTATAACAATAGATCAACAGCAAGGAAATCGACTCATGTTGATTATTTCAAATTGTATGAATGCATTTAAAGTTTTCATATGTGAGGGGCAGATTATTATAATCATGAAACTTTAAGCTGCTATTTATAACTAGAGCTAGCCACATCTGTTGCCTCTGAGTTCAGCCCCTTTGTGCAAGGGTTAGTGTCTTTACTCGTTGCAGAATAGTATGATCTCCACACCCTCAGAGCCAAGGGCCGTGATACCTATGAATCCCTCATGCTTAGATTGTGGGCACCTACAATTTATCCTGAGCATGCAAAGGTCTTAAAACAATATGAGCAACAGAGAGGAAAACTGGTGGAGGAAAATGACTTTAGGTGTTTTATCTTACCAGAAGATTTTATTTTTTTTCAACATATCTTGAGGACAGGATGATAGAAGTTCCCTTCAGCCTTTTTCAGTTGAACCTCTGTGACAATCTACTTGGCTTTTTAGCATGTTGCTTGTGGACCCTTTGCACAGTCACTGGAGCCTCCAAACAAACCAAAGAAATTCTAGCAGCTTGGCTGGAGCCCAGAAACAGCCTTTCCATAGTTGAGAACTCAGGTTTTATTGCAAATTGACCTGAGGGCGTTTATCAGTGGGTAGCTTATATTTACCAAGCATTTCAGACTTTGCCCCTGTCTTCTGATTAAATCAAACCAACATAGTCATACAATCAACATCATAAAAAAACAGGTCAGCATATACTACTCATAAATTATCACAAAGCATCTGTCACATGCTTAATCTGCTTTCTAAAGTGGGGGGCTGTCTTTGCTTAAGCCTGTGTCTTAAGCTACTGCTTTAGCCCCCTGTGGTTGGACAGTGCATGATTGGAGGCCAAGATTACGTGTGCTTATTCTACAACACGCGGCGTAGAAGCAGCTGACTCGTTATCAAGCAGTATCTCTGAACAGGTTGTTTAAAGCTTTTAACGTTGGTCCTGAAAAGCTAGGATCCCTGCTGGCAGCCCTTCATATTGAATAAAACTGAGAGGGGGTAGAATTGTTTACTTGTTTTGAGATTGGGAAAAAGATACTTTGAGGTATGTGGAGAGGGTTAAATGAAAAAATTAAAGGTTTAAAGATAAAGCAGAGGTGGGAATTAAGGAATTGCTCACTCTTTGGTCTGCAATTGTCATGTAACATTTTAGGGCATGGAATTCTGTGTGTTTACTGGATTTGGCACATCTCCCTTTACCTCTCAAAGTAAATTGCAGAATTTCCTTCTTCACCCTGTCTGCTGCAATCATGGTAAATATGGAAGGCGGGGAAAGAACTCACGCTTTATGCTGTGCGTACTGTGAAGGAGAAGAAGATGTAGTAAAAACTATGTGTCTGTTGACGTTCTACCCCCCAATCATGCCACTGCACCTGTGTGAGCTACCAAAACCTTGGAGGTAGACAGCTGAAGAATATAGTACTCCAGTTCTTTGTCCTCCTATGTCAAGTGAGGGAATGGGATAACCAAGCTTTCACTCCAGCCTCAAACTCACCTGTTAACATGCGTGGCTCCTGGAACGGCTGCAGAGAGGGCGTGATACCCGAGAAGGTCAGTGTTGAAAAGTATACCTTCAGTATTGCCTCTTGTTCTAAACAGTCTAGCTCAGGCTGATCAGACAGTAGAGAGTATTGCATTTCATTTTAAGGAGCAGCATGATATCTGCCTCAGGACAATCCTGGTTGGGCCTTCATCACGAGCATCGGACCAGCACCACTAACCAAGCCAAGAGAACATCAGTTTGACCACACCGATTTGTCTTTTGCACGTCTTCCTAAGCATAAATGGAGAATTGATTTTAACAAAGGTGTCTTTACAGGATTCTTCTATGGTGTCCTGAACAGTGTCTATCTACAGAGGATCTGTCCTTTCTGGTAAATGGCAGTATCACTTTCACCTCCTATCACCTTCATTGCCCAGCCCTGATTCCCTTGAGGACACATGTTCTGCAGTGAAACAGGATCAAGCAAAATGTTACCAGAATTGGGAATTGCTGCGCTCACTGTAATGCTTCTTGTACTCAAATCATATTCCACTTTATCAGTGGAAAAAGCAGGCAACTGGCTTCCATAAAGGCTGTGACAATGGACCTGTCAGTCACCTCAAAATTTAACTCTGCAAAAAATAAATGGGTTTGTTCAAATCTTCTAGGGACTTCTTTCACTGCAATTGCATATATTTGCATAGTGATTCACAGATAAGTGCATGCCAATAGCCACTTCTGTGAACAGATGTTGACAGAAGCATCAACAGAACTATCAGAGTTACGTGAAGAAGTATGTCTTTTTGCATGCACAGAGAAATGCATAATCTAGTAGTATGCTGGAAATTTCAGTTAGTTCTGCCTTTCAACATGTGTATCGAGTCACTTCATGCTAATCAGCCTTTCCACAAGTATTGATGCTTCTCAGTAATATCAAGCAAGAATTTAGAGTAAGAAGGGGAGAACCAGGAGAGTTATGCTGCAGAGATATTGGTAATAGAGACGCTGCCTGCATATTTTATGACATCTTATTAAAAAAAAAAGTAACATTCAATTTAAAATGGTGTGTTTGTCAAATAGTGCAGTGATTTAATATGTTCTCAGTCATTATCATAACAATAACGTAGCAAATATTGAAATAATTACCTAAAACCTCCAACATTTGGTATGGGCTGTTTTAATAACAGGTTTGAAGGAATCCACCCGGCTATATATCTCCCTTGCATGTTGGTGTTACCAAGATGAATCCTATGAAACAAGGACATCGAGTAGAGAGCTGTCACAGACCAGCATGATATAGTGGAAAAGAGAACAAACTTTGAAACAAGTCTCAGCATCCTTTATGCAGTAAAAATACTTGTTAGCTCAAGGGATAACCTACTTTGCTGGTGGCAGAAGCAAAGGAGGCTTTTATAAACGGTCATAAGTTTCCAGACACTAACATATTTTTCAGACCAAAATGCAATTAAGCAGTATGTCAGGGAAGTGAAATGCATATAATTCTCTCTGGTTCTGTTCCTCCTCTGTTATTCTGAAGCAAGCCAACAGTGCTACTCCAGCAACATATCAGTTTCTATAACTAAATACAAAATCTGAGATGCTCTTAGACCACAGAGGTTTTTTTTTTTTTTTGAGGTTTCTATTGTGATTAACATGGACTCTATCCTCTTTTATTTTTATGTTCTCATTGCTGTTTTCTTTCAGATTGTACATAACTAGCATTCTCTGAACTTTTTGTTTCATGGGAGTACAAGATACTGGAAATCTTGTTTCTCCTTTTTAATAGTCTTCATCATGCTTTTGCTTATGATTAGTGCCCAAGAAATCAACTTTTCTGTTACTAGAAACAGTCTAGTAACACTTTCTTTTTCTTTGTAACATGGCAAATCATCTGACACAGACCCTTACCCATCTGGAGGTTTGCTTTTATCACAGACAGGAAGCGAGTGGCTTGATGAGAGCATGCTAAAAATGAAGCAGAAGGGCAAAAAGAAAAGGGGGGTGGGGGGAAGATACTAAATTCTTGAAGATTTGTACTTAAAAAGTCAGGTTCGGAAGTCCTGTCCTGAAGGTTAACTACTCCAAATGTGTACTGAGGGTTACCAACAGAGGCAAGCTTTTGGTAATTTTGTTAGGTATACTCTTCTTTTACTGCCAAAATGGGTTCCCACGTGAGACTCTGAATACTTGTCTCAAGTTTTGTCCCAATTTGCAAACCTTGGTATTTTGGGGGTAGGAAGGAAGGAGGCATACACAGTCACATAAAATTCTCAGGTTTAAAATCCCAGTAAGGGTTTTTTCTCCCATTATTAAAAATGGTAGGGGCCATTTACAAAGACACCTGCTGCAGATGAACACAAACTTCCCTACGTGTCATAGCTAAAGCCAAGAAGTAGAGCAAATTGCTGCTTCGCTAGAGTCCTCGTACGGATCTGCCTAAACAGGGGGATCAGCTCACATGAAGGAAAATGCTGCCTACGTTCACGTAGATAATTATGTATCTGCGAGAGCCTGTATCTGAAAGGGCGTGCGAATTCCCTTGCAGTTCTACTAGCTTGGGGGATCTCTTGTGTTTCCTACTTGCAGACACAAGAATAGGGCTAAAGGTCTTCTCTCTGGTCCTTGATTATGGGCATTTTTTTATGATACAGGCACATTTTGTTTTCTCCAAATCTTACTACAAACCATACTTCACATAAAGTTGATCAGCCTGATTGTTTCACAGTGTCCTTTCCATTTCAGGAAATTTCAGCAGGAATAATTTCTGTCACTTTTTGTGCAAGAATTTCTCACAGGTTGAAATTTTTATCTTGGTGACTTTGACCTGTTTCAGAGATGCAAGCTTCCCTTGACATTGCTGTTGAAATGTAACTACTAACATTAGATTCCAGCCCATGTTCTTTTTCTTAGTTACTTGGTGTTTCAATCTCTTGCCTGTATCTGAAAATAATACAAATGAAATTAGGGACAGAGATTTTGCAAAATCCCCCTATCATCATGATAGTTCATATTGGTGAGGCTATTTTACCACCATTTAGTGCAACATGTGAATAAACCTTGAGTACCTTCATTTTCTTTGGTTCTCTCTGTGGATTACCTCCTCAGTAAGATGCTGACAGGCTTTCATACTATTTACATGCTTGCAGTTGGCACAGTCACACACACAAAAAAAAAAAAAAAAAAGAGAGCTTTCATAATTATATAGGTGCTACCTCATTATTTCCTAGGAATGTTATAGAGTGAAATGTCTTGTTCGTGAGATGCTCGGGGTGACTGTGGCATAGGCTTAAAGCAGAATCCCCAAAATTAGTGACCATCTGTGCTGCTGCCATTAGATTACTAAACCACAGTGATTCTGTTCTGCAATACAATGTTCGTTCTACCGAGCTGTATAGGACTGACTATCGTACATGTCGCCAAGCACAGCGATGGAGAGATATGCTAGGTCAATTAGTAAAATCATAGGCCAGTGCTCAGCAAACCATATTTAGACTGGTGATGAAAGCTTTTATATCTTAAGTTTACAGAACTGCAATACCTTCCTTTGCCAGGGCTCTCATAAGTATTCTGTATTTTAGCGTATTCAAAATGCAGCAGCCTGCATCCTTACAGGCATTCAACTAGCTTTACTATCTCTATTTCATTTACACGTACCGAGTGCCGATTCAGTTTGGTCACTGTTCCAGTCTTTATAGTAGAGATTTGGGCAGTAGAATCGTATCTAGAGACAGAGGGTTATTTCTCTGACCCATCCACATATTAGACGAAGCGAGTCGCATTAAGAGACAGCAAAATAAGTGCCTGAGTCTCCATAATATAAGAAATAGCTAGAAGGAAAACACGACAGACCATAGAGGAAAACCTGCTTGAGGGAGAGCTTGAGCCTTCTACCGTAAGCATAGTCCTGACTTTAACAAGGATTTCTGGGAAGCACGAGGACGACAACTTACCTGTAGATTTCTCGTCTCTGTTCTTTCTGGTTACCTTCTTTAGCAATTATCTTCTGCTGAGCAGAGGACTAAATGGTAAAGTATAGAGCAAAAGTCATGTTAAGACTTGGTGAAGATGCTAAAATCTGAAATGGATACTTTGGAGTGAGTCTGAGCTGGCTGATGTCAAGAAGTGATATTTAATAGATTCTACTAAAAATAAGTGTGTGTGCAGCTATTTAGTATTTTTAACTGATAAAAGTGCAAGTTTTTCAAAAGTCTAATCTCTGGAACTGTTTCACTAATGAACCTCCTTTCCTTTATAATAAAAATAAAATCACTTTTTGGCAGGGTTCTCTATAACCAATTCACAAGTCTATTTAAGTCTGCTTTCCAAAGTTTTATTTTTGTATCCTATTTTTCAGCAGCTAATAAGCAGTGCAAAGTATCAGTTGCTGAAGCGTGTGGTTTGAGCAGTACTGGACTTGCTGGGCACTGATTACTAAACCAGAAGTTAGTTGGTAAAGCTCTGAGGAGCAGCTGAAACTTGTTTCTAGGCTTTGTTAGGATCACTTCCATGTGTCAGCCTACGAATCAAATGAGGTATCATTATTATCTCGTCAGTTGTGTTTTGAAAAAAATGTCCTCAGCCCTTTACCATTTGCTTAATGATGGCAAGAAATTAACAAGCTGATTAAAACTCTAATCTTTTATGCTCTATTTATTCTGTTTTTATCAGAGCATCTACAAGCTCCAGGTATGGTTACAGGGCTGTACACACACAGGAAAAAAGTGATCCTGCCACAAAGAGTTGACAATTAAAGATAAGGAGAAAAAAAAAAAGTGAAGATGAGAAAGCAGGAAGCACTGACAGCATCACTTAGAGGGTTTTGGTTTGTTAAGACTACTGCTAAGGTATCCAAGTTGGGTTTTTTCTTAAGAAAGCAAAAGAAAGCTTTGAAAGGATGGATGAAAAACAGGACAATAAGGTAATTGAAGATTTTTGACTGGTGAAAGCAGAAAACTCCTTGCCTGATAATCTTACAGTGCAATAATGGAAGAAGTAATACATTTGAAGGAAATAAAGTCATCAAGCATCTAAGTACCTAAGTACAGTCTTAAATTCATCCTTGTTCTGCAGAGCAGTGGAAGTAGGCATGACTTTATACTTGAGTGAGTGCTGTACTCAATAAGAGTTACACTGAAGTTTGGAAAAGCCTGTCACCGAATTGCCACTCCATCCTATGCAGTCCTCCTGCTCAAGCCTGGGACTATTAAAGAACTCCCTTTAACGAAAAGGAATAGCATTTTGCCTATTACAATGCAAGTAGTGCTTTAGGCTAGGTAAATACTTCCTAGTTCTTAACGTGATATTTAAGACTGTAATTCCCATTTCACACTCTATAATTTAGGTATTAATCCTTGACTCATCCTTGACATTCTACTTTACACCTACAAGTACTTTGGTGCACAGTGTGTTTTGGAATTTAACAAAATTAGATATACTGCACTTTGCCAGAGAATGACTAGAGAAAAAAAAAAAGTCCTTTTTCCCTAAGCTAGCTGAGTAAAAAGCACACTTCTGCAGCTTTAGCAAGTCCGTGTGTGTCAGGGCAGCTATTTCAGCATTCCATAGGGGGTCTCCATCCACTAGAGATGAACAAACTGTGCAGAAAGGAGAAATAGTTTTAACCTATCACCTAAATTTTACACACTTTTCTGTATGTGTGTGCATCTCTGTGTATGAATGTACTCCCTATAGAAGCTTTCTGCTACAAATATTTCAGATGGGAACAGTTCTGCTTTCTCTATCTATTTCATGGATGGTCTCTCCATCTTATCCTGTTCCTAGGGGCCACATATCTGCAATTATTTACTTGAATCTGTATTTCAGAATCTCTCCCAATATTTCCTAGCCTTACTTAGTGACTTCTAAGACATAGATCAGACAGAATGGTCTGGCTTCTATTTTTCTTTTCTAAGTTAGATTGCATATGTGCTAGTGGAAACCTATGAGACTTAAATGCTGTGCAGGACATCAATGGCATGTGGTTTGGGAGCCAGAAGCTGCTGATGGCTGCCTCCCAGTGATGCCTCTCAGTGCCACTGCTCCCTTTGTAGCTTCTTGTTAGATACCCTGTCTGGCACCCATGTTATAGCTGCCAACCCCCGCTCTAAAGCAGAGATCATCTGCTCTAAAGCAGATGTGTGGCAAAGATCAAGGCTTGAAAGATGCTGTCCTGCCTGTAATTAGGGTGCTGGTTTGTGTGCTGGAACCAGAACGGTTATGTCCTGGAGGAAATAGCAGACTCTGCTGTTTAGGCTACTTGCCTTTAGCTTGATGTTTTGTTTTTATTTTATTTTTTTCTGCTCCTTGTTATCATCAAAAATTAGTGTCCTGAATCTCATGTGGTTGGGTCTTTGTGCGTGGAAACTGAAAATTTGCAGAAAGAATGAAATGTAAAAAAAAAAAAAAAAAAAAAGTAATCCCAGAAGAGCAGCAGCAACGAAGGAAGTCTTGGGGGTGGGGGGAGAATGGCACGTGGTCACCTAAGGAGGAGATACGGCATGATTATACCTTACGGAAATGTAGGGAGCACTTGTGTATTGTGCCCATGAGTTAAAACAAAGGCGAGACACAAGTAGGCCTGCCCTGGTGTCCCACTAATGGTAACGATCTGTCCTTTCCTCACACTCTTTTTGTTGTTCCCCTGTTTTATTTCATTGAGCAAATAGGCCCTTCTCCCAGCAGCTTTGGCTACTGATTTCAATGAGAAAATATTTAGATAGTAAATTCTTTCAGGCAGGAATTATTTCTTCATCACCTGCCACAGTGGGATTTTTGAGCTATGACTATGGGCATTAGGGACTCAGAAAGGCAAATTATGAAGAAGAATAGTAGTGGAATAGCATAAATTGTAAATGATTTGTTTCCTGAAGATTGTTCACAGCAGACATACACAGTGCTCAGCTAAATCTCTTGGCAAAACCCAGAACTGCAATGAATTGAGGAACAAAATGCAGCTGGGATGGAGCTGTCCCTTCTAATCGCAGCAGGAGGAGTCCATTCAGTTACTTATGTCTTGGATATATAATCTTCTCTACCCAGGTGAAGGCTGGAGTCCTTCGCACAGCCGGCTCTAGGTTTAGGCAAGGCAGAGTTTCACAGTGAAGTGGGCTGCGGGGCAGGCAGGGAGCCTGGGTAACAGCAGCAGCTACGGAGCTCTTGGCCAGGTTGTTCGCTTTGCCAAGCAGCTATTGCTATTACTGCCTCCCAGGAGCAGCAGTTGCTGCCCCAACCCCGCCAATTCCCCCAGCGGCGGCGGAGATGACCAAGCCCAGCTCCTGTGGCAGAAGAGACCCGGCGCCCACGGGGCTCGTGGCTCCCGCTCTCGGGAGCAGCAGCATTTGCTCTTGCCTTGCAAGGGAGAGGGGGTTCAAGCCACTCGTTTTTTCATTTTCCAAGTTTTAGCTTTATCCTGCTCAGAGATTTTATTCGCCAACCCAATCTGAATATACGTTGCGGTGGTTACTCTTGAATAAATTATCTTCTTTTGGCGGGGGAGGGTGGGTCTTTCCACTGTGATTGCCTGTCATCTCCGAGCCCTTCTATCTTATCACTTTGGAGTTCACTGCTGAATCTCGGATTCATCGCTGCCCTAGCCCAGCTTCAGTTGGTGAATCTGACTTAATGGAACAAATGAAAGTGGTGGTGATAGACATCGCTCAGAGAGAGAAGATGGCAAGAAGTCTGTGACTAGATGGCAGGAATTTATTTATCACAGAAACACATATACGTTGTAAGAGTAAAGAAGTCAAGGATGTAAAAATGGAAGGACATCTTAATGGAATAGCAATGACAAATAGGCCCTTTTTTACCAATAATGACAATACCTGGCTTTGTCACAATTCTCCAGATGATTGGGAAGTCCAGTGGATTATTAAATAAATTAACTAAACAGCATCCTTTTCTGAGGTGACAAAACTTAGTAAAAAAAACTTTGGAGAAGACAAAGAGGGCTTGAAGAGCAGACTGCTTGAGGGGCTAAACAAATTTATTTTAAACATCTCAAACACATTTCTTCATTAAGAAGAAAATGGTCAACTGTGTTCTTCAAAGGTTCTCACATTTCAGAATATCATGGTGGATTTCTAGTCACCCACAGAGGGCTATAATTCCCCCTTCAGCAAAGTAACTGAATACGTTATTTCTACGTGAGATGTTCTAGTTACACCATGCTCTGTTATTCACAATACACACCAGAGGAAAATGGGGAAAAAAGTTCAATTTGCAGCAGCGAAATCAGGAGATTTTAAGAAAAGAAATTATAACCTGAAGGGTATTATAACGCTAGAAAGGCCTACCAGGGAGGTTGTGCTGTCTTTCAAGGGAGGTTTTAAAGTGTAGGTTAGAGAAACATCAGTGAAGAATGAGCTTGGTGAGGTTAATTTTGCCTTGGTGCCCAGGGATTAGGTAATTTCTTGAGGTCCCCTTCTGTCCTGTATTTTTGTGGATCTGTGCTTTTGTTGTCGTTGTTTGCTGTCCTTTTATTGATCTATCCCACTATGCTGTTTGTCATTTAGATTGCAACTCTTCATTAAATACTGCCTTCAAAGACTTTTTCCTTCTCCAGTAATCCTTTTCCTGGAGAGCACGCTGCATCTCTCTCTTATTAAACACACACTATTTGTGTGTTCCAGTCCTCACCTCCTCAGGCTTTTACAATTGTTTCTAGCAAATTGCATTTTCTCATAGGCTCCAGGCATTGAGAGGAAAATTACAGTCTACTACTGAAAGTTCACGTAACTAAAAAACATTAATGTCTCCCAGTGTGCACTATTCACATGGGGTCAAACAGTGGGCTTGCAGAAGACGGGTGTAAAACACAGATTGATTTCAGTAGTGCCAGCAGTTGGCTAAAGGAGCCTGTCGTATACAATAGAGAGCTGCTATAGACACTGTCCAGCTAGTCCCTTTGGTCAGGGACACTTTAATTTAGTCACACACCATATCCCATTTTCAAGCTAAAGCAAGTACAGCGTGTTCTCCCGTATTTCTACAGACAACTCATTCTCATTTGTTATGAGACCCTTGGAAGCCTCCCTGTGAGCCGTGGATGTTGAGCCGCCACAGGAACAAACAAAGAGCCCCTTTGGGCCTGAAGGGGGGAAAAGGAGAATTCTCGCTGAGAGCTCATTTCTGTGAGCTCTTCATAAAAGCAGTGAGGAAAGTGAGGCAGGATTGCTCTGAAATAACCTCTGGGGTAATTGGTTTTTGTTGGCTGCTGACTACATACAGAGCCCAGGGAGAATAGCTTCCCAGCTGAAGTACGTCCTCAGGTGTGAGAACCTGGAGCAGGAGGAGGGGTGGTGGCCCAGTTCGAGCTCCAGTTGCCCCTCTGGTGCAGCCCTGATGAGAAATTTGTTGTTGGATGATTTTGTGGGAAGTTGTTCATGGACCTCTGTGACAAAGTGTGTTTCTTACACGGCTTGCTGACAGAAGCCCTTGTTACCCTAATGCTAAACCATCTTGAATACCAAATCCTTGCCACAGTCAGTGAATTTCAGTTTAGGACCTGATTTAAATAGAGACTGGTTTTATCAGAGTGCATTACACAGCTTGGATTGAGCTGCTTATATTCCTGTACCTACACCAGCCAAAAATACAAGCCAAATAAGAAATATGTGAAATACCCCATAACACAGGGTTACAGCTAGCTGTTTTACAGCATGCTGCATTATTCACTCCACACGGCATTTGCCTCCTCCCTCCTCTAGACTCCATCCTACTCCTTTTTGGCATGTTGCTGTTTCCATCTACCCACTGCTTGTAGTTCCAGATAGACAATATTTCAGGGACAGACCTTGCAAAGGCATGGTCAATTCATCTTGACTTTAATTTTCTGTGTGGGTCCTTTGCTGGGAAGGTACCTGGTTAGACTGTCATCTCATTGAACCACGTTAGGAGGCTATAGGTGTGCGCCAGTGGTCTATGCCTGCTAGAGGACGAGCACAAGGAAGGTGCAAGAAAGATGATTTAGAGGAAGCAGCTGGCACTGTCTGGCTTCAGTCACCATTCTAACGGTGCTGTGCCCACTTACCTCTGCTGCAGAAGCTGGGTCTCCTTTGTAAAGCCCAAATGAAATACTGTAAAAAACATTCTCCTTAGTTAGTTGATACTTCTCTTTCTTACCTGTGCTGGGCATCCCTAAGAGGCACAAAGTTCTGCATAACTTTTCATGTTTTCTCTAAGCCTACTATAAAGCTACTCAGCCTAGTTTGTAGGTGATACCTGTCCTTGCTGACTGGTAATTGTTACAAAACCTCTTGTTTGCAGAGCACCATACTCTAATAAAGAATAGAAGAATTCAGGCGATAGCAGAGCTACTCTGTCTCTTGTGTTTAATGAAGTGGACCCCTTTCAAGCTTAAATCCCTACTCGAGATACCTGGGAGACATTCTGATAACCTGGGAGTTTCTGTTATTGTTGTAACAATGTCAAAGGTGGTGTATTACCACACAATAAGTGTCTTCTCGCTTGTCCTATTTGTTTATATATATATAAATAAAAAATATGTGGATTTATATGTTTGCATACTATAAAAATATCTTTATATGTTTCTTTAAATCTGGCCTACTTGAAACTGAGGCGTTTGACCACTTCCAAGGGGGGAACAGAAAGAAGAAGTTATTTCCTAGTATGCTTGTATTTAATAATGCTTTTTACTATATGGTACTAAGCGCTGTTTGAAACAGGTATAGATAAAAGATGTAAGGAATAGGGAACAGCAAGGCAGATGATCTGAACAGCTAAATAATAAGTGTGCGTTCTCTGATACTGAAGCTTCATAACTGTAAGCAATGAATACTCTACATCTCTCACTTTTGAAAAGGAGGTTGAAAAAAATCCATATTACTTTTATCTTTCAGTTATTTTTATTTTAATATTTAAGCCCCGAGTTCAAGCTGACTTTAAGTAACTTCTACAGCTATAAGGGGCTAGGCAGAGGAAGGATTTCCAGAGACTGCTTCGTAGCTTTTAAAGTTCTTTCTACGACAGGGACCGCTGATTGCAGCCTGTAAAGATATTAAATACTGTCACTTCTGCTGGTTTGATCATCAGTGCCTGATTTCTCCTCTCCCCGCTTCTTTTCCGAAGACATTGTTAGTTTTAATACTGGGCATTCCAAGACTACAAATATGACCGTTCAGACAAGATATTTTTGGCCTTTGCTAACTTCCTCCACTGCTTTTTCAAAATCAGTATTTTTTAATTGGTCACTTGAGCTTTTTTCGGTGACGTTGGACCTCTGATGCATGTCACTTCAGCAGCATTTTCCAAACATTGTAGGCGTCACGGAGCAATTTTAGCATAAAAAGAAGAGTATAACTAGAGATGGCGGGGGAGCAAATTACATTTTGTATATATAGTATTAAATGCTTCCATTAGTTGCCATAGGGATGGGCAGAAGTTGGTCTGAAATGACAGCTTTTCTGATGCCTGATGTGTTTAAAAAGAAAACATTGGGGGGAGGGGGTTTTATTGTTATTATTACCCTGGGAGTCTTTTATAGGGGAGGGGGAGATATTAAAGTCATATTTCTCAAAAAAATGCAGTGAGGCTATGTTAACAGACCAGGCATCACCTTCACCTCTCTGCGGAGACGCTGACCTCTACAAAACATGCATCTCTGTAGCTTCAGGGCTGTAATCCCACAGCTGCTCTGAGCTTCACATTTCCTTCTGTTGTGCAACACGGGGGCTATCACCGCAACCCCGAGCAGTACCTGTAAATGTGCTGTAGCAGTAACCCAAGGAAAAGCATGTCCTGCAATTGCTGTTGCGCGTACCCCAATTACAACAGAACTGGTGAGACCTCATTGTCAGACCGGGCTTTTTTATTTGCTCGCTTTAACGTTCACTTGGCTTGAATATTGGAAATCAACAGAAAGCGAGCCCGGGATTTACAATGACACTATGAGCTCCCACGCGATCACGTCAAAAAGCTAAAAGGTGCGAGTCGCGTGTCTCAGCACGTGATCTAAGCCTGCAGCCATCCGATGTTAAAACTATCATTCGTGTCAAGCGTGACCAGGAGTAGGATGCCAGCTGTGTGGCTGGCTGGCATTCGGGTCCCTGTGGATGGTATGTGTGCCGCACAAGGGACACTTGCTGATTTTGCTAACTAAAAAATGTAAATGGTTCAGAAATGACTACTACACAATATGCAAATGAGAGTTAATCAGAAGGCTTAACAACTTCCAGTGCTTCTGAAGGTAGTCCACAAGAGAAGGATCTGCACTGTAAGGAATGAAAGTGAAGCACTCTACTTACTGAGTCTAACCTAAATTCACTGGACTTTCCATTGATTTTTAGTAAGTTTTTACACAAGCACCTGTGAAATGAAATTTTTTTTAAAACATCTAATTTCTAGGCCGTACCACAAGTTCCTTTCTTCTTCATTCTCCCAAAGACAATGTTTTATTAAGATTACTTACCAGGCTGGGGGACACTGAGCAAGCATTGAATGTTACTTTGAGAAGACCACCCATAGACTGTGAAATGTCATTTCTCAGGGCAATTATTTGCAGTCTGCCTGTACGTGCTGTTCTGACAGTTCATGGGGATACACCTCACTAATGTGACTGTAGTGTCTCTAATAATTAGTGAAACTTGAGCAACAGAATAAATGCATTCTTTTCCTTCTCAGTGGGGTTGACTGAAAATAAGCGCAACCCACATAAAACACTGGACCTGGCCTCGACTGATGTTGTTTTTCAGAAACCATCTCCAGTCTGGTGTTCTGTTAAAAGACCTGATCTTCTGTCAAGCTGAAGAAACTGGAAGAGAGGATCTGCATTAGCTGTTCCATGGTGGAATGCAAATTTGGTGTTAGTCCTACAAATTCCCACTCAAGGTGCAAAGAGGTTTTGCTCAAAGGCAAGCAGAGATTCTTTGAAATCACGAGCAACACGAAGAGTTTGAAGTACTCTCCCGAGTCTGCAGCGTCTGGTGAAAAAGGAGGAGGATGTGGGCAGAAAGCAGGCAGGTCTGAGGAGACGGGAGAACTAGTGTAGCCCCCATCATACTAATGGAAGACGTAGCTGCAATACACATTCCTCTTTTAGGCCATATTTTGCTACCAGGCAAAAGTAGCTGGGCAGCTCTACAGTCTCACTATCATTAAGAAAGAATTAGGTGGTTCTGGCTTGTTATCTTGCTCGGCATTTTTGACATTGCATAGCCCTGCGTTATCAAATCCTTTGATAAAGTACAGAAAGCACTGCAATATGTAGTTGCATATACTTACATATTTGAAATGCACAAAAATATCCAACTTGTGCACATAAAAGAAACTGTCCAAACGAAGTTAAAGGTACATGCAATGGAATAACTCCAGTAGTGAGGTACGGTAATATGTGCCCAGGAACACTCAAGGTATCTGGATGATTTTGTCAATTACAGTCAACTGTTTCATTACAAGTCCTATAAATATTCCCACTGCAAAAGATGTGGCTCCTCAGTAGCTCCAGAGCAACGCAGGGTAGGAAACATAAGACAGGTGGATGGTTTTTCTCGTTGTTGATCTGTCTTCCTAGGGACCTTAATCGTAAAAACCATAGGCCAAACACTTTTGAAAACTGCATCAGAGGCTGATGCAGTTTTGGAGGACAGCAGCACAGTGTAGAAACAGGAAAGAAGATTGATTTTTAATGTAAATTACTCAGAGACTGGCATTCATATGCATTATTTATCTATGCATGCACGGTGCCCTATGAATATTAAATCTCATCATGTTATTTGAGGACTACACCTTGTAACTTCATTAATACTCCATAGTTATATCTTTGCCTTACATAAAGCCAGGTGGCAAGAAGTCATTTGATTTTGTTCTAACCAGATTGCAGTTCCTAGATTTTATCAAATGTAATCGTGTTACTGTATTTATGTCCAGCTGCTCAGTTACTTCAGAATTGTTTATCCCATTTAAACCAGCAACCAGCTGAAACCAGATTTAGGAATGATCCACTATCAGTGCAACTTCTCAAAGGCCATTAGGAGACTGCAAGCTCCAGTTGCCCTGTGCTGGTTTTCCCCTTCTTCCAATGAAGGTTAAGACTGAGATTGTTGTTACCCATGTTAGAGCAAATTTAAGGCATCGCCTATTACATCTTTGGCCAGTCGCACTGTCCTTTGCACGGGGGATAGCTCAAGCTCTGATGACTGCTCATTCCCAGGAAGGCACGGATGATTTTGCTGTCTGTCTGTCATTGTTTCCAGCTACCCCTCTGAATCCTTTTAAAGTTCCTTTGCCAGAAGTCCTTGAAAAGTGAGTAGGAAGCTGAAAGGGATGCCTCCACGTCCATGACAGCTGCGTGCTGGTGGGGCAATGGAGGAAGGCTCACCCAAGAGATCTGTTTTACTAGTTTCATCCACTTCCCCTGCCACAGACAGCTCTGTATTTCTCTGCTTCCAGTAAGTCACTTGTGGGAATGAGTTGGGGAAAGTTGCTCTTCTTGCATTCCTGCGTAGTTTGTTATAGAAAAAAAAAATATCTGGTCATGTAATTGAGGAGGATGACAAAGGTCTATTTAATGCAGAAGAGTTTCTGCCTGTATAAGGACTGAAGGATTAGGCTTTAACATACGTGCTCTCCCAAAATCTCTCTTCTCTGTTTATCATATAATTATGACTTCAACCTCTCCTCCCTCAAATGAAGGCGTATCAAACTGCCATATATCATCTTAGAATAGGCTTTTTCTATGCAGGATAGCTAACCTTTGTTCTCCATGACAGCACTTTTAAGACTTTCTCAACTAGCAACTTCCCAAACTTCTTGTTCATGACACAGGATGCTGGAGCTGCTTCTTCTCAAGATCATCTCTTCTGCATTGGAATCCATGCAGTTCTTGCTTCAGAGCTAAATAGCAAAAATGATGCTATGAAAACTCAAACCAAACCTTCCACTAATTTCAAGAGCCAGGGCTACCTTTATGCTTTCTTCAGTGTTTCTGGATATTGATAATTTTTATGGCAGAAGCATTAAAAATAAATACCTCTACACTGGGACTACCTCTTCTTCTAGACAACTCTCTTAAAGATCCTAAGTGGTTTCAGCTTGAGGACCCCAAGATGGAGTTGTACAAAATTTGTAGAAATTTCTGAAAGCATTGATGTTAGTCTCTATCACTGTAAAGCATCTGTAACCCTCATTTGAGTATTTTTTGTGTTTTATTGTATGTTGTGTGCATCATAATATTTGTCTTGCATTACATATAAGAAATAGAGAACATATTTGTGTCCTAATTTTGCAAGCAATCCTCTCTTTTTAATATTTCTAAGTACGAGACTGATAATTATAATTTCAAAAAACCCCATTCTTCATAGCTTAGGAGCTTAAACTTTTATATTCTTCCTTTATTCTGAATGTATCCCTCAGGAAACAACTCTCTGTAATAATCACCTTGCCTACACTTCTTCAGTCACACATTACATTCTCTCTCCCACTTTCTTTCAGGTTAATATTAGTGTTTGTCAGCAGCAGACTTTTTTTTTCCAAGGCTCTGAGTCATTACAGTAACAGTTACGTTCTCAATAGAGAGTTCAGGGTAGGAAAAAAACCCAACCCTATGCCTACATGTATCTGACTGTTAGAAACCCAGAAGGCTACTCACTCCTTTCAAATGCCAAGTGTTCAATTACTTTCCTGTCGAGGGTTTTCTTTTGATTGGTTTTCTTTTTTTAATTTGGGAAAAAGTCAAATGTGATGCAGTAGGTTACTTAAGCTCACGATGAGGAATGCCAGCTTCAGATTTTTCCAAAGCGTGACAGCTTTTTTTTCCAAGTATTTAGCAGAGGTTGGTTGGTTTTATGGTCCAGCGCACAAAGAGTTCAGTTTCAGTCTAGTCCTATGTTACAAAACCATTGGACCCGTTATCCTGAACAGGGATCTGTGCTGATAAGAGGTCCAGTCAGTATCAGAGGTTTTGCAAGTTTGGCTTCAGGGCTTGGTAGAGGGCAGAGAAGCGTTCAGAGAGCTGGAAAGTACAGTTTCTGGTTCTGGCTACTGCTGCCCTTCCCTGTCCTGCCCCCTGAGCCGCACTGCTCTTCTTTGGAAACGACGGCACAGTACACATCTCAATGCACCGTGCATTAGCTCAAAAGCTGTGCAAAACAGTCAGAGTGAGCCTAAAGAATATGTGAAGTCTGATCTGGGGATCATGCTTGACTCAAAACAGAACTGTTTCACCTGAACATTTTTCTAGATATGTAGGCTTTTCAACTGAACTGGAGGTAATGGATTTCCCTTTCTGAAGGTAGAGCTCTCTCTGGACTGCGGGTCAAATCTGAGCCCCCCATTACCATCCTAAGGACTTTGTAACCAGGCACGCAAGGATTTCCCTCATGATGATGAATGCCACAGCAGCATATAAATATAAAGGCACTGTTATCTTTCTTGTTGCTAAGTACCCCCTAGTCAGAGAGAGCTCTTAGCAGCTGTCAGAACTGCTGCACTATAATTTAAAGTGAACTGTAAATCCCTGAGATGGATTAAGGTATCAAGATGGATGATCTTGCAATGGTCAGTAGAGAGGCTGCTGGTGATTTCAAAGACTACGCTTGTCAGTCAGGGTGGAAGATGACAATGCGGATTGAAAGGGTGATGGCAAAGAGGATCAGAAGGACACACCAAAGGCTAAGGGACAAATGCTATAAAACATTTTCCAGCATTCAAGGTTGTATTTTTCTCAGCCTCCTTCTGACTGGGACATCCAGTTCCTGTAGAAAAAATTTAAAAAAAGTATTCCATATAGCTTGCAAACAAGCAGATACGATCCTTGGGGCGAGTGAGGTATAGTGTTCTCCTGTTTCCTATTTTTCCTTCTGCATCTCTATGTTGCCAGCTTTTCTTCTTTTTTTCTGGTTTTCTGTTGAAGAAAGTCAGCTGGGCTAAACAGGCAACTGGTCCCTGGTCCATAAGATAATAGATCCAATAATTATCAGAGGACACCTTGGAAGGACCTATTGTTCAGTAGTCATCATGGCAAATACAAACTGTCCAAATGCAAAGAAGGTGCTAGCAACTCTCCAAAATGCAAAGAAGGCAGCTTGCAATGTTCTTGCTGTTTGTTTTCACTTTAATTTGTGTTTAGGAATGAAAATGTTTGTCTCTGAAAACAGGAACACAGTTTGCATAAGCCAGATCCACCACTAAGGTGGTACTGTGAGACGCCTACTCAATCCAACCATATTTGGTGGGGTGTCAGTGTAGGAACAGCCGTACCGGATTCTATCCGGAGTTCCTATAGCTCACCCTTATCTTTGATATTGTCTGGGTACTTTGAAGAAGCATGTAAGAAATCTTAGGAGTGGAAACCCATGGAGTAATCTGCTCACAGGGATTCTTACTTTCTAACCTGCACCAAAAAAACCCTGTACTGTGAGGGTTTATTTGTCTTTGCGGTTTTCTTCTTAAAGGCCAAAAAACCCCCTATGCTACTTGATATAGAGTTTTCTGATACTGAAAGGAAAATTTAACCTTTCAGAACCCCCAGTTTTGAGCACCAGTAATTTTTGGTGGCAATGGATTTCAGACGGCATTTATACCTGATCTTTCGAGCAGAATATCTGCAAATATGGGAAGATTACACTTGCTGATTGCTTCCTGACACGTCTCTTGACCAGAACTTCTGAGTCTAAATTTATCAAAGGATCACTTTATCACTGCCCTCTTCAATAGCTGATCCACTTCCCAAATCAGACTTTGGGGAACTACACTAAGACCTGCTGGAAGAAGCAGGGTCCTGGCTCTCTTATGAGGGGTGCTCTATGCAACTTAATAGCATGGCCCTTGTTAGCCCCTAGTGCCTGGCTTCATCAGGATTGCTAACAATGTGCAGCTCCAGTAACACTAACCTAGATTAACTGGAAGCCACCAAGAGATAACTCTGCTGTATTTCAGTTTATTAACCATCCAAGCCCACTTTCAAACTCAGGAAAGGCAAATTATAATTGAAAAGATCTCGGTAGAAACGCATTCTGCTTTCAAGGTCTATGGATATGCATGTTTAAGCTATCATGTCATGACACTGTGCTATCTGATTTATGTTTTTACTGACGCTTTGACTGAGTAATTTGTTGCAATGTACTGCTAAATGGAGGAAAAATCAGAAACTGCATCAGACAACCACTCTGTATTTCATTCTAGAAAATAGCTGGCAATTATAATTACTCACCGTGTTTCTGGCTCAGAATAAAAGTGGCATTGCACAAAAACCACACTGAACATTCATCGTGATTAGAAAATTCTCCATACCTTGGAGTGCAGTGGAGACATAAGAATAATTTTAAATGCAAATTGAATTGTGGGGGTAGCAAAGAGAACAGATAAAAGACAGTAAAACAAAGCCTTTCACTTTCCTCAAATTAGCAGGCTAATGTAGTATAAAAAAAAAGCAGTTCTACTCAGATCTGTGCTAAGAGCTTTCATTTCATCATAATATAAAACAGCACATCCGTCACCTTTCTCTATTCAGTACTCTTGATTTCGAGGTTGAAGTGAAAATTAGAAGCTGTTCATTCTGGCTCACAGACTGGGTTGCATTTGCTTAGTCTTATTCCATGACAGTAGGATGGAAAGAGGTCAGTAACACTGGTAAGTACTTATCTCCTGCATCTGATTTTATTTATTTATTTTTAAAATATTTCATAGTGCTTTGGCTTTTGATCAATGTGTATTTCCTGAAAAAAGCTACATTGTGTATTTTGTGCAAAGCTGTATCTTATGCAGAAACGCAATGATTCCTCGAGAATGCCTGTATCAGATGTTAGAGCTCCTTCAAGAAGGAATGAATTACTTAAAGTAGGAATTTTGCCGTAGGAAAGGTTTCTGGATAATCTATATATTTCATAGCATCACTGGAACATTTTGTGTGTTGCTTTTTCTGTCTGCCTTGTCCAACAAGCAGTACCAGATAAGAAATGAATCTTTTCAAGATGTTATTTGCATTATAGTCATAGCAAAACATTTAACAATCTCATTACCCTTGTGGTAAATGATGGAGAAAGTAGGTATTTTACTTACTGAAAGCAAATTATTAGACAAGCCACAATGTTACAGTTAATCATTATGAAACACTTAAAAATATCTCAGAATATGAGATGCAATGAGGAAGATCAGAGTGAAAAACAAATTCTTAAGGAAACTTGATGTAGATTTTTTTTTCCTTTTCCTTGGGAAAGTTTTTATCAAATCAAAACCAGGGGCTTAATTTTTCAGTATGAAGGGTGAGGGGGAGTGGGGGAGATGATCGTAGTGTCACCTCCTGTTGCTAAGTAACAACATCTCCTGGCCATTTTTATCTGATAAAGGAAGTCCAGTTGACGTTATGCATTATTCATCAGAGTTCCAATCAAACAATCAAAATTGTTTGCTTACACTGGGGACATTTAGTAAGATCAAAGAAACCCTCCTTGAAACTACCGGAGCTTACACCACTGCCAGGCAGCTCTTGATACTCTACAGTAAGTATCGTTTCTGTTTTGGGAGTGCTACAGTAAAGTGAATTGCTGAGGAATTTTAAAAGTTTTCGCATTGGGATAGGCTTCTGAATTTTAGAAAGGACTCCGTGTTGATCGATGAAAATCGAATTGAAGGAAAAAGGGAAAGCTTTGGAACCCTGTTTTCTTGATTTTTGCCAATATAATTAAAGGAATTGCTTGAAGCAAGTGTCAGACTCCATGCCCTAAACCTCTCTGTTAGGTTTGCATGGAAAAGGACTGGAGGTATTTTTGTCTGTCTGTCTTAAAATAAACGTTGTGCAGAGCTGTTTGTATGCTTACGATTATCTGCCGCAGCTAACTGAGGTGTGCAGGAGAGAACCGGATTGTGTGTTTTTTACAAATCCTGTTTTTTTATGCGAGTTGTTCAGAATAGAAGAAAATACAGAAGGTAGCAGGAACGCTGGAGGAGGGTCACGGTAATGTGCATATTCCCGGGAACTCTGTCCGGCAGAGGAAACCTGATTCAGTGTACATCTTGAACTAGTTGCAATCTAGGATCTAGACAGATCTGAGGTCCGGAAGAATGCTAAAAATATAAACCTTAGCTAAGAAGCAGTGCTAGGAGTAGCGTGCCATTTCTTAATGATTGCTCTTATCACATCTTTTAAAACTGATGGTGGGATGTTCTGCTGCTACTTCTGGTCAGTAAGAGGGGAGAGGGAAGGCAAGGTTGGCTTCTGGTCATTTAGGTGGAATGAGATATCCAGAATATTGTGTCTTCCTTTCTAGTACAGAGTTTTGGCATAAGTAGCACGAATGCTATCTTTAACGTAGTCTGTTACAGTAGTGCCTACTCAGAGGTGCTGGCCATGGATCTGGCTAAAGGAGGTCTCTGCCCCAAGCTTTTCTGATCTTTTTAAGAGCAAATGTAACAGGCAGGTGACTCTAAGTATGTAACGTAAGAAATGGAGACTGTTGCTAGAATAAAGGTGATTGTACTAGGAATCTTGCTAATACTGCAGTAGCGCTTTTCTTTTATGTCTTTAGACAAGGATTTAAACCAAACATCCTAAAATAGAAGTTCTATGAATAGTGATTTGAAAATGCTTTGACCCTAATATGCCAAATGAAGTACTTTAGTGACTGCCTACACAATTCTTTCCACAAAGAAACTCCCAGCTTTTTTTCTGTCTGACATCTCTGTAATTTTTCACAGGAATCTGACTGATCATCCGTACCGGAGTATTGTACACAAACATAAAGTTCCTTCAAAATGGACTACTTTTTGGATGTCGAGTCTGCTCACAGACTGTTTTACAGTCAAGGAGCTCAAGGTAAGAAACTCTGGTACCGTCTCAGAAAATGACTATTTTAACTGTACAGTTAAGACGTACAGGGCTGGACAAGGGCCAGCCCTTGTGACAGACCTACTGAAGTGTGCAGAGGCCATAGGGAAAGGTCTTCAAAATGCATGGGGTGTAAAAGGGGTTACAAGAAGTGTAATGATAAGGTTGGATCTGCCCTCTAAGAGGATAAGGGAAAGTTATGAAAGCTGTGGGGTGCGTGGCTGGAGCAAAAGGCACTGCTAAGATCCAGACTCTGGCGTTGCAGAACCCAAATGGGCAAGTCAGAGGGGACAGCAATGGCTCGCTGCTTCCTATGCAAACCTGTAGCCTCTTTCCCCTTCCTCCTCACTTATCCATGCTGCCAGGATCGTAACCTGGTGTTATTCAGTGCTGCAGGAATAACTGGTTTGGGAAAGCCCTGAGGCAGTCCGGCATGCTGTATGCAAACAGCAGGCTCTCACTGGTCACCATCCTTCCCTGCGAAATGCTGGCCTCCCTCCCGCCCCCCGAGCAGCAGCGGTGGGAGAGAGGGAAAGACGAATCAAGCTTCTTTGCTTGAATGTAGTTGAGACTTGTTCACGACATAGATGATATTTTTGGTAAAGTCAGTTCACATTTTTCTCACCAGCTCTATTTTTGGAGAAAACTTGCAATTTCAGAGAGGAGGGTTTTTTTGTTCCTTAAACTTTAAACACCATATTAAATTGAAGAAAACCGTTAAAAACCAAGTAGATCTATTGGCCTTTTTTGTTTTTACATACTGCCCGTTTTCTAAAAACACAGTCCAGTTTTTTTCCCATCATTAATTTCATCAGTTGCTAGTCAAATTCAAAGTCCAGCAGAGTTCGGAGGCCATTCCCCCAGAGCAAGACCTAATCCACCCGGGGGATGTCACCATCCCAGGATACACGGGGGTCAGTACCACCTTTAACCTTGGGCTCAGCTGAGGTCCTGCTGCCTAACACGTGCTGTGTTGCCCAGCTGCTGCCCCAGTCACCGTGATACATTTTCATCTGTGCAAGTCACAGAAAACCTTTCTTGTCACAGCACGGCCTCCTGCATTGAACAACAGACGCAAATGCTAAGCACCTCAAAATCTGGGAAAAAATCAGCTGAGGGCAATGACTGATTTTGCTGGCTTTTTCTCCATCTCTAAAATGCAATGGACACCTGAGCATTGCTACAGAAGTAATATTAAAACAAATTCTTCCATATCTCTGTGAGAACAAACCCCTTTCCATTCCATAGAACTAAAATTCAGCAACTTACCGCTTTATAAGCTATATCAATTTATGACCAGCATCCCTGTGCACCGCAAGATACAGAGGGGACTATGGAAGCAGTAATATGTATTCATGCAATGAAAGTCTATTACAGTAATGTGCACAAGGTGACTAATAAGGGTTGCACAGGCAACCTTCACTGTAAGTATTTCCAAGAAGGCAAGGGAAAAAACCCCAGTATTTTACCCATACTTGGAGAAAATATGTTGTTAGCACATATAGAAATGCTTGTACTGATTGGTTAGATGCATAATTTTGAAATTTTAACCTTAGCACCTGGTTGATTCTTTGTTTTAATGCAATTATTTTGGCTTTTTTAAATGCAAACTGAGGAAAAAAATCCATCATGCAGAAATGTATCCCTTGATACACAAGTCATCAGCAGGGGGTTGACCTTTGGATCTGTCATGCAGGCTTCTAGCCCTTGGCTGAAACAAGTAGGAACCAGCACAGAGACTTGGGGGATTTTTTGTCCCCCTGCTTGTGAACATTTTATGAAAGACACCACTGGCATGCTTCCACTGTGCACCACAGCAAGGTACAGAGGCTTCCAACCCTAATTACCTCCACAACTGGAAACAGTACATCGATATAAGAGCCATACTGCACTTACGCTCTGTCCTCTTCAACTTTTCACCTTTCTCATTGTTCCTTTTACAGCATTTTCCCCAGCTTCTGTCCTTCACATCTCTTGCCTCACATGCTTGTGAGACCTCTTCCCCAAACTCTGGAATTGTCCCCTCTCTTCATCTCTTTGTGTCTGAGGTCAGCTGCCTTCCAACAGGCTGGGTGCCAGCAGGGAAATCGCCGTAAGCACAGAAGTGACAACGCTTCTGCTCAAAGTTCTCAAATGCTGCAACACAGCAGCCCCTGGCAACAGAAGAGGTGCTTGAGGGGAAGGATGGGTGGACAACCCCACTGGCAATAGGTGTGAGAGATGAAATGTGGCCTGTGTAGAGAGAAGCTTCAAGAGGCTTTCACTGTTCTGAGGTAGCTCTGAGCATCTCTGAGGTGACAGAGATGGCTTCAGGGGGCCGATTGATAAACCTCTGGAAGAGTTTCAACATCAAGGTTTCCTGTAGCAAATGCCTTTATCACCATCCTTAGCCCCAAAGTCCTTGATGGCAGCACCCCCTTCCTCTGAGCTACCTTACCCCTTGTACACAACAAGGAACTCAACCCTATCGAGTGTGCATTGATGCTGCCTGTACAGCTCTGATAACTCCTGTCATCCTTGTGCCAAATTCTAAGGCTGTCTTCCACAAAACAGGCATTTCTATATGAGATAATGGCATGATTTCTCCACACATGGGCAAAAATAACGTATTTCTTTCCCTGTCTGCCTTCTGAGAAACAGTTAAACTGTGTTAGCTATAACTGTCTGAAAAAAAAAAAAAAAACCAAAAAAAAAATACACTGACTGTGAGGCACCCACTAGCCATAAATAGCACAGCTCAAGTAGCTAGTTTAGAACCGAATAAAAGGTCTGCAAGAAAGCAATGCCACCAGATCTACCTAATGGGATTGCAAGTAACTATTTGATGTTAATATAATAACATGATGCTATTAGCAAATCATGCTATCAAAAAGCATGTGTATATGCATTAAAGCTGCATTATGACAGAATTGAGTAAAAGAAGACTACAGTATTCTGCCATTTAATTAGAATCAACATTGGAACACATTATATGTATTATTATTACTATAGTTATATTATTAGTTATTGCATTACAAAATGCTCTGTTTACAGACTGTAGATTGGGGGCTTATGACCCACTTACTCTTTCTGTGAGATTTGAAGATTTCTGCCTTTTAATCCTTTGACCCTCCAGATAAGAAAAAAACTCCTTTCCAATGTTTCCGTGTTAATGACATGACAAAGTTACAAATGGCAGCTGTAAAGCACTCATTCTCATCTGTACCCACTCCTCATGGGTGGAAGAGAAGGGAAGGAATAGGGCTGCAAAATGCTGGGAAGGACCTCAAAGAGCTATGAAGGCATTACTAGCAGATGATATCAAATCCCAGCTGACCTCAGGTCTTCTGCAGTTGAATGCAGGATGCTCTGACCTCAGCGAACAGACTGAAAGAGGGTTTTAGTGCCCAGCAACTACTCGGTTCTCTATCCCATGCTGCCTGCACTAACGCCCACACTTCGTCCCTACCCCTGCAGAAAGCTGCAGAACTGCCTTTGCTGCTGTAGGGTAGGAGGAGAGAGGTGTTACCTTATCAGCTGCCTTCTCTCCCGTCCCCTCCTGCAGAAGCAGCCATCACCTCGCTCCCGTGGGCTGAGCGCAGAACAGAGGATGTTTGGCCATTCGGGCTGCATCTGCTGTTCAAACAGCTGTTCCCTGTTTCCTCCAAGGAAAGTGAAGCAGGAGGGATGGAAAAAGTCACAAAAGCTGGATCTGGCAGTAGGATTATCTAGATTTAGAAAACTTGGTAAATGAAGCCAGCTGGCTGTAGTCTTCAGATACCAGCCAGAAATATCCTAAGCTCCGCAACCCTCCCTGACTGTCTCTTCTGTGTCCATATGTTGGGATCTAGGAGATGGGGGGTGTCCTTGCCAAGTGCGTAATGCCTGGTGACGCATCTGCAAATCAGAAGCAAGAAAGAAGGGACTGTGATCCCCTGCATCTAGCCCCTTGCCCTAGGAAAGTCCAAATCTGAAATCTAAGCATGGAGCTGGACTTTCGAAAAAGTCTTTTCCCTTTAAAGCGTGTGGAAGATACTAGTCATTCTTGGATGTAAATGTATTCTAAATACAAAGCTACCATGGCTTGCAGCCATCAGGGCTGAAAGTATATAATGGGGCCCGGAATAAGATTCAGCTCACTTGTCCTTTAGGTGTCTTCAGTGAAGATGTTTCCACCTAAGACTTCTGACTAGCCTGGCATGTATCAGTGGAGAGAAACAGTCATTTTAAGAGCAGCGTTCACCTAATCTCAGACATTTTCCTTGGGATACCATAAATCATGCCTTATTCTCTCTACTGATTATGAAAGCCTAGATTGCTAACTTGGGTCAAAGATGCCTGTGCGGTTGGCATTTGCTTGCATAGAGGAATCACATATCGACAGCCAAGATAGGACCTATTTCAGGAAAGGGAGTAACTTCCCCCAAACAGGTCAAGTTGTAATCCAAAGCTATAAATGTGCAGATCCCGTCTTGGCTGTAGCCTACTTTGGAGAGACATCAGCTTTGATCTTGAAGTTCTACTTAAAAGAAGTCATTCTTTGGGGCATACAAAGAAAGACCTCATATTTGACAGAGCTGAGCAGGCTGGCGCTGAGGAGCAGCAGCAGCAGGCTGCTCAATAGGGAAAAGTGAGACAAGAGCCAGCAAGATAGGCAGAGACAGCGATCTCGCCTATGAGATGTAAAGTACTCCAGCATACGAGCAGGGCAGGTCCTGTGACAGTCACTAGTCTCAGCCAAGAGTCCAGATCATCAGACAAGACCGTGGCAATGAGGCAGGTATGAGGCCAAGCAGGACATCAAGTCAGCAGTTTGCACGTCGATCAGCGAGGAACATAGCCAGCCATAGACACAGTCACAGCCTCGCTCAGCAAGTGGGCAACGGCCCCAGTGGCAACGCAGCTCCCAAAAGCAGGGAGGGAGCAGCTGTTGGGGCTTCTTGCCGCTTTCTCAAACAGCTCCAAAGCTGGTCAGGGTGTCTCAAGCTGCTCTCTCCAACAGCTGTGCCGTGTCATACAGCCTGCCTTAAGCATAGCCAACTAAACTGCGTGCAGGGCGTGCACGCAGGGCCCTGGCCATTGGTACCTAGCTCTCACCTAGGCTTGTTCAGCGTTAAGAAATGAGGAAACCTTCCCTTCTACTGTATACAAGGGGATGGAGCCCCTTGGATGAACTCTGTGAGAAGAATGACTTCTGCCCAGTACGTTATAAATGAAGGCTTTAGGTTCCGTCATAAAATGAGAGTTGCCCATCACAGACTGTGCGTAGCTATTTCCTGCAGCCATGAGTCCAATGGCAGGGGTCCTAAGACTCACCCCCTCTCTTGGTGCCTCTGGCAACCCCACACCACAACCTGATGGGACAGGCTGGGGATTGTACAGTCAGGATGCCATTCTGGGCTGGATGAGTCCACCTTTGTGCTAGAGTTGGACCCTCTGGTCCCCGCTGGGAGCCGAGGTTCTGCTCTCAGGTGGCTTCTGACTCAAGGATAAAATCATTCCTAATTTCCTGGAGACCTGTGCATCCACTCTTCCAGTCTCATCTCCTTTCGTACCAGCAGGGGGCTTAAAATTAACTGCATTAACAGAGTATTTCCAAGATGATCCTACCTTCAAGTTGCTTTCCAGTCCATTTGGCAGGATACACTGTGCGTATTTAAATAACCGAACAAAACTCGCTCAAAGGCTTATCTTAAACTATCATTTGTATCTAAAAATAATGTATAGATCCACTTACATTAGGTGTGCTTTTACTGGTTGCAGCATTCCCGCAATCTACTTGATGAATGTAAAGAGTCAATAAAAAATGTAAAGTAGAAAAAATATGGAAATATAGTACACAGGGCCAAGGAATAACAGATGCACAAGACTGTATAGACACAGGGGATGATCGCTCAAAAGATTTCAGGAAATCATTCTTGATCAGTTTTCCAGGTTTAATAAAATACTCCCAGGTATAGTTTTAATTACACATTTCCCCCTCGCACTCTGTTTCCACAATTTATTTATTTCACTGTGCTTCGCTTTTGCTCATTTATTCTAATTCATACAGTGCTGACTCATTCTAGATGTTTGACTTTAATCACTGCTGACTACTCAGTGCTACTTCCCTTCTGCTTTTGCATATTAAATTGTCCAGTATGTTACAAAAGCGTAAATGCTGCAATATCCCCAGTTCCTAATCCAGAATGGTTCCACGGTAGATGCTCCTTGTGTAAAGTAACATTGGGATAGTCCATCCACCAAAGTTCTATGGTTAATCCATCCTACAGATTAACATCTTTTCAAGGTTATGTTATTTTGCAGGTCTTTTTTTATTCATGTGATGTCACTAGTTCTTAGACTGACAACATTAATAACAGAAGAATTACTAATAGCAAATGTGCATTCCTGATGTAATTTCCCTCCCTTTAAATCCAAGGAAGTAACAGATCAACATCAACCTTTCCCTCATTCTTTTTAAACTTTCTTTTTCCCCTCTCCCAACTCCCATTCTGGCCTGTCCCCATTATTGAGATTTTAGGAACAGGGAACTGAGTGCCACGATCAGAGTCTCCGACTTGCAGAGTCAGGTAGCCTAGCTTCACCAATCATATAAAAATAGCTCACGATGAGTTGCAGTAACTGTACTTCAGCTACTTTTTGTTCATTTATTTCAATATCCAGTCAGTCAAATTAAAGTCAGAAGAAATAAGGATCTTCTAATTCTCAGCAGCATATCTGAATAAAAGTAGGACGTTTGAGATTCAGTTCTCTATACCCCTAAATACAGAAAACTTTAGAAAACCTATGCATGGATCACACTTGAAAAAATTTGATTCTGAAAACGAAATCTAATTTTTTTTCCTACTAAAAATTAATTTTAAATAACCAAGCCTCTACTTGCCACTATTTCACAATAATTTCATAGAATCATAGAATGGTTTGGGTTGGAAGGGACCTCAAAGATCATGTAGTTCCAACGCCCCTGCTGCGGGCAGGGACACCCTCCACTAGACCACGTTGCCCAAAGCCTCATCCAACCTGGCCTCGAACGCTTCCAGGGAGGGGGCATCCACAACCTCTCTGGGCAACCTGTGCCAGTGCCTCACCACCCTCACAGTAAAGAATTTCTTCCTAATATCTAATCTAAATCTGCTCTCTTTGAGTTTAAACCCATTACCCCTTGTCCTATCACTACACTCCCTGATAAACAGTCTGCCTCCAGTTCAGCTGCTTTCTTTATTTATTTATCACAGTCTGTTTTCTGAAGCCTATGCCTTTGGCTGCGATGGCAGAAGAACAAGCACATTTCCTCTAAAATCTACGAAAGTGTTAGTTAGGCATATTGTGCATGCATTTACCCAACTATCCCAAACCAGCATAATGAGCATGTGCATAGAAGTGGATGTCCTTTCGATTGTGTACTATTGTTTGCAACACTCAGGCCTGTACTCTCTTTCAGATTACTGATGTCCATCAAACCGGCGTCAAAGATCTTAACAGCTTTGCTTTAGAGTCACGCAGCAATCCATATGCATGTGCTTCTGTGTTTATGCAGGAGATGCAAGCCTATAAATCATTCCTTATAAATGACAAACTATGTCCTCTCCAGTGCTTGCACACAGCTTCTCTCTTCTCCTGCCAGTCATACTCCATTTCCCATCTCTAATCCTTCAAATGTTGGTTTTTTATCAGTTGCATTTAATACAAGACAAAAGCGAAGTCACATTAGAGCAGACCAAAAAGATTTTTTCCTGGTAAACATCCATTTGAACCCACTACTTGGTCTGTCTTTAAAGAAGAATATTCACAATCTAATATTTATTTTTTTTTTAGCGCAGATGGAATATCATGTTCTAGATGCATCAAAATATACCTCAACTTATGTTTTTAAAGCTTACATTTACCCAAAACCATGTTTCTGCAGGCATTATCTACATGATATGCCATGGTGAGCCACCTTCCACAGAAACAAGAAAGAGGAGAACTAAATAAGAAGCTCGTATGCTTCTCTAACAAAAAAAAAAAAAAGTAGCAAGAAAGAATCCTACTTAGCAGCAGCAGCACTGCAATTAAAATATTTTCACAGGTATTCTACAAAGTTGTTCAAAATTTGCCCTGATAAAATCAGGATTTCCTCAAAAAAAGATGAAAATCTTCCTTAAAGATTTCTGATGTAAACCAGTATGCCTTTATAGCTATTACGATGTCATCTGAAGTTGCTTGTGATTATACGCATCAGAAATATACCCTTTCCTATGCACCTACATCCAGACATCTCCAGCAGAAACATTTTAGCACTTCACTTGAACTAAGATTAAAATCATCAGGTCTCAAGAATTTTTGCCATTTCGATGCAAGAATCTGCTATGCGAATTAGAGTTTCTAGATGAAGACCTTACTGAGCCAAAAATGACCAGGATATTTGTGTCACCAATGAGATATTTTAAAAACATTTTAATAAAAGTTGATTGATAAAAGTGGATGGAAAAATCTGGATGAATATTTCACATTTTCTCTGACTAATTTTTAGGAGGATGGCTTTTCACCTCTGAAAGTTTAACAATGAAAAATGTCCAAAATTCTTCTAAAAACCACAAGTCTTAAATCAACGTTATATCTCTTCAAAACATAAAGCTAGTTCTTGGCAAACAAAAATTAGTACTATATTTTTATTAAAATATATATTAAGATATGTTGAGACAACAAAGGTGAGATTATATATAATCAGTTCTAAGATGTCATTACATACATTACAGCATTTCTATTTTTAAGGTGTTTTTCCTCCATAAACAATCTTTTCCCTTTCTAACAAGATGTTGGCGTACTGTGCCAATCGTGGCATAACCCTATGAGGAACAATGCAAACAGAATGAGAGAATTTAACCAAAATGACTGATTTGCCTTCCATGTGCTGTTGGGGTGGCTGCTTAAAATGAGTTTTGGGACACTTGTCTCAAATCCATTTGCAGCATAATCAGGCCCCTTAATGTGTATCATAATGTCATTTCTTTACTCCAAGACCTTTGAGAAGATGCTTTCTAATTTTCCTGAAAAAACATCTCCTAAAAATGTGTCCCAGAGACTGACCTGATTTGTGGAGAACAGCTGAAGGTAGAGATATTGGTGGGTTATCTGTGATGGACTCAAAAGTCGCATTGGGCAAATGTTGACAGCTTTACTAAAAATATGTATGGCAAGTCATTCTCGTAATAAGGAGTGTTATGGATTACGGTTTGGAAAAGAGTGTGTACAGGTATATTCATGGCACGCATAAATATTCAGCATCACTGTATGGATATCAGAATATGATCAGCTATACTTTCCAGTTCGGCTGCTGTGTAAGAATTGATCTTAGGTTTTTATTGCAAAATGCTTCAATATTTATTGGCTTCCTCTGAAAATTTTCCAATGTTTACTTAAAATTTCCATTCATTCTTGAAAACTCCTTTTGATAACATACACAGAGGGAAGATAATCATGGTTGTCAAAGTAATATATAATGATTACTCCAGGAAATATATTCCAGCATCCACCTACCTCTACTCAAAATGAATACAAGCCAGATCCCAATATTTTGACCCAAAAGGTAAAAATGATTTATAAACAATTACATAGAAAAGCTTAGTTTTATTTTATGTTTACCATAAATGTATATGCAATTTGGTGGGGTTTGTTTGTTTGTTCGTTTGTTTGTTTCAAATAGATTCTTTGACCCAGCCAACCCTGAAATGCATGGGTGCCCTTTCACTGGCTTTAACTACAGCTAGATCATGCCAGTTTTAAAAGACAAATCTTTCACACAGTTGTTTTATGAGAAGATTTTTACAATGCCGACTTCATATACAGATAAATCTTCCTTAAGTGTAAATTTGATGATGTAGTACACAAAATTCTCGTAGCAGAAATTTTCCATTCTCTTTTATCTTCATTACTGTACGTCCCTGTTACAAAGGAGTAACAGTTTACAGTCTAGTCGCAGTGTTTACTTTAGCTTAATCTAAATAGTGGACCCCATTAAATCAATTTCAACTCTTGCCCTTTGCTTTTACTTCAAATTCAAATGCTAGGTTAGAAACGAGCAAAAACTTAAAAGAAATGTATTTAACAGCAGAATACAAGTGAGTTAGTCCAGAAATAACCGCTACGTCCAGCAGCGCAGCTTTGCTTGTTTAGTAAACTACATAATGCTGCTAATTGAAAAATAGAGTGTGACAGCTTTTGTTAACTCATACTAATTATATGCTATCATACCTAACACCTAAGTCAGGTTTTAGGCATCTGAAGACTTCTGATTGACAGGTATTATTTGGAATGCTCAAAAACTTTTAAAAGAATCACAGTTGGCAGGCTGCAGAGTATGCTCTTAGTCACTATCAGTCATGCAGGAAAATATAGTTCATTATTAGTTATTTGAAGAGTGGTGGATTACAAAAGCCCTAAGATAAAGTCTGTTATGCCAGATAATGCCCAAACAGCAAGAAACATCCAGGATTTAGGCTCCTAGGCTCTTACAGGGTCCCACACAAAAGTTAATGTTAACAGTCCCATGCTATTCAAGCTGCAATTCTCTTTCCAGCTATTTATGAGGTGGAGGGGAAAGAAACCCACAGAGAAGGTACTTGTGCATGGTGCTCACGCTTTCAGTGATCAGCCAGATCCCATCTAGCATTTGTGATAATCCTTATCTACTTAGAGAGAGAATTGAGGTGGATATATTTATAGAGGCTCTTCTGTTTGTGATTTGTAATTTATAGGCTCAGCATCCAAAGCATTCAACAGCCACTCATAATTACATTTCACATAAAAACTACCTACATTAAAGGGACATTATCAAGGCTGTAAGGTCATGTGTTAAATACTTAGGCAATGCCAGAACGAAGGTTGCCTCTGCGACATTAATTCAGTCTCCTTATACATATGTATTATAGTACAGTTTCTAATTGCATGATGACAGTAATTTTTTACTATCCTACCATATGCTTCATCAGTGCATGGAGTGGGCAGTGCTCACTTAATGAGCCAGTATTAAATATTTTGCTTTCTCCTCCTTGAAGGCATGGCCCCAAGCCATTTAAAACCTGTTCAGAAGATAGAAATCTTAATTTCCTCATGGGCTTTTCATCGGTGCTTCACTAAAGTATATGAATGCTTTACAAATATTAATGAATCTATATCTTCACAAAATCCTTACTGCAAGAAAATAATGATTCTCCCTGTTTCACAACTAAGAAACTAAGATGTAAAGTGATCAAGAGCAAAAAGTAGCTGTTAATTTTGAGTGCCCAAATCAAGACAACAAGAAACGGAGTTTCGGAATAGTTGCTGTAGGCGTCATGTCATGTCATGTATCCCAAGCACAGCTTCCACTGATTTCTGCAAATGTAAGGGAACACTCAAATACTTCCATTACTCAGGCATCACAGCCTCAAAAACAGTACTCAGAAAAAGAGAGACTGCAGCTATTGAGAAGTTGTGAAAAGAGTGGTTCAAGCTGCCAAACTAGGAACTTTGAAGAAGCAATCTGTGGCAGGAACAGAGCTATAACCTGTGTCTTTGGGGCACACAACACAGCAATATTTTCTCTTCTTGGCATTGTTCAGCGCAGCCCTTAAATTCTGCAGCAAGTGAGGCAGGGACCTTATAGCAAACAGCCTCTTCTGCCACCTGCTACAGATCCTCTTTTTGGTGATTTGGAAAGATTTTCTTTCTCTTTTCTTCTCTTTTTTCTTTTTTTCCATCTTGTTCCCCCTTTCCATTTCTCCTTTCTCCTGCTATTCACCTCTTCATTTGTTCTTTCTTACCAGCTCGTCGGGCAACTCTTCTCACTGTGCCCACTCTGATGACAGCGTCTTCTGAGGATGACATAGACCGGAGACCCATCAGAAGACTCCGGTCTAAGAGTGACACCCCTTACTTGGAAGAAGCTAGGATCTGCTTCAACCTTGATAATGGTAAGACCAACCCTTCCCCAAACAGCATATGATGTTAATTAAAGACTTTTTTTGAGATGCAGATGGACCAGATGGTACCTCCTCATTCACAAATGGTACGGTGGTTCACCAGACATCCAGGGATGTCACGGCTGTCTAACTACAAGCACCTGCATATGTATGAACAGGGATCCTTTTCAAAATTCTCCTTCAAGTGCTAACTAAAGACTTTCCCCTGTTTTAGCTAGGGTGAGCCAAGTGAGATCAGAGCAAAAGAGAATGGCTTTGCAGACAAGATATAAATATATCTTATCCACTCCAGGCATCCAGAGACATGAAAGTTCTTGTGAACTTTTATGAAGTGATTAGAGCTAACAGCAAACTTCAGCTAAACCCCACATTACAACCATGGAAGAACATACAGCATGCCCCAAAACCTCCGTAGGTTTAATTGGCAAAAGTGTAACAGAAACCTCTTGACTCTGCAGGAATGAGTAAGAGAGCTGTCCCCCAAAATTCAGATCAGCTAATGTTACTATTGCTGCCTTCGGTTACTGAGCCCCAGCTTTCTCTGGTCCTTTTCTCAATGAGGTTGATCAAAAGATTCTGGAAGTACTGACAACTTAGTGACTTTAAGCAGACTGGGTTTTCTTTAAAAACTCTGCATTAAACGCCATGGACTAGTACACTCCCTAGCACATATTTTAAGTGTTCAACTCTCACTTTATGTAGTACTTTTGTGCTACTCACATTTTTTTTTTAAAATAGCATTTTTAATTATTTGTATTACACTAGCATTTAGAGGTCCCAACCAAAATTGGAGCCCTAATGCTGTGGGCAGCCTACAACCACAGGGTAAGAAATAACACCTACATAAAGAGCTGATTACTAAATACGGAAGACAGAATAGGGGAGAAGCAGTGAAACATTGTCCCCGGTTTGCAGCTGGAGTATGGAGTCACACATTTTTGCCTATGGTCACATTTTTTTCAAAGACCTGCCAAAATTACTTATGGGTCCCAAGCTTTAGGTGATGGTCAGTCTTCACCATTGAGCGTAGGTTCCTCGGTCCCCTTGGCGTTTTAAAGCGCTTGGCCAGGTGCACCGTTCTGGTTTACTTAATGGGTTTGCCCAAGGAAAGAGGAGCAGGAGGTGAAGGGATGAGCCCTTAAGACTCCCAATCAAGTTTTGATCCAGCCGTGCTTTGAGTTTTGGGACCCTTAGGCTAGAAGAGAGCAGCTCAGGGTGCCCAAGCCTAGGGCGGGAGGTGCCAGGCCTGCTGCGGGGTGGCACCTCGGCCAGCCAGGCCCACGGCGGCACGCAGCAGCTCAGCCATGCCGAGGTGCTTGGGGGGAGAAGGGCGTCACCTCAGCCGGGACCCTCCCCGGAGGGCGGGAAACCACCGGAGCCAGGACCCTGCTCTGGGTGGGGGGCGGCCCGCTGGCCCAGGTCTCCCCTGGGCACGGGTGCAGGCAGGGCCGGGGGGTGTCACCGCTCCGTCTCCCCCGGGACGAGTCGGGCGCGACCCGGCGGGCGGAGGCGCTGCCGGCGGGCAGGGGCAGCGGGCAGGGCCGCCGCGGCCGCTCCCGTCCGCAGATCCTTGACGGGTTTTCCCTGTCTCTCTCCCTCCCTCCCTCCGCTCCTTTCTCCCTTTCCCTCTCTCCTTCCCCGTCCTCCCCTCCCCCTCCCCGCGCCTCTCTCCCTCCCTCCCCGCCCGCCCCCTCCGCCCCCTCCTCGCCCGGCCGCCCCGCGCCGTGCCGCCGCTCGCCCTCGCCAGCTCGCCGGGCCACGCTGCTCACTGTGCCCACATTAATGGCGGCATCTTCCGAGGAGGACATCGACCGCAGACCCATCCGCCGCGTCCGCTCCAAGAGCGACACCCCCTACCTCGCCGAGGCCCGCATCTCCTTCAACCTCGAGACAGGTGAGAGGCGGCGCGGCACGGCCCGGCACGGCGCAGGGGGGGCGGCCCGCCTCGCTCACGGCCGCCCGTGGACCGGCGGCGGCTGCCCCGGCGGCGGGGGAGGCAGGGAGGGAAGGGGCCGCCCCCGGCGCCGCGGCCTCCTCCCCCGCCAGCGCCGGCGGGTTCCCCGGGCGCCGCCGCCCGGCCCTGCCCTGGCCCCGCTTCTTCGCACCTCCCCGGCCTCCTGCGGCCCTGACCCGCTGACCAGCTCCCCTTACCCCCGCAACTCTTAACCGCCCCGCCGGGCGCCGGCTTCCCTTCTCTGTTCAGCCTCTCAAAGCCTGCCCTCTCCCAACACACCATCCTCTCACTCCCTCACTCCACAGAGTGTGGTACCGCTTCCCCGCACCACGAGACTTCTGGTCTGTCCCTCCCTGCCAGGTTCTTTTGGCATCCCGCCGGGAGACGCTGCCCTTGGCCTTTTGCAAGTCTCTCCCCCTCTCACTCTTTAACTTCTTCCCCAATGGGTTTGTGCCTCAAAAGTGCAAAGAAACTTGTGGCTGTGTTGTCTACTTTTTCTCAGTCTCATGAGGTCCCCTGTTGTGTCAGCATTGCTTTTTGTGACTCTTGATGGGTGTACAGCCTGGTCCTTTCTACCAGCACACCTCCAGCTCCCTACATTCGCCTCCTCCTGTCCATTACTGGATGAGCCTCCTGCAAGTCACTACCTGACCTTTCCGTCCCCCTTCTCCACTGCTGCTCCTTCCTCTCTGCCACCTTTTCCTCATGGCTCCCTTGGTATTTCAGCTGTCCCCTTCAGTTCATCCTGCACATGGTGACTATCCTGTTCCTTTCCTACTAGGCCTCTGGTTTTCCCTCCTTCCCTGACCTTTTCTTTCCTTATGGGCTCTGTCAACAGTAAACTACACCAGAGGATTTTTTTTGCTCTCAAAAACAAAGGAAAGGAAAGTTCTTTCTGTTGGTTCTCTGCACAAACCAGACTTCCTCTCTTCAGGGAGGGAGGGGGTGAGGCGTGAGGAAGGATCTGTAGCCAGGAAGCTCTACTGCAGCCTCCCTCATGTCCCAGCAGCAGCGCAGAAGATGACCCAACTGTGTAACAGTCTTTGATGCTGAGCCAGTCAGCTCACTGCCAGCTGTAAAGGGAAGAGAGCTGCCTCAGAGTTGCTGCTTGCCATGCTGCGATCTCCCCCATCCCTCCTCCCCCCTTTCAGCTGGCAGAAAGTTGGAGATGGTGGAGATGTGTTTTCCCCTCCATTTGGGGATGGAACGGATTCCCCTCCCCCTCCTGTTATCCCAGCTGTAATTACACCTTGGTAATGGCTAATATGCAGTTTGGTTTTACCATTGACAGAACAGTTGGTTACATTATGTGGTGGGTCATTATTTCTTTCTGATCATGACTTCTTAAAAATTACCATGCCGTAGGTAAGTTGGGTGGCATTTCAGGGCACAGGCTGCAAGACAGTGCCAGATGCCAGGTTTCAGCTTCTAAAGAACTGGGACTGAAAATGGAAAGAGGATTGCTGTGTGGAAGGTGTAAATAAAAAGAGGCTGTGTATGGTTACTTGACTGCTGAAATAACTCTGTGTTGACTTGTGCTGTCACAGGTAATGTTATGTCATGTAGTTATAAATAGATAAACCAGTTAAGAACAAGACACCTTCAGGTCACCTGGTGCCTCACATGTCTATGCTGAGCTAGACATGCTGTCTTTGCTACAAGTCCCAGAGGATGTGGAAGTCTCTAGGTACCTCTTTCTTGCAATCCACTGAAAAATTTGATAATTACACTTAGCTTCTTTCTGTTCCTTCCCTCTCCCCTGCACTCTTTAATTTATGTCCTTACTTTCGAACCTGGGAATGGAATTCCTTTAAAAGAAACAGTACTGGTGTATCAAGAAATATAAATGAAAAATGTTGTAAGTAGTGCAAGTGTATGTTTTCATTAATCCATCTGGCAGTGAGTAGTTTTGAGCTTTAAAAAAATAAATTGCTTAGCAACCAGTATTGAGTGAGTGAGCCAAAAAGCAAGTGAAACGTGCCACTGGTACCCACTTCATTTCTGAGCTGTTGGTTTTACTCTTCTGTTTGCTCAGAAAGCACAAACCAAGCAGCCCGGGTCTGAGAACTCTATTCCAAGGAAACAGCTGTTAGAAAATTTGTTTAGCCACTTTCGCTCGTGCTTGATAATGCTGCGTGGCGCGGGGTTTGCTTTGGAAACTTATTATTTTATGAGGTGCAATGTTCTTGAATTTATTTTTTGGGGGTATGTGTACGGAAAAAAACCAAACCAACAAACCAACACCAAACCACCCTGTTTCTAAACTTACCTGGTTTTCACGTGCAGTTTCGTTGCTGGCGATGTTACTGATGTGCCATGGGGGGTGCCAGGTGGCTCTGGGTGTCCCAGGGGGTGCTGCCTGCCCTGCGGGCAGAGGGGCTCGCCCGCCGGCCTCGCCGCCCTGCGGGGGGGCCGGGCCGCCCCGGGAGCCCGCGGGCGCTGTCCGCCGCCTCTGGTGCTGAAGCGCCGGCCGGGGGCTGGCCGCGGTAACTGACCGCTCCGCCGGGTGTGGAAACGGCATGTCCCGCCCTGTCTTGTCCTTGTACACGCGTGTGCGCAAGGGTGTGTGTATTTCTTCGCTTGTGCAGGGGTAACGCAGTAGAAAGGAGGTAATGATGTTTCCTCAATCCATTGATGCAGTCGAAACTAAAGCGACTCTTGGGGTGCAGAAAATGACCTCTTCCTTATGTGCTTATCGCTTGCTTTCCATTTAGCGCTTTCCATATCTACAGCTGCTGCTCAACCACTGCTTACAGAGCTATTTTTCCTACAGCTGCTGCAAGTTGAGCTGCATTCCCCAGTCATTGTCTTCTGTCAGGACATGGTCAGGGCTTGGATGCAGCGTGCAGCTGCTTTGCTGTATTGGAACTTAAAATCCACATTTAGTAATGAAACATAAGCAGATGCAGTGAATACTGCTCTTCTCTACTCTTAATTACAACCACTAGTTAAGAACTAGCAGGTTTTTATCTACTTCAGCTGTAAGTTATAATTATACCATTACTGCTGTTATCTGTATTGTTGAACAACTGAGAGATTGCATACACAGAGTCAATTATACCATTTGGGTATGGCATAGATTTGGTCTGGATTGTAAAAAACCCTCAATTTATAAGTGATTAACAGTGCAACTTCCACCTGCCCTTCTCTATCGATTATATTAACAGTTCTGCTTTGTTTGATTTTCCAAAATGTACTTATTATGTTTGTTTCTGAATATTGATCAATTAACTCACACTTATTACCTAGCATGAGTTAACAAATGCTGTTCAATTAGTTGTCCCTGGTATGTTTTTTTTGCTGGTGTTCCCAAACTGATTAAAATACAAAGCTGTTTTCCAAACTCAGGGTTATTCTCCCTACTGTTATACATATGCAAATCCTATTTATCTGAGTTATGTGCTCATATCAAGAGGATAATGTTTCCCAAAGGGTTTAAATTACCTCTTCTGCCAAAATTAATGTAGCTACATAACATCATAAAACTATAGACAAATATTAATTTCTTTTGCATATTTGATACTGAATCAGTCTGCATACAGAAATTAATTTTTTAATTTTCTGAAAGAATTCCTCCAATGCGACACTAGAGGAATATGGAATATGCTTTTTCAGGTGGTGATTTTTGTTTTCTTTCGTATGATTAGCTATCTGTCATGGCTCCATCTCTTAACAGCTATCTTTGGCTTTTCATACATATCTTCTTAAAAGCGCTTTTCAAATTGTCTTTCTAACTTTCTTATTCAGGCACCTAAAAGGTAATCCCAAATTGCTTTTGAAAACTTGGGTCTCCATCTGTGACAACTGTCCAATAGCATAAACTCTCTCCTGGTCCTGTGCCAGCTGACAAGTTCATGTGTTTTTTCACAGGTTTTGACCTATTTATATTCTTGTTGCAAAATATTATGCTTTTAAAATAGCAATGTATGGTAGGTAGCTTTCAAGTTTGATAAATTAGCAGAGGTGATGATCGATGAGGAAACAGACCACTTAAAAATCTCGCTAAATAATCCAAGATGTGTGAGCTTTTCTTCTGCCTTCATGCAGCTGCTTGGAGAATCCCTGTCAGAATCTTATCGATGTTTGTGAGGGGAGGGGGGAGTACCATGCTGAATTGATCTGATCAGGTTCTCTTTTAGCCCTTCAAGCATCAGTCACTATTGAAAGTTACTACTATATACAGACAGATACTCTAACTCCTTCCTAGCCGAAAAAGAGTAAGCTTTGTACTGCAATCCTTTGCAAAGTTGATTCTAGCAGGCTGCCTTCTTTTTAAGTAGCGCAAGAAGTCGTCTTTATCTCAGCTGCCATGGGACCTTCCTGCGATTGTTCAGGGAGGTCACCAAATGTAATCTTTGAACAAGGCTGATTGTCTATATAGAATTTAACCTGGGAATGGAGACTTGGGGAGAAAGCAAGCCTTGGAGAAGGTATGAGGCCAGAAAGACTGCAATGGCTGTACCAGGGGTCAGCAAAGAGGGGGTGTTCCTTCAGAAAGAGTGTATTTAGCTTCCATGCTGTGAAATGAGGGGAGAGGAGCTTTTGAAAGTGAATATATCCCCTTCACCCCGACTTAAGAGCGTGCACTAGTGGTGCAACTGAAAAGAAGCCTGTGGCCAGAGGGGTGCAGGAGCTGGGCTCTGAAGGCGGGGAGCGAAGCAGCGACAGAGCTGACCCGATAGGGATGGTGCAGCCTGTGCTAGCTATGGAGCCCAGCTGGCTTGCTCGGCCCTGAAGCACAGCACAGATTTTAAGCGTACTGAAGTCACTCAGTAATCTCACTGAAGTGGCTGGATCCTCAAGTGATGTAAATGTAAGTCATTTGTTGACTTCAGCCAGGGATCTGAGCCTGACTGTAGAAATATACGTCTCTGCTTCCCTTCGACGATGAAAGATCTGTTTTATCTCTTTGTGGTATGGAGCCACATGTTCCCCTGGGAAAACGTGCGAAAGCAAAGCTGAGAGGGAAAGGACTGAGTGGCTCTGCACAATTTTGCCATGTGTACAGAAGAAAGGTCCTTGTGTCTAGAAAGGCAAGTGAACTCAGTTTTTAAGCAGTGACAAATAACTCACATTGGGAAGGGGAAAAAACCCCACGGCAGCCTGTGTTAGTGCTGCTACAAGCAGAATTAATTCACAGGGTGTAAAGAGGGAGGAGGATCCTGGCAGAAACTGCTGAATGGCTGAGACAAATGTTAGTGAGCTGGGAAATGTTCATAGTCGGCTGTTTCTCTGATGCAGAGCTGGTAGGGGGAGAGCTAGGACACAAAGGGTGACTGTTGGTTTTATATGCGGGAACTTTCCCGTTCTGAACTGTGCACAAAGTTGAAATCAAAAGCTTCTTCCATTTTCACTGTCCTGGCACCTTCCACACTCTTTTTGAGCTTTAGTGCTTCTTACAGCCTTCATGACCTTACTGTTGTTATTTGTATCGCTGTATTCATTCCATTATATAGCTTTAGAGCTGTGCTGAATACTTTTCAGAAAGTAAAATGATGTATGAGTTTCATTTCTAATGGAACGATAATGCTATGTGTCATAGCCTAATACATGTTGATTTGTCTAGAAGGATATGATACGTTTTTCTGCAGCGATCAAGGAGGAGGTTGTGCACTTTGTTTTGTCACTGTGTAAAATAAGAAAGAATATTTATACAGCTCACTGAGGTGAGTAAATTGCAAATAGGTGAAAATAAAGTGAAATGACTTGACTGGATTTTCTGCAGGAAATCTCATCCCATCCATTTTTAATTTTCTCTAAAACCCACCATTTGATTTAGAAATCTGTTTTGAAGTTTCTGAGTTTGCCCCTGGTCATCCTTATATAGTACACTAACCCAATTAATCATCTCTGCAGTCATTTGAAATGTTATCACATTTTGGAGTTGTGTTTTTTCTTTCCTATTTATCCAGCATATGTTTGCGTATATCCATAATAAAATATTCTGCATGGTTTCAGGATTGGAATAAATAATCCCTAAAATGATATGGGAATTTAAACTACTTTGGATTTATGGAGCTCACAGATTAGAAATTATGTTGAAGGGGTAGTCTGAAGAGCAAATTTCTATTTTAAAAAATACTTTCAAATGATGGTGCCTTTAAGATTTCAGGTAGAAAAGATTGGGCTCAGGAGAATGGAGGAGAGAGAAGTATGCAGTAGTAGGCTTTCTAATATGTGTGGGAGGTTTAGTTTCTTTCTGGAGGAAGATTAGTAAAAATGCATGCTTGGAAAAATTCCACTTTCTCTCTCTGCTCTAATCACTCCCTCAGATTATTGTCATGGAGATCCTCCTGTACTTAGGGAAGCCAAATCACTGGTTTTGGCAAAGAATTTCTTAATACCTGTACAAAAGGTCCTGAAGAACTGGCCTCCTTTGCCATCAGGCTTTGCGTTACCAAAACTTGCGCCTGCACTTTAATCAAATAATGTAGTCTTAATGCTGCTTAATTTGGAGTATAGCTAGAGTTTGGATGCATGCCCATCACTCGTTTCATGGCTGCGTTCCAGCCCCAGGAGCACGAGTGCACGCTCCAGGAAAACCAAGCCTCCAAACTGAACGTCACCCACCGTGTGGCAAGAACACGCCATTTGAGATAACCAGCCCTTGCCAGGGCTAAGTGGGGTGGCTGAAAGTGCCTCTGTATCAACATTGTACGTGGCAGGTAAGCGTTCTGTTTTGAAGGAAGAGGTCTTAACAGCAACTGAGGTTTTAACTCTTGTACTTGGCTTTGGAGACCTTTGGTTTAAGACCTTCAGTGAGGCCCAGATGGGAATAAGTTTCCGGGTTCTCCAAGTCCTGTAAAGGGGAGAGATGCCCATGTTTCACCAGCTGTTATCCAAACAGGAATTATTGATGCAGGCTTTAGTTAACAAATATAACTGGGGACAATTTGAAGGGAAAGGCATAGTTAGTCAAAATGATGGAACTGGCAAGAGGAAAGTGATACAAGATCCACTTCTCTGAATGCTGAATGTGTTAGTGGTATTGGCTAAAAAAAAAAAAAAAGCTTTGCTATTTTAACTATTCTGGCACTGCGCATGTTCATCACCTTTCTGTGTCGGGGTGGGGGTGGGTGGGGGGAGCAGCTGATACCTGTGCAGTCAATGGCACCGACATTGCTGTGGAAGAACCATGACAAGAGGTAGAAGGAAGGAAGGTGCATGTTTGCTTTGGGATCAGGTTATGCAGACCTGATGCCTCTTACAGCTGTTTGCATTATATGTGATTTTAAGGATGCTGTAGTGCTTTGTTGCTAAGCTGGTTCTTCAAGAAAACTGATGTGGAGGAATTTGCCTGAGTAAGAAGTTACCTCTATATTTGTCCTTTGCCAATCAGCTTGTTGGGTTAACACAACCAAGTTTATTCCTGCAAGTGGGGACACTGTGAAATCCTTTTAATTTTCTTGTTTCATCAAGAACCACAGTTTTCTTCTTGGAGCCAGGCCTTAAAGGAAAACACATTTTTCCAAAACTTCAGATAAAATTGTCAGAACTGGCAACCCTGTTCAGAATTATTAGCTGTAAAATTTCGTAAAAAGAAAGGGCCTAATTCTCAGTAACAGGTATAATTAGCTTTAATTCTTAATTACTCTGAGTCAACTAATTGGTTTCATTGGGACTGCTCACAGTAATACTCACAGCTAGGCTTGTAAGCGCCTTCAGAGTCAGTCTTAAAGTTTGTAAGTTTTTGCAGTATGACAAAAGTCACTAATGCAGAAAGAATGTCCTGGGCTGTCTGCTTTCAGATAACATAAAATGTCAATGCTAATGAAATATTGTTTTATTAGCAGTTGCTTCTTGCTCTTAGACTTTAGACCGTAGAATCAGTGTGGAATATTTTACTTCTGTAGCAAAATAAAACTTGGCTGCACTCACACTTTCTTGGTGACGAATATTCATGACAATATATCTTTTGTGGATAAGTTGCAAAAAGTGTCAGTTCTAATACTTTAATTATATTAATGTACTTTACATGGTAATAAAATTTGTTGATATAGTCAACTAAAAATGTTTTCTTCATTCAGAATACTTTTAGGGTAAAATAATTTATAATCATGCAATAACCATTTATAATCATGCAATTCTGTTGCTTTCATTTAGGTAGCATTGGTGGTCTTGTTTTATATTGATATGCCGAGGCTATCAGTACATGGCTGCCTTCCCTAGGTTTCGCTGGGGAACCAATGTTTCTGAATATTTCAAAGAAGGTAAGTATTGCCTTTACTGCAGACTTCAAATAGGGGCATCGTAATAATTTTTGTATCTTGAAATTGCAATTCCATCTATAACAAACAAAATGAAGATGATGTCCGAAGAAGAACTGTAGTGAGTAGCAAATTCAGCAAGAAAATGGGGAGGCAGAGTTGAAAAGTGAAATGTCTGTGTTTCTCCTGCACTCCAGACTTGCCATGGTTTCATTCTGGTTATGAAGTACGTAAGACAGGGGAAGTATGGGACGAGTGTTTGCATGCTGATATACTGTATGGACACATGCCATTTTAACTACGATGGATAACAACTACCGCACGTATTTCAGTTAATCAGAAAATCCTTGCTATGCATAATTTATAGTGCAATATAGTTTTTACGGTTAGTGCTTACAGTACTTGGACCGACAGACATCTGTTTAATAGTTTATAAGCAAATTAAATACTTGATGCATTATTAAAATGGAAGAGAAATTTCATCAAAGCTTAATCTAATTCTTTGCTAGAGTGTTGGAAATAGTTAAAGCCTGCCGCAAGCTTGATGCCCCAAATTGAGGAGGACCCGTTTTGAGTGTGGCACTTGTCTGCCTGTGTGTCCTTATTTCTGTTCTGTGTCTAAAAGGGTAAGGAGTCTACTGATGGTTAGATTTGAGAACTGACTGGGGTCCATGTCCTTGGGAAAAATGTTCCTCTGTTCCCTCAGTCAGTCAAAACCTAAGTCAGTCAAGTGTTAGAACAGTGTTAAGCCATCAGGAACAGACCTAAGTTAAAAGTGTATGTCTCAAGCTAGTCTCAGGTTTTCACTAAACCACAGGAATGTCTTTCAGAACAGAAAATATGCCCCCAATTAGGATGAAATGAGAAATTAATAGTTATATTTCAGTATTCCTTGAGAAGATTTAACGGTCTTTTGTTTTCCTTGCTGAGCTCATGATAGTACAGTTTTCATACATAATTTTTTTTTCTTCTGCTTAATTCTCTGTTTTCTTGCACCAGAGAAGTGCTAGAAACAAATGCAGAGACCTTGATGTGGCTATGCTTGATGCATGAGGCATCTGTAATGTTTGGAAGAGAATGGCTCTTCCCCATGCTCAGCCTCAGTTGCGGGAGCACGTGGGCGTAAAGGTCATGTTGTGCAGACTGCTGGTGAAGAGGGCTGTAGTTGAATATCTCATGCGACGCTCTCGGCTTCTGCCTTCTGTGGGGTTTTGTTGTTGGCATCTCTCTTCTCCTGCCGCCTTTTCCATTCTCCTGTGTTCATCAGGGCTACGTATGCCGGCAGCAGCAATATGTTGGCCTGCAGTGTCTTGAAGGCTGTCCCTACTGGGTTGCGAGAGTTGCCGTATATGCATACATTTAAAGCTGTAAGTTAGGAACTATGGCTTTAAATGATCACCCTGTATCCTTAGGACCTCTGATAAAGAGCAGTGTAATCTACACGCCCAGTTAAGGCATCATTCCCCAGAGCAATGATCGCTCCTGCTCTCTGCTTAGTGAGTGCTCTTTGGGTCGTTGTGGGTAAAGGTGGTTTATTGAAAATATGGAGGTGGAGAGTTAGGAATAAACTGCATTAAGCTGCTGCTGAGTAGTCATTGTTTATATTTAAAGCAATTTGGCATGTTCATCCATTCATGAACAATTAAATTTTGTCTTACCACCTTCTTTCTTCATCATTCCTTATGACTTACACTACATGTGAAGGCTCTGTTTAGATTTCACAAATGCGATGAATGTTTTCCAGAAAACTTTAAAAGTTTGTTTTAGAATTATCACAATTACTTCCTAGGTTGAAATAGCAAAAAATAAAAGGAAAGCAATTGATCATTTTAATTTTATCTGCGTGGAAGCACAGCAAAATCTTGAAGCATTTCAAACCTAATAATAAAAAATTAACTGGGATTAACTAAAAACCTGCAAAATAATAGCCTATAATTAAAAGGCAAAAAGAAATCAATAAGGCTTGATATATAACTTAGTCTTATCTCAAGGGTCAGAAGAAGAAACCATTCTGTGAGATGAATTGGATAAGATTGCTTGAAATAATAATTTTTGGGACAAATTAATCTATAAATAATGTTTATTTTTTAAAGAAAACAAGATAGGCATCACCACATAACCTTGGGTTGTAACCTTGCAAGCCTTCCGCTCTGCAGGCAGTGAGCGTAACAGCTCTGTCAGTGTTAAAGGAGCCCCACGGGGAGAGCGGCAAAAATACTTGGTTGGGAAGTATCATTAAACAGATGGAATACAGTTTTTTGTTAATGGGCTTCATGACCTAATAGTAGGAAACCAGGGGAAAGAGTCACCAAGATTAAGGCAACGTAGGGCACGTGATGTCATTAAAAAATGGCAGGGCTTTCTAAACATAGCTGCTCACAGTTAATGCTGCCCTAGGCAGCAGCAACATGATCTTAGCAGGTACCCACCTAAGTGGCTGCATATATACCTAGAGATATGTGTCAGCAGCCTTAGGAGCATGCAGGGACCATCTGTTAACCAGCATGAGTTTAAAAGGCTTAAAGTGGGCAGCAGAGAGATGCCTCCAAAAGATGTGCACTTGTTCTTTCAATTGCCCGAGTCAGTGGCAGGCAGACAGGTCAGGAGCAGTGATAGGTGTTCCTTCCTTCATCGTAGCTGTTTCAGGTTACGTTTCTCTCCGTGGCTTTTGGCAATGCTTACATAAGGTAGTGCCTGATGTTGAGAGGGAGCAAAATGTAGGACCTGCTCGTTTATCTCTTTTTCAGAGATACATCCTGCTTTTAAACTTCTTGCCCTCTGTCTGCTAAAATAAAACACCATATCAGCTATATATCAATGTGGTGAATAAGGAGGCACTTAGCTTTCATTAAAGCTCGTAGCAGAAAGAAAAAGATTACTGTCAGCAAGGCATAGTGGGATGTACTGAGGAAGTGGACAGTGAGATAGTGAAACTCTGGGATTAGGTTTATGCGTGCAATAGAGCTTTAGTGTACCATAGCCACTGGTGCACATCCCACTTCCCTTGTTGAATGGTATGTTGTAGGTGGTTTGCCTTTGGGAACAGAATGTTTTACCCCTTTTAGAATTTTACACTGAATTTAAGGCAGAGTTTTAAAGTGGATTAAGCAAGGAAATGTAGGTTGGATCTTGAAGAAGGTATTCTCAGTAGCTTAGATCAACTTTCATATTTTGGTTTAGCTGGTGTTCCTATCTTAGGAAAAGATCCAGGACTGTATATAAAGGTGCCTCTCATCTATTTGTTTTATTGGGCAGGGGGGTATTATTGCTGCCGCTCACAGTGTGGCCCCTTAACTAATACGTCATTCAGCGAACACAAGAACACATCTGTTGTCCTTTGTTTTCAAGCATGCCTGAAGACTCCATGATAAGTCATCTCCAACCTCCAGGTATGTCCTTTCCATGAGGAGGAAGCTCAGAAGACCTAGAAATCATACAGAAAGACAGGATTATAGTGGTGGAGAGAGGACCTGTATTGTGTCTTTCTCCAATCACAGCGGCCTTAATAAGTGAGCTTAATAATTGTATTTTCTAACAGTTTTCCCTTTGCAAATTTTGGGAGGGATCAAGACATTTTCTGGGAAGAACTGGTAAGTGTGGACTAAGGGGGAGAATGGCAAAAGTGGATTCAATCATTAAGATATATATTTCTTTCCCTGGAAGGGTGATTCTTGGAATGCAGAAAGATGTTCCTCTGTGCTAGAATTGAATGTGCTGGAATTTTTTTTCTGCTTATTGGGTTTTAGAGGACTGTATTTTTTAAACTTAATATCTCGCATTACTTCCTGTAAAACATTACCAAAACAGTTTCTATAAATCTCTATGCACAGAGTATTTTATGTGAGCCAAAGATACTTTTTCTTGCTAGATCTTTTGTACCTTGTGGCACAACTGCACAGGTATTTATGTATATCCTTAAAAGTTTATATTCTCATCTGTAAACTAAAACCTTGAGCGCAAACTTCTTTCTTCTGACAAACTCCTCTGATGCTTTTCCCTAAGGAATCCCCTTCCTTAATTCTATGCCATTCTGTGTGGTGAGGGGGATGCTCTTTCTGAAGGATTTGACCTCCCTTCTGAAGTCTTCATCACAGTTACCTTTCTTTTGAGATAGGAGAACTAGCAGCTGTTTGTAACAGAGTCTCTCTGCATAGTTCTTCATATTGGCTAAAGAAGTGACTGTAAAAGCCAAGAAAGGTTCTTTTTCAACCCTTTGTCTACTGACTCAACAGTACCCTCAAACCAAATTGGCCTCAGAGCAAAGGATTAAGCGTACATCTCGTGCAGAGAAGCTTCTTATGTCATTGCTTCTTAATCTTGTTGCTGCACTTGCATGATTTATCCTGTGAGGGCTACGGTGATGTGTTCGCTGTAACGCGCACCTCACCTTAGAAACTTTTTTTGGTAGCTTCAAAATTAAGTAAAAGTGATGCCTTTGTAAATTTTTTCAGGCTTCTTTGTCCTCCCTCTCCCCTCAGAAAAAGGATACATATGAGCAAATACAAGCGAAATATGAGCAAATAAGTTTCCTTTTAATGCAGTTTTAGAGTAGTTCAGAGTGGCTTGAAAACAAATGAAAAACATTCAGATTCATTTAAATTATGTGTCTATCCAAAGGTGGTCTTATATAATATGACTTTTAGTCCCCAATGGGTAGGCAATAGTTATCTGAAGCTCTGCTTACTTTTTACACTTTATCAGAATGAGTATCCCAAAACAACCTTTAAAGTGTTGCAGGGTAATTAAGGTTCAACTGGTACAACAGTAACTAGATGGCTATATTTAATTAGTCTCTCTGTAGGGTAGAATTGCTGCATCATATTTGAAATGCCCTTTGAGGAAGACAGTGAAATACATCTTACAGGAGCTTTAGCATCATGATCAGTGTGGTTAGTATTTAAATTTGGTGCGAAGTGAACTTCTGTTACACAGTTAATGCAGCTTCTGATAGATCATCATTACAGCATCCTTCTTCAAATAAATAAATAAATAAATTTTCTGTTACAGTTCTGGAATTAGCCATGGAAAAGAAAGAAATGCTGTCTCACAATGACACTGATTTCCGTAGCCATCTCCTGCTTTGGCTTATTATGACTGTGGAAGGACCCTGTTCAGGAAAGCACTGATGCACCTAGGTTCATCATTAACAGACATCAGAAATCTGTTCCTCAATTGGTCTCTAAGTTGCAAATGAAAATCTGCTCTATAGAGATCATCATCTTCTCAGCACCTTTTTTTTTTTTGTGTGTGTGTGTGTGTTTCAGAAAAGAACTAGTAAACTAGCATCAGTCCCAAATAAATGTGTTGGTGGGAGGCAGGGCAGATGAGGGTCTTCCCATATATTCCCGTTAGGACGCTTGCATTGTCTCAGGAGGCACAGGACAGACCCTGAGGTGCTGGCACACCTCGTGATAACTGTTTGCAATTCTGTGAAGTACTGTGTCCAAAACCAGACTGTGCCCATGCACAGACGAGTGCAGGGAAGAGACGTTGGAGAGAAAGGGGAAGACTTCAATACATGAACTCAAATAGTGGTTCCTGCTGCTCTCGCTCATAACTGTTTTCTACAGCCTCGTGCTTTCCCTGGTTGCGCGCTCACTTTCACTTGGGCCAAGTTGGGTTTGCTTAGACCAACCTCTTGGAAATCAGGACCACAGATACATGTATCTGATGTTCGCCCTAATACGTAGCTGCTTGGGCTCCTGGTGCACAGCCTCAACAACTCTTGAGTTGGACAGATTTATAGTTGCCATATGTGCTGGGCTGCTTGTAGTTTCTGCCCAAACACAGTTTCTATGTGGGGAAAAAAATCCAAGTCTGCCAAACATTTGCCAGGGATTTCCAGACCTGAAGCAACCCAATCAGAGCAGTAGTATAAGCCTGTCTCTGGATACTTGTAAACCTGTGTACTTTTCTCTACATTCAAAGATCATCTCCACAGAGCATGCATGGTCAATCTGACACATCCTAGAAATGTGTGGAAAAACTATATCCCAGGGGAAGCCACCCACCCCAGCCTTACTACTGTCCTCAGGATGCCCTCTGGAAAGTAATTTGCAGCTGACCTCATGGTGCCTGCATGAGAAGGAGACTTGTCTGGGCTGATGAGTACACTGATGTGCTATATACTTCATTGTATTAGTGCAGTAGTGCACCAGCAAGGTGAAAAAACCCAAACTTCCCTGTGTTTCTCATCTTAGAGGTGCTAGCAGATAATTTACAGTATTAATTTACTATATTGAAATTTGAGTAGACACTGCTGAGTTAGATGGATCCTCTGTTAAAACATAGGAACTGATGCACTGAATCAGTTCTGAGGTCTTGTTCTGAATGCCTTGAGCTCTTGTTCTCTATAGTGTCTAAAGGACAGACGATTCAGGGGTTTGTGACTGTTGCAGTTCTTTAATTGTTGCAAAAAACACTGGTCACGCTCATCAGAAGGTAGAGAAATAATATACTTAGATGAACATAATCTCTGTTCATGGAAGTTGCTGAAACCAGGCTATGAAATATGGAATATCTTCTTTCTTAAGTCTCTTCACTGTTCAAACTGTACTTTCAAAGCTTTTAGGCTCCAACTATTAATGCACTTCCAAAGCAATATTTTTTATAAAAAAATAAAATAGAATAGTGGAGGTCAGGATTGCAGCAGGTTTCCTTTAAAATAGTAATGATTGTCAGATGATGTATTATCTGGCAGTTAATGGAGTAGCAGAGAGCCTAGTACTAGAGTCTTAAATGCCAAGAAATGAAAAAGCCAAAAGTTGTCAAAAATACTCTGCACTCTGGAAGAAAGATGAAGGTGAAGCTGGAGGGCCAGAAGCTTTGCCTTCCTACTCAGGAACTCCTTTTCCACAGGCAGGGAGCCTAGAGTTAGTAGTGGAATGTGAAGGCTAAGGTGATATTCCATCTAAAGAAGTATGACAGATTCTAAACTTAAGTAATTATCAGTAATTAATAAATTACAAGCTTGTTTTTATTCTTTGCTTCTGTTTTGTCTACCTTTTGAAGTTTTAATGTGGTCCTGCTGTGGTGTTCATAAAACAACTTAGCTTCTAAAGATCCAATACAGTAACAAAAAGAAGAAAAGAAATCACCTTGTTATGATTAGATTTATAATATACAGTTACCTTGGTTTAATGCAATTAAAAACTTTAAAAAAAGCTAGTGGAGAGGAAAGGAGGGGAGAAAGCTCTCACCTTGAGTTGAGAACATACACTGAGGGCTTTTTGCTTGCTTCATTGTTGCATTCCTAAAAAAAAAAAAAAAGAAAAAAAGGAGGAATTTTTGTATCGCCACTGCACAGACTGGTTTGTTACACGAATCATCACAAAAGTGGTAATCCTTAAAGTTCGAAGCTTTATGCTGAGTCCAAAGGTGACAGGTTCCAAGTAGCTGCTACTTCCTTGAGCAGCCCTGTTTATTTCAGTGGGACTACACAGGTGAGAAGGGGCTGCATCACCAAACTCCACCTTGAAACCCAACTCTGAGGTACTGCTGTCCGGGCTTCAGGCAGGTGGCACTCGGCAACGTGCTTCCCAGAGCAGAAGGCCACCGTTTCACCTCTCTGCTTCACGGCTTGGGAAGGTGCGTTTTCCCTGTGCAGTCAGTCTGGACCCCGCTGAGCAGCTGTCCTCCTGCTGGGTTGTGTCCAGCCAGGGTAGATGTGTAGCCCAAGGAGGGTTAAGGTCACTTACGTGTCTCAGCGCCAGCCGTGCTTTACTCGTGTCAGGGAAGAAATCTGCCCTCCAGGGCTTCCCTGCTGTGATGCCGTTCTGCGCTGCTGCCAATGTGGAGTTATCCCTCGAAGACACAAGAATATTTGTCCCTCAATATTTGTCTGAAAAGCACCAATACTTCCTTTCTTGTTTAGATCTGTGTCAATGAAAAGGAACGCCTGTGAGCTAAGCTATTGTAAACCCAGTGAGAAGGAGAGGTAAATAATGTAAGCCGCCTTGTTAAAATTATCTGGTTTTTTCCACCCTCTGCCTTGCTGGTCTGTAGGTAAGATTTGTTAGTGGGTGAGATGGTTGATAGATCTGGTTGGGCTTTTAGTGAGTAATCCAGAATGGGGGATAGCAATGCATCAGTTGTACTTGAAGCTGAATGAGGATGAAGGTCATGCGTTCTGCAGCCTGGTGTAAATACTGTCCAATGCATATCAGTGGCCTTTCTGAGCCCCACAGACTTTGGCATCAGCAAGGTCCTGCTCTGGCTTTCTTCTAAGTGCAGTTATTAAGTAGTCTCCAGGGAGTTGTTTTTCCTCTTGGCAAGCAGAGTGACTGAAAATCCAGTAAGTGATCTTTATGAACATCATTTAAATTCTCCATATTGCATTTGAATACTAATCCCTGGCCAGCCCTGTGCTGTTCTTTCTACTTGCTAGTTCTCAGCTGGTGCATACATAGTTTCATGTTGCTCTGCCACCTTTCAGCTCCTTTGCCTGGAGGCTAAGGCATGAAAGCTGAAGCGGTGAAGACCCCAGTCGCAGCCATTTCAGGTGCTGCTCTGCTGGAAGAGGTCAGTGAGACAACAGGATCACAACAACACGTTGATTCTTCTTACTGCAGAAATTGGTGACCTTCTAGGAGATCCCCAGTGTGCATACATAGATTTAGGTTTTGATGATTTGGTCAAGGGTAATCTGAAGTGAGGAGTGAAAAGTTGGAGGTTCAAACCAGTCATAGTTCATCATCTCTCAGGCCAGTAGGGTTGCCAGTTAAGAGTCCTACCTTTATCTATGTTTCAGCAGCCTTGTGAATGAAATATGAACATTTGCCCTAAGGAGCAGCTTAAAAAAACCTTGAAGGGTTAGGGGTACGTGGCATTCATTTGTAGGTAAGGGAGTATTGGCTTTTGGCGTTTCTTTTGGTTTTGGTGGTGTGTGGTTCAGCTACACCAGAAACACTGTGCTGTTTCCTATGTGTCTTTATCACTTGGTAAAGTATCACCTAACCATCCTTGTACTTTATTAATTTCATGCTTTTCTTTTGATGCTGCTTCATAAGATATCTAACGTTGGATTCCATTCCATTGTCATGGGAAAGTGACAAAAGAAACACAGAAATCTCTTAAAACTGAGATTTAATCTGCTGTTTTGCTGTACAAGTGTATTCTGAGTATGTGAAAAATGATGCCCTTGTTCGTACATTCACCCCCCTAATTTATGACCCTATACTTCAAATGTCTTTTCTAGCCTTAATTGTAGTTCTTGAGAGATGCAGTCGTTCAGATATTGCTCTGGCTGGGCAGGGTTTCTTTGGAAGGGCCCTTGCCAGACAGGGGTGACTTGCAGCTCACTGCAATGTTTCAGCCTTGCATCGTGGCGGGAGCTTGAGTTACTTGGGTGGAGTGTGGAGGGGTTTCCTCCCTTTTTCTTATTCTGGGGTTTGGTTTGTTTTACTTAGAGCACTATAAGGACATGAGCTTTCAGGAAATTCTTTTTCTCTCTGAGGGCTGGATTCTGGAAATCAGTACCAAAGCCAAGTGCCCTCTATTTCATCATTTTGATTGTGTAGAATTAATCAGAGCTGATTGTGTCTGCAACGGAAGAGCGTGTCATTTTTGGACAACTGTTACAGAGATCTGAAGGGGAAACCTACTTCCCTTTACAAAACCTCTTTTTGTAAAAGAAATACTTTCCTAAGTTACCAAATGCAAACAATTTAGGTACCACCATCTGTTGTAGGTGTAGCAAATCCAGTATTAAGGAATGCCTGTGTGGCCATTCAAATAAGAAATTAGTCATATATTTAGTGTAATTGAATGTTTTGCGGTAATGTGTATTGCTGATAATTTGTACTGACAGTAAGCTCTAAAAATATCAACCTGAATATTTTCTGACAAAACTTTCCATGTGGCAAAACATAAATTTGCCTGTAGTCATTTAAAAATTGATGTGATGTCCTTGCGTGGCTTCCTGAAGCATAGTGCTATTTTATGAGCCAGTCATCTAAAGAAAAAACAGATGCATCTCTTGTGAAATGAGTGTTGAGTGCCTCAGATATACTTATATTTCTTTATTTTTTAATGCTTGTTGGACCTCCAAGGATAACTTTGAATCCATCTCTTTATTTTTTTTTCTTAATCTAAAAGAATATAGAATACAGCTGGCTTCTAAGAATCCCTCACTTTTCTCCTTTCAGGTGGTTTTTAGAGTTCAGTTTTCAAGGTAATTCAGTTTATAGGTAATTCTGAGGCAGACTACAGGTTAGATAGAAGGAAAGGGGGTGATAAAGTAAATGTTCCTTAGGTATCCTGTGCCCCTTCTGCCAAAACCGTACTGTGCCGTCTAAGTCATCAGCGGCGCTGCATGTAGCTGTCGTTCACCTATGGTGAATGTCAGCTGTGATGCTGTTTCCTGAGCATAGATGAATGTGAGTTTATTGTTGTCCTTTTTTTAAGATATATGTCAGAGTTGTTTCACATGGGCCATCTGTATCATGTTTGCTCTCATTGGCTCAGTTCTCACTGAAGCTTGAAGTGTTTCTGTGCTTTTTTGAGTAACTTTGCTGTTCTTTTCCCATTGTCCTTTAACTTTTCCAGTCGCTGGGTAGTGATGAATGTAGTTATGTGTTTTATACATTTTCAGTAAAGCAACTTCTCATATTTCCTAGAGGCTTCCCTGTTTAGTTACTGGAAATCTCAAAACAAACAAATTAACCCATAAACCAAAAAAAAGCCCACCACCACCAAAAAAATCCCCATCAAAAACTCACCAACCTTTCAATTCAAATTCTTTCCATGTGAAAGCTCGAATAAAAAGCACTCAAATGCTGACTAGAGCTTACATTTTGTCTGTTATTTTAATTGCTGTAAATCAGTTGTGCTTTATTTATACTTGAGCCTCTTCCTGTCAGATGGGTTCCCTCTTGCCTGAGAGAATACAATTAAATTGGTTCGTTCCTTCCTTCCTAAAACAATACATTTTAAAAGTATTTCATATACTATGCTGAAGATTTTAATTTAACCAGTTGGGTTTTTTTTAAATCAAGACTTTATTTTCTGAACAAACCAAGGAGGTTGGTTTGCATTTGCAAGCAAATGAAGCACACAGCTGTAATTTCCAAGTATAAGCCAGAGAAGCAACCTTTTGGCAGATTTAATAGGAAGGGCAGACATGCTATTGGCAGAAGATTTGAACTGATTCATAAATTGCTCATGTTTTTTTTTTTTTCATTTTTTATTCGCACAAATTTAGATCTAACACTATGTGCATTTCTGTGGTATCTGTCAGGAAGCAGGTTCTGGAGGGGGGGAAATGTCCTGAGGTATTGATTTCCCCCAAAGTCTTCTTTAAGAAGCTTTTCTCAGTGTATGTATTTCTCCTACAGCTGCCAGCACTGTAAACACAAATCTAGATACAAATTCTTTTTTAAATGGGTATACGTGAATAAAGTAGTGTTCCTGGTGTCTAAGGAAAAGATCCAGCAATGGAAGCTGAAAAATAATGCTGAGGCTGCCTCCATGGTCAGCGGAGAGGTCACTGTTTCCCAAACGGTTCATTGGATTTCTTCCTGCAGAATCCCAGCTTCTGTGCAGAGAAACTCCTTAATCTCCTGTTGAAGTGGCAGGGATTTTGTGCTTTGGAAACGTACTTAATCAAAGAAATTTGCTTAGACGGTTAAAGCTGTTAAATCTCTTCAGACAACTTCTGTTTTGCAGACCTTGAGCAGCTCTGGATTCATCAAAACATCATGCTTTGCAGTCCAATGTTATCAGTTTCTGGACTTGATCTCTTCTCCCTCTGCCAACTGTCTGTCTTCCAGATATTTTGAAAGCTGCTTGGTGATGCAAGCGGCTACTTTTGCAGTGTCTTTTTTCATTATGGTGTTAGATGAGTACTTTGCTGCACTCCCTCACTGGGTGTGAGATGTCTGTATTTTTAGCTGACACGGAAGGCTCAAAGTTGGCTAGCTTTAAAAATTATGTTTCTATACTTTCAGAAAATTAACTTCTGTGAAGTTGGTTTCCCCATACTGCTTCTAAATCTCGGAAAATGCTGCTGTGCTCTTTCACAGCCTGATTAAAATTTATGAAAATTTTAGAACTGTAAGACCTTCCATTGCTACTTGGGGGACGACAAAGCAGAATAGCCAAAATAGGATGAGGCTGTAATGAAAAGCCTTTGACTTAGAGTGCTGATTAACTGAAGATGAAAGCTGTTTGTGGTTTAAGATGTACTCTGACCAAAAGCTCATATCTGATAAAGGCTGTTACTTGAGAGAGGGCGATGGCTGTGGAATAGAGCCTTGCAGATTGTGGAAGGAAGGTTTCAGAAACACGATTGCCTTCTGTGGTCAAACACCATTTAATTGTTTCATGCATGAAAACCTGTGAGTTAGTCTTATGTATAAGGAAGTACTCTCATGGCAGTTTGGGCTAATATGTGTGCCAACTGCCATTATCTGTCCCATGCTTGGCCATGGCCACCTATTTCCTTATTTCAGCTGGAGCTAGCGCTTGTCCAGAAGACCATCTAGTGAAAGAATAGGCCCCCACAAAAAAGGGTTTTGGCCAAATCAGCTGTCTGGACCAGCTCTCCACACAGCTACAGAGGCCAGCTCAAGGGACGGCACAGGCATTTACAGCTAGGAGGGAAAAATCCCGTATCAGCTGGGATTTAAATTGGATTGCCTTACTGTGAAACCACACCTAAAGCCACAGCAAGGGCAGCAGGGAGAAGCAGAACTGCCCTAGTCTCTCTTCATAGTGTCAGTTGTTTGTTGTTAATGTACCTTCCTATAGGAAGAAAAAGAGACAAGATTCTGGCTTCTGGGGTAGGGTGATGGTGTAGAATGATTAAGACGAAATTGGTTGAACATAACACACTTTTACATTGGTGCAACTAATGACAGAATCAGGCCCAGAATATATGGGAAGGATGGAAAATTAACTGCTTCCTCCATAAGCTATTGTTGGCACCAGAAGTATTTAGAAATATTTATTGCTTTAATTTAACTAGGTCATATATGGAATCTTCTTCTCTTTGTCTGGCAGAATTGGATGTAGGAGCCGTATTAGGAATGTGTGGTAATTTGAATGTGTTGCAACATCACTGATTTTTTTTTTTTTTCCCTAGCTGTGTTTTACCCGATTACCTGATGACGATTGGGCAATAGTAGTCAAATGTGTCCTTTATGCAACAGTATTGTTTTCAAGAGAATTATGCCAAAAGGTTGCAATTTGAATATACTCAATTGAGTCATGCAAGTTTAAAGTAAAACTGGAACATTAAGAAGACAGACTTAAATAAAAGTCATACCTTTAACTAATCTTAAGGGTAGTAATATAGCAGAGCAGATGAAAATAAAAGATTTCTGATGACAATGGTAAGCCACGGAGCCATGCTGTATAACTTGCGCTACTAAACGTAGCCTTTGTCAATTATTGCTGATCTATGTCTTATGTCTAATAATAGAAATAGTTCTCAGTGTACTGGTTTCAAATACTTGCTCTATGTTGTGGGTTTTACGCAATGAGTCTCCATCTTGTACTCTGCAAAAAAGATCTCAAACTTACTCAAGGGCCTTCTGTTTAGTTAAGCCTGTGCTTAAGGTTAAACTTCGCAGCTGAGTCCAGGACAGAGTAAGCAGTTGTTGTAGTGTGGAAGCAGAAGAGGGATTGTTAAGTCTCTTATTGCTTTCTTAATGTAGTTCCTTGAGGAATGATGCAACATGTCTTACTTTCCTAGATTAAGTTACTGCCTTCTCCCCTTAATTCTCTGTGATTTTTTGGTTATGATGACTTGCTTATTGTTAAACAGGTGAGGGAAGAAGGCAAATGCCCTTGCACAATCTCCCTTCCTACCATTCCAAAAGGAGGATTAACAACATGAGGATGGCTGCTCTGACATCTTATTTCAAAACAGTTGTCAGCATCAACAAAGTTCATGCTTGTGTGCATCAATAAAGAATTATTAAACAAGACTAGGACGAGCTTTGAAGAAATCATTGTGTCCAACTCTCTGGTCATGTAGCTTGACTGAGGGTTGGCCTCTGCATTCTCTGCCTGGTTGAAGAGCTTTGAGCTCTTCTATACTTCAGAAGTGCTACTAGCATCATTACATTGGATAAAGGTGTATGTTTTCCTTTGTTTGTATGCATTTGTTTTGCTAAACATATGTAAAAGCATGAATCATATGGTGGGACACCGTTATTGCTGTAAAAACATTGGTTCCCAAAACCGAAACAAGCTGTACTTACAGCTTTTATACCAGTACAGCCAATATTCTCACTCAGAGAAGTTTGCTGCTTTTAACCGTTGACTCTGTCTGTCCTGGTTAAAGCAACAAAAGTCTTAAATGTGAGCTTAAAAGCTTGTATATACTTAAGTATTTCAGTGAACTGAGACCCAAGGAGTGCTCTTGAGATAGTCCTTCAGTTAATTGTGGCTGTCCTGTCCTGTAAAAGCAACTTGGTTAAGGATTTCAGCAGCAAGATTTCAACCATCATAAAAATTTCTTCTGTGCAAGCACAGGTTAAAACAATAAGCATGCAATGGAAATCCTGAAAATCAGTGCTTAAGGCATTCATCATTTCATTTGCTCACTAAACTGTTACTTCCATATGTTTTACAGTATCCATCCAACCATAACTTTGGCTTCTGGGTATTTTTTATTATAGCAATGTGCTGTTGAATGTATACCATTACTTTTTTTATATTACTTAAGGGATGGGTTTTCAAATTCATGGTTTTCAATGGTAGGCATGAGCCTGCCATACAAAACTTCTATTGATTTCAGTAGTGTCAGCTAGGTCAATGATTAGTGCTTTAGAAAATCTTCAAAAGAAGATGTAATAGGAACTATTCCTCAGTATGTCAGAGTTGTAAGGTTAGAGGATTAAAAAAAATAAAATTCAAACTGGGGTTTTATATAAGTGGTCTGCAGAGTAGGTAAATCAGATTTTTATTCATATGCATTTGGATTTGTATAATTGGCAAGGTTGACTTGATGTTGTTTAGAAAATGTGCTGCAGACATGCTGTCCAGAATAGGAGTAATTGATCAACCTAGCTCCTCTTCAATGACAGACACGTGCTCCCACTCTTTTAAAAACTGTCTCTGTGGGCATTGTTCTTTTGCTCCAGCCGGACAGGGTGTCTCCTGAAGGCAGGTCACTTACTTGCCTAAGTGAACTTTAAAGTTGTCCTGGTCTCTGTACGGATTCTCTGGCCTGCAAAGTGATTTAAGTTGAAAACCTGTAGAAAATAGCATAGTATAAACTTTTCTAACACATTTTTAATAATTACTAGCAACCTAGATATTACTCAGCTTTTTTTCCCCCAAGCTTCAGGAAGCTGAAGAAAGAGGGCATTTGCTATTCTGTCCTCCCAGGTGACTCGGCATGGAGAATTTAACTGGTGGTAAAGCTTCAGTACTTAAAAGATGTTGTGGGGCTTTTGTGGCTATCATGGTGTGGAGACTGAGCAGAAGACAAAAGCTTGTGCTTGTGTGTGCAGAGGGGCCTCCTACAACGCTGCGTATCTCTTCCTCCCCTCTGTTGAGGGCAAAAAGGGAAAGGATAAGAAGCATCCATTCCCTTTGCTGTTGGCAGAGGTCCCTAAACTCAGTTTGCCTGGATAGTAATGGCCTCTGGCTACACACACAGTATTCTGCAGTTTTAGAGCCATTGAAGTAGTCCTGTGAAGTAATTAGCACTCTGCTAATGATACAGGGGAACTGCCAGTTTGAAAACTGCAGTTATAAACTATCCCTCTCTCCTTCTTCCTCACCTCTTGCTTCTTCTATCTCTTTCTCTCGGCACGTCTCTTCCTTCTTACACATGCACATGGATATGTTCTGACCCAGGCTTGCCAGCATTCGAAAGTCATAATCTCCCCCCAAGTCTGTTTTTAAGTCATAAAGCCAAGCAAATGTCTGATAGTGTGGTTTTCATTGCTTGTACATGCAAGTGTTAGCCTGGCACCATTGCCCATGTTGCACTTTGTCAAATTTGTCTTTTAACACCATAGTGAAAAAAAAAGAAAAGAGAGGATTATGAGATACTTTTCAAAGTTCTCACTGGGTAATAGGGTTAATAACTTAAACATAGGAACCATTAGCTCCCTAGTCCCCAAACATCACCATTGCTATTTAGATTTGAGCAGCAAGAGAAAGGAAAGACTTAGGATTACTGTGTTCTTACAACAATCTTAGCTAAGGAAAAAATCCCTGGAAAGGATAAACTGTCCATTGAAATCAATGATTGTTCTTTTTTGCCTAGGAGAAAGACCACAGGACCAAAGACAGGCACATCCTCCATCTATCCAAAGTCTCATCTTGCCAGTCCGTTTTGAAATACATCACAAAATATGCCTGATAGTATTGAAATACAGTCTGCAGTGCCAGCTAACGACCAAAACCAAATGATTCCTCAATGTTTCATTTAAATATTTGTGTGTTTGTTTTTGGAATTAGAGAAATCCTGAGTCAAGCCGTGGGATTTTAAAAGCTGAAAATTATGATTTAGTGGGGGCTGTCCAACTGGGGAGTGACACTGGCTATTTGTCAGGAGCTGGAAGACTCCTGCTGAGGAGCTGATAGTGGTTACTGATATCTTTGACAGATAAGTACCACTTCTGAAGACGCTGTAATGTGCTTGTATGACATATTCTCCAGGCACTGGTATGCAAGGGACAATGATCTACTTCTGTGCACTAAATAAGTTATTCACACAGAATAGTTGAGGTGGGAAGGGTCTTCTGGAGATCATCTAGCCTTGTTCAAAGGAGGGTCAACTACAGCAGGTAGCTCAGGGCTGTGTCCAGTTGGGTTTTGAGTATCTCTGTGGATGGAGACTCCACAACCTCTCTGGGCAACTTGTTCCAGCGTTTGACTGCTGTCACTGTAAAAGAGTTCTTTCTTATGTTTAAGTGGAATTTATTTATTTCAGTTTGTTCCCATTCCCTCTTGTCTGTTCACTGAATACTGCTGAGAAGAGCTGGCTCCACCTTCTCTATACCCTGCCATAAGATATTTACATTCATTGATGAGATTCCCTCAAGCCTTCTTTGCTCCAGGCTGAATGGTCCCAGCTATGTCAACCTCTCTTTGAATGAAAGATGCTCAAAGCCGTTTTCTCTTCTGGTCTCACTTTAGTATGTCCATGTCTGTCTTTAGGGTTCCCAAGCTCTGTACTCCCAGAACTGGACACAGCACTTCAGATACGGTCCCTCACCTTCACCATCTGTGTGCTGACTCAAGGTCTTTGGTTTGACTGCTGTGTTAATGCATAGGGTGCAGGTCACTGCCATGTCAGTACTGGTTCAAGCATGCAACATTCCCTCATAACTATCTTTTCATATTGCAACCATGAGGAATCCCAGTCCCTCATGTTTCCATTCCCCTTAAATGTAACTCCCGTCATCTCCTAGAACCCCATAAGCAGACAGTTGTCATCCGCTCATGTCCAGTTTCCTCTGTTACCTCTTGGTATGGTAACAGAGAAAGGTGTCCATTCCCAGGAGGCTTGTACCAGGAGTCAAAATTACCCTCAGAGGGAAACCAACATTAGGCTGTAAATCTCTGTGCTGGAATACAGCAAGGAATAAAATGGAGTTACGATTGAGCATATGTGGGGTTGCCAAGTGCATGAATATTGGCCAGTGACCACAAAGACACATGGAAATAGGTTTCAGGTTACTAACAGCACAGGCATCTCCTGAATGTGCATAGCCGCCCCTCCACCTAGTTCATTCACTGCTTGTTTCCGGGTGGCCACCTTGAGCCTGGCAGCTGGCTCCTCTAGCCAGCCCATCGGGGTTGATCTAAGCACCCACTCCTGCCGTTACACCGGGCACGCATAAGAATTGCGATGTCTTGCGCTAGTGCCTTCCTCATACAGAGGTGGATGGAGGCAGAAGGATGCCTGGCTCTACCTCCCAGCTACTTTGATGCACCTTTCAGCCCCTGCTGATTAAAACACCTCTCTGCTGTCAGGGGAAGGAGTACTTAATTTGCTTATCTTAGTCTCAGATAGGAGAAAAGACAAACCTTTGGTACGTGCTGAAAGTTGGGAAGGGACTACCCTCTCCCTGATGTGGAAGCAAAGGAGCTTAGATGCCAGTTCCACGTATTTACTTCTTTCCCTGTTTCACTCTGAAGATATCAAACAAGAAGGCAGTAAGATTTGTGAGTGGAGAGCTTACAATGCTCCTCTGCAATATTTTAAAGTGGCCCTGCAGGGCTTAGGTTGTTGTCGGTCTCTGAAAATTGATCTCAATCATCAGCTTTAGATTCCTTATGATGACAATGAGAACTTTTTGTGAGCATTTATTCAGTACTTTGACACCATCAGGTGGAAAGACTTTTTTTTTTATGCATCCAAAGTATCTGTATTTTTCTGTAGTGTTAATAGAAATTACTTTTTTTAATTACATTTTTCTCATGGTGAAGACGTGTGAGCGCTAAGAAGTGCTAAGAAGAGAGATGTAATGATGCAGAAGCCAGAAAATCATAGGACTGCTGCTGGCTGTCACTCAGATGATTTTGTGTGACTTAAAATTAAAGAGATGTATATCAAGTGGCAGGAGTGAGTCACCAGAATGGGGATGACTCAAGTTGTTGCTATGAATTTTGCGAGGAATGTTAAATGATGGGCTCCCACAGCAGCAGTGCTGCAAGTCTCTAGGTGACAAGAAGGGAGCTTATTAAACATTAGCAGTAAGATGAAGTGAAATTTAAGATCACATTGGGATACACTGGGAACAATAAGTCTTTTGCCAGTTGTCCAGTTTCACAGCCTTGGAACATTGTATAGGAATATGTTACCAAATCTTCTCATGTAATGCTGTCAGTAAGGATAAGAGTAAGGAGAGTGATGTTTAATATAGTACTTCTGATTTTACTCAGTTGTTTATATAAATCATTTAACTATCTTTAAACATAGGGCCAAGTATCAGCCTTCCTACGATGAAGACTTTAATGCATATACTTGAGAACTAGCCTGGAAGCCAGAGCCTGAAATGAGAGCAGCTCTGCAGAGTGTCATGGTTCCTGCACCCCACAGTCATTTTATGTTTTGGGAGCAGAAGGTCTGAGTGGTGTAAGTGATCCCATCTTGCTTCCAAGTAACAACAGTTCAGAGCAAAAGTGCAGCTGGAAAGTCTATAGGCCTGTTGAGTTCTTGCAATATTTTGTTTCTTGTGGACAGGGGAATCAGTTGTTTAAATAAAGGAAAGGTGAGGACATGAAAAGGAAAAGAACCAGCCCTTGTGACTGGGCATTTTCAATAGAGCACCAGAAGGTAATTTGGACTCATGCATGAATGGAAGGCTGTAGAAAGCTGTAGACTAGTGACCCAGACAGAATGAAAAGAAAGTGAAATCCCCGCCTACTCCAGCTTTTGTTGATGCTGCCGATCTAAAATAATAATGCCCACAAAATTACTTTTCTTGTGTTCTGCCGAAATCTCTGAACAGGTGAGCAGGCTCTGTTCAGCAGTCAGCTGTATGCCATGCAGGGTCTGGGTCCCTCAATGTGATTCTTTATTCCTGGATTGTGTGAAACAGGATAACATAGAAGATGCACTTGCTTGCCTTCATGGAGGACAGATGTTGCTGTGTGACAGTCCTAAGGTGATGAAGCTTCACAAAGGTCTTCAAAGAGTAGCCATAGTATTATAACATATTTAGCTTCAAGTGCAAATTGCAGCCACAGAAAAGGACGTAAGAGGAGTATAAACATTCCAGATGGAAAATTGCTGGTGTTCAAAGCTAGGGTAGTAGTTTTAAAATAACACGATTTTATGGCTTTTCTAATATTATTGACTATCAAGTGATCACTCCCACTGACCTGAGAGCTATTCAGGACCACAGTCTTAATACAGGTATGTAAACTGCCCTTGCAAGCTTATTTTTGCAGCCCTTGTACATACAAATGCCCGTTTCTTACAAAGAACAAGTGATTTCTTGGTATTTTTACTTATGCAATTGCAGTGGTCCTTATATCAAGCCCATTTGTTTGTTTTCCCCCCAAGCCTCCTGTCACCGTGGAATCCCAGCTCCCTTCAATATATCCAAAACCAAGTCTTATGCACAGGTCAGGTAAAAAATATGCCACAAAAGAGGGTGAGGCACTAGACTGTAGTGTGAGAGTCCTGGTGCCCATAGTGTTAGTGTTGACTTGTCTTTAAAAATGCTAAGAGTACGAAGCTCTGATGTAGTTCTTTCTGGCCTACATAAATTCTTAGGGCCAGTTCTGAGATTTGCTCACTTCAGAGTTTCGTGAACAAGTTTATTGGTGGCTTTCTCATGTCAAGGATTTGGCTGGCTATGTTAATTCAGTTTCTGGAATAATGTGTATATTCTTCTGGAGAACAGAGATTCAGGCCGAGCTGTGCCAGAAGAGGTTTTGACTCTTCCCTACCATCCTTTTTTCACCTGCTTAGTAAAGGTTGAGTTTTTGGGTCTTTTGTTTGTTTTTTTAATCCTTCTGTTATGCACCTCTCTAACTGTGCATTGCTATGCATGGGGAGAGAGACACTTCCTAGGTGCCTTTTGGGCTTGGCTCTAACATGTCACTGTGTCCTTTTGTTAACTTAGTTGCTCTAGGCAGAGCAATTCTTTGTCAACAAATCTAAGACAAACACTGTTCTTACTGATGTTTTGGCTATTCCACTGAACGGTGTGCCAACCAAAAATAGACATTTCCCAACTACTTTTCAAGGCATTGAAGCTCCACTAAATATTTAACCTTCTCACATAACAGGTAGCCTGAATAAGAGCTTGTATGAAGAAATTGGCAATCAAAGCACTTCAGAAACTTTTCAGCCTTGACTACTCCTACTCGTTTGCTATTCTTAGTGCACACTCTATTGCCGTCAAGAATCTAGCTCAAACCTCTGAGATTCTTCTCACTTCATCAGTATCGTAAGACTCCTTTTTTGCGTCTTTTATTTTTAGGCATGCGGTTTCTGGCAATTAGTGTGCAACCTCCTTTCCTGGGGAAAAGTGTGATTGTTAAGTACTGCAAAAACAGGCTGTGTTTCCCGAATGTTTGAGGGTAGAGAATGAACTTTTTCCTATTTCATTCTTACTCTGCATCGGGGGCAGATGTTGCTAGTGCAATTGATTATGCTTCAGTTCTCTTGGTAGGGTGATCCACGCTCCTAAAATTCTGTCCTGCACTTGCTTAAATGTTTTACTGGCCTGGAGCTTAGTCTGAAACAATGACTAGGAAGCCTGTTCTGAAGTAATGAAATATGCAGCAATGAACAAGTGAATAAACACAGCAGATTGCAGATTAAGAGACACCCTGTTTAAGGAAATGAACTTTGTTCATTTAATAAATGCTGTTTGTTTTGGGGTTTTTTTATAACTCATGATTATACCCATGTAAGATACTAGCACAGAGTGATCCTGCGTAAGACAGAAAAAGGGTGGCATATATGAGCAGAAGATGGAAGAAGCAGCGAGTCGGACAAGGGAACCCCAGGGAACTTGATCCTGCCTGAATGAAAGCAGTGCTGCTGGCTGCCAAGTTCCCTTTCCTTAGCATCCAGAGCATGTCTGAAGAGGGTACAATGACATTTATTATTGGTTAGTGTACAGTTGCAAGATATAAAGAGCTTGTGATTTGAATAGTAGCCACAGAATACCACAGACCCTGAGGAAAGAATCTCTTAATATGCTTGTATATTACTTTTTGCAGCAGTGGAATATGTTTGAACTCTTGAGAAGAAGTAATGGTTACTCAGGAGGACAAATCAGAGGGAAATTTTTGTATGGGGACAGAAATGGTAGTAGTACAATGCATCATGTATGGCAAGGAGCTGATTATTTCCAGAAGACATACCGTCTCTCCCTCTCTTTCTTTTTTTTTCCTTCCTCCCTCCCCCTAGCAAACAGTGGTATAACTATTATGTATCAAAGAATCAGTTTATAAATACATGCTGACCTCTATGTCACTGGGTTAGTGCAGAGAAGCAGCCAATCTTTGATTGCAATTGCTCAGTTAAAGCTTTCACCTACAGAAAACATAGTTTTGCTGTGCCGAGTCCCAGTTCGTGCATATTTTTGAAGGTATTTATGCTGATTCCCTCCCTGCAAGAGCAGACCGGAGCTTGCTAAAATGACTTCCAGATGGAGGGTGCACCCCTGATCATACATGACTGCATACAGACCAAGTCAGGGCAGACCTGAGGCTGCTCTTGCTTGACTCAAGTGAGGAACCATCATCTTGGAACTCAAAGTGGAGAGGAATTGGTGTCCGATTGTCAAGGAGAAAGTAAAGTGAGAGTTGCCTACTTTAATTAAAAAGTAATTAGGCAAGAATACCAGCAGATTGTGTTGATAATTGAGAAGCCATAGAACAAGTTGGTGCCATGAATTTTGACTTTTTGCAAAGCATTACACAGAACACACCAGGTACAAGATTAACATCTGCTGTTCTTCTGACAGTCTAAGTGTTTCCTCCTGGATTGCTGTTTTACCTTAAAGTGGCAGTAAATATGATTAAAAATAGGAATGAGGAAATGTGGGTGTCATCCATCTGATGCTACAGAGTAAACACAGTCTGTGAAAATGAGCTGACTGGTAGGACAATACCCCAGTTGATGCTAAAAAGCTTCAGTTGTGTGGGGAGCAGAGGCCTTTCGACTGGATAATCGTAATCTGAGACTGTCAGTAGGAAATGAGGGTGAGAAGAGAGTGGATTCATCCTTTGGATTTATTCATCATACTGCTTTAGTTTGGAGGGATTATTGAAAGTTTGGGAGCACTGTCAAGAGCCATGGACTGCATTCTGTGTGTAGGACAACCTGTTTGAAAAGCGTCTTCGCATCTGTCTTTAACTGATGTGCTGGGAAGCCATGCAGAAAACCATAGACTGATTAAAAAAACACTAGAATTAAGCTGAGCAGAGAAAAGCCAGACCTAACCTGCTGGAGTCCTTTGAAGATCTTACTACAAAGATACAGTGGGTGTTAATATGTTTAGCGATTTGTCTCCAGCTGCTAAAATCAAAGCGCCCAGTGCTTCGGTATAGAAACCAAATGATCACATCTGTACTGCACAAAAATTTAGCATATTCAGAGCTCAAGCCTCCATGACTACAGCCAGGCATAAAAACCTATGGGTCAGCCCATCTTCTTTTTGTTGTTATTGCAGTTATTATTATTATCATACTTTAGGCCCTTCTCACAGGGGATATGACAGTGATAGTTTACTTAAAAACACATCTGACAGCCTTCCCCCTCCATGTGTGACTCAACAAACAGACGTTGTTGAGAGAATCAGGAATGCTTTTGTTGTCTGCTCTTACAGTCACCTCTGCTAGAAAATGTGTGTATAATTGTTACTTAAAATGAATATTCCAGTCATATTCTTCCCAGAAGATTTTAACATACTTAAAATGACTGCATCAGATCCCACTGGACTGCTTTTATGCCTGGAAGAAATCAGGAAGTAGCATACAGCGTGTGCTTTATTTAAAACAACAACAAAACCCTCAAAACAAAACCAGAGTGGTTGTTCAAAAACACAGACCTAGAAAAGGAGACTTTCTTTCTCAGCAGACCAGGGAAGTGGCAGTGTAATTCCTTACTGGGATGCCTCAGTTCTGACCTGAAGAAATTGCCTGTAGGGTTGTTTCATTCCTTTGCTTGTTCAGTTTCTGGCGTCTCTCTTGTGATTGGTATGGATTTCATGACGCAGCCATCCCTCGGGCTTGCAGGTAGGCTGTGGCCACCAACACCTTTCACGCAGGCTACTGATGAGCTGTTGCAAAGTCACCCTTTAGTCACCACCACCAAAGTGACCTGTATCTGAATTGGACTCCCAGAGCTCAAAGGCTCCATATGGTGTTTCCAGCACATTGAACAAGCTGCTCATCTCTTCCATGGAGAACCCAACAAAACAATGCAGCTAGATTATCACTTTTAAAACAGTGAACGATGTCCTGGCTTTCTGCTCTGGGCTGGTCAGGCTTTGAGAAAACATTGAGTTTTCTCACTGCACTGAGAAAGCAGGAAGAGCTTTAGCAGGTTGGCCACATGTGTCTTGGGTTGCCTTTTACCTGTGTACGTATGCACACACATCATATATTTGTGTGTAAAATGGCACCTTTCTTAGAAATGACATCTAAGACATCAAGTGTGTGCAGGCACCTTAATGATCTAACAGTCAGAGAGCTGCTGAATATAAATATTTGTCCTGCTTTGCTTGATGACAAGTAGAATAAGAGCGCAGAATAATTCAACTCCCACCAGAAAGCATAGAGCTGCCCCAGCAGCATTATTTTTGGGTTGATGATAGCTATGTTATCACTGGTTTTCCAGTGCCACAGCAGCTACTGACCTACCTGTACTCCAGTCCTGCCTAAGCCGCAAGAGCTATTTCATGCAAAATTACTCTCTAATTAAGTTGCACAGTGGTACAGCTAGCACAAGCTGTACTGAAAAGGGGATGCCACTTTCCAGTAGGTACCAGAAGCTCAGCATGACATTAAGCAAATGGAATAAATGCCTCTTCACAGCACAGTACATCCCTATAGTTGACCTTGCACTGCCAGCTATGGTATGTTGGCTAACAGTACCCTGGCTATACTATACACAGGACCATGATAGTGGCCTCAGTTACAGTAGAGTTATGCCCCAGCCATATTACAAGGTGAGTTTTGATTCAAAAGGTAGACTGGGATGTACAATTATGTTTCATAACCTGGTGCTGCTCTGTCAGGGTATTATTATTACCTGAGGCACCCTGAGGAGCTGGAAAGAAAATCAAGAAATAAGAAGTCCGTAGGTATATGTGTTCTGTTGCCTCCACTGTTACTAGCAGGTGTTACGTGAGTAATTTCCATACGGAAAATGTACTCTTTTGCTGCTGTTCTTGACATTCTGAAATACAGATTATTCTATGTAAATTGAAAGAACATTTTATAGGAAATTGTAGATGGAGAATGTATTAAATGTTGCGTTAAATGAAGGAAAAATTATACTACGGAGACAGATCATCCAACTACAGAAACTACTCACCTCAAAGTGCGAAGAGACGGGAAAGTGAAAGCCATTAATCTGCTAGCGGTAGAAGACTACGTGAATTATCTGGGCTGGTTACTACCCAAAATGTAATTGGATATGGCTGGTTGCCTGAGGTTACTTTAGACATCCAAGATGGGGGAAGCAGGGAGGACAGTGCTTACTGAAGTAGGTGTGGGGAATAGCTCTATCGGAGCCAGTGCCTACGTGACCTGTGGCCTTGGCATTCTGTGACCTGTGCTGCCAGCTGCTCTATTACTTACATATGTCCGTAAAAAGTCATTCCCAGCCATTTTCTGTGCACCTGGGAGCCATTTTCTCTAATGCAAACTAAAAATTTTTGAGGTCTTTCACTTTAAAAAAAAATAGCGAGACACTCACAGAAGATGTGGAAGTAGATCCAAAAAGATTCATGCGAGTACAGAATGTGTACTTGTGGACAGTAACGGATAGCTTGGCATTTTTCTGTGGGAGGAGCTCTAGTGTTCATGAAGCTGCTGTACAACCATCCCTGGAGAATGATACCCACTTTGCTTATACAGCTTGATGCAACAACAAAAAAGAGCATCCCAGGAAAACTCTTGTTTGTTTTTTACAGCTGTGTTTCACATTTGTTTCTTAGTGGAACACTACTCACTTGCACTGCTTCCATTAATACAGCATTGCTGCTTAGTCCTTACCCAGATGACTTTTTCTGGCAGGGTAACCCTTTTGCTATGGCCTTAGGTACTCCTCTCTTGTGTTTGCGTTTTTCATTGTAAGCTCCTTGCTAAAGCAAAATAAGTTGTTATGAAGGCTTCACCTGCTGTAATAATTTTTGTTCTTTATTTTAACTGTTTAGGGAACTCAGTCTCCCTTAAGCAATAAAGTAGAAAATATGACTGGTGACACTAGTTTGGTCTCTGAAAATTAAGTGGCATGGCAACTTCTCACACTGCTTCAACCAAGGACAGCATCGTGCTGTGCTACATCAGGAGCAAACTCCTCCGACCATTGTTTCACACCCTGTGCCATTTGTTCAGGGACGGGATTAAATGATTTTTTTGTCACATTTCATGGGACTGGCACAAAGGGTGTTACTTTAGTCAGCCAACATAGACGTGGAGTTAGGACATTGCAGTCTTTTCTTACATGTTCCTCCTGTGTACCCGTCCCTTGGGACATAGAAGGAGGGCAATGAATGCTCGCAGTTTTCCCATTCCTCTCTCATCCTATTGCCGGAATCAGAATGTAAGAAGGGAGGGGGAAGCCAGCTCCTTCACAGGATTGCCTTGTTCTATACGGAAAATGATTTGTGCTAAGACAGTTGCAACTTTATTATAAAGATGGACCTCTTTCTTTAAAGGCCACAAGTCACAGCCCGCTATCCCTCGTAGCTTTCTTGCAGGGAAGCGGAGGAATTGATGAGCTTGGTGTTCTTGCCTAACAAAATCCGTAGGGCTTGCTCAGTCTCAAGTTTTCTCTTTTTTTCTCCTTCAAACTTGAAAGGAAGAGGGAGAAAGTGAGAGGGAATGTACCTGCAGCAGGTGCTCAGAGATCGGATCAAGATACAGTCTGTCATCATTGTGTTTAGGCTGCCAAATAAAATAATGATTGAAAATGAAGATTAAAATTGGAAATCTTCTTTCATATCTAATGAAAATCAGTAATCTTGGCATAACATATGGCACTGTGTTCGACTTTTAGTGCTGTAGGAGTAGTTTGCAGCTGACAGCACATATGTCTGTACAGTATGCTTCAGGATCCCCAAATTTAGATATTTGATTGAATCAGTAATTTTTAAGCTTGAAACGTAAGCATATTGCTTTTCCCCTTTCTTCTCCTGGTCTGCCCCCCACATGCCCAAAAAACAAACCTTGAAAAACTGAGCATTTCCTAATGCTTTGGCATTACCTCCTGTACTAATTCAGAGTAATCCTTTCTCTCATGCTTCCAGTATGCCTTTTTAAAAAAAAAAAAAACCAACAAAAACAAACAAACAAAAAAACCCCAAAAAACCCCACAAACCAAGAACTTGCATTTCTGTTCAGGGGAACAAAGAACCCCAAGGAACCTCAGGTGGCATCTCAGAGCTCATATAATACCTGCAAGGAAAGCCTACTGAGTTGCTAATTTCCAATTCTAGAAAAAATTTGCTGCAACTGCCAATATGGGTTTTAGCAAAAAGGGTGTGAGTTATATGTACAGTGTGATATTGTGCTTCTTCCCTGACTGACACGGTAAAAGTTTCAGGATGTCTGAGCTTTCCCTTTGCAAAGGATTTATTAATCCAGTTTCCAGACTCATCTCCATACCTTCACCATGCATAAACTCTCACTAATTCATCAAAGTGTGGGGAGAATTGGATTCTCCAGGAAGAAAGAATACAGAGTTCTCTCATTAGGATCTTGCTTTGCTTGGATCCCTTCAAGGTAAAATGTCAGACTTTTTTTCTTAAGGCATTAGATTTTGTTTGTGTTACATTACCAGTAGCATTTGTATCAAAATTTTGACACAATTTATATTCTGGCATTTGGATTCCAAAGCAGAAGACCATGTGTACGTTAATTAAAATTTTTATATATATGTATATATAAGAAGTGGTTTAATGAACACAGAAGTAATACCTCCTTAGTCTGAATCAGAAGCTGGGGATAGCACGCCTTTGCAAATTCATGTATATTAGCCCACTCTCCTGAAGGCAAAAATCTAGTGAGTAATGGTGAAAAGATAAGTGTTCAGCATGAAGTCAAGCTTAGGGATGAGCTTTCATGACTGCTAAGGTAAATTAGATATGGGGAAATATTTGAAGAAGAAATATTTGGCTGCAAGGATCTGCAGGTTAAGAGAGCCTGTATCAAGATATCTGAGTGCAAATTTGAATATATTGTAAAGGCACAGCACTAGGTGCACTTTCCAACTTACTCATTTTGATACTGTAAAATTGTGTTTTTCTCTTTGAATATGCAATAAGACTGCAGGAGGTTGGGATTCATTTGCTGTATTCATTTGCCTGCATCCATCCTTTGCAGAGCGGCGGCACAGAGGCTGTGGACAGTTGTGTACCAGCATGTGAGATGGCCCCCTTTCAACCTGTTTTATCCTTCCTGAGGGCTCGCTTGCTCCCATCACCCTGCCCTGGGTACTTAACTCCCCTCTACCTCTAGTCTCTCACCGAACTGCAAGCTGGTTTTGCTGTCCCCACATGTACCTAGCTTAAAATCCTCTGCACCCGATTGGCAAGCCTTTTGGCAAAGGTGCTTTTACCCTACATTGTCAAACGGATCCCATCTCTCAGCTCTTCTTCCTCAAAGGGGAATCCTTGGCCATGAAAGCCAAAACACTGCCTGCAACACCGGCTGCAAAGCCAGTTGTTAATTCTGAATGTGCCTCTACTCCTGTCCAGGCCTTCCTCTCCATCTGAAGGATCAAGGAAGTCATCGCCTGGGACCTCATGTCCTTCACCTTTGCTCTCTGAGCTCTGTAGTAATTCTTGAAGTGGCACCTGTCCATCTTGTTTTAGTTATTCACACTAGTCCTGTCCTGTCCATCCCCCAAAAAACAGAGATACAAAATTATTTCAGAAGCTGTGTTTCCTTGATATTTTACAATTTCACAATGTCTGTTCTGTGAATCTTTGAAAAAGACCAAACAGACTATACCAATAATTCTACTTAATTCAAATATGTGAACAGTGTTACTGCATAAAATGTGGAGAATTGATTATTGCCTTGAATAACCCAGACATTCTGGAAATGTAAGATTTGCTTCCCATCAGAGTTGGCTCTATTCATATTCACTTTTTTTTGTGAAAAAAATTATATATGTAGAACTGTGTGGACCTCTAGCAGTCAGGAAAGATTTTGGGAAACAGGGTTGAATCTAGAACAGAACACGTACAAAATCATCTTGAAAACAGGAGCCAGAACACTTTGCTGGTATTCATGAACCCTTTCATTCATTTTTCATGAGCAGTGACAGAAATGACATTTTATCTGCAAGAATGTCTGCAGAACTCCACCTCACTGGCAATGCTTTAATGAGTCTTTTCAATATGATAATAATTTATAATATAAATAAATCTTTAGATCTTCCTGCTGATTTTATAGAAAGTTTCAGCAAGGGAACAGAGAAGTGCTACAAAAAAACAAATCACACAGCTAAGCAGCTCTCAGACAATTGATATGCTGAAAGTTGTTTGGTCAGGATATTTGAGGTACTTAAGCAAATTAGGAAAACTCAAAGTGTTTTGTAAAGTGAAAAACAAGCTAGATACTTCTTGGCAATATCTCTTCAGTTTATTTCGTGCTGGGTTTATTTTTGGGGCTTAATATTTTCATCTGTTCCTCTACCCCTGAGAGTTAATGTTTTTGCTACCTATGACAAAAATTGCTTGCTCTTCATAATGTCATGTTCTGAGAGACTTGGCTGTTATAATCTGTCTTCCTTTCAGTGCTCATCTTAGATTCTCATACCGTATCCACCATATCAGGGTCTTAGTACAGTCCAGCAATATATGGCATATTAATGAAGAAATAGTTTATATTCCTGGTGCAATCTCCAGCAAAGGTGATTAAAAACTAAATAAAGCTCAGATGACTTTTAATAACCAAGTTTTACCTTTCCCATGGCATTTTCTTGCCGGCTTTTAGGAGTATGTGTATGTGCTGCCCTCTAGCAGGATATCCTATAGCATAGCTATTGTTTCTAATTGCTTAGACGCATAGGGACACTGCTTTTTGCTACACAGAAATTGCCCCAAAAACATGGACTTTGGAGCCCAAATGGAAAGAGGAACTATCAGTCACAGTTTCTCTACCTGTCCCCACTATCACTTTAGAAATACTGGTGGTCTCCACCTCTTCATTAGCGTGATGTTCTTAGATGGGTGTTGCATACAGATGAGTAGTTGAGAGGGAATTTGCATGCACCCCTTGTCCATCAGTTGGGCAATTTTCTCTGGATGCCATGACAAATATTTGCACTGCCTTTTCTGAAGAGCTCAAGAGCAGCCCCAAGGGGCTCTTGTAGTGGGAGGTTGAGCTCTTTTAAAAATACAAGCCAACCATATTTGGCCAGCAGTATATCTCTGCTGGGACCAGTCCTTTACTACCTTGAGGTCTGCTACAAGTGTGGAAGGAATCACCTGCAGTATGAGAATTATCAAAAGGTAAATGATCATTTGAACCAAAATACTGGACTAGAAACACCATCCTGGATCTCCTCAGAGACTGAAGGATCCTCTGCATGTCTTACTGTGGTGGGCTGACCCTGGCTGGATGCCGGTTGCCCACCAAAACCACTCTATCACTTCCCTCCTCAGCTGGACAATGGAAAGAAAATATAACGAAAAGCTCATGGGTTGAGATAAGGACAGGGAGAGATCGCTCACCAGTTACCACCACAGGCAAAACAGACTCAACTTGGGGAAATCAGTTTAATTTTATTACCAATCAAATTAGAGTAGGGTAATGAGAAATAAAACCTTAATCATAAAACCTCTTCTCCCCCACCCCTCCCTTCTTCCTGGGCTTAACTTTACTCCCAATTTCTCTACCTCTTCCCCCTCCTCAGTGGCGCAGGGACACAGGGAACGGGGGTTGTGGTCAGTTCATCACACGTTGTCTCTGCTGCTCCTTCCTCCTCAGGAGGAGGACTCCTCATGCTCTGCCCCTGCTCCAGCGTGGAGTCCCTCCCATAGGAGACAGTCCTCCACGAACTTCTCCAATGTGAGTCCTTCCCATGGCTGCAGTTCTTCATGAACTGCTCCAGTGTGGGTCCCTTCCACGGGGTGCAGTCCTTCAGGAGCAGACTGCTCCAGTGTGGGTCCCCCACAGGGTCACAAGTCCTGCCAGCAATTCTGCTCTGGTGTGGGCTCCTCTCTCCATGGGGCCACAGGTCTTGCCAGGAGCTTGCTCCAGCGTGGGCTTCCCATGGGGTCACAGTCTCCTTTGGGTGCATCCACCTGCTCTGGCATAGGGTCCTCCATGGGCTGCAGGTGGATATCTGCTCCACCACCAACATCCATGGGCTGCAGGGGGACAGCCTGCCTCACTGTGGTCTTCTCCACAGGCTGCAGGGGAATCTCTGCTCCAGTGCCTGGAGCATCTCCTCCTCCTCCTCCTTCTTCACTGACCTGAGTAACTGCAGAGTTGTTCCTCTCACATGTTCTCACTCCTCTCTCTGGCTGCAATTGCTCCTGCTTTATTTCCCCCCACACCCCTTCTTAACTATGTTATGCCAGAGGCGCTACCACCATTGCTGATGGGCTTGGCCTTGGCCAGTGGCAGGTCCATCTTGGAGCCAGCTGGCATTGGCTCTATTGGACATGGGGGAACCTTCTAGCAGCTTCTCACAGTAGCCCCCCTCTCCCCCCCAACCGTGCCATGCAAACCCAATACACTTACATAATATGGGAGAAGTGAAAACATTGTGTGAATGATGTTAAAAGTGCCAGGGAAATACATGATTGTCTCTGTCTAGATTTAAAGATGATGTAATACAGCTTTCATTAGGGAAAAGATGGAGGCTTAAACACTTTCATTTTTTTTTCCCCACAGAAAGTTGTAATTTCATGCCAAATTTTAATTTATTTCTCTCTGGCATATGAAAAAAATTGCTGTTTAATTACACCTAAATTTGATAGGGTACATCTTTGAAAATGAACCTTGACTTACAAAAACTTGTAATTTATGCCATTTATAATTACACAGATTGAAAACTTTGTTTAAAGTATCATAGAGAGGAACCAATCACTGACTTTTTTTTTCTTTTTCTGAATTGGTATTTGATTTTTAAGAGTGCTTTCAAGTAAAAGTAAAAAATCAGCCTCAAGCTGTTAGCATGAGTACCCCTCCCCTCAAATTAACATTCTTTTCAAATAGAGATGTGATAACTTTTGAAAAGTAAATATTTCTCCTCTGTAATATTTTTTGTACAGTGAAACCATCTCTTATTTTCTTTGTTTTGTCTAACACCATGCAGATGGTATAGATGTTGGGAGGAAGAGGTGAAGAGGCTAAGATGGTTCAGCCAAGAGAGAGGCCAAGTGACAGGTCACTCAGGTTTGTAGGCAGATGTAGGAGGACAGAAAAAAGCCTTTTTCTCTTAACTGCATGTGCTGAGGAAGCAACCATCATCAGGTGCAGGATGTATAGCTAATGCTACCAGCCATCATGGGAGCAGGGGACCTTAAATGCCCTCTCTCCTAGCAGTATTTCTCTTTAGCACCAGCTGGGCCTGTTGCTGTGGATTGGGGTTTATCCCCCTATGGTATTTAGGGAGGGGGAAGAGAGAGCTTCAATCTCTGCAGAGACTGCTCTGGCACTTCTCAGCATCTACAGAGGCATAATGGCTCACTAAGCCTTCAGAGGTACTGTGAAACTACTGTAAAGCATAACTGCAGTCTTTTGACAGGCTCTTTCTGTTGCTGGTGGCTGTCTTAATTTATTCCTATTACTGTGTCAGTTATTCTGGGGTTTCTTCTTGTCCTGAAGTGCTGGTTTTTGGGGTTTTTTTTTTTTTCATTCCTTTCTTCCATCTCTCCTGACTTTCTGTTTGAAAGGGAGGGTAAGATGCCTGTTTACCAGGTGATGCTTTTAGGCTGTGATACTGGGGGGCCCTACCGACGAAGGGTGGTGTATTCCCAGTGTCATTACTCTGTATGTATTTAGTAAGATTTGGGGAGCTGAATGAGATAAGTGCCAACTCTTTATAAAACAAGCAAAATAAAATGGGAATGTTGAATGCTGTGAAGATAGTTGGTTTGAGTAATCTTTTTTTCTTGAGAGACAGAGGCTTAAAGGTGTATTTAGAGTGAACTTTTAGGCAAATGGCCCTGTGGCAGGACTTAGTAATATTTTCCCAAGTGTTTTTCAACATACTCAGAAAAAGTTCTTTAGGAATTGTATTGCTAATGTGAGTGTATCTGCATCAGCAAGAGTCAACAGATTCATCTTTGATCCTTCTTTCTCCTCTTCATCTTAGATATCTTGCCACTGCCTTAGAGCATGGGGCAGGAGGGATAACTAGCTCAAGCTCTGGGGCAGTTCACAAGTTTCAAGTCCCATGATAACCATATATAGAGATTGAATTCAGAGTGAAACAGAGAACATCTCGTTCGGATCTCCCAAGACTTAAAACATGCTCCCAGATAAACTTTGGGGCCTTTAGTACAAAAGACAAAAAGTTTTTTAAGTTTTGACAATGTATTGGGGGAAGTTCATAGAAGTAAAAGAGTACAAATATGTATTAATAAAGCCAATTAGTACTGCATAGATATTGGACCTCTTGCTGATAGCTTTGCAAAGGGATGTTTCATGCAATCTGCTTTGAACAGGAGTCCTAATACCTGAATCCTGATGCATGGACTCACTGTATAGTTGAGCACCCAAGAACACAGATTCACACAGAGCTGCACACTGGTCTGAAGGCAGCCTAAGCAAGGCTGCAGGAGTGCTGAGGAAAGGCTTGGGGCCTCATGGTTAAATGGTTTTCTCTGCTGTCATAGTTTACAATATTTCTCCTCTGCGGCAACTGTAAAGAAGAGCAATTCCCACTGGGAACAATATGAATGTGCATGAAATGGTAACCAGAATAATAATTTGAATAATTTTAATAATTTTAATCATTAATTTGATTCCAGTAGCATCTGAATTCAGTGTAGATCTCTTTAGTTCCAGATTTCAGCAGAAATTCAACTCTATTCAAGTCTGAATTTTCATAGGTGACCATACTTAAACCTTAGTTTAAATCTTACATAATTCTTCCACTAAATTAGAAAAGTTGTAAGCATCCTTATCATAAAATCCATTCATGAACAATTTGAGGAACTGTCAGTTTCTTGATAGCAATGGCGTTATCTTTGCCGGTGATCGAGATGTGTGATTGTCAGTTGCATAGTAGAGTTTTTGTGTGCCATTGCTATTGTTGCACGCAGACCTGACTGAACTGAAGCTGAGATCAGTGGTCTCAGTTGAAATAACCAATTCTATGACTTTGGCACAAAATGTTTTCCTGAAACACTGTATGTACTTTAAGGCTTTAGTATGTCTACATACCTTTTCCAAGATTATACCGTGAATTTACCACAATCTCTGAGTAGGGCGATAGGAGGTGATTTTACACTAGAGTTTATTTCAGTGCTAATGCCCGAGGTGATGCACAGCAAGGAGCAAATTATCTTGCACTCAAGGTTATGTGTCAGAAGCATCCTTAGGTGTGCTGCAGTGGAAAAGGAGATGTAATTCCTCTGTTTCCTAAAAATGCACCTTCTGCCAGGAAGACCCACCATGGTGGTGCTCTCATTTCTTTTGCTGGAGGACCCCTATGCCATGTGTAGTCAAAGTCAGAGAAAACTGTGAAGATGCAGTGTGGGATACAGCCAAACAAAGGCCACGTGAAGGAAGTGTCACGCTCTCAGCATAGGTGTATTTTATGCTCCAAAAAGTATGTGTCCCCTGTTCTGTCTGATATGTTAAGAAGGGAGAGAGGAAACAGTCTTCTGAGCTTGTCCCTGTGCTTGTGCCTAGCTAGCCAGTAAGGTATGCTGGCCTCCTAATTTTCCAGCCAAAATAAGAAAATGGAGCATCATTTAGATCTGTAACTCCACGTTGCAGCAACTGAATTATTTCTTTTTCGCCAAGTAGTAACTTGTATATTAGTAGTTTTATCTCTTTCCTAGGGATCTTCTACAAATGTCTTCTAGCTCAGCCCAGCAACGTCACCTGCCTGTGGTCATCAGATAGGCAGGTTCAGAAGGTACAGTTTGGTATCTGATAGTGGCTTTTATTAAGTTTTCTCCTTGTCAATGCAATGGGCTTTTTTCTTTATTTTTATATGAAAAAATAGAAATTAACATATTTTAGTTCGAGGAAGTTTTTATGTTTTTTTCTGATGTTTGGGCTCTTCCAGCATTTTTGTGAGGAGCTACTGCTTGGGGTTCATTCTCAGCCTGCCCAAGGGAGCTGTGATGAACACTATTTTTAAATAAAATAACTTGTTTCCCTTCTTACCCCTTCTTTGGGAACATGTACTGTGTGTTTGGTTTTGGTTTGCTTGATGGTTTGGGGTTTTTTTGCCAATATGGATAACCAAAAAAGTGCTAAACTTAATTTGTAGTGGGGGGAAACTGGAGGGATTAGGTGTAGGACGTGGCTTGGAATGGGGTCGGGTTTGTGTTAATACGTGCAAAGGTCGAGTCCTCTGCACTTTCACTTCTGAAAGCCTGGTTTTGCTCTATGAAAGTAGCTTTCTTGTTTGTTTCTAATGAGTAATTATCAACGCCTTTCTACTTTAATTCCACCCCCCACAACTCTCCAACTCACGAGTAACCTTAAATGTGCGAAATCTGAGCATACAGATTTATATGCCTGTTTTCCAGTGTTCATTCACAGATGCTTTTTGATTAACGTGACACCATTGCAAAAGTACGTGTTGCAGTGCTGTCACAGTGAGCGTGGCCAGGGACAGGGGCTTGGGAGGCAAGAGCAAAGCACTTATTCTGTAGTACAAAAATTAGTGATTAGCTGTAAACCAGCTGTTACTGTTTTGAGCAAATAAAATACCATACTAGCTTCTCTTTTATAGGTTTTTTTCACTGCTACTTGATACTCTGTAGATGAAACTGAAGTGTGAGAGTTATATACTGAGGAGTTTACCCGCTGATGACTGTATGTGTGCTGAGACCTGAGCGTGTTGGCCCAGGTTTCAGCTAGCTGTTGATGCTCTGCCTGGTTGCTCTTCTGCGGAAATGAGATCTAGTAGAGGATATAACTGAAACGTAACTAGAGTAAAGGGCCTCCACATCTGCATGGCTGTGTAGTCTGACCAGAAGCAAGTAAACCGTGTTTAGATTTCTGTGATAAGCTGTACCTTCTCTGCCCCTTACATGTTTGTGGTAGTATCAGGAATCGAACTGAATGCGTTTCCCAGAGTGTTACTAATTCAAAAGTGCGCGTATATTTTATTAAATAAGGAGAAAGTATGGCAAAATTAAGCACAAAAAGAAAAAGGTGGGGGGGGGGGGAAGCTGCCTGATTCTTAGATACCATTGTAAAAGATGTCATAGAAATTAGATACAGATATTGAATTTAATGTAATATAGTCCTTTGTAATCTAAGTATCGCTATGGGTTTTTTTTGTAACTACAACTATGGGGGGACTTAAAAAAAAAAAAAAAGCACTTAAGGCTGCATAAGATATAAAAACAATTTCCTTTTAACTGGAAAAACAAGAAATCAGAACTGTGCATTCAGTCCACACAATAAATCATATCATATTGAATGCTCCAAGTCTGAGAGGTGACATTGAGTACTGGAGACTTTCCAGGAATCAGCGGTAGCTAAATGGTGCAAATGGGCAAGATATCAGTCTTTTGTTTCTTGTCCAGTTTAAGGGTAGTCCCTGGGAAATAAGAAAATAACAGGATTTCCCTGGCCTCTGTTTGGATCTCCAGTATTCATCTAAACACAAAGGAAACAGATTTCTTCTTTTTTTTTTTTTTTTTTTTTTTTTTCAGTTAAACCTCCCAAAAGGGAAAGAAAAATAGTATCTGGAAACTGTATTGCTCAAATTTTGTTGATTTTTAGTTGTAGAAGGCGGCCTGTTTTGAAGTGGTACAATGTGAACCAAAGGAATGAGCTCAGTGAACATAAAGGTATTGAGTCTGCAGTCTTTGAAGCATGTGGGTCATACTGGTGTATTTTGCCTTCTAACTGGTGCTGCCTGTCCAGTTTGACTTTTGTACCTTTTATAAATGGATTGCTGTCCTGTATTCCTTTCTCCAGTGAATGAGTATGGTCCATGTGAAGCAGATGACTGCTTCTTCTTGAAGACTCACTGGAGCAAGCTCTTACCCAGGTTTGCACTGATGACTGTGTTCTTGCAAGCACAAGAGGGATGGAGTTTTGTACGGTTTTTTACTACGCTCTAGGCTGAGGTCACTGTGAGAATGTTTGGCTGATGGGAAAGTCAGCTTTCTTTGGTTTGCGTTTGAGTTCTTGTAGTACATCTTCGATGACATTGTCAGCACCCGGAGACAATGTTGTGCACTAAGAAGTTCATGTAATGTCAACGTGCTTTCTTTTGTTGCTTTGGTTTAGTTGTTAAATTTACATCTAACTCATTACTTGAATGTTTAGTCATATGGACTGATTGATTTCAAAGTTATGTATTTTGTTAACAAACTAGATTGCTTTGATCTGATATAGTACAGGAGTATTTGTCCGAAGATAAAGACAAAGACACAAGCCAGTACACATATGCTACAACTGTGCACAGATGATATACTTCTATGAAATGAAAGTGAAATCAGTAATGTCATTTGAGATAATTTTGTAGTCTTTTAATGTCAGCATTAATGTATGTTCAAGGACTATCTCAATTTAAAACACTACAATATCCACATAAAAGGGAGCCCCTTTGATTCAGCTGTTGGTGTTTAAGGCAGAAGAGAGAAGAAAGCCTGTAGAATTTTGCAAGCTTTTCATTGAATCAAATGAGTTTAAAATAAACTTCAAATTATGTGTGTTATTTCAATATCATTGCAATGTAAATCTTTTACATAACATTAACAGGCACTTGAACTTGTTCTACAAGATAGCACAGCAGTTATTTACATAAAACATGAAGATAAAACAAAGGGACTTCTCTTACATTTGCTATCCTGTTTTAAATTATTTCCATTTTAAAAACAAAAGCAAAATATATGTTGAGAATTGCTGTAAGTGAGAGGGGGGAAAAAACCTCTTTTAACACACACACAAAATCAGTTTCTTCCCTGTTAAGACTATTGATGAGAAGCTATTTGGAATATGCATGAGTATTGCTGAGGAACTGCAGCAGAGACAGATTTAATAATTAATGCACGGAAAGTATTTATTTCCCCAATATATTGTAAAGCTTTGTCATTTCAGTAATGAAAAACAGTCTTGATGGTGCTGGAGCATTGAAAACACAAAGGAAGATGAAAACAGTCATTGAGACTTGTTTATCACTCGAATATGTGGTTTTAATATTTTTCAATTAAATGCTAAAGCTTTTTTACTATATATATTCAATACTTACATATTGTTTATTAGATTTCAGTGGGATCTTAGAGAAATATTGATCAAAGTGAGATGTTTTTCTTTCATCAGGAGGTGATTCCTTTTATAAAAAGTATGTTAGAAAATACTGTCTCTGATTCAGCATGTGCTATTGTCTGTCTCGTGCTCACGCATATGTAACTTTGAAATACCATTTCAAATGTCTATTGGATAGTTATTTTTCACACTTAGCCAGTTACTCCAATGTTCATGTTCTGCTTGTGGTTTTCTCCTGCTGCAGTGTAGTAGTTTTGCTTGTCTTCACTTTGTGTTATTGATGTGGGGCTGTTTCATAAATTTGTCAAGCTTATTTGTAATTCTAATCTCATTCTCCAAACTGCTTGCTGCTCCTCCAATCCAAAGCCATCCAAAAATTTTAGATGCCTTCTCCAATTCTATCAGAGTAACTGCTGAAAATATTGAATGCACCCAAGCCCTGGAAAGACTTCTCCACAGGGATCCTACTTAAAACACATTCTTGGTTTGTGCTGCATGATTAATAGCTATTTTTTTAGATAGATGTTCTCAACCAATTGATCAATCCAACAGTGATTTAAGGGAACAATGTCAACAGGCTTAATAAAACACAACACTTGATGTCACCTCTTCTGCTCCCATTCTCCTTTCTTTCTGCCCATCCCTCTAACTCATGAGGTCAAGAAGGAAATTAAATTGATTAGTTTTAACCTTGTTCTTGACAAGTCTGTGACATTTGGGTGTTGGGGTGGAGGAAAGGTGGCATACAACTATTAATAATTTAGTATCATTCCAGGTAATCAAGTTGACTTGTCTGTAAGTCTTTTTCTTCCCCCTTTGTAAAGACTAGGTGCTATTTGGTTTTTCCCTGGAAATAAGACTTGCTGTTTTTTCCAGTTTGTTTCTAAACAATACTGGAGTAAATACTATCATCCTGTTGATGTGAATAAAACTAACTTAACTAAATGTTTCTTGACCTGTTCTTTCTGTATTTTGACCTGTATTCCTCCTCCATTGTTTGGAAATGATTAAAGGACTGGAGCACCTCTCCTATGAGGAATGGCTGAGATGGCTGGATCTCTTCAGCCTGGAGAAGAGAGGGCTTGGGGGGAGATCTCATTAATGTGTATAAATACCTGAACGGAGGGCATAAAGAGGATGAAGCCTGGCTGTTTTCAGTGGTCCCTAGTGATAGGACGAGAGGCAACAGGCACAAACTGAAACACAGAGGGTTCCCCCTGAACATCAGGAAACATTTTTTCACTTTGCGGGTGACCAGAAAGGTTGTGGCGTCTCCATCCTTGGAGATACCCAAAACCCAGCTTGGATATGGTCCTAGGCAACTGGCTGTAGGTGGCCCTACTTGAAAAGGGGGGTTGGACCAGATAACCTCCAGAGGTCCTTTCTAACCTCAACCCTTCTCTGATTCTGTGATGGCTTGACACTTCAAGATTGTGGCATGTTCTTGTGCTCTTAAGGCAATGAGTGACAATCATAGCAAACGCTTCTGAAGTACTATGGTTTAGTATAATACTTCAGAGACTAATATGTCATGAAACTACAGTGGTTTTGGAGATTAACGGGTGTGTTTGGGGTAGAGATAATATGACAGGGAACACTGCTACTGTTATCTGAATGGTTATATCTGGGTTTTCTTTCATTAGACAATTTTGGTGATGGTGGTTTGGGGTTTGGTTTTTGGGGGATTTTTTTGGTTATTGTTAACAAAAAAAAAATCTGTGTGGCTTGAGTCTGAGCTCAGCGGACCTGGTGAGACCCCTTTCAGGAACACAGGCCTGAGAGGACACTTTTGGTCATTAGGTCCAACCACTGTCAGACATCAAATCAAAGATCTATCCTCATAAGCAGTCATCTTCCCTCCATACCACTTCAGTTCAAGAGAGAAGCAGCAGACAACTGTTTCATTGACAACTGTTAGTGACAAAGACAGTGTCCCTGTCTTACCCAAACTTCAGTTATTTATAGAAGATTTGAATTAGTCATTTGGAGTGGCATCAAATGTGACGGTATCGTTAGTGATGCACACTATCGTTGTGTAGCACCATTCCAGGACCTATTTTCTCTCCTCTTCTGCTTGCTATATATGGCGTACCAATATGTAATGATACTTCTTGCTGATATCACTTCTAAATGTAGCATGTTGTCAAGTAAACATCCATCTTCTATCTTAGGAATCCTGGGATTCATTTGCTTTATCTTCTTTGGTTCATCCAATTGACAGTCAATCAAAGCAACATCATTCTAAGTCCCAGAAAGCTCTTACTTGTCAGGACTTCAAGCTAACATTGCTCAGGGAACAGGTTTTTTTTCTGTTTTCTGATGAACCGGCACCAAATTCACTTGGAGGGGTGACGTTAGATCAGCAGTTTCCTGAATTCAGTTTCAGTTGAACAGATTTTAAGATTGATCGTGCACACTTCAGACGTGGGCTTTTGTATGTAGCTTAGATGGCCTGTTGTGGTTTTCAGAGCACCACTCTAACATACAGAACTTTATAATTCTGTTCATGTGTTTGCAGAAATGAAGCTCATCTAGACTTCATACAAATTGTATTTAACTCTTTCTTTAAACCTATAAATGTTCTCCCTTATACAGTCCATGATGTTCTTGAAAACATAAGATGCAGGCCATCATGATGATGGAAGCTGTGCCCTATGGCACTGCAAGAACCACAGTGGTATTTATCATTAGCTTTAGTTTGTTTTGGATGAAGCAGTACAATTGCTTCCCGGCTGGAACAGCTGTATTAGACCTATGCTGCCTATAACCTGGCAGATTGACTTTTGAACTGACACTGCTTTTAAAGCATTTATTGCTGTAGGTAGCAGGCCCTGACTTTGAGACCTCCTTGGGCAATATCCCGAAGGATGTGTATGTTCACATGCCATCTACCTCTTTGGGATTGTACTGTAGTGCCTTGGGTGAGCAAGCGAGAAGGTTTTTGCCATCATGGCCTCAGTACATCTGTGTTCTTCTCCACTCCCTTTCAATGGTAATTTTTGCTTGGTTTGGGTTTTTTGGTGTGAACACCAAAGCCCACGCTTGCTGCCTCTTTTATTCTATCATCAACTGTTGTCTTTCTGTATCCAGACTTTAAATTTTTATTTTTTTGTTCAAGGTGTGAAGAAGTTGTAAGGAGAAGGTGAGAAATATCTCCTTAATGTGATGTTAAGGTAATCTGACATAAAACATAAATTAGGAAATGCAAATGCTTCCCACTATAAAGTTGTTTTGGCAACGTTAGACATGAATGTATTTTTAACTTTTGTAATTTCTTAGGTAAAAATCATTCAATCCTTAGGGCAGATCATGCCCTGTACTGCAAAAAATGTTGATATATTTCTATTATGTGTATGTAAACTTAACACTGTTCACTATAGAAGTATTTTTTTTTTAATAAAGTAAATAACACATCTGCTGTGGGGAGGGGGAACCTGCATATGTCAAGCTCTTCAAAGATCTCAGAATAGACCTGGGAGACTACATTTGATTTAGAGGACAACACTGAGGAAACACTCTCTTGCTGCTGCGTATTGCTCAGTAGTAGCATAGTAGAAAGATTTAAAAATGGGTAGAGAAAGAAAGATGGCATAGGCTTGCACAGATTTTACTCAACTTAATAGCTTGAACAGTGCATGTGTTTTTGTGCTCAGTATTATCTGTGTGCATGTGCTGCTGTTGTATTATTTGCCCAGGATGTTCAAATATCAGTAGCTATGGTTGGAGGACCATGCTACAGGCCCCACCTCACCACCTTCCCAGGATGAGCAGTTTCCTCTTATGCCCTGAAGCAGCAACTAGTTTCTTCTCTCTTCTCTTTTCATCAGTGCGTTAGCTGCTGAAAGGGCTTATTGCAGTCTGACAGACAGAGCTGGGCAGGTCCTGCTGGGTCTGTGGACAGGGGATGGACATCTCATCTGCTGCAGCCTGGGACAAGATCCAGGTTTCTGCAGCAGAGGGTTGAGGAATAAACTCCTTTCCTAGCATAGAGACAGGAGCGCTTTCAGCTCAGCTGCACGTGCTTAAAGCCAGCTCAGAAAGGAGCTGGGTTGTGTTTCCTTTTCGGACATGATTGCCTGCTCCTGGGGCAAAGACAGTATGGATTGTGATGGAAGTAAGCTGCCTGCCAGATCCAGCTCCAGGGCTGTCCACTGGACTGCACTAACATACAAACTTGTTGGCTTATTTTAGAAGTAAATTTGCATATTTGGAGTTCATGCATTGTATGCATGTGTGAGTGGCTTTCTTTTCTACCATAGGATACTTGTTGAGTCACTTCTGCAGGCAGTTCCAAGCGTGTAGAACATATTAGCCTGGCTAGGGCCTTAGGGAACTATATTGCAATAAAGTTTTAGGTCATCCTTCTTGCTCAGAAATACCTTATTTTGGGTTTTAATCTGTATTTAAAGATTTTACTTGCTTTCAAAGTATAAGTAACAAGGTCTACTCCTTTAGTTGTTGCATGGATGAACAGCCCGCACCACGTGCCACGGTAGGCGTTATAGGCCAACAGCATATCACATTAGCCTAAGCTGCATGGTACTACTTGAGGATTGATTGAATAGTAAGCAAGCCTAAAAAATCATATTTCTCAGCAATCTGTCCTGAGAAAGTTTACTCTGCTATTCCCTAATAATTTTCAGACAAATAACAGGATATTCTCAATTTTTTAATCTATTTGTTAAGCTTTCTACCTCTCAGTCAAAAACATGGAAATGACTATTCTGGAGCAGATTTTTTAAATGGCTTTAACATTTGCGAGTTGACGATTCAAGAACCAATTAATTGAATCATAGTAGATGACCTCAGTAACACCCTGTTACCTCTCCCATTTTCTCTCCTTCAGGAATTTATATGCAACAGACAGTCATTAGTGTGGTGTCTTGCCTTGTGTAGTGGCCAAATGATATTGTTTCCACTGTAGAGGAACACTGAAACAAACTCTGCTCTTAAACGAGTGAAGCCTCCATCTAAGCTATTAGGAGAGATCCCTACTATAAGAAAAGGATTGACTTTTTATCTAAATACTTAATGATAAAAATATCACTCTCCTAGCTTCAGTGGTGAGGTAACTAAGGTCTAGAGAAGCAACATGGCTTGCCAAGATGACACAGTGGGTTAATGGCACAGCGAGAAGTAAAACCAAGTCTCTGACTCACATCCTGGTGATTTGATACTTTGAACCCTATTGTGTTGAGTGACTTCTTGGAGGCCATTGAGGAAGTATTTTGCAGAGCAAGAAATAGCTTCCATTTATGCGTATTCTTAAGATCATTTCCTTAGGAGTGTTTTCTTATCCTTTCTTATTCTATAGTCTCATTTGTTTTCCACTGGTTCTAATGAGCTTAATCTTTTCCTTAAATCATGTGCTTGACTGCTGTCCTGGTCAGCTAAGGTTTTTGACAACAGATTTCTTTTCTTTTTTTCCTCCTTTACCTGAAAAAGTATTGGAGTAAAAGTTGCCTTATTTTTCTTGCTTATTAAAACTGTAAAATTGGTGAGACTGCAAGTTACTCTCCTAGATCTATTAGCAAGTTACAATTTGTGTAATTGAAGAGGATTTCTTCAGGCTTGTAATGAAAGATTTCTTCAGCCTTAAGCTTGATATAGAGAACAGAATGTGTTTTCGGCGACCCAGAGGGAAATGTATGTATCCTCTGGTGGAGTTGTAGCATTTAAAAAAAAAAAAAGGGGGGGACGGACGGACCCCCCAAACAACCCCAAGTGGAGGTTGGTTTTCTGAATATTTGTGTTTTTCTTATAATAGGAAAATACTCTTATTTCCTGCAGTTTCATTTTTGAAAACTAAATGTAGGTCCAGTTCTGTACCCTTAATTACAAAATGCCTAGTTAACTTCAAGGAGGGGAATACACTGGTTCAATCTCTCTGAAATAGCAAAACTAATGCTCTGTTTGCACTTGGCTCCTTGACAGTGTTCAAATTCTTATCTGTTATTAATATGAGCAGAATTGACTCTGTTCTGTAGTTCCTCAGGCTTATGGTATGAGTAAAAATCGTTTTTCAGGTGTCAGGCTTAGTGGTGTAACTTAGTATCCCTGATCATTCATGTTATGCAAGTAATGAGATGTTAAAAAGGTTACTTCTATGTAAAATACATCTATTTACACCCTCCTTGGCTCTGTAACAGAGAAAGTGTTATCCTGTCTCTCTGTGAGGTACTTCATATTTAGTCTGTGATGAAAACAAGGTTAAGACAGCCACTAAGGTTTTCTTGGCAAATAAGCGCTTCATATAAAAGTATGGAAAATGTGCTTCATTGCTATCTGAGTTCTTAGTATTCCTAATGCTTTATTATCAGTGTCTCTGTAACTTTCTGCTTTTTTATTTTTTTAATAAAGTGGAAGAACTGAAATGCTCCAAGGAAAGACAGTTTGTAACGCATCCAGCTTAACCTGGGGGGCTCAAACTTGCTTCTGGATCAGAATTATGGGTTAAGTAAAGTGTTTAAGCCACTTCAGGAAGGTCTCATGCCTAAGCACAAACAGTGAACCTAGCTTTTGGCCTTTGAAGTGTGAAATATAGGTGGCCGCTTTGAGTTTTGTCTGTGTTTCTATCCATGTCTGTCACTTGTTTTAGGAAATTTTGGAAGGGGCAGAAGGGAATCTTTTGTATACAAAACAGATACTTTCAAGTGACTTTTATCCTGTATGGAGGAGAACCTAGACTTTTACTTTTTGAGGCATTGAAGGAAACTTGCAAAGCTCTGACACCTGTCCAGTGTCAAAGTTATTTAATCTGATAAATGATTAGTACAATCAGAAAAAGAAGCTTTTGCTATTCACAAAGCTTCAAGAAAGGAAATTAAACAACCGCAGGGAAGACACCCAATTAAAACTATCTGCCAGCTGTTCCTTTTTTCTAATTTAAAAATAGCTGCATGTAAAATATAACAAGAAGTAATTCTGAGTCTGAGCACATGCAGTCCAACTGATTATTGGATTATTATCCATCAGATTTTAGTATCTTGTATAGCAGTGGGTGGGAACTGCTTAACAGCTCCTTAATGGGCCAATATCTTGTTCTTGGTTATTTCTACAGTTGTCACGTACTTTCCGTATTTTGTTATGGGTCTGTCTGCAAGTGGCTTTCCCAGGTCAGAGAGATGTAAAACATGTATTCCCAAACAGAAGAATGAAGAATCAATGAGTTTCTCTCTTCCAATTTGTTACTTAGACCAAAACTCTCTCTTGGAGGAAGTAATGAGCAGGAGGTGATTTAGCAGTGCAAATTGTGAAATGGAGAATGTGAGTGCTAAACTTAGTCTGTGGTTTTTTTCCAAGTTCTTTTTTCAGAACAGTAAAATGATTTGTTTGATCAGAAACACAGAGAAGGGAGAAAGCACAGTTTCATAGGGTGTAGAAAAATTATCTTGAACTTAAAATGTATGTATGGATTTACCACGTAACCCTGCATACATGTGTACACATAATATACAAGTAAGTATTTGCACTTTTTTGTTAGCTCAGAAATAATTTTAAAAGTTGCAGTGATTAGCAGAATATACAGAAGCTCCCTGGAGCCTTCTCAGAATGTTATTGCAGTAAGAGCTATTCACTGCCAGCAAAAGATGCACAGTGCATACACCCACAAAAAGCCATGTCTACTCTGGCCAAGTAGTTAATCACAAATAATTATGTGAACAATCTCAGTTAATGCATAAGCTTGTTATCTGTATTCATATTTTCATCTTCTGATGGTTCTTCAGCACTGTATATTGCAATCTATTTTGGGAGATGCTGAAGATCCTTTTTGGAAAGGAAGAACACAACGATTCTACAGTGAGTGTCTCAGCTGGCAGTGTATGGGCTTATCCATAAAGGAAAAAGCCATAGAAGTGTTCTAGATCAGTGAAAAAATGTGGTTTGAGCTTGCAATGTTGGCGAACTCAAGGCATGTTTTCATTGTACCCCAAACTATACTAGATTCTTGGAAAAAGCAGGGCTGTGCTGCTATTGGGATGTAGTTGAAATTGGTGCTGCCTGTGATGGTGTAAGAGGCGTATTACGTTGATTCCCTAAACCTGTGATTAGGGATCAAAAGAATGCTAGCTTGTATATGGATTCAAAGAAATAACGAACAAATTCTCTAGAAGTTTATAAATATTCACCTGATAATGTTTCTACTGGACTTAGTGGACTCAGTAGTCATTTCCTAACAAGATATTTTACACCTTTGGTTTGTGTACTTGTCAACTGCTTTTGTTGTATGCCACAAACAAGAGTTGGTCCTTCTCAGGAGGAAGGAGCCACATTACACAGCACAGAGAACAATGGAAACATAACCAACTTGTTGTCTATATTTCATTAATAAATTTAGCTTGTTCATCTGGTTTCCTTATTAGCAGTTTAATCATGTCATGTAGGCTTGTTTCTATGTCTTTGCCCACCTGTTGAAGAATGACAGTAGTACCACACCTTGCAGATAAAACAACTAACTGTAGTCTCAAAACACTTTACAGACACTAATTTTCTCACATGTCCAATCCTACCTTATTGCAAAGAATCAAATAGAATATACCCCTTTAAATAGATGAGACTTCTGAAATTTAAAAAAAAATCTTGAAAAAAAGAAGTGGGGACTAAGGTCAGTGAAAATGAACCTGTCTCTGTAAGCATGACGCAATATAGAGGAGAGATATGTGAGCAAGCATCATGCTGCAGAGGACCACGGTACACCAGCCTGGACTGAGCCCTAGGTTACCCAAGATCCTTGGCTTTTAGTGCATCACTAGCTTATTTAGAGGTAACACTAGTATTGTTGCAATGCACTGTGTGTACTTGGGGTAGAGATACCTCAAGGATCTGTGCTTCAAACATAAGGCTGCACTTCTCCACTGTATTTATGTCACTTAGTCTAATCAGTTCCTTTTCAACATCTTTTACCTTATATTACTCTGTATCACTTATTGTGGGGGGGAAAAAGAGCGTATCTGAGTACAGAGAGATCTGGTGTCTTAATCTTGGTCTGGCAGAGCAGAAATAGGTAAGGCTTTGGTATGCCACACTGTACCCTCTTTCCTGTCATTTTTCTTTCCACTACAAAAATGCCATCTCTTTCTTTCCCTTCCACTCCTTTCAGAACTAATAGTCTGTCTCCTTATTTATAGAAACCTTTTAGCTAAATTACTGTACTTTCATAGGTTTATACGAACCCTTTTCAGATATTTGCCATTCTCAGATGTCATTCTGTTATGCCTCTGTGGCTGTGCTGAACTCCAGCTATTGAACTCAGCAGGACGGGATGAGCACAACGTGGGCAGCTATTACAGTCTCCTGCAGGACTCTCAGACTGACATTGAGCATCAGTCAAGAGGAAACAGAAAAAGAATACGACAGGGCAGCCCCAGAGATCCCTGACTGCTCTTATTAATGTATGTAGCAATAACCTGGGAAAAAATAATTTCACACCGAGGTCAAAACTCGAAGATTTCTGTTTGCATCTAGGCTTGTTAGGAGTAACTTGGACTTTGGAAAGCATCATTAGGACAAAACTAAGCTTGATGTATTGGCAGCAAAATTGTAGATGAAGTACAAGCTGAAGTACTTTTAGACTTGACAGCTAGGTATAAATCTAGCTCTGTTCACTCAGGAAAGACAGAAGACACACTGGAGAGCTAGTGACAAGCAACTCTTGCTTGGTTAAACAATCTGTTTTACTGTGGCTTAGTAGGATTACTCACCTGATTGTCACCAGCCAGCCTCAGGAGATGTTTCTGCTGCTATGGTAAGGTCAAGCTTAGAAACAACCAATTTTGTGGAAAACCCTGCAGGGGCACCAAGAATTTGAGCTGGCTTCCTGCAGGAACCCTGTAATCCAGCTGAAACACTGATGCCTGAGAGGATCTCTCTGCCATGGAGGGAGCTTCCTCTTGCTCATCCCTCCTCCCTTTTGCCAGTGGTGTCAAGCTGACTGACTGTGTGTGGCCTCTCTGAAGGGTAGAAATCACTTAAGGAGGAAGGAACAGGTTGAATGATTAGAAAAGAAAGTGTACTAAAAATGCAAACTTGTCTTTTAAAAATGACAACATTAATAACCCTAAATGATGAAGAAAAATATTAGCTATGACATTAACCAGGAACACTTGTCTCTTACCTCTTCTGCTAAGAAATTTGAAGGCCTGTGGAAGGGTCTCCTATTACTCCAGAGGCTGTAGTACTTCTCTCCCCAGCGATGTTAGAGACCTCTGACCCAATCTGACTTTGACCGGAGTCTGAAACAGATCCTGAGACTACCTTTCCTAATTTCACTAACTATCATTAAGAAAATGATATCTTAACACAATGAAATTATATTTTAACATAATGACTATTTAATACCATCTTGGTAGTTAACAAAGATTGCTACCCCATCACCTTTTTATTTTCTGAATGTTCGCTATGCTTTTGCACCCATTACAGTTAAGACCTTGAAATTTGTTTTTATTATCCCTATAGATAACTTGCATCCTACACTTACAGTTGAAGTTCTTAAATAAAATGGATAGAATTAGCAATGTAATGTAAATCCTGCACTCTGTCCTGATGGATCCCAGCCTATATCCTGGTCATATTAGTCAGTCCTATTGCTAACTATATTGCCTACCTGACTACTCTTCACATTAATATTAAACAGTCCCTTTCCCTTCTTTAAAGGGATGTAACTTCTGCCTACCCTGTATTGCCACATTCTCACTTAATTGGGTCTCCCTTGTCTAGGTGATAAAAAGATTCATTTATCTTGGTGCTTTTTTCCCTTTTCTTTTCTGCTTCTGTCTTCTCAACTCAAACTTCTTCATTGTGAAGCCACACTAAGTCCCATACTACCAAAACAAAAAAATCATTATCTGGGTTTTTACTAACCTGAAGATTGGTCTTTGGGTTTGGTCTATATACAGCTTTGTTCAAGCCAGATATATGTAATTGTTCCATTTAGAAAAAATTGCAAATAGTAGAACAAATGGAAATTATTGTCTTATGTAGCATTTGTGTCAATGGCCTAGAACTGGCATTAATCTAAACTTAATGATAGTGCTGTACTAGCCTGAAAAAAAGAAGGCAACTACTATGGAGGAAACCGAAGAGGCAGGGGGAAAAAATTGCTAGCTAATAACTTGTCTATTGGGTTCTCAGTACAGAAGATGATTTTCCTTAGATTAATATTTCTGTTGGAAAGAGTGAATATTCAAGTCTGCATTTTTTTCAAAATGTCACTTTGTATAATAGAACTTTTGTGACAGGCATGTTTCTTAATAACATGTTTTTAGGTAACCACAATGAAACTGATACCTCTCCAAGTGCTATGTAATTTGAAGTTGTGTAATAAAAGCAATATATTTTAGAACTAAATCCAGGAATCTAAACATGGCAAGGATATCTTTCCTTTTTTAATTCACAACCATGTCGAGTACGAACATGTTTTTATATCTCATGAGCATTTAAATGCTACATTCCCATTTCCCCAAACACTACCAGTTTCTTTAAGAGCTATTTAGCACTAGGCTGTCTTTAAGGATGATAATAAGATAATATAATATATAAATTGTTCTCACTGTTTATCCAAGGCCTCTAAGCTTTCTTAAAAGAACTGGGTTTCCCAGTGTGGTTAGGGGATGTTGTAGCCTCTTGGGGACATAAAATGAGGTATTGGAAAGCTGAAGTAGGTTGCCTGGGTTGGGGCACGTGTCAGTGGGGGTGGAAGTCTTCCCCTCCTGGATGGACTGTTTCAATGCACCTAATCCCCCATGTGGAAGCTGTAAATGCAAATCCAGCTCTAGACTTAAATACGTTAAATTGAGAATTAATATTGCAGAAGAAAGGATGTAAGGGGATTTTTTTTATTCATGTGAAATAAATCCTTCATGCAGTGGCTGATCCAGCTTGATACCCTTAGCAGAAGGGTTGCCGAACAAGCACGCTCACTGCTGAGACATTTCTAAAGCTGTTTAATATTATCACCGGGCCCATGGAATTAGAAGCCGGGAGACAACTGTCAGCTGCTGCTTGTCTGAGCACGAGCATTGTCAAGAATTATGTCCCACCGCAGCCTGTCTGAGCTCTAAAGATATGTCAGCTTACAGGTGAAAATAATTTTAGCCCAAACTATGTGTGTGTGTGATGATGTGGGGTCTGGGGATTTATTATTTTTTTGGTAATGCTTCAGGACTGGGAAGGGAAGAAGGACTGCTTCTTGACGGCATCAGGGCATTGACAAGCCATCACGAGCAGGAACAATAGTTAGTACCTTTGCAACACTTGTCAGCGTTCAAGCGCTTTACACGCAACAGTTACTGTTATTCACCTCTCTTGATTCAGCAGCCATTAATTTTCCCCTCCTTAAGAAAGGGGAACAATTGCCTAACGTGATTGACAGTTTATTCAGAGCTAGAATTATCTGTACAAAGAGGGAGCTGTGGGCTGGGGTTACTTAACTAAACCTCTCCAATCGCGGTGGACTAAGTGGGCTGGCAGTGCCAGGGCGGCTCGCTGGCAGCTGCGACTCGCCGTGACGGCATTGCGGCAAAGGCTCAGGCAGAAGTTTGTTTGTCTGTGGTTGCTGAAGAGAGACTTTAATGCTTTGCCTGACTTGCAGGGTTCAAATAGGAATTGTCACTGTTTTCTTTCTCTCATTTAGCCAATGCAATTATATTTCAAGTAGGTAATACGGGCCAGCCATGTGTCTTTACATATGGAGTTCAACTGTGGGTGTGAAGTCATTTTGGGCATGGCATTCCTGAAGATAATTGTGAGCTGTTGGGATTTAACTGCTGTCTGGAGGCCAAGTGTGCATACACCAATCTGTATGAGCAGTGAAAGGGGAAACTGCATGGGAGTGGAAATGTCCGATGTTCTTTGTTAGCAAAAGTCCAGGAAAATTCAGGAGAGTGAGAACATTTCCATAGGGTTGTGTTGTGCTGTCCTGGTTTTTGTTGTTTAAACCATCCAAGTGCAGAATGGTAGTCCTGCTAACAAATGGGGGAGGTTCAGAGCTGAACAAGTCTTTTGCATTAAACTGTATGAATAAATATCTGGTTGGTTTGTTGGGTTGTTTGGTTTTTTGGGGGGTGTGCGTGTTTGGTTTTTTTTTTTTTGAAGCATAAGCTAAATTTATATGAATAAATAGCAGCTATGCTATTTGACCATCTCTTAACATTCAAGCCAGTGAATTTTTAGAGTTATTTCTGTCAATCTTCTACAGTAATTTCACTTTATTCCTTTCTTAATTTTTCCCCCAAAGATCTTATCCATAAAGGTACCTGCAGGAAAAATGGTCAACAGTGTGGCTAAAATGTTTCTTGGCAGCATTCTTCCCCCCAAGTTTTGCAAGAGGCAGTGTTTTGCTACCATGTCGTGAAAATTCAGGTCACCTGATTGATTGCATCTCTTAAAGAACTTGAATTCTGCTCGATCAGCATGAGGAAGAGAAGATGGTGTGGCAGAGCATTTACTTGTGCAAGTTCAAAGCTCCTAACAGAAACAGAAGTTAACTTGATTTGACACAATTATTTGCTTTAGTGAAAGTTTTCCTGCCTGAAGGTTTGGCTTGGCACAAAGATGGGGCTTGGCTCTTGACTTTTATGGGGCGAGAGGGGAGAGAAAGGAATTCCTGTAGTATAAGGAAATACGTGTAGCAGCTATGTAACCATGCAAAATCAAATTTGCTCTCAATATTTAATATAATTGGAAAGAAGCCTGCCTCAGACTTTGGTTCCCAAGTGGGTAAACTGAAACAATGAAGACTAATCAGTTTATTCCACTAAGAAAATCAAGGTACTCTGCAGACCCAGATGGAACATGCTTCCTGATATAGTGATAATTAATTAATATTTCACACTCTGTTTTCCCTTCACTTTAAATTTATTGCTTAGTTCCATTCAGTAAAATGACTAGATACCTATCTGAGTCACATAACTCACCCAGTGGGATAACTAACCTCATTTTGCAATGAGATAATTGAGGTTCTCAGGAACAGTCAGTGGCTAAGCAAAATCACAGTAACAACTCTGGTCACCCAAATGGCAATACTGTTATTTTCCTAGTTTGTTTCTTTATTGAGCAGGTTTAAAGAGGCTGAAAGTGTCCTGAAAAGCAAGCAGATGTGAGTTCATTCTTTCAAGAGTGTGCTGAACCTGTGAGTTTATTTGCTTTTTAAAATTTTTCACTTAAACCTACTCATCAGAAAGCTTTTTATCAAAAGACAAAATGTTTTGCATTCCATCACTTCTGTCTCTGTTTTGATACTAGTTTATAAAATTGTGTGCTGCTTTCCTCTGTTAATAGCAGTACGCTTAGTTCAGTTTATCTTTGTGCTTCATCATGGAGCATCTCAGAATAAAGCCAGTAAATAGTGTGCCACTAAATTAGCCATAGTGCCCATTAGTTTCAAACCCTTTATTGACAGGAGCTCCTTGAAAATGAGGGAGGGAGGAGCTTTCTCACTTCTGCTAAATATTGTTTTCCAATGAGATTTAACTGCTAGGCTGAGGTTTCTCATCCCTGTGACCTCTGAAGTCTAAGGCAAGTCCTGCCCAACTCCAGCTAATGTCCCCTGTCTCCCCTCCGTCAGAACATCTGCTGACTTAGTGTTGCTTGCTCTGGCTTGTTTCCAATCTCCTTCAGCATCCCTCCTTCTCCTGGGAGCTGTCAGTCTGTGCCTGGCATCTGTCCCCTTTTCCTTTCTGGAGTGTCAAATCAAAATACGGTTGTTTTTTTTTAAATTACGATTTTGTTTTATCAGTGTCTGCCTTTTGTCAATAAATGGTCCTTACTGAATTTTAAAGACATTGCAGCCTTGAAATCATACAGTCCCCTTCTCCTAAAGAAGGGAATATTTGCTTTACAGGTCTTAGTACTGTTAAGTAAAATTCACCCTACTATGCAGCAGTTGTACCTCTGGGCAGCAGTGATTTTTCTCACTCTAGGAAGTGTGCCATTGCTTTCAGCAGTTGTTTGTTATTGCTGTATCTGGCTGCTCTTCCTCTGTGAGCTAAATGGGAACCTTAACTTACAACCACAAACCAGAAGTGGCCCTAATATGCTAATACTTAAGACAGCAGTCTGGCTTTGCCAAAAAAGTCACCTTCTGATCAGTCCAGACTTAGGTTGGAGAGAAAAAGCCTAGCAGAGAGGCCTCTTATGTTTCATTACTACTTTGAACTCTTTGCTTAACTGGTTTTGACCTTGCAACTGTAATGCATGGCTTCCTCTCACAATGCTTAAACCTTGCCTTTCTGTTTTAGTCATGTTTTCTTGACTCATCATCATTTGTAGGCTGTTCTTAACACAGTGACTTAGTTGCTTGCTGGCATGAACATTCTCTTCTGTATGTTGCCCGTTTGCAAAATTGAAGACTGACTTTGCTCTAGTATGGCTGCTCTCCAAAGCTAGGTTCTGGTACTGCTCTGTTCCTATCTTCCACCCCCCTGAGTCTTCTCCTGAAGACTTCCTGCAGCCAAGACCTCCTATTGTTTTATAGATGCTGAAGACATCAGTGTGCCAATGGATAAATGCATATTGCACCTGCCTTGTGAATGCTCTTTGTGGTTCTAGCTGTCCTGTATCAGAAGAAATATAGTAGAATGGAAAAGGCACAGGAGTGGTGGGAATAATCAGAGGTATGGAAATAATTCTGTAGAAACAACTACTTAGGTTAGGAGTCTTCAGCCTACAAACCATACAGCTGAGAGGAGGTATGATACAGTTATATAAAAGCAGAAATGGGGTGGAAAGGTGAACTAGAGATCAGCAGTCCTGCACCCCTTCCAATACAAGGGCTAGGGGGAGTCAGTGAAGTTCAAGTGGCGAAGGTTTAAAGCGAACAAAGGGAGATAGTTCTTCATATGTTGTGCTGTTAAGCTGTGAAATTCCTCAACACAGGATGTTGATGCTAAAAATGTATATGTTTTCAAGGGAAGACTGGAGTTGTTCATGAAAGAATTCTGTCAAAGGCTATAAACCACAAAAACACTTCCTTTTGGGTCAGGTAGTCCCTGAGCCACCATGTATTCAAGCCTGGGAGAATAGTCTGAGAGAGGATTGTTTCTTGCTTGCTCTATTCTTGAGCTGTCCTGTAGGCCTCTATTATTGACTACTGTCAAAGCCAGGGTAATGGGCAAGATTACTCTTTGTTCTGACCTGGTATCGTTGTTTTTTATGTTCTTAAGCATTGCTGCAGTGACCCTCAGGAATTATAAAACTGAGAAAATAAGTGTGGCAACTTCCTACAGGATCATGGCAAATGCACAGCCAGTGTGGTTAAATTTATTGTATTATGAACCAGAGGCTGTTTCAGTATTTCAAATAGAAGTCCACTGGGTCAAATGTTGTCCTGATAGACAGGAGTTATGAGGCTGAAATCATCCAGGCTGACAAGGGGAGTAAGCCCAAATCTCTCAACACTCTTCCCACTTCTGTACTATGTGGAAGGTGAGCAGCACTACCCCCGCCCCGCTTTCTTTTTTTAAGGGGTCAAATACTATAATATTGGAGTAGCTTGTTCAGCAAGAACCTACCAGATGGGAGACATAGGCGGGAAGATGCTTATAATCAAGTTTTGGGTCAGTAAGAGTGGAGAACTGTGGTTCGCCTGGGTGTGTGGTTCTAACACACCAGAAAGTTAAGGTTCAAAACCAAATACAAGGTCTTGTATAGTTTAGGTGGCAGCTGTAGAATCTACTCACACTTCTTGTTTTCTTCATATCTTTCTATTTATATACTTAGTCCCTGTCTTTATTTAATTAACAGCATTTAGTTTTATTTTATTTGGCTGTTAATTTCTCCTAACCCCGTTTAACTTGTACTCTCATACATCTATCATACAATCATTTTAGCATAGTAGCAGTTCTGCAATATTTGTGAAACTGCTTTGAAATCTGATGGAACTGGTAGAAGTGTTTTACTTATATTCAGACTATCATTTTCCGGTTAGTTTTATATGTTTGGATGTTATTTCTGGATATCAAACACTGTCCTGCAAGTCTAAGAGGTCAATGTGAACTAAATATGGAGGGAAAAAAAGCAAGAAGTAATTGCCCCATAAGACAAATCTGAACCATTGAGTATTTAAAAAACCTTTGGTGTAGATGGAATCCACTTAAAATCAGTTTCTGGTGATGGAAATAATGTTAGCATAGTCCTACTCACTTTACAGTGTTCCTTATGACAAGTTAAAGAAACCATTGGAGTTGTCTCAAATTATTATTTTATTGCTAGCTATTCTACTGTTCATTAATAATCTGGAACTTCCTGCCACAAAGAAATACTTTAATTTTAGAAAATGTCAAAGGAGTGAAATTTGAAGCAATTCTTCTACAGGAGTTGGCTTTCTACATGGCAGTTGACAAATGATACTCTGGGATAATTTTTCTTTTTTAATACATAGAAGTTAAAACCATTCATGAGTATCTCAGGAGACTGTTCTCATTTAAGGCATTTAATTTCTTCAGTCAAATTCAGAGCACTCTTTAAAACTGATAACTTGCTCCATAATCCAGCTGAGGTTTTAAATAGCATATGCATTTATGCACGTTATATGCACACGCTCTTCTGTGCCTTAGCATTTAAAAACTGCAGGTACGGAATAGGATTTCAAAGGTCATTTGTGTTTAATCTTGTCATAATATACCTTGCAACATGTCAGTCTGGAATCCTGCCTCCACAATTTCAGCTGACACAGTTATAAGGAGTCATTTGCCTGCCACTGTGTCGTAGGTGCTAAACTAAATTGCAGCATGATTGTGTTTGCTTCCAGTTAAGCCTAGATAATAGGAAATGAGCTCTGTCTGAAAAACCCCCCGAAACAACCAAACTCAAACAAAAAATCTAACTATTATTATCATCTAAACAACTTAAGAAGCTTGTGGCTATACTAGGATAAAATCAAGACTTCTTGAATCACCTTTTTCTCCCCTTTCCTCTCCGAGGTCTGTAAAGCTACCTGGTTTTGCAGAATCTCCATTGCTGATACTGCCCTTTGTGGCTGCTAAATGGGATTATAGACTAGTCTGCAGTTTCTGGAGTCAGCTGCTTTCCAACAGCAATCAGTATGTTTTTCAAGAGATGAAGAGGGTGTTTTATTAAGATGGACAATACGTTGGCTTAAAACAAAAGATTAAAAATGGCTTCTTTTGATGCTAATGGCAAAGCATATATTGATTTAAGTGGAGCCTTCACCAGAGGTGGTTTGCAGGGGGTTTTGGTGGTGTTTAGGTTTTTCTGGTTTCTTTTAAATGGAGCTGATCAGAAGACAGCAGTTATGTTCTATGACTGTTGTAAGGCTTAAGAATTTCACTTTTTTCTGCAACAAGAAATCCATTTGAAGTGTTCCTGCCTGTTTTGAAAATGTCAGTCACTGTCCCTTCTTCCAGAAAATGCAGCTGGAGAGCTTGAACTACCCAGTATTAATGTTGCTGTATCTTCACTACATGATCCAATGGCAGAATCATTTGACCTAAAGTTTCTGATGGTCTCTAGTGTCTAATTCTAAAATGCTTGCATATGAAGAAAAGGAAATAATTATTACCCATTAAAAGTAATGGAAAGAGTGGCAATTTTGCTACCTGATTTTAGTATGACACTGCTAAGGTGGGCCCTTTTTTCTTCTTATAGTATTTCATTAAATTAACTCATTGCCTTCAATCACTGTAATCCATTGCTGATGGCACTGGGAAGTCTGCATGTAGGCTTTTTTTAAGCATTCTTAAGGTGAGTACATAATTACTCTTGAAAATAAAGCTATGCATCTATAGAAAAGATGCAACAGCACAGCTGTAGTTTCATACTAAAATCTTCAAGATCTGGAACTGCACTAAAATGAAAAATAGTTAAGAATCTGTTGCACAGAATTCTAGTCATTTAGATCGTTTCTTAAGATTGCTATCAATAAATCTGTTCCAGTCTTACTAAAGCTGGGTGCGCGAATGTTTATTATATAAGTAGGGGACTTTTATTCTTTTTACTCAATGGATGTTTGTGAAGTTGAACGATAATGATGATGAATCATGAATTCCTTTATTTCTGCAGTACTATCCAAAATAGGCATATCTTTAATTGCCTAAGAGTGTCACTGCAAATTGTAGTTTAGGTATTTTGCAACATGAGTTGCAGGTGTTATTCTGAAAATAATTGACCTTTTCTACTGCTCTCTTAAACCAAAATTTACTGACATCTTTTTTTTACTTCTGCCTTGTATTGTTAAAATAAAAACTAGCAGAGCAGAGGATGAAATAGAAATCTTTTGCTGAGCAAAACACATGCATGTATTAATTTTTATGTTCAAAGCCAAATAATGTTAGTTGGAAAATCTAAAATCTATGTGTTGTCTCTTTATATTTGAACTAATTCCAAATAGTGCATTTGCAAAATGCCCATAACTTATTTTCTGAGTTCATGTTCACAACCAAACCAAGACGTGGCAGAAGAAATCAGGTATCACATTGGTAAGAGTAGCAAATATATACCATACTTACTCAACTAGCCAGCGCTTAATTTATCATTCTGTCAGAAACTTCTCCAAGAGTATTGGTGCAGATAACCATACAACCTGAGTAGATTACTTGGGACACAGTCAAGATTTATACCAAACTGTTTCATATTTATTCTACACCTCTAACCCATATTGATGATAACAGCTAGGACATAAAAGAGGAGTTGAGGTTTCACTGGAGGAAATAGTTGCGTACTCATACAGTAGAACAGAGTTAATGCATTGTCTTTGCCGTGATGGTCATTGTGCGATTTCATCGTATCAGTGCAATGAAAACAATTTACCAATTTAGTGGATAGCCCTTAAAAATGCAAAGGATGAAACGTGTTTCATGTGTTGCATTATTGTCTTTGCTCTTATAGATCAAAACTTTGTTAGAAAGTTAAATTTTGACATGGGAATGAGAGAAGATGCATATTCTACATAGAGTTAAAGATTAATGGGGTTTCAGCTAAACACTGGAGAGTATCGTGAAGGGCTAGTAGTTGCCTAGCATCATTGAAGACAGCTCTGTCTGAAACAGTAGAGGAATTGCAATAACTGCAGTATCTTTTTCTGAGCTTCAAACCAGGGCAGGCTTCTATTTTACCTGTTGCTTGCCATGAGCAGAAGTGAGTATCGTGCTTTCTCTTGGTTTGAGGCGCTTATTGAGCGATAAGCTGGGTTACAAGCAAGATGGTCAACATACTGCCTTAGTTCCCTTGTTTGTTTACTGCCACTGCAAAGAAATACCACAGCCATGATGTCATGTCCTCATGCATTGTTTACAGTGAAGTTTGGTGCATTTTTTTAAATATTGAAAAGCAGTGTTTCTTTTGCACTTAAGTTTTCATAATAATAGCATTTGAAAATAATACTGTTCTAGTTTTAAGATGTTTTAAAACATGCCAGTCTTGAAGTATGACCATCTCAAAGGGAATATATTGCTGCTGTTTATCTGGTCCAATGTGTACCAGAGCATATTCTGTCCATTCTTCATATATTTCTAAGGAGCTTTCTTCACCCACACAATTATTGTATGCTACTCATTGAGAAAGTTGCTGGGAGATCTTAAGTTTCATTTTCAAGTCTGGACAGAGAATATCTAGATGTGAGCATGGATTTATTAATGTAGGACTGAGAAGTGAAACCTGGTACCACTGAACAATGAATACTAGAATAAATACTAGGATTTTAAAATTTCTCTAATTTTGAAAACTTAGAAATGCTACAATTTCCCACATATCCTAGTGTTTAAAAATAGCATTATATATCCCTGGGAGTTGAAGTCCTTCATACAGCTGGGAAAATACGTCCTCCTCAACAGGTTGGAAGGAAGCTGTCAAGTGATGTGGTTTAAGTGTGTTTCCAACGCTGAGATTTCTGCACCGAGCCTGTCCACAGGTTGCTCCTGCCTTGGTTGAAAGCTGTGTCAGAGCAGGTATTCTCAGCCTCTTGTTTGATGAGAGAGGGAAAAAAAAAAAATCTAAGACCCATGACTGGGGAGAGTAAATAAGCAAAGTTCTCTGCAGAATTTATTATAATTACAGCAAAAAAAAAAGGGGGGGGGAGAACAACAATGGCTTCTATCTCTGCCTACTTTAACTTTTTATCTGTGCAATATAAAATACCAAGTGACAGGAAAATATCATAAAACATGAATTACAAAGTAACTCAAGAAGAACAAAACATTTATATACTTTAGAAATAGCCCCAAGCGTGAAGTCTGTCTTTATAAATAAATCAGTGGTATTTTTCTTAAACCTAAATTTTAAAACACAGGATGATGAGGAATCCTGCCAAAATTTTCCATTTAAGTTGCCTGAAGTTAGGTATTTAAGAGCTGTATCTAGTGCACTGCTTTCTGGAAGTTTTGAGCTGTGCAGCTCTCATCAGATTGGTCAAATGTACAATTTCAGCGTTTGGTGCCATCCAAAACTTAATTTATTCAGAACTTGATCTGAAGCAACACTGTAGCTTGCAGATGCCAGTTATTGAGTAAGAAAAATAGTTTAAGAATCTGCTAGACAGTTTTTAGAAATGACTAGCTCTGTTTCTCATACATCTGTTTAATTACTATGAGGGGACCTCCAGAAACAATGGTTGCATTTATGTTCCCCCTGAAACTTAAGAATATTTGAATGTCTTTCCAGATATACCTATGACTAAACAAACAATGAGATGCCAAATAAAGCGAATATTACAATGTAGACTGCTCAGTCATAGATTTACCTAGAAAGGTACCCAATTTCTTAATTTTGCTTCCCTTTTCATTCCCCTGTACAGCTTTATGCAAAACTTCCTATATTAATCAAAGCTCAGTAAAATCACATACTTCATCAAAAGAAAAGGTTCATTCCTGTAGGGAATTATGTGGTTTTCAGTTGAACAATTCTAACCTCGGTTAAGGCTTAGAGATGCAAAGTATCTGAGAATAATTTAATATTTGAGCAGCAAGGGCTGTGTTTTAAATTAGTTCTGGATAATGTTGCATTCACTATTCCCATCAACTTTCAGTTCCCTCAAGGAAGGGGTTTACTCCAAGTCTGTAGTACAGTGCAGAGCCCAAAAGCGTTGCATCAATTTGTAATGCTCCCACCTGAAGCAGATACAGAGACAAAGCCTAAAAACTGAAGGGAATTCAGATTCTGCACTTGTCTGCATAATTAGAACAAATTTTACATTCATATATGCCTAATCTCATGAGTGCAATGTGTGGTCTTCCAAACCTTGGTCCTGCTGCCTGTATTGCTTGCGTGTCTTCCGTACGTGTCCACGTGATCATGGGCAGCGGGGTTGGATATGTTTGTGTGGTCCTTGTAGAACCTGGCCCAGAAAAGCAGGAGATTAGAGAAAAGGCTTCTGCTTGCTGTTTCAAGATATGTATTACCTACTCTTTTGTTATTTGTTTACACTGAGTTATGTGTTGCTGAGCTCCATGGTCTCAAACCAGGGCTACTGTGTAGGTATAGAGCAATTTAATGAGCATAGCTGTCTTCAGCAAAACCTCTGTTTCCATTTAAAAAAAAAAATCTTTCTGCTGAGTTTAGTTCCAGGTTGTTCCTCAGCACTTAAGCTGAGCAGATGGAGGGCACTCCAAAACTGCAAGGAAACCGTTTACACAGAGACGATGCAGTGATTCAACTAACTTGCTTCTACATAAGTTAATACAATGTTGCTGAGACTTTGGTCTCTTATTTAAAAAAAAAAAAGTATGGAAAATGCTGCTTTGACATACCAAAATCCCAAAGGGATCCAGTATCTAGGGCAGTAGAGTCATTGAACGCTACCTCAGGATGGGAGGGGAAACAAAGTTATCTGGAATGTATCCAAATGTAAAGAGAAACATCTCTGGCTTGCACTGATGTTTTGTTTGATAGATGATCTGCCTTATCCCTGCATTCTTCTATTAGTAGGAAATCATTGTTTCATGCAAGTCTGTTCTTCCGCTGACATGGCCTAAGTAAGCTGGAGTTCATTTCAGATGGCTTTGGCATTTGTTGTCTTTTTTACAGAAGTGAAAGACCTCTCTTAAAACCAGTTATTTTGCTGAGACATGCTTGAAGTCTCAGCCTCTGAAAAGTGATTGTGACTTAAACTACTCCTGAAGCATTTCGTCTAGATTTTTCCTCTTACTGCTTTAGGAATCCTTCATATGTAAAATGAGGTAACTGTTGGACTTCCTTCAGACCAGAGGTCAACCCCATCCAGCGTCCTGCCTGGCAATGGCTGTATCACGTGCTTCGTGAAGCTTTTGTAGCGTTACCCTTCCCTAGCATGTACCTAAATCATGTCCTGAAGAGGGATAAACATATATCTGTTTTCTTAAATTGGATTTTTTACCAAGAAAATGTCTTTGTTTTTCTGACTGAAGGAAATAGCGTAATCTTACTAGAAGTGTTGGTCTCCATGTGGCATTTAGTAAGGGACTGTCTCAAACTCTGTCTAGTATGTTTGATTCATATTATTTCCTGCATTATTGCAATGATACAAGCCTTGGTGGTGTTTTCTTTGTGTTGTGTCATAGTTTAGGTCATGTTCACTAACTTTCTTCTAAACTAGTTACAAGTTAATCATATGTATTAAAGAATTTCCCAAGTCTGTATTGTAATGTGAGCCTGCTCTGCTGGGTTCATTACTCATTCCTGAGTCTCAACATGAAATAACTTTGTAATATTCCTATTTTATAATAAGGATGTAAAACTTGTTTTTTTTACTTTCTGTACAGACTTTTTTATGTTTACTTATTTATAGTTTTGTTTGGCAAAGTGAGAATTCTTTCCATGTAACAGCAAGAAATGCATTTGTTCAAGAAACAAACCCTGTGGGTTCTTCTCTGTGGATATGATGTGAAGAAGCATCATGCTGTACTAACTGGTTGTAAAATAGTTTTAGCATCATAGACCCCAAGCAGAGATTTTTCTCACCCTATGTAAGACAAATACAAGGCTAAATTCCAGCCCTTCCTGCTTTTAGGGAAAACTGTAGTACCGTAGCACAGCCTTTAACAGTAACTATGCAAAAAAGCAATACAAATGCCTGAATAGGTAAGACCTAATTTTAACATACACCCATGGAGACAAGCTTTCTACTCAGCCTTGCCAGCTGTGCATATGCTTAGGTTGTCTGAGCATGAGGGAACTGGGTCTGCAGTAAAACGGATAAAAATTAATTCTACTTGATCATGCCGTGTTGATTCCAGAGCTGCCAAAGCCTTGAAAGGTGGCCTTTCTTAGCATAAGAGGTTTCTGGTTTTTCATAGAGTAATCCCCAGGTGAGGGTATAAGGGCTCTTAGGCAACCCGTAACTGGGGAAGAATGCATTTGAAATGCTGAGGAGAAGCTGAGTGATAGTTTACTTTTTCCTCCACCTCTTCAAAAAGTATTTGCCGGGGGGGGGGGGTGGGGGTGGGGTGTGTGGAAACTGGATACCTAAGTTTTTGGGGGGAATGAGATGGACACAAAGCACCTAAAAGTTTTCTAAGCATGTGTGGTAAGCGTGCTGTCTGCATTTCAGTGGTTCTGCAGAAACTCATCTTAAATAGTTTAAAAAAAAAAAGACAATAAAAAAGTGGGGACATATCAGTGAGACCAAAAGAAGAAAACAGCATGACAAATTGGCTTAAGTTTAATGAGTTATCGAGAAACTCCTGTGGTAGTTATCACAGAGCTTCAAAATTGCTGAAATATAAATCCTATACTGTTATTAATATTTCAGTGTTCTCACAGGGAACAGGTCTTAATTTTTCAGTGGTGCATCAGTGAAATAGCAAAATCTATTAAACCCTCACTTTCGTCAAATCCTGCCAAAGAAAACCCAAAACACTTTGGAGAAATTGGCCTCTTAAATTTATAGCAAAAACCAATCACAGGAAATTGGCCTCTCTAGTGCCATACACATTAAATGTGTTTATGAATCAAAGTCACTAGTAGTTTCTTTCTGAAACGTGAAAAATGCTGCTATAATATTGTGCTTAGAAAAAAAACAGTTGTAAAAATTCCTCTGTATGGGGAAGTGGTATTGGGGTGAGTCCTTTGCTGAGACAGGTTATACCAATTCTCACCAGGGCAGTAATGGGTTGGAATGAACTCCTGAGGACTCCTGGGAGTTCCTCATAAACTGCCATCAAATTTTAAAATAAATATTGGGAGTACTTCTTTCCCTGAGGTGGGTGGACTTCACTTTCCTAGCTGGAGACTGCTGGAGCATCCTCAGCAGAGGTTACATCCCTGATCTTCAGTCTTTGCAGAGTGGCTGTTTGCCTTCAGTGACTTGCGCTTGGATACCGTGCGTTGTGGTGAACACCACCAGCCCAGGCAATGCATCCTCTAGCCTCGTGTCTATTGAGAATATGCAGGGAAAGCATGATAGTCTAAGCCACTGCTTGTGCTATGGTACTAATCCTAAAGGTTCAACCCAATTAAAACCACAAAACAACAAAAGAAAACAGTCCCAGCCTTCTCTCTCTCCCCAAAAGTACACATTTATGCAGTCCTTCACATGCCTGGCACTTGGCCACCATCTTTGGGTGGGGTTTTTTGTGGGTTTTTTCCTGTGTGTGGATTTTTTGACTGCATAAACTTGGGAGGGAGAAAAGAGGGTTGCAGCAACAGGGAGGTAGAGATGAGGAGAGGTTCAATAGCTTTCTCATTTCTGCTTCTATTATGAATAAGGTAGGGTATTTTTGAGACAGCCCATCAGCACTGAGGATACCTGGTTGTCTTTCTGCTGCAGGTAATAGGCAAAGAAAGTTAATAGGAAATATTTGTTTCCTGCTGTTGAAAATATTTGGCAATTACTGCAGTCCCTCACTGATGCAACCCCCTGGTTCTTAAAATATCTTTCTAGTGATGAGAACCATTTTCCAACTCCTGTTTCTCCACATTATTGTATCCCTGCATAACTTGTCCCCAAAGCAGAAATCCACAAGTGACGTAGCTTACCACCTCACTGGTGACCCATGGAGGGCCTTCTGCGTGCTGGGAAGGAACGGGCTGGTTCTCCCCTTAAGGGCGCACTGTACTGCGGGCGGAGAACCTGTCCTGCAAGGACTGAAACCAAACAGGCTTGTGGAGGCTAACCATAAGGGCCAAACATTCATGCATCCAAAAGTACCTGACAAAATGTGGGGAGGCTTTCTCCTTGCTGAGAACAGCTTGAACAGGCTTTTCCTCCCCTCAAACCGACAGACGGAAAAATCAAGTCTAGATGACATAAACCAGCACTGTTTTACCTCAAATTCTTTTTCCTTTACAGCCTGAATGTTTTCCCCCCTTTTCTTTCTTTAACACACTGTGTTTGCAGCCCCAGGAGTTACTCCTGATTAATATTTCTGTTACAGGGAATAGGATGAAATCCTCAGGATTAAATATTTCCATTAACTAGCCTAGCAGAGATGCAGAGCTGTTGCTTCTGTTTATTAGGATTTGCATTCGATTTGCAGCAGCTCCTGGGATAGCAGGGAAGGCCAGCAGAGCTAGATGCATAACAAAAGGACAATTTGGATAGGATTCATGTCCCCTAACAAGGGGCATGTTCAAGGGAGGTATCTAAATCTCAGCTAATCCTCTTAGGCCCCATTTACAGACAAAAGAATTTAAGAGATGCTTTAAGGCTTTAAAGGAGCAATTCATTTTCCATATTGTGATGGATACTTTAGGGGGAGATGAGCTGCTGTCGTATTTTTCTCCACTGACTTTACAGGGAACTTAGACCAACTACCTCAGATGGAAATGTTTATACTACAGTGTGTTCATGTTGTGATATAAACACATGCAAAAGAATTTGTTGGGTTTTTTAATCTTGGTAACTCTGCTTTACAGCTGCTACTGCATTGTTTGGGATTCATAGCACTTCAAGTGAGAGCGTAATGTGGTCTAGCTAAAACTCATAGTTTAAGAATGCTCTGTCCTTACTGCACGTATCAAACCCAGTCTGAACCTGTGAGCCTCTGCTCATTCAGTGGTCTAACAACAGTAATAACAAATAACCTTCCAAAAATCTATCTGTGGCATATCTTTAATGTTTATTTTCTTTTTTGAAATGAACAAAACCATTAAGTATTTTTTTTTAAATAATACTTAAAAGAGGAGACTGCAAAATTAGAGGGCTTCCTCATGTTTTAAGTTCAAACTCCTTCTAAGGAATTCTCCCTTGGATTTTCTTAGCTGTTTGTTTTGAATCAAGTGATAACATTTTATTTTAAAAGTAATAGAATAAAAAGGTGAAAGTGTGGCTGTCAGAATTCAGGCTGCTATGAAGAGCTTGATTGAAGTATGACGTTTTCTTCAGTCTGACACCCACACAGCTGCATATGTCCCTGTGATGAAAAGAGAGACTATCAGCCCTCAGCTGGATTGTGTAGGGTGCTTCTCCACCTCAGAACCTTCCCAAATCAGAAGATGGAAAACAAAAAAGAAAGGTTTTTCTCATGGCTTTGTTTTTCTTCTGCACTTTGGAGTGGGTCTTAGTGAGTGTAATGATGGCAAGAATAACTAAGCTCTGTGTTTCTCTTCTGTTCTTCAGTGAATGCTGCCTATGTTGCAGGCTTTGTTTAACTAAAAACTGTGTATGTTTATTTGATACCATGTTTTAAAACAATTGGCTCTTTCAAGGTAGGAAATAATACATTGTTTAATTACATTCTTTAAAAGGGCTTTCCAGAATGAAGTGTTATTTTGGTCTGACAGTCGCTAAGACCCACATTTCAGATCCTCCTGGATGGGAGCCAATGAAACACCACTGCAGTTCTTCCAAGTTGAAGCTTTCCTGAGTAAATATGCAAACATTTTTAAGATCTCTAATGGTTGTTGCAGGGATGGAGGAAGATCCAGATTCTGACTGGCTAAACACACTATGTGGCAACATATTTTGTTCCACTAGTTGAAGAATGGTGTAGTTCACAACCTGGGGACATTTTTAGTCTCTCTGAATACTTGAAAGCCTTCTTCTCATTTGAGTATTTCACTAAAGTTTGAGCACACAGAAGCAGCGGATGCTAAAGTGCAGACCTGCAGCTGCTGTGTATGGATGAAGAGATGATTCTTCTGGGTGCAAACGGAGAGTGAGAATTAAATGCATGCTGAGCTGTGCGTGTTAGAGACAAAGATGTACATCAACAATCAGCTTTATTAGTTAGAAATTGGTGTACCTGTTGTTTCCAGTAGAAGCTTATTTCACTTGCTTGCAGATCATGCTGGGTAGGGGTTTGTTTTGGGGTGCTATATACGCATGTTTAGCCCAGAGTCTTAGTGAAGTGAGCAGATGATGATACTTGTAGGTAGATGAACATTGTTCCAATGTATAGTCATTTTTAAGCTATGTGGGCTAGCATAGAAGAGGCGTTGCAGTCACCTGATAATCAATGGATTCAGTTATGGGTAGGTGGGTCCTTGCAGCCATGTGTGCATTGGGTGTGTGCACAGCGGTTTCAGGAGAGCCTCTTCAGCGTAGCTACCTTGGCACTTAAGCTGTGGATTTATTCATGTTACTATAGTGTAGCATTAAAGTCAGGCACTGTAAATGATAATTGTGCCTCCCCTGCATCTCCTCCTCATGCTCTATTTTCCACTTCATCAATACATTCCAGTAATGAAATCTCAAGTAATCATTTCTTCAGCATCTCCACCTGTTCAGTATGTCTAGGTTCCATGTCCTGCATACAAAAATTTGGTGAGAGAATCTATTGCATCTTCATCTAAAGTGTTTTATCTGCATTATTACATGACAAGGTGCCTGCAAACTATAATTCACTGTAATGAAACTTTAGTTATGTACTGTTCTTATAAGCAAACTACTGTCTTGGAGGATTATTTTAAACTATCTGTTTTTATTCCTGTAAAAATCTGCTTGACCTTTACTTGGAGATGTTCCTCACCATGTGACCCGATGTGGGGGCGGGGGAGTCCTTCGAGAAGTCACGCTCCTTAGAGTGTGCATCTGTGGTGATCAAATAATTCACACTCTCTTCTCAGCAACATATCACTTGATGTTGAATGTGCCAGACCTATCCGGAGATTTTGGGTGAATTCCTAGACATATTGAAATCAAGGGCTAAGCTTCTTCCACTAACTTCTGCAGGACCAGATTTTTATCCTTGGGTGTTCTTGACAGAACACTTTTTTTAGGTACATGACAACAGTGACATTTAAACACCCGATCTTAAGATTTCCTTGTAAGTTCTTCAGCCCAAGCAATTCCTTTTCCCAGCCAAAAAAAACCTGTCGTTGAAGTTAATAAAATAAAGAATAAATGACTAGAGCAACTTATTTGTGAAGTTGTGAACTAAGTTTCAGAGAGATGATGAATCCTAGTTCATAATCTGGAATGGTGCTGTTATTTCTGATTTTTAAATGGAAGACTATTAGCTTCTGTGGTTCTTGACAGCAAGACTGAGAAATCCTGAAGTGTTTGAATGAATGAATGATGGAGAGTAGTGAAGTATTACACGGTATTCATTACTCAGCTGTAACTCAAAAGCAACTTGATAATTTATTTTCCTACTTTCCTCAAGGGAGGGAGAATATGAAATTATTGCTTATACCTTGGAAGCCAGAAGTGGGTGGGTGATCTTGCCTGATCAGAAGACTATATAGAGCTTCTGAGGTTCAGCTGTGTCGTTTACAGCAGGCGAACTTTTCTTGCTTCTCCTAAAATGTAGACAGAGAATAAGTGGGAAGAGGTTCTTTTAGCTGGGGATTGGGATGGTGTTTATGGCCAGTCTTATGATATATTGAATTTCTAATGCACCATGACATTCACATTTTTTTTCCCTGACAATAAAAAGGCTTTTGTTTTTCCTCATGATAACTACTCCTAATTTAAAATAACGAACAAAATCAATGACTGCAACATACTCCACTCTTTTTTTTTTCTCCTGAAATTCAAATGAAAGAATATGCAGTTCACTAAAAGGCATACTGAGCTGCAGTTTTAAGCAGTATTAAAATTATCGCTCGTCTTTGTGTACTTAAGCTGACATCAAACCTGGGATAACAGGAAGGGTCACTAAGAAACCGTCCAATTATAAAGTAACCTTTGACTGTTCAGCTCAGTGAGAAATCTTACACCAGGTTAAGGCACAATCTTTCGGAGAGAGTCCAATAACAGAATCAATTCTGCTAAAAAGTTTGTCTGTACTAATCGGGGAAGGCAATTTAGGATTTTTTGACACTTTGCTATTTAAATATACATTATATGATGATTTGTCTTATCCAACAAGAAGAGTTCTGCTGTTGCTGTCTAATGTAAGGTTGGTTGCATTGTGATCTGAAGATAAAAGGTCAGATACATTGCTAGTTTAGATCAGTACAGCTATATTCAGCCTGATCTGCTAAACTTGAAGGTACAACTGAAGTATTTACTTGCCAAGTGACGCTTCTTTCATCAAAACCCAAATAAGTTTCTTTCAAATACTTTTCAGTTATGAATACACAGAGTAAAATAAACATTACAAGTTCTTCTGTATTCTATCTTAACCAACACTAAAAGTGACTAGAACGGTCCTGAATGGTAAATCCAAACAACACTAAAGACCAAGGTGGAGACGTCAGTAGGCATTACTCAAGAGGTGATCATCTCCTGAGGAGCTCTTAGTCATGGGATGCCTTGGCCTGGAGTCCTCCTGATGCCAGGAGTAAATAGCTTGTCCTGCAGGAACTGCTGTGATAGTAGCAGGCACAATTTGTGCCATTCTGACAGCTTGCTTTATATATCAATTAAATGTGCAGTTACTGATTTACAAACAAGGCTTCATGTCCTCCCCCTCGCCCCCAGCACTCTCCCTCCATAAGCTTTGTAGATCTCATCAAAAATCATTATTTGCCGGCACAGGGGAGAGTCGGAAGGGCTAGATATAAAATCAGGAAACTTGGATCATGCTAGTTTGAGATTTTTGACGTTCTTATGTTGACATTTCAATGGAGAATCTAGGGATGAAAGAGATGCTGAAGACCATTTATTGCCACTAGTACTGCATACTATCAAGTTGGTGAGAAGCAGGGTTTTCATCTTTCTCATCTGACTGACTTTTTGCTGTGATGGGATACAGTTAATTTCAGTGGTTTTAAATAGCTCAAATAGACTTGCTCAGGGCATTGTATTGACTGGATTTTTGAAAGGTTGATTGGCACCCTACTGAGAATAAAAGGCAGCATAAATGACTGACGTGACTGCGATGTAGCCAGCTGAAATAAACTTTCAGAGGCCTGCCCATAAACTATCCTTCTGTTGCTCAAGCAAAGAAGACTCCAAAGGAGAGCACAGCTCTGTTCCTAGCAATAGAGGGGTGCTGGGCAGCCAGCCGTGGGAGCAAAAGGAGAACAGCAGCCTGAGGGAACGATCTCCATGCTGCTGCAAACTGGCATGCTTGCGCTGAAGCAGTCAGGGCTGTAGTGATAGCCCATCAACGTAAGAGGGCAAGTGCACCAAAACCCATCAGGTGCTTTTTGCTGTGGCTTACTACTAAATGTATTTCCTGGTCTGTTCAAAACCTGTTGGCACATGTCCCTGATAGCACAGAGGAGTCTTCTTCCTTAAAATGTAGTTTTCTGCAGAGCCGCTGAGGAAATAGATACGCTCTTGGAGAGCATTTTTGTCTCCTGGGCCACTTTTGACCAAATGTTTCGCTTGGTTCTCTAAAGTACTGAAAAAAAGCAACTATTCATCTCTATTTTAGTATTCTGTCTGGATACTTTGGCACTTAGTGTTCAAGAAAATAGATCATCACACTTACATGTCCCTTTCTCCTTTCCACATCATATTATTTAACACCTGGCTAACACCACTCTCAACTCTCTTCCTCACATCTCCTTCTGATTGGAAAAACTCTCACAGTGGAAGAAGAGTAATTTTTTTTTTTTCCCCTTTTGGTTCTTGGTGGTTGGGGGTTTTTTTGAGTTTGAAATCTTTTTGACTGTATTTATGCTTGCTTAGCTGTGCTGTCACTTCGTGCAAATGTTGCTGCCCCCCGTTTGTGCCCAGTGATTAGTGCAATCCTGAAATGGATTTCTTCATGCTGATGGGAGTCGCGTACACACAGAATGCTAGTTTGAAATATTGAAGTTAACAGCACGCATGGGAAAAGATGGTGGCACACTTGACTCTGTTTTAGTGATCGTGTGCAGATGCTGTTCTAAATAATGGTAATGACTGGAAGTATAAGGCTAGCCGCTTGTGTGCTCCCCAGAGTAACGCTCTTCACAAACACTGTTAGTCTCACTTCTGTACCGTCCCTTGAAAGAGGCAGCTTCATGCCCCCTTGCCACAAGAAAACCCCAGTGGTTTGTCATTGACTTTTCATCTAGCAAGCGTGCCAGCTATATTTGCCTATTTTCTTCAACAAATGTTCTCCAGAGAGGAATGTGCTACTGTCTGCATTGGGGTGGAGGGGCTTGGTAGCTAATGGCTGGCTCACGGTCTCAAGTGAGATTTAGGTTCTCAGGTCTTACTGAGATTTAGGTGCTCAGCACTCTCTGAGAGAGCTGCCTCTTTTGTCCTTAGCAAATATTCTCTCTTGCTAAATGACCTCCTCTCTATAGTTTTCAGCAGATTATCCTTTTTTCTGGATTTTGCTGCAAGTGATAAGCAACTGAGCAGGACAGGAGATAGGGGCAGAATTGATCCAAAGTTAATCGTCACATGTGGTCCTACAGCAGAAAAAGGGTGAAGTCAGATTTTCTGTAGACTTGCTTGCTGTCGCTGAAGTCTTTGCTGTTGAAGGAGGGCACAATATAAAGTGGAAACTTTCCCTGCAGCTCTTCAGCTCCTTGTGCTCTCTCTGGCTGTATCTATCGGTATGTTAAATAGGACACGTTTCTGGTCCTTGGAGGGATTCCTTTGTGTGTTTTTTTGACCATGGCCTACAAAAGCACTCAATCTCTGGACCTTATTCAGGAGTCAGTGCAGAACAGGAATCATTCCCACTGGGCAGTTCGCTGTGGGCACACCTTTATAAGGATAAGGGAGCTGGATAGTATAAATAGAGACTGTTCCATGCCTGCGGTCTGCTGTGCCAGAGAAGAGACCCAGGCACGTCTTGTGAGTGGTGCCTGTGGAGACCACTGTCTTGCCCTGGGGAGCTCGTTCATGGTGTCTCTGTACCAGAGCCAAAGCCTTGCTGGCTTCACTGGCATTGCAGGAAGAGTTCTGGCTGGGTTAGGTGAACCTCAGCCACTTGGATCCGTGTCGTCCAGTAGCACAGCCGTGACAGCTGCTCATTGTGATGCCTCAAGGCCCCTCAGAAGCTAAGACCAAACAAATCATCCAAATATTTTTCCTCCCCTGTAGAAGTGCTAATGCTACCAAGATTGCTACCTAGTGATAACTTTGCCCACCAGATTTTTAAGTTACTGGGAAGAACAAGGAGAAGAAAACACATACAGAGCGTGTCAAGGTAAACTTAATTTCCTGAGGCTGCTGATAAAACCGGCAAAGTTGATACTGCTGATTTATCTTTTAAAAACTCCAATAACAGTTGCTGGAGAAAATGTGCTGACAACTCATGGTTTTTTTGTGTAGAATTAATTAGTGCCTAAGAACACTGTATTATTTCTGACAGTCCACTCAAGTTCTTGAATTGATATTTCTTGCAAATAGCTTCTAAACAGAAAGAATGTATTTACAGTCAGAGTTGATGGATTTGAAATTGTGATTAAAATAGATTATTTAATCAGCCAGCAGAAATCTTTTACATAAATCATTCATTTTTGTTTTCTGTTTCATTTGTACTTGCTAGTTATTTTCCCCAAAGAAGCATGCATTCTTAAGGCGCACGTGACCATTCAAAACATGTTGATTTACAACTCAGTAAAGCTTTTGAACTGAAAGCTAGAGTTACTTTGCTAAACTGGAAAATGCACCCTATATAACTGTCTACATAATTTCATTCCAAATGAATGCATACTAAGTGTTCTTAATTTTTTAGTAATTTTTTAATTGGTGAGGTTTACTGGATGTTTTTAACCTCTGTCTTGTGTCAGACAGTCTATGAATGGGAACTAATGAAAGCACAATTGAGATTCATGTCAGCATTTTGAATTGTTTTTATGTGATAAACTTAATAACAGGCATACTGCCACAGACAGAAAGTCCATTTAGCTTCATCTCTTTTTAAGACCACCTAATAGCTCATGCCTAGGAAAGAATATAATAATGAGGAAAGCACATTGTAATACTTCCCCAGTGCACTATACTGGTCTCTGGAGATTTGTAGCTTATGGACTATATGAGCCAAATAAGCTTTTCTATGTTTAATAGTCCCTGATAGATATATTTTTTCCCTTCCATTTATTTGTCTGAATGCTTTATGAACTTGGTAAGATTTTTAGCATCTCTTCCCATAGCAAGTAGTTCTACTGCTGAACTGTGCATTGCATGAAAAAAGCCTCCTTTTGCAGTTTTTATCCTGCCACATGCTGGTCTTACTGATTTCATTTTATTTCTGTTAGAAGCAACAGTGAATAGTAATTTCCTAGTCCCTTTCTGCAAGCTAATGAGGATTTTATGGATGCCTGTCATCTTTCCCGCACTCATCTCTCTAGATCCTGATGAGTCTTGATGCATTTAATTGTGCTTTATGTGGAATCTGCTCTGTGACTTCAGTTGTCCTTTTGTCTTTTTATGTACCTTTTATGATGTTGCTGCATCTGTTACCACGCAGAGGGAACCAGTTTGGCCACTGTTAAAGATGTGAATGTACTGTGCATTTATACCAACAACATTTTCTCTTGTTCTCTACTCTTCTTTAAAGATAACTTTAATATTAGAGTACTAGGACTTATTACAGTATTTTACAGACAAAGGGGGGAATATAAGTTTACCAAAACACATTTTGTGTTCAAAATAACTGATCCATTCAAGAAGTGTATAACTATAGTTCATGAATTGAACTAGCAGTTTCTAGTCATGCACTGCACATATTTTTAAAACGTAAAGTTCTGGAAAAGGAACTGCTGTGTTCTTTTTATATGGGGTTTTTTATTTCCTCAAATCCTGGTTGATTTTGTTCAAAGCATAATGAGTTAGCTTGACACCATTAAAGATGCATATGACTTTATTATGGGGATTTGTGTCAGGATGAACTTTTTTCACCTGATCTTTCTGGGCAAACAAATGATGCCAATTACCTCTGGAGAGAAGATGCCACAGTAGTAAGAATCATACTATAAAATAAAATGACAGTTTTCTTACTCCTAATTTCTTACAGGCCTGTTTGCACACCTTTTTCATATAAAGGTTAATGGTACAAGAATTTATTCTAGCTCAACCCTGATGGGTCTCTATAGTCTTACTTAACAGAGCAGCGTTAACATAACTTTATTAATTTTCCTCCTTTTAATTTATTCTTCATACTGTTAAAATTTGATACACATGTCTATTCATAGAATGTTACGTGTAACTATTTTTAGCTTTTCACTATTACAAAAGTCATCATTGCCTGGACACAGTTTGAATATATTATAACAGTAGACATGTGGCATAATCTGATGTTCCCCTTGGCAAGGAAGTTTGATTCATTTGTATTGCCGTAATATATTTTGCAAAGGCTCGTAGTAGGTTCAACTGTCTTGTTTTCTTAACTTTTTTTGACAATCAGTGAAATTTTGGCAATGCCATTAGTTTTGATAGGACTTCAGACTGACCGAGCTATAGTCAATGTATGATCTGTCACTAATAACACCTGGTCTCTTGTGTGCTGAGACGTCCAGTACTTACGGTTCTGGTTTGGTTCCTTAAGGCACCCTTTGCTCAAAGGGGTGTAATCAGTGATGGTGTGGTTGCCTCTACATCTAATGAAAGGAGAGTGCCAGCTGTATTTTTTGAAGCATTTTTTTTGTGTAGCATTCCATCATATGCAGCAAACTATCCAAATCCCTGGTTTCTTAGGAGTACGCTCGTTCCTCTAAACACAACAGTGCAAATATGAATTTGCTACAATCAGACAGTAGAAAGCATAAAGTCAACAGTCAATTTTGTTTGACTATAAGCAAGGTAAGATTTGCACAGAGAGAAAATATTTTTATTGGATGAACAGAAATAGTTGGAAGAAACAGGAAAGCTTTCAGGCCCACAAGCCTTCTCTTCTCCTTTAGCAATATAAGAACCCATTGCTCCAAAATTCTCACCCAGAAAGACATATCACAAGCTATGTTACCAACAGGCATGTATAAAATTAAAAACAAACAATCAAACAGGTATTTTGTCATCTTAAAGAAAATTTTAGTGATGCATTTCTTTTCTAAGGCAAAAACTTTGTAACATCTGACTGAATTTTTATCCCTGGGGCAAACCTGTGCCGTACTGTATTTAACTAACAGTTTCTCTTTTAATGCTTGCCTTTCTTCCTATTTAGGCTGTGTTGTGCGTGTTAGCCTCAGCTGGGGATTTGAGCTTTGATTGTAACTGCGGAGTGAACTGGGATCTACATTTCATCAGCTCTAGGTCACCCTGTGTAATGAGGGCATTTAGCTGGAGGGTGAATAGACAAGGGAAACAATGGAAAGCGACTTCACTAACCTATTGAATCAGACCACGAATAAATATCAAATGTTTTACGATTGTTTTCTTAAGAACTGTGATTATAAGAACATGTAGCATTTTATATCCTGATGAAAAGGTTTTAAGGACAAAGGCTGCTGCTACACGATATAACAGATGAAATATGTGATTTGGTTTCAGTCCTTTCACAGTGCTGGTCTTTGTAATTAGATCCCTGGGCATTGTGTAGAGAAGCTGCCTATATTCAAAACAAGCTGATGCATCTTTTTAAGCATATTAGAGAAGCTTGGTGTGGCATGAGAGCTAGGCATTAATAAAAATGAGCTAGATAATATTATTAATAGTATGATTGTTTACAGTTGTCAAGAATGACTGGCAGGCAAAGGTAAGTGAAGAAAACTCTAACCACTTGCTGCTGAAATCTGTGGACACCTGCTTTGAAGTACCTTGCAGGAGCATCTCAGATTTGTCAGACTTGGTGTCTAAGTAATGAACCATACTTCAAGAAGACTGTTGAAATAAGGGTCTGATCAATAAGGAGAGTGACAGGAATCCTAGTGGCCTGCATAAAGTTGGCTTATGATATTCCCAGAACTGCCTGAAATACACATCTCTCTCCTCTAAATCTGTCCTTCCACCTTAGTTTTCCTCCATTGTCGTTCTGCTCTAGCCTTGGGAGCATAAGCAGCAGGATGCTAGAGTATGGCTATATCTTTAAGATCCGAGTTAGGCTCTCTTAGTTCACGGTACCTATGCTGCCCCTTTGCGCTCAGATGTTGAAGGCTGTTTCCCAAGCAGAGTGGCCGATCCTGGCTACCTTGGGATCCTGCCCCATGATCAGGGTGTTGCTCTTGCCCAAGAGGTTAATCCATGTGTTATACAGTATGTGAAATGGGCAGTGACGTGCTCCAAGCTACTCAGCGGGCCACATTTATCCCTGCTATTCGTCTGGGTTTGGAGGGAATAAATTCAGCCCTTTGCCTGCATGTAAAGTCATCAGCTTTTGCACAGGGGCTGCCAATATCTCTACTTCGAGCCATTTCAGTGGTATTTTCTTCTCCTTGCATCAGTCAAAGAATCATTGGCAAGTACTGAAGAGACAGCAGAGTCCTCTTGCCCACACAAAGGATGTCAATAATTAACAAGTTTGGGCCTCAAAAATCAAAAGAGAAATGAGGGGGATGGAACACATTAATTAACTACCTGAACGATCACTGTTTTTAGAAAGCTGGATACTAAGGATTTATAATTTTGGCTAGCACCTTCAAGACTTTCAAAACACAATGATGATGATAAATGAGAGGGACTGTCACAGGGTACAATTAAAGGGACGTAGAAGAATTGCATTAAGTTTGTAAGTGCGGAATATAAATTAGAGTTGTGGTGCTGTAACAGGTGTCAGTGTGGATGTGGGTCTTTGCAGACGGAGTTCTGCCTCAGTCAAGCTCTAAAGGAAAAATCTGTACCAGGAGTCCGGACTTGCTACTGCAGTTTGCGTGTGCCATGCTGCCAGGCAGAAATCACAGCCCTGATTTAGGTGTCTTTTTTCCATCTGCTCTGCATAAGGAGCTTTTGGCACCTGAAAATGAGATGCACCAGAGTTCTTGTTTTACTAAATCTTTCACATAAAATGCTTAAAGGTTAGTTGATGAAGTCAGTGCTGTGGCTGCTGGGTGATATGCTTATTCTTCCATTTTCACAACAGGTGTCTAATGAGGCCATTGAAGTGGAACAGTTTCAACTGCAGTTCAGTAATGCTATTGTAGAATAACCTACAGTGTACTCTTTCTCCAAGACAGATCATGTGCTGTTATTTCCTGCCCATGTTTCTATCTGCTGTAGGTTCATTTGAACCATTTCTTTACCTTCATTGCCATTTTCAAAAAAAATCAATTTAGTACTCTACACAGTTTAATTGATAGGTGCTTTCAGTCTACTTTCCAGGCCATTACGAAAGTGATAACATGTTCCAGGTGACTTCATGCAGATGGTATCAGTTGGCTAGGAAAACTGTTAGTCTGCTCATCTCAATGCAGATATATTAAATTTGGTATATAAAACCTGTAATTCCTGTTGCACAAGCTACCCTACTTAAGTCTAAATTTAGACTTTTCTCTTTTTTGTCCAGCTGAGCAGTATTAATCTACAGCAGGCAGTAAGTGATGCCAGGTTGCTCGTGCCCACTGCAAATGGACTTCAATTAAATTGTATTTTCAGGCCTCCCTTTCACGAGGGTATGTGAAGAAAAGGAGCCACCAGAGGCCTGAATCTAAGGATACAGGTTACCAGATAACAGCCTGTTGCCTGCAAGAGGGAGAATTGGTGAAATAATTGCGAGGTTATGTATACATTTACTTCAGCTTCAGTTGAGACTACAGCCTTTCTGGACCTTTCATATACTCTTGAAAAAGCAATACCACCAAGATGTAATAAACTTGCAGACTGAAGTGAAAAGATATGTACAACTTCCCACATCCTGAAAAGAACTACAAAACTTAACATTCATGGGTTTGCGTTTTTTTCCCCGAGGCATGCATTTCTCATACAGGCAAGGAGGAAAAATAGGCCACTATAAAACTTGAGAAAGTATGGGTGTAGCAGAACCAGACAAATCAAGCAAATTGCAGAGAGAAAGAATTCACCTAAGGAACCCCATCACCAGCAACTGACAGTGCTGTAGCTTAAGACTCAGTCTCCGCTGACTGTGATGTTACTTACTGAGGATAGTAGTTGCTATTTGATGATCTGTCAGAAGGCCACTCCAAAGTTTATTTGGAGACCTGTGTTGTCTCCTTACAGTTTAGCATTTAATTGTCATTCTTGCTGGAAGTTTTACCAGAGAAGCTAAAAACTAAGTGAACATGCAGAGTGCCTCTCCTCTCCTGGAAACATTTACTCGTTTTGGACATATGACAGCTTTAAATATTGGGTTAAGATGTGAGCACAAGCTGGACAGATGTTTGCTTGTGAAGGATATGGCGCATATAGCACATGCGGTACTTGTGCATAGGTGATGCATGTTTTACCATGACTCCTTAAGCTATTGTGAGCCACACCAGATGTTGCATCAGTTACATTTCACTTGCTGTCTCTGCTTTGTGCATGGCCTCTGTGCCATGGTTGGTAGTGCAAAGTCACTTTTCTGTTGGCCATATGATAAGAAGTCTAGGCTCTTCACCAACCACTGTTTGGCGAAGTTCTCGAAGTACTTAACTTCTTCCCTTTCCTTTCAAGTTTCTGAGCTACAGTGCAAATGCGTGAACGTCACAAGAAAAAACTATTTTTGCATTACTTCACACCCAAGTAAAACTAGGAAGAACTAGCAAATCTTGCTCGCACGCACACGCCCACATCCACACTTTTCCCTCTCCTCCCTGTGTGCACACTCCTCCTTCGTTCTTGCATAATGCTCTTGCACTAAGAAGAGTGGGTGAGCTGAAATAAATTGCTTGATGCTCATCTGGCCTAAAGAGCTAAGACACTCAAGATTGCCCATCCTCACTGCTTAATTACTCCACTGTTGTCTGTACCACAGCTGATAATTGTGTATGCATCTGTCTCTGCCAAACTGCCCATTTCTGAATGGGTCTATCAAATAACCAAGCCTTATCTGTTAAAGAATGTCAATAATCTATTGTTCTGTTTTCATTGTATTATGAAGCATTTCAAATTCCTCTTAAAACTGCTGAGGTGTGGAGATTTTCTCTCTCCGGTTAGTTTGTTTGCTCTCAGGCAATGCAGGGTGAGCAGCTGTATTAAAATTTGGCAATACAGGAAGATAAGAAGAAGTTATGAGAAGTCTTCAGCACTTAAATAAGCCCTTATTCTTAAGGCCATCAGCATAGGGCATGACCTCAAGGCTTAAGACTTTGCTAGCACTATTGTCTCTTTATTGCTGTCATGAGGCACTAGAGCAACTATGAAACGTCAAAACCTATATTCTGCAGAACAGCTGCTTTTGCAGAACTTACTCAAATAACTTATCCTTAAGTGATGGATCCCCAGATCCATGTCCTAACTACCTTCCTTCATCCCCAACTGTCCCTTACTACATGTAATCCAGTGCTGGGCTGTGGCCAGCATTGACAGGTTGTAAGGATGTGCACAGAGCACTTCAGGGTGTGTTATCAGAGATTTCACAGAATCACAGATTGGTGGGGGTTGGAAGGGTTCTCTGGAGATCTAGTCCAATCCCCCTGCTAAAGCAGGATCACCTAGAGCAGGTTGCACAGGATGGCATCCAGGCGGGTTTTGAATATCTCCAGAGAAGGAGACTCCACAACCTGTCTGGGCAGCCTGCTCCAGTGCTCGGTCACCCCCATGGTGAAGAAGTTTTTTTTCCCATGTTGAGATGGAACTTCCTGTGTTCCAGTTTGTGCCTGTTGCCCCTTGTCCCGTCACTGGGCACCATTGAGAAGAGTCTGGCCCCTTCCTCCAGACATCCACCCTTTAGATATTTATAATTGTTGATCAGATCCCCTCTCAGTCTTCTCCAGGCTAAACAGACCCAGCGCTCTCAGCCTTTCCTCCTACGAGAGATGCTCCAGTCCCCTCATCATCCTTGTTAGCCCTTTATTCTTCTCATGATCATTCCTTGAGCAAGAGGAAGAAACACCACCTTGCTGTAGACTCCTAACAGAGAAGCTGCTGTGTCCTTCCACAGTGTGCAAGTCTCCATCATACTGACTGTCACAGCAGGAACTCACTGCTTACCCTTGGCATGTTTGCCTGGCAGTCTCAGGCACTTCCTATAAATATTGGTATCCAGTTGCTAGAGAGTGAAATCAACTTAACATATATTTTTGACTGTCTTGTGCTGATCGAAGGAAAATATGAATGAGCAGTGTGTGCATACATAAACAGCTTAGAAGGTAATATTTTCACAGAAAACATAATTTTCAGTAATTGTATGACTTCTGTGGCCTCCTAGCTCTAAAAACCACTATAGTGTTTCTGTTTTTTCCTCCTACTCACTCCTGTTTTTCAGTTGGAAGTCTAATTTGCATGATACCTGTAACTTCTCAGGGCTCATTTCATCTTCCTTATTACGCCCACTCTTCATCATTCATGGGGGCTTCAATTATTCTGTTCTGTAGCTTACTACCAAATACAGTGCAAATTTAAGGATACCTAATTAAATAAAAATAGGAAATGTAGCAGGTTTGCAGTGAGCCTTGACAAGCAAAATAGATGTGTTTCTAATAAAAAAAAAAATACATATAGCCTGTACAGCACCATCAAAACATATGGAAGGCTGTGGACATTTCTCCTGCGTTAATGAAGGAAGATGTTTTTATCAAAAGCATGAACCATTTTTGAGTGAACATAACATATGGAAAAGCTAGTGGCTTCCCAGCCCTGAAAATCAAATGCCTTTCAGGGAAACAGCGACACAAAATTTGGCTGTTTTCAGAGGTGCTCTAATGAAGGATTTGCTGAAGTTAAAGATGTATTCTTCCTGCTTGTTCCAAGTTTTAACTTCCCTCCAGAAACTGCTACCAAAATGTGGTAAAAATGCCTGTTGTGATGGTAGTTTGCGGGTTTTGACCCTTATGAAGAGCGGAGAGGGGTAGGAGAGACTCTGGCACTTCTACAGCAGGTACATGAATGATTTAGATAAGTGCATATTTGTATTTATAAAAAAGGATGATCTGCAACCCAGAATTGAAATACTAGTAGAGAGTAAATAGGGAGTTCAGGATTACAGGCAAGGATAGAGATATAAAGGCATAGTTAAGCTGATGTTGAAACCCATGACTATACGCTGTCCATGCTGCTATGGTTTATAAACTTTCCTGTTAAAACAATGTCTTTTCAACTGTGGTCTTCCTCAGTTTTGCATCTAACAAGATTATCTGGGGTTTTGTGTGTGTGAAAAACTTGATCACAAAGTTGAAAAATGTAATGATTGGATCTTGGGCTTTTGAAGCCTGTTTGGTTTTCACCCCTGCCATGCCAAGCAGGGTCATCGGCCTCAGAGGAGGGCTGGGACATTCTGGGTACAGGCATAAGTTTTCTTGGACTTACATACAAGAGTCATTAGGTTTGTTTGTTTATTTTCTTTAAACGTTACAGGGTTTTAGGAGCACCACTTTATGGAAGAAGTTGAAGCACAGTGTCTGGTTTAAGGCCAGGGACAATTGCAGAAGTCCATCGTACCAATTCATTTTTACCACCACCACTCAACTTGTCTGCCCTGCTGTCCCTCCGTAATGCAATAGTCATGGCTCAGAAGATAGAGTAACCACTGCTCTTTCTGGTTAATTGAATCAGATGTTGTCCCCCAGTTGTTGTTTTGTGGTTGTTTTTAAAGTACTTTTAATTCATTAGACCCCAGAGAACATGTTTAGTAGAGGTAGCTCCAGCTCAGACCAAATTGAGATAGTCATACAGAAATTCTGCAAAGTAACCGAACTCCCCATCTTAAAAAAGGTATTTTAAAGGATTAAGTTGGCTCGTGCCAGATGTAATGGTCTCTTGTGGGCTTGGACAGCCTGCCAAACGCTGGCTGCAACAAATACCCTGGCAGGTCAACACAGTTTCATGCCGCAACTTTCAAATGCCTCAAACTTGTCTCCGCTCAAGTCTCTGATTTATTCTTCTCTCTCTATTATTTTCTCTCCAATCTGGAAATGGGGAACAAACCAGCAATTTTTTATATAATTCAGTTAGTATACAGAGAGATTGCATTTTCTTGAAGGCGAAGAGAAAATATAAAAATTTCTCTATTAAAAAAAAAAGTTCGTCCCAGAGAATCTTTTTTTACAGAGGTGCAGAGAAATAATTTAATTACAAATTTCTTTGTCTGCATCATGATGCATATGACCCAAGAGTACTTCTGGGATGCTTTTCGTTTTTGCAGCAATAAAACTCTATCCTGTCTTCTCTCGTATCTTGACTACTGCATCTTCATCTTTTAAAATGCTGTCTTGCTGATTATCAAGATCGCTTGTTTGGGGACGTGCGTGTGTGCACACCTGTGTGTACACTGGGGGAACAGGGTTTCTTCTTGGCATGAAATTTATAGTGTTTATTTTGGGCATGTTATCTGCAATTGGTTTCTGTACCTGCATGTTGTATCTCAGCTTTACAGTTGTCCTGTGAACATTTGCATGCTCAGACAGTGTTATAATGCACCTCTGCAGCGCTTGTGTCTCTAGGCACCAACATACTGTTGTACCTCTAAGAGCTAAAAATTAATACATTTTTTTCTCCCCAATAAAACAACTAGGAAAGATCTGCCATGCTTTCGTAGTCCTGTTATATTATGCAGCATAGCTAATCCCTGTGTGGTGTGGGTTGAGCTCCTTATTTGTTCTCTGCAGAGGCGAATAATCCCTCATTTTCCTGTTTTTACTACACAGCTTTTTCTTTCATTCTCCTTATTTTCTCTCTTATTTCTCCCATTTCATGCTTTGATCCTCTTTTCCCTCACTGCAGCCGCCTGGGTTTGAGAGAGACACTCTTAGAGTAGCTGGGAAACTCTTCTGAGATAAATCGGGGTTTGTTTATCATTTTAACTCTTCCATTCACACCAGCCCACTGCCTGCAGGTTCACAAGTCTCCATCATCACATTTTGGTGGTCCCTCTGTATCATCGATGGAATGGTGTCAGGGTATCTATATGCTGCTCGCCATTAAGCTGTTCATCCCTCACTAGCAAGGCCGAGAGAGAGAGAGAGAGAGAGAGAGTGTGTGTGTGTGTTGGGTTTTAAAGGCTTTATGCAAGAATTCCCCCCCTTTTTTTTTTCCTATCTATGAAAATCTCTTTCAAATCCCTCAATTGCTAATGAATGTATTTGCTTAGGCCATCATTCCATGCTGTTTTCATTTTTACTAGATGCCTTCCTCAGAGTTAGTCCATGTATGTCTTTGTGATGAAAGAAACTGCTTTATATGGAATTTTGCTATGAAATCACATTTTTTGCATTTGAAACTTGATTCTATAAATCTGTCTTCTCTTTGTGACATTTTACAAAGATTAAGTATACGAGTCCTTCATGCTTTTTTTGACAAGAAGCAGGAACATCTGTGATTACTCACAAATTCCCCTGGTGCAGGGTCTTTCCTAATTTCATCCCTGTTGAGTGGTGGCATCATCCGTGACTGAAGAGCTCTGCAGTCCTCAGTGTGTGTTGTGCTCCTCAGCTTCATCTGGTCTATAAAGTCCTGTAGTTTGCTTCTGCAATTGCAGTGCAAGAATCAGAGGCTGCTTTTTATAACTATATGGCAGTATGCAATGCTAGAGGGTGAGTTATCTTGCTCACAGAATACTCTAACGAAGTCTTTTTCAGAAACATCAATAGCATGAAGATGTCAGCCTTATTAACACAAAGTGGTTTAGTTTAAATCTTGAATGCAAATTGCCACCAGCAAGCATGATTAGGCTAAACAAAGAAGGGGCAAAATACGAATACTTTGGGGAAAAAGCATGCAATCCAGGAACACTTGCTTCAGATCACACACATGTTTATATGGCTTGACAGTGGAAGTTCACAAAATATGTGGGCAGTAGCTATTGCAAGTCTTTTTGTATGATTGAGGTCTCTATTCTTCATTTCTCTGTATAAAAGCAATCAGTTCTTAAAGTAGATGAAATCTTGGGGGTTTGGGCTTCTCCCTAAAATCCCCCACAAAGCCAGATTTTCTCCCTCGTGCAATTTTATACCACCATAATTCTAGTGCTTTCACGGGATTTGACTCATTTTGTGGGAGAAGTAATAATATATTTAAATATATATATTATAAATATATATAATTTATATATATAAATATATAAATAAAACTACATTAATTAGAATGTGTTCTTAACCAAGTGAATCGAACCAGGAATTTCAGGTGATCGAGTGAGTCTATTCTTACTGCTTAAATCCTCCTCAGCTTGTTAATATTTAATATTGGCTTTGAGGACAGCTTTATTTTTATTTTGAATGCAGTGTACAGCAATTCCCAGCATTGTTTTTTACTGGGAAATAAAACTAGGTAAAACAGGTAAAAGATTCTGTCAAAACAGGCAGATTCAGGGTTGAAGCTTCCCTCTACAAATTCTAGCTTCAGGTACCCTCACAAAAGAAAAATATGAGCCCTCCCTGACACAAGGTCTTATACCAGGACTGAAATTGCAGCTTCAGGGGTAGGCAACCTATCGACAAATAGACCCAGGGCACTAAGCTTAAATATAATGAGCTATGACATCTGTATCTAATAAGCACTCTATATTTGTTATATATTGGAAGAAATGGAAAGCAAGACAGTAAAGTCTAAATAATCAAGACTTGTTTTATGTGCATTTCATTAGTACTAATATGTAGTCACTGAGAGGTCACATCAAGTCACACTGTTCATCCTGTTATTGAGCTATGATAAATATTTCTGGGAGATTACAATCAATAAAAGGAGTGTTGACTTACACTACATACAAATTTGATTTGCATATTTAAAAGTATACAGTACATCTTGATCCGATTAACTTTGAATTAAGTATTTTTCTATTAAGTGATGTTGGGTTTTTTCTTGCAATGATCTGTCCTGTGAAATTAAAGCTGTATTTCTAAGAATCAAAGGCAGAAACCAGACTTGAAAATTCTTGAAATTTAAAGACATTCAATGCTGAATGGGCACTTTCTGGCTCAGGCTCCTTACCCACCAAATTAGATTTCATGTTAATTTTGCAGCTATACAATACTTTTTAATATTGAGAAACTTGTATACTTTTATGTTGTTTGTAAAACCTGGGCTACTGTATTTACAGTATCTGACACCCTGACATGACTTGTAAAAATAAATTTAAAAAAAAAATCCACAAAATTATTGATGCTAACATAACTTTATAAATTGGACATAGGCATGGCTTACCCAAATGATGGCTGTTGCTGACGTGCTTTTTTTTCTGTAGTCTTTCAGTTCAGTAATGGCTCAATTCCACATCCCTTTCATCCATAACAAAATCTCTGTTGCATGAGTGTGAGCTGCTGGCCTCATCTCTCAGAGAAACACCACTTCCATGCAAAATGTGAGCTGTACCCTGGCAGGCAGATAAGCTGAATGCAAACAGACGTCTCATGATTTTAATTCTCCATAAAACTTTTAGATTAAACGCAGCCTGATTTTCATAGTCATATTTTTGGTTAAAAAAAGTTAAATTTCTGTTCTGCTTCCCTCCTCTCCTCCGCCCCCATCTTCCCTCCCCCCTCTCGCCTTTTGTCTGTCTTAGCACCTGGCTCTTAAATGCAGTCAGTACATCAAACATCTTTTGAAGGGCTCAGAGATTAAAGATTGTAAGTTACAATTAGAACAGCTATAATGATGATCAACTCTTAGTTCCTGCATAATGAATAGGAAAATGAGTTCTAGAAGACTCAACTCAAAGCTTTAGCCAAGATTTAAACTGAATCTTTTAAGAATTACTTTTATATTGTGATTTTGTTTAAAAAAGAAAAAAGGGGGAGGGGCAGGAAGCAGCCTGTGGTCCTTCTTTTTGCACACTAGAGGTTCAGATGACGTGCAGAGTAGGCTCAGACTTTCGGGCGCTTACTCAACATGGAGCGTTTTAGAGTTTTGCACTTTCTTACCTGAGACTCCTTCAGACTTAAAGCCTTCTGTCAAGGCATAGCTTTGTTTTCAAGTGACTGAAATGCATTAATTAGGCATTAGATTGGGGCGGGGAGGGGGAATGTACTTTTCTTTTTCTCCCACTGAGTGATGGCTGATTCAGGCATGTCAAGTAAGGTGGTTATTGTGAAGTTTGATTGATGTGTCTCGGTCTGTGTTATTATCTGCACCTATATGCAAAAACAGGTATTTTGCTTTAAATAGCAAAGGAGAGCCTGCATTGTCACAGTAAGCACGATTTTAACAGGATGATGCAGCTGCGTGAGCTTTTAAAGTCATTTTCTGACTGAAAAAGTGAGCATGCATTGGTGTTTTAGATGTTCTCATACAGCAGCCAACAGACTCCTTTAGCGAGAACTTCAGCTGGTGGCCATGCTATGGTGTACCTCTTCTCACAAGGAAAGCCATGAGACAAATAAACTTGCAAACAATTTGAGTGTAGCTCTGCGTGGCCGGTGGCAGGGCGCAGCGCTTGCCAAAGGCTTGCGGAAGAGGCAGTGTCCCTGCCTGGAGGTGAGGCAGCACGGAGTGCTGAGGGAGCATCCCAGGGCCAGTTGATCTGAGTTCAAAATTGATCCTCAAAACTGAGCCAAGGCACATCCCTAATGGAAATAACCAGGGAGCTGTTGTCATCTCTCACCAGAAAAGAACGAGCACCCTTTTCTCTCCGAGGTACCGTAGTGTGTATGTGTCTGAGCCACCCCAGGGTTTGGTATCTGGTTTCCAATTTGGGGAGCACTGTTTCTTTTCTAGAACTGCTCAGGACTTGCGTACTTGAGCAGTGGTGCCATAAAATGACAACCCCTCTCTGCCCCCAGGAGCTAAAATTATTTCAGAGCACTCTGAATATGCTATGTTTCTTGTGCTAGTAGCTAACTCAACCCATGTTTATTGGGGAAAAAAATGCAGACTAAGTATTTAATATGAGAAAGGATTGTCCTCCTTTACGACTTGCCAGCTATTTGCTCTTTATGGTTTTTTTCAGCTATAGCAGGAATGAAATTATGTGAGGAAATGACTTACCAGCTTTCTGCTAGCATCTATATCGCCTGCCAGCTTAGAGAAATATTTAGAATTACAACTCAGATGTCCTGAGAGGAAATACTGTGCGTGTCCAAAAGCAACTTTATCTGATTGTTGTGCCGCTCAGTTTCACCTACAATGAGGAAAATAATTCTCTGCCCAGTTTCCAAAGTATATTGCAATTGCGGTCTGAGTTTTGATAAATGTAACCAGGTTATTGCATATGGAGATTTTGAAGCATAAGCAGCAGGCTTCTTATGGATCCCTGCCCTGTATTGTGTCCAACCTTCTATATTTATACATAGTGAACCAGAATAATCTTGGACTTAAAAGGTGATTGTAAACATGTACTAGTGAAAGGCACCCTTTATGTATTGTGCGGGGGGAGTTTCCTGCATCTCTATGCTAGAAAAGGACTTTCCCTGTCCTCCTGAAATTTCCTGGTCTACAGGAATCATCCACTTGGTTTCAGACCGTTCTCCATTACTGAGTCCGTGTTTCCACTCATGCATCCAAGTTCTCGTACATCTGAATGATGGTTAGCAGGAAGGTAACCACGTTAACATGTAAATGTAAAATATGAAGGATATCTCTGAAAAGCAGTTTGGGCTCACCTGTCAGGCAATGGATTGGTATGTGGTCCTCCATCTGCAAAAAATTGCAAACTAGATTGTTATTCTGTCTGAACATCCCGTAAACAGCTTAGGGCGGTTTATGCCCGTGTTATCTGGTGTGATTGTGTCCTGCGTAGCTTCAGTCTTCACTGCATATAATGCATGTGATTCAGCCTGACCTCTGGGCTGAATGTAAAGGGGTACTGTTAGTAACAAACAGAGAGTTTTCAGATTCAGGATACTGCATTAGTGCTTGTAATTGCCAAGTGCTCAAAGAGTAGGTCAGTGCCTAGGAAAGGCCTGGAAATCGTCGCTTCTCAGTTCTTCATCTGTGCCAGTGGCACTAAACTGCATGGCAGGATCCTGTCACGCACAGCGTGTGCCAGACTCCTGGTTCTTCCGTGCAGGATGTGGCTGGGTATTACCAGAGCCTGCGTGCCTGGATTTCCCTCTCGTGGAAATACAGGGAACCAGGGCATGTCTCATCCCACCACGGAATCAGGATATGTGCAGGTGCAAACCTGACCCCAAGGAAGCACTCACAGGTTGTGTGGTTTTAGACACAGCCTTGGGAAATCATCCCAACGCATTAGAGGACCTGGGTTTTAATCTTTCTATACCTCAGTTTGCCTACCTCTTCAGTATGTGCACTAACACCTCTTTCCTACCTGTGAGGGAACCTCACTATTTAGATTGTGGGGTCCCTAGATCTCCATCTAAGAGGAAAATCTTGCAATGTTTCTGAAAGAACTAAGCCACAGCACTGTGGACTGTCCCCACTCTAATATTAAGCTTTCATCTTGTGCAAAAACGGTACAAAAAAAGGGGAAACCTATTCCCCCTGCAGATCCTTTCTGTTTGTTAAAGATGCATCAGCATTCACAGCTCTGCGAGGTTGTGCACGATAGTAATCTTCACTGCGTTCAACTCCAATGCTGTGCGGGGCAGCTTGTTAACTGAATTACTCCTGAACTAGTTTGACGTTTCTAGTGCGCAGATTTGAAACATTCATGAATAAGGGTATCTTTGCTTTTCTTGTCTACCAATCAATTATTTCAAGAATAATCATCCCTCAGAGCCAGGAGGGGAGAAACGTAACTGATCACAGCTTGTTGCGTTGTATCGGTCCAGAATCCAAGGCAAGAATCAAAGGCTGCTCCTGACACAGCGCTGTAGTCCTTTATTCCACCCCAAATGAAATCCCACTGCGAGATGTCAGTACAATATTTACTTTGTACTGATTGCATCCCAGGCTGCTGAGCAGGGAGCAAGGAGCTAAGAAATCCCCATGCTGATGATAACCTTTGGTTGTCAATTAGATGGCATTAGCAATGACTGCACATTGGTACAATTCCGCTTTGGTCAGATTTTAGTTTAATTTGTAAACTTCACCTCCATCTTGTGGTGAGGCTTGACATTGCATGCAAGATGGTTTGCTCACTGTCTTGACTGCTCTTAAACCCCAATTTTTCAGGCCTTCTCACCTTACAGTTTGTATCATGGTGTAACTATATCTATTGTAAATGTGTATTGTTGGGTTTGGGGTTTTTTCTTCTTTTTTTTAGGAGTGGGTTTTTGTTGGTTTTTTTTTTTTTAATCCAGAAACCTGTCCCAGTGTGATAGTGCCCTGCAGCAAAGCTGTTCTTTTTTTGCAGATAAAGTGAGGCAGACCATCACAGAGCAGAGGGAGGTTTTCTGGTGCAGCAGAGCTAACCTAATGACTCTTTCCCACCCAAGCAGCATTCCTACTCTTCCTTATTGCCAGTGCTAAGACCTGAGGCCCTGCCTGCTTCCTTTGTGATACCTTGGCTATTCGTAAGCTATTCATTTTTGTTATTGCAGCACTAATTTTTTCCAGATTAATGAGGCACGCAAGGGAAGCAGCACGGGTGAGCTTCCCGTGGGGAGAAGAAGGAAGAGGAGGAGGAGGGAGATGGATGCCTTTTGGCAGCAGAAAGCCATTGTATTAGTTCACCTGTTAAATGCAGTCTCTATTATCATAGCATCTCTCCTTGGGTCACCTCTGTCCAATGTTTGTCTTCCTCCAGCACAGCTCTCCACTTGCCTGGAAGCCAGTGAGCCCTCTGAGGGTTTCTGAAGGCAGAGGGAAACTCACTTTTTATCACGTGGGAACATCTAGCCCTGTTCTTCAATATTTCATGACTGATGTATGGGTTAGGAAATTGCTTTTCAATAATGGGGGGGGGGGAAGTTAAAAATGAAATATGTCTTATGACTAGCGAGCCTTCATTTTAAAGAATTACCTACGTGACAGCCATGAAAAGCTACAAAGAGGTATGTTTTTTCCAGTAGCAGAGGAGTTAATGGGAATCTCATTTCTGCTACCATTCTGTTTGGATGAAAGAAAAGTGTGCCTCTCCCTATAGTAAGATGGTGTAGTCAGTAATTTGTGACTCAAGTTCAAAAAATAATTTTTTTTCTCATGAGAAGGCTTGATAATGTAGGAAAAGAAAGGATCAGTTATTTTCCTGATGTTTTAATGATCCAGAAAAAAAGATTTAATCAGGTCAATTCATCTTATCCATGGGCTCTGATCCTGCACCATTAAATTCAATGGCAGTTTTGTTACTGTCTTAAAGACGTGCAAGTTAAAACTTAATTGTGAAAGGATGCCTTATAAAAGGATATTAAAATTGTGGACAACTCACTGAATTACTCATACCAAGTCTCATTAATAAAATCACAATTATTGAACCTTTCTATTATGACAGTTTTCTTTCCTGCAAGATTGCAAATCATAGCCCATTAACTCAGTTTATATCCTAGAAAATAAATTATCTTAAAGAAACAATCAGTGTGAAGATGCCTGTGAGAGGTTGTATTGAACTTGGATTTATCTCCTCCGAGTGATCTGTGAATTTATCCTTTTAGTACCATCTGCATGTGCCTTCTGCAGTACCTGTTCTGTTCTTCCTCTTGTCATAGTTTTAAGTCCCTTTAGTCGTACCTTATTTTATCATGAATTTGAGGTAATTGTCTCCCTTAAAAGAGGCAGCTGTATTTCTAAGAAAGACAACAAAGCGTTTGGTTCATTCTTTGGATCTTTGTTAGTGCCAGCATGGCCTTTCTCTGTCAGCTTGGTAACGTGGACAAAATAAAGGGAAAGAATCTGAAGTGGGTTGCTGAAAATTATGATGTGTAGCACACATGCCACCAGTAGTCACTTTACCAGTGCTGTTCCGCACATCATTTTGTCACAATATTTCTAACCGTCCTTAAGGAAGAAAACACTGTTAAACTTAACATGCTCAGCTTTTGAATTTGGTCCGGCTCCTTCACCATATCTTTTACAAAAAGATTGCTCTAAAAGTGAGCGCCAGTGCCCACATTATCGTTTAATTATCCTGAAGTAACAGTTTTGTTACTAATTACCTAATAGTACAATCCACCCTTTACTGCAATTAAATTTGCAGTGCCTGACTATTAGAAACTATGTTGTCATAATAAGGGTAGTTTCCTTTATTTGCTTATGCTGAGTTGCAGAATCTATAATTATAGGCACGGATCATCAATTTTAGACTTGTTTGTATAATTATAAGTAATTGAACATGAAAGCAATTTTGGAATATAAGACCATAAAGTACTCTGTCTATTGTGGATTTGGAATAATTAGTAGATAAGAGGGATGATTATCAGTTAAGAAAGAGCTTCATAATTTTGTAGTAATTTAAATATAAACAAAAAACCCACTTCATGAGTTCAACAGTAGCTTGCCTTGCTTACAATCAGGGATAGTCAGATTTTCAAAGTTACTCAGCTATGTGCACATCTAGAATGATTTTGGGTTGGCCTAGTGTGTCGAACAATTAGCACAGTAATTTCTCCCAGTAATATATTTTATGTACTGTATTCATCCCTGTGAATACGGGCATTATTAATAGCATTATTAAACTTATTAACAATACATTTTATTGCTAAAAATTGAAAGCCCTATAAAATAAGAAAGAAATATATACAATATCTCAATATTCATTGTGCATTGAAAAGAGCTTCTCCATGGAAGCAAACGCTTTATCTGGAAGAAATTGCTGAAAAGCTTGGTGCAGAGGAAAACAGCCATTCTTCCGCACATCAGGAACGTATATCACAAAAATATAGGTGTGTGAAAGTACGTACGCTTAAATGGTCTCAGATCAGACCAGCGGGCTAGATTTTCTGTCTCTCCAGAGAAGAGATGCTCTGAACTGTGAGTGGGGCCAGAAGGGCCGGATCCGGGGGCTTGGCTGGGTGCAACAGAAAGCTGTGCCGGTGGGTCTTGCTCCCCATCAGGGCTGCCACCCTGTCACCTCCGGGGTGCCGTGCCGCAAGTCCTGGCTGCAGAAAGGGGCTTCACCCAGGGCTGGCTTCATCCTTCCCCAGCGCTGAAGGCAGGGGGGAGGAGGGGAGGCGGTGTCCTCTGCTGAGCTATGAAATGCAGGCAGCAGCTCTGCCAGTGTCACCCTGGGAAAAATGAGTGTTTGTTCAGATGTTTTTGTGGATTTCCTTGCGAGGATGCTGCTGTTACAAGTCCTTCGGTCATAGAGCGGTGGTTGGCTTGTTCCTCCTGATGGGGAGCAGGAAGGAGACCTGCCTGCGTGCCTTGGGTGCAGGACAAAAAATAAGCTCAGCATTCAGGGACTCATAATATTTTTTTTTTCTTTTCTCTGTTTATTGATATTTCTGTGGCTGGCAGTTGTGGTAGTTGGGTATTCAGACTGCTTCCCCACCCAAGGGCTGTGTTTGGAGTGTGCCGGTGCATTTGGAGTGTCCCTCATAGTCAAGTCAGCTGGTTAGTTTGGGCATCTCACAAATGGCTCTGATCACAGGAGACAGGTATTTGGGACCAAATTACAACACTGTATGAAGAAAGGATGGTTTCTGTAATTCCCACCTCCAGAGGTAGTGGCTGGAAACCAAGTACTTCATAGAATTTCTTTTTTTCTTCTCCAAAAGGGAACCATCTTTTATAAGTTTTCATCAGCTTTATTTTGCCTATGTTTTATTTCTCTTACCTAAAGTACATAAAAGCAAGAAGCGTTAAACAGATAAGCAAATTTCCATGGATCAATGTCATTTTATAGCAACGTTGAACTGAAACTTCAAAGGGGCAAAGTGAGCCAAACTCAGCAAACCCCATAAAACATGGGCAAACATAGCACCATCTCCGCAATACACGAAAGGTGATTTGCTTGCAGTGTGATCCGTGGCTATTTTTTGTTTTGATGGGGAGATTTAAAGCCTAGATAGGACATTGCCCAGCTCAGTGTGGTTTGGATGTGCCGCTATGTGCTGGTGTGCCATATAGTTTATGTAGCACTGACATCTGGTGGCAAGAGGCAATATGAACTCCAGATTGCAGTCCAGCAAACAGGGCTGCAACAATCCGCACGCTCTTCTCATTCGTAGCGTTTTCATCTATTTTCCAATAAACGAAGCATATTGGAAAACTAAACAATCACGGAGGATTTGGGACTCAGTAATGCTGCCACAGGATAAATATTCAGGAATAATTAAAAGCTGATAAAAACCAAGTAGCAACTGTTAGGTGGTAATTAAAGTTGAAGGGAGAGAAAAATGAAAATAAAGATGAAAACGCAAATTCAAAGCATTATATTCCTTTCAGCTCTGTCATCTTTCCAAAGTAATTTTCAAGAAGAAAATGTTAGGTTCGTCTTAATAACATTATTAAATGCTCACCAATACAACTTCTGGAAATGCTGCAAAGGAGAATTCTCTTCTGCTGCCTCCCTTTTCTAGTTAGGATTTAAAAATGTTAAAGGGTTGAACAACTTTCTTTCCTACTCCTGTTTTTCCCCACTCCTCTTTTCTGCCACATTGCCTTCATTGAGAGTTGCAGGCTTGCAGCTGGCTGTTGCCAGAGAGCTCAGATTATTCCAATAACAGTGCCAAAATCAAGAGCTTAAAATCATGGGACACTCCCCAAAAGACACTAAAACTTCATGAGGTATTTTTAAATTGTATTTGCAGTGCTTTCTATTTGCATTCTGGAGTTTGAGATGTGAGGGCTTATGTTTTCAGACTATCCATACAGTTCCAAGGGTTGTTTGCTTTCTGTACCTTCCCCCCCCCCCCGAATAAAATCTGGTCCTGCTGTGCTCACCTGGTTCCACGAGCTGGGAGCTGCCAAGGGCTGCCACCTCCTGGGAGAGTCGCAGGAGAGCTGTGGCTTGGCTGTACCGAGCGCCTGGAGCTACCCCAGTCCCCGTACGCCAAACCCTCTCCGTGTCTGTAACTCGCATTTAACCAGAACCTCGGATTCCTCTGACAGAGGGTCGCGTCACGTATGGCCCTCACCTCGGATTCCTCTGACAGAGGGTCGCATCACGTATGGCCCTCGCCTGAGATGTTAGTGACCCTTAATAGCATCTCCCTTTTCTTGAGCATATGCATTAAGATCTTTGGAAAAAGTATTCACAGGATAATGTTTCTTATTATTCTTCTCAATAAGCAATAGCTTGAACTATCTGTGAACTTGCCAGATTTTTATAAGGCAAAAGCTATTTCCTAACAGGCAGAGCTTGCAATTCTTTGTTATCTGCTAGGGGGCAACATCTGTTAAATAATATCGTCCTTTTCTATGTGAATAATGCTAAGATCTGAAACAGTGATACAGCGAGGAGGAAAATGTAATAATTACATACAGAATTTCTGTGTTCATAGGAGGTAAATAACACTGAGATTCTTAGAAAGTGAAAGGACAGCGATGGCCAGAGATCATCCTGGTTGTGTTTAGATGAGATGACGCTAGCTTATAGCTTCACATAGACGAGTAATTCATCTGGTAGATCTATGCACAGACAAGTGTTTAACTTCATCATACAGAGTGCAAATGGATCACGCACGTAAGTGAAATTCTGCACAAATGTAGTTTCCGTGTCACAGGCATTGCGGTAAACACCGCTGTACTGCTGCTGCTCGGCCAAGTCTGGTGACCAAATAGCAAAGCCTTTTGCAGAAATTTCGTCTCTTTGCACTGGGTCTTGTAGTCATTTGAAGGCATAAAATCATTCGTTGTAAATGGTTCTAATTATTAAAGTAGGACACCAGAAAACACCTGTTTTGTGCAAGTAAAAAGTTGTTTCATGTTTCTTGACAAAGCCATAGAGAAAAAGAGGATTTTGTGCTCAGGTTTAACACAAGTATAGGTCTGATCATAAATTCAAGATCAAAGAAATAAAAAAGACTGTAAGTCTCTTCACAATTCATAGACTTTATACAAAGTAGAGTGCAAAAGTATGTTAGGTAATGTACTTCGTTTTCTACCTTCATTACCATCTTTGATCATTATGTTATGCCAAGCCTATTCTTATGTTCGGGTGATTGTAGCAACTACAATATGTTGTATTACTTTCCTACTCATGCTGAACTCCAGTGCATTCACTTAGGACAAACTTCTAGATAAAAAATTTGTTAGAAGTTGTTAGATAGCATTGCTTTTATAATATTTGATCATTTATGAAATTCAGGAACAAAGATTCATGTATTTGTTCTAGGATGTGCTCACATGCTGGCAGATGGTTACTATACCCACTGGGAACATATATTTTATGAGCACTAAACTGGGTTTGCAAGAAAGAAGGAAATTCACCGTGGAAATAATTCAAGAGAGAAATGGTGGAAATAATTCCGTTTCTTTTATTAAAAAACATTTATCACCACCATATCCTTTTAAAACTAATATACAAGCGTGGGTGCATTTAGCAGAGTATGAATTTTATAAAAGGCAAAACAGGCACAGATATAAGCAAGTGAGTTCTTTTACTTACCCGAGTAGTCCAACTGAATTCTTTACAGCATATAGGCTCTGGGTACTGTGATGAGTGGTTTAATTAGTTTTAAACCCTCATATTTAATCAAGCACTGTGCGTTTTTAAACTGCTACATTCATTCCACTTCTAGGAAGGCTATTTCAGATCTCTTTATCATTAGTAGTTTATGAGACTTTGGAGCTCTAGATTCAGTGTGAAGCAAACCTCTTTAACTGACATCACCATGCTCTAAAACTAAGTGATTATTCTCAAAGTCAAACCTTGGACTTAAACTCAGCTTACAAGAAGGAAGAGCCATTAGACATTTCTGAGCTAAAATTTTAATTGGGATGTGGTTCATCTGGAAAGCAGCCAGAGTTCATTCCATTTATCCCTAGGATGAGAACTCCAAAAGGCGTACATGATAGGATGGGGGCAAAAAAAAAAAAAAGGGAAATATACCCATAACAATTAATTTCATTTTGCTGAACAGATTTTTGAATCAGACAGCTGAAATGTTTGGCTTACATTTTTGTAACTTCATTCACTGAGCAATTATCAAAGCAAAATAACTTAACTTCTTACTAAATAAACCTTGATCTATTTAAAGGGAAGAAAAAAAAGGATAAGGGCTCTTGCTATGTTGTGATTTTTATTATTTTTTATTAGATGCAAGGGAAAATACATAAATTACTGCTTTCTCGACCTTTCTCACGTGGAAGCAGCACACTTGCTACCAAAGACGCCAGTGTGGGCCGTGTTCTTTGCAGTGTTAAGCAGGTTTGGGCTGTGCTGATGCTGCAAAGCAACTGGGGCAAAGTCTGATTCTTATCTGGACACAGGGACTCTGCTAGAGGCTCCTCACCACACACCCCACAAGAGGCTAAGAGGATCCAGAGCAGGTTCTGTGTCCAAGGTTAGACTGCAAGTGTGTGGACAAATAGCTCAGACCTCTGGTAGACCTGCTAATTTCCTTCGTTAGGTGTCTTCAGCCTTCCTGTGTGGCATCCCTTGGAGGAGCTCTGGAGTCCTGGAAGTAACCTCTTACGGAAATGATCTAGACACGTCATACCTCTTAGTGCCACTCTTGTGCTGTTCACAGGTTCCAGAAAATGTATTGGAAATTTGAGGTCGGTTTTGATATTATCCTCTGAAACTCCATTGGCAAAATGCATACTTCTTTAGCAAGCATGGAGTTGATCTTAAAAATCAACTTAATCCGGCCTTTTTCACAAAAGATTGTGTAGTGGATTTCAGGAAGACTCTTTCAGAGAAGTGTCTCCTTGTTAAACAGTGACTGCCACGAAATTTTGAAGCATGAAATCTTATGGTTTTGAAAAGGTGGGGGGGGTTTATTTGATTTTATTTTATTTGATTCAGAGAGTCTGCGCTGTCTGTAAGAGAAAACAAGAGACAACTGTTTTTCTTTACCTGATAGATGGCATCACCATGCCTAAGTACTTTGGAATTGAGGTATGGTTATCAGCCTACAGTCTTTATTAGTCACAGGGGTGATAATATGCTAAAACACAGAAGTTCTGGGAAACTGGAGCCTCTTTAAGTAGCGCTAGTGCAAGCACAGTCCTTGCCTTAAAAAAATTGCAATCTAAATAGACAAGATGGCCAAGGAGATGAAGGGAAGTGCTTGCTGAGGGAAAGGTGAAGTGATTTCCACAAAGTCACTCAACTCATTTATAATAGAGCTAAAAATGTACTTCTCGGTGCCCTCAGAACTAGGTGGAGGTTTTCTAGCTGGTGACAGATTTAAGGTTTGCTGTCTCACAGTCCTTCTGATCTAGTCTCAGGATTCACAACATCACAGTAAAATTTATAGTCATTGCTTCTACCCCTGGAAGGACTTAAGGTATCAGATCTGAAAACTGCAGGAGTCTTATATATGGGAAAGCTGTATTGGGTCACTTCTAGGTGCTCCTAAAATTGTATCAGACAATTTTCTACCTTGTACATAAAATAGGATGAGTAGTTTTTCCCCCTAAACTCTCAGGCCACTTTTTTTTTTCTGTATATGAGAGATATCCAGCACATGATGGTATGCCTGTGGGCGAAATGCTTTACTGACTTTTGTTAAAAGAAATACAAAGTGAAAGTATCCCAGATTCATGACTTCATGAAAAGCTCTCCAGCAAAATTGTTTCTTTTTTCTACCTGCAAATGCCGATTCATCAGAATTACAATGTTGTTTGGAAAGAATTCAAAACGGACAAGAAAGCAAGCAGGCCTTTGCTGGAAATCTCTCTGATTTCCTTCGCCTGGTTTCTCAGCATCCTGTGGTCTGCCTTTTAAAGGAGCTGAGAGTGCGGGGCGCTGGCGGTGCTGGTTCCCCGGCTCCCAGGCTGGCACCTGCTCTGTTGGTACCACTCGCTCAGGCGACGGGTTGTCCTCTCATCTTAGGGCAGGGATGAAGAGCACGCAGCAGGAGTGGAGTGCACCTCCTGGCCCACCTGACTGGGGGAAGAAGGGTGTCGCTTGCCTATAAATGTGTCTGTAGACAAGGAAATGCAGATGTGTGCAGCACAATTCTGGCCCATGATCCTTTTTTCTGAGTTGCCTATATTCACTAATGCAGAACACCTTTAATGCTTCTTTTTTTGTGGAGACTTGGGGTTTGGGAAAATGAAGTACTGTTTGGTTTTGCTTTTTTTTTCTTCTGTGGCACAACAAAAGCATACATAAGAAACCTCCACAAGTTGAAATTAACTTCCCCCCCACTCCATCCCCCTGGGGCTCTTTTCAGTAATATATTTACACATTAGAAAGAGGAAGAGATGATACTCCAATATTCTTCACTCAGATGCAATTCTGTTAAGTGTTGGCTGGTGGAAGACTTTCAGTGCGAAAGATGCTCAGCACTGGGAAGGTCTGGGACTTGCTGTCAACCACAGAGCAATGCAGACTTCCAAAAAACCCAGAGTCTCCAGGGTAAGGCCCAGATGTTTCACGGTAGCTGCGGAAGGAGGCTTTCCTGAAATACGGGTGCTGTGGAGCACGGCTCTAAAGCGTTATGTCCTAATAAGCCTGTCTGAAGTCCTGACGAAAAGACCACAAAAGGCTTGCTGAGACCAAGGCTACAGCTTGCAATGCTGCAGAGATTTTAAGATAAAAGGAATCAGGTTGCTGCTGCTGTGTTCTCTCCATCCCCTGCCATGGAGGTACTTTAACCTCCTTTCCTTTAAGTATCCGTTAACTGGACAATCTATCCTATGCCTCTGTGAGGCACAGTGCAGAACCGGAAATCTTTTTACAGTGGTTTTCTTTGTAGTCTCTTAATTTTATTTCTTTCTGAATAAAAAGGTAGAGGCGTGTTTTTTCTTTATATATTTTTCCTCCCCCAGGTACTGTGGTATGATAACTTTCTATTTCACAGTTTTGGCAACCACCTTGGAATATGCATCACTTCTGCTGTTAAAAAAAAGCAAATCTGGTTTATTAGTAACAAAGTGATCTTGTGACAATAAGATGAGTACAGGAATTCAGCAGGCTGAAGTTTTGCTGCGAGGGAAGGGATGTGACTCTTTGGGTTCACATGGCTGCAGAAGCGACCTCATCCAGTACAGAGCTCCAGGTTCTCAGTAGTGAATGTATAGAAGAGGATGGAAGTTGGGAGCTAGGGCTATAAATTGATTCGTGTTTTGCCAAAAGAACAAATAACCCACTGCTCTTTTTTGACTTTTAAGTGTTCATGAGGGTCTTCTCTAAAGGATTTGAGAGTCCATTTTCCTATTGTGACTGGACGTGTGAATGTGTGTCAAGGTTGTCAGGCAAGATCCTTCTCAAAGACAAGACCTCAAAGGCCAAAGTCCATACCTTCATGGTCAGAGATGTTGCTGTTTCTTAAAACAGGAATTCTTTACATCTCAAATTTTTATTTTGTTTGATTTGTCTGGTTGCTTGGTTTGCTTTGACTTCCCTCTTGCCCTTAATAATTGTGGCTTCTTTCTTTGGTCACAGGCTGGGATTTAACGTGGGAGGGTTGGTGCACAAGGAGTTTTGATCTGTTCTGTAGCAGCTACTGGTGCATGACACTGTTCTGTCTCATGTGAAAACCCCCTTTAGAGCAGAATCAAATCCTGTGGAGATCCCTGCAAGGAGGTTTCTACAGCATCTCCTTGCACCTCCTGTGGAGGTGTGACCTGTTCTCATTGACAATTTGGGAATTCTTCGTATGTGTTATCAGTGATTTGTGGTGCATTAGACATCAGCTCTGCAGCTGAATTTAGCTGAGTGGCTTTTTCGGTGTGAGTTCAATTTAGGTTTGGAATTTTTTATTTCTTTGGATAAATTTAAGAAACAAAAAACCTTAGTGTTACCAATAAGAGAACACTTTCTTTTTTTGGAGTGTGAACATTATTTCTTTAAATTTGAGATTAGAGAAGCAAAAAGGCTGCTAATTGGCAGGATATAGAAGACAAGATGGTCTCATTGCATTGCAAAGGTAGCTTTATGGACAAATTAATGAAGTCTGTGTATTGGTCAAGTTAGTCAGCTTTGACATTTTCCCAAATGTTGTGGTAATCATGAGGGTGATCCTTGATGTGACGAGCACAGACCCACTGATGCTGGAAGCAATAAGTGCTTTTTGGCACAGTATTTCAAAAGAGTCACAGCACTAGGCTGTGGATTGTGCTCTGTCTGATTGTACATAGCAGATAAGGGAAGTTGTGTGGCTTTCAACACCTGAACAAGGGTCCATAGAATCATTGAATCATAGAATGGTTTGGGTTGGAAGGGACGTTTAAAGGTCATCTAGTCCAACCCCCTGCAATAAGCAAGGACATCTTCAACTAGATCAGGTTGCTCCGAGCCCCATCCAACCTGACCTTGAATGTTTCTGGGGATGAGGCATCTACAGCCTCTCTGGGCAACTTGTTCCAGTGTTTCACCACAAAAAGTTTCTTCCTTTTATCTAGTCTGAATCTACCCTCTTTTAGTTTAAAACCATTACCCCATTATCACAACAGGCCCTAGTAAAAAGTATGTCCTCATCTTTCTTATAAGGCCCCTTTAAGGACTGAAAGGCTGCAATAAGTTCTCCCCAGAGCCTTCTCTTCTCCAGGCTAAACAACCCCAACTCTCTCAGCCTGTCCTCATAGGAGGGGTGCTCCAGCCCTCTGATCAGCTTCATGGCCCTCCTCTGGACTCGCTCCAACAGCTCCATGTCTGTCTTGTACTGGGGCCCCCAGAGCTGGATGCAGTACTCCAGGTGGGGTCTCACAAGAGCGGAGTAGAGGGGCAGGATCACCTCCCTCGACCTGCTGGTCACCCTTCTTTTGATGCAGCCCAAAAGAAGTTGGGCTTTCTGGGCTGCAAGCGCACACTGCCGGGTCATGTTGAGCTTCTCGGCCACCCACACCCCCAAGTCCTTCTCTGCAGGGCTGCTCTCAATCCCTTCATCCCCCAGCCTGTATCAATACCACGGGTTCATGCAACTTTAGAGAGTGCTGCACATCTCAAAGGGCTACAGACCAAAGGAGAACATGTTAGAGCAGGACAAAAGAATCAACCTCATCTCCCATTAGTTCAGTGGGGTTCCCGAAAACAGTACTCCTCTGTGTCCTCAGGATGGTCCACAAATACACGGAGGGAAGACATTTCTTTCTAAAGTTGATACCTCCAGCATGGATTGCATCATCTACATTGCATTAATCTTAAGTGAGGTCTTGGTATTGTGTCAGGGTTTTGTATTTACTGGGGGGAAAATTTCTGTGCATTCTTTTGAACATTACTTTTGAAGTGTACAAATGGGTTTTTTCATTAACTCTGTGCAAGTACTACAGTCTGTGCTCTCTCAAACGTTAAATAAGAGAATAAAAGCATTTATCTGAAAAGTTAGAGAGCAGAGATGTATTAAAAATGCCATAGTAGGAATTCAGTTTGGATCTTGGTTCTAAAAGATCAAAAGTTTCATCCTCTCAGTACTGGCAGTTGCTGGTTCAGCCTCTTCCACCTGTTGTCTCAAGGTTTACTCTCTTTTTTTAATATTTTTTCCACCTTTTTCACAACCCGTGGCACATAGCTGAGCAGGAGTTTTTGAATGATTATTAGTTTTTATGTCCTTAAGGTTATTTAATGAAGTCTTAATAGTTTCCTACTTTTTCTTCTTTGCTCATATGTTAAGTTATTGTAAGTAGCAGTGTGATTTTTCATTACATAGATGAGTCTTTCAGGTGGCCCTTTGATGGGTGTTAGGATGAAAAGTGTCAGCTTGACGTTACACTGAATATAGTGGAGATTACTTATGATCATTTTGTTGTCTTTTTGAAGCCAGCTGAGCAAGACGGCAGAGGAGCCTGCAGGCTTATTTCAGGACCCCGCCTACATTCCTTCCCCTTCTGCATACGGATTTGCACCTGGGATTGGAATTAGTGTATATGAGTCAAACACACTTCCTGAAACTGGAGTTCAGATCCAGCCTTTTGGGTTTGTTTGTGACAACAAACTCAGCTAGGGCAGCACTCAATTGCATTTCCACTGGTTACATCTATTCCAAAGACACAACACTCCCACAGACTGGCTTTCCAAAATCTCCCTTTTGCAGTGCTCAGATGCCTGTTTTTCTCCAGTTAATGGTTGCTGCGTTTTGCTACCAGAAAAAAAAGAAGCTTTTGTTTGTGACTGCTAGAAGGAAGAAGAAAAAATGTTTGCACAAATTTTTCTAGCCAACAATCTGGATATCCCTGGGTACTGCCCTTGTTTTAGAAGCTCAGGGTGGTTGGAGTGAGGCATCTTCTGCGCATGTCTTCTGACACTTAATCCTCTTAAATGGGGCAGAAAAGATTATTCCTTTGGTCTCTTTCAGTCCTTAAAAAAACTAAAAGAATAATAATTTCTAAGTCATTTTACTGCTGCACCCAGCTGATTCCAGCTCTGTGAAACACCGACCCTCTCAATGCTCACAGATCTTTGTCAGGTCACTCAGGCCACAATTCACAAACACTTACTCTCTTGGGGGCATGAGATGTATGCAGGCACTGAATATTAAGCATTTGCCTGAGTGCCATACTGAGCACAGAACTTAAAACCTGGATTTGGGGGTGTATTTGTCTTGGCAGCTTCCTGAGCCATCAGGAACGAGCTCTTTGTCTTAACACACTAGGCTGTGTGCTTCACAGACGTGTGTTCTGTGCAGCTCTTCTCCCTGTTTTTGCCTGGTATAGAAGTTGCCCTATTTGACTTCAGGGTAACTGTGTTAGGCAAAACGTGGGCCCTGCATACTTTCTGTACTCTGTATCAGCCATTTAATTTCCCATTCTCATCTGTTCCCAGAACTTTGTGTTCTGAAGTAGACCATTTTCACCTGGGTTGCCTTGCCACCATCCAAAAGTGTGAGCAGCTCTCTTCAGTTGCTTTGTTTTACCCTTGATCTTATTTAAAGCCTCCCTTGTTTAACATGCAAGTTCTAAAAAAAATACACATATCTTGAAAGGATGTGAGAGATATGGCTGTTTGTGAAAGCCACCAGTACTGGCATTTGAGATGCTTCAGATGACCCCTGCATCCACCTCCACGTCAAAGCCAGATAACAGCTTTGTCATGGTAATCCTGCTCTATCTCTTGCTCACTTGCTACCTGGACAGCCCAAAATTCAGTGGAACTACTTGCAAGCTAAGTGAGAGAATTTAAGCCAGTGTCCTGGTGTCAGCTGGGATAGAGTTAATTTTCCTACTAGCAGTGGGTATAGTGCTGTGTTTTGGATTTAGGATGAGAATAATGTTGATAGCACACAGATGGTTTAGTTGTTGCCAAGCAGTCAAGGACTTTTCAGCTTCTCATACTGCCCCGCCAACGAGAAGGCGGTGGGCACCCAAGAAGCTGGGAGGGGACACAGCCAGGACAGCTGACGCAAACTGGCCACAGGGATATTCCATACCATATGACATCATGTTCTGTGTATAACTGAGGGAGTTAGCTGGGAGGCAGTGCAGCTCGGGAACTAGCTGAGCATTGGCTCCGGGTGGTGAGCAATTGTGCTGTGCATCACTTGTTTTGTATATTCTTTTTAAATTATTAATAATAATAATTATCTTTTCTGTCCTATTAAACTGTCTTTATCTCAACCCACAAGTTTTACCTTTTTCTTTTTGATTCTCTCCCCCATCCCACTGTGTGGAGGAAGGGAGCGAGTGAACGGCTGTGTGGTTGTTTTAGCTGCCTGCTGGGTTAAACCACGACACCCAGGTTTTTGCATAGGCAGTTTCAAACTTTCAATGAAACAAGAACAAATTAGGCTGATCTATATTTAGATTCACTGTTAGGGTAATGTGGGTTTTCTTGAACTTCCTCTCATTAGAAAGAGCTTTAGTAAGCAGCCCAGAGCTTTTTAACAAATTTATTCAGTAAAGACACCATCTAAGTCAGTAGATCTACAAAGGGTTACATTTGGCTCCCATGTGCTGGACAGAATTCCTAGCCAAGGTATGGAGATACTCATAGAAAAATGAATTCTTCCCATGGCTTGACGTGCTTTTAGATTTGACCTTGAAGCCAAGTCTCATGATGTTTGCTTCTTCGTCCTGTTCTTGCCAAATGCTGCTTGCTCGGCCTTGGTGAGTCTGCAGCCGACCTTCTTATAGCGGTCGACAGAGCTCTTGGTCACATTTGATGCCCCTCTCTCAAAGGATACCAAGGACTGGGAATTTTCTTTCTGCTATGGCTCTGGCTACAGCATCCAGATTGATTGGACAGGAGAAACTCATAACATAGTCAAGCCAAGAAACTCTGCCTGTATTTTTGCCCTAGTATAGCTGTCTGTATTAAAAAGGATGTCATGTGCATTTATGATTGAACCATGTATTTATCCCTCGTATAGATGCATAGTTATTTCTCTTCTTCCCAAATCATGTGGCTTCTTGATATAGACAGAGCTATTGCCCTCCTCATTGGGAAGGATTTGGACAAAGCTTGCATTTTTAAGAACTAGTGGAATAGGTGATAATGAAAGTATTCTGAAAATAAGACTGCTTGTGTAATGTGTGTGTGCTATACAGAATTTATGCTTCACGTGGTCAGATGCAGCACGGCATCCAAATGCCTTCTGTACAGTATCATGTCTCTGAGTGGATATCCGAAACCGTGTATGGTACAAGACTATGGAAAATTTCATTTGTCTTCATTTACACTACCCATTGCACGAAGGTCTTTGCTAAATTAGCTGTACCAAAGTACCGACAGCCAGGCAGGAATGGGGCTGCAGTGCGGTAGGTGTTGCACGGAGAACCAGCGAGAAGCGACCACCACCAAAACCCATTCCAGTCACTAGACCTGTAATGGGACTTCAGTACACACTTTTTTTAGATGGGTTATTCTTTAAGAATGATTTAAGATGTGGGTCTGGAAACATGTTAGCTGTTCAATACTCCCTTTGATATTTAGCTTTAGCTTTCTGTATGGCTTTAGCCAAATAATTTTACTATCTTATCTCAGTGAGCATATCTGTACAAGGAGAATTAGTAATCTCTGAATTTCAAAGGAGTGTTGTAAGAATTAATTGCTTACTGTTTCTGCTGAATGCTTTGGAAAAAGAAAGAAGCTGTATAAGTATTACTATTGTTTCCAGAGCTTTTTTTTTTTTTTTTTTGGTGAATTTTCTCAGAAACACAGTATTTTTACGCTAGGAATATTTATTTTAGGGGCTTTTTTTTTATTAAACATGCATTTAGGTTGCCTATATAAAACAATATATAATATGAACTATATTAGTAAATTACTCAAAGTATTACAGACAAAAGACTGAATTCAAAAACTCTCTTGCTATCTTATAGTCCCCTGAAATGCCTCATTACTTAGTGATACTTAATCAAATCTAATCTGCAGTAAATCTGTCTGTGTCATTAAAATTCTGCTAGGCATTGCTTTCACGTTATTTCTAGGGAGTCTGAAGTAGAAAAGATTGTGGATTTTTTTTTTTTTAAATGTGCTATACTGAGGAAAGGAAAAATAATTCGATGGGCTTGTTTCACAGAAATACAGCATTAAAAATAAGTCTGTCTAGTAGAACTAGGATAAGGTATTGCTGACTGTTTCGCATATAACTTCTGCTTGGCACTAGATTTTTTTTTTGGCCATTTTCCACTTTGATCTGTCTTGAAGTTCTTTTACATTTTTGATGAAATGGGTTTTATTTTTTCATGTTTATCTGTACCACGCAAAACCAAATGACAGTTGGTTTGGACACACTGTACTGAGTTCAGTGAACCCAGTGGAGCTGCACCAAGGATGACAGCTGCCCAAGTTGTTCAACCTTTCTGTGTGGAGCACAACACGTGACATCACACTACACTGAGGTTTTCCTTGGAACCCCAGCTTCCGGAGTCATGTGAACATGCCAGAATCGCAGCTGTATGGTGAGGATTATTTTTAAAGCACAGGAAGTAAAAAAATAGACCAACTACACATAGTGAATCAAAGTGCAGTTGCACAGAATACTCTTCTATATTTATTACTGGTTTTAAAATATTAAGATGAAAGATCTGGGTGATGGGTTTGGGGGGTTTTTTTAGACCATACGTGATGAAACTGGCAACAGGAAACATCTAACTCTTCAGTAAATGTTGATCCTCTTAACGAGAGTATGCCTCACTTTTCTAAGCAGTTGTTATAAGCAACTCACCTGAGTCGTAATGTAGATGAGGCTGGAGACTGGGCTGAGGGGAGAACTTCTCAGCTGTGAGAACCTTCTGTCCTCTTTGCTGGAGCAGACAAGCACAGGCCTCTCAAGATGAAACTGGGCAATGCTGTGTGTCAGGACACCAAAGATGTTCTTGAGATGACCGTCAGGAGTTGCTTTCCTGACCATACAGAAAGTACTTGGTAGCGCTAGTCCATTTGACTTGCTGCTTCGTGTTCAGCTAGTGATTTATAGGGGACAACTGTGGTACACACTGCTGTCTTTTTCACAAGACAGGTAATAGATTTTGCTTCAGATCCCCATTGTATGGACTTTACTCTGCTTCTAAGCTCCCCTTTTCTCTTCATTGTAAAGGTTTCAGTGCCAAAGCAAGATACGAAGTTAAACAAGTGCCGTGTGTTCCTTCCAGAGGTCGATAGTTTTAGGACAGTAAAATCACAGAAATCAGTATATTCTGTCAGCTTTCTGCTTTAAGCCTTTTTATACGTACCTGTTTTCATTTAAATTAGAGTCCAACACCAAATCCATTTCATCACTGATTCCCCCCCCTGAGTTTGGGGACTCCCACACCCAAATTTCCAACAACCCAAGTGGATTTTCTTTTTTTTTTTTTTTTCCTTCTTTTTCTTTTTTTTTCCGGCAGCAAGTTTTTCCATTTTTATTGTGAATGTTAATTTCCTGTATGTTTCCTTGGGTTTACTTCGCAGGGTCAAGTGGAATGGGTAAGGAAAGGGCAGTTTGCTGGAGAGATGAGAGTGTCAGGATGGTGTCATACCCAATGTGGAAAGGTTTTTGGAGAGGAAAAAGGTGAAGGAATCCCGAGAGACAGTGGGATCAGGAGGAAAATTTCAGAGGGACAAACGCCACAGATCAGAGGACGTGCAAGGTGCTGAGGAGCTGCCTGTTCCCGCTGTGGGTCTGTGCACCTCCATTAGCACCTCCTCCAGCAAGATTCTGGTCTTTGGCTGGCTCTTGGATACATTTTGGCAGCATCAGTAATACCACTGATCGTAGGGAGAATGATAAGCAAGAGCTGTGTTGTGCAGGGACTTGAATGCAGAGACAAGGCTGCTAGGAGCAGTATGTATTTGGTGTGCAGAACGGGGGATGGGACATCCTGGGAAAAGAGAATGGACAATTACATGCAGTAATCTGTAAAGTCAGTGAATCGGTAAATATGAAACTGGCTACCTCATTAAACAACTTAAATAGAAAACAATTAATAAGCAAAACTGTGATCATGGAAGAAATATTATAAGGAATTTGTGAAAGAAGTTGAAGGTCAACTAGAAATAGTCTATCAACGGAAGCAAACGTCGTCCTGGAGGGGGCAAGGGGAACCTAAGGAGTACGCCTTCACATGTGGACAGAAGGGCATGACAGCATCCACCACAGCAGCAGATCCTTTTATTTGGGCTCACATCCTAACACTACGCCTGGCCACACTGATGGACATCCAACCCATAGCTGCAGGAGTCTGTCATTACAGTCAGATGTGCCACAGCAATGAATCCAGATGCTCCTTAAGTTTGGGCAGGGAGGAGGAAGAAATGGCTTGGGTTAAATTTTAAACACAAACTACATGGTTGATCCCACCATGACAAAGGCCAAGAGGTCTCTGTGCTATGCTTGCATTTATAAACAACTCCAAGCTAATTTTATTGTGTCCTGCATGATAAAGACTTTCCAGAGCATTATGATGGAGCTGGTCTAACCCGAAACCTCCAAGTATTTTTATCAGATTGCTTTGGACTTTATGATAACCTGAAATGTTCACATAATTGTGAACAACTTTGAACCTAGGAGAAGGCTTGTATGGGACTTGAATTTGAATTAAAAAGTTTCAACTAATTGTGTCCTATTGAAACTTCTGACCCCCCAAATCTGATAAACTCACATTCAAAGATATCCTCTTCTCCCCGGTAGCCATTCCTTTATTGGGGATGTGTTGCAGCCTGTTTGCATGCTTATTTTCTACTTCATGTACTAAGGGGCTGCTTTCTAACTTAGGTGAGGTTTACACTATGACATAACTGAGTTTTTCTGTGACAGCAAGCCCTGGGTGAGTGCAGACTGAGAGAGTTACAAGCTGCTAATTGCACAAAGATAGTGGTTCCTTATCATCATTTGGTTTTATTTCTCTCCCCATCCCATAAGATTTCCAGATCAAAACCCCGAAGAGCCTTAGCAGGGTTTGAATCCTCTTAATTGTGCTGGTGCTGCCACGTGACTGCCTGGCTGAGTAATTCCCTGCAGAAGGAGACAAACTGCATGTTAAAAAGCTCAACAAATAGTGTTTAAAACACGAACGTGTGGCAGTAGTATACGATACCCACGCCACTTTGCCTGAAATCTCTCTACTAGTGTCACAGCCACCTGGAGACTTGATTTATGGTAGCTAGCTTAGTGATCTGAGGGGAAAACCATGGGTGGGGAGGGAAGGCTAGCTGGACCTTTGGCTTGTTTCCTTTCCCCGTTGACATCCCTCTGTCTCCAAAAGCGGTTTCATCTATCATTTATCAGAACAAATGGTTCCTCAGAGGTCTCGGTGAGGAGGTAGGAATCCCTGCCTCATGGAGGTAAGGAGCAGTCGCCTTCCCCACTGCCTGGGAGCCTAAATCCATTCTTGCTGTTCTGTAAGAAAGAAGGAGAAAGAGAGAGCAGCTGGCATAAAATATGCAGGGATCTGCTAAAGACCTTCTTCATTTATGGGTAATACATGGGAGGGGGGAAAGGGCAGATAAACCCCGATTGTTCCCATTTTACAAAAAGCCTCGCACTGTTTTCAGGACAGTTAATTGCATTGATTGTTCTGACCTCTGTATCTTCCTTTCATATGGGAGCTGGCCATTGAATTGCAACTTGTTTTTCGGCTGGCTGAAGGCGGAGGAGAAGGGGCTGTCTGGCACGGCGAGGCTGGATGGGTGTGTGTCGAGCGTGTGCGTTTTCAGAGCACAACACTTAGGAAGGCTGGTGCTCAGTTGCCGAAAGCACAGCTGTTGCAGAGCGAGGGAGGGAGCCTGGCAGCAGCCTTGTAATCTCTATCAGGTAGGCAATTGCACAAAACGTATGCTTATTCCTGCCTGATTTTATTTCTCAAAGTGGCGGTATTATTAGCGGGTAGCATTTGGGTTCACAAAGTCCCCTTTTCTGCTCGTGGCAGTCAGACAGGGTTGATGAGAGCAGCTGGGTGTGTTTGCCCAGAAGCTGGTATGTATGAATGAGGAGATCAATAGCTGTGCTAAAAATCACTGAGCCATCTGGGATCTGCAGATAGAGGATTGACTTGCAATTGAGATCTGCAGTAACTGCTGAATGACAGCACATGCGATGGAGGTGGCGGTGTAGAAAGTTATCTAGAAGACCTGAAATGGCCTAGTGGCACTTTTCTCAGCCCTTGGTTGCAAAGCAGCTTAGGAAAGGGTGAGAAAATGCTGAGGTAGGGGGAAATGATGTTCTGCTGCTGATTTTTTTTTTTTTTAACCCTGTTGTTGACATGTGATTTTGAACATACTGCAAGATGACAGAAAATGCAGCTGTATTTTCCCGGTACCTGGTGGCTACCAAACCCAGTCTCTTTACATCTGCATGCAAACTGGGCAAGTGTGTATCCAGGGGGCAGAAGAGGAGAACACAGACGGAGAGAGGAGAAAAGGCTCGTTTAGAAGGCGGCAGAGGATGCACTTGGAAATGAAGTTTAGATTTTGAGTCAGTTTTATGCTTATTCTGTGCTGTGTGATTATGCAGAACTGTCAGGCTGCAAAGAGGAGCTAGGGACAAACCCAGGTCTGAGGCTGGAAAGAAAAAAATGCCAAAACAATCTTCTACTGTATGTGAAGAAGGTGGTGTGTTCGTAACAGAGACTGGCCATCTCTGTAGGACCTTTCAGCATGGATATTAAGTATGGAATCAGTCTGCCGTTCTTTCTCAGTGTTAAGCAGTGATATTTGCCTGGTTTACTTCACATAAAGAAACTGAAAGTGTGCTGTGGGTTTCTGGTCAAACTGTTCGTGGCCAGGAATGGAGAGAGGGCTGGTTGCTGTCATAGGATGCCGTGGTTGTAGACCTGTGTAGCAGTCAGGTAAATAGATTCGTGATTGTGATATGGAGCAAAATGGGTATTCTGGTCTATGTACTTCTCTGCTGTCTTTCATCATGGACAAAAACAGATGTGGAAACTCAACCATCCATAGCCACGCTGGATATCCAAGTAGGAAAATAGTTAACATTTGAAGCCTAGAAAGACTAAGCAACTTAGCCAATGTTGAAGAAGAAGTTAGGAAAAGAACTTGAAATGCAAACCAACTTCTCCAGTGTTTTATCCACTAACCCATTCCAGTAAAGCAAAATAACAGCTTTTCTCTTTTAATTGTTTCTTTTTTTCCTGGCAGGGCATGACCCTGACCTTATGTTAGGTTGGATAGTTGCTTCTGTTCTATCCTAGCCTCTAGTTTTAAGAGGTGGTTCTAGTATTTATTTTGCAAAGTTGCTGTGTGTAAACCTACATCACAGAGGAGAAGATTTTGGTGGTGGGTGATGTTATCTTGGAACTACATATAAGCTAGTTTGTAAATAAATGTGGGAACACAAAATAAAATGTGGTACATGATTGTTAGTCCTCCCTAACAGTGGTATTGCTAACCGTGCTGCATGTTCGGAGTTTTGTCAGTGTTAACAATATTTGCCAAATCTTTTCCCTGAATTTATTTCTCAGTGGAGATATTCACAGTAAAAAGGCTTCAGGTAAAACTTTGCTAAGTAGAAGGCATCCTTCATAACTGTAGTTGTCACTGCATCACACAACAGATGTACTGGTGGTGTGATCTAAATCTACTGCCTCTACACTTATTGCACTGGTGTTCATGAGAAGCAGAGCTGGACCTCTGTAAAGCTCATCTCTCTTATTGAGACTGCAACCCTGGTTCTTCTGCTCCCAAAATATAAACCATAGTGAGTTGAAACAGAGAAGCAGCTGGTCCTGTCTTTTGTTTTGTCTTCTTGGGGTGCAGCTACTGGAGAACATATCTTCTCCTGTGACCTAGACCACTGAATGGCATCACTCTGCAGGGTAATCTCCCTAGGTAGACACTTAAGGTTATATTCATCACTTGTGTAATGCCATTGTTCAGTGAAATTACAGGGGGCATCTGTGCAGTCAAATATGTTCACAGCTATCAAGGAAGCTCACTAGATAGTCCTATAGGTAGCTACCAGCATATCACTGTAGTATCTTTCAAAGATATTGAAGAAGAAAAAAATATAAATTGACTATCTCCTTAGAAAATCCTTCTCCATGCTCCCCACTCCCAGGAGATCAGGAGGTGAATGATCTGAAACTTCTTTCAGCAAAGTCACGCTTACTTCCATACATTACCTCTACTGAAGGCAGTAAGAGTTAGGAGTAGATAGCTAGGAAAGCACAGACCTGTTGATTTTCGTAAGGGGTAGTCAGTGTAACTGAAGATTAGACTGTTAATCTCTGAAGGAGCCATCATGCTTTATTGGATAAATGATCTGCAAATGAGAACTTTTCCAAGAAAACTTGGATGTGATACATGAGAAAAGCAAAGAATGCTCCAACACAATCTTTCGTATGTTGATTAGAAGAATAATTCTGGCACAATGGAGAAGTTAGGATCTGATAAATCAGACTGAGAAACAAACTAGAATTTACTCGGTTTTGCCTTGATCTTCAAGCAATAGACTGCGGTAGGTATGTGAGTAAAGTCTAGATTCCTCAAACTTTTTAATCCTACTGTTATCAGACAGAGGACCAGAAGGTGTCTTCAGCGTTTTTAACAGCCTGTCAAGCTGGTAAAGGAGCAAATGTGCCTGTTAGAAAGTGTGTGGTTTAGTATTAACCTGAGAGGGGGAAAAAAAAACCCAACAACAAACAAAAAACCCCAAACCAAAACAGAAAAATCTATGCAGGGTTGTATTTATGAAGTAGAATGAGTAGAGGAATTGCAGAATCCACTTACAGGTGAAACACAGAGCAAACTGTAGCTGTGACTCTGACCAGCATTGCAGTATTTCTGCCTCTGAGTAATTCTTGCTTCATGCAGTCTTGGTCTGATAGAGCTACGTAAATGTCTGTGAGAAATGGCAAAATGTATCTGGTTTTCTCCAGAAAAAACCTCCGTTTGCAGGAAGAGAGGGCATTTTTTGAGACATGAGTGTTGTTAAATAGTTGTTTCCCCTCCCTCATGACAGATGCAAAGAACAAGAAAGATGAACGGAAGCCTAGACTATGGAATAAGTAATATTCTTGCCTGAAAATAATTTTTGTCACACTTTGAGTTGTTTCAGAACAGTGAAATAGGGAAAAAAAGTCCCATGTGATTGCTCAGACTTTACTCAGTACCAGAACAAATTGGAGCATTACTCTCAATTTTTCATGCTGTCTTTCTAAACCTAGTTTTTTAGGGATCTTCAGCTTGAGTTAAGCAACTTTTCCCCAAATTATTTTCCAACATACCAAAATTCAGTATTGAGTAAACCAACACTACTTAGCATCACAGAATAATTTAGGTCAGAAGGGATGTCAGGATGTCAGGTCACTCAGTTTAATGGTTAAATGTTAAAATGGTGCTCCATTCTGTAGCAATTCAGCGTAAAAGTAGGCAAGACTTAAATCTTTGGAAAATTTAGATTGTGTGTCTTTAAAGCTGTAGAAGAGATTTGGGAGATTCCCTGTGAAGAGGGACTTTATACAAAAGCTTTGGGGTTTTTTCTTTTTAACTTATACAGTGAGAAGCTCAGTTTTGTAGAGCACTGCAAGGCCAGGCGTTCCTACAGAAATGATGTATTTTCCAAAATACTCCACCTTTTCCGGGTATAATGGCAGGCTGGGCTGCACGCCGTGCTTTCCATGGTGTGTTTTCCCCTCAGGCACTCAAGTCTGACTGTTCAAGTGTGAATCCAACCCAGAACATTTTGAAGCACGGAGCATTTGTCTTTTTCATTTTGATAGTTTATATACATTCAGAAATGTATTGGGAAAACGCTTAAAAACCAAAGAGCAAAACCCCTTCAATGTCCCGCTGGAAACTGATGATCAGGAGAAACCCTCAGAGTCTGCATGGATTTGACATCAAGTCAGAGCCTTTCCAGGAATGAAAGGGATCCGCTTTTGGAGTCAGCACAATTACACAGGGGATGAATCTGTCTCCCCCTGTACCTTTCCCATCTTTTGCTTAATGCAGGGCAATGAACTAAAACTTGAAACTTGCAGAGCACCGTTCCCTCTAATAGAAATATCTGCAGATTAATCAGGCTACGGTACTTAACATTAAATCTTGCTTATTATAATTGACTGTTATGTCATGCTAATGAGATTTATTTCAGTTTTACTGCCTGCATGAAGCTGATCCAGACAGCCAAGAGTTTTGGTAATATTTTATGCTTAACTGCACCTTACTGGCTTTTCTTTTTTTTCTGTGTTTTTTGTTTGTTTTGGTTTGGTTTTGGGTGTTGGGTTGGGTTTTTTTGAGAGAGAGGAGGTACATGGGAAACAGTAGATGACTTCTCTGTTGAATATTTTATCTGTATCTGAAACAAGTGAATAGGAAGGAAAGGTGTGTGTTTAAGCATATCAGGCTTCTGAGGCGTCTTATTTTTAATTAACAAAACCCAAACAGCACCTGAAAGTAGTGTTGGATCTTTGTTAAATATCCAAAATAAAAAATGAGTGAGAATAAGGATCGGGAGTGAAGGGGGGAAGGATCATATTTTTAGGGAAGAAAATAAAGCAGCAATGGCTTTTCTCCTTTCATTTCAGCTACCATAAGCAGTTATACAGAGTGGAATGAAAAGATCCAAGTGATGTAACTAGCCAAATGTACTTTCTCTATTTCCCAAAGGCCAAGCTAATCTACTCACTGGAGACCTGACCCAGATGAGAGTTACATCTCCTGGGGAAAACTTCAGGTCTTGAAATGAGTATTGAAGGAAGGTTGGTGGGATCATTAGCATTGAGAGGCCAGTCCACTCTCTGCTGCTGCGCCCAAGCCATGACCACCCATACTTTAAATATACTTGTTTTGCTCTAGTTTTCTGTGGACATAACATAACTGCTCACCCCACAGCGAGAAAATGAGCCAGGGAGATTTCATCTGTACAGACACGTTTGTGCTTAGGATGAGCATAGTTCTTTCAGGGGACTGACAGGCTTAGCATACAGGTGACATTTATTACTCCTATTTTTAAGACAGATCTCAAGTGAGAGTAAATGATTTAGCCGTGTTGAACTTGATAGACTTATGCTATCTTACACTAGCAGTGTATTAAGCTAATTAGTATGGTGTTCTGCATATTTATCTCAGTGCAAAAGAAGCTTTGTCCCATTCGCAAGCCACGGAGATGCGGTAGCTCCAAGGCCTAAGCATGTAGTCATGAGCAGCAGGGGTGACTAACCTCTGCTTAAGAAACCTCCTTTAGGCCTGAGGTGGTGGTTTTCCCCCTTCTGCCAAAACAATAGGCCATCTGCAGACATAAATAAGTGCTGGTGTCCTTATCCTTATTTACAGATGCCTTGAATAGCAGAAGCAATGAGAGGCGTTCAGTCCGGATGCCATGGTGTTGAATGGTGATTTGTTGGGGTTTTCAATTTAAAAAAAAAAAAAGAAGAAATTAAGAAAATGAACCCACCACCACTAATCTAGAGTGGGCCCTGGAGAACTGGCAGGCTAAGGAAGGTGAGGAGAAGCCATCTGACAAAAATCAAACCGGCAGTGGCAGCAGTTCTGGGGACCGAACAGAGACATTTCTTGCAGGGACCAAACCAATTTGAAGGAGCCATGGTTGAATCTGTGCTAACCTTTGTTGTAGGCACCCAAAGTACTTGCCAAGTCCACAGACTGACCCCGACTGCCCTAAGTGATGGACTGCAAACCAGGGGCAGCAAATTCACGCTCGGATGTGGCAGAGGCTGTGCTGTATGCCAGACTCTTTCCTTGTTAGATCAGGATTGTGTCTGTCCCTTGTGTAGGTTGCCCAGGAACTTGTTCTGTAGGAGACGTGATTAACTGGCAATCAGCCCTGCATGTGTTCATCTTTTTACTTCTGATGCATAACTTTTCAGGAGAACAGTGTTGTGGGGTTTTTTTTTTACAGCCATTAAAACTGACCTGTTGTTTTCAAGTCTTTGAGATGTCTGAGTCATTTTGGAGTGGTTTTGACCTGTTTTGTATCTGAGCTCTCTTGCTTACAAGCTGCTTTTCCCTGAAGAAGTGCTGTTATAATTGCTGCACTTGCAACCCTGCTTCTGTCGCTTATGTGACTCTGTGTCTCCAGGAGTCACGCTCTGCTGAAACAGAGCTGTTTCTCTGCTGTCTGGTTGTAAAGTCCATGGTGTCGTTTCAGAAACTGTATTTAAAGATGGAATTAAAATTGGTGTGGGCTTAGGCTTACTTTTTCCAAACGATTGGGGTTTGTTTGTTTGCTGACGTGGCCAGCAGGACACATCTTAAAGGGCACTGCCTTTTAGCAATTCTCACCCTTTGCTTTTGAAAATCTTTAGTGCACTTCAAGCTAGACCCCTATAGTCACTAGTCGTATTTGAAAACTTGGACCTTCAGATTGACCTTTTTTATTTGTTTTCTTTTTTAAATCATCTTTCTTTGATACCTCAAGGGAGAGGCAAAGTAATCACAATCTGATGACATTCCATTAGGGAAACAAAATCCTTTTTGAAGTCTCTATGCAGTTTTACAGGGAAACTTTCACTGTGTCAAAACCTCAGAGATTAAATGTGCTAAGACAGTGAAAAACATGAAAAACATTTCAAGAAATGGAACAAAGTATTAAGTTTGTGCTGTGAATTGGTTTGCGATATACTTTCTTCTCCTTAAAAGAGATGAAAATGGTCTGGAATGGAGTATTGCATCAGTAGACAAAAGGTGTGTGTCTGTTTCTGAGGCCAACTTTCTGCGTTATGTGAATGTCCATCTTTGCATAAGAACATAGCTATGGGGCCTTCCTTGTGCTCCCAGCAGCTGTAGGGTGGAGAAGAATAACTCATTACAACTGAAGGTGGACACCGAAACGGTAAGCTTAGGGGAGTGCGATATCAAGTTCAGGGGAGCGGGATATCGAGTTCTGCGCTGAGTTTGGTGCTAACAGATGGCAGGGGTGTAGTGAGCGCGGCTGGTGCTCGGAGTGTTTGAAGGGAGAGGACAGGTTGCTGCTGGTTTGCTTTCATCTCATTCCCCCGAGCAGGTAGTGGTATAGCTGACAGCCATCTCCAAAGAACAGTAATAACATGACATTACTCAGCCTTGTTTAGGGCTAGGGAGGGAGAAATGCTGTGTTTCTAACTTTGCTAATACATGCCTGTTCTTTTTCATATGCCAGCTTGTCTTTTTTTGAGAGACTGAGAGAATGAATATACATTCTCTGAGCAACGTGCTTGCCATTTGGGATGCCAAAATGGGGCACTTACCTGCATCTGAATGGGGTGGCTGCTCCCTCGGTGAAGGCCTTTGCTCCAACCAGCCTGGAAATGGAGAGTCCAGAACGCATGGACGCTGTTGCATTTTTATCAAAGCAGCAGTGGTTTTCTGACAGCTGTAGGCTGACCTTCTGTGTGCATCCCAGCAACGCAGATTTCTGCCTCTTGTAATGAAATGCCCAGTTGCCAGAGGAAGAAGGAACTGGGCACCAGTTGAAACTCCACAGGAATATTTTCATTGGCTTTACTGGGCAGGATCTAGAAGTCTACAATCATTGCTTGAAACTGAAATTGCATTCTGGCAAAGTGTAATTGAATGCAGACCCGAGCGCTCTTGAGATGATAATGACCCACAAAGGCTCGAGTTACTAGATTATGATGCCAGCTCTTATGGTAGGCGTCAATTTATCAATTGTCTTGATATAAATGAGTATCTCATACCATGCTAAAATTGTGCTTCTGCAGCAAATCAAAGCTAAACAGTAGAATTCATGTATAGATACATAAATTGTAGCTATGCTTAGCAGTGCTCCTCTCCATTTTTCCAAGTTTCACATGGACAGTGAAGTCATTAATCTTTGCTAGTAAGAAGCTTTAAATGAAGAGACAAAAAAGCTAAGGAAAGGATCAATAATCCAGTGTTCAAAGTGAAAAGTAGTTACTGACAGTAGTCATGTCTTATTTTGAGCCACTTCAAAATGTGTTAGTTGGAGTAAGATAGTGGTGGATGGCAGTTGTGTTGCTAGATTGCATCTGCTGTACCGCAGAGCGTGCTGTTTGGCTGGTTAGGTGAAGAGATGCACTTTGAGACTGATAAGGGCTCCAGGTCTCTTTTTGTGAGCAAAGTGTGTACCCACAAAGGGGAAAGAGGCATTCTGCAGCGCGGAGCCTGCTCCGGGGGGGCTCTGCAGCCACCAGCACTGCGGGGAGGAGTGCTGCAGGGAAGTCGTGCAGGAGTCGGGCGTACGCTGCTTACCCTGGTATTGTTTCTGCTTGTCTTTTAAACGAAAGTACTGCTTTACAGTTTCTAATGTCCCCCACTACATAATGCATCCCCCGTGAAATGTAATGGAAAGTTACTGCTGTAATTAACTCACTGATTGTTTAAAACAATTGCTAATTGTACCTGGCTGGAAAGCTGGGAGGATCTCAGTGTCACTAATGTGACTGGATAATTATAGATTTTTCTTTTCATATTTTTTTTCTGTAAAACATGTTTTCTTTGCAGGAGCTTTTATTTCTGGCCAGCTAACTTTCAGTTCCCGTGAATGGCAGATGCAGGCTAGCAATCAGCCCTGGGGCAGCAAATGGGATGAAGATATTTCAGACCTCAATAACTCTGCTCCCTTGGGGACACTCTAGGCAAAGAATGTATTCATTTTTCTATGTAATGCATGAAGGCTACTACAAAGCTGTGAAAAACAAAGGTCTGTGAGATAGCAAAAAAGTCTGTATACCACTGGCAGCATCATCTTTGGGAGGCTGCTTCTCAGTGCTGGAATATGGTTCGGTTGTTCTTTTTTAGAAAAGGAAAGAAAGAAAGAAAACAAATATCCTGGAAAGCCACCTCTGAGATGCTGCTTCTGCATCTTGGCATAAGAGCTTGTACACAGCCTGCCACAACCTACGAACATTCGGTATTTCTTTTCAATAGGCAGTGCAGTTGCTAGCCATTACCACAAATCCCAGGGAAGCTGGCAAATGTCAGCTCTTTCATCTTCTGCTTCTCACAGCCAGTTAACGGTATGTCTGCGTGGCACGACGTATTAGCATGGTACTTCTTCCAGATAATATGTTATGCTTCATGCATCCCTGTGCAGCAATGCATTGCTCTCTGTGGATATGTCTCTTAAAGCAAATGCAGGTCCTAGGCCTTGGAGTAATAGCAACTTGCAGCCACTTCTTGCAAAGATATTGGGAGACTTTTTAAGTGACTGTGTCCACAAGGACTGACAGGAGCCACCACAAAAAGCATGCTGCTGTCTTCTGATATCTATCTTGCAGCTCTATCTCGGACTCTTTCTGAGTCTTTACTATAGTGACTAGCCCTTGTATCTTTTCTAAGGCTTCCAGGACATATTATGGTGCAATGAAATTCAATATTCAAATTCAACCATATGAAATTCAATAAGGGCAAGTGTAGGATCCTGCACCTAGGGAAGAACAACCCCAGGTACCAGTACAGCTTAGGGGTTGACCTGCTGGGAAGCAGCACTGCGGAGAAGGACCTGGGAGTCCTGGTGGACAACAAGCTCTCCATGAGCCAGCAGTGTGCCCTCGTGGCCAAGAAGGCCAATGGTATCCTGGGGGGCATTAAGAAGAGTGTGGCCAGCAGGTCGAGGGAGCTTATCCTCGCCCTCTACTCTGCCTTGGTGAGGCCACATCTGGAATATTGTGTCCAGTTCTGGGCTCCCCAGTACAAGAAAGACAGGGAACTACTGGAGAGAGTCCAGTGGAGGGCTACACAGATGATGAGGGTACTGGAGCATGTCGCATAGGAGGCAAGGCTGAGAGAGCTGGGTCTGTTTAGCCTGGAGAAGAGAAGACTGAGAGGGGATCTTTTCAATGCTTGTAAGTATCTAAAGGGTGGATGTCTAGAGGAAGGGGGCTAGGCTCTTCTCAATGGTGCCCAGTGCCGGGACAAGGGGCAACGGGCACAAACTGGAACACAGGAAGTTCCATCTGAACAGGAGGAAAACCGTCTTCACTGTGAGGGTGACTGAGCACTGGAGCAGGCTGCCCAGAGAGGTTGTGGAGTCTCCTTCTCTGGAGATATTCAAAAACCCGCCTGGACGCAACCCTGTGCAACCTGCTCTAAGTGATCCTGCTATAGCAGGGGGGTTGGACTAGATGATCCCTAGAGGTCCCCTCCAACCCCTACCGATCTGTGTGAAGTGATGGCAGCCCGCGCAGCCTTTGTCTTGCTGCTGCTTCTAATCGTTGTCTTCTGGAGGCCCTGTGTGACCCTCCCTAATCAACTGCTTAGTCTTGGTCTGCCTTCACCCCAGGCAGAATTTATCTTTCTTGAACCCGAGGAATGAGAAATGCCCGTAGTGGTCCAGGCGAGTTCTCACCAGGGCTTTGCACCATGCTTGCCTTTCCTACACAAATATCTTGCCTGACACACAAGAAGGTCTTTGCCTGTGTGACCTTGGTGGCTCATGGTCACCCTGTCATCTGCTCGTGCTGCCTCCAGGAACATTTGCCTACTCCCATGTTTCCAAACTGGAGCAGAAAGTCGTGGCGCTCCACCTGACGTTGTGTTCCCTGACTGTGCAGTGCAGTTCTTCGCGCGTGGCTTCTTGATGTCGGGGCTCTCTCTCTCTACTGTCAGAGCTTCAGCTGATTTGATTCAATTCGATTTGGTTCTCTTCTCCCTCTCTCCTTCTTTCCCTACCAGTCCGTGCTGAGGAGGAAATCTCGCATGACATTTCTTCCCAGCCCTGCCCTAGCAGAAGGGATGCAATGGGTAATCATGTCCCATCCTACCCATTTGGCTCTGTCACTTTCTGGGAAGGAGGCAGGTACCTTCTGATGGGGGGTGAGAGCTGGGCATCGTCTCGAGATCATGCGACCACCTGAATAAAGCTGCAAAAAGCATGTCTGAACTGCGGTTGCTGAGAGTCTTCCGTGGTCACCCAGTGTAGCTGGGTTTCCACCGGATGGCAGACCCCCACTAGAGCCTCTGACGCTAGCGAGGCTCAAAGATCAAGCCCTCAGTCAGAGGCAGGAAGTGCTCCACAAGTAAATGGCTGCAAATCTTTGTGAGGTGACCGAGACCTCTTCATTTCCCCGTGGATTTGTTGGGTTTGTTTCTCCTTGGACTCCTTTTGAGAAACGCCAGAGCGGTTTCCCTCGGAAAAACATGCTGCACCAAAAGAGCCAGAGAACAAGAGTACTCCATCAGAGCCGAGGTCCATCTGGCCCTTGCTCTGTCTCCAAAGCGGCCAACCGTGTCTAAAGGAGAGCAGATGAGCAGCGCAGCTCTGCTTCTGCCAGGGGCCTGGGGGTGCTCATAGGCCTCAATGGCTGGGACCGGCCTCCCCTGGGACCCCCACCCAGACCGTCTCCTGCCAAGGGCCCAGGGGATGGGGTGTCTCAGCTCAGCCTGGGGCCTTCAGGCCCTGCCTCAGCCATGTGGTAGGTGTGCCCGTCTCTGACCCTCTCTCCTGCTCCTGGATGGGCCTGGGATGTGCACTTCAAGAGTTGCTCTCCTGGGTGGACCCCTCAGACCTAGGGCAGAGCTCGTCAGGCTCAACTCGATGCATAACAGAGCATAACCAGTCTAGTCTAGCCTAGTCTAGTCTAGTCAATTGCTGGCGCTCACCAGGAGTCGAAAACCACCGAGACTCTTATTTGCCAGGGGGGTTTCCGCTCCAAAACCATTTTCAAGGACACAAATCAGAAAGGTTACAAGTGGAAACCGGATTTTATTTTCTCTTGGTTTAGGTGATTGTACGGGATTTGCCTGAATCCCGTCCAGGGCCGAGGCTCACAGGCATTAACACAACGCGCCATGTGTAGCCAGCAGCAGGCCGATGCCTTCTTCAGTTTAGCTTGAAAAAACAGCCCTTGCAGCCTGGCAAAGGCAAGTCACAGAGCTGCAGAAAGTAGCAGCAGGAATACAGGCCAAGCGGGCCCTGTTTCCTCAACAGTGAGAACTTGAAGCGCGAGGATCATGACCAACCACACACAAAAGTGGAGGAAGAAGAAGAAGAATAGGAAGATGATGTCGACAATGACGGTGATGACGAAGACAAGGTGTGTGGGACCATGGGCTGTCTTCCACAGTATGACGCCTGTCGATGAGAAGCATCCTCTTTGCCCTGTCAAACTTGCTGCGCTGTCCTTCTTGGCCAGCGATGCAGGAAAAGCGCTCTCGTGCCTGCCCCGCGCTTGTTTTGCGTGCAGGGAGAGCTGAAAAGTGGCAGCTCCCGGTGGTGCAGCAAGCCCGGAGCCCTTCCAAGCACCGGCTGTTCTGCACAGGCAAGAAGCCCTGGGGAAACGGAGCCAAGGGAAGAGCAGAGCTCGCTCCTGCTGCAAACTGGCCCGGGGAAAGAGAGCCCCAGGGAGCCAGGGCACAAGTAGCGCCTTGGAGGCACAAGAGCAGCCAGCAAGAACCTCCCTGACATGGCCCCGAGGAACCCTGACAAGGGGCTGTGCTCGATGCGACAGAGGACAAGACGCAACCCGTGGGGGCCACCCTGGCTGGGGGCCCGCCCTGGGAGTCTAGCAAGCTTCCTCCCCCCGGATGCGGGGCACGAGTGCCCCCTTCGTGGAGCATGAGCAGCAGGCACCTGGCCAAAAGGGCCCAAAGGAGCCCTGGCAAAGCAAAGGGCCGTGCTCAGCGCTGCGGAGGAAGGCAAAAAACCCCCCGGCGATGCTTGCTAGCCCACCGTGGGGGAAAAAAAGCCTCCTCCCCCCAGCTGCAGGGCACGAGGGGCCATCTTCGCGGTGCATGAGCAGCAGCAGGCAGTGACCTAGCCAAAAGGGACCAGAGGAGCCCTGCCCTGACAAGTGGTCATGCTCAATGCTGCAGAGGAAGGCAAAAAACCCCCGGGGCCCAGTGCCAATCTGCCCCGGGGGAAAATTCCTTCCTGACCCCAGCCAGCGCTGGCGATCGGCTATTCCCTGAGCATGTGAGCAAGACCGGACTCCTCCTCCTCCTCCTCCCACCGGCTGGTCACGCCTCCCAGGACCTAGATGCCCAAGCCCTATGCTCCCTCAAGCTGGAGCCATCTCAGGGGCTTCCCAGAGTGGCCAAATGCCCCCGGCCTGATCGACCGACCCATCAGGGGCAAGAATCCTTCCCGTGTCCCATGCCTGGCAGGACACCACTGCCTGCTCCAAAGCACTGGCACCCCTGGCAACATCTCTGCACCCCATTGCTTACGGCTGCTGCCACTGGCTCCCCGCAGGGGATGAGGACGGCGAGCTCTGCAGCGCTCCTCCAGAAGGCATTCCCTTGCTCCGGCCACTGCTCTCCAGCTGAAAAGGCCCGATGGCCTCGGGCACCTCCGGGTGTTGCTGGTTCTTCTCATGTCCGGCAGCCTGGTCCAGCCTCCGGTCGGTCTTCCTCCCTCAACTCCCTCCCTCCAAGGACTTCCGCTGGCTCCTCAAGGACTTCCTCTCGCGTGTCTGCGGGCTGCCCCCCGGGCCGGCTCTGTCCCGATGACAGGAGGATGCCCCCTTTTATCCTCCCCGGGGCATTGTGACTGCTGCCTTGCCGGGTGGCGGCACTGTGACATAGGGGTGGCGGGGCCCCACCCGCCCCGTGCTCGGCCCCGCCAACGGCCCCCCCCCCCCCCCGCCCAGCATCCTTTGGAGGAAGGAAGGAAGGAAGGAAGGCCTTTGGGGTGCTGGCCCCGAGGATGTGCCTGTGCCCAGGAGGCTCTCCCTGCCCTTGCTGGCCGTGCGCTGGGCACAGCTGCTGGGCGTCCCTCTCAAGTCAGCTCTACCTTCGGGCTCTCTCTGGAAAGAAGGGCATGGCTGCCATGGGCATTCGTCTGGTTTTGGGGGTGCCAGAGGGGAAACACAGGCTTCGCTTCCTTCTCCATCACCTCTGCAGAGACGTAGGGAGCGTGCATGGTTTCCTCACCATTCCCTAGCAAGGCACCAAGGCACATTTGCTGCTGCTCCTCCTCCTCTGCTGATGGTGAGGTCTTCCTCTTGGCATGAAGGGCTGAACTGGTTGGTGTTCTTGACCGTCTGTTTCCTTGCACTTCAAGAGCTCTCGTCCTCCTCTGGCCTTCGCCCTTGATATCTTTCTTGAACCATATGCATGAATTTCATAACCGTATGGAATTGAATAAGGGCAAATGTAGGATCCTGCACCTAGGGAAGAACAACCCCAGGTACCAGTACAGCTTAGGGGTTGACCTGCTGGGAAGCAGCACTGCGGAGAAGGACCTGGGAGTCCTGGTGGACAACAAGCTCTCCATGAGCCAGCAGTGTGCCCTCGTGGCCAAGAAGGCCAATGGTATCCTGGGGGGCATTAAGAAGAGTGTGGCCAGCAGGTCGAGGGAGCTTATCCTCGCCCTCTACTCTGCCTTGGTGAGGCCACATCTGGAATATTGTGTCCAGTTCTGGGCTCCCCAGTACAAGACAGACAGGGAACTACTGGAGAGAGTCCAGTGGAGGGCTACACAGATGATGAGGGTACTGGAACATCTCACGTAGGAGGAAAGGCTGAGAGAGCTGGGTCTGTTTAGCCTGGAGAAGAGAAGACTGAGAGGGGATCTTTTCAATGCTTATAAGTATCTAAAGGGTGGATGTCTAGAGGAAGGGGGCTAGGCTCTTCTCAATGGTGCCCAGTGCCGGGACAAGGGGCAACGGGCACAAACTGGAACACAGGAAGTTCCATCTGAACAGGAGGAAAACCGTCTTCACTGTGAGGGTGACCGAGCACTGGAGCAGGCTGCCCAGAGAGGTTGTGGAGTCTCCTTCTCTGGAGATACTCGAAAACCCGCCTGGACGCAACCCTGTGCAACCTGCTCTAAGTGATCCTGCTATAGCAGGGGGGTTGGACTAGATGATCCCTAGAGGTCCCTTCCAACCCCTACCAATCTGTGAATTATAAATAGTAATATTTTCTTCGGGAGCTCTGTGTTTGTTTACGTAGTTTAGCTACACTTTAGGTATTGGTGTATCTTGAGAGATTTTTACCATTGCAGTGATGCCCTAATAATAATCACTGTAATGGGCTCATGCTACTTAAGGACTGAATTCGGCTGTCCTGAGTAATACACTTTCCTCAACCTGCATCCATAAAATAATACTAATGTCTAAAGCAAGACATATAGGAGGCCTTCTTTACGTGATATAAACCTCAAGGGAATCAAGCATTGTCTTTGAATTGAACTTCCCATAGTGTTGCCGGAGAGGCTGCAAGTGTTTTGGGGTTGGTTTTTTTTTTTCTTTTTCTTTGAAAATTACATCTGTAGTCATGGTATCATTTGCCTCATACTGAGCAATGCAGAAGACACTATACAGCAATATTTGCATGTATTTGCATCCAGCTTAACATGTCAGGGGAGTTTAATTCCACATTAATCTGGGCATTAACTTTATAGTAGTTATTTCATAGCTTTATGGGGGAAGAGCTGACACAGATTCAGTAGGATGTTTTTCCCATGTGACAAGGCCAAAGTGAAATTTCAGTGTACACAGGAGGAGAGTTATCAAGCAGAAATCAGTCTGGGACATCTGTTTTAGGAAAGGCCTCAAAGTATTGTGGTAAAGGAACACATTCTTGAGGAATGAAGTGTGCCTGGCTTGTTTGTTTGCTTTTCAGGGCAAATGGACTCACGTCGTAGCCTCAGAGCCATTGACATTCTCAAACCTTGAGGCTGAGAACGCAGCGGCATACAGGGCCTATTGGGCACAGGACAAATGTTCTTTCGCTGTGTTTTTTTCATGAGAGGAAGGGGCCGAGGGTTTGCTTGTATTATATCTTACAGCCAGAATTTGGTAGTATTAGGTTTTTGCCAAGAAAGTGTATTCTCCAAAGATGCCCAGTTTGACTTAGTTGAATGCATCTAAAAGACAAAATCTGTTGAATGCTTATTTAAATAATTCTCTACCAGCTTAGTGGGTTGGAAATACTCCTCCCATTTCCATTGCAATTCTGGTATCAGTGACTCCCTTTAAAAAGCCTAAGAAGCAATGAAGATTCATTTCCTTAGCCTAGATCTGAATCTAGCCTTAAATATTGTCTTTCAATCCAGCTCTGAGTAGAAAAAAAGGAGAGGAAAGTATAAATAAATTCTAAAACTTATTGGCCATATACTAACATTTAAATTCTGTATTTTGATCAAAAAATCAGTGCTAGTGGCCAGAAATTAAGATTTTAATGCTCTGCTCTGAGAAACTACCTTGAGTAGAATGAGAGAAAAAAAAAAATTTTTTTCTCCTGTAGTGCAGGAGATGGTTTTGCAAAATGTCATTGATCAGAACTGTAATTAAATGCCATCTTAAAGAAATGAAGAGAAGCTCAGCATAGATTTAGTTTTTAAAGAAAGCTGGATTTACAGTGCTCCAGATGTTTTGCTTAGAATAAGCTTCATTGACCTGGAATATGAAAGTGTGCCAATGTACTCACTGGAGCATTGTTAATGCCTCTGGTTGGGTTTGTTTCAGGATCTTTGGTTTGAATTTCACTGTATTTCATTTTGTGAGCACAGTGATCTACAGAGAGTGTTTAATCTACAGAGATTAAAATTATAAAGGTATACCAAGCATCCAAACACAAAGCTTTGCATTGTGACTTTTCCCTGTTGTTTTGGTTTTAACTAAGTCATCCCAAGTGTGTAGAACCATTGTTTCCTAAAAACCTATTTTTGCAAGGCTTGCATCATCAAAAATCTTTATTAGGACAACTGCTTGAAGAATGTTTTCACATTTTTAAAAGGCCTGTGTCTTATCTGACCTGTCATCCAGGCACATTTTGTAGCCAAAGATCAGAAGGCGATGCCTGAAACAATTGAAAAATTACCAGGAAAACTCTGTAATCATCATTAAAATGATAGTTAAACAATATTTTGTTTGTGTTCACCCTACATACTTTTTTTACTACCCATCTTCCCAACCAGTAGACAATTGGAAGTTACTCATTTACAGGATGTTGGCAAACAGCTTTAGACCCTTAGGACTGAAAGATATTGATATTACAGTGTCTCTCATCTCAAACTGTGCTGTGCTTCTTGTCAAGAGAGGCAAATGAGTCAGGCTTGAAGAACCTCCTGTGTCTACTGACACATAGAAGAACCACCCTAAACTTTACAAGTATCTATCATGCACAAGCAAGGTGTATTTCTGAGTTGCTTCTGTGAAGCAGTTGAGCTCTGTGTTCTAGATCTGAATGACCACACTTCAAAACTTGTGAACAAAAATAAAGGTCTTTGACATTGTCCTTCACCCTCAGGACCCTCAGGACCATGAATCTTCCTTGCTATTTTCCCAAAAGCTAGCATTCTCTTGGTAATTGTTTGTCCCTGGATGATATGTCATCTCGTAAAACCTAGCATCGCCAGCTCTGAAACTGGACATCTGTAAGCCTTTGGATATCCTGAGGCTATGTATAGAAATCTTGATGTTTGTAGAGGAAGGGTCCTGATGTCATCATTACTGTGCAGCAAAAATGCTGTGTTACATGCTCAGAGTCAAATGTGTCAGGAGACAGAATGTAAAGATAATAGATTTATTCAATCCATGGGCTTTAAAAAATGGAACAAAACATCAGAAAGGTAAGGTACAGAATGCAGGAGTGTATGTGAGAGTAAAGAAATTCCTTGACTGCTCTGGCATCTCAGCTAGCTCCTAATTTTTTCTCCTGAATCAAGCTGCAATCCTTCCCCCTTCCTTTGTTGTGCAACATGCCTGCTTCTCTCTGTTCCCCTGAGAGGATAGGGAGAAGCAGCAGAAAGTACTGAAGGAAAAGAGATCACCTTCTCCTGTGCTATCCAAAGCTAGACTCCCTTTGTCTCTCCCTACAAAACTGTGCTGCTTTCTTTCTAGCCTTGGGGACGTTTCCTTCCACCTCCTCCCTCAGATGCTTTGATTAATATTATTTGGTTGTACCTGAATTAGTCCATTCCTGCTGTGGCGACATTCACAAGTCCTGAGGACCTACTCCTAAACTCCATGCTTCAAACTTCTTATTATAATTGTAACTATTTTAACTTTGGGAGAGTTGTCAAAATAAAAAAATCTGATTGTATGGACTGTGCAGCCTAGAATGGAGAACTTAAGACTGGCTAACCTCTCCCCCATTCCCCTCCACACTGTTGGTTTTGTGGTAGTCATTCTAGGGACCCAAGGAAACCCATGTTTAAAAAGTTCACAAAGTCCAGTTATTCAGCGTGATTATACTGCTGCAAATGCTTAATGCGGTCCCGTTGCATAGACCTGAAGTGGAATGCGCAGCAGAGTAACATTGCTTAGTAGTGTGCCAGATGAAGCACTATGGTGTGTGGTATTTTAAATCCGTGCTAGGCTGGTGGCAATGACAATAGACTGCATCAGTATAACCACCCTGACAGGTCAGGTCAGTGTCTGTTGTCCTTGTTCTATTTCTTTTCTTTCTCCACGCTCAACGTATTTTCCTAGCTTCCTCTTGTCCAACTTTCCTACCTCTTTTTGGCCCCTTAACTAAGTCTCCATTCTCCACTACTGCTAACCTCTTCTCATGTACTTCATTTACTATTCCCAAAATGTAAAAAACTGGAGGATTCATAATTCTGAGTCATTGAAAATTTCTGGTAAGGAGCTGAACTACAAGTTGTGACTTGCAAATCCCAGTGCTTCTCTGACGCTAACCCAGTAGAAGAGGCAGTTGTCCATTGTGCAAAGTTAATGTTGTTTATAGCTCTCGCTAGCGAGCCAGAAGCTGACGCCATTCCTTGGTACTAACTAACACGCCTTCTCTTTCTCACTGAGGGAATTCGTGAGAGCAGAAGCAGACTCTTGAAAGATGCTGATGAACATGGTGGCCAGTAAAAGGGCACCTTCTGTTCTTTGCTTCTTTATATAGCCTGCAGTTGTGCCCAACATGCACTGTGCAATTTCTGCATGCCCAGGCAGGAAGAACTGGCTTGTAATTGAACGTAGATTCAAATAGAGCTCTGGCACATACTTTCTGTAAGGCATTGGACAAGCCATGCCGTCATTCTGTCATATTTAAATGATACTTTTACAGTTGTATCTAGTTGAATCCTAACCTTTTCAAGGCTGGGCTGTTTGAACAGTACCTTGTATAAAGCACCTCCTCATGCAAGTTGAGGTGCTTATTACAGATAATTACTTATGAATAAGCCTTTGTCCCAAAGAGCTTACAAGAGACCAAGCTCATTCCACACAGCCTGATGAAATAAATCAGATGGCATTCACATTCAGTTGGTACTGACTTGACCTGAATTCAACCTGTCTGATATAAAGATGAAAATCCTTCCGTATCATTATAAAACCCCTTCAACCATTCATCATCTCTAATTGCTAACTTCGTTATCCCCTAGCTAAGCAGCAAGCCAACTATTCATAATAGCTTTATAATAAGCTGCTTCGTTCTGTACAACCCACGTTCTTTGTTTTGTCACCTTCTTTGCTTTTAAGTCCTGCTTTGGTCAGAAGAACACGAGAAAGAGCAAAGCAAACAGTTGATCCCCATTACTGGTCCCCGCGCTTCCTCTCGGAGGCCAGATTGGCCTCATAAAATTCCTGCTCCTCTCCCACATGCAACCACAGCTAATGCCCTTATTGTCAGGGGCTGGAAGCCTTTCCATTTGCCCCTCTGTGTGTTTCTGTGTGGACATCAAGAGAGTGGTGCCTCAGATAGATAGGCAAAGAAACCCTTTGTGATACTTGTTGTGTTTCCCAGGATACTTGTCCTCTGGCAACCAGAGTGCGGAAGAGACGCTCCTTCAGTTAGAGGCAGTTAGGAGGTGATGAAGGAACCTCTATTGGGAAAGATTACAAGGCATAATTGCAAAATATGCATAGTTCAGGATTTCGCAAAGTGGCTAGAAAAATGGCAAAATATAGCCAGGGGGAAAAAAAGAACCAAAAAAACAGTGCCTTAATATGAAAAGTTTATTTGCAGCTGATAGTACGTGAGATCTCTCAAAAAGGGAAGCTGAAGTTCCCTTGAGGAAGAAAGCCAAAAGGCTTCCCTGGAGTAAAATGAAAAGCTGTATATATTTCCATGTGTGCAACTCACCAGCTTCTTACCAAAGGGCTGTAGCATGGTCACATCCCACTTAAATATCTCATCTGAGTGGTCGAAAGCTGTTACCCTGACAAGAAAGTGTGGTCACTTTGTAGTTGCAGAGGGCAGAAATAAAACTCACAAACCCCAGTGAGCTAGTCTTTGGCCCTAGACTGCCTTTAGTTGTTAGCAGAAAGATGTACAAGTCAGAGGAAGATATTATTGATTGAATGTTTTAGAATCATAGAATAATTCAGTTTGGATGGGATCTCCAGAGCTCAAAGCAGGTCTGTTTAGATCGGATTGCTTGAGGACTTATTCATTCCAGCTTTGAAAACCAACAGAGATGGAGATTTTACAACCTCTCTAGGCAACTTGGTCTTTTGTTTGGTTGTAAGTAATTAGTAGTCTCACCTTTAAGCCCTAACCTGTTGTGGGGAGGGGAAAAATATCATTTTATGAAGACACATCTGCTTCAGTGCAAGCATCACAAAAGAATGCAAACTATGTTCTCTCCTGAATCTTCTCTCAGTGTGGCTTTTAAATACTGCTTATGAACAATAAGTTCTTCGATGGTGATGTAAGGAACATAGATGTGTTTCACCTCTTAGTATATGTTTTGTTGAAAGATGTCCAGTCATAAACCATAAAGCGATTGAAGGCTTCCATCTGCTATTGGCCTCATGATGCACTTTAGAGCCTTACCAAAGTGTTGAAGCACCAAAGTCTTTAAGCTGGCATGCTTTAAGCTCAGAGGATTACTGCACTAAAGAAAACTTGAAGATCCTTAGGACAAAAAGTCTGTTGAAATGTCAGAGTGCATTGGATACTGCAGTCCTGAGCTCTGCTGGGCCCCCTTTGAATTTCTGCAATACAAAGTAATAAAAAAGATCTGCAGTGGGGTTTACCACTATTTTGCTGCATTTCCTCCACTGTGAATGAATTGCACATTGTACTGCAGACTTGCTACTTCAGCCATCGGTCACATGTTCTTTGGTTCAAACCTTTGGTAAAAGCAAAATCTGGCTTTTTGTGCTACCTCCACCTTTGTCCTCTGGAGACTCTTAGCTTTTGGCAGATAGGCATTGTGGATCGTGCAGGTGGAGCAGTTGGATCCATAAAACCTCGAAAGGTAACAAACGTTAAGAGTAAGTTCTTACTTCTTATGAATAATTTATACACATGATGGCTAAGATATCAGAAAGTATTATAGGTATGTAGTTATACAGTATGACAATGCATCATGGAGAAAGCTGAATTAGATTTTAGCTGTTAATATTTTCTTCTTTTATAAAAGGCCCTGAAAAATTACTAAAATCCAGTCTGGATCTTGAGGCTTTATAATTATCTAGTGGGCAGATGTTAAAGAGCTCAGCAAATTTCACATTAAAATATGTTCCAGGATTTCAGCAAAAACTGATTATACAGCTATTTCTTCAGATCCTTTAGCACACTGCAGCTTCTTTTGTTGACTGCTATTCAGTGTTTTAAAGAAGCAAACAATTCTTCATATGGCCTTTTGTCAGCAAGATCTGTTGATGGCACTTGTATTGTTTGTTGGTGTTGTAGAGACTAGCCTGGTTTTGTCAAACTCTGGGGACGGAAGGGGAACGATGACATAGGACTGATGTGAAGCCAAACTTTTTCTGTGTGCTTTGTGCTTCATACCAGTCCAGAGTGAAAGTACAAGCAGCAACTAAGAGATAGGAGTCTGACGATGAAAAATGACTGGGCTGTAGTAAAGATAATAGGGGCTAAAAGGAGGAGAGGAAGAATCCTTTTTTGCTGCTTTTCTGTGGAGAAAGTGAAAGGCTCCTCGTGCAGATTTCTGTGCTGTTCAGAGGAGCCTGTGTTTATGCTGAAGGAGGAAAAGACTGAAAAAGATGGTCATTATATTGTCAGGAGCTTCTTGTTTCATTTCAGTACTGCGAGTCTCTAGCTCACTGGGAGATATGTATAGAAACTGCATGCTTTTCCTAGGGATTTGTGTTGCCTTTTTTCTCTAATTTGAGAAAAATGTGAGTGCTTATTGAAGTGAGGAGATTGGCAGTGTGTGCTGCTGTCAGGCCCAGTGGAGGCAGATGCTTATGAAAGCTTCCCCCTAACAGCTTTGCCAGCGTACGTACCTTAATCGTCCTTTGCAGCTGCCCTGGTGCTCCTGGTTCCTGCACTGTTCATGTGTAATTACAAAGTGCTTATCAGCAGTGGGGAAGCCTCTGAAGATTGGGAGGGTCTGTCAGTTCAAAGGCACCCTGAAAGTTTGAATGTCTGTTTACAGCTCTCCTAATCTTCTCTCTTTTCCTCCTCCTTCCCTTTATCTGCTTTCTCTTCCTACTGAATGTTACTTCCCTTCACCTGATGTTCCCTCCTGAATCTCTGCCTGCCTGCTCATTTAGACCTTGCAAACATTTAGCTTGCTCCTTCAGCTTAGCCTCTCATCCTCCATCTGAGCTTAGTCAGGGTTTGACTTGACTGGACTTGCCGCCTGGTTTTCCCCACGTCCACCTTCCAAAGTTTTTACATTTTATGACTTTCTCAGATTGCCTCAAACACAACAGCACAGGAAGCCCCAGAAACCTTAGCGAGTCATTAAACTGAAATGAAAACTCGTTAGTCCTGTGGCTCTGACCCTGTGGCTTACAAAAGACATGGCAAGTTCTGGGCCATTGGCCTGGAAAGTTTGGCTAAGAGTGTAAAACCATGTTCCTGCAAATAAGCTCTTTGGGGCTAAGTCTGCAAAACTTACTCTTCTTCATTTGCCTTTTTTTTGTGTGTGAAAGTGTTCCCTAAACGAGTGTGCTTCATGCAGAGTCATATCTCTGACCTCAAGTAAACTGCTCTGAACTACAAGCAACAGACTTAATATGAGTCATTTATAAAGGCAAAAAAATCCAGTCATCCCCATTGTGTGCTGATCGTAACTTTGTCCACTGTAGGCTGGTGATCTCAGTAGCCAGTAGAGAGTTTCTGAGGAAATAACTATCCATTTCATTGCTCTGAAATAAATCTTTTGGTCTGTCCAGCAATTTCAAGCCATGCTCTTACTTATTTCGGATGTATTACTTCAGCAAAGATTCCTGTAGTCAGATCCTTTCCCATAATTTCAGCTTGAGAAGCAATAATAAAAGTAAGGATTATCAGCAGGAAATGTTAGTCTGTGTGTATTCTTAGGGAAGCTATGCTACTTGATATCATCAGGAATTAATTTGATTAGTCATGTAGACAGAAGTGCGGGGGCAATTTGTGCTGAGAGCAATGCTTGTGCAAGCTGATTGACTTCATTGCAATTGCCTGTGATGGAAAGTTCAGTTTGACCTATTTTCTTAAATTTTCCTTAAAGCCAGATGACTCAGACCTTTCTGGAGACAGGGCAGACAGAGCACTGTCTATGGCTCAGTCCTTGACTGCCTGTGACAGGGAATGGAAAGTCTTAGACCTCTGGGATTTCGTGATATTCACATCTATCCCACACACTGTAAAAGGGATAGAGTTTTAGGATATCCCAAGTGGCAGATCTAGAAAGAATGAGTTTTTCTTCTGGTGTCTCAAGTTGATCACCCAAGGTTTTAAGGCACTAGCAATTACAAGCAGATTTTCTTCTCAGCAATGTTTCTTTTATTCCCATCTCAAGACATGTGCAATTCTTGAGAAAATAGCAAGAAAACCATAGTGGCGTCCTGAAAGATGATGGCCATGACCTGCTTCACTGAGCTTTCTTTGCATGCAAGAGTCTCCAGAAAAAGGCTGTTCCAAGTCATCGGTTTGTCACACACAGAAAACTTGATCTGCTCCACAGAGTTTCAAGTTTCTCCAATGCATGTTGCAAATTCGGGGCTTCTGCTGTGGTTTCCATGTTATTTTAAGTCAAACATTTGATTTTGTTTTCTTGTTACGAAACAGTTGCAATGCACATCTCTGGAACCCTCCACCTGCCGCCTTTGCTTTGCTTTTCAGATGTGTAGTTTTACTTGGAGCCAACAAAACCACAAGGGCCTAGTTTCTATATCCATAGGAAGAGGTATAAAACTAACCCATGGTATGGGAGCAGTTATGCCTGTTTGCCGTCAGAGGTGGCTCGTACTCGTCTTTATTTACTCCAGGGCCTTGGACTGCTCCTCTGGACCTTCTCCTTCCCTTTTTCATGACTTAGGAGCATTTCTGACAAGAATAAGTCACATTCAGTTTTTCCCCCAGGGGCTTGCTAGACACACAGGCATGCACACAGACACACTCTGCCTTCTCCCCTCACTGAGATTTTTTTAGCATGCTGTGGGGGACCATAACCGTGTGAGGAATTATAGATGCAGCCAGATACCTGACTGTGGGTTTGGTTTTGTGTTGAGGGGGGTTTTTAATATTTTTCTGCACCTGTATATAAGACAGCTCTGGTTTTGGTGGGAGGAAAGCAGACGGTACAGAGCTGTTTATGCGCAGAAAGAAAAAGATATCTGGGAGGTGGTGGGGTGTGAAAATCCACAACGTGTATCAGACCTTACTCTTTCAATGTCAAGCAGGGAGTAACTAGCCAGGAAGCTGCTACATGTTGTGAGTCTCCAAGTCACCAGTGCTATTGTGTTTTGGTATATGTTATGATGTGCAGAACTTGATTCGGGTTCCTCCTTGATTTCAGTTTCATAATTGCACCAGGGCTTTTGGAACTGCTTTTTGTTAACTTCAAGGTTGCAACTATACCTAAACCGAGGGTGCAGGAGTGCTACTGAGGCTAAATGCATGCCTCTGCCCTAGCCTGTGTCTGTTATGAAGATAAAACTAATGTAGGCTTCCATTCCTCTGGAAAGCCAGTTAGGCAGGATCTGCAAAGCGCTCCAAACAGATCACTAAAACCCCAGGGCATGGCACATCTGAATTAAATTAAAAAATTCAGAGTGGATTTCCTAAGATGGGAGCTAATGACCTTGTTAGAACTGTAGTGGCTAGTGGCTCTGGTGCTAGGACTTGCAGTGACTTTGCTAGAGCTAAAACTTCACCTATAATTTCAGCATAAAGATTGTCTCTTCCTCTGAGCATCATCTAATGCTAATGGTTGCTTGTTCAGCTGTTTTACAAATCCGGAGTCCACATTGGTTCATTGCTGGTGTTTACCCTTAGCTTCATCAGGCCTTTGTGTATTAATTACACATATATGTTTGGGCATTCAAATGGCAACTCAGAAACTTTCTGTCTGTCCTTCTGGATGACATCTTCCTTTTTATCCTTAGAAGTCCTTTACCATCAGCAGTTCATCACACTTCCAGCAAACAAGTGTTTCTAAGCTTATGTGTTTTTTGTGTGTAACCTTTTCTGTTCATTTTTATCACACCATATGGTATCACATTGAAATAAAGCAGGGCTTCTCCTAAATAAGGAGAGAACTCCATCATGGGAAAGCGTGTGCATGGGATGTGGAGAGCCCTGCAAGTAGAGCAAGAATGAGCCATGTGATGCTTCAGCAGCATTGCTGAATGTAGGAAGACCCAGAAAAGGCATTTTCTTTCCTTTCTTCAGCCTTCAGTTTGCATTTGTGTGGCAGTCATCACCTGGCTCTCTTGGGCTCGTGACTGCGAGGAGTAGCTGGGATTGTTGCTTAAGAATGTGTTTATAGCTGCAGAACTAAAAAGGTCATATTCTATTTTGGCCTGCAGGAGTCTCAGGCTGATTCTCCCTCCTCCTTGCCCTCCCAGTTTTGCTGATGTGCCATGCAGTAAGCAGAAATACACAGAAATACTGTCAGCCTAGCACCCTGGAGCCCCTGCCGTGGACCAGAGTCCTGATGCACTAATTGCCTGGCAAACAGAAAATACTTGGGTATCCAGGTTTGAGTTGTGGTTTGCAAGTAGAAGGATTCTCCACCTGGCAACAAACTCCTTTGGCAAATGTCGGTGATCCTGAGGTGGCTTTTGGGGCATTTTTTGGCAGTGAACAGAAGATGCTGCCGAAGGGGGTACTGTGTTAGTGGCTGATTCCTCTGTCGTAGTCAGTGGATCAATCGTATGTATTTTCCTCCTCACTCCAAGTTGATCAGTTTGTTTCAGTATGTGTAATACAGCATCAATGTATGCATTAATCACCAGAGCAGCTGGTAATTAGTTAATTTATCTTTTATCTCTTTTTTTATTCTCACTGGGATTCATAATACAGTGGGCAGAGGAAATAGGAAGAAAAGGAAAATATTTAGAAAAAATTGCCAAGTACAGGGGCATCCCTGCAGAAACATCACTGCCTAAATAGACTGTATAACAAATGAATCATGGTGTTTTGGGTAGAAAGACTAAACTGCTGGGAAGTGATGCTGTCTTGTTAGACTTGCGTTTGTCTAGAATTTTTACCCGGACAGGGCCATTCTGTTAGCCACAGCTTCTTCAGGGAAACACTACAGCTCTCCAAGACAACCTTTGTATTGAAGAAACGTGGCTGAGAGGCTTCCACATGATTTCTGATGTCCACCTGTTTGTGCTGGAAGCAGGAGGGAACCTGTCCTGCCCGCACAGAAACCTCCGTGTTGTTCAGCCGAGGGGCTTAGGGCAGACTTTAGGGGTGTCCTGTATGGCACTGCACGTTTGCACAGCGCCACAGCTCAGAGAAAGAAGAGGAAATAATCTTTTCTGTGGTGTGGAGGATGCAGCCAAAAGCTCACCTGCTTTGTTCCAGCATCACTTTTTGCTTTCACAAGAGACTGTTTGAGGGCACAGTGTCCCAAAAAGACTCTCAGCCAGGTGATCTGTGACAGGGGGAGTCATGGTCTGGGGAAAAAAATGGAAAGACAGGATGGAGCCTCAAAGATTTTGATGCAGATATGAATCCATATCTCGGTAGTCATCTGTTTAAAGGGGATGCTGCTTTCTTCTCTTCTTTATGGACTATGGAAGTGGCACTCTCCTTAACGGCAAAGGCTGCAGGGTGGCAGAGGGTGGAACCTGAAGGTACAAATGGTTTCCCAAGCTTATACAAGAAGCAAATGTGGGCTGGGAATAAGATGCAAGTTTGTTCATTCACTGTCAAATAGCCAACTGTCTGACATCCTCTTCATTGATTTTGTTGTCCACTGTGCAACAAAATTATGCCAAGGTTTGTAGCCACGTATTGAGGCAGTGAAAGAGTTGTTATGCTTTTTTTTTTTTTTTTACTTACCTTTAAAAACAAGGCAAAGCAAGTCCTTTTCTGCAAGAATACTGTAGTACGTTTGTTTTACATTATTTGTTCTGGAACTGATTAGCAGCGGCAGCTTTCACCATAATTACACAGATCATAATTAAACATATTTTTGTTTTATGAGCTGTGGCAAATTCAGATTCTCTATAAGGCGGCTCTTAGGAATGAAGGCAATTTGCATGTTATAGCGAAGTCCATGTTACAAGAGACATACTAGCAGATGGCTTCAGGGCTTGTTTGCATTCAAAATACAGAGCACCTGCAAGCAAAAATGCGCTGGTCTTTCTCCATGATAAATTGGGGTTCTTATCCACATGGAATCAGTGTTACCCACTGGACCAGTTATTTAATTCCCAAATGTCCTCAAACATGTCAGAGCAGCTGGGCTTCCACAGTCTCCTGGGATCTGCTTGCAAAAACTCTGTCCGTTCCCATAATTTTTGTTGGTTCTTTCGTAGTACGGAGTACACGTGAAGCTGGAGGGAGTCACTAAAGAGCTTCTGACCTGACCTGACCTGTAAGAATAGTTACACAGATGGATAGTCTCCTTCCAGCCTCTGTCTGAGAAAAGGGTTACTCCTGTCCCTCTCTGAAAGTTGTTTGGGGTTGGGAGATAATAACAGAGCCACTAAAAATGCAGGGTTTTGGATACCAACTCTATTTTCAGATCTGAGTTGAATTTCACAGTTTTAGAATAAAAAGAGGTGGAAGAAGAGGGATAAATACCGTTGAAACAAAATCCAGTGAAACAAAAAAGCTTAAGTTTGGAATGAGTGAACTGTTTGGACTAAGCCTGATGGAACATGTTTTTCCTGTTTCCCCTCTCATTTTTCTATAAATAGTAGATCTCTGTATTTGAACAGTCTGTGTAAGTGTTCCCTCTCTGTCATATACAAACACCTTCAGAGCACCTTGAAATATGGTTTCATAAAATTTGTCCAAAAAACAGAAACATCAACATCACTGTTCTTTAGCCAAGGAGCTGAGATATCAAGACGTTGTAAGTAATTTATCCAAGGTCAGAGAAGGAGACTGCAAGAGACTGATGACCTGACCCAATTTTTCATGTCCAAAGTCCTACCTGATTCCTGAACTACGAGACCACTTGCCTTATAAGATGAGCTCTGCTGAATATATCACTCTAGTTTCCTTTCCTAAAACACCCCAATACTGCCCTGAGACACCAGATACGATATTCCAGTTTTGAGCTCACCCTGCATTTCCCAAATAATGATGTCACTCATATTTCCCAAATTCAGGAAAGTTCACATTTTAACGTGCTTTGCTTTCCTGACCCATTTCTGTAATGCAGCAGCGCCGAGTACCAGTGACAGCCAGCCATGAACTCTAAGCAAGTTCAGAAGGTGAATTATGGTCATGTCTTCCACTTACCTAATTATTTTTTGAATCACAACCGAACTGAAGGTGTTCTCAAAGGCAATGAATAAGTTAGAAGGAAATCTGCTGTGAGTGTCTGAACTGCCGTGTGACTGCTGGGGGATCAAACTCTTCTCAGCTTTTGCTTTCCGAATGTGTAAGGTAGCAAACAGTGTCTCAGCTTCAAGCATTCAAAGGGATGGCTTTTCAGTGCATTAACTCGTAAGTACATGAGACGCCCATTTGGGGAATTCACCTGCTTGTTCCCGAGTAACTCTGCATTCCCTGTTCTCCTACCGCTTATGTGAAATGGGTGAGAATTTTAGATGAGCCACACATGCAAAATCAAGTCCTTTGGGGCAATACTTAACCTGAGGTGACCGACTGTTCAACATAAACCTATATACATAGCCCAGTGTGCAGGATGCTTTGCATGGCTTAGTGAGTGGCACAATTCTGCTGAGAGCATGCTTCAGCCCGTGTTTCCGTGAGATTTGATAGCACCTAGTCCGATTTGTGAACGCTGCTGAGAAAAGTAGAGCCTTGCAATTTTTGTCGTATGTGACATCTCAAGGTTTCAACTCCTGGGAGCGCCAGGTGAGAAGTCAGACCTGCATCAGAATGACGCAGAACAAGTAGGTCAGCAGTTTCATTGCGTGCATCTTCTGTGTGTCTGTGCGTGTGTGTGTGTGTGTGCATTTGAGAAAATGGAAAACCATGGCACTGAGTCCGTAAGTTTCTGCTCTGTCTTTCTTTAGGCAAAAGTCTCACTGGCTGTTTCATGTGCAGTTGAGGAGAATCAGGGTTATTTTGGCCTCTTGTTGCAGTAAAGCATGTGGCAACAATATGTGGAAGTGGTAAGGAATTGCAGAACGAGTGGATTTCTTCTAACAGCAAGCAAGGGCTTTGGCTAAAAATAAGGAGAATGGTGTTATTCTTTGCCATGTTTCGTCTGCCCCAATTGCACTCTCTCTGCTTAGTGCCTGCCAAACTGATAGCTTGCTGAAGATTTAAAGGAGCAACACTCACTTTCCTATAATAGCTATCAGAAGAGCTGAGGTTATCAGCTCTTCTTCAGGCTTTCCTTCCCAAAGCCTGCAAGAAGCAGGCGTCCTCACCCCTGCTCCCCCCTTTCTCTGTGTCACAGGCACTGTCCTGAACTGCTGCTTCGGCAGGTTGGGCAGCTTGGGCTGTTTACTGTGCCGTGAAAGCAGACGGCACATTTTGGGGGCAGCTGGGCAGCAAGGGATTGACAGAGCGTCTGGCCACAAATTATAATCCCCTTCAGGCTGGGGGAGCTTTGCAACCGTGCTGCCCGGGCTGCAGGCACCCGGGGATGATAGGGCTGCTCTCCGCAGCAGCTGCATTTTGGGCAGGAGGCGAGGGAGACAAAGAAGGGGATATTCATCCCCTAGATAAGCAGTTGAAATTAATTCAGTCTGCGTTTCTCCGGGAGCCTCTGGGCAGCCTTAGCCTAGGAGGAGCGGTCCCACTGCTGGGGGGGCTTGGGCTGAAGTCACCAGTGCCACTGTCGATGGCTGTCCTTGTGAGCCCCGAACAGGCCAGGACGGGCACCTCCTCTGCCTTTTAAAAGAAGGAAACGGGGAGAAAAAACAAGAATGAAAAGCACGAGGGGTTTGCAGGAGGAGAGTTGGTTTTCCTGGGGCACCTGAAGCAGAAGGGCCCTGCACCCCCAGAGCAGAAGCCGCCTGTGGAGGTGTGGGAGGAGAGAAGGGGGGCAGCCCACCGCCAGCCTGCTGGTGGACTGTCCTTTGCGTGTAAAATACTAATTGTGACGGGACAGGCTGCCATGCCGCCCGAGCGTGAGGGTGAGGTTGCCACATTCACCGGGCTAGCAGATCGCAGCATGTCTGGCCAGGGCACCGTGGTGCTGGCAGTGCTGGCGGCTGTGCCCACCATCCCAGAGGGCTGCGGCCTGACACGGGGCTTCCGCGGGTGTGGGGGGCTTCCAGAATAGGGGGGAGTCTTGGGAGAAGAGGAGGGTGCGGGAGGGGAAAGCAAAGGGAGGCTCTGTGCTCCTGGCATGCGTGCAGCCGGCAAGGTAGCCAAAACTGTACTGAGCTCCCCTTTGCCGCCAAACATGCCTAGCGCCCACGTCTGGGGGTGAGGCTCGTCGCCGGTATGGCCGGAGCAGGGACGCGCTGAGCATCCTCCAGGCGAGCCCAAGTGGATTGGTTAAGGATCAGGGTCGCAGAGGGCAGCAAGGCTCAGGCAGCGCTCTTGCCTGCTCTGCCTCCTGCCCCCCCCTCTCCCCCAGCCCTCCCCTTCATCCCTGTTGTGTGTGTGGCAGCTAAACGCTGAGGCGAGAGGGAGCGGATGGCGGATTGCACGCACGCCAGGCAGCCTGGGATGCTTGCTTTTTCTTCTTCTGGCTGCGGGCAGGGCTCGGTTTCAGACATGAGTGGAGAGAAACCTAAAAAGAAAGCTTTCTATCTAGTGAGGATGAAGCCACTGAAGGAGCCCACCACCACCACTAACAACAATGTCTCTTTTGTGATACACTGTCACATAGGCAAGGAGATCAAACACATTTGCAGCAACTGCAGTCGCGGGGAGGAAGCCCGTGACGGTGAGTGCCGAGATCCTGTGGGTGTAGGAGAGAGGCAGGGGAGCGCGTTTACTTGCATGGGGGGGTGTGTGTACATGTGTGCGCTCCCGTCGGAGCCTGGGATGCTCGGCTTGCTCCTTCACAGATCCCAGGGAAAGAGGAAAGGGAGCGCGGGAGGAATGCACTGGGCATCGGTTCAGCCTGTCGATCAGAGAGATGCCAAGAGGGACAGGTCCCCTCATTTGCCAGAGAAGCTTTGTGCTAACAGTTAAGGAACCAACTCTTTTTTTTTTTTTCTTCCCCCTTTTTTCCCCTAGTTGCTATAGAAATTGCTGTCTGTATTGATTGTATTTTGTTACCATTCCCGTGAATTTTAGATCAGGGTTTTCTGCCTTCATACATCAACTTTTTCCTCGTCGTGCTGCAGTAGAGTTTGCTTGACTCAACTCAGTATTTGGAAGGACTGGTTTACCTGGAATCCAGCTAGTATGATTTTCACCGTGCTGTCAAACACATGGGGGAAATTGTATTTTTATTGGAATTAATATAGTGCTCTTCATCAGACAACTATTCTCACGCCTTCCCCCTCTCCTTTTGGGACTGAGCAAAACCTCCAGAGGGTATTCAGAGAGTGACGGTGTAATCACTTACAGGTGTTGCTACAGGTAAGTATATGCTTTTTATGTTTCTGGGAATGCAAATATTTGAAGGCAACAATGACAAATTATTTGGATTTTGCCAAAGTCAGCAATTAGGAGAAGCTGAGAACTAAAAGGAGCATAAAAGCATTCAGGCAAAAAACAGCCTCACAGATGTTACCCCGCATTCTTGTTCAATGTGGTATTACTTCGTTTTGCTCTGTGGTTTTACATGTTACTTAGGATTGAAGGCAGTCAACTTAGGGCTCCCTATTAACTGATGTAGTAGACAGATCTCATTTTCTGAAGGTCAGGAAAAGGCTATTTTGTGATAAATGTGAATATGAAATTGTTACCATTTTCTGAGCTGAGGTTCTCAGTAGTTGTTGGCACTTCATTTTTTAGCTTTTGTCGCTGAGGCTGATGATGATGATTGTTGTTATTATTATTGTTATTAACCAAAGCTGCCTTCATTTGCTCAGTGCAAAAGAACAAAATATTATTTGGGATCTGATGGTCCTTTGTCAACCACAGGTCTGCAGTTTAATGAAGTAACTGTGGTTTTGCTAATGTCTTTTCAGAATTAGCATCCTGCTAGTGTGATTATAGTTTCCTTTGATTAAACTGCAGCTAAAGCTGAACAGAATTGCTTTCAGTGTAAAGGGGGAAGATAGCCTGAGAAGCCTGGAAGCCCACAGTGGGTTAAGCACTCTTACTGCTTATGCCACTACAGCAGAGGGAAGAAACTGATGAATGCTGTACAAAATGTTGAGTGTTTTCTTTCCTCCTATGTGCTGCTGGTGACAGCAAGCCCCACAGACATTAAATGAAGGGCTGTGTGCAGTAACAGCAGGTACTTTACACTATTAGTGTGTTTTACTTATCCTTAAAAGCAAATGAAGCCATTTGTTAAAAATATGCTTTCCTAGATTAATTGAATTGAGCTAAATCTCAATTGCACCAACATCTTTTGTTGGGTTTTTTTTCAACCTTGTACTTTAAATCTTAGCACAGTAGGAAAAGAACATTGCTTTCCTCCCCTTTAATGCACATATGCATATGCGTGGATGCTTATGAATGTATAACTCCAGTTACTTGTACCTCTTAACAGACTAATAGGTTAAGTACTTGGTTTCCTTTTTTATGTTTGATTATTTAGCTTCAAACCATTAGATACTCTGAGGGGAGGATTTGCCTCTTGACAGGAGATAATCTAGTAACCCTAGAGAGGTAAAGAATAGAGCAGAGAGGCTTCCAGAGCATCTCATCGGTTCATTTTCACCCCCTTGTTCTGTGGGGTAGGATTTCATTCCACCCTATGCAAATAACTGTTATGGTCATCATTTTAAAATTATTTAAACTGGTACAGCCTTAATCCTTTCTTTCCTACTAGTATGCACAGCTACAAGTTTCTTTCAGAAAGTAAAGGAACCGTAGTCCCAGCTATGCTGGCTGAGCACACTCACTGGCTTGACTCTGATACATTTTTCAGGACTGAACAATGCCAGTATTTCCCTGGTTAATACCTGTTCTAGACCTTTTGGGATTTGGAGGGAAAGGATGATATAATGAACTGAAATTATGATGTGAGCATAATATCAGCAGGACATCAGGTAAAAACCTGTGACCAGCCCAGGTACGGAGAAACCTATAGGGATCTCGAGATGTCTGTGCATCCTCATAGTTGCACAGCCTAAAGAGCAGAGAAAGTGGTCCAGAAAGGACACCCCCCCACCCCCCCCAGAAAGGGGACCACTTACTACTTTTTATATGGGAAATGCACAAAACTTTGCAATGTGGACACCCCCACCCTCCTATTCAAACCTATATATAGTTTATACATGATCTTGCAGGCCTGAAACTGCACTAGTGGACCCAAAAGTACTGTGTGGGTCCTGTGACCCGAGCAACTATTGTATTTGTTGGAATTGTGTACAAAGACCAGGATTCAATGCTTACAGCATAGGCGAGCCAGATTTCATGCTGAAATATCCTCTAAATCCAGTTATGAGTCCTACATTCTAGTCATCGTCTTACTCTGAGTTCTCATTGTGCTACTGCACTGGCAGAACTGGAGAAGGAAAATTCATGCTGAAACAGAGGGAAATCTTTCAAGGACGACTATATAATCTAGCAAAAGTCATGACTAGGAGAATAGCAGAAGAGATAGATGTGAAACTGAAGGAAAAGATGGAGGCAGGTGCTGAGTCGTATGATATCTTGGAAGGGAGGTCATGTAATTTGGAGAGAAGTCGGTGAAGGAATTTGGACATGCAGATGGGCTCAGTGAAGTACAGATAAAGGGAGCTGATGTGGATGTAGCATTCTGATGAGGTAAAAAAATAAGAAGTGAGAAGCTCAAAGAGAAGCAGGAGGTTACAGTAATGCAGATGGAAGTGGGAGATGCTTTAGCCCTTGGCCGGAAAGGAATGGATGTATTTAATGCTAATTTAATTGGGAAACAGAAAACAGAGAGAGGGTGTATAAAGTACCAATACTGAGAGTCTGGGTGACAGAATAGCAGAAATAGTGTTAGAAATGGAGAGGTAGTGAAACTGTATGTGAGTGAAGAATGAGGTGTGTGGTTTCACCCTGCGGAGTTTGAGTCGCCACGGGACATCCAGGACAGGATGCCAGAGAGGCAATCAGACCTGGTAGACTGAACCAAGAGGGAGAGGTCAAGTGTAGAAAGAAATGAGTCACCTCCAGATATAAAAGGGCTGAGCTGCCAGAGGAGTGCTGCGAGGGAGATGTCGCAAGAAGTGGGATGGTGAAGAGTTGCAAAATTCCCAAGAAAAGACAAACAAGAAGTGAGGAGACCACACAAATGGAGGGATTTTGAAAGTGCCAGAAGCGTGAAGGAGAGTGAAAATACTTTCTGAACTTAAACATGGGAAAATGACTGATAAGCTTGTAAAGCAGAACGAGCTAGAACTACAAGAGATCCAGGTGCACTGGGTCTGTGCGATGCTAAACATCTCCTGGTATGTACAGAGCACTTCTCAATGTACTGATTTCAGTAGCCTCTGGGAGGGAGGGCTGTGGCGGTGCTGGGTCATAGCAGATGCCATGACTGATGAGCAAGGGAACTGTAGCTACAGGAACAAAAACAGGGAGAAGAGATTTGGCTGGGTTTTATTTAACATGGTCATACACTTAAAACTGACTGCAAATCTCAGTTTCCTGCAGAAGTCTGAGCCTGAATCTGGAACGTGGTTTAGATGCATCTCTAGTGTGACTAGAAAAAACTGTAGAGGTTTCAAAAGTACCCAGAAATGACCTAACAGAAAGAACGAGTGAAGCAATTTAAGTGGGATACTTTTGATTTTTATGCAGAGGATCCGACAACAAAACTTAAGTGGAGAGCAGTTACCTACCAGTGCACTGGAAGAGAGGGACGGCACAGAAAAAAGCAGTTTTTATCAGAGCGACAGATGAGTTTATCAGTTCAGTTCCCACCTCTGCAGGGGATCTCTGGGTGGCTTCGGACATGTCCGTCCATGTTGCTCCATACCTAAGTTCCCTGTCTGTAAAATGGAGATAATAGGATTTCCTTTCACCTGCCTACTGGTCTGTAAATAGACTGAGCCCTTTAGTGGGGGGGAAAGGTCTATCTCTTGGCATTTGCATTCCTAGTGCCAAGGACTGTGGGGCTCCAGGTTTTTTGGTACAAGTGTAGTGTAAATATAAATAATACAAAGAATAATAGCCTCTAGGTACAAGTGTAGTGTAAAGATAAATAATATTAAGAATAAACATACCAAAAAAGGTTTCATTCAGAACTCAAATCCTGTCTGCTTATTGTATGCTCCTATACTTCAGGGTTTTGCTGTTTAAGCAGAAATGATTCATTATCTTATATATGCATGCAAATCAGCATGGACTGAGATACTGTTGCCGTAGGAATTCCAGCACTTGTTTTTCTGCTGCTGTCCTTTTCCTAGAGCTTCCAGATAAATATCTTTTCCAAATGGAAAGGGGGGTGAGGGGGATCCATGTGTGTGTGTGTGATTCCCACCTGGAACTGAAGACTGTTATTTTTTTCAACCAGGAACTTTGAGAATGTTAACTTCATCATCACTTAAGAGATTGTCTGTGAGGTGATTATTTTGCTTCCCACGAAAGTAATTATTAAATTAAATAGTTCTCTTCTAGACAAGCCACAAGCCCTGCAAGAGCTGTGTATAAAAACAAGTTTTCCTCCACTAATTCTCACATTATTTCAAATGGTAGCTGCTCTTCCATTACCATCTCTAGAGTGAGCGCAGTATGTGGCTATGAGGCATTGCAGTCATTTACAAGTGTACCTGTTAAAAAACCTAAAATATTTTGAAGGAAAAAAATTAGACTACACAGAATGGAAAAGTAGGCAAAAAACCAGCGTACCTGGTCCTGCTGTGAAGTTTGGGAAGCTGAAAAACGTGTTTGGGATTTCAACAGCTGATACAGTTATTCAATGTGTGTCTTTAGTCTCTGAGACTTAAAGAGCAGTGTGAGGGAAGGCATGGTCTTACATTGCAGAGTGAAATATGTCTCCTTGACAGCACAGATCATAAAATAATATTGGTTTATTTTTGCCAGTTGAACTCTGTAGTGTTTGATTTGGGTGAATATGGTGCTATGCCAGAGACAGTTGATGAGGTCGAGCAAAGATATTCCACATCCCAACAGGCTGCTGGGGATTCTGGTGGGACACTTTGCTCCCACCAGCATCTCTTTCTGCTTGGGAAGATAAGAGCCCAGGCTGAGAATAAATGTGCCTTTTCAGGAGGAAAGTGTGACTCTTATTCATGGTATCTTACAGATGGCAAAATCCCAAGGCAGGCAGGACGCAATCGTTTACCTTTCCTTTACCAGAGAGCGAGGAGGGCAGAGTCCCAGCGCCTGGCTCCCGTCAGTGTGTCTTGCACGTTAGGGACTGACAGAAACTCATCAGTTACCCATGGTTTTGTCCTGAGATCAGAGAATAACAGATCTGTACTATGCTGGTGTGGCTGTGCATGGCCTGCAGGCAGGGAGGAGAGGGGCAAGGAATAGAAGAGGAAGGAGGAGGTCAGTTTGGGTAGGAGAGGGTGTACCTTTGGTTTACATGCTAAGACTAGGAAATGCAAAAGGCTGACTGGTGACGTGTGAGGCTTTCCTTAAATGCTAGAAATTATTTCAGTTGGCTAGTCTGCAGGAAAAGGAAAGAAAAGGGATGGGGAAACAGAGGAGAGATCACATCTTCTACTTTTAAGTCCCAAAATAAAGCTAAAGGAAACCACCTAGCATGGGGTAAGTCATTAACTGTTCATGAGCATCTCTGTAGTGGCTAGCTCATACCCTGTTAAACTTCCTGTAGCAAAAACTGCTGGCCACGAAATAAGCCAGTTGTGTACCATTCCAGGTGAGGCTGTGCTGGCAATGGCAAGTTCACGGCCAGTCTTGCATGGGCTGTAACCCAGTGGAGCTCCGGGCTTACTTTAAAGAGCCCTGGAAGATGCCTTGTGCAAAATTGCAATATAATTTACTTTATTGACTGAAACTGTAGGAACAATATAAGTAGTATGTGAGGTCTTTACTTTGATAAATCAGATAGTATGGGGGAAAATGGTGTACACAAGATTGGGTCAAGCTTATGCAAGCAGATGTCTAAATCCCTTGTTTTCCAGTGAAAACTCCTGTGTCCCTACCAGAGAAATGTTAGCCACCTTTTCCGGGAATTCTATATATGTCATTGATTTGAGGAGTTTTAGGAACAAAACCAACAAAAATGATGGTATTGGTCACAACGGCTCCGCACCCTCTCATTTTTTATTACGCAATGTTGACATAAGGACACTGATAAGAGGACACACCAATTCTTTGGGTCTTTAGAGAGCAGATTACTGGCCTTTTTCAGTCCTGTCTCCTCTCATTGATTCTCTCCTTTTCAATGATGTAACTCAGTTGTCATCTTTCGATAGCATCTCACCATCCTGCTCTCTCTCTATTCTGAGAACCAAGTTTAAAGTGTTGGGATGTGTAAGCCTCAAATGCAAAGACTGGGGCAACACTGAACACGCGATGAAAAATCAATTCCTTGTAAGGAGTTCAAAAAAGCAGAAAAAATGCCATTGAGTATGATGAAAGCAATACAGTGTATTTCCTGTATTTAGCAATGATCCTCTGCTCTAAGTATTTGTTGTCATCTTGAGTAGTATGCCTAGTTTTGATTCTTCTGTATCGAGCTGGATATGTCAGATATACAAAAGAGAACTATTTGATAAACCATGAAAGGCCCCAAGTTTTCCATGTGTTAAGGGGGGAGGCAGTGCATAAAAAAAGGGGGCAAGATGCAGAAGATGGCATAGATCATGGAGGAGCAGGTTCTCTTCTCACTCTGCTTTCACCAGACCACTTCAAACCATCTGATATGGACATGACTGAACAAGCTTGGCTTTCTGTGCCTTTTTGCATCATCCCTATGTCCTACTGTAAGCTTTGATCCGTGCTCACTTAGTTTCCATTTCTGTGTTTTGTCTTTTCTGAGTAGTTCCCTTAATTGCTTAGAGGTGTTTTTCTTAGAGGATGGTTGGCATAGTTGGCCTGTTTCTTTTTTTAAAACTTGAGATTCTTTAGAAGAAAATGAGATATATGGAAGTACTTCACTTTACATCAATTATTGGAATTTTATTCATTAATATCATCACTGCCAGTCAGAGCTAAGCAGCAGAAAAATACTGAGTATGTAGGGAAGAAATCAGAAGAGATAATCTATTCAGTATTCTGCCACATGACATCTTTTTGTCTCTTTTTGTTTCACTTTTTCTTTCTTTTAGTTTGTAACCTGTACTACTTATATCAGTTTGTGCTATTATAATACCTTTTGCCTCTGTTTAGAAACAAGAGTTAATATTGTACCATTAAAAGCATCAGAGTTCATTTATGGGCTTCTTGACTGACGAGCAAAACCTATCCTTTTGAGTATACTGTTATATATGTAACATTGTCAGTCATTGCTGGTACCTCAGCAAGAGAGGTAGACATTCTATGTTAATTTTTGTATTGCGAGAGTTTATTTCTTAATCCATTTCAGTGTCTGGTAGTAAATGTATAGCTATTCCTTTGTATCTCCTAATAGTGTCTTGCGTATAATCAAACAATACTGAATTTGGCTTCCTATTGTTGTCACCTTATTCAGCCCCCGATTAGCGAGAACGTAATTTCAGGAGCAACAGTGTAAGTGTATGTGGTACCACCTTGCTAACAGTCTGCCAGGGTGTCTGAGATTAATTGGAAATGTTTGTAGTCTGGTTAATCCATCGTGCCAGGTCTCGCGCATCTTCCCAAATCTGTTAGCCGAAACCCAGCATCAGGGCACCGAGGCAGTTGAAGGGCAGCACCGGAGCGTACAGTGGTTAAGCCAGCCCTGGCTGGACGTTGCAATCACTTTCTTAGAAACTGGAGGGTACTGTGATGTTTGCCATTATCTTGATGGATGCAGCAAAGCCGCAAAGGGGTGAAGTTGGGATGTACTTGGAGGCTCCATTTTTCCTTTGTGACTTTGATTTGCACGCTTCTCAGAAAATAATGATGTTCTTGCCATCCCTATGAGCTGGAAAACTGTCCTCTTGTACTTTTTTGGCTCTTGTGAAGTGACATGAATCTTCACTGGTCTGTTGCTTTTAGTCTCCTTGTCTCAGGAAGGATTGAGCAGAGGGGAATAAAGTAATGTCTGATCTTCTCACTGTCATCTCTCCTTGACTTTCCTGGCTTTGGGTCCAGCTTACTGAAGATGAGGCAGGTCTAGCAGAGTCTCTGCCTTTGGATGAGACTCAGATTCAAAAGAAGATGAATTATTTCTGTTGCTCTGAAAAACAATGAACACACAGTATAATTTAAATCAAAAATAAAATCAGTCATTGTGAAACCACTTGCTGTAGCTTCTTGGAACCACTAGATGTATCATTCTGTCTTAGTTATGCCCAGGCCACCCTATCTAAAAGATACCCCCAAAATCATAGTGCCCAGCAGCCACCATGAAGATGTGCTGTTGAGAGAGATCTCATGGACAAGCAATGTTCCTCCCCACAGGAAAGCTCCTGATCCCAAGTAGGAAAAACCACAAATAAGAGATGACCAGACCTGACTTGACAACCTCTGCAGATTTTCTCTGCATAGACAGTGGAAATTTTGAAGGTTTAAAAATATGACTCAGGACTCTGAGACCTTGGTTTGTGTAACTGAGATTACTGTTGTACCCATTTCTTTGCCCATAACTGGGAGAGGCGTTCAATCTCAGCTACTTAGCGGGTCTCCGAAGCCCAAGGGTTGCAGTTTAAAATGTACAGCCTGTTGTGCAGGGAGGGCTCAGTATATCTTCCTTGGGACATTTTTTAAAGGATGTCAGGTGTACTTCAAGTCTTCTCTTTCCTTCCTCCTGCCCTGCCCTGTGCAGCCCAAGACTAGGATGATGGGCTTAGTGCTGCAGTTCAGCAGATGCCCTCCCCTATCACCGCTTAAGAGAAGGGTCTTGCCCTGTGTCATCTTTTGTATGACATTTTTTGGGCCATTAGTCTAATGGCTTTGTGCAAGAGGAGTACAGGGAATAAAATTAAAATGGATCCAATTATTTAATTTATCTTGGGAGATTTTGGTAGCAGAGAATGATTTTTATTTCACCTTGCCTCCTAAGAGAAGTTGTTTGAAAAAACAGAGACTAATGGTCTTTTAAATCTTTCCTTGTAAAGGTCTGCAAGCACAGAAGTGTAATGATGGTAACACTGAGAATATCAGGTCATTTCAAGAAAGGCATGTCTTAAGTTTTGTTAGAAAGAGTTGATAACGATATTCTTCATCACCAGCAGTGGGCTGAGGGACGTGCAGTTGCAACACAAATACCGTTGTCCTGAATGTTAGTTATCCTTTTAACACAGATTCAAGAATCAACAGATGGAAATGTTGGTAAGCAGAGTTGAGTGCATTGGGGATCTTGAGATAAATAATTAGAATAATCATTAACTACATCCTGACAAATGAGCCAGGCCTGGACATGCCACTGTGGTCTACTGCATCCACAGTCCATGTATTAGCAAGCTTCTCTGAAGTATTGGTGAACCATATATTCACATCCACATGGACCATATCCACAGTCCCTAGTGTCAGCAGTGCATGTCAAAAGGATTATGGCACTGGCTTTATCTCTCTTTACACATCCATTGGGTGCAGCTGCTTTGACATTTCCAATATTAAGATACTATCTGATGCAGCGTGTGCACAGCTGCAATGTTTTTTTTAACATGGAGAGTGTGTTGACCTTGCTTTTGGTAAAGTAAATAAATAAAATCGGTAGAAAAGTTACTTCTTCTACATCGGCTGAAATTGAGTGATATAAAGAGTATGTGTGTCATGCTGCTCTTGAGCTTTATAGCATTTTATCTTTCTCATTTTACTTTCCAATCTACTTAAAATGTCAACACTACTAAAAATTCAGCTGCTCAGATTGAACAGTCAGCAGTGTAAATGCACAGACATGTGGATGGATGGATGGATGGACAGGGGAAAGTATCTGAACCAGAAGTTGAACCAGTATTGAAAGACCTCTTCCCTCTCCTCCTCCCATGCACTGACAAAACAAGATGCTTTCCTTACACTAGCACAGTGGTTTTATTGGATAAATATCTTTGAAATTTGGGTTCAGGCTGAAGGAAAAGCCAGGTGCAGAGACGTGTGTGGAGCTTTGGCTGTTTGAATCTGAATTGTACCCTGCTGAGAAATAGAAGAGTGAGATGAGTAAAACTTTCGTTAATATTTACAGCCCCAAAGTAATTGTCAGCTGGTTTATAGCCATAAGGGTGAGGGGTTGTCTTCTAGCCGTCTGCTGTGGCACTTAAGATGGGATTTGCTGTCTGCTCCAGCATCTGAGCAATTTCTGTGTACTCTCGATAGCTGCCAGTCTTTGACTTCTCTAGCAGCCATCAGAGAGAATTAGACACGATACCTAAATGGGAAAGTAAGGAGGGACTCGCGAGCCTCGGTTATGTAGCTTCCCTTCCTTCAAAGTCCCCTCCCTAAGTGGCATGTGCAAACAAGCTAGAATTCAGGAGGTATTTTCTTTTCTCTTTCTTGTGTGTCTCATTAAAATAAGGGCAGCATTTTGTCTGCGTTGTTTGACTCTAGGAAAGTACTGAAGCTTCTAATGTGGGATTGGCTTTCTATGCATTGCTGTCATCTGAATCAAACGCTGTTTTCCTTGTGAACTCAATATGCTTGTGCTGTGCGTGGAAACCCACGGGCCTAAAAGAAAATAGGGAGATCCTGTAGTTGCAGTGAACTGATCCTTCTTTCCCCAATTCATCTCAAGTTGGCAGAACAGCCCGTTCACTAAGCAGCAAGACAAGCGTCAGTTCACTAATACATTTTCTGGCATTACACGGAGGCTCAAGACAGACACTTTTTGGCGATATTTTTCTTTGACGTTGTTTTCATTTGTTTTTTCTTTTCCCTTAGCCCTCTTTGGACATTGGGGGCCCGTGTGATAAATAAAATAAATAAAAAATTGCAAGCCTATATGAAGATGGGTGGTAATTTTAAAAATCAGCTGCTCTGAGCTAATACAGCTATTCGCTGTGTTTAGCAAACAAATGAAGGCATGTTCTTTACCTGCTATGATTCATTTATTTCAGATTTTTGTGTTGTTACTGCATTTTTTTGTATACCAGGCTCTATTTTTGTATGTTTGTTTGTAAGTACCTGCAAGCATATCTGGTTTGTTTCTTGTTTCCTCCTTTTGTAGCAAAATGCTTGAGAGATGTGTCATTCTGAGCACCATCACCAGCTTTGTAAAGCTTGAGGTACTCAGCCAGATGTCGTAGTTCCGACCAGTCTCTGATTGCAGATTCAAACCAAATGGTGTTTAAGTAAAGAGATTTTTGAAAATTAGGTATGTGTGGCAAAGACTCCAGTTCTGTTGGAAGAGCATATGTGCAAGTTTGGCATGTGACTTGATAGAAGGGGATCCATGACACGTGTAGGATGTTGTACAGATACTTTGCCCAAAAGAGATCAGTACTTAAAATTGAGAACGCTATTCCCCATAGGACAGAGGCAATTTATATTGTCAAAAATGCTCAGAAAGGCTTGTGTTGTAGTTGTTGTGGTTTGGGGTTTTTTTTATCTGCTTGGTAGCAGAATCTTGATAACTTTGAGAGGAAAATTTCAGCATTTAGGGAATTCAGATTTCATCAGTTTGTTGCTTTGTCCAGTGCCAGCAGTGAATGGGTAAAAAAAAGATAACTTTGTTTTAGTTGTAAGAAATGTCAGGCTTTGGTTGCGTTTTATCCTACTTCTGTATTGAAGTGAAATCTCATGCAGATGCCTATCACGGTTACCTTCACAATGTTGTGAAATGAACTTTACTGCCAATTTCATGGTCAAGTGGCTGTGTATAGGCACACTCCATCGCGCTGCCAGGGCGCTCCGCTCGCATTCGCAGCTCACAACGTCCCACTGGTTCCTCTCTCAAACACCGCAGAAAGGGGTCATTCCCATCAATACAGAGGAAAGCGCTCATTAAGACCACTTGCTGTAATGTCTTCTCAGGCAATTTCTTTTTCTGTAGGTGAATTTTAGCATGCTGGAAAGGTCCCGTTTACAGCTTTGGCCAGTAAAGTCCTCTGATGTCTAAGGAGGCAGATTTTAATATGCAACCAGCATGTCTCAACCCCACGTGAGAAGGACCACATATAATGGAGTTCATCTCCCCTCGCCCCTCCTGCTCATCTCATTAGTCACAAGCAAAGAGCAGAGGGCCATATTTTACCTCCATTTGCAAAGTGTTGATAGCCCCAAGGACAAAATACATCCCTAATTCCCAAGATGGTCATCCCGTTGCTAGATGGCTTGGGTAGGGTAATCCTATTCCTTGTGACCTTTGCTGTACACTTTGGCATGATCAGGATTTCATTCGTTTCTCTCTGCTAACATTATTTCCATGCATAAAGCTGCTGAAACTATTTCAGTAGCTTTTTCAATGATCGTGTTTTCTTGGTTCCCTGTAGAATTTTTTTTTTCTTAGCTCTGATCTAAACACTTTCTCGTTTTCTGAGCTATTTCTGGTTGCTGAACATGGAATTATTCATGAACTTGAAGCTACGTGCATAGATCCTTGCTTTTTGACTGTAACATTTCTTAGGTAGATATAGCAATTTGATTACCTGATGGGCTCCATCTTTTTTTAAAGGCAAGAGTTTTTAAAACCAGAGGCTTTGCTCTAAATCTACTGAGCAAGAGCAATATCCTGCAGAGCTCGGCATCCATAGGACACCCTAGAATGCTGAAAAAAGTGAAACCATAGCTGTGAAAAACCACGCAGAAATACTCAGTGTATTTTAGCCATCAACCTGCCATGCTTTATTCATGACTTTAAAGGAGCCGTGGGCATTTTTCTCCTTTCCAAATATTCAGCTCTGAAACTCAAGCCTCTACCATAAGGGCCTAAACAGAAATTTCACCACAGCCAAGGGTCTAAACTAACCATCATTTGAATCAACAAAAGAATTCCCATTGTAATGACAATCAGCAAAGACCATATGTAGCTGCACTTAGGTACTCAAAGGAGAACTATTTAGTCCTTATTTTAAATTCCTGAACATGGATACAGACTGTCTTTTTTCAGAGTCCAGTGAAACATTTTTTTTTTTTGCTAGGCTGTTACTGATTTTTATTTTTTTTAAACTCAGATTTATGCTCATTATAAATGTGCCATTTGGTGTAATTACTCTTTTCCTCTTGGCCAACTTCCTATCAGCTTCTTTAAAGAACAGAAATAGAAGTTTCTTTTTCCCAAGAGAAGCAATATAGAGTTTACAAGGCAATGGTTTGCACTTTCTAGCTCTTAAATGAGATACTTTGTTCCTTTTCTCCTGGCCATTAAAGTAATTAAAAACTTAATTTTTTATCTTTATGATGATAGTGGTGAGATGGTACCATTATGTTTAGAAAATTTAATGTTTGTAATGGGATTATTTTTAATAAGAGGACATGCCCCTCTTGGGTTTCTGAAAAGTCTAAAGATATGCCTTATAAAGTGCATGTTTTTAGTAAAATAAAGTAAAAATATTGGATATTCCTACTTGTGAGAACTTGAAAAGATAAAGATCAGAAATTGCTCACTCCATCAAGAGTCCCCTAAGAAATTAGAAGCATTTAAAATATTTTTTCCGGGCTTTCTCCAAATAAACAGCCAGCCTTTAGCACTAGTGGTCTGGTTTTAGAAAGGCTGAATCCTTTACTTGGGGAGGGCTTCCCTGATTCCCAGTGAGGGGCAGGCAGAGCAAGGTGCTCTTCAGTGTGACCGACTGTGTCTGCCTCTATCCATATGGCAATTAGGAAAGTTATCACCCAGTAGCAGAGGCCTATCAAAATGTGAGCAACAAGCCTATGGGCTTCCATGGACCAGATCCTTTTCTTGGATTACTTCTATATTTTGCGGCTGAGTAGAATTTGCAATTCAGGCTGGTATGAGAGATAAATCCAACCATGAAAATGTAATCGTTACCAGCTCCTTCAAGAAGACACTTTTAATTGGTAGCAAGTCCTTCACTGAAACAAAACATACGAAAAAAGCGTTAGAAGCTATTTCTTCATCAGGTTAAATTTAGAAGTTGAAGGTACATGGGCTTCAGTTCTGTTTTTTCCTGTTGAATGGGTTGAAGACTCTCCTGGACGAAGACAGCTTCTCTGTCATCCATAGCTTTGGCTTTCAGGAAGAACTTGAGCTGTGATGGATAAGCCTTAACTTATGACTTGATGAGTTTGCATATGACTCAAATACATTTTGGCTTGCTTAACAACCCAAGCATCTGCACTGATACAGCCAGGACCCCTGAGCCATGGTGCTTAGTCCTATCCCCATGTGTTGGGGGAGTTAACTGGTGTTACCAGCGGTTGGTGCCCACTTGTAAGGCGATGGTCACAAACACCCCTGCAACTTTTTTGCCTGGTAGCATTTCATTTGTTGGACCTAATGTTAGAGGCTTGAATTGCAAGTGGTCCTGTGGGTATAACTCGTTGCTCAGCTTTCTCCTCTGAATTTTTTGGTGGTGTGAGATTTAATCATCTCCTCTTGTAGGCTCTGCAAAATACCTTTTAGGGAGATTTAAAGAGTTGTATTTTTGTAATGCTGCCTGCTAGGGACACAGGTAGCTGTGAGTAGGCAGGTCAATTCCATCTTATTGACAACAGTTTGTTTTCAGTCTCAGAAGCTGAATGGGTTGAATGTGGGTTCATCCAGCTCCCAATGTCTTTATGCTTAGAGGCTGCTCCGCTCCAGGTCGCACACAATGGGCTGGGGCTTTCCAAGAACCTGTTTCTGTCATGGTTACTTAGAAAGGGCCAGGTTTGTTCAGTCAAGTTTTTAGTACAGCAGTGTGATGACAGTAAGAGGAGGATGCCTTGGAGGCTATGCCCTAGATGAGAAATTCTGCTTGTAGCTGCTCTGTACCCCAGAATAGGAGAAGAATCTCTATGGCAGTCCTTCACAGGCTGAAACATGTCTCCCTCTTGCTGGGTGCCTGGCCAGCTCTGGTAATGGGGATCCATTTACCCATTTATCCTCTCCTACTTTCTGGGGAGAGGATCTAGGAGGCAGCACCTCACCTCTTTCCTCTCCCTGCTCGTGCCTCAGATAGAAGATCCCTTGCCAGAATTGAAAGAAAGGGACCATAAGAGGCAGTACCTTCACCCCCCTTTGTTCTCCTTCGTGCACAACTGGACAGGATCAGGCTCTCAACAAATCACAGCTGTGACTAGCCATTTCTTTCTGTCCATGAGTGAAGCAGAAGGAGGTTTGGGTTATTTAATCCAGGGTAAAGCCCAGGCATGGTCTTTGAAAAGGGTCTTAATGCTGACAGATGAGTGCCCTAACTATCAGGAGCCATGCTTCCACTCGTGCTTTTTTAAGACCCACTAGGTCTTCAATTCTTCTTTATAATAGCAGTTTTTGTAGGAGAGAGGGTGACTGCTCTCCCATCCATCATAGTATGAAGTGCAGTAATGTTCCCAAGGAAAATGGGAGATAGGGGCTTGAAGTTTCTCAAGATGAGGATGAAAGCAACCCTGTGTCCCAAGCAAATGCTCTTGCTGATCTAGCAGAAAAGTCCTTGCATTTCATCCTACTTCCTCCTTAAAAGCACAGTGTGCATCTCCTCCCTCCTTGCCATTTAGGAAGGGTTAAATTTCCCTTCCTTTCAAGCTGAAGTTTCTTACCAGAGCAATTCCTGGTATGTGTGGAATTGCCTTCCTGTAGCACCAGGAAAGGTAGGATCTCTGGTTTGCTTCTGCGGGCCCTGTTTCACTCTTGGTTAGCTTCTGTTTGTACTCCACTTGTAGTGGCTGCTCCGAGTCCTGTTTTGGAGCTGCTGAGTCTCCACAGAGTGTGTGTCACATCCAGGACAGACCTGTGGATTCTGCTCCAGCGTCCGGGCGCCCAAAAGTGAGGCACTGCAGTACTGTTTATTTGATTTAGCCCCAAATCTATACATGATAAACACTTAAGAGATGAAACATCCAGTGAGGAGTAAGAGCAATAAGGGATAAACAAAATAGCTGGTCTCAGTGAAATCTAACAATCTTTATTTTCTATAATTGCAGTGTTCATAGGAAGAGATTATGTAGCTATTGATGCCACAACCTGATAAAGTGCTTTTGTTGCAAGTAAAAATCTTCTGTAGTCTATTAAAATAAAGAAAATACTTAGTGTTTTGAGATATTTCATGTCAATAAAGACATGTTGAGAGTGATGCATGTAGTGCAGTATAGTTTGCAGAGGTTAAAAAAATGGCTTTCAGATTGCAATCAATATGAATAATTAACGTTTTACGTCAAAATGTGGGAAGTTGAAAGCAGGGTCCTAAAGGGATTAGACTTCCAAAGCTATTCTTTGCACTTCTGTTCCGACAAGAGAAATAAATACATTGAGAAAGAGAGATCGCAGCAGAGAGCAGAGCCATAACCACGGTCTGATACCCGTGCTGAAACGGGCAAGTGTGAAGGGTGAGAGATTCAGTTTACGGATACAATGCGAAGTGCTACACACCTGGGGAGCGGGAATAATTGGCAGGGGTTTGGAAAATGTGAGTGCTGCTTAGCATGCAGAGGAAAGCTACCAACAGCCTCTTCATGGCTCATAAACCCACTACGCCAACCCAGTCGGTGCCATCGCAAATGCGTACATCCAGTGGGAGCTGTTGTCAACCGAAGAGGTAATCATCCCCGTTTGGCAAGACTGCGTTTAGACTGCTGCATGCCATGCCTTGTCTTTCATTGGAAAACAAACCTTTGAGAAGTTAGGAAAAGTTTAAATGGGCAATTCAAATAGTAAAGGGAGGGGCGATGAAAATTAATTCCAGGTGCAAAGGGAAATTAAAGGGAAATAACAGAACAGATGATAATAGAAGAGCGGAAAATGAACCATTTTCCTGAAAGAAAAATAAGGTACTTTTTTAATTGAAAGTGTTCCCATTCAGGTAAAGAGAAGACATAAGTGCTCGGCAATTAGAGTAGTTCTTCAGGTTTCCTGTCATTTCAAAAAGACAGACGATGTGTCTATGTCTTGTATTGAACCAAGCTGCTAGAATAAGGTCTGTGCAGTCTGAAGTGAAGGATATTCAGGGTGCAGAGTGCAAAAGAAACCTTGCAACAGGAGTTTGTTGGAAACTAATCTGCAGAATAAAGACTGGTTGGATGTGGATTGGGACTAAAGAGTGTTATGTTGTTAATTTTTTTTTATTTATACAAAGTTATTGTCATTAAATAAAATGCCACATTTAGTCGATTGCATCTTTAGGGCCAAGATGATTTTCAGCCTGTTACTGCAGATTTGCACAAGTATAACAGAAAGCGCAATGTAGCCATTGGTGTTTCCTAGGAAGGCTTAAAATCTAACTTTGTGACGTAAACTGCCTGTTAAGATAATCATGTGTCTGATTATGAGCGACAAGTGTTAAGAAATGGTCTGAGAGAAAACCTAGTGTGGTTACCGGTGAGGAAGGTAGTGTTAAAGATCATGGGTGGGATGGGTGGGCTTCAGCTATGAAATTGCTCTTTGTACCTAAATGCAGTAAGAGTGTTGGGTTTTTTTCTCTAAAATGGATCTTGTGTATATTATATATCAGCAGCATTACTAGATGCTATGATTCCCAGACTGACATGGGAATGACAGAACTGGTTGTCGTTCTCCAGGAAAACTAAGTAATGTTGTCTTTGGGAGGGCCTTTGATCTGCCTGCTACAATTCTGAAGCCAAAAAGTTGGCGACCCCTATGTTGTCTCTTACTGGACCTTCTGGAAATCCACACCCTACTGAAAGATGCGGGAAACTAATAAGAACATACAGAACAGGTCTGAGATGGCCCAGCCTCTCTTTTCTTGGACTGGTAAATTGACTGTTTTGAAGAACTACTTTTTTGACTGCTTTTCCTCAACTTGCTGGTTTTGTCCATGTCTGGTGTCCATGCAGTACATTACAGCCCACAAACCTCAAATTGACTTTAACCAAAAAAACCCCTCAAATCCAGGGTTAGCTTCAAAATGGAAAAAAAAAAAAAAAAAAAAACCACAAAAAAGGGGAGTGGTGGAGGGGGTAAGAGAAGAAATCAGCTTCCAGACCTTCTAAGTGTTTTAAGTCTTTGTAGCATATTTCAATCATGTATGTAAAATTTCTTTTACATCACTTGGATGCAAAATATTTTGATTTGTCGTGCTTTTTCTTATTAAAACCACACGTCTTCCTTAAGCCCTTCAGTCTATATGAACTTCAAATGTCTTAAGGACTACAGTAAAATCTTGAGAGCTGTCTCACAGCCAATCAGCCTGTGAAAAGCTTTCAGGTTTAGTTTCCCCGTTGCCATCCCGGGACGACAGCTCGGACAGAAGAAAGTCGGAGGGGAGTGCATCACTCTCTTGCCATAAGTGCAGCTCCCAGTGTATCTCCCTGTCTTGGCAAGATCTCTCAGATCCTGGAAAAAAATCAGAACGAGTTCCCAAAAGCACTATCAGCAGCAACCATGACCCATAAACATCACATTTGTGGCACCAGTCTCAAGATGAGACCTCAGCGCTACAAGCACTAATGCATGCGGCAGTTCCCTCTCCCAGTTCAACAAACTGATTGAGCTGGGACCACTGGGACTACTTTCCTCTTTGAAGGCAAAAAAAAAAAAAAAAAAAAGTGCAAGGTCTGGGTTGGTTTCCATTCGTGCAAGTACCACCTTTTTTGGGGAACAGCAAGGGTGTGAAACCAGCCTACGGAGCCTGCTGTCAGCAGTGGGTGTCGCAGCCCACAGCCAGTCAATAGTCATTAGGAGCCAAAAAGGCAGAGAAACCCGGCCAACTCGAGCAAAAGATGCAGCAGCAAAAAAGAGCGCAGAAATCTGGCGTTTACTTCTCGCATCGTGGTCTGCTTTTATTCTTGCTGTATTAAAACTGTCATGGCTTTATGCTAATGGGGTTTGTTCCTAGCCAGTGATTATTATGCTTTGAATTAGCAGTGCTCTTGAGAGTATTTTTCATGAAAAAAAATGAGGTAGTCCTTCTGAGAAATAGGAGCGAGAGGGGAAAAAGAGCTGTTACATGCATTAGCTCAGAGCCGTGTATGTTTGGAGAGGATGAAGGAGAAGGGCCGCGTTCATGGCTGATGGAGAGCACAGCAGGACTCCTGGAGCACAGATCCGTGTGAGAGGCAATACTGAAATTCAGGCAAAAGCAGGCAAAATATGGAAATGGTTTTGACGCCGTGTTTGGCTTTTAGTGAACCCACCCTTTGGGTAAATTCCTTTTGACTCTGGTGTTAGTTTTGCCTGAGTGTGAATCCATACTTGTTTACCCAGAATGGGAAAAGCTTCCCGGGGCAGTGAGAGCACAGCTGGTGTGGGACGGAGGGGGGGTGTGTTACAAAAAGAGAGGATTTTTAAGGGATGGTGGTTCTCCGGGGAATGGCCTCAGCAGTGCCAGTTAGGACCAGCTCTCAAAGAAGAATTGTTGTAACTCTGAGTGAGATTTAGTAACTAAGGCACCTGGGTAGCAGAAATGGCGGCTCAGTGATGGGGAAAAAAGAGAGAGGTTGAGCAGCAAGAGGAGTTTCATTATGTTTCAGCTGTGGGTTTATGCAGCAGGAAGCCTAATTCAGGAGCAGTAGCGTATCATTCCCAGTTTTCTCAGTGGGCTGCTCCTATACCCTGTATCCCCCAAGTAAGGCAACAAGGACAATACCAACCAATTACTTTTAGCAGCATCTCTAAAAACTCCCAGCAGTGGAACACAGTGGGATCTTACATGCCTTAACTAGACACACCTTAAAAATGGAGGAGGGGGAAAAGGCATGGTGTCTCTGGACCTGCATGTAGAGTGGGGTGGTCTGGACTCCATGCTGGTCTTCAAAGCTCAGTGGGTTCCAGTGAAATCAGAAAGTGTAAGGAAATTTCTGATTTCCTCTTCTTTTTACCCTCACGATTTGTTCAGCATAACCGGGCAATTTCCAGCCTTGATGCAACATGTCCCAGCCCCTGTACAGGACAGAGCCGTGTAATGGGTTCTCTCTATAAGAAGGTATTTCTGTAGGCGGTCAGGCACAAAGAGCTGGAACAGAATGAAGTGCTTTGGCCAGACTACCTTTTTTTCCCTCTGCTTTAAATGGAAAGAAGCTCTCAGAAATGTCTGTCTCTCCATTATCCCAAAGAATACTTGCTTCTAACCATTTCCACTGGAAGAGTTGGGCTCTCTGTATCTTGCTGGCTAGCTTTTTTTTCCTCTGGAATGTTACAGGCAGCTGTATCTGGCAGTGATATTTTGCAGGAAAAAGGATTGTGTTGCCAATGTTAAAAAACAAACAAACAAAAACCAGCAATAACAAAATAACCAACCTTCTTGCAAAAACCTGTGGGGCTCAAATAGCATTTCAGTTTGGGGTTCTAATAATGGAACTTCCTTTGTGTTAGAGATGCATCTCTGGCTGTTCCCATGAAAACCCACCTAAATTTGGAAACACTTAGAGCCTCAGAAAAATTTCCGTTGAGACACATAAGAATTTGCCAGCCAAAATCTCTGGTGATTCTGTCAGTGTGGAGTAGGTGTGCTCGTCCCTTCAGAGCGATGTTCTTGCTGAGGTTCCCAAGCCTGTGCTTGTGGCTGAGGTTAATACTTAATATACTAGAGGTGAAACAGAAACCCTGGGCTGCTGTCTTCAGAGCGGGAGAGGTGACGATCTGTGTCCTGTCTTTGTGAATCCAGACTCTGTGTGTGCAAATCGGTTTTACTGGCAGTGTCACGTTACAGCACAAGTCTGGGAAATTATATCCCTTAAAAAAACAACTTAAAAAAACCCCAAACAACAAAACAAAACCAAAACCCCAAAACCCCTCCTGTATGCTGCCTGAATTGTGCAGATTTATTTTTTTTTTCAGGGAGAGAGAATGCACGCTTCAGCCCAGGGCTGGCAGAGCTTATTGCAGCCCTGGCGGCCGTGGCATGGGGAGCCCCTCTCTCCTGGGCTACTGGTACCTTCCCGCTGCCGGTGATTTCCTTTCTGCTCCTGCCTCACCTCTCTCTGTGCCTCTCATCACAGGGATGGTATTTCTCAAAACTATCAGCACACATTTTCCCTGCAAATGGGGGAGGTGGGGGGGGTGGACTATGCAATGTAAATGCGCCACCCCCAGACTTCTCTTGCTCTCGTCGGGGAGGAAGGGTAATTTAAATTCTTAGGAGTTTTTTTTAAGTATTGAGACTATCATGATGTATGACAGTGTAAAGGTTGCAGAAAGCTGAATTTTTTAACAACAGCAGCTCAGTGAAAATGTGTAACGCCCTCTAGGGAATTCAGCCCTAAGTGTGGACTCTATTAAAATTCTCCAAGTCCCTGTGTTAAGACAAGTATGAGAATAGGAGGGGAATGAGTGGGCAGAAAAGTGGGACTGGAAGGAACCTTCAGAATTTTTAGCTCCCTTTCTGTCACTAGGAAATTCCTAATGCAGCCCCTTTTGTAACCCAGGCAGTTTTAATGGACGCGGTAATGATGCCAGAGTCTCATTATTTCTCAGGGTCCTTGCTCCTGATAAGGACTAGTTCATGGAAATTTCTCTTTCCATTGCAAAAAAGACTTGCAATATTTCTTTTAAGCAGTATTGCGTCAGTTTTTTGGAGCTTTCTCTTTTCCAGTCTCTGTCATGCTTCCTCAGGAATGGCTGACGGATGGACTGCCAGCTGTCTAGAGTGATGCAGAACGATCTGTTAAAGATTATAACTTTGCTATTGTAATAATCCATATTCCTGTCGAACCTGATTGTTAATGCTGATCTTTACAGCAGATTGTGGATTCCACTGAAAGAAGAGAAAATAATGTTAAAATAATGAAGACTACAATTTTTTGCTTTTTTTTTCTCTTTTCTGCAACCATAGAAAATTTTGACCATCTGTGTAGTTCTCTGATAATTTATTAAAACATTTATTTCACTCCCCCTCCCCTTTTTTTTTCTCCTTTTCTTGCTGAAACTACAGCTGAGGAAGTGGAAAGACTGGCTGCGATGCGTTCAGATTCTCTAGTACCTGGGACTCACACGCCTCCAATCAGAAGACGAAGCAAATTTGCCACTCTCGGAAGGCTTTTTAAGCCATGGAAATGGAGGAAGAAGAAGAGTGAAAAATTTAAGCACACTTCTGCAGGTAATAGTCGCTGTCGGGTTGATTTGTTAATCTGAAACTGTTGGCTCAACAAGGCTAAAAATTTGTAATGCAGCCCCAATTTATATGTTTTTAAGGTTGTTGAAGCACGGATGGGAGAGATTTCTCAGATTCTAAAAGATCTTTAAGTTTGTTACCAGCTTTTTCTTTAAAAAAACCCACCCAAACATGTTGAGTGCACTACGATTAAAGCAGCAGCTCGCCAAAGCTGCATATTCAGGTTCTGCTACTGGAGCTAGAGGGTAACCCAGAAGAAATCTTGTGACATTGATTTAGCAGATTATGGGTAAAGGAAATGGCAGTATGAAAAGACAATGCTAGCGGAGGATTTAGCCACATTCAAGCTCCTGTAAGTGCTAATAGAGGAGCAAGAAAAATACATGACAAAGGAGTTGACATTGTGTTGAGCAACTTGCATAACCATAAATTATTTGTTCCACTGGGCGGGAAAGATGTGTCACGTGTTTTTTGAGAAAAACAAATCTCTCATCCTGCCACACCCTCCTTCTGCCATCATTTTCTAACATTCCTGGTTTAAGACTCTTTTTAATTAAAAAATAAGTATGGAAAACTGCAAAAATGTGTTTTGTTAATTGTAAATTGGTCTGAGCAAGAATCCCAGATCCTGGCACTGATGCACATGGGGGAAGATTGTACCTGGTGTGTTTGTTTTCTAGCTTCTGTTTAGAAGGTTTCTTTTCTTTATTCTTCTATGATGACTAATAGTTACTACATGTGGTTTTGCAAGTCTTGAGCCTGGATTGTCTGTGAGAAAATATGAATTTCTTTTCTGATTTCTTACTGTTCTCACTAGAACTAGAGAGCAAGCAGTGAGGATCTTGCTCCCTTAAGTGCCAGAAGAGGCTTGAGTTACAGCCCAGTTGCTCTCTGACCTGTTTATTGCACAGTGGAAGCATTCAGGCAGGACTTGACTGTACCTTCTGGCACCCTGAAGCCTGTACTCCTGAAAATGGCCCATATTTGCACGAGAAGTCTCATTTAGCTAAGTGTGAATTCTTGCATGAGGTTAAACGCAGAATAAGAGTTTTCAGGGTTTGTACCTGAACACGCTCTTTACTGGGTGGTGTTTAAGCTGCTCTCTGATTTGTCAGGCGAAGAGTAATGAACTGGAATAGATGGCTGTATTATTCTGAGTGATGATCGTATTTTTTGACTCGACAGCTGAGAAGCTATTGTCACCAAAAATGACATGTGTATGCAAAACAAAAGGCTTGTCTTTCACGTTCTGTATCAGTCATAACCATAGTGCAGTCTAGCAGGAATTCCACGAAAACCGTATAGCATTTAGGAATACATGGATGCTGTGGTGACAACTACTTTGAAGCTAGTTCCAGCATGCTGGGTTAGTTGGTCACAACTAGGAGGATAACCACAGCAGTTCAGGACGTACCATGGGTTGCAAAAGCCTGACTACTATTTATTTGTATTGTTTATCCAGCTCCAGGAGCTGGGGCTGAGCTGCATACTGCTGTGGTTAGACTGATTAGTTTGAAGCTGGCTTGAATCTGCCTGCATAGTCTGCTCTGGGCATTACCAGAAGTGTTATGTAGATTTGCCCCATTTACCAAAACATTTGGAAAGTACGCAGTGATTAAAACCAGAGTAAAAACACGTATTTCCTTTTCTCAGAGGAGAAGGAAGCTTTACAAGACATGCCAGCAGATCTCCTCCCCTGCTAAGAGGGACTTCAGAGTCTGAAGAACTAATTTAAAAGCTGAGTTTCCAGGTTGCGGGGAGTGTTTCTCAATGCAGTACTGGGTTTGATCTCAGCTGAATCCAAAAATATTTTTTTTTTTTTTTAAATTTCATTTCTAGTAAGCTAACAGTAACCTGCAGCTGCTCTGCCAAATTGGTGTTCTCATCAGCTCCCCTGCTACTAACTGCAGCAAAATTGACAAGGATATCAAATTTGCTGAGCACCCTGCAGGAGGCACTGGGAGAGATTTACTTCTGGACTGTACCAGAGCTTGGGGACCCCACAGTTTCCATCATCCCCGACGCTGGGGAATGGGAATCCACCAGGACCCTACCAATCCCTGCCATGCAATTCAGTAGTGTTGGTTGAACCTAGTATGTGTAATGCAAAATATTTCGCACCCGAAAACTAGCATTTTTCTGCCAACATTTTCATGACCTCTTGTCTAATACCTCTGATCTCACTGAGAAAATATATTTAATTTTTATAATAAATCAAAGGACAAGCTTATGAGATGGCATAATGAGAGCCAGCATGAAACTTCCTAATACAGGCTTGTTTTCTTCTAGTGCACTGATAAATGTGACGCTTGAAAAAAGAAATATTTCCCATTAGTGTCCTACAGGCATGCAACAAGCTTTCCCACCTGCATAGAACATCAGTAATTATCAAAAAATAAATACTAATACAAGTATTTTATTAGGCTCTTAACTCGCTGCAACAATAGATTCAATTATTTTAAATGTCGAAAGTGGTAAGGGTCGAAACACATGACCTTATCTGTTGAAACTGCCTTTGAAATTAATGGGAGTTTTTTTCTGGGAGAGGACTGGAAGAAAAAGAGAGTCAGGCTGATATTTAAGGGTGAAAGGTTGCCTTTTTTTGAGATTTCCAAGTGCTAACATTTCGTATCCATATCTTTATCAGACTAAAAGCTCTGATTATTTATTCAGAGATTAATGCTTTAGTTCAGTGGTCAGTAGGCAATAAACCCTTTTAGGTAGTAGGAAAAGTTATTTTCTGACACCTGATAATTGCACAAGATGAGATAGAAAGTCCATAATTTGATTGATGGAGGACCTTAATGTTATGCTTATTGCCTTGCAGTTGGTCTGTCCGTGAGCAGCATCATGAGGTATTTTGTAGAGTGACCAGAGCAAGTAGAAAAAAAGACCATGCTGTGGGGTGGTGTGTTGTTGCAGATGGTGAGCGCCAGATGAGCCTGCATCTGGGGTTTGATTTGAGCGATCCCTTCTGCCGGAAGGTGGAGTATTAAGGAGGTTGTTCGGGACACGCACCATGAGTGACGGACGGGCTCCGTCTGTGGACAGGCTTGCTCTCAGAGCAAACGGGAAGGGAGGTTATACTGGGTGAGGGACACCAGTGTACCACAGCGGGGCGAGAAACAAGTTAATTCTCACTGCAGTCCTCCCCCTGGACGGAAGTGTAGTCTCTCCCCCCAGCACAGCTCATTTTTCAGTGTCAGGATTGCAAATCGTTTTAGCACAGAAGGTCCTAATGAAAGTTCTTTGATGGACACTGAAACTCCCACAGTACAATATAAACACTCCTGACAGTGAAGTTATATACACAGGGAGTTAGACAAAGAAATTAAACTCAGCCACAATGTTATTCATGCTATAGTCAAAAGTGTGGTGTTTTGTTTTTTTTAAACTCGCCTAAAATTTCATCTTGCACAGAAAGTGTGGAAACTGTTATTACCATGGAGGGCTGAGGGCCCCTCACAGCAATGAGCAGTATGATAAAGCTGACAGCTCTAGCTTTGGGAGCACAGGCAAACTTCCAAATGGCAAGATTATATCAGTTGATGGGACAGTTTCTTATAACTGATAAGGAGCAGTCTCATTTATGGCAGAAGCAGCCAGGAAGAAGCAGAGGATTTTCTTTGCCGGAGCACATTTCCTCAGCTGGATGCAGCTGGGATGGCTCCAGCAGGATGCACAAGGTTTTTAAAGCCACACTGGGCTGGCTCTCTGGGAATCAGCAAAGCAGATAGCGAGAGGGAAAGCTGACTATCTCCTCAGCCAGACTTTTGCCATTGTTTTTAATACCTTGATCTTGTTCTGCTCACCTTGATGTGAATTTGAAAACAGTTTCTGGGTGTGCTGCTGTTTCACGTTGCTGCCGTACACGTGCTGGTGAAATGTCATTTCCTGGCGATGTTTTGGAGAAGGAAGTGCTTCTGAAGGAAAGAAGCCTGAGGGGAGATAGGTTCTGGCCTTACTTGAAATATTATTGAAGTTTTTTATCACTGTGTTCATCAAGAGCCAACTGCTTGCAACTTTTCAGAAAAAAAAGTATTTCAACTGCTTGCAGGAGCCTGAATAGGGAAAAATGTCTTGGTTTGCCATTTCACATTTTTGGTGACCTTCATTTTAAAGAAATGGTGCATCCATCTTCCCCTTGCTCCCTGAGTTGCAGTGCTCAGGCAGAGGGAAGGAGGAAGCATATAGTTTGTACCCGGAGGAAAATGGTTGGACCGAGAAGGGGAAAGCAGGAGATGGTGAGAAATTAAGGGGTCCAGAGAAAATTCAGTAGTAAGTAGGAGAGGCAAGGGATTCAGCAGGGTCTGGGTTAGGTACATAGGCACCCTGTACAATGAGCAGAGAAAGTCCAGGGTCAGAAGAAAGCTCCACAGCAGCGCTATTGCTGAGTAGAGGGTTGTCTGAGACAGTAATACTAAAGAGAGAATAGCAAATCTGTTAAACTCAGCCTTCCTACTCCTCCTAGGTACTTTGAAACCTCCCTTCACTTGTGTCCCAGATCTCCCTCCTAAAAATACTTACAACTTCTTCCACAGGGCAGTGAGGATGGATCAGTCCTCCCGTGCAGCAGCTCCCATCCCCAAAACATGTGGTTGAGCTAGCAAGCCGAGTTCTGTTCTGTGGCCACAGACAGACATGACAGTGACTTCCTGGCCTCGTGCTTTGGGGTGTCCTCCTGAGGAGAGGGAAGTCCTGCTCCTGCCTCATTTAAAGCTCTGTTTGCTTAGTGTCAAATTGTACAGGTTGGTGTTCAGGAACCTGTCTCAAGGTGTCGGACTGGGGAGTTTGAAGGGATAAAGCCTGGGGCTGAACAGAGTAGACCAGGTTATCAGAAGATCCAAGAGGCAAATCGGTCTGAGCCAGGCATCTTCAGTTGGGTTGGGGAAGGTTGGGGACTAGGACTTTCAGGGCAGGTTCGTGGGTTGGTCTACTGCCCAAGGACCCTGGGACTCTCTTAAGATAGTTGTCTGTACAGAGGATGACAATTTTCTCTTGCTAGCAGTTACTCCGTTAAACTGGAATAGCTGAGGTCTGTGCGCTGGATTTAAGGATTGCAGCCCAATACTATAGTCGGTGCCACAAAAGGGAGCATCTGAGTTTTTTCAGTTTGCTTTTTAGGGAAGGCATACATGCTCTTCCATTCACTGTGACTCTCACTCAAGCCATTTAAAGAAAGTTAAGTGTGCCAAAACTAAATCCACTCATGCAACCTTTAGGTGCCTCACTTCCAGACTCTGCAGGGAAACAGCCATTCATTTTATGCTCAAATGCTATTTTTTTCACTTGCGAAGCCTTGGTGCTTTGTTTTTTCCAACCAGAGTTTTTAGAAAAGTGCTCTATAAAAATTCATATGTCAATGTATTTATCTAAGTTAAGTCTCCCAGTCAGCAGAGGGATTGTTCAAATTTGGCAACACTTACAGGCAAGGACTTTCAATGTTTCTGATGAGTAACAAGAAGAAAACAAAATGTGGTAAATCTGTGCAATTAGAGGAGCTGCTATTCATAAACCATCCCCAGTTCATTTTATTCCTACTGCCGATTATTTCTAACTACAATAGGTAAATATTTTGAACTTTGCTTTCCAGAGTATTCCAATGGGTAGAAATTCAATCATGTGTTGCCAGTGCTGCTCTTCAACCTTCCTACTCCCTTCTGCTTTGCCAACGATTGCCTCTCGAGTTTTCTTGTGTAAAACTCTAGGGCTGTTAAACTAGTCATGCTGTTTGGGTGAGACCTTTGCCTGGGGAAGCGAAGGAGAAGCGCAGCCTGCAGACATGCCTGCCCTCGTCTCTGCCTGTACTTTTGGGGAGGTGGTCTAGGGGGAAGAGATTTTGGGAGGTTTTTCCAAGTGCCTGCTAGGTTATTGAAATCTATCCGCAAAGGTCCTGTTTTCAGCCTGTACTTTGAAAGCAGTGGTTTTGTCTGGATCGTTGGCTAACAAGGATAACTGTGTTTTGAAGCACTTTATGGTCCCATTCTGTTCTGCTGAATTTTATTTAATAACTACTGTGATCCCATGTGAAAGGTATTAATATTTCAGTTACAATTCCTCTTATACTTTCAGGCCAGACCATCTCTAGATTTAGGCATGGAATACTGAGGTAATTATGGTTTTTTATTCATTCAGTCTCTTATTCTGATGACATGGAAATGTAATTCTGAATCGCCATTGAGAGAGTGGGGTCTCCCCTGCCGTGTAGCTGGGTCTGTAGTTACCCTGAAGCCTGAAATGCCCCAAAGTCCTGTTCTCCCCCTTGATGAAGCCTCTTAATAAGACTGTGTAAAACCCCCGATGGCCCTTTCGATGTGAGACAGTGAGCGGGCAATACGGACACTGGTCCCAGCCAGGGATTTTTGCTGTGCTGGGGCAGCTCACAGAGTGTTAATGACTTGATGAAAATCACTGATCGTTCCCAAGATTTTGGGAGAAGAGAAAGAAATGCACTGATGTAAAAATTAGTCCAGACTTCCAAAAAGGAGCTCTGCTTTTGTGAAAACCCAGCAATACGACCACTTTTCAGAGTTACTCAGTACTACTTTGTTCACTGTTTTGTGGATTTTTTTGAGGGAGGTGCAAATTGTCATTCTCTGAAGAAATGTACCGTTTTGCAGGAACTTGGGCTGTTCATGAATGCACATTGACTTAAGCAAATCTAAAAAGATTCTGAAGGAAATTCCAGAAAATAAGCACATTATATTTCAGTATATTCCAGATTAATTTTAGAAGATTTTTTTATTCAAATGTACATTTCAATTTCAAAATTGAATTAGATATTAACAAGTATAGCTAAAAAATTGAATTCCAAATATAAAATGACCTGACAGACAGGAAAACATTTGTATTTTAAGTCTGCTGAAATATTACACTACTTGAGCTCAAGGACTGAATAAACGATTAAAATCCATTTTCCATTTTACTTTTTGCATCAATGCAAATTTGTGCACTTTGATGTATTCTTAATTTTGGAAGTTAAAAAAATTGTATTCTAGGTCTAAATGCAGGTTTCCCGTAGCTTCTCTTTGCATGCACTAACATTTTCTTAATGTCTTTTGAGAAGCTGGCCAGAAGTTGCACCGGAATTCATGCAAAACTCTAGGCAACTTCTAAAAAACTAAAATTTTTGCCTTTCTATTGAGGGAGCAAAACTAGCCTGTGTGTCTGCCTACTGCTGTGGGATCAAAGATCCACAGAGATTTTTAAACCCAGCGGTCATTTGCAACCAAGGAATCAGATAAACAGCCCAAAGCTTATGGTGGCAGAAGGCACTTCATAGCAAGGGAAAGCAGTGGGTGATGTTTGCTTCTTTATTGCTGGAATTATAAATTATCAGTGGTTTTAAAAGAATTGAAATGTGTTCGGGCATTGCAGATCTGATTTGTACACAGAAGGCAGTTAAAGCAGTTGTCTATTTTTATATCTGACTTGCCAAATGGAAGCTCCTGGTTCAAACATGGGGGGTATAATCGCTCCCCCAGGAACGTGTATTCCCCTGCAGAGCAGCATCCTTGTGTCTTCCTGAGATCTGCCGCAGAACATTTCCAGGGTTTAAGAAGTGGACTTTGCTTAGCTGGACTGAAAAATGCATTTGGGATTGTTCTAGCCCCGTGCCAGCTCTAATGGAACATGTGAGACGAGGCAGTTAAATGTGTCCCTTCTTACAGGAAAGGGATGTTTAATGAGGCTGTTTGGGTTTTATGCTAATTACATTTCCAGCTGCTGTGAAGATTGTATGAGGCCGCCCAAACTGTAATACTGCGACATATTTCTACAAGAATGCATTCCTGTTAAAATAATAATACAATTAATGCATTAGAGAATTTACAGCAAATTTTGAGGATTGAAAAATAGATGTTGGCAATAGCATGAGCTTCCGCATGGTATATGGATTAGAGAGTGAAATTTGTTGGAGATGTTTTAAGAAGTGTTTTACCAACAAATCAGCAATAATGGCATATATGGTTGAATATATGGTTGAGGGGAGAGAGAACGAGCGTGTTTGGAAGACGCTTATTCTTGTGTAAAAAATTGTTGTATATCCTCAGCTGCTGTTGCCATGACTCATGAATGTACAGTCTTCATCAGACTGGGCCCTTACAGATTATTTTAGAATGCTTTCATTTAACAACAAAATGCATTGAAGCTGCTTTTTATTTTTAGGTTGCATTTGAAGCAGTGAAATTAGTTAGTATTTCTCAGGCTGTTGGCTTTCGTTCTTCAGCGTTTTGCTGCCCTTTTTAAAGATGCAGGGAGGAAAAAAGCAATATTTCAGTGACATAGAGCCACGAGGCATCTGGCCTGTGATGCGAACAAAGCCTGAGCAATAGTGGGCAGCTGTAGCGCCAGGTTATCCCAGTGACCCAAAAAAGCCACAGGACCTTTCCGACGGTTTGCTGGCTGGTCACAGGATCCTGCTTTTAAGCAACTCATGACCCCAGTTATTTTTGTTATTCCATCAAAGCAACAGCCATTGGATATTGCCATGCAAATTTGCCATCGGTTAGTAATCTATGTTGTGCAAGAGTCCATCGGTGGCACCGCAGAGGTCGGGTGCTTCAGCTGGGGAAATCTGCTCGGTGACTTCACCGGTTCCCCCGCGCTTTGGTCAGAGGTGAGTGTGGTCCTCTCAATCCCAGAGCAATGGAGAGGAAAACCTCCCCTGCTTTTCAGAGACTGCTGCTGGTAGAAAGGAAAATTTGTTAGATGCCTTCACTCTGAAGCTCTGTTGAGGAAGTTTTATTCCTAGAATACCGTTTTGCTCTCGCTCGGTGTTTCCCACGGAGGTGAAATGAAGCAGGAGTCCCCGAGGCCAGCGTGGCGGTACCGCGCGTGAGCCCGGCCGTATCGCTGACCTGACTGACGTCTGACCCGTGCGGTGATTGGGAAATGGGTTGGTACGCTAATGTGAACATGCAGCCCAATGACTCTAACGTGATAGGAGTTTTTAATCACGGTAGCTGCCCTTTATTTCCCTGTCTGTGAGCTGCATTCGAAGGGCACGTGCAGCTAGATGTGTAGGGTACTGGCGGCAAGGATGAGAATATCAGGTCCACAGGGATCTAAAACATGGACGGCAGTCGCCCAGACAAAACCATTAGCTTTATGAGCTCTTCCCAGGCCTGCTGGGGCTAATATGTTGAGGAATAATAAATAGTTGCTAGAAAGAGAAACTTAATTGCCCTGTGTACAGAGGTTTATTAGGAAAAATCAGATTAGGAATTGGGAATCAAAGATTGTTTGGTGAAGAACAGTTTCTTAGAAATCTTGGTCTAAGTCTTGTTTATACTAGGGCTTGTTTGTACAATGTAACTTGAATTATTTAAACCATAAACATGAAACAAATTACTTACATCACCATAAACCCTTGGGTGGATGTTTATTCAGTTCATAAACTCATTCATTTTATTTTAATTCATTAAGGCCATTTCAGTTCTGAATTAAAATGTCCACACAAGTGTTTAACGTGGCATTGGTGATCCTCCTTGAATTACTTAATTCAGATTGCTTTTCCTGAGTGCCCATGTAAGTAGCCACAGGAGCTAGTGAGCAGGAAAGAGTCGATCCAATAACTACCTGAGCTGCCACAAGAGATGGGATCTGGGGGCTCTGTACACCTGGTTACTTGGACTGACCCGAGGGACAAGGCAGAAGAAGCCCAAGGTGGTGATCAGAGCATTTAATGAAGAGAGAAAGCTGTTGTGCTCTCTTCCAAATTCTGCTGCTAACCCATCCCATGTTGCAAACGATGCCTATAGGTTATTACACTCCAAGTATTGCAGGACTTAATTAATTGCAATTTCACCAGGTCTCCTTTTTTTTTTTTTTTTCTGTCAATCTATCCATGTGTAGGGTTTCTTCCTTCAGAACTGCAGCTCACTAAGTCAAGTCATTCAAAGAGAATCTTGGAGTCCAGTAATAAAAAGGATTATTAAAAAACCCGTGTGACTGTAGAAGAAAGTCTTGGAAACCAAAAGCATGGGAAAAAAGTCTCAAGTTCTTGTTAGAAGTTAAACTCACTATTTTGAAGAAACTTAAGGATTTTCTGAATATTTATAATTTGCTTTGTTGATACCAGTTACACTTTCAGATTAATGTTTCAGTTCCTTAGTACGGTGTCTGTATAAAGAAGATTGGAGTAGTTAAAAATAAGACTTATTTTGGTTTCCATTTATTTCTATAGGCTGAAGATATAATGCTATCTGTTGTTAACAGCATCTAAGATGTCCCACACTTTTAGATAAAAGTAGTAGTAGAATAGATACGTGACACCGAACATCACTTGTTGTTCTTTTTGTTCTTGCTGGAGTAGCAGGTATATGTTCCTAGGCTGAAAAAAATGAGTATTTCAGTCTCTTATTTTGCAGCTGAATATGTACATGTAGATTTCTGAAATAAGAGATCTTAGTTCCTCTTAAAAAGGTTTTAATTTGATAATTAACATTCTTGGTCCTTTATATCTTCAGAGCTTTATATGCATCTCTCCAAGTTAATCAGGCAATCACAAACAATTCTGTTTATGAAAACAGGCAGTAAAAATCATCCTTTTGCTGTGGTGAATCACACTTTTTCAACTTCACAAGCAGCATTATTTGCCTGTTTTAAAAGAGAAGGGAATTTATGTTTGCTACTAGCTACCGTTTGAGTCTGGAAACACCAATCCCTCACCTCCCTATGTTTTGCAGGAAGCTTGTGGTCTCCATGTGTTCATCATTAATTCCTTAGTTAAAAGTAGCATGGGGCTGACAGCTGAATGAGCGCAGATAAGCAGTACTCTGAGGAAGGTCCAAAGAGTGCCCAGATATGCTTCTGCCTGAAGGCAATGACATGTATTTGTGCTGAAAGTGGTTGACAGTGGGTTTGATTTTCTTCCTGCTGAAGCTGATGAATTCTCCCCCTGTCTTCACTGGGGGCAGGGTGCCTGGCAGGCAGTTGCTGAATACCAAAAGCCTTTGCTCATACGGACAGGCCACGAAGGCTTCTGCCAGCTGCACAATCTCCTTTCTGAGGTGCTTTGTTCCCAAAAGACGACCATGGGACTTGGTGGGTGCTCAGCCCTTTGCAGTGGTAAGCAATGTGTCTGCAGGCCAAAACATTTCCAGGATGTGCACATGTACTCAAAATGCACCCTTGCAGCCTTTTGTATTTAAGTTCTGCCTCAAGACACTTTGAAGCCCATGAATTTTCTATCACCGTCATCAAGAATCAATACTGCATTTACACTTCTGTGCTGGCACTTACATTTTCAAAACTGTACACGTACCTCTCATAGCCTGTGTGCTTTATGGGCCTGATCGAAAGCCCCATAAAAATGATCGTTGGATTCTCTCTGGTTTTCATGGGCATAGGATCAAGCCTGTATTAAGTAGTCATAGTAGCATTCCTCCCAATTTCGTGTCTAATGAGAAAATATGCTATAGGGAGATTAAACATCGGTTTTAAAAAGGTGTAGTTGGCTGTGAGTGAAATGCTCAGATGGCATTTGGACTAAAGTTTAGATGTGCCTGAGTGGTGGTGCTTTTTACTGGCTTCTCATACATTATCTCTGTGGAGGATTTTAGTTTATAGTTGCAGGGAAGAACAACTCGATAATTCCATGAGCAACAGAACTTATGAAACCCAATTTTGTATGGGTTGCTCCTTCCTGGATCTTTTGCTGTTTAATCATGAGGCTAGGAATGGTAGTTTGGATCAATTTTCTCTAACCAGCCTCCCAGTTTATCTGAACTTCAGAAACAACAAATTTATGGTCTTTTGCCCTGCCACCAAAGTTGGCAAAAGTTGGAAACAGGTAGAGAAATTGTCAGCTAGGGCAAAGAAAGACAAAAAAGCCACTACTGCTGCTAGAAGTACGTGGAAAGGGATGGGAAAAAATGGGCATTGGCTGGCTGGTACAGAAAAGGGTACCTTGGCTTTTCTGGTTTTAGACTGGGCGATGAGTTTGGAAGAGTGGCAACACACCTGGCATCCATTTACAACCTCATTCTTGACTCCAAAAGATGTGGAACACCTTTTATCAAATGTACTTTTGAGAGGAAAGCAAGGATCAGGACAGGGAACTTCTTAGAAATTGTTTATGGAAATAATTTGGGATTTTATAATCGGTGGAGAATCCTTGTGTGTCCTCACCCTTCCATTTGCTTTGAAAAGAGAGAAGTAGGAAGGAAAAGGTATTATTGACGTGGCATTATGTGGAGGACAGGAATTAGACATTAGTAAAATTTAACGAAGATTATATATGCCTGTAACTAACTATATCATAGTTGCAGTCTTTTCATGAGGACAGCTGAGAATGCAAGAAGCTTTTCCTCCCTTTTTTAAAATTGGAAAACCTTTGTTAGCTGCACTCCAAAGAGAAGCCTGTGCTACAGTGGGTGTAGGGGAGGGCAACAAGTCAAAAAAAGGAGGGAAAAGAAATGGCGGAGTCATGGCAGCCACCTCTGGAGGTGCAGTAGCAATCCCGAGTGCATTAGCACTGTCCTGTTGAGCTCTTTGGTGCTCCTTGCAGCGTGATGGAGCTCTGCACCACCTCTTTGCACCACTTGGGTTGTAAATGAGTTGGGACATAGTTTCCCAAGCCCTTTGGTGTTAGCAAGGGCATGAATGGCACTCTGCAGACGTTTCAGGTTTGGATCAGACCCCTGAGAGAAAGGAGGTTTCTCTGCAGACAGACGAATGCAGAACTGTGATGGGAGTTTCATGTGTTCCCCGTGAAGCACGGCGAGAGGGCGGGTGCTGGGCAGGGTGGAACAGAGGCACCGCAACTTACTCATTTCTTCTGGTTTTCCAGTTGTTCTTGAGATTTGTACAGAGGCTGTGCAACGGCATCTGGAACTGTTTGTGTGATACCCCTTGCTTACTAATAAGTGAAAATGTGTTTTCTCAGTCTTCTCAGTAGCTTTCATAAGGGGTCAGGCTTTGGCCGTGCTCATCCAGGTTACTTGGGACAATATCTCAGAAAATATTTTCTGATTTGGTTATATTTTTATGGCTCTATGGTTTATTTTCAAGAATTTATAGCCTGTCTCATTAGCTAGGAAGAGCACAAAATCAGTCAAGGTCTAAGATTCTGAATTCTACTGATAGATGACATTTCACAATATTTGATCCTAGTAGGTCACAAACCTCAGTAATTACTTTTTGGATCATATCTCATTTAGCTCTTGAATTAATAGTATTGGAAATTTCATTTGGTGCCCTAATTAGCTTGGAATGAACAATGTCAAAGGCAGAGGGTATCTTGATTGTAGAATAAATAACTGGTCAGTAGACCATTTTTTTTCACAAAACAGGTGAATGCCCACCATAAGCTCTGCCAGTTGTAAATCCCCTACTGCTGCACAGATGTTGTGTTCTCTGGTGATGATCTGAAAATTGAAGGACTCTAAATCTTTTCTGGCTTTTATTTACTTATTAACTAGAGGATAATTATAATTATTTATCTCTATAATCTCATTCAGCTTTTGCTACAGCTGCATTTTTCCTCTGATTGGGAGTAGTTCGTGTATGAAGAACTCTCAGACCACCACCATAGCCAGGAATAGGTGTAATGGCCTCAGTCCATCCTAGAAGGGGAGCTCAATGCTATGGAGAGTGGTTTCCTTCCACCGTATCAGGATAATTCACTGTAGTATGCACTGGCCTCTGCCAGGATCTAGTCCTCGTTGTGTCTACCTCTCTGCAGAGAGACAGGGTAGGATTGGAGCCCCTACTACATGTGCTTACAGTATTTCTTGGAGTACATGTGCACCAGTATACAGCATGTGTCCTGATGGTTCACAGAACATCACTGCAATTTCCTGTTCAGGGCAAAAGTGAAGATGATTACAGAAAATTCATGTATTTTGGTTTATAAAATAGGAGAATGCAATCAATGACAGCTTCTCCTCTTAATTAGCGATGGATCTAAACTGGTCCTACAGTCAGTCAGGCATCCATTGTTGAGCTCCATAACATGGGAGTCTATCATGTTGGCAATACTGATGCAGGAGCTGTAGCACATATACCCATCTCCCGTAGTAACCAAGTCCATACACTATCTTTTATTTAGATGTGATGTTTACGCCCCAGAAAGCTTGTAGCTTGGAATGGCTACCTCTAAATATTGATGTTGACTTTTTGCATCTGAATCTGCAAAGGCATTGTGCTGAAAGGAGAGGCCAGTGACGCTGTGGTATTTCTGGCATTAATGTGCAGACAACATTCCTGCAGGCTAAAATGCCCTGCAAACAGCTGACAAAACCAATCAAAATCCCCCCATTGGTTACTCTAGCAGGTTAGCCCACTGTGTGATTTCACTGCAAGGGTTCTGAGACTGGCTTAACTCAACTGCCCTCGTTTGAGTGACTGCATGTGGATCAAGGCCAATCTCAGCTGTCATAGTGTCGCACCTTCTGAACTCACACAGCTGAGGTTGAATTGGTGCCATTGAATTAACAAATTTAAAGCTGTTTCACATTTTGGTCTAGATGTTTTAGTTAGGATCCTTGCATCTTTTGAGAGGGAGTTAGCTGAGCTCCTCTTGCAGAAGGTCATGAGCCAGCCACCCACCACTACCTCCCACCAGTCGGGAACCATTGACAGCATCCCATGGGCTATCCCATGTGCTGAGACCTGAACCTTGGTTTCCAGAGAACCAGAGTCCCTGCTGCCGGTGAAGAGGTAACAATTTTACGATTTCTTCCTTGTCTTCTGGCACTAGTTCATTTGCTGAATTGAGCTGGCTCTGAGCTCTTCAGCGTAGTCATGACATCTTCCTCCTGGGGTCCTGATCATCAAAATGAGAAAAAGAAGTTGTATTTGACCAGGATCTTCAGGATTTATCGCTGGAATTATGTGCCCTAAGGGAGAGAATGGCTTTTGTGCATGGTATCTGTTGTCTTGGTAACATGGTTTCATCGAGCAAATACAGTGTGTATTTGAGCGCCCTTGATACCCCGCGCTGCAATATGAGTTATATTGGTCTGTTTTCTTTCCTCGCATCCCTAGAAGAGGGGACCATAGAAGTGAACACTGCAAATGCACACAGGATAGAAAAGCCACAGGGGAAGAGAGCTGAGACGCTCCCCTTCTGTGCTAATTGAAAATATGCCAAATCATAGTTCATTGCACAGATAAATGAGAGAAACAGAAGAAGGGCTTTGAGGATTGTGCTATCTAATAAAACCCAGCAGAAGAATCTCCAGAAGAGCAGAGCTTTCTCTCAGCCAGTGTTAGAGCAAACATGGTACCGGTATGCATATTATGAATAAATTGGTGTGCGTACTTGGTCTGAAACTCCCTGTAGATTAAGATGAACAAAGTGATAGCTATTCCAAGCACATGTGACAAAGTATGGGCTAAGCGAACTACTTCTGCTGCTGGTCTAATGATGTCTCTTGTGCTGCGGAGAAGCTGGATAAAAAGAGGGTTAATAGTCAGGAGCCCTAGATCCATATTATAGCTGATTTGTAGCAAGTAGGGTAAAGAGTCTCCCTATTCACGTAACACCTGCTGGTTCTGTACAACCTTTATGTATATATGCTTATGTCCTACTTTTTTCCCTAGAATCTATAAATGTGTTTGAGCGCTATCCCTCACTACATTGCTTCCCCACAGCGAATGATGTAGGGCACTTTGTTGTCTGTTAAACTCGGTGGTAGAAGCGCATCGCCTTCAGTGACAACAGGCCTGACCCTATGTAACAATGTGGTGAAGGCAGGAGGCTTTCTTCTGCATATCTAGGGCACTCTAGTTAGTGAGAAGCACATTTTATATAATGCTCTCAAGGAAAGAAGAACACAAAAAATGCACGCACTTTTACTAGAGGAGATAACTGTGGAACAAAATTATGTTGTTGAATAACAAAGTGGAAATTGTTTACAAAATGCTGATTTCTGGGTCATCATTTGCTTAATTTTTCCTCTTTCGCTTTGCTTGAATAATGAAAATGCGTTGGTCCCATTAGTCTCTAGACGATCTTTAGTCATTTCCATTTGTTAGTTGCTCATGTGAGTATTTCCCAAAGTCTTTTGAAGTGGGACTACCTCTGTGTAGGAAGAGAGTCTCAAGAGCCACCTCTCATCCTGTTCCTGACTCCATGGCATCCCCGTGGTAATTGAACCAACTGCTTATGTGGAAAAGTAATATAAGGAAACCACTGAGGCAATTTGAGCTATCTCTTAATGAAATGCAACAGCTGGAAATCAGGAAGAGCACGAGCATCATGGGACCAATCAGCCCTCTGTGGAGAAGCAGCAAGTGCTGTGTAAACCACAATCAGTATGTCTCTGATGAGAGCAGCGCTGTACCGAGTGGATAGCTAATACTATGGTGGAATGCTTAAATCCAAACACCACTTTAATTAAATTTCACTAAGTATCAGGCCTAGGAAAAATAAATTAAGCAGTCGACAAGATTTTAAAAAATTGGAACCAATCCTGGACTGACTTGAGCACACCGACCTGCATCTTCTTGCCATCTGCCTGAGAACATTTTCATGCCTTAGGATATCCTTTCCAGCCAGTGGTCCACTGTATTTTACTAAAACCTGTGCTGTTTTCCATTCCTTCAATACTGTCTGCTTTGAGATTGCTCAGAGTGTACCCCTGGAGGATTTTGTTTTGTTTTTTCCATACTCCACATCATGGGAAAATCCTTAAGTCAGATAGCAGCTTCTTCAACACAATGCAAGTTGGGTCGCCAGTTCTTCCTGCCAGAGATACCCCAGACAGATGTCCATAGTATTGTGTTCACTGCAGGAACAGACAGCAGGAGAAGACCTTACCCATGGCAGGAACAGAGCACGCACAAGAGACGTGGGATGGTTCACCACCCACATTTCAGCCCTTTTACATCAGGAAAAATGCCTACAGAAGTCCTGGATCTGCCCAGAGAATAACTCCCATGGTGAAGAAACTGTAAGAGACAACCAGCAGGGCCTCGTCCAAAGCTGTGCTTGCAAATGCTTGCCTTCGGGTATCTCAGGCAGGCAGCCAGGCCAGGGCCTTGGCTCACAGCATTTTCTCAGCTTGTCTTCTGTCCTGCAGCCCAGTGGGCAGGCTAGGAGAGGATAAAGAAGGCACAGAGTGCCTTAAACTCATGCTTGTCACAGAGCAGTGCTATGCTAAGATTTCACTTCACTTTGTTTTGCAACATCCTTTGTGAAAGCCATGTGTGATCTTTCCCATTTTTTTAAATAGTTAGCACCAATACCATCTGGATAACACAAAGCAGCAAATAACAATTGACTTTTGCTTACATAAGATCAAGTTGTACTTTGCTTTACACCTTTATTCCAAATATCTCAGGTCAAATTTCGCTTGCAGTTATGTCTAGATATTTCCTGTTAAATCCATCAGAGTGGGTAACACTGGCATTGTAAATAAAAGCATAAATTTTGCCCCAGACTGCATTGTTCTTCAAGTCCATTTTAGTCTGTTCAGTCTGGGAAATGTGAATCCTGATAAAGCTATTTTAGTGCATCTCGGATGTTTTGTTGATGTGTGCGTGTTTACATGTCCCGCTTCTGCTGGCTGCTGCGTGCCGTTTACAGCAGTGGGCCAGTTCAAAGCAATTCTGTTTGCAGTGAAGTTGTGGCTATCTAAACCTGGTCCCGATGACTGCAAGGAGGGGAACAAATTAACCGTCTGCCATTGCTTCAGCAAGCGCAAAGGTGGACAAGATTTGAGGAGCTGCCATCCCTTTGGCAATTTTAACATTTGGACTGCCCTCCTGTTTGAGAATAGCAGGTCTTTAAAAATATACCCCTAGGTGTGGTTTTGTGGCATTTGTTTCTAGAGGCATATAATATCAGTATAATTAATTAGATCACTTTGTTAATGAAGAGCTTTTGAAATACTTGGAGAGGTCCTCCTCTGATAGTTGTGGTTAAAGTTACACATGTACCAGGTGTGCCTGAACATTAGTCAAATGTATTAAGATAAGAATAGGTAAATTTGATGCTTCATCAAAAAATTCATCATGATTTTTCTGACTTGGGTTTATCACAGTGCTAGCAAAACACTTTCAGGGTTTCAAACATTTTAACAGGGATCTTGTATTTGTCATGTCCTTTCCCTTCTCTGTTCCACTTAATTACAGAAGAGTGAAGTGGAAATACTCTTTGTTTATATCTCTGTGTCCCGCTTGAGAATAAAGGGATTGCTTTGGTGTACTGAGAGCAGTATCTGACCGACAATGGCTGTAATACTATCTGCTAATTAGAGGATTTGGGAAAATAATTGCAATTTTCTACTTAAATTAGAAAAGACCTCTTAGTAGAATCTGTGATGCTTCTTCAGCTTGGGGGATATACAGAAGACCGCATCAGGCCAGGCAAAAACGGTTTGTTAACAAAACAGGCTGGCTTCAGAAAGACAAAAGCTACAGCTCTTTGTAAGGAAAAAACCCAGCACTTTTCTCACCTGGCACACAGGGTTCTCTCCACCTCTCTCTCTACACCTTTGTGTACACACGTGTCACAACTCTTGCCTCTTAACTGTGTTAGTTTAATATTAGTCAATAGTATTCCACAGGACAGCAGCAGTAGGGTTGTTTGAGAAAAGGACAAAATATAGTATTACAGCAGATCACAAACCGCTTCAGTTTCCATGCCACAGAAATATGATTATGTATTTATAAAGATTAATCTTTAATAATGCTATTAGCTACAAATGTGCCTAGATCACATGTTTGGGTACAAATATTCCTTGAACTCTGGCGAAGTTCACATCTAAATTCAGAACAATGAAATACGTACAATATTTCAGCTAGGTCTGGAATGTACAAAAATGCTGGATGTTCACTTAGTGTGAAGTTTTCATACCTGATTGAATATTACTGGAACTTCTGGTGCTTGTGTTACAACTATGTCCATTGTTCATTTCTTTTGATGTATAATCAGGATAATGCTGATATTGCAAAGAAAATTGCTGGCCTGTCATTTTCTTTAAGTGTGTAACTCATGACAGTGCACAAGTGGTATTGAACAAACCAGAAAAACAAATACTCATAAATTCATATATTGAGTATTATCCACCTGAGCATATTTTCAGATAAAAGCAGCATAATCTGGGGACTGAAAACATAGCAGCAGTACCAGGGCTGGACTTTGTAATATCTTCATCTAAGCTTCTGGAAGCTGATGTGAATTTGCATATTAAAACTGCTCTGAATCTTATGTGGAGAAACCTCCATGAAATTCGGAGCCAGGAGCACCAGCCTTGCAGAACTTGCTTTTCTCAAAGAATACATTAACTGGGAAAACTGTCACAATCCATGGATGCTGGTCCCTCTTGCTGTTCATTTTTAAGTGAAAATGATCTGTGGGGACTTTTCATCAAAGGAGTCTTATGCTTCAGATGTCTTTTCTCCACAGAAGTTTGTATTGGGTTTGCGTGGCAAGGGGGTTACAAGAGTGACTTCTGTGAGAAGCTGCTAGAACCTTCCCCCATGTCCGATAGAGCCAATGCCAGCTGGCTCTAAGATGGACCTGCTGCTGGCCAAGGCCGAACCCATCAGCATATTGAAGAAGGGAAGAAAAAAACCCCAAAACCTGCAGCACAATAGCAGTTGGGAGAGAGGAGTGAGAACATGTGAGAGGAACAACTCTGCAGACACTCAGGTCAGTGAAGAAGGAGGGGCAGGAGGTGCTCCAGGCACTGGAGCAGAGATTCCCCTGCAGCCCCTGGAGAAGACCATGGTGAGGCAGGCTGTCCCCCTGCAGCCTGTGGATGTTGATGGTGGAGCAGATATCCATTCACAGCCCATGGAGGACCCTCCACTGGAGCAGGTGGATGCACCTGAATGAGGCTGTGACCCCGTGGGAAGCCCACACTGGAGCAGGCTCCTGGCAGGACCTGTGGCCCCATGGAGAGAGGAGCCCGGGCTGGAGCAGGTTTGCTGGCAGGACTTGTGACCCTGTGGGGGACCCACACTGGAGCAGTCTGCTCCTGAAGGACTGCACCCCGTGGAAGGGACTCATGCTGGAGCAGTTCATGAAGAACTGCAACCATGGGAAGGACTCACATTGGAGAGGTTCATGGTGGACTGTCTCCTATGGGAGGGACCCCACACTGGAGCAGGGGAAGAGTGTGAGGAGTCCTCCCCTGAGGAGGAAGGAGCAGCAGAGACGTGTGATGAACTGACGGCAGCTCCAATTCCCCATCCCCCTGTGCCGCTGTGGGCGAGGAGGTAGAGAAATCAGGAGTGAAGTTGACCCCAGGAAGAAGGGAGAGGTGAGGGGAGGTGTTTTAAGATTTGGTTTTATTTCTCATTGCCCTACTTTGATTTGATCAGTAATAAATTAAATTAATTTTCCCCAAGTTGAATCTGTTTCGCCCATGACAATAATTGGTGAGTGATCCCTCCCTGTCCTTATCTCGACCCATGAGCCTGTCATCATATTTTCTTTCCGTTGTCCAGCTGACGAGGGGAGTGATAGAGCAGCTTTGGTGGGCACCTGGCCTCCAGCCAGGGTCAACCCACCACAAAATTGTTGGTTTGGGGTGGGCAGCCTGGCTCAAGTCACTGGGTTTTTTCAGAGACTCTTGGTGGGACGCTGGAAAAGCCACATTCAGTAGCAGCTGTCCCACACGCAGCTGCTATGGTTGAAGCCATGAAGACAGCTGTTAACATGTTCTCTGTTTGTATATGGGATATCTTTTTGTAGGTACAAAGGATATACTGTGTAATATTAGTCATTTCTCAACAAGATACTTCAGAGCAAAGTTACTAGGAGAGCTCAGAGGCATAAATGGAGCAAAGATGCAGAGTGGGGGAGAAGCGTTTCTGCAGCAAGGAAAGACTTTTGATCCAGTCTTAGCAATGGGTTCTGACATTATTTTGGTGTTACAAATGGCATAGGAACTTACTTGACACTAAGTTATATGTGACTGACACAGACAGCGTAGGCTGTAAACTTCAAAGAGATGAGTTCTGCGCAGAACATGCTATCAGTTGGCTGCCATTTCCCAGACTATTTGCACAATGTTATTGCAACCTGGAGGAAAAAACCTGAGATGATGTTTATGTAGTAAGTTCTACTCTGTAAGATAGGCAGAACTAATACCAGTGTGAGGATGAAGAGGCTTGAGATGTTCTAACGTAAGATCCTCCCTGGTTTTGCCAGGTTTGTATATGGTAGGTGCCTCAGTTGAGCAAACAATGTCAGCCTCTGTGTTATAGAGAGAGACTTGCTTTTAGTGTTTTATTTTAGCTTTAATAATCATACTGTGATTTATCAGAAATGACGTGGCTGGTCATATCAGAATATATAATCTCATATATATTTTTGGAATAAATTTGGTATCTGCAGTCATTTTGCTGGACACAATAAATCCAGTAGCAGTAAGGTGAATTTAAAGTAAAGCGAGTACTTCAGAAAATGCTTACTGTTGTTTCCAAAACTTCTGCCTCTGCTCTGCTACTTCCTCAGCACAGCTGGCTGGGCTCCCTGGCTCTGCCCACCTGTATCATTATATTCTGCAATATAAAAGCACTGAAAAACTCAACTTCAGGTGCCTCCATTCTGATTCCTCTGAGGAAGCTGGAGTGTTGAACTGCTTATCATGAGTACCATCCAAGCCTACTGTGTTCAACTCCCCTATATCTTTAAGTAATTTATAATGAGCAGAAAATAAAGAGCACCTCATGTCATAGACTGCCCATCCGTTAGCATATTTTTCTACTAGTATATTTTCCCAAAGCAGAAGCATAGATATGTTACTTTAGCATTAAAACTTATCATACCTAACTTTCATAAATATTAGTCTGGAAAAACATCTCTGAATTTAATTTTGAATTTATTTCAGTCACGCATATCTGCCTGTTGGCATTTTCTTTTCATAAATATTTGTGCAGTCAAGTTTCACTCACATGATGACCCATAAAAAGCATGGTCAACTGGCTGGCTGGCTGGATGTGTCCATACTTTTATATGGGAAGAGATGTTTGAAGTAACATAAATAGAGAGGGTTAACCAAATCTTGTCACCAGAGCCTTAGCCTGTTTGAACAAAGATCTGATCTTCACCTGATACAATGCAGGCCATTTGAAACAAAATTAAGTCTTAACTGTATAGTACCAATATAATTCATAGCTCAGCCTCATTTTTGTAACGGCCCCTTTGCTAATGATTATGTGACTCAACAGTGTTTGGCAGGTGGGACCAGCCACAGCTGACTGCAGCAGCACAGACTGTCCAACACGTGTATGAGCTGCTCTGGGTCAGCTCCGCCATGATTTACCTGAATAGAGGATGAAAACAGTGGTGGAATGGGGAAGCTTGGTTGAGCTCCAGTCACACCAGTTCAAGGACGTTAGACTGCTTCTGTAAATTTATTTTTTAAAATGTGTGCATATTATGTTTACTGTGTTTGAATATATAGGAAATATATGGAAGCTGTAGAAATAACTCTTAACAGTGACAATCAAGACTTCCTAAATCACTGGAGATACGTTATTGCCATTTTCCTGATGCATTTTCTTCTGCAGATTTTAGCTAGGCAGTACATGATAAGTGTACAGCTTTCTGTATTTAACAAGCGCTCAGCCCAGAATATAGCTCTTGAGAAACCATTCATCTTAACCAGATTTATTTCATGTAGGTGAGATTCAGCAAGGAAATCTCCCTCAGGTGGCTATGGTAGTCATTAACATTGCAAGTTCGTAAGGGAGCCCAGGAGAACAGTAGATGAGAAGAGTGGTCAAAGCCAGAGCTTGGACCCCACTAGTGGCAAACGGAGGGTGGTCAGGATACCGCATGCCTCCTCCTATGTTGTCTGAAAGCTCTCCTTCCTTTTAAGCTGAGCTCAGTTAACTCATGCGTAAGAAAGGGGTGGTGGTGTGAAGTGTATTTGTTTGCTCCCCAGCAGAGCTCTTGTCAGCAGAGGGTCCCCACACCCACACCAAGCAGTGAGAGGGTTCTCTCACCTCTCTTTCTGCAGGGCTTTCACTGTCTACACCAAAGGCTTTTTCTCACAGTTGCACAACTACTTAGATTTGTAGCTGAAGTTCAGTTTTGGCAGAAGTTGCAGCAAAGGGTAGGACTTATTTCTAGATTTTTTGCACCATTGTACTTTGAAGTTGATTAAAATTGGAATGATGACTAAGCAGCTGGGCTGGGAATCAGAAAACCCCATTATGCTCTGAGCTCTGCTGCCAATCTGCTGTGCAATGCAGAGGGCCCCTTCATTTCTGCAGACATCCGCGTATGCGGCCTGCCTGGCTTAGGCAGCGGCTTTACCGTATTGATTATTGGTGGGTTATCATCCTGGGACCGCATGCTTACTGCTTCCAATGTCATGCACTGTATCTTGTTGCAGATAGCCGTGCCTCTCTGCAAAGCAAGTTCCCAATCCCCAGCCTTCACCTTATCAGACCTTTCAGAACTTGTTAAGTAAACTTTGCTCCTCGGCCTTCCTGCCCTGAACGTTATCGTAAGCCTTCACCCAGTGATTTCAACCTGCCCTACAACTGAAACCAGCCAGGTAACCTCTCCTGCCAAAACTGCAAAACCTGGTCAGGCTCTGGGGAAGCTCTGGTTAAGTTGCTCAGTCACTGAGCATCTCATTGAAGACCCAAGGGCTTCTCCGTGCTGGAACTACTATTGGTAAAGAAACCAGCTATCGGCAGCTGGCTATAAAAAATGTAAAGAACATGCCCATTAAATCAAAAGTTATTCCTGCTCGGTCCCATTTGTAACTGATTTAAATAGAGATTTTTTGAACTGATAATTTATGTCAAAATATGAGTATAAAATTAGTTAAGACTAAAATATTTGGCATGACAATATTCAGCGCTTGAGCTCCAGACAGAGAGGAGAAACACACAGACTCTGGGAACCTTTTCAACAAAAACCTCAGTTAGCTTCCCCCATCCCGGTTTTACTAGGAAGGCATATGAAAGGTCAAGCAGATTTCTTGTAACAGCCTAGTTATGTTATTTATTCTAAGGGGTCCATTCTCTATCATTAAAGTAGCTTTAATGCAATTAAGTGCAGACAGTTATCTGCCGCCCACTTCTATCTTTTCATAAGCCTGCTAAGTCTTACAAAGAGAGGACCTTTATTTGCTATGATCCCATAACAGCAAAATAAACTGACAGAGTGTTCTCAGGTAGTCACAAAAGATAAATTAAAAACTGTGATAAAATAAAGCCCACTGTTCAATATGTTCATCACGTAAAATAGACTTGACTTTCAAATTCAGATTTTCAGGCTCTATTCTTGTCTAGCATCTAACAAGAATCAGACTCCAATTTTATTTCGACTTCAAATTCAAGCCAGGCAATTGCCTCCCCCATCTTGAGGTTGGCAACAAGAGATAGCCATAAAGAAAATGACCAGGTGGAAAAGTAAAAGCACAAAAAGAGATTGGAACTTTTTTTAAAGTATTGATCTTAAATAGAGGAGTTATGTTATTGTAGCTTGAGACTTTCCTTTCTCTAAAAATAACATTAATATTATAGGCATCGGTTGTGACAGCAGGGACCAGACCACCTACAAGGATGTGACTTGTAGAAATACATGGTAAAAATATAATGTTTTGAAATGCCTTGCTTCTTCCACCGTAACAGCTGAGATTCCTTAGCTGCCTGACTGGAGAACCAGGAAGGCATGTGAGTGATTTCCCTGAGGCACCTCACCAATTTCCATTGCTTTATTCATTGCTTCTTCAGGAAATCCACAACATGGCAGAGATGTGTGCTCATCGTTAATGCAAAATGCAGGCATATTAGGAGTAGAAATTTATACACAAAAAAACCTGATCATGTTACTGAAACTAACCTGAGAAAGCCTTTTCTTCATTTCATACTTAACCTTGCTGGGCTTAAAACATTACATGAAAAGCCTATGCAAGCTTAGAGGTTTCCTGTGGAGCCTTTGTCTGAGCTTAGAGCAGAATAGCGTGTTGGACAGGGTCTTGTGCCAGCGAGTGAGTTAACTGCATATTGCCTCACCATTTCAAACTGGGCCATGAATTTCCCTTTGGCTCCTGCTCTTGCTTGCTTTCTCCTCTCGTTTCCTCCTATGCACGCTTCCTCCTGCAGTTTCTCCCTTTCCTCCTTCGTCCTCAAAAATCCCTGCAAACCCTCCCCTCTCCTACGCCGTGGAAAGCATTAAACCAGCAGCGGCAGGGGATTGCCGGCATGGATCAGGGCGTGCAGCTGGGTCTTCCTGCTGTGCCTGTGCCTCGGGGGCACATCCCAAATTGGTGAGTCTCACAGCTGAGCCCCAAGTGCCCACAAGCGTGGGCTAATACGAACATGATAACCTCCGTGTGAGTTTAGAGAGTGGGAAACTTGACTGCTTTGGACATGCTCTTAGCAGGTACTTTGTGCCCTGCGTCTGTAGAAGGGCGAAGTGAATTCAGGATGATGGGTTTGTGCTCAAACAGCACTTTTTCCCCTTACATGCAGTAACTCTTATGGTTTGAATTCAAAGGGCTGGACGCAGCCCCCGCAGCTACTTTTCTGGGCAGTAATGCACTCGCCGAAATGGACAACAAAAATAGGCAAATATCTCCCCCTTACCCCTCGCGGCAGCCTTCCTGAACCTCTTTTGATAGATCCGTATCTCCAACTGTGACTGTCATTCACAGGGTAATAACATCCAGTTCAAGTTTCCTCTACACTTTTTTTTTTTTAAACGCATGTTTAGTTTATAATTAAAAATTGGTATACCAAAAGAGAAATAATACATCTCCTGCTTCAGTCTCACTGGTTCTCTTCTGGCCTTGGTCTTCTGACCACACCGTTGCAGCAGAAGAGCTGGGTCTTCCTGAGTGCCCTGAGACATCTGTAGTGGACTGAAGTGTTCCCTTGACAGTTACAGTAATTCAGTCACTCTTACCAAAATTACTCTCTCTGCAGCACCCCACAGGGTGTTGAGACTTGGCCTTGGATGTAGTTCCATGACATTTTTCTTCACTTCCTAAAAATAAAACAGAAATGTATTTTCTCTGGAGTGTTATGAGTTAGGTTTTTTTAAAATAGTGATTTTGAGCACTTATATTTTGTGAGTTGGCTAATCAGAGACCTTTATAAGACTCTGTGTAGATATTTAGTACTTTTCTGAAAGTTAAAGGCCTTTTAAGTTGCAGACTAGAACCAAGAAGCACAGGATACGTGTTACATCACTGTATTTTAATGTACTGAACAGCAGTGAAGTGAGCCTGGATTTTAGGTGATAGCTTTCAAAGTGCAAGCAGACAGTGACAGTACTACAATAGCAAATATTAAAATGAGAGATTTCTCTGAGGGAATGCTTAGTTGTAGCTTATATATGGAAAACTATTAGCTAAAAATAAACCTTAAAAATAATTCTTAAATAGACCCACAAGGACATTGTATATATTTTTCTCTCATTAAAATGAAACCTTTCCTGTTGTCTAGAATTGTCTTTAATTAGGATTGCATAACCTAACAATAAAACTGCTGAGGATTAGAACCAGCAGACACATTCACCTCATGGCTTTAATTAGATTAAGCTCTTCATTGCCAGAAGTAAGAGATGGAGCATTAGACCTCTTTAACATTTAATCTGGTGAATGCTTTATAATTGTATTTAATATTGTGAGGCAAAAGTTTACAGGTGGGGGGGAATAAGCAATCTGCCAACATCTTTTTATGTAATGCTTGCTTAGCTGTTTGTCACGTTTTAAAGACAGATTGTTTCTGGAAGGCATACCAAGATGGTGGGGGGGTCTCACGTGTATGCACAGTCTCATAAAAGTCCAGATTGTCTCTAAAGTAGCTTTGTCAGTAGCTACCTCCCTTTCATCCCTATTTAATCCTGTTTTCCTCAAGACACGTGGAAAACATTTGAAAAAGAGTAAGTGTAGTAATGTTTCTAGTAAGTCCTCAAATCCGTGATCAGTCAACCCAATGGATGGGATCACTAGTGGAGTGTGCTTTATGTTCAAATGCATTTCTACTCAGTATATGATGTTAGGTTGCTAATAAGCAAATTTATTAGCCTTGTCAGGGCCGCAAACTGCAAATTCTCAGTGCATGCACTGGAGACTCAAAATTACAGCTCCCCTGTCTGCACTGGGTACTACGCCATCATGATCCAGTAACAGACTCAAGAGTATTTTATTTACTTTTGCTGTAACCGGCACTGTTGGCCTTTCAGCTACTTCTGTGAGACCCTTGAGAGCATGGGATGGAGCTCTTCTCCACTTCCATAACAGCAGATTCCTGATGTGAACTGTGGAGAAGATTATTAAGGTTTATTTGCTTCGCCAACACAACTGTGCAAGATTTAGCCACTTCTTTCCTCTCTGAGTCTGTAACACAACAAAGCCCTGGAGAGAAATCAGGTCTGTGGCCCCCCTCCTGCAGACGGTGCACACACTGTTTCTTTTCTTTTCACCCATAAAGCATAAATGTCTAGAGAAGAGGACGCAGCTGAACAGATGTGCTTTAGCAGTCACCAGTTAGCAGGGAAAAGGCAAAGGAAGCATCTTCGTATAAAGGCGGTCTTCAAACTTTGCTGCTTAGGACAGGCCCGACCTGGCTGACAAAGTCTCAAGTTCTTCTTACTCTCTTCAGTGGCTTCTCCCCGTTTTCCAAAATTTAGTTCTGAGCTACACAGCTCAGTCCAGAAGATAAACGCTATGGTGCATAACCAAAAGATGTCATGTATAATTAAAATGTGAAACCAAGCTCCTGAGCCCTTAAATGCCTCTGTCCCAAAGATGTTTTGTTAAGATTTTGGGAAATGTTCTCTCTGGAATTTCAAAACATTCTGTTTTCCTGAATTCCTTTATTTCAGCAGAATAGAGGGATTGCAACAATTGTGTTGATGTGAACTGTGTGACTCCACTCTATCAGGAAGGATAACAATAAAGTAATTCAAGATAGAATGGGGTTTAAGTTGAGAAGCTCAACATGAGCTGGCAGCGTGCGCGTGCAGCCCAGAAAGCCAGCCGTGTCCTGGGCTGCATCAAAAGAGGTGTGACCAGCAGGTCGAGGGAGGTGATCCTGCCCCTCTACTCTGCTGTTGTGAGACCCCACCTGGAGTACTGCGTCCAGCTCTGGGGGCCCCAGTACAGGAGAGACATGGAGCAAGTCCAGAGGAGGGCCACGAAGCTGATCAGAGGGCTGGAGCACCTCCTATGAGGACAGGTTGGGATTGTTCAGCCTGAAGAAAAGGTGGCTCCGGGGAGATCTAATTGCAGCCTTCCAGTACCTGAAGGGGCCTACAGGAAAGATGGTGAGGGACTGTTTATCAGGGAGTGTAGTGACAGGACAAGGGGTAATGGGTTCAAGCTGAAGGAGGGTCGATTTAGATTAGGTGTTAGAAAGAAATTCTTTACTGTTAGAGTGGTGAGGCACTGGAACAGGTTGCCCAGAGAAGCTGTGGCTGCCCCCTCCCTGGAAGTGTTGAAGGCCAGGTTGGATGAGGCTTTGGGCAACCTGGTCTAGTGGAGGGTGTCCCTGCCTATGGCAGGGGGGTTGGAACTAGATGATCTTTGAGGTCCCTTCCAACCCAAACCATTCTATGATTCTATGAATAAGTTTAAGATATTTTTACTAATAGGTACTAAAGTAAGGCTAGGGACTACATCTAATAATCAGCAAGTTCTGCTGTTTCTAAGTGAACAAAATCTTAGGTGAAGTGAGCTGGAAGCTGGGCTTGGTTATTTTTGTCTTGGTGTACTTGGATCCTGTTCCAGTTGAACTTGGTTGTAATGCCACAGAGTATTTCAGTTAACAACCCCGGTAATACCCCTGCAGACAAGGAAATAATCAATGCTTTCTTCCCGGTGAAATGAGTTTGCCTTTAAGGAGTTTGACCTTCTACCACTTCACAAAATGTCCTTGATGAACAGAGTTCAGATAACTAAACCTGTCTAAAGGTTGTTCTGCTGGACTAATAAAATCTGTCGTTATTCGGTTCCTTAAATTCAGTAGTAAATTGCACTGTGGGAGCATTTACCCTGAGCATTCATACTCAGAGATACGTGACATGGTCTTTTTAAATAAAGATGTTATATGAAGGCAGTGTGATCTTAAGGGAAGGCAATTCCTATTCGGACAATACTCTACCTTATCTCTTGTCTCATTTAAACTAGGTTCCTCTTAACTGAACCTCTCATTACAAACCTATCTGAGGGAATCACTATGATATGCGTCCTTATTTCCAGGCAGAAAGGTTAATATTTCTAATTAGGAAGAGGCTTGCTAAGATATTTTTAAATCAACTGGCTTTGATCATAAGGGCTTCTTAGACATTTTAAACTTTTTATTTATTTATGTTGAAAACGTTCGTTCCTCATTTAAATTCTACTGGAGAAAGCAGAGGCATCACAAATGTTAGAGTGTGTAGGAAAGATGGTAGTTTTCAGCTAGCTGAAACAGAACTTATTAGGGTTACTTGCTTATTTTCCTTCCTTAAATGAGTATTCATGTGAAAAACATGATGTTTCGGTTTTCCCAGCAAGCTTTGTGTTTTACTTGTACATTTAGAAATGGCACTTGTAATGTTTTCAGAGTGATCCTGATATTTTTACTTACCAAAGTTGGATTAATTACAAAGGAAACAATGCTTTCATTTCAAAAGAGTTAATCTTGCAATCCCTAAGTTTCTGGGATATGTATGGAACTCATTTTGCTGGAGATGCGAGTGCTATTGCTTTTTTAATTATTGGCCAGCTTTATGGATATAACCAGTGAAGTGAACCAGATAATGATGGTAACCATTCAACCGATCAGTTCCTTCTTCCACAAGAAATTATGGGAGTCACAACTAAAGTTAAATTATCAGCTGGGAGTAGCAGTAAAAACGTGAATTGGGTTCCCACTTTCTAAGCAATGGAGTGCTTTCTGGGGAGCAAACGTATTGCACAGTGATCCTGTTGCATATTGCTACAGGAATGACAGGGCAGAAGGGCGCTGATGCTCCATCCTACAGGATCTATAGGCAGAAAGGCAGCTGTGCTTCATCCTCCGGCAGTAGCTGCCCGAGGGTCGTGAGGGAGCCTATCTGCGGATCGAGCACCAAGCACAGATGTGGAGTTTGCCTTAGATTTCCAATAGGAATAGTACCTGAGAGAGAGGATGTTAAGACACTAATATTTGAGCTCTTTGATCTTCTTTGACAGAAGCTGCTGTTGAAATGCAAATGATTTATTAATTACAGCGCAGCACCTCATGAGGTAAGAGAATTGGGTTGTGCTGTGATTTATGAGTCCAGCAAAACAACCTCATGAAACTTTACAAAAACTGGGGAGCCTGGGAAAAAAAAGTGAATACTCAAGCCCAGATTTAGCAAAGCAATTAAGCACCTACTTTATCAGCCTGGCAAAGCAATTGCCTCCCCTCTTCTCCAGTCGCCCTCTGTGTAGTTATTGCGTTTTTCCAGGGACCGAAGGAGAGGAAAAGAATCAAAGAATGAGAAAGGAAAATCTTCCTGAAAAAAAGTACAAGTTTAGCAAAAAGAGAAGAAACAATGATTCTTCTTGGGTATGGTTGTCTCTCCTGGTAGGAAGATGCTGGCTCGCCTGGGATTTGATAATTTTGTTTGGATACAATTAGCCTTTGAGCCAGACTCATCCCCTTGTCAGGTTCCAAAGCTGTAGGATTTTACAGTTTAAAGGAAATATTTTATTGCATTCATAAAAACTGGCTTGAGGAAGTATTTTTTAGCAGTGAAAGAATTATATTTTTTTTAAAAAGCCCACAAAACTATTGTGATTGGAAAACATCACCTCTCCACTCTAGGAAGCATGGTTCAAAAGGCTGCCAGTGTTGGTGGTATAAGGAAGGCTAGCCCTACGCCATACCTTTGTGGTTAAGTTAATGTGTGTGAACAACTCTTTCATATTCTTTTTGCACCAGCTTGTCACTTCTGAGAAATAAGCAGACACCTGTTTCTCTTTTATAACA